>NC_138764.1:68658688-70002540 GCF_965113315.1 Podarcis vaucheri | reverse complement strand
GTTAAGAACGGACCTCCGGAACAGATAAAGTTGAATTAACCTGAGATACCACTGTAGACCAAACTCCTGTCCTATAATGATGAATATGGGGGGGTTTTGTTTGTTTTTTAATATACTATTTTTAGTCCTAGATTATTTACTTTATATTCATTTTGAAGACACCATGGTCCTTGCTTGATGCCACAGCATGATATTAATCCATCAAAACAAGCCCTAGTGCCCCCTGCAGATCTTTGCAGCAGCAGGAAAAATTGCCTACAGAATGTTTTCTGAAGAGCCCTTCAGTCAATAAGAAGAAGAATGTTTATATCTTGTCAAGTAAACAACGTGCTTTGTATGACTGCTTAGGTGCAAGAAACCCTCCAGCCACCATCCTATTTTGCCTCTGTGCAACGTGCTGCATAGAAAGCAGGTGGGCCAATCAAGCCAAGAATTTGCTTACTCCTCTCACTTTCTCACTTGACTGCTTGTCAGTTCACAGCAGCTGCATTTGCATGGAGCAGCCAGCCCATTTCTAGCACATATCCAAGCTGTTGTGTATAAGGTTATATTGACATTTATTTCTGGTGCTTTTGCTCCTGTAGCAGTGCAACAGCACCTTGGAGTTCTGCCTGGAAGCTAATAGGGGCTTATGAACTTGATTGAGCAAAGACTACCCCTTTGACTCCTCAGCATGATTCTCCTGAAAACCTTAGCAATGCCACATTCAGTTCAAACTAAATGGAATGCAAATGGATGGATTGCTTCTGAATATTGTCAATTTCACTTCTTTTCAAAAGCTGTGAATTGAAATTGACCCTGTGTTTTGTTTCAACTGCTCAGGGGGAAAATGTGGCACTGCAGTGCTGGAGAAAGGAGTGCACAACCTTTTAAGATTATAACCTTATTTTGAAGGGGGTTAGTTCTAAGTAGACTTGCTTAGGCTTGCATTGTGAAATGCCTTTTTGCAGAAGACAAAAAGTATGAGAAATGGCAAGAATGCCATTATTTTATTTGCTTGGTGTGCTTTTTAGTGTCCTAGATGAATGCTCATGCACTTTAACAGTTCAGCGAGGGAGCAGTCAAACTCTATATAAAGTTTTTATTTTTTAAAAAAAACCAGATAAAGGTACAGTCAAACCTCGGCTGTCGAACGTAATCCGTTCCGGAAGACCGTTTGACTTCCAAAATGTTCAACAACCGAAAACTGAAAGCAGAAGCCTCAATACAATAAGGAAACTCAAAACGGAAGCTGCATAGCACGTTCGGCTTTCAAAAATTGTTCGGAAACCGGAGCAATTACTTCCGGGTTTTCGGCATTCAGGAGCCAAGACATATGATAACGGATGTGTTCAGGAACCAAGGTTTGACTGTACTGCTGTAGTAGAAGGTGTTTAGTTTTGCTGTTCACTCATTAATTTGTTCAAAAGATTTCATCATAAGTAATGTCAGGGCTCTTCTCACATAGAAGAATTATTCAACCAATAAAACAGTCTAAAGTAATAAAAATTAAGATGAGTACTAAAATCTATGTGAACAGGATAGAACAGTCCGCCAATTACAAATGGGTTATGCTGATCAGCAGTCCCCAAATGCCTTGATAAAGAGAGATGTCTTCAGCTAGCTCAAAGCCCACACCAGGCACATTTTATGATGGGAGGGAACCCCATTTCCAGGAGGCTGCCACAGAAAAGGCCCTGTACCACAGTTATCAGCAGAACCAACAGAAGGGCTTCTCCTGCAGAGCTCTGAATACCAGCAAAGGTGTTTCTTCAAGTATTTGGGTCCCAGGTTGCCAGGGTTCAGCTGTCAACAGCAACACCTAGAAATATTGGTAGCATACAGGCAACCAGAAGTTTTGTAAAACCAGTGTTACATGGTTGTTATAGGATGCACAGTTCAGCACCCATTTTTGGATTCTCCTGGGAGACATGGCTATCTGGGCTCCCATGATGAGCTCCTCCACTTCAAAATTTATGTGTGTCACACAGTTCAAGCTTGTGCAGCTGATTTTTGTTTAACTAGGGGTAGGGTGGGGTGGGGTGAATCCTGATGGGGGTGGTGGCCTGGAAGAGGGGACTTCAGCTTTTTATCCCCACAGTAGTCCTAACTGAAATCACACAACCCCTTGCCAATGGAAGCTGTCTTCCCATTGAAAATAACCAGTGCAGTATGTATATGATTTCGGTCAGGACCATGGTGGAGACAAAAGGATTAAATATCCTGATTCAGCACCATGACACAGTTGTGTATGTGCAGCTGAGAAGTCAAGCCAGTGAGGGTTCCTACTGACCAGATCAGTGTCTGATCAGCTTGACTGCTGACGTTGGGTCTGAATATCAGGTCAAGTTTGAATCTTAGGGAAACATTACGGTACAAAGCTTCAGATCCCCTGGATGAAGCAATAAGCAAAGGCTTTTTTTCTTTTCTTTTTTAGAACTGGGGCACAAAAAGATTGATCAATTCCCCCCAGGATTATATTCATTGAAGTTAGGGTGTGGTGTCCTAACCTACAAGACTGCTCTTCATTTGCCTGCAGTGGTAGAACATTTTATGGCCTAGGCTGCTTTGATGTTGCTTTCTGGGCAAGTTAGGCCCTCTGGCCATTCATCATAAGATGCTCTTTTATCTCCCAGCAACCCTAATGAGGCTATTGATTAATTACTTAAAATCTGCTTTCACCAGAACTATTAGCTGGTTGGGTTTTCCTTTTAAAAAAAAAACTTTCAAGGTGATTAGTTGTCTTTTAAAAAATGAATTAATGAAGACTTCCGAGGTTCTCTGACTCCTGGCTGAGGGACCAGGGGGTGGAACACACATGGGTTTAGAATGCCCAATTAATGCTCATGAAAATACAATGTTTTTGATTGCTCGGCAATTTATCTATTATAAATGGGCTGTGAGGCTATTAGTAGTATTGGCACTATTGATCAGGGACAAAAACAAGGAAGCAGCTAGCAATTAATATTGTGCCAGCCAACCACAGATGCCACCAATAGTGAAGATTTAGCAGCTATGGTCAAATACATTTCAGCAACACCCATTTTGGTTTTGTGGTCCAAAGTTTCATGTGGTCCAATGCATGTTTTTTAAAATTTGAAAATGTCAATTATTTTTGTATGTATTTTTTCACAAAATTACACATTTTTGGGGCATCATTTCCTAAAATACACACTGCTTATAAGTGTTCTCTTAAAGCCAGAGCTGCTCCTGATTAGTACTCTCATGGTGGACCCCCTGATTGGCGTCAGAATAACTCAGGTGCCCCAGAGACCCAGTTTGAAAATCAATGCTGGGTTTGATTAAGAATTTGCTGCTTTGTGGCCTTTTTAAAATAAGTTATATTTCTATTCTCTATGGGTGTTACACAGTTCTAGTCCTTCTCAGAGTAGACCCATGGAAGTTATTGGCCATGACTAACTTGGATTCACTTATGTGCATTGGTCTACTTTGAGTAGCAATTCCAACCATATATTTATTTGTTCCTGGATCCAATTTCAAGAGCACCTACTACTGTGAGATTGGCAGAAACTACATATCTGCTTATGCAGAGCAGATAGTCATTTGCTCCTAGGAATATATAATATGGTCATGGCCCAATTACTGGGCCTTTCTTCTCGGAGGATAATTAGCTGACTGGCATTCAGAAGAACAAGTTTGCAATTTTAACATTCCCTCAGGTGGATCACACAATGACGGATACTTTAGTTTTACGGTTGTGTTTAATCCATGGTTTCAGAAGAACCTTTAATGACCATCTACGGTGGAGACCGGGTTTTAGCTCATCAAGGGCTGATGTTTCCTTTATGAGGAATTAAAACTACTCCGAATCATCTTGCAAAGGCTTTGCATTGTCATAATGTATGAATCAACCTGTTCTGCACCCACAGACGGCTTAGAAACTGAAGCCAAAAGGTAGGAGTGGGCGACAGAGTTATACAAAGTCACATTTTAATTACAGAGAACATGTTTTTGTGGTCTTGGCTTCAGAAGTTTTAATTGAGCCAGAAGGGGCATGACTATTCCATTATAAGTCAATCTTCTTTGATGAAGGAGTTAGGAAGCCACGTGCTCATGCACAAAATTCAGTCAGGGAAGTTCCACTCTGTTGTCCACCTGAAGCAATGAATGTACTAGCTTGAAAATAAAACTGCTTGAGACAGGATGATGCTGAGTTGGTACAATCGCCCAAAGGCTACTCATCACATTTCAAGGCTGGGTCCACATATGAATCTTCAGCATTTTGTATCTGCCTCATCATAGCTGTTTTCACATGTGAATGCTCAAGCTCTGTGCTGTTCAGTGCAGTTAGCCCACCCATTCAGCTCCAGGTCATCCAATGCCAAGCAATCAACCTGTGAGTCAACTGGTCCTCAAAGTCCACACTGTGAAAATTGGATGTTTGTTTTAATGCATGCAGCAGGGATGGGTAATATCACACCCAAATGTGGCCCTCCAGGCTTCTCTGCAGGCCCTTGGGATCTCCCCAGGCCACATGCACCTCTGGCATGCACCTTCTCCCCAGGCCATGCTCCTCACTAGCGCTGCATCGTTTTTGAGTGTTTTGGGGAGGGTAGACTGTGTCATTGAACTTTGATGATGCTTATTGCTTACCAGAAGGAAGGATAGAATGTGTAAATATGTAGAAACTAGCCTACTGTGCAAAGGTAAAATTAATGTTACCGGTAATTGTTCTGCCTACTTCTAGCCCTGTCCACCATTGGCACATGGCTCCCAGAACTTTTCCTAGAAGAGAATGTGGCCATCAGGCTCAAAAAGTCCCCCTACCCTTGACATGCATAGTACATCTGTCTTATGCATTGGCAAGATCTTCCTCTGCCAGCTATCTTCACTGTTACAACTTTCCATGTAGACCAAGGAGAGAGAATCTGTGGCACTTCAGGTGTTGCTGGACTACAGTACCCATCATCCCAGACCATTGGCTATGCCAGCTGGGGCTGTTGGGAGTTGGGAGTCCATTGGCACCTGGAGGAGATTTTCCATAACTTGTAAGCTACGTCTAAAGGAGAGAGAGTAGCAAACATTGTGACCGAGAATATATTAAGACTGGTAAATGCATCAACGGATGCACAGCTTTTTTATTTTTTAAGTGACTTACTATATCAACAGACTCCAAAGAAAATCCCAGAAGAGGTAGCTTTCATAGGTTGATTGGTTCAAACATTCTGGTGCATCCCTTGACTTTTTATCCCATGAGGCCGTATCCAGAGCTGCATGTGCAGAACTCCACTTGCTCATTAGGACTTCCCCTTCATCTCCTCTCCCTGAATGCTCTCTGGAGCAGATACTGAAGGTGTGCTAGGTGTGGGGACTGCAGGGGAAAGTGGGGAAGGCAGAATTCTGCTACACAAGCAGAAGTCTGCAGTGCTGGCAGAACAGCAGCATTGGACACGACTCGTGATGTGTTTGAGGTGGCATCAAACCTTCATCTGTGGTATGCATTTGTACTCAAGTGATGTTACAGTCACCAAATGATGAGTGCATGCATGCATGAACTAGCCCTGGTTGAAACTGAAATGGAAAGTAAATGATCTGTAGGCTGAGCCGGTTACAGCAGACTGGGTTCTGCTTTGAGTACTGCAAAGAATTATTGGATAGCTATCAGTACCCACTGTAGCTCTCAGTCAAGCCTGTGGTCACCCTCACAACCCAAATGATCAGTATTTGGCTGTGCTGTGCAGATTGTATCAGAAGACTGTATGCTTGCTGCTCACCGCCCCCAATGAAGTGGGGAGAAACAGTTTCTCTTTTGCCAGCTTTCCGTTTATGTCCCCTCTGGCTGAGCCAAAGAATCAAACATCTGCTCTGCTGATAGGAAATTGACTGTGACATATGAGGAAATGGGTTAAGGTCCTCTCTCTCTCTTTTGCAAATTGTTTTGTGTTGTGTTTTGTGTTTTGTAGCTGCAGCTGTTTCATGAAATGTGAGAGCATTAAATTATCTGCATTACAAATTTGGCTGGGGAGTGATCATTTAGAAGTCCCTCATATAAGTGTGAAAGTCTAGTTTGTGTTTTGGATACTTCTATATGAAGTTCATACAGCAATTGGCCAAAGCCATGTGCTTCTCTCTCCCATTAAAACTAATGTGTGGCCCTCCAAGCCAACCATCAACCATGTACTGTTTGTGGTTTGCAAAGTGATAGGGGAATGCATTGAAAATGAGGAATGAACAAATGGGAAGATATAGAAACACCAGTGCTACTGGTCTGTTTCATATCATAACTATCTAGTCATTCATGAAAGCTCCTTCTTATCCGAGTATCATGCCAAACTAACCCTTTTGGTATTGGGTGGGTTTATATCTTATCCTTTCAAGCCTTGTGTATTCAGAAGGTTCACAGTTTATGTGCATGAATGTTCTACTGAGCTAAACCAATCAAAATGGAGCCTATACCAAACAATTGTTCTGTCCTCTGTAAACAGCAGAAAGCTTTTCAATAGCACTCCGGGTTTGCAAGTTCAAATCCGCAGCATATGATTAATTTGATGCCTCGCCTTGTTTGGGAGCAGCAAAAGGAGACATCAGCTGAGGCAGTGTTGCTTAACAAGGGCTTTTAAACTCTCTTTGGAAAAGAGGGTGTCCAAAAAGTTAATAGCTGCAAAGAGTGTTTTATTGATCATAGCCATTGCAAGAGGCTTTGGTGCATTTGCCTTAGACGAATCCAGCCCAAAGCCTCTGTGTGGTACAATTAGGTTTCAGCTGATGATGTGTGAAGCATTTACAGAACTCTGAAAATTACACACACATACATTGAGCCACTCTCTCACACAGCTTTCGGGGATTCACTGGGAGCCTTTCTCTAGGGACAAGGTAGCTCAGCAGTCAGGAGCTGATCAGTGTCATGAGATTTTATTTTAGAGCTTTGCCCTGCCTGCCTTCCACTTTCACAGAAGAAGTGAAAAGAGCAAGAGAGAGCAAATACAGACTTGGCAAGATGGTCTGGAAGAGTGGGCCGTCGTTTTGTTCCATTGTGGAGGATTTTGAACAAATTCAGTTCAGAGATACAGATCTTTCTGCTTCTGGTGTTCTGTTTTGATCAAAAGTAACTAGCTTCCTCTGCTCTTGTGCTGGCATGAAGCTCTTGGGCAGCATGTGTTTTAAAACTGGAGGCTCAGAGATGAATTTTGATATTGCTCCGTGGTTCCAAATTTGGGGCACTACCGTCCCCTTGGTTCCATAAACTCATGCCTAGTGCCATCTACCCTATAAAAAGCATTGTTCGGAATAATGGTTTGCACGACCCACTAAGGAGGATAATAACACAATAAATTCAAAACAGTAACAATTAAGTTCACATTTATTCTAAATCCAATTAAAATTATTTAGTTTAATTAAATCAACAAAATTAATGAACTTGATCCACTGATACCAACTGTTCAAAGTCAGATAGTCATCTCCAGTGCCCCTCTGCCACCCTCTTGCTTCTTAGCAGCCCTTGGGAAATCCCCTTCCCAGGGAATGGTACAGTTTGCTTTGGAAACCACTAATTTAGCTTGTTCCTAAAGGTGCTGAGAACATTTTTCCGCCGAAAGTTTCAATTTCAATTTCAATTTCAAATCATTATTATTTAGCTGAAGGCTATCATTTCCACAGAGGGGGAAATAGCTCATTCAAAGCATGATTAAAACAAAACAAAACAGCACAACACCCAAACGTCCACACTACACCAGTACAGTGGTATCTCGGGTTACAGACGCTTCAGGTTATTGACACTTCAGGTTACAGACTCTGCTAACCCAGAAATAGTACCTTGGGTTAAGAACTTTGCTTCAGGATCAGAACAGAAATCATGCTCCGGCGGTGCATCATTAGCTAAAGTGGTACCTCAGGTTAAGAAGAGTTTCAGGTTAAGAACAGACCTCCAGAACGAATTAAGTTCTTAACCTGAGGTACCACTGTACTAATAAACTATAGCACATAGTGAAATAAGCAAAATGTCATTTATAATTTAACCCAATAGTTTATCAGAGGGGGTTTAGCAACCCCCTGTAATCCGGCTTTTTTATTTTTATTTTATCCACTTGCATTTTTCTGAATTATGCTGGCAGTCAAGCTTATGAGATTCAGCCCATTCCTTTTTAATAAACAGAACTAGAAAACCACCTAGAACTATTATGGGTGCTATGGGTCTGGTTTTTCAGCAAAAATGCCAGTACAACACCTCATACCCAACCCCCTTTGTCCCCTAGCCTCTTTGCTATAAGCTTCTGTCTTGGGTGACCCTATAACCTACACAGGTGTATGCATGATGCAGAGGCAAAGGCAAAGGAAGCAGCCAGAGGTGGGCATGGCAAGCAGCAGCAGAGGGGGCTGAATCTGCCACCTGAGACAACAGCCTCTCCTTAATGAGTAGGCGGTCCCTGAATGTATGTCCAATTGAATTATAATCAGTATTCCCAGATTTGCAGCTATGCATATAAAAAAGCAAATGCAAAATTTATGCAAACCTATGACGCGGGTGGCGCTGTGGGTTAAACCACAGAGCCTAGGACTTGCCGATCAGATCAGAAGGTCAGTGGTTCGAATCCCCGTGACGGGGTGAGCTCCCATTGTTCGGTCCCTGCTCCTGCCAACCTAGCAGTTCGAAAGCACGTCAAAGTAGAAGTAAATAAATAGGTACCGCTCCGTTGGGAAGGTAAACGACGTTTCCGTGCGCTGCTCTGGTTCGCCAGAAGCGGCTTAGTCATGCTGGCCACATGACCCAGAAGCTGTACGCCGGCTCCCTTGGCCAAAAAAGCGAGTTGAGCACCGCAACCCCAGAGTCGATCACGACTGGACCTAATGGTCAGGAGTCCCTTTCCCTTTACCTTTACCTTTACCTATGACATCTTTTGCCCTGTCGTCTTCTTCTTCTTCTTCTTCTTCTTCTTCTTCTTCTTCTGATGCAGTTCCCTCTTTTTGGTGTCAACATCCCTTGCAGCTTGCACAAGGGAACTTCCAGCTCAATTTCATTCTTCTTCTTTTTTATCTTATGCAAGGAAAGTATCAACAAAAATGCACTCCCTTTACATAGTTTGTCCTATTTTGTGAGCTACCAGAGCAATCTTTCATGCGTTCCTCTATGATGCTTTGGATAGGTGTTCCATGCCTCAGTTGAGATTCTCCTTGCTAGTGCTATAAAGAGAACTCTGGCGGTTATTCCCTAATGAAACATACAGGGCAGCAACTGCTCTGGACTAACAAGTATGATTGACTGCCCTGGCTTACCGAGTGCCATATTACAGCTAAGGTAATTGGGATTCTGAATCCTGATTTACAGTTGAGCATGACACATTCCCCTATAATGCAGCACAGATGATTGGTTCTCTTTAATTCTAGCTGACTGGCCCATCAGTCATGATCCCAGCACATCACAGCACACCTTTTCAGGATTCTGAATCGTAACTGGGTACCATCTGTTACCACGCTGAAAGATATCACCTTGGATTCAATATGTGTTTATGACCTTAGGGGTTCATATAGTTCAGTGTTGCACTCTCCAACACTCCAGTGTGCAAGCAGCTGTTAGAAATGATGCAGGCATGTCCACTACTTAGATCTGTGGCCCCCAAACTTTGGTCCAGGGATCACCAGTGTTGTGCTACCTTCATTCAGGTGGTCAGGTGGTCTACAAAGTGTCCAAAAATACAATTAGGAATCACACAGCATCTAGGACTGTGAATTATAATTGCTGCAACAGACAGAAAAGGCATTAAATGGTCTGCCAAGACTCTCAGCAGCCTTCAAGTGGCTCGTGAGGGGCAAAGAAGTCAGAGAAACACTGAATTAGATAATAGCTGAAGCACCTGCATATTGTTTGAAAGATGGATAATCAGGACAACAATAAACAAGGAAATCACTAACTTTCAATCACCTTGGCATAGTTTTTTTTTTTACATTGGCAACATCAATAGAACATGGCTTTAGGCCTCCGAGAGCACATGGTGATTTATGGAATGGCACTTTTGTTTAAAAGCTGAAAGGACTTAAAAGTTAAATGTAACTAAGTAGGCATATGGTGCTTCTGTGGGGGCTGGGATTGTAAAAAAAACAACAAAAAAACCAGCTGTATATGAATCACTTTTCATGAATTATGTATATTGCAAACAAAGAAAAAACAATGAGGGGAAAACAATGTCATGCAAAACATGAAATCAACTTGTGGGGTTTCTTTTTTTTGCAAATAGGTAGGTCCAGGTTGGCTTGGAAGAAAACCAGGTAAAACTGAAACAGCTCATCCATCAGCATGTGATGGTTATGAATGTAAAGTAAGCAGACTTGGTCCACAGTCTCATCTGTCATTTTCACAGAGCTCTAGATTGCTTTTATGCACTGAGCCACAGGGGTTTATTCTACCAAAGTGCTACACTGAGCATCTGATGAAGGAGGCTGTTGCCACAATAAACCAGTGAAGGTGAGATCTAAATAGCATTGCAGAGACTTTAGGGCAGATGCAGTGGTGTGTATATCTCCCCTCTCCCTTGTGGTGCCCAATAGCCTGTTCACACACACACACACACACACACAGTCCAAATTCAGGGGAACTTTAGGAATTATATAAACATTGCAAGACAAGCATGCAAGACAATGAGAGCTTCTTCTTTTTTAAAAACCAATGTAAATTGCAGATACAGAACTCCCAGTCTGAATCATGATTACAGCTGGGGAGAAAGAGTTTAAACTCCTATTTCCACACACACAAACATGTTAACGTCCTAATCGTCATAGGGGCCCCTGAACTGGGAATTTATACAAACAAGACTGTGTCGCTGTTTAAAATGTTACTGAGTAGCCAGTCATTTTAATGATTTTATTTTTAAGGGTTTTGTTGCTGCTGTTGCTATTTGCCATCATGATGTTTTGCAGGAGGGTTCTATAGAAATACTTTGATGAAGCATTAAATGTATGAAACCAAAGGGGTAAATGCAAGAGCGAACTACATGATTCATGCCCCATGTCCTAATTTCAATTTACAGCTGGCTGACTTTGCAAATGTCTCAGCCAATCAGCTTTGCCCTAACGCTGCCATCTTGTTTTGTTGCTTTCTCTTTCACCAGTTATGGAGACATGGTGCCCAAAACGATTGCTGGCAAGATATTTGGCTCCATTTGTTCCCTGAGCGGGGTGCTTGTCATTGCTCTCCCAGTCCCAGTTATTGTTTCCAACTTCAGCCGGATCTACCATCAGAATCAAAGAGCTGACAAGCGACGAGCACAAAAGGTAAGAGGCAAATGACTGAAAGCGATGCTGCATGTTTGGATATCAACTCTGATGCTGCTTCACTGATCCTGGCAAGGTCTAGCAAAACAGCTATGGGGGGGTACATTTCCCTAGGGGGTTCAAGTCCAATTAATCTGATTTTATCCCCAGAGTCTTAAGAGTTTGCAAGAGCTTCCCACTGGCACACACACTATACAGGCAAAATACATCATCATACCTATTTTATCCTCTGACCTTCTGCCACCCCAGCACCTCACCATCTCCCCATCCAACCATAGTCCTTGAAATGCAACTTTAAAAGGTAAAGGTAAAGGGACCCCTGACGATTAGGTCCAGTCATGACCGACTCTGGGGTTGCGGTGCTCATCTTGCTTTATTGGCATACACAAGCCAACCCTTCTGGCAGTTGACTCTTGCTTCACCACTGGGATAGCATCTTCCACCTCAGCTGTAGGCTACCTGAGAGGATGCAGGACAGGCCATGTTGCTTACACATCTATGCTCTCCAACAGAAGGGAATTGCCAAATGGCTCAGGAGCCATGGCTGCCTTCTGCATCAGCAGCCTGAGACAGTCACCTCATTCTGTCCAATAGTAGGGCTGGCCCATTCTGTTGACATACAGGGTTTAGTAGTGTTCCTGTCCCTGCCCACTCGGTATACTTTGAAGACAATATCAAACTTTAAAAAAAAACCAAAAAATCTAGTTGGTAAACACTGATAACTCCAAAGGTCTACAAAAGCTCTTTTTTCCCACAGCAGGAGTGAACATTAAATAATATTCACAGTAAAACTGAAAATAAAACAAAAGGCAGCTGATGCAACTGTCTAGCATTTTTAATCCTCTGGGGGGAAATCTCTGGTAATTGACTTTCTTCTAATTAGCTCTAATAGCACCTCAGCAGCTCCTTGTCTTTCCTAGAAAAGGCTAAAGCAAAGCTATTGCACATCACAGTGCCTGATGGTAAGTCCAAGTGACAGGTGGAGCGACACGAGCCATAATAAGCTGGTGCTGTTGTTGTTTTTTCCCTGCAACAAAGAATGAGGAGCAATCTATTATTAAATATGTAGTTTATAAACACAAAAAGGAAACAGCAAATGGAAATGACGGAGCTGTAAGGGAAGGGGAAATAAATAAAACATGAGCCTGCTTCCTTGCATCTCACTCACCGCCTGATGTGAGTTAAAAAAAAAAAAGCTTTGGATTTTAAATGGAGCCTTCTAGCAGCCATTATTTTAATTATTCCACTCATATCCTACTCTTTCTTTAGAAAGAGCAGCTTACGTGGCTTAGGAGTTCCAGGCCACGTACCTTGGTTCTCAAACTTAATCTGTTCTGGGAGTCTGTTCGACTCCTGAAAATGTTCAAAAACCAAGGCGTGGCTTCCAATCAGCTGCAGGAGCTTCCTGCACTCAAGCGGAAGCTGCATCGGATGCTTAGCTTCCGAAAAACATTCGCAAACCGGAATACTTACTTCCAGGTTTGCAGCATTCAGGAGCTGATTTGTTTGGGAACCAAGCTGTTCGAGTTCCAAGGTACCACTGTACTGACCAGGTGAAGACCCACTTAATGCTTGTATCCAATGTAGTACTATACTAAGTAAATGTCTGATCTTCACACTTGCACAGTGGGATTTTCCCCCTTCTCCTCCCCACATGTGTCACCAAAATTTGATCTGGGCTCTCCCTCAACATTCTAGAGTAGATTTGGTGAGGCTGTGGGGCACACATAATGGGAGAAGTGGGAAGCTCCTGATGGGAGAGTTACTTGGCACTACACTGGATACAACTTACTTGTACTACTTAC
Source organism: Podarcis vaucheri (assembly GCF_965113315.1). Taxonomy (NCBI): domain Eukaryota; kingdom Metazoa; phylum Chordata; class Lepidosauria; order Squamata; family Lacertidae; genus Podarcis; species Podarcis vaucheri. The sequence goes on along the minus strand of NC_138764.1, from coordinate 69,989,533 downwards.
TAGATTACTGCAACATGTTTTATGTAGGGCTGGCTCTGAAGACGATTCAGAAACTTCAGCAGGTGAAGAATCCGGTGGCCAGGTTGCTCACTGGGACAAGATGATTTGAGCGTATGACATCAATCCTGGCCTGAGTGCACTGGCATCCAATTAGCTTCTAGGGCCAATTCAAAGTGCTGGTTTTGACCCATAAAGCCTTAAATGGCTCAGGACCACAATATTTCAAGGACTGCCTCTCCCCATATGAACCAACTCAGACCCTGCAATCATCATCTGAGACCCTTCTTCACAAGAGGTCTGGAAGGTGGCAACATGAATAGGTCTTTTCTGCAGTGGCTTCCAAGTTGTGGAATGCTCACCCCAGGGAGGTTCACCTGGCACCTTCATGACATATCTTTAGGTGCCAGGCAAAAACATTTCTCTATAACCAGGCCTTTGACTGATCTCTATCCTTTTTGATGTGTTTGTGGGAGGGGGGTATTATTGATTGGTTTTGTTTTATTTTGTATTTTGTGTTCTCATGTTGCATTTTTATGTTGTGAAATGTCGTATGATCTTCAGATGAAGTATACAAATTTAATGATTAAATATATAATACGACATCAAGCTTTTCTTATGTAACATTGGGGCCCTGGATGATAATTGTATGTTGATGGCAATGACAGAAGACTAGGATGGGTGACTAAGGCAAAATGTACACCTTTAACATCCCAAGAAACAGAACAGATCCTGTTTATTTCAGTCCTTCGCTTCCTTTTGCTTGTCCACAGTAGAGGTAAAAGTCTTCCATGAAATGAATGGACATCTAGGGATCAAACAATTATTTATTTGTTTTTACAACAGGGGCAGGGGGCCTTTAGCCCTCCATTTGTTGTGGACCACTGGCGCCATCATTCTTGGCCATTGGCCACATTGACTGGGGCTGTTGGGATTTGGATCCCAAATATTTTGGAGGGCCACTGTTTTCTCATCCCTTATGTGGATATGTCTAGCTCAGGCATAGGCAAACTCGGCCCTCCATATGTTTTGGGGCTACAACTCCCATGATCCCTAGCTAACAGGACTAGTGGTCAGGGGTGATGGGAACTGTAGTCCCAAAACATCTGGAGGGCTGAGTTTGCCTATGCCTGGCTAGCTGCATTCAGGCTTGATTTAGATGAGCTGTACCTGTGGCGTTTAGTCTGTGATGGGCCATTTGCACATGCAAGTCATGGTGCTGAAGTCTGCTGTCATGATAAGCTTTAGCACATTATCATTAGAGCTTTATTTCCTAATGCATACATCTCTGCTACATCTTACATTAATATTATTAGTGATTAAATTTATATACTACCCTTCATCCGAAGATCACAGGGCAGTTTACAGTATAAAAATCTCACAGCATGGAGAAAAGACATAAATCTACAGTACCTCAAGTACAGAGGAAAGTTCTTCAGCTCAAGTAGTTCTGAGAGTTTTTATCCTGCACACATATTTTCTTTGAATATTATTCCTGGATTTCGTCTAGTGAAGATTGGATTGTGCTTTTCGTACTCTGATTCCAGCACTTTTCCACAGGACTCCCATATAAATTACAAATAAATTACAAATAAAATCACATATAAAATGTTTCCTGATTGAACAATTCAGTCTGAACTCTCACTCACTGTTGGGTAAATTGAAGTTCCGTGGGTATTGAATTAACCTGGTTCATCTTACCAATGAACAATGTAATGTTTTGCGAGAAATCTGACATTAGAAAAACAGACCCACATCCATTCTCACCTGAGTGCATTGTGTACATGCTTTCAAAGCTTAAAACAGCATAAAATGCAACAAAATTCCATCCAGTTAACACCCCAGATCCATGACTTATCAGAACATTCAAATACCTATTGTGCTCATAAGCAGCAGCAACATTCACACTTCCAGACCTCTCATTTAACAGAAATAGCACTTCACCTACTTAATATAGCACTTGTGATCACACATAATCTGAACAGAAACACTTTTAAAATATGATGGCATTCTTCTGCTTACTTAAATAATCTTGCAAATCACTGTGATTTTCATTATAGACATACTGTAATTCCCTAAGTGATGTTATTGTGATCTCCTAAAATCTGTGGTTCGCCTTGTCCAGTGTATAACAGCCCGTTTTGGTGCTCTAAGATTTTTGGATCAGGAGTAGGAACTGTTGCAACCAATTTTGGAGACAGTCAGCATTCCAGATGCAATTTTCTCTTCCATTCCTGCTCACAGCTTTAGTCCCATTTGTTAAAGCACACTGATATCCACATACAGTTGCGTCAGTTGCATTATTTTATCTATTTGTTATATACTATTTCCACACATCGCATACTTTGTGCTTATCTAATGCAGAGTGGCTGATTTGGAGGTTGTCAGGGTTTTTTTTCCAATCAATAGGAGGAAATGAAGGACTTTAGGACCATTTCATAGACAATGAGCATCTCCAAATATTCCCCAAGACTCATTCTAGTACTCAATGAAATAAAGAATGCCCCCCCCAAAAAAAATACAGACAAAGTAATCATAAATATAGGAAGCCAGCAGCATTTATGCTGGTTTACCTTAAACCAGCATATTCCAGACTCCTATTCCAAACTCTATCCAGGAGCTAGGCTATGGCTGGCTTAGCCAGCCTGAGTCTGAAAGATGGGAAACAAGCTTTAAAAATAGAGTTTGACTTGCACCACCCTTTTTGCCAGTGTAGGTTTTGCTGAGTTGCCAGCTTATGTCACTGATCTGAAAGGAACGGGTTTATGTCTCTCCTTGACCTGACCTACCATGCTGTCCGCAGTGGCCATTTTGAGGATTTAGCCTGGCTTCAGTTGCGCCATCTTAAGTTATGCCAGCTGAGCCAGGATGAAAGACTTACTCTGGCAGATCTCCAACTGAGTCTTGATATGGGAGTCATGCCAGCAGGGTCTGAATCAGCAGAGGCAGCTCAGGTTGCCATATGCCCTCTTTTTCCAGGACACGTTCTCTTTTTCATAGGTATGTAAAATGAGAGTCGGCATAGCAATCCATAGCTAAAAGTCTTCTTCTTTGGCGATCACTTGTAGCTGAGTTAGATTGTCTTCCATAAACACGGTTTTAACAATGAGTCCTTAAGTGACTGTGGAGGCCAATTCTGGATCCACACGTCCTTCCACAGTGGGGACATTGCTTTCCAGGCGGGAGTTGATCACGTGTGGATTTGCCAAGCGTGCCTTCCTCTTAGACGTTTCTCCTTTGCATCCTGAGTTTGAGTGTCTTCAAAGCCCATGGCACCTTTGGTAAAGGCTGTTCTCCAACTGGAGCACTCGCAGGCCAGTGTTTCCCAGTTGTCAGTATTTATACTACTTTTTTTTTTTTTTTTTTTTTGCCTTGAGACAGTCTTTAAACCTCTTTTGTTGACCACCAGCATTACACTTTCCATTTTTAAGTTCGGAATAGAGTAGTTGCTTTGGAAGTAGAAGTTGGCAAATATATCTTCTTTTTTGCTCTTCAAAATATGGCAACCCTAAACCTCTTCCAAACTCACTCATCTGGGAAGATCTTGGGTTTGGGTGGCACTGTAAGCCCTTTGTCCAAAACAATTGGTGAAAGTTTTGTTTTCCTTTTTCCTGATGGTTGATCTGTTTTGAAGAGCGCTGTTAACTTCAATGCCAACATGATTGATTGCTGCTCTTATCAGCTTAGTGTTGTTGGCACACACATAAACACAAGCACGGTGTGTTTTCTCATCACATTTGAATTTCTAATTCTCCCAGTGCTTGGTAAATTGCTGAATTAGTAAAGTTGTATTAAGTTTAAATAGGTAAGCAATTTCCATGTGCCCAATGTTGTAAGACTGTTAAAGATACAAGAAAGAGCACACACTCATGGGAACATATAGCTCAGTCAGTAGAGCATGAGGCTCTTAATCTCAGGACTGTGGGTTTGAGCCCCACATTGGGCAAAAGATTCCTGCATTGCAGGTTGTTGGACTAGATGACCCTTGTGCCCCTTCCAACTCTTCAATTCTATTATTATTCAATACTAAGATGGTGTGGGATGCTCACTGGATTAAAAAATCGCATGAGGTCCACTTTTTGATAGTCCTGAACTTCATCATCTAGAACCAACTAAATAATCAGGGATGATCTGATAACTGACATTTCCATACTTTTTGTTTGCATGTTTTATTATATTTATGTTCCATATTTCCTCCAAGGAGCTCAAGGTGGTGTACACAGTATGCTCCCTCATCATTTTATCATTACAATGACCCTGCGAGGTAGCAAGCGACTGGCCCAAGGTCACCCAGTTAGTTTCCTGGCTGGGTGAGGATTTGAACCCTTGTCTCCCAGGTCCTACTACAACACTCTAACCAATACACTTCTGGGCTATTAACACTTTGCTGCCTTGATCTGTTTATACCTACCTATGTTCTTTTTAATAAATGTTTTCATTTCAGATTTTATAATGAGAATAAATAACAGAATAAAATACGACAGTACCTGCACTCTTAAACAGGAGCCCATCAGACTCAGAAGTGATGTCCTTCTGAATCTTTGTGCACTGACCACTCAATGAGAATTAAACTACTCGTGTTCCTCTTTGCTTTGCTCCTACGTCAAAAAGAAGCATTGCTCATTGCTCATCTTCAGAGGCATAAAAGTACCATTTCAGGTTTCAAAGGCAAGGGGATCACAAAGAGATTCCAGCAGGAGGACCAGATTCAGAGCCATATCCAGAGCTTTACATCTGGAAATATAAGGCTAAGTTGTAAAAATGGAAGCACTGTGGAGTGCTCTTTAATACTGCATAGTAACAAGAGATAAGAAATATAGGTGCCTCTGAAGAACAGTCATATGTGATTTGGAACACAGGGGGTGGGCAAAATCATCCCCTCCCTCCAAATGGCTCCCTTTTTGTATCTTGATTAATGAAAACACAGGATTCTGCCTTTTTTTAAAAAAGGGCATCTCTACCCACCTATTTCTATCTTACTCAACCTAGGGCCCTCCAGATATTTTGGACGACAATGCATTATCAGCCCCTGCCAGCACTGAGAATCGTCAGGGATGGTGTAAGTTGTGGTGCACCAGGTTGGGGAAAGATTCTCTAGGAGACCAAAAACTATTAATAATAATAATAATAAATTTTATTTATATCCCGCCCTCCCCAGCCGAAGCCGGGCTCAGGGCGGCTAACAACAATCAAATAATCAAAACAGTAAAATAGTTACACAATCTAAAAATATTTCATCATTAAAATTAATTAAATCAAATTGAAGGCAACCAATTAAGCAAAATTCTGTGCAGGTTGCCAGAGGAGGGGGTCAGGCTGCGCCTGACCAAAGGCCTGGTGGAACAGCTCTGTCTTGCAGGCCCTGCGGAAAGATGTCAGGTCCTGCAGGGCCCTAGTCTCTTGTGACAGAGCATTCCACCAGATTGGAGCCACAGCCGAGAAGGCCCTGGCTCTAGTTGAGGCCAGCCTAACCTCTCTGTGGCCTGGGATCTTCAGGATGTTTTTATTTGCAGACCGTAGGTTCCTCTGTGGGGCATACCAGGAGAGGCGGTCCTGTAGGTACGAGGGTCCTAGGCCGTATAGGGCTTTGAAGGTTAAAACCAGCACCTTAAACCTGATCCTGTACTCCACCGGGAGCCAGTGCAGCTGGTATAGTACCGGGTGAATGTGATCTCGCAGCGAAGACCCCATAAGGAGTCTCGCCGCGGCATTCTGCACCCGCTGAAGTTTCTGGGTCAGTCTCAAGGGCAGCCCCACGTAGAGCGAGTTACAATAATCCAGTCTGGAGGTGACCGTCGCATGGATCACAGTGGCTAGGTCAGGGCGAGAGAGATAAGGGGCCAACTGCTTAGCTTGGCCGAGATGAAAAAATGCCGCCTTTGTTATAGCTGTAATCTGCGCCTCCATGGAGAGGGAGGTATCGAAGATTACACCCAAACTCTTAACAGACGGTGCTGGCACTAATTGCACCCCCGCAAGAGATGGGAGTTGCCCCCTCAATCCTATATCGTCCCGCCCCAGCCAGAGGACCTCTGTCTTCGAAGGATTTAACTTCAACCGGCTCCCACAGCTTCCAGACATCTGGTCAGTGTGTCTGGGGCTGAGTCAGGATGGCCATCCATCAACAGATAGAGTTGGGTGTCATCAGCTTACTGATGGCAACCCAGCCCAAAACTCCGGACAAGCTGGGCGAGGGGGCGCATAAAGATGTTAAAAAGCATCAGGGAGAGAATCGCACCCTGAGGCACTCCACACACCAAGGAGTGGCGTGATGACAATTCCCCCCCAAGCGCCACCCTCTGTCCCCGACGAGAGAGAAACGAGTGCAGCCATTGAAGGACTGTGCCCTGGATCCCCACATCGGCAAGGCGGTGGTTCAGGAGTTCGTGATCGACCATGTCAAAGGCTGCTGACAGATCTAGAAGAATCAGCAGCCCCGACCCGCCTCGATCCAGCTGCCTACGGAGATAATCTGTTAGGGCGACCAGAGCCGTCTTGGTCCCATGACCAGCGCGGAAGCCGGACTGGAATGGATCCAAAGCAGATGTTTCATCCAGAAACCTACCAAGCTGTTCAGCAACCGCTCTCTCAATCACCTTACCCAGGAATGGAAGATTCAAGACCGGGCGGTAATTGGATAGATCTGAGGGGTCTAATGATGTTTTCTTTAAGAGCAGACGCACCACCGCCTCCTTCAGTTCCCCTGGGAATATCCCGGTGCCAAGGGACAAATTGATGATATCCCCCAGGGGGGCCTGCACCTCGTCTGGACATGCTCTAATCAGCCATGATGGGCACGGGTCAAGAGGACAGGTGGTGGGCTTTCCAGCTTGGAGGAATCTGTCCACATCGGCTGGAGATATCCGGTCAAAGTTAAGGCCTAATAGTTAAGGATGTCATAAAACTCATGGGGAGGCCACAAAACAATTCTTGCATTGAGCAATCCATACCCCGACCACAAAGTTTATAAATCATCATGGGCCATGTAAGGTAAGTTGTGAAACTTCCATGCATCACGTCTCTGAAGGTTTCTTGGCAAACGACATAGAGCACCATGATGCTGAAAATATTTGCCATGGAAGACCATTTTTAGCCTTCCAGCGCTCCATATGATAGCTCCAAGCCCTTATTTTGAATTCCAGAACTTGTACAGCCACCTAAAACTTGTAGGAACATAGGAATGTGCCTAATACAGAATCAGACTGTTGGTCCCTGTAGCTCACTAACGTTTATACTGACTTTCCGTGGTTGTCCAGAGTTTCAGACTTGAGAGTTTCCTAACACTACCTTGAAAGGCTAGGGATTGGACCTGGGAGCTTTTTCATGCAAAGCATGTACTCTAGCCACAGTTCTTTCCCAAGTATGACCTACAGCACTAGAGTCAGAAATGCCAATGACAGACCAGTTTAAGCTGCAAACTGGCAGTACAGTGTGAGTGCAAAGGCACCCAATAGCAATTAGAAATGAATGAATGAAGTCATAATATTGCTGAACCAAGCTAGAAGGATTGGTTTCCTTTAATTAATCTTCAAATTCAGACTTGTACCAATGCAAGTGTTCAGACACACTCTTTGGCTTCATTTAATCCCCTTAATTTGGAAGCATTGCAAAGCTAAACTTGTTTCATTAATTTGCAACTGCGTTCATTACTACAATTTTTATTGAAGTCAGTTCAAACTCAACATCATAAGCAGCATTCACACAATCTAATCATTTTGGTTTTGTAAATCAGAGATTTACTGAAACCAAATTTTTTTTTATGCTGAAGAAATCCATTGATTGTAGCATTGCAGTAACCAGACAATTACCTAAGTTTTGAAGTAAGGAAGAAATTAACAGATAAGGAAGAAAATACTAGGAACCAAATTCAGGAAATGAAGGAAGCGATCATACTTAAGCCTCATTGAACTCAAAGGGTTCAGTGGTTTGGTTAAGCACATACAACTTTATTGAGGCTGAATCCTACATGAGCAGGTATATAATTATGGAAAACTGAATTATTTGAGAATTCATAATGAAATCCACCACTGATGATTAAGAAAAAATGAATCAAATGATAACTGACTGACAGCGAAAAATGAATAGCCATCCAATAGTGATTTCCTTCATGAATATTAAATAGCAGATTCTAACTGAATAAATGAGATAAAATATATGGAATGCATTGCAAAATTAGCACATATAATTCAGTGTTTATATTTGTCAGTGAATGAAATAAGATGAGCACTAATTTGTTTGACATAGTTGCTACACCTCTAAGCACTTTTTATTGATTGATTGATTGATTGATTGATTTGATTTGATTTGATTCTGTGCAGCAATGTGTGTCCAAGCCTCAAGATGGTGTACCAATTTTTTTTAAAAAGAACATTAAAATTATAACATCCAGCAACAGTGTATTACAATAAACCCATATACAACTAAAAACAGAAGGAACAACACCAGCCCTACTCTTATGAAAGGCAAGCAAGCCTTGAGAAATAAGTCTTGCATTGACTCTGCAATACAATGAGGCTCGGTTTCAAACAAGCTTCGGAAGAGTATAAACTTCCAGAATCTCACTGTAGTTAACTAGTGGCCTGCAGGCCAGATCTGGCTCAGCAAGCTGTAGAAAGTTGCCCAACAGACCCGCCTCCGACTCTCAGCTCTGAGATTGGGAGATAAAGTGCTCTGGCTCCTCTTTAGAGAGCAATCATTACAGAGCAGGAGTTTTTGTCTCCCAATCGCAATACTGTGATGCTCAGTGCTGAGATGGAGAGGGGGGAAACCCTCCACCTTCTCCTTTGGAGAGCAATTCCAGGAAGCAGGAGGAGATTTTGGTTTAAAAAACAAAACAAAACTCTACTGAACTCAGTGATTAGAAGAAAACTCCTTTGCCTGCTCTTTAGAGCTGAAGAGTAAACAGCAACATCACTCCTCTCGCCTGTGCTGTGAGGGGGACAGTCCTGGAAACATTGTCTTTTACTCTTCCCAAGTGCTTTTGTGAAGGATCTCTAAAAATATGTGAAGAGTAAAAAGTAGCTTTAGCTTATAACTACAACAGAAAATAACTCCTCATGTGCTTTTGAAGTTTGACACATCACATTTTCTGAATTGGTGCATCTGAGCGCTACCCTGAGTATCTCTCAAGGATGTTTGGAAAGAAAGTGGTCCTTCAGATATGAAGGGCCTGAAGATTTGAGAAGGCAATGACAAGAAGCATAAAGTGGACCTAAAAGCATGCTGGCGGCCTTCAAAACACTGTCCTAAGAATCTTGCATAATAATCACTGGAGCTGATTCACTGTGTTTCCACACCATGTTTTTCATGGTTGTACCAACCTAAAGTTCTTTACCATAATCTATTTGTGTGTGAGGTGCAAGGTCTGATGCCTGCAAGTTCACGATTAGAAGGGAAAGGGGGGGAGGGATTTCCTTGACGTGAATGTGGGGAGAATCTGGTGTGCTAATGCTCCAGTCTGGAAACTGTGTAGATGTGTAGGGGAGGGGGTGGCATGCACAAATGGTGCAAGGACTATGAATGACCCTCAGCAGGAGATCCAGATATCTGCTTACCCTTGCCTGCAAGCCACAGGCTCCCAGCCTTGCTAAGGAACAAGGTTTTTAAGTACAATACAGTCAAATCTTGGCTCCCAAATGGCTCCATTTTGGAACGTTTTGACTCCCAAATGCCGAAAACCCAGAAGTAAACATTTTTCGGAAGCCAAACATCCGACGTGCCTCAGTTGTCGAATGTTTCAGAAGCCAAACAGGCTTCTGGAATGGATTATGTTCAACAACCGAGGTTTGACTGTACTTGGGGATAATAATAATAATAATAATAATAATAATAATAATAATAATAATAATTTATTTATTTATACCCTACCCATCTGGCTGGGTTTCCCCAGCCACTCTGGGCGGCTTCCAGCAGAATATTAAAATGATTCATCCAGTATTAAAAGTAACACACTTTCAGTTGGGAGCCCAGCTGAATCTACTTCCACTAACACATCGGCCCCGCCCTCTAGCAGTTCGTACAAGAGGAAAGCCTAATAAGTCATTTGTGTCCAAAGTGATGAAGAATGAGAAGGAACTGAGTGAAGAATCTGTCAACAGAGTTGTTTCCAAGCAATATCCGCCCCCACTCTCCAAGTGGCACAATAGATTTTACGTCTCATTCTCCCCAGTGACACTGACACATGTCTTGGCCTTTGTACTGCTTAGATTGCCCTTCTTTTTCTTAAAAAAAAAAAAGCCAGGTAGAAGTGCCTCATTGAAGCAGAAAGATTCTATTAGGTTCAACAAATCCCATTTGTTTGTCCCATTGGTCTTCTCAGTACTGGGACCGTGCTTCTAAAAGGAATGACTGTATATCCTCTTTAGCCCTGCTCATCTAACAGGAGAGGGGAATGAAGGAGGTCGGGGAGTTTGGAAGCAAGCAAAGAAATGCCATTGTTCAGACTGATTGCAAAGGCCCCTGTGTTGGTTCAATACAGAGCATCTCTATTGCTGTAGTTGGATGTCATGAAATGAAAGGATTTGGTGCACTAAAGACATTTGAAAAGACTCATTTAATTTGGCACAACCCTTCTTTCTGGCAGTGACAGCAGGGATCCTCCACAGCTGATTGAATTTACAGACTAGCTAATTCTGATACTACAAAATCATTCTCACAAAGTTCTCATCTTCGTAGGAAGTGTAAGGTTTTAATCGAAAATTGCAGCATAAGCTCTTTTTCAGGTGATTAGAGTAAATTCGAGGCCTGACATTGAAAAATGAAGAATGCACAGTACAAATGATTTTATGGTGGTTGTTGCAACCAGAAATTCTACCTGCAATAAAGCTTATACTGAGTGTAATATAATAGCTAGCAAATGCTGGATAAGGACTGAGGAGATCTGGGTTCAAATCCCTGCTGGTTCAAATCCCTGTTCAGCTTCTTAATTTCTTCTTAATTCCTTGGGTGACTTTTCCCAGTCACAAACTTTCAGCCTAATCTGTGTTTACTACTCTCCTTGTCTTTGTGGACGGTTGTCCTCAGGAATGAATACTTGAGTTATTCACTACACCCTTGGAGCCCAATGAAAGAATATTACCGGTATATCTTTCTGCTGAGTTGGGCCTTGGACTTCTGCCCCAAAGTTCTTCTGGTATCATTGTTTTCCTCTGAATGAAGCAGTGCATATAATATACCCAAATCTGGCTAGCTTACAATAATCAGATTTCCTAGCCTCTCTCACATCCTTGTGCTTGTAACGGTTACTTAGGCTAAAGTCATATGCCTTGAGTTTTTCTTTTGCTTGTTTGTTTCCCCCCTCAGGCATTCTTCTCTTTTAATTCACTACAGCCAGCTTCAGAGTATTTCAAGGCTGGATTTTTTCCCTCCCATGTTTGCTTGTTCACTTGCTTGTTTTGGAAGGGCATCAACAGACTACGCTGTTGCTAACCTGCGTGATGTTCTAAGCCTTGGGCTAATTGGCTGGCAGCCAGTTTTACAAGGTAAACGTGCAACTGAACTTGGCCTTTCCAAACCTTGAACTATATCTATCTACCTATAGATAGATAGATATAGGAGGAAGGAAGAGAGCAGGATGATACCTTGCACATATGCACTGTGGGCTTTCATCCTCTGCATTGCTTTGCATTTTTCTTTCAGCTAACCCCAATCAGCTAAATAAACTTCAAGGGCTTGGTTTGGCCTTTGTGTTTGATATCTTTAGCTCATCAGAAATTGATAGTACAGATAGGTGGGTGACATACTTACTTTCCACCTTTTCCCATATTCATAAGCCTTAGAGCTCCAATAGTATATTCTTGGATATTTACCGGTATATAGCACAAGTGTGTCTACCCTTCTTTGGGCCTGAGGGCCGCATTGGTGGTTAGCTACCTCTCTGAGGGCCACATACTAGCAACAGGAATGGTCAAAGAGGGCATGGCCGATGCAAACATGCATACACCCTCTGCACACACACACACAACATACATAAAACAGAGAACTCATGTGTGCATATATGTGTGTGCATGCCTGAACAGAAGGTAGAAAACAGGCAGGTAAGAAGTTACACACCCATTTACTGGGTGAAATCTGAGTTAGTCATGACTAACAGTTGAATATCACCTATTATATATCAGAATAAAAAAAATTATAGTGTTTATTGGGTGGGGTACTTCATTTATTATAATGTTATGTACTTTATGCATTATGACGTTGATAAAGTGGCTACTTGTAGACCAGTGAAATCTATCCTTTTGCTGCTACAGATTTCTTTTTGGAATTAGTCACTGAAATCCACTGTGGTAATATGGTCTGGGGAGATTGCTCAATCCTTGCTCTCCTGCAATGCTTGAATTATCTTGAGTTAGAAGCTCTCTGCCTAAATCACAGGATTGAAATACGGAGGGGGGAAATCCATGCACACTGTGCTCAAGGCTACTTGGAAGAAAGATGGGATTAAAAAGGTAATAATAATTGACATTGTTCTTCCTCACAGTTACACTGTGAGTTGAATCATTCGTGCTCCTATTCCATAAAACGCCTGCTTTTTCAGTGATTTGCCACATGTTCCTTCCCCCAGAATCTTTTTACCAAGGCTCTTCGGAGAGAAGGCATGCGCAGTACACAACATGGCTGCCTGTACTCTCCAAAACACATGCAGTATACCTCACTGTGAGTCTCTTTGCAGTCCCAGTTGGCTGCAGCTTCAGCCCCCATTGTTTTCTTCCAAATCACCCTTCTTCCAAGTATCAGCAGGATTATCACACAGCTAACCAGATTGAAGCAGAGACATCACCTTGCCAACAAAGGTCCATATAGTTAAAGCTATGGTTTTCCCAGTAGTGATGTATGGAAGTGAGAGCTGGACCATAAAGAAGGCTGAACGCCAAAGAACTGATGCTTTTGAATTATGGTGCTGGAGGAGATTCTTGAGAGTCCCATGGACTGCAAGAAGATCAAACCTATCCATTCTTAAGGAAATCAGCCCTGAGTGCTCACTGGAAGGACAGATCCTGAAGCTGAGACTCCAGTACTTTGGCCACCTCATGAGAAGAGAAGACTCCCTGGAAAAGACCCTGATGTTGGGAAAGATGGAGGGCACAAGGAGAAAGGTATGACAGAGGACGAGATGGTTGGACAGTGTTCTCGAAGCTACCAGCATGAGTTTGACTAAACTGCGGGAGGCAGTGGAAGACAGAAGTGCCTGGCGTGCTCTGGTCCATGGGGTCACGAAGAGTCGGACACGACTAAATGACTAAACAACAACAACCAGATTGAGCTACAGAATAACACCAGTGAGATTTATTCAGCAAAGCTAACACAGATCGTAGGCAATGGCTTTTGATTAAGCGCTGCCTTTACTATGAATTGGCTTTGTTGGACCTCAGTAATATTCTCACCTAGCCCAATCTCATTAGCTGTGTGTGACCATCGCTATTGCTAAGGTGAAAAGCAGTTTTAAAACAGAAAATGGCAGTGGACTAGAAACACATATTTTTTTTTAAGGGAAAAAACCCACAACGACACTCTTTTCCTGTGGTTCTTCCCCACTGAAGGGAAGGACACTGTCCCCTTTTTTTCACCCAGAGAAACATTGTCTTTACCATTGCATACACCAGATGAGGCAGAGATGTAACTAAGTGTTTGGAAGCCGACATATTCTGTGAGCAACGCTGCTAAAGCAGATTTATGATTAACGGCTCGACTTGCGATGCCAGCAAAGATATTAAAACAGCTGATAATCTCTGAGGGATTAGCTTGGGTTTAGAGATGCATTTCACAGGGACTAAACCGGAACAGTCAGTTCCGTGAGCATAAAACTTTGGGTTTCAGGGAAGCAAGTGCTTTGTTTCTTGTGGGCTAAATATACTTTTGAGCCCCCAAGCCTTTTAATCCAGCTTGCATGCATCCATTTATTAGCCAATGATCTAGGTTTACATAAGATTGACGCTGCAGCCACAGCAGATTTTGAGAACATCTCCTTTTCGTGGGTAGATCCTAAGCATTTAGAAAAGATTTGGGAGCCAAGTTATAAAAGATGGGAAATGCTACATTGGAGGACATTGGCATTTAGATCAACTGGCATATACAACTGCTCAGCAGGCTTTTTCAGCACTGGAGCAGATGGTTGCAACCAAGCCACCTCCATTGTCTTCTTCATAGCCTTCCTTCTCACTTTCTTTTATTTGCTACCATCAGTTAACCTATAGCATCATCTTACGCCTTCGTCATGAGAGATACTGATAATCAGACAGGAGCCTTCACTGTACTATTTTTGGCACCTGCTAAAAACATTTTTGTTTAGGTAAGCTTACCCAGATCAACTGGCATCTAGAATGCTTCTGTGTGTTTTTAGCTTATTGCTGGTTTTAATTTTCTGAATAGTTTTAACTTGTGTTCTTATTGCACAGCCATAGGGACCTTGCATGCAGAAGGTCCCAAATCCAATACTCAGCATCTCTCAAGGTAGGGCTGGGCCAAAATCTTAAATCTTAACTGCGGTTTAAAGTGCTGAATGAACTGAGCCTATGAGTCCCTCCTCATTTTAAAACTAATAAGGGGCTGACATGGTCAATTTCCCTCCTAGAACTAGCACAGGATGGACCTTAAAGATTTGGGGTTTTTTGCAGGTTTCTTAGGGAATGTAGAAAACTTGTGTGAGTTCAGCTTTGAAGGTTCAAGCTGTGAAACCTTTGGCTGTTGTGGTTTTATGACAGTTTAATTGTTTTTCTGTAGAATGGGGTATGTTTCAGTTTGCATTTTTATTGGCTTTATTTCTGTTGGCGTGCTTATTGTTCACTATGTGAAATGTATTATGCACAAACATAAGCAATTTGTAGCTCCTGAGGAGCAGGCGGGAAAATAAATAAATAAATAAATAAAACGCAGCGTAAAAAATGGAATTTCTGGCATTAAGTGGGAGGCAATATCCTTTAAGGAGAGTGAAGAATGGTCAAATGATATCAAAATCATATTGTAACTTTGAGGGGGGAGTCTTTACATATCATTAAAAAGTTAGTTTGCAGAGAAAGGTTGAGATAGCACAATGAGGCCAGGAAAGCAGTTTTTACACTTTCCTTTTGTGTGCTTTATGCAAAGTACACAAAAACCAGCGATATTCTCAGCACCACAGTCCTGTCCCCGAGGCAGGGAGCTGTGATGGCAGCAGACAGAGGCAAAGATGAAGAGTGATGAGGAGAAGAATGTTTAACAGTAGATTTATGGCATCATATTGCCTCTGAGAAAGATGTCTCACACATCTGTCAATAGAGGTGCCACAGACATAACAGATAGGCTGTCAAGCTCTGAAAATCTTCATATATCATTTTTTAAAAAAAATAAATGCAAAACTAAACTAGGCTTTTGTGGGACTCTTTGTGAAAGTAGGATCTTGCCTTCTGGAGATATCCAAACCCATTTGTGATTGATGGCTCCAGTGCCCAAAGTTCCCACCTTCTTCCTCCCAATGAGTTTTTCAATTAAAAATGCTAGGTGAGTTAAAAATTAAACAACATATATCATACCTTGTGATGTTTCATATTATCAAGTCAAAGTAGGAGCTCTATTCTAGTTTGCAATTTTTAATTTAGATACTTCCAGCTTAGCTTGCTAGGAAAGCTGTTATTTGGGGAAGGTTAATTAATAAACATCATTAAGGGCCGCTCCAGAATGGTGCTTTTTGCAACATGTAATTGAAACAATAATAGTTCATTAGTGGTGGATTTATACTGGACCATCTATGCATCATTCCACTTTATTAGTTATCTCCAATGCTTCCCCAGTGCTTTTCATCCAGAGGGACACCATAGCACAACAAAGGTGTGTTAAAAAACAAACAAACAAATATTTGTAGCATGAAAACTTACTGGATTTCAGTAGGAAGCTGTAGCACATGCACAGATTGGACATGAAGCGGGTGCAAATATTACTGAAAACATGATGGCATACAACCAACCCCAAACCAACATGTGCGCAGATCATCAGGAATGTGCAATAAGCAGGGTTTCTGAAGGGGCCTGTAGTCTGAACAGCTGGGTAGATCAGATCTAGCAAAGTCTGCTTGCAGGACTATAGAACTGAGATATCTAGCAGTTGCCATCTAGAGCTCAAAGATGGAATAAGTAGGGTTTGTTTAAGCAGAGTAATGACACGTGAGACCAGATTTAAATGATTCATTGTTGATTAACTTCACCTGAGAAGCAGCAATATTGAAAGAAGCGTTTGAATCAAGTTGAGGCAACGCTCCGAACCTGAACTACAAGGATCATGAGGGGTATTTGAAGGAAAGCTCCTAATTTGTGCCTAGTGGTATTTTATCTACTCCTAATTCTCCAGAGGGATGCGGGTGATGCTGTGGGTTAAACCACAGAGCCTAGGACTTGCCGATCAGAAGGTTGGCGGTTCGAATCCCCGCGACGGGGTGAGCTCCTGTTGGTCTGTCCCTGCTCCTGCCAACCTAGCAGCTCAAAAGCACTCAAAGTGCAAGTAGATAAATAGGAAACACTCTGGCGGGAAGGTAAATGGCGTTTCCATGCGCTGCTCTGGTTCGCCAGAAGTGGCTTAGTCATGCTGGCCACATGACCCGGAAGCTGTACGCCGGCTCCCTCGGCCAATAGAGCAAGATGAGCGCCGCAACCCCAGAGTCGGCCACGACTGGACCTAATGGTCAGGGGTCCTTTACCTGTACCTTTAATTCTCCAGAGACAACCTGAGGGAGGACTTTATTGAGGGCGATGGTAAATCTTAGGACTCATTGCTTTCCCAACTTTTATTTCATCCCTGACTTAACCCTTTCCTAATTACCATGTAGGGAACCACTTCATTCATTTCTGTCCTGTGTTCCCAGTGGGAAGTAGCAAGCATTGTGTGCACTCACCAGTACTGAGCACTGAGATGGTTGTGCCCAGCTGCTGGTTGTGTTCTCTGAACTCTGCATATGCAATTTGTCTGCTCACCTCTGTGCATGAGCATTTTCAAGGGCTCACCGAGTGCTGTAGAATGCTGATCTGCCCACAGTTCTGCATGTGTGATCAAAATGGTCCTGGCAGGCACACACAGCAGTCACCATGCCTAAAACAATGGCGTGACTCAAACCCCCATGTCATTTTAAACTGCCAGCTTACCTTCGGACCTTCTGCAAATAATGCACGTGCCCTGCATTATCTTCAAATAGCATATGAGTTGAAGGAGGGATGAAAACAAGTGGCAAGCAAAAGACAGCAGAGTATTTGAATTCATGTATATTGCTTCCCATGAAATGTTTTCCAACTGCAGAGCTTCCCTCAGAATCAGATCTGCTTTACTACGCAGATGGCTTTTGAGCCAGCTCCTTTCCTTTGTGTAAATGTGATTGTTCGACTCAAGATCAGCATGATGCATAACCAAAAATGAGAACCAGAAAGGCAATTTCAGACATTTCCCTGCTAAGTCTCTATTATAGCAGCCTGTTCGTTTGGCATACATAAACAGCTCAAGCTTCATTAGCCCCCAGTTAGGACAATTAGGAGCCATTCTAGTGAAGATGTGTAACAACACTGTGATTTGGAAACATAGGCTAGTGAAACAAATCACCATGGCAACTGGAGTGTTTTGATGATAAATGTGAAAGATCTTTTAGATTTCCATTTTCCATAAGTGGACATGGTTTCGTTGTTGCCTATCTTGCTGTAATAATAATAATAATAATAATAATAATAATTATTATTATTATTATTATTATTATTATTATTATTATTATTATTATTATTCCCCACCCATCTGGCTTGGTTTCCCCAGCCACTATGGGCAGCTCACAGCATATATCAAAACATACTAAAACATCAAACATTAAAAACTTCCAAACTTCCTGATACTGGGCTGCCTTCAGATGTTGCCAGTCAGATAGTTGTTTATTTCCTTGACATCTGAAGGGAAGGTGTTCCACAGGGCGGGCGCCACTACCAAGAAGGTCCTCTGCCTCGTTCCCTGTAACCTCACTTCTCGCAGTGTGGGAACCAGCAGAAGACCCTCGGAGGAGGACCTCAGTGTCCGGACTCAACAATGGGGAAGGAGGCTCTCCTTCAGGTATATGGGTCAAGGTCATTTAGGGCTTTTCTTTGTACAAGTACATAAATATGTCTCCAAAACAGCTATGCTGTGAACCCAGGGCACAGGAAACAGAAAGAGAAAGATGGCACTCAAATAGGAGCTTTGTAATATTTGACAGGGTTTTTTTTGGGGGGGGGATTTTGTATACAGCTAATGATGAAAGTAATATCCAATGAACACATATCCACAGGAAGCTCTTACTTTAAAAGGAGTGGGGTGAAAGTAGGGATGTAAGAAAGCATCATTTTCCATTCTGCCGCATATTCATTGCATGCTGCAATGTTTCTGTTCTGCTGCCATTTGCCTCCCACGAGAATCATAGAATCATAGAATAGAATCATAGAATCCTAGAGTTGGAAGAGACCACAAGGGCCATCGAGTCCAACCCCCTGCCAAGCAGGAAACACCATCAGAGCACTCCTGACATATGGTTGTCAAGCCTCTGCTTAAAGACCTCCAAAGAAGGAGACTCCACCACACTCCTTGGCAGCAAATTCCACTGTCAAACAGCTCTTACTGTCAGGAAGTTCTTCCTAATGTTTAGGTGGAATCTTCTTTCTTGTAGTTTGGATCCTTACATTCATCTTCCTTCGGAAATAGGCACAGTGGAGACTGTAATGTCTTTATGGAATATGGTTTCTTTATACATATTTACAACCTGAGACTACCAGCATTCACATATAAAGATGATTCTTTGCTCCTCCCTTAGGAGCAGCAGGCTTAGGTCTGCAAAGCAGCCATGCTGCCTGTCCTTTTGTTGCTGCCTGCTCCAGTAAGTCCTCCCTCTCCTCTGAGCTGAAACTCTAAACCTTTTCTTTTCCCTCCCCACTAACACAAACACAGCTGGCAGTCTTGCCCTCTGATGGTTTCTTTCAAGGGCCATTGCCAGACTTTGTCTCGTGCTGATGGCGCATCTCAGCAGCTATGCCAAGTTGGCCTGGATTGTTAACATAAACTAAATCCGGGGGGGGGCGGGGTTCAGCATTTGGCAAAGCTTGGTTAATCAGACCTTGAGTAATTATAATTTTTACTAAATCCAGTTATTATGGGGAGTCACACACCCCTGCCACAAATTCATAACCATATTTGTTTCAGACATGGGATGAATAAGTGAACATTTCTACTCCTTTTTCTGTTTTCATCAGAATTCTCTGACATCCCATCGCTGTTCTGGGGGTTCTTGCAAACCTTCGCTCCAGAGCCAATTGAGGGGGCACAGGGGGTGCAGGGAGAGAGGAAAGAAGCCTCCCTGCTCTAGTGAAAGTCGTTGTGCAGGCTTCTGCTAGCAGGACCTGCTGGTTGAATCCGGCCCATTTTAAGCCAGTGAACCTGTTTCATGGCACTAATGACTAGCTCTGACCAGCATTTTGCTACCACTTCCTTGGTAAGTTACAGTTTCTGAATGTTCTTCAAAGGCAGCCCCATGCTGAGTGCATTGCAGTAGTTCATTCTTATAGTAACTAAAGCATGCTGTCTCTAGCATGGAGTGGATGCTTTCACTTTCCACATTCACAAAGTAACAAAATGTGGTTAAAAATGTAGCGGCTTTCTGAATGGGTTGATAGAACGGTGTCAGGTCCAAAGTCTGATCAGTAATCAATTTAGCAAGTTGACGGTGCAGCCAAAGCAGAATTTGGTGGGCAGGAATGGAGGCAGAGTGGAACCTGGTGGGTTATATAGGTCGAGTCTGACACTATCTGGCTTTTACCAGCTGTTCGGACCACAGTATAGCTTACCTTCCTACCCCAATATGACTTTTCTGGACCAGTAAAGTACTGGGTGTGTGGCAGCTTTGCAACTGCACCGTTCTGGATGGTGATGAAACGTCACACAGAGACAAAATCTGCCCCAACATGAATGTGTGAAGTTTCTTTATCTTCATGAATATATGTTAATCTGATTAATTCAGATTTAAAAGTAGCCTGATGGGAGGGATTTTACCATCCATTTGAAAGGGATTGAGTCAGTTCAAATAATAATAATAATAATAATTTATTATTTGTACCCCGCCCATCTGGCTGGGTTTCCCCAGCCACTCTGGGCGGCTTCCACAGAAACCAAAAAACACTAAAATATCATACATTAAAAGCTTCCCTGAATAGGGCCGCCTTAAGATGTCTTCTGAATGTCAGGTAGTTGTCCATCACCTTGACATCCAATGGGAGGGCATTCCACAGGGTGGGTGCCACCACCGAAAAGGCCCTCTGCCTGGTTCCCTGTAGCTTCGCTTCTCGTAATGAGGGAACCGCCAGAAGGCCCTCGGCGCTGGACCTCAGTGTCCGGGCAGAACGATGGGGGTGGAGACGCTCCTTCAGGTATACTGGGCCGAAGCCGTTTAGGGCTTTAAAGGTCAACACCAGCACTTTGAATTGTGCTCGGAAACGTACTGGGAGCCAATGTAGGTCTTTCAAGACCGGTGTTATGTGGTCTCGGCGGCCGCCCCCAGTCACCAGTCTAGCTGCCGCATTCTGGATTAGCTGTAGTTTCCGAGTCACCTTCAAAGGTAGCCCCACGTAGAGCGCATTGCAGTAGTCCAAGCGGGAGATAACTAGAGCATGCACCACTCTGGCCAGACAATCCGCGGGCAGGTAGGGTCTCAGCCTGCGTACCAGGTGGAGTTGGTAGACAGCTGCCCTGGATACAGAATTGACCTGCGCCTCCATGGACAGCTGTGAGTCCAAAATGACTCCCAGGCTACGCACCTGGTCCTTCAGGGGCACAGTTACCCTATTCAGGACCAGGGAGTTCAAAACGTGACTAGACACGCTCCAATCTAGCTATCTCTCTCTCTAATCGTCTTGTCTATCCTGTGCTTACTTGAGTTCCTTATTCTGTGCATTGTTCTATAAATAGATTGGAAATGATGTTCTCCTGTGTTCAAGAAGATGAAATGATGCACAGCATTTGCAGTGACAATCAGTTGCTTTAATAGGGCCAAGGGCAAATAAGATTAAAAAGAAGTTCCACATAAGAGGAGAAGGGAATCTTTTATCTTTGGAAACTAATGCAGTTAGATCCACAATGAGGTGTAGCCACATTCAGTCATTTTATCAAATTATAGAGGAAAATAATGAGTTCTAGCCAATTGAATTTCCATATGCATCCTTTATATTTAATATTTTACAGTGGCAGATATCAGGGTTTCTTCCCCTCTGCCCCCAGGCCAAATGCAGCGGTCTAATGAAGAAGTTCTAAGTGATTTCCCCCCCCTTATTTAAAAAGAACTACACTCTCATCCTCATTATTTCTTTCTGCAATCAAATTATCTGCAAATGTTCCTGGCTTTCTATGAGAATACCTCATAATTATATGAAGGGTAGATGGTCTTATAACTATCTGGTGCATGTACATAAATATTTCTTTTGTAATTCATTTTGAAGAATGTGGCTTCTGTACGTCTTTTCATAAAAGTAGTGCATTTCTCACAGTTTGCTCATTAAAAAATCATGATCACTGAAGGCGCATGTTGATGTCTTAGACTTCTCCTCTGCTCTGCTTTCTTGCAAGAAACCAGTTCTCTCTAAGTCTGGCAGTAGTGCCTTGTGCAGTATGGACTCTACGTACTAATGTTCTCATGGACCAATAAGGCACGAAACGAAAGCATGCTCATGATTTGTGGGATTACTCCTTACCTCCTTGTGGTCTACATCTCTCCTTGATGTTCCTTGGTTTCTCCTATGGCTTGGCAGCTGTTGCTTCATCAAAGTCAGCCACAGCCATATTTTATCATTGGATAAAGTGGGGAGAAATAGAAGGAATTTGGGAGGAATTAATACAGTGGTACCTTGGTTTGCAACCGCTTTGGATTATAACTGTTTTGGATTACAACCACGTCAAACTGGAAGTGTGTATCCCTTTTTTTGGATTACAACCCATTTTTTTGGGGGGGATTACAACCCATTGGGGGGGGAGGCCCCACTGGCGAAAGCGCGCCTTGGGTTGCAACCTGTTTTGGTTTACAATCAGACCTCTGGAATGGATTATGGTTGTAAACCAAGGTACTACTGTACCGGGTTTGGAGAAAGCTTGGCTGCCATCAGTGGAGGCTCTGAAACCAACACAGGGAAGTCTCAGAGTAGATCTTTGCCCACTCGCCACCGCTACTGCTTGCCCACTTCCCACCGCCTGCCACTTGCCTGCCCACCTGCTGCCACCACTGCCACCTGCCCTCCACTGCCATCTACCCACTCGCCACCACCGTATCTCCACCAGCTCATGTGGACGGCAATGGGCAGGCAGTGAGCAGGTGGTGTCTGGCAGCGGTGAGTAAGCCACAGAATGTTAATCAGCCCAAGGCCAGGTTATAGAGAAATGTTTTTGCCTGGTGCTTAAAGATATGTCATGAAGGTGCCAGGCGAGCCTCCCTCGTCTTCTTGGCACACAGTTCTCTTTTAAAGCTGGAGATCTTTTCCTTTCCAAAGGGAAAGGGGTCACATAATAAGAAGCCTCTGATCATTGCAGTTTGATGAAAATTAGCAGAGACTTTTCGGGCTAAATGAGTTTAAGGGCCATCTCGCTGTTTTTTTCAAAGTTGTGTGTGTACCCTGACAAAAAAGAAGAAATTACATCTCAGAACATTTTTAGATGACCTGCAGTTGGCATGTTTTAGTGACCCATACAGTAAATTTAAAACTGCCCTTGGCTGCACATTAACGTGCAATAACTACTTAATTACGCTCTGGCAGTTGCTACAGAAAGAGTTGATGTAAGTGTCCGGGGCAATTATGCAGATGATGCTTATTCACCAGGGGGGTGGGGGATCTGGAGAGAATCAGCACAGAAAAGCCTTGTATTTAGTACAGGTGTTGCAAACCTGAGCTCTACTGGGCTGTCCCAAGGTTTTCCCATTTTCAGTTTTCACTTTGAAAATAGTAGTTTTGATGGAACAGAAATATTTCTCTAATACATTGAGGGTCACAATGTTAATATATTGAGGGTCCAATGTTAATCCATTGAAATGAATGGGCATGACTAACTTGGGTTCTTTACTTCCCATGGTCTTTTCTGACTATAATCAAGTTGGAGACAAGCCTTTCTATTTCTTTTTCTTTAACCCTGTTCAGGGCTGTCTGCCTCCATTGCCCCCACCGGCACCTCACTCTTGCTTCTTTCTCCTTCCCAGACCAGTCACATTGTTGCTGGTCAGGGATGATGTACTGAATGGGATGGCATCATGATAAATGTTGCCTGGGCTGTGTAATCATGCCACTGGCGCCAACTCTATAGGGCTGAGGTGTCCTCCACCCCTTCAATATTTGTTGGCAGGGGGCTGAGCCTCTTAAAAGTTGAGGAAGCAGAAAAGACCCTCCCCCAAGATGTGTACACAATGCGGCATGACATGGCCTACCACCGCCGTCTACAAACCTGTCCAGACCACTTTGGACTGCTGCCACCACCACCTGCAAGGGCACCCAAGCTGCACCCACCTTCCACTGCCTTACCTTTGCTGGCTCTCTGCTGCCGCCACCGCAACAAGGCAAAGGCATCCTCCAACACTGCAAGGGTTCCCTTGAGGCCTGCAGTAGCTGCAGACGTACTTCCAGAAGCCTGGCCACACTGCCAGAAGTACATCTGTGGCTGTAGTAAGCCTCAACGGAGGCCTCATGGCACATTGGCCTCATCGTACCAGAGGAGAACTGGTGAAGGTAAGGCAGCAGGCGGCTGGTAGTGAGCAGGTGGGCATGGACCTGGGTGCCTTTTCAGGCAGTGGTGATGGGCTGAGGCAGCCTCAGCGCCCTTGCAGGCAGCTGGTGGCAGAAGCAGTGGCCACAGGCCACTTCACATGTGCCTCGTTGCATTCCTTTGTATTCTCTGCTCCTCCTCTTACTCTTTAGCACCTTCTACTGTACTATATTCTCCAGTCATGGTGCCCCACTGAAATATTCAAATCTGGTTTCAACACAGCACATTCACACAGAATCCCAGTAGGAACATAATGTTACGCCTTGAAGATTAGGTTTGTTCTTTGTTTTATTTTGAGTCATTTGAGCTGATTTCTAAGGCCACGGTGCGACCTGATATTCTTGGGAAAGAGATTTGTAGAAGCTGAAAAACATACTGGTTGATTGGCTGCATGTGCCTTGAAGAAAATCAATATCTCGTGGTGGTGATTCACAAATGCTAGTGTGATAAGAGCCTGTAAACCCTATTTTTGGATGTTGTTTTGGTGCAGCTGTTTCTCCTCTCCTGATCCCTTCGATGAGCACATCACTGTGTGTATAGATGCAAGTACGCTGTTAGTGTGGAAATGGCAGGGAAAGTTGCTAGGAGACTACAGCTTGTTGACATGAACATTACCAAATCTGGAAGGCAATGTACGGAGGAAGCTAAAATAACAGATTCCCAGATACTCAAATCACCAGGTTTGGCACCTGATCTCTGCTGAAAGTTTGCAGCCAATAATTTAAGTTATACATTGTACATAAACACTACCCATTATGATAAAACTTTGCCCAATGGCTATCTAGAATTCACCCTTAGATTCATAAAGAGCTATTGAAGAATCTTAGCTCAGTTGAAGTCTGAATGTATGAGATGTTCAGTGTGCAGTAGTAGCCCCACCCCCACATGCAAAGACGGAACAAGTCTTCATAACTAACCTGTTGTACCAGAACAATTTGAACCCTTAGTAATGGATTTGCCACTGTCATTTGAAATTCTGCTGCTACTGTTTTACTGTGTGTTTTTATAGCAATTTTGTTCTTATCATGATCTTTGATTGTTTTTATTGTAAGCTGCTTTGAGGCTCAAAAGATTAAAAAGTGGCATATACATGTACATATTTTTTTAAGGGGATAAAGAAAGAAAAGGGTTTCCTTTAAAAACCATAAGAACAAGCATACCAATATGTGGTGCTCTGTTGCTTCAATTTAAGAAGAGGGAAAGCTATGATGAGGTGAATCTTCCCATGGAGCTTTTTCAGATCAGGACTTGCAGGCAGCTAGGAGGTTGCAGAGCACTGGAGAAACATTTGTTGGAAAGGAAAAGACATACACCACCCACAGCTACCTTGCAAATGATAAAGTACGCTCAAAACGGCACCCACCCAAATACTAAAGTACTGTAAAAATACACATACCGTATCTATGATTACGATTAGAGTGAAAATCCTGCCCTGAGTGGCATTAGATGTAAGAAGGAAGGGGTTGAAAATAATAATACCTCATCTAAACATTGGTCATGAGTGGTAACATCAATTATTTGTGGCTCCTCATTTTCATAATATGGCCTTGGAACTGAACCTAAGTTGATTGTCATTGCGGGAGTGATCTTTCTGTGCCCTTCACCATAGAAAGTGATTTATTCACTAGATTAGCATTACAGTATGTAGCCCATTAGATAGCAACAGATTAGAACCAGAATGAAATCTATGGTGCATAGTCTGGTGTGTTGCGTCGTGTGCGCGTGTGCATGCTTTAATGCCTTTTTGTGTGTGCAAATTTTCCATTTGTAGAATGGGCATAAAAGTTCCAACCATCATGTTGGGAAAATGCACCCAAACATTTTTTAAATGGTGATTCAGCGGGGGGGGGGTATTGATATGACCTTAACAATGTGGTGATGACATCTTTTGAAGAGTTTCATCTCAGCTAAGCATCTCAGCTCCAAGGGTTTCTGAAGAAAGCTGATCATCTAGATCCATTTCAATCTGGTTTCAAGCCTGGTTATGGGACAGAGATGGTTTGGGTTGCCTTGGTGGATGACTTACGTCGGGAACTAGAGTAGGTGTGGCTGTCCTTGTTGGATCTGCTGGACCTCTTGGTGACTTTTGATACCATGGACCATTATGTCCTTCTGGGCCACCTTGCCATAGCTGTCAACGTATCCTTTTTTTTTAAGGGAAATTCCCTTATTCCGAATAGGTTTCCTCACAAGAAAAGGGAAAAGTTGACAGCTATGCACCTTACTGGGATGGAACTTGGAGGCACTGTTTTACTCACTCCTTTCCTGTAGAGGCAAGTCCTTCAGGGTTCTGTTCTGCCCCCCATGCTATTTGATACTTACATGAAACCACTGGGAGAGGTTGACAGGAATTTGGCTATTTGGTGTCACCAGTACGCTGATGACACCCATCTCTACTTTTCCTTTCCACCTTATTCCAGAATGATACTATTAGAAAATAATATAGCAAACTAACAGCACATAGCAGGACAAAAATGTCCCTTATTTCAGAACACTCAACATTAGCTTCTAGAGCAAGCATTCCTCACCTTTTTGGATACTTGAGCATATTTGCAAACCAGAAAAACTGTCATGGACACCATGTGCACACCGCAGCAGAGCACACACTGTAACCTATTATATTGGCTACAATAGAATGCTTCTTTCAAGTCTAATTTTGAAAAGGGAAGAGGACCCTGTGGGTGCCAAGGAGAGCCTCTGTGGCCCCATGGGCACCATGTTGCTGATCCTTGTCCGTAAATAACAAATTTCATGACTCTCTGGTGTACCTTGAAGCTGCACATATAGCTGACTTTTGGCTTCTTTCGTGTAACCGAACTGAGACCAATCTGTATTCGAGACACATAATTGCCTGAGAAATTGTGTATGTACGTTAGAGTTCAAAAGGTTAAACAATTCTTATTAATAGAGTGCCAGACTCACTGATGCATAAACACTAATAATGTTTCTTGGCTCATTATGTTCAGAAGTGTCCATAGCAGCTATTTACCCCTTGCTACATTGTGTGTCTTTTTGGCATGGCATATTAAAGGGAAGAGAGTGCTATAGGACCCTGGCAAGCACTGTTCAGTGTAGTCAATTTTTATTATTTTGCAGTAAACTGTATAATTATTACCTTTAATGACATTTAGGCAATTAAGGCTGCCATCTTATACCCACTTATCTGGAGAAAGTCTCACTGAAATCACTGCCTGGGTATGGATGGTATAGATTGCGCTGAAATGCCGCACACCTGTTGCACATATATGCGGGCAGAAGCTCTGTTTGGCTGAGTAGGATTTATTTCCAAGTAAATGTGCATCGAGAACAGACTGCAAAACAAATCAAAGGGGAGTTATTGCTATGGCATGCAGTACAAGTATTGCAAGTGTGCACAGCAAGATGAGAAACAAATTAGGTACGGGGGTACACAATTCTTCATAGATGAAGAAAAAGCAATCTAGTATCCAGGCAAATCGGCAGAAGTTTAAAAGCTGTTTGATTAAAGAGGTCTATTCTGAACGTGATACTTGCATTAGTCACTATGATTCTGTTCAGCCCTGTAACTAAAAATCAAATGTGGAGGCATTCCCCCCCCCCCAGTATCTATGGCTTACTGTTACTACACAAATATGCAGGTTACTGGAGAGGAGCTCATAGTTGCTTTGCTCCTCCCCAGTTCTTTTTACTCCTGCACCACACTGGGCTCAGTATATTGTGTATTGTCTAGGATTGCTGCATCTTGAAGAACATAAAAGAGGACAGCCCAAGCCAGAGAAAGAGGTGTGTGGGCAGGCAGGGACGCCGCACCTGTACGCCTCTTTTCCCAACTCGGGCTGGCAGTAGTGCGCAGAGCAGCCTGAGCCCAAGCTTTGGATTTTGGATTTGATATCCCGCTTTAGCACTACCCGAAGGAGTCTCAAAGTGGCTAACATTCTACTTGCCTTCCTACCCCACAACAAACACTCTGTGAGGTGAGTGGGGCTGAGATACTTCAGAGAAGTGTGACTGGCCCAAGGTCACCCAGCAGCTGCATGTGGAGGAGTGGAGATGCGAACCCAGTTCACCAGATTACGAGTCTACCACTCTTAACCACTACACTACACGGGCTAGCTTGAAATATGGAGGCGTGAAATATACTTGGAGTCGAGAGTGGATTTCATGCTCTTTATTCAGCTCATAGTGGTGAGGAGGAATGAAAGTTCCCCCACAATATCTGCTTTATATACATTATTTACACAATGGGCTGCACGTGATTGGCTAATTCCGGGATTCTCCTGTAGGCCAATCAGGTTGTGGATTCACTTCCACCTGGAGCTGGATTGGGTGGCTCCTGCGGACCAATCATACTGCTGCATTGTTCAAGGACCAATCATACTGTTGCATTTTGGATCCTATGCAACTCAGTACGTAATAGGGCAGGACCATAGCTCCTACCTGATCTTTACTGCAACAGCCTCACTCTGCTGCGGCGCTTCCGCTTCCGGGGCATAGCGCCTCCCAAGCATCATCTGCTACTAGAGGCAGCTGTTCCACTCTTCCAACTGGTAGAGCCAGCCCTGGTGTCCAGCAGTCAAAAAGAGGCCATTTTAATCCCTACAATGGAAAGCCAGTTTCTGCCTCCCTCAACATATCTACATTTTACCAATGTCTTTATTCAACACAGAAGTAAACAAGACAGGTTCTGCTAGGAATTGGACAAATAAAAAGTATGACACACTGACCTATTTAGTATTTAAAGGGCTAAATTAGAATTCTGCTTACAGTAATTATCGTTTTTCAAAAATGTACCTGGGCTAATGTTATTTTTAATTTAATCTTTTTGTTGTTTAACCAGCCATTTGATAGCTGTTTTTTCATGAGCAGCTTTTCGGGGAGTGGCCGCAGCTGTAAGTGAATGGTGGGGCAGATTGTAGGTCTTTTCCATACACTCAGCATGCTTAAGACCCATGTAACCTGCATTGTTCACACACAGCACACATGGGACTGTATCAGAAGAGTGGCTGCCATTCAGCTCTGACTGCATGTGAAAGATATCTGAGTGTGACAAGTACATTGAGCCTCTCAAAAGCATATTCTGGGTTGTCCTGTGGGTCTCTGACTATAGAGGGCATTGAGAAATCAAAAGCAATCAGTCCCTTATAATGGAAGCTCAGCTGCTGGGGGTGGGTGAGTACTGTGAGCTGAACTCCAGTAGGTAGTCTATGGAAATGAGTTAGAATGCAACCCACAGCCTCATTATGTTAACTGCAAATTAACTTAACAGCTTTGTTTAAACCTCAGCTATTTCAAATAAAGGAAAGATGAACTAGGGGCTGTGTGACAAGTTTCTGAGAGTTGAGTTTCATAGGCAGCATATAATATACCAGCCTTCATTATTCTGGTTCCCTCCAGGATCCTGGTGCATGTGAGTATATTACAACCTTTGCCAACCCCTCCAGATGTTTTGGACTACAATTTCCCCCAGTCCCAACCAGCACTGACTGGGGCTGATGGGAGTTGTACTCCAAAACATCTGGAAGGTGTTGGCAAAGGCTGCAGTATGGTCACATGCAGAATATGGATTGGACAAAGTGTACTCTGCCTACTGCTTACACGTAATCTAAAAGTATCAAAAGATCAGCAAGCCTATCCACACCCCAATACAGGACAACCTTTGTGCAGTCCTCAACAGATCAAGGGGTGCCCTCTGAGCAGGACCTTGGGGGCAGGGGTCTACTTAGCAAAGCAAACACCCAAATTTACCAAGGCTGAGTTGATTAACTTTGAGGTAAGTGAAGTAATATTCATAAGCTGTTCCTCCTATGGCAATTAAGTCCAGAATTTAAAGCTACCTAGTTGTATGAGTGGGGGAAAACAGGCACAACGTAAAAGGCATCCAAATAGTGGATCAAGCTAGTCAGCCAAGTCATACAAGAAGCCTGTGTACCCCCCCTACGTGTAGAACCTTACATTTGTCCCTTTTTAATTTCATTTTGTTAATTTGGGCTCAGTTCTCCATTCTGTTAAGGTCATACTGAACCTTGATTATATGTTCTGTGCGATTAGCTACCCCTCAGTTTGGTGTCATGTGCACATTTGATGAGCATTCCCTCAATTCCTTCATCCAAGTCACTAATAAAGATGTTGAACAACAGGCCCAGGACGGAACCCTGCGGCACTCTACTTGCCATTTTTTTTCTGTATGATGAGGAACCATTAATGAGCACTCTTTGGGTTTGGTCAGTCAACCAACTACAAATCCACCTAACAGGTTACCTTGTCCCATTTTACCAGCTTCTCCACAAGAATATCATGGAAGACTTTGTCAAAAGCCTTAATGAAATCAAGATACACTACATCCACAGGATTGCACTGATCCATCCAGCTTGTAACTCTAATAGATACACACACACACACACACACACACACACATATATATATATATATATATATATGTATATATATATATATATGAGAAACCCATGCTGGGTCTTAATAATCACAGCATCCCTTTTCTAAATGCTCACAGACCAACTGTTTAATTAACTGTTCTGTTGATATCAATCATATCATTGTCACACATAAAATCCATGATTATGTTCTTTAAAATGTTGTAACTTACTGACAGACCTTTTTTGTGTAAAAATTGACCAATAAGTTGTTGCTACTAAATAAAAAGCTGCCGACTTGTATGGGCAGTACTAAGCTAGATGGAACATTGGTCTTATAGCAGCTTCTTAAAATAATGACTTTTGTTTGCTGTTTCTCATTATGTCAGTTACTCTGTGAATAACTTGCTCATTCTCCTGCCCCACAAAAGTAAGCGTCTCTATATGCAATTATTGGAGAGAGGGCACCCAGATCTGACACCAGTTAATTATGTGTGTGTGTGTGTGTGTGTGTGTGTGTGTGTGTGTGTGTGTATTGGGGGGAGTGTTATGTACTGAGTTGAATAGGATCCAAAAGGCAGCAGTCTGATTGGTCCTAGAACAATAGGGTCCATAATGCAGCAGTCTGATTGGTCCTAGAACAATGCAGCAGTATGATTGGTCCGCAGGAGCCACCCAATCCAGCTCCAGGTGGAAGTGAATCCGCAACCTGATTGGCCTACAGGAGAATCCCAGAATTAGCCAATCACGTGCGGCCCATTGTGTAAATAATGTATATAAAGCAGATATTTTGGGGAAACTTTCATTCCTCACTACTATGAGCTGAATAAAGAGCATGAAATCCACACTCGACTTCAAGTATATTTCAGGGGGACACACAAACTGATCTCTCTTCATACAGAGAGAGCCTTCTTTCTGTAATCAGCAGAGATAGATGCTTTGTAACCTTGGTAACACTGGCACAGTTTGTGTGCCAAAAAGGTGCTGCTGAATTCAAAATGTTTCACAAAAGATTTCAAGCTTCAGAGCCAGTTACTGAAAGCACAATGAAACACAGTTTAACTTTTCTCCCACTAAATTGCTGGATGGGTTTCAGGAGAAAACGAAGCTTAATATGTATAGGAAAAGAAGAGTGATTGGTGTCTTAGAATAATCAAAATATGAAAAATAGATTCAGTTATGACAACAACAAAAAACAATGACGGTCCATATAGAAAAGAACCTAAACAGCAGCCATAGCATGTCTGAAAGGCACAAAATACTGAGATACCTTTCTAGTTTCACAGAAGTCTTCCTCATACAGGATGTTAAAGAAGAGAAGGGTAGAAAAATAAACAGGGCCACCCTAATATGTTTTGCTGTGTGAAGCAAGAAGAAGATGGCTCTTAACTTTGGGAGTTTCTGATGGTCCTAGGAAAGGGATTGTGCCACTGCTACTCTTTAACTGTTTCCACCCTCGTCTTTGATAGTTAAGGCATTTTCATGTGACCCTCCTCTTCTGTTTCATTTAATCTATGCTGTGCTGCTTTCACTTGGAATTGTTTTACTTGTTTTTATAATTGTATATCAAATGTTTTACTTCTTTTATTGGTTTTGTTGTTGTTGTAACCCACCCTGCGACCTTACAGTGAAGAATGGGTCAAAACCCTAAAATACATAAAATGCACATGCTAATGTTTGTGTCGTTACAGCCTGACCCATTGTGCATTATCATGTGAGTAAGCGCCACTAATTGAAGTTAGTGTGCATAAGACTGTACCATAAATGTAGAAAATGCTTTCATTTTTTTATTTCCTAATAACCTTTTGAGATAGGGCATCAATAATCCAAGTTAACGTTAGAATAAAGCTAGGAGATACTGAATTGACCCAGGTCATCCAATGAGTCTAAGGCTGCATCTGCACTATAACTTTATCGTACCACTGTAAACGGCCATGGCTTCTCCCAGAGAATCCTGAGGACTGTGGTCTGCTAAGGGTGCTGAAAGTTATTAAGAGATCCAACTTCCCCTCACAGAGCTACAATTCTCTCAGTGGTTTAACAGTCAATCCATCTTCCCAATGAACTTTGGGAGTTGTAGCTCTGTGAGGTGAATACTGGTCTCCTAACAACTCTGGCACCATTACCAAACTACAGTTCCCAAGATTATTTGGGAACTTTCAATGTGACTGTTTAAAGTGGTATGATACCGCTTTAAATACACAGCACAACTGAGACTCAAGGCTGATCCAGGATTCTATAGTTTTCAGAACACAAACCCATCTCTTCCCAACATCTGGCCTCTGGAATTTTGGAAGAACACACAGTCTTAGGTTTCATTGGAAATCCTGGTTCCTTGCTTCAGTCATGTTCCTCTTCCATGAATAGAAAACAGTTTTTAAAAAAATAAATAACAAAGCTTTTCCTTTTCAGAAAGTAAGGTAAAAAAAATCACGGGGATTCAAACCGTCGACCTTATGATCGGCAAGCCCAAGAGGCTCAGTGGTTTAGACCACAGCGCCACCCACATCACTTCTTTCAGAAAGTAAAACTAGTGAGACACATGTTTGTTTGTTTTTTAAAAAAGTAGGAAATAATAAAACTGTCAACAAGTACAGTATGATGAAAAGTATATCTCTTCTAAAGCAACAAAAACTGAAGACAAATCATGGTTATCACTCACACAAAAGAAATCAAGGTTGATATATAGATGAAAGTCTAACCTACTCCCCACCTTGCTTCCTTCCACAGAAAGCCCGGCTGGCCAGGATCCGTGTGGCCAAGACTGGCAGCTCCAACGCCTACCTTCACAGTAAGCGCAATGGCCTCCTTAATGAAGCCCTGGAGTTGACGGTATGTACAGGAAAAGCAAGCCCTTTCAGAGGAATGTTGAAAGCATATCCACCCCTTCTTCTTCTTCTTCCATTGTCGCTCCCTATGTCAGTATCATAGGCAGGCTTGAGCTGTGCTATAATTATGCTATAATTTTACTGTATGCGCTAAATGTAGGTAGCTGGAATACAATTGCAAAAGGAAAGAGTTGCAATGGAAGCATACTGGGCTTTTTGTGGAAAGCACAGGATTGGTGCTTTAATGGTGACAGAAAGACAAAGAGTACCAATAATCCAGATCTGTGATTGGTATTCTCAATATATTTAGACTAGTGTAAAGGTTGCTGGAGTAAATTTAGAGAACTTACATCAATGATAGGACCCTCATCAGGGTTTATGAAAACATTAGCTTCAGTCTTTATATTAAGAAGGACTTCTTAGCTCCAAGAGCAATTTAGCAATGAAATGGGCTGTCTAGAGAGGGAGCTAGATCTCTGGGGTATGTGTGTGTGTTTTTCAGGATGGGCAAGCTATCTAAACCAGGCATCCCCAGCCTGCGGCCCTCCAGATGTTTTGGCCTACAACTCCCATGATCCCTAGCTAACAGGACCGATGGTCAGGGATGGTGGGAATTGTAGTCCAAAACATCTGGAGGGTCAAAGGTTGGGGATGCCTGATCTATACTATCTACAGAAATGGTTAAATGCTGCATAGCCATTAGGAGCAGCTTGTACTCTGACTCAGGAGTAGTTGAAGTGGTACAGAGACTGGTGGCCCTCCATATGTTCTTGGACCACAACTCCCATCATTCCTAGCCATTGGCTATACATCTGAGACTGTTCGGAGTTGGAGTTCAACAAAATCTGGAGGGAACCAAAGGCAAGCTATACAGAAAATATCAGAAAGCAGCAGCAACTGCAGATGTTTAAATTCCAGCCAACGAGGACTTGAAGGTTTCAGTCCTGCAGGATGGAATGTCTCCTAGCCTTACCCACACAAACTACCTGTCGCCGTGGTTGTTTCACGTCTAACAGCAAAGTATTTTGAAGCTAATCTTAGTAACTCAATGAAAGGGAGGAAAGTGTGAAGTTCATTAGCTTTCTCAGCAGATGTAACATCAGTATGAGCTGGTTGTTATATTAAGCCCGATCAAGGCCAGAGCAAGTATTAACACATTTTCAAGGATTTTGTTTTTTTAAAAAAGCAGTTCTCAGTCAAGGAAAATTGCCTAATGGAGGCAACCTAATGCACAGCTCGTGTGTCTTTGCTCACTCATCTGATCCGTCACACGTGGGCCTCATTATAACAGAAAATGCTTGACACAGCAATCGCTACACCTGTTAGTAAGCACCACAGCCTACCCTGACACTATGAGTATGAGAACACTTAACTGGAGGTTCAGTTATTTTGAAATCGAGGGAGCTTAGGATCAAAGCAGCACCTACTATGGTTGCTATGGGGATACCAGTGAGAATGGCCTTCCTGTGGTGAGTGTTCTCAGCCGTAACATGAAGATGTGCATGTGGACCTCCACATCTCTGCCAACAGCCAAGGCTGGTGCTAATAGCTCAGCAGTTTACAAGGCATGGAGACCTTGGATGTTTGAAAAGCCCAATGAACTGTGATGCAACACACTCTCTAATCCTTCTGGCCCACTCCTCTTGCTGTGGGAGGTGAATTCTGCCTAAACACAGGGCACCATGGCCATTAAGAGGTTGTTCATTCCCTCTGCAGAAGCCAGCTGCTTGTTTTCCTTTCATTCTGGCACAAACTCTGGCACAAACCTCCTTGGGGTTTCCACATGCTTAGGAAACTGGTGCAGAGGGTGTGTTAAAAATTGCAAAGAATGAGGGAAATGTATGCTTTCAATGTGGGAAGGGTAGGGAGCCCACTCTAGGTCAAGAGAACCTGGAGCTGCTCACACCAGCACCAGGTGAAACACACAAACTCTCCCATGTGGTTCCAATCTATTTCTCCATTGTGCAACTGTAATTTATGTATTATCAACTAAATGTCTGACATGTGGCCCCTTCAAGAGAAACAGCTCTGCCCCAGGAAGCCAGCTTTTGGAGATCTGGCTAGAGAAGTAACGTGCAGGCTCCCATGTTTCATCATGAATAAAGTTTAAGTTACCATTAATTCAGCTTGTAGTGAGTTCCTTCATAAACTGCAGAAGACAATAGAGCACCTAGAATAGGAATCACATGCTATGCAGGACCATTTTTAGAAGCATCCCTGTAGCACCTATAGTGTGTGTTACAGCGCTCATTTCCAATAATTCATGCTGAGAGGGTTGGGATACCATTCTTACGTTCAAGCTGAAGAGATGCTTCCTGCTTTTAAAGCCCATAAAAGGTACAACACATAGTCAACATTGTCAGAGTAAAATGCAGGGCCCCTCTACCCATGAAGTAACAAATCCAGTTGCTAAAGGTGTTGAAAGCCTTAAATCTCTAGACCTTCTTTCCAGTCCACCAGCCCTTTCTGAAGCTTGGCACCTGTTTTGTTTTAAATCTGTCTTGACTTAGAACACTCCCCCCCTTCCTTTTTAGTATTCCAAACTTTTGTTTTGCTAGCTCAGCTTCACTTGAGGTAACTGGCCATTTTAAAGTTACAGAAATCTAAACGATGCAGTGTACTGTGATGAAAACAATCACAAATCCTGCAGGGGCATCTTGAAGACTTCAAAAAGTAATTGTGACATGAGTTTTTGTCACTTGCATGCCTTTCAACAGAACCATGAAACAATCTGAAAGATGGTAGGCTGATAAGGAAAATTTAGCAGCAGCTTTCCCAATCTCTGCATCTGCAGGTGAGGAAAAGTTTGCCTGCTAAATTTTGGTCTGGTTTGTTCCACAGCTGCTAAAGGCACACAAGAAAGCCTGCCAGGAAGTGTGGGGTGCCTTGGAGAGAGAGGTAGATTAATTCCACCCCAGACTCAAACACTGACCAGCTAGGATTGTTCTTTTCACTAGAATAGCCATCCTTTGTTTACTTTTCTTTGCAGAACATCCTGATTGCCACTTCTCTGTTGCCCTCCTACATTTTTGCAGACCTGATTTGTGAGAATTTTGTTGCTGTAATAAAACACAATTGCACAGCCAGCTTGTAAAGCTCTTTTGAGGCTCTTAAAGGTTCCTGCACTTTTAATTAAACGTTGCTTGTTTGCAAGCCTAGCCTTTTTTTGTTGCTGCCCAGTGAGCATGGGTGAGGGGAGGAACAGACTATTGATTGCATTTTCAGAAGCCTCTCTTACATTACAATTACACACATACACACACAGGGCTGTGCCCCTGCTCTCTTTGCTTGCCAACCCCAATATGGTAGCCATCACTATAAGCAAATACAAAGTTGTATTTCCCTTGTATATATACATACAGTAAGGGGGGGTGTTTGAGGAGGGGGAGGAGATAACATTTGCTCAGCCTTGCAATCGACCATATCTGGCCCTGATTCTGTTGATACCAATTTTTCATTCTCTAGCAGGCAATTGCCTTATTTTCTGCTAGATGCAGGTGGCAGTGACACCCACTGGAAGCAGTATTAAATGTTGCATTTACTGTTCCTAAAATATATCCTAGAAACAGAGATTGGTAGCAAAACACAGCAAACCCTTTGAACACAGCACAGTATTGTCGTGACTTGGCTCAGGCTCCGAGTGTCTGCTCAGATGAGTTAATAAGATTTGATGATTTAGCAACACAGCCACAGAGAAGATGCTGCAGGAATCTTAAATCATGTCCAGGATTGCATAGTGTTTTAAAACATCATGTTATCTTCAAAAAAGGCATGCAGAATTGACTGGATTCCCGCCCCCGCCCTGTTTCCTATATTGCTGCTCAATTTTTTTGCTACTAAGTCACATCCACTGAGAGACCTTTACCAAAGAGATCAGTGTCTGTAACGCAGAGTTGGACACAGCCTTCTAATTCTGTCAATAATAATACATAAATAAATAAATTGGAGAATATGATACTTAATGCATTCTGAAATTTGCAGATTATTTATATAGTAACAATTGCAGAGCAGTAATTCATTATATCCTGCTCTTCTACTAATATATCCAACAGCATAGATCAGAAACAATAATCATAATGTACAGTACCAGGAATGCAATAAACAAATGTACTAATCATGGTTATGGTTCTTATAGCACTTCAAGTGTAGAAAGTGCTCTGCAGAACTTATCTAGTCCTACTGAACAAAAAACATGGCTGTGTGTCTTTACAATTTTCGCTCACCCAAAGCAGCACTCAGAATGAACAAGATTGTGATTGGCTCTCAGTGAATCTGACAGTAGAACTCTGAGTTCATCCAATTCAAGTACCAGCTTCTGCGTCAAGATCTTAAAAATATCATGGTGTTTCCACTTTGCTTACTGATACGTATTTTCCAGTAGTTCAGGTGACGGATATGTATCGTAGTAGATGGAAATAAACAGGGAAACTAATAATTTGACACTCATAAAAAGGCTTTTTTGTTTTGTTTTTGAGAAGCTTAACTAAGAAAGCTTAAATAACAAAAATAAGAAACAAGTTTGCAAATTTGCTGAACCACAAAGCAACTTCTGTGTTGCCCTCTTTTTTCATGTTCTCAAAAGTTGTAATGAAAATACAACTAAACTCGGAAGATGGTTTGCTGTACCTTTTTTATATCTGCACCTCTCCATCCATCCATCCTCTTTGTCAAGGGTTCTCAGCTTCATCCCTCCTCCTACCTGCTTTCCAGCCCTCACCCCCATCCCCAATGGTTCACTGGACTACTAGCTTCATGTAGCAAATCAGAGGAAGGCTGCAGGAGGATCAGGGTAGCAGTTATCTCTTAAAATCTCCCCTCTTTTCTTTAAACCCCAAATGGCACTTCATAGCTTCTGGTTCCAGGCTTACCTGGAGTCCTGAACAGCAGGGGTGGAGGAAGAGGGGTGCAGTGGGGGGCGGACATTTGGCAGTTGTGGGCAGGCGGCACACCGAATGTCCGCCATTGGCGGCTTGCTCTGCCCCCGTGGGTGGCTCGCACCCCCACCCCACCCCCCGCTGCAGGGCGCATATGCCGCTCCATGCACCACAGCGGCTATCCCACACCTGGGAGGGCACCCTCCATGCCCCCCGCTCCCTCAGGAGCGTGTCCCATGCCCCACCCCCCTCGGAAGCATGTCCACTCTGGGCAGCATGGGCATATGCTCTGCCACTGCTAAACAGAAGGGCTGCAGTAGGGCAACGACTGGGATACGCTGCCACATTTTGCTTAATCCTGTACTGCAGCTAAATGATGGTACCAAAGCCAATGGTTTGAGAGGCCAAGTCTATGTTTCCTGTCTTGTCTGGCTGTCAGAAATACTATGGAGCCAAATATGCATTGCAAGACAGACTTCAGAAGACTGGTCGTGTTCCTGCATCTGCTAAGCTAAGGCTCTTGCATATGAAAGCTCGTGCCATAGTGAAGTGGTACCATGGGACTCTCTGCTGCATTTGCAGCCTAAAGCCACTCATACCACAAAATGTAGCACACTTTGTCCTTTTCTCGCCGCCGCCCCCCCCCCCCGCCACCCCCCTGGTAGCTTGCAAATCTCTCCCCCCATTCTGAAATACAGTGTGTTGTACTGGAAGCAGCACACTGGATACGGTTTACTATTTGATGCCATGGCAACATGTCTTGGACTGTTCCTTTGGACTGAAATGGGCAAACAGAGAGAGAGGATATTTTGGCAGAGCTAGACTGTCTTGGTGTCCTGGCTCAGCCTCTAAATATTCTTCAGGGCTTCTTCTTTTCAGCAAAGAATGATTTTTCTGCTAATGAAGAGTCTGGCTTTGGATGCCTACAGCAACCTGAGACACATCCTCTGCTCAAATGCACTCTTGAAATTCACAGCCACGCTTCTCTGAGCACTTGTGTAATACTAGTGCTTAGGCTGTCTGCTCCCATTAATCACTGAAGGAACCGATTCGAGTTGGTTGACATTAGCTGTGTTGTTTTTTGAAGTTCAGAAATGTTGAGGCTGAAAGCATTACATGATTAATCATTACAGTAAATCAATTATTTCCTTAATTGCAAGTTACAGAGTAGATTGTTTGCTGGATCTTAATTAGAACCCTTCCCTCTCAAGATGAGCTCCATTCCGAAGATATTGCTATGAACAATCTGCTTACATTTCTGAATCAGTCAAGAGGAGCCTGCCTTAAACATCTCCCATAATGAGACACGGTGGCTATTATTCTTATTTTGAAAACTAATAGCCTCCCAGTTTTAAAACATCAAGACAAAAGTTAAACCCTGGTGCCATTTTATGGCATTCAGTTTCTATGCGCTGTTTCTAAAGAAACACAAATCTCCTCATAATATGGGGAAAGGGATTAATTACAGCATTGCCAAAGTGTAATGCGTCCATCCAGGAGGATCTAAAGGACTCAAGTATTTTATCAGTGTCCATGAAGATGCATCTCAAGTTCTTTCAGTTTCCTTCAACATTTACTCTCTAGCTGACCATGGCAGGAGCTGATAACTAAATAGTAAAGATTCCTCTCCTAACTCTGGTGTTTGTTTTCTAAGTCTTGCTCAACAAATGTAGCAATCCTGCTGAGGAATCCTTCTGGGTAGATTAAGGGTAGCACTTGCTTTTCCTATTTGCTCTTCTCTCAATCTGTTATGTAAGTTAATTTTAGTCCTATGGGCATTCCATAAACTTCTTAGGCATGTGTGATGGAGATTCCAAAATACTGGGCCCAACTGATTTTGGGTTGTGGAGGGTCTTCCTACTGTTCAAATGATACAACACTGAGGGCATGTACCTTTATTTAGAAAGAAATTTCAGCTGGCAGCATCCAATTTATTGAGTTATTTATTTGGTGTTCTTATATCTCACCTTTTTTGTCAAGGACTACCTCAGTGTCTTTTACATCAAAACAAATGGAGCAATAAGGTTTTGGGGGGTGGATACAATTCAAAACCATCAGTGAAGCAATAGCAATCAGTAAAAAATGCAAGACTAGAAACTGAAAAATTATAATAAACTAAGCATGGCCTTCAAAGCATTAGGAAAACGAGTGAGTTTTCCCCATGCACCAGAGGCCCATCAATGCCATGGCCATCCACACCTCCGTGAGGAGGGAGTTGCTCAGCTGGGGTACCACCGCAAAGAAAGCCCTGCTCCTGGTTCCCACACAACAGGCTACCTTAGCTGATGAGACCAGAAGCAGCCCCCGCTCTGCCCATCCAATCTCAGGGCTCAGGCTGGTTGATATACAGTGGTACCTCGGGTTACAGATTCTTCAGGTTACAGACGCTTCAGGTTACAGACTCCACTAACCCAGAAATAGTACCTTGGGTTAAGAACTTTGCTTCAGGATGAGAACAGAAACCTTGCAGCAACGGTGCGGCGGCAGCAGGAGGCCCCATTAGCTAAGGTGGTACCTCAGGTCAGTGGCGTAGCGTGGGTTGTCAGCACCCGGGGCAAGGCAAGTAATTTGCACCCCCTAACCCATGGATTTGCGCCCCCTAACCTCCAGATGTTGCGCCCGGTGCGGACGGCCCCCCCTGCACCCCCCACGCTACGCCACTGCCTCAGGTTAAGAACAGTTTCAGGTTAAGAATGGACCTCCAGAACAAATTAAGTTCTTAACCCGAGGTACCACTGTAGTGAGAAGCACTGTGACAAATACCTAACTCCCATACTGGGGTGTGTGTATGAGTGTGCATGCATGCAAGTGTAAGGGATGGGGTGGGTTATTTTGTACAGTGGTGGTATGAATAGCAGGTAACAAACCACTGTTTAGTTTGACGTCATGTATGCTGTCCAGCAACTGAATTTCATTTCATTTTACTGCTTTGTTACAATGGTGCAGAGCTGGAAGAAAGCCAATATCAACAGAGACCGAAACAAACACTGTTTCTCAACAATGTTAGCCAAGCATCAATTCCCAGCTTGTGTGTGGTTGACGACAGGTATCCAATACATGAACATGCAACAATCTACATGCCTGAAGGATTATTACACATTGTAATCTATGTCTAATAGTCATGCAGTATCCAACATGGGAGCAACGTCTGTGCTGGAACTTTGTAATGTTTGAAGTGGTCCTTAGAAATCTGAAAAGGCAACATTGAGAGCCCAGCCAAGGGAAGGGACCAGCCTCACCAGTGTATAGCCCTTGCTGCAGTCCCTGAGGCCATTAACACCATTATCTGTTCCCAGTCTTTTGATGTTGAAGCACAAAATCAGTGTTTGCTCCTTGTGGCTCTACCATCAATTCCATTGGATGACCTTGTAAAAGTACATTCTGGAAATAATGACTCACTCCCTATGGTTGTTTGGAGATTTATGTAGTCCAAGGTGAGATTGCTAAGCACACTTTTTAAATGCTATATAAAATGCAATATAGAAAAGATTTTGTAATTGCATGCCAATACAATAAAAGCGATCTATAGTGGCATCGTGATAATGGTAATGATACATATTTTTCTAAGAATCTGTAGGCAACACTGGAAAGGGATTCCCTAAAACATATTGTTGAACATCAACCTAAGTTTAAGGTGCTCCTTTGAATGCATAATTGCCATTTTAATGGGTCTAATGGTGTTTGAAAATCCCAACCACTCAACGCAAAAAATAAATTGATGGAAGTGATCACAGAAGACATGCTGTGAAATTGAGGTGGAGTTCAGGGTCAGGGAGTTTAAATTAAACAAGCACACACACACACAATCCTTAGCCATGTAGTTTTTAGAGCTGCTGCTGCTGCTGAAAAGGGGAAATGAAAGAATCCTATTTTCAGTGTATCAAAAAGGCCTCACAGCCTGCATCTAGTTAGCTCCTTCCTCTCCAATTCTGGGCAAACCTTGTCCTTGAATCAAAAAGTAAGTGATGTACACAGCCCAGTCACAAAATCTGGGGCTTTGTAATATACACAAAAGCCTATCAGCCAGAGCCTGACATAACAGATACTTTTAAAAATAGGTGATGTCCTTATTAGGAGAACAGTTTGATGAGGCCGGGAAAATAGGTCGCCCAGGGTAGGCCAGCTGATCTGCTTTACTGGACTTAAACAAGCGGGTGAAAATGTCTGTATTTTTCAAGTTTCAGTTACAATGCGTGAAGATAACAAAATATTCATTTGCCATAGTTACACATTTCAAAACCTGATCCAATGCTTTGTTCCTAGGTATTTTAAGAAGCTCCCAAACAGCATAGCTATGCCACTCAAGGGGCTCTTTTGGGGTGTGGAGAGGGGTAATGCAGACATGGAAAAATAAGGGAGACAACCTGCAAGGAAACTGGCATGACTCAAGCAGTGGAGCACTTTTCAGGATGGACCATGGCTCAGTGATGCACTGTATGCTTTTCTTGTCAAACAGGGATCACTAATGCAATGCGCAGGCACCATAGAAGCCACAAAAGCCTTTAATGACCCTAGGCTTTCATTTTTTAAAAAATGTAAGTTTCTAGTCCTCCTAGAAATAAAATGATCAGGGAAGACAGGTGGCAGGGATTGGCTGGACACTGAGGAGTGGGCACCGGGAGAAGAGAGGTTGGAGACTGACTTGGAGGAAGAGATCAGTGATCTGGGGGAGCCAGGAGATGAGAGACAGAGGCGGGAGAAGCTGTGGGATTGGAGAGAGAACAGGTGCAGGAGGAGTTAGAGATAGGTCAAGCTAGTGTAAAGTCAAGGGCTGCCACTCCTCCTACTCCTGCCCTACCTCTCCTGCTCCACTTTTCCCCAGGACCAAAAGAGGATTGAAGCGGGAGGAGCAGAAGCAGGTTACACACAGGCGTAGTCTTTGCCTGCTTGCAGAAAACTCAGGTGGGAGAGCTGAGGTTGGGGTGGGACCCCTCTCTGTTGCTGCAACTGCCTCATTGGGTACACACGTAGGAGCAGCTGAGAGACGTAGGACTGATGGGCATGCCTTGCAAGTGTACGTTTGACAATAAAGAGTTAATTCCTCACTCTGGACGTTCCTTACCTGACAGCCCCATGACAGATAGGTGCAACAGCTGAAAGGCATGTGTTCTACCTGTGGACCTGCCCGTCTTAGAAAGGCATCTCCAGGGTCCTAGACAGGCACACCCAAGAAACTAACAAGCAAAAAGAAAGCAGCTGAAAAATTCATTTAGAGTAGCTTTAGAGTGGCTGTTTGGACACAGCAGTCTGAACTGTAATAGAATGCCAATGATATGGCATTGCCACTGAGTGCTGGGACAATGTCAAAGGGTCCACTAGCTGGGGAAAGAATACATTTCAGTCCTCTGCAATGATGGAACAACAGCCGTAATTGCCTCGAAAAGGCTTCTGTTTCCTTTTGGAAAAGATGAATGCTGCTCTCTCATGGCGATGCAGGTGTGAAACGTCTTGGGAAGAAATATTGGCTCTGCATAAGTGCTGATTATTAATAAGCTATATAACTACTCAACTGCAGCTCTTCACCTTTAGCGTGGGCTGAGATTCCAGTTATTTCAAGCAGATGAAGTTGCTTGTCATCCATGCAGTGCTGGGGATCCCACACACCTTGTGTGTACATCTCAGATTAGTCATTAACAAGCGACACAGAAACGCTGGCTTGTTGGCAGAGCTATGTGGCAAATGAGGACCAGTTACTTTTTCTGCAAGTAACCTCTGCTTCCCGTAAATTACAACTCTTCTGTGTAGAAAAGAATAGTTGATGTGGAGGTTTTTCCATTCTCTTTGCGTGAATCAACCACTTCTCATTTCCTTTCCCACCCCACTGCATACCATTCAACATGGATTAAATAGTTTGTGTTTTACTTTCATGTTGTAAATAAGAAGGCAGAGAGCTAGCCTAATGGCATATGCAAAGCCAAATCAGTGATGTACTTAGGGAGTTTTAGACTCTGGACTTAATGGCTTTATAGGGGAGCCCACTTAAGAAGTGAGTATGCATTATTTCAAAGTGTAATAAACCAGTACTTTGGGGGACCCTCTGCTTGTTATGCCCTGAGGTCACCACTAACCCATGGATAATGGGTATTGTTTTGGATAATGATATTGTTGGGGGTGCACATGGTTCATTCCCCTCTGTAACATGACAAGTGATCATGGGGCGGACCTTTTGACATGTCTTGGAAGCCAAAAAAGGAGAGGCAAAGCCTTGAAACGATGCTCAAATGATTTTTTTACATGTGAAATATATACAATGCATTTTGGTGTACCACTTTCTTCCGCTTATTGTACCAACTCACTGTAAAAATCACACTCTATTATTCCCTTCCCCCGCTTAGGCGGTGAGAGGGACAGCACTTTTTGCCTCCAGTCCCCTGACCTGAAAGTGAACCGTGGAGGTCAGCTGCAAAACATTTTAGC
Organism: Podarcis vaucheri; assembly: GCF_965113315.1. NCBI lineage: Eukaryota > Metazoa > Chordata > Lepidosauria > Squamata > Lacertidae > Podarcis > Podarcis vaucheri. Next base: position 69,945,319 of record NC_138764.1, on the reverse strand, counting down.
AAGGAGGGGGGCTGCATTTGGCTCCTAGTTGCTGCCTCCATTCAGTTCTTCTGATGATTCTTGGGCTGCATGCACCTGCCCACCTTTCGGAGCCAGTGTAGGAAATGTTCTGGTTACCACTTAATTAGGGCCATGTATGATTTTCTTCCTGGAAGTCCTGGTTGGCCTTGGACATGGCAAACTTTTTGCCTACTTCACTCTGGCTTAGTTTTGGTAGTTTCTCCACATTTGCATTTGGTGGACACAGCATGGGGTTGAGTTATTTGTGAGTGATGAGCACTTTGAGGCACCTTCTAGAAGACGAAGGGGTGCTTCCTCATACCTGCCCACCAATGCCTCATGGCCGGAGAACAGGGGCGGGACAGAGCCTTGCTTGATGACTGGCCTGCTCAACCACTCAATGCCACATGGCTGGAGGGGGCATGAGAAGGTCAGAATTCCCTTGGCGGAGCTAACAACCTGGCAAAGAAAAGCTAGGAATAGGGCATTAACTGACAAGGGAGCTCACACAAAAATCCAAGAATTAGGTTACAGGTTCCTATGCCTCGGATTCATTGTTGAGCATCAATCACTTCAAGACCCCCGCCACCATCACCAACTTTCTCTTTTTCTCTCACTTTCTCCGGCTTACAGTCCTCTTGGTACTGCTCTTCTCCATTTTTGGTTCAGCAACATGGCTTGGGCCAGAACTGGGTGGAAGGATTAGGGCCTCTTCTCACACTACAATTTGACAAGGTGGGGGCGCTTTTCACATCTTTTTCCTCGCTCATCTTTTCCATTCTGCATTTTCAGATGCAGACCTGATTGCCTTTTTCTCTGTGCCAGAGGTCTCACTGCAAATGCCTTTTCTCTCTGTTTAGGGATCTATGAAAGATGAACACAACATCAGCAAAACCACTTCTATAATTGAAAGTCAGCATCACCACCTACTGCACTGCTTGGAAAAAACAACTGTAAGTAGCAACAGGAAGCCTTCTAACTTTGAATCTCACACTCTTGGGGGTGATTTCAATTGAAGAAGATGCAGGGATACTACAAAGTAAACAACACAAATACATAGATTTATGTACCCTGGGAGACATAAAAATATGTTATTATCAGTTGATGGGATGTGCTAAATATTTTATACACGCCTTAGTTCCAGCACCATGGTTTTTTTAAAAAATGTGTTGCACCAAGCAACCCAACAGGTAGCTTCTCTCAGGACTCAACATGTCTTTTTGCTTTGTTGACCTTCAGATGCTTTTCTTTTAAAAAGCACCAAAGTCTGATGCCTAGCAAAATATTGCCACCGAGAATTAAAGGCAGAGATGCTCAGGGTTTGCCCTTACTAGTAGTTGGCTTTGGGTTGGTGCCAACTTGAGATGCCTGCTGTGCACACCTGTCTTGCACTGCCTACAAGTTGTTGGATTATACCCAGGAATCAAAGCAGCATGGCATACTCCAAGGTGAAAGCTGTACTGCTCAGAAGATGGGCAAAGGCTTCCATTTCAGCTACTGCATACTACAGTGAAAAGTGCACAGCAGCCCTAGGAATAGAATGATGTGACAGTTGCCTGAGACCTGCACATAAAAGCAGTCTTCTATGCAGGTAGCCAATGCAGATGCACTTCTAGTTACATCCTCATTAGTATCATATTGCTCATCTGGGCTACACTCACTTGGCTAGATGAGTCATTTGATGAGCCTCACAATGCACATCCCCGTTCAGTTGTTACACGTGGCTACTTGGCCACAACTAAAGCTGCATTGGGACCCGTATCTGTGTTGTCTTTACCCCTTCGACACCACTTCTTCAGAACATTAAATTATTATCCATCTCCAGCTGCCTGTGCCTCTGTTTCTGCAGTGCAGCAGCAGACCACCCTAAACACAGGCAGCGTACGGGAGAAAAGCAGATACCTTTTCCCATAGGGAAACTCAAGGGTAGGTGCAGAATGCACAGCCCATGTTGATCTTGCTGTCGTTTCCGCCAGCTGTAGGAGCAGGTAGAAGGCACCACATCCAGAGGCATGGCACATATGGACTGCAGAGACTAATGTGTTGCATGAGCATGTTCAACGCCCCCACCCAAGAAATAAGCACTATCAATATGCCTTGGGTAATATCTCCATGATGAGACATTTATTCATAAACAAGCATCTCTGTGCATTTCTGTCATATTCATTTGAGAAGGGGGGGGGAGGAAGTAAGGCTAAAGGATGAAGTTTGCTATCCCTGCTATCAAATGGATAAACAGAGATCCAGTCTGGTATGGGAGTAAACAGAGTGTTGGAAGTAGAGTGAAGAGATCTCAATTCAAATTCTCCCGCAGCCACGAATCTTGCTGGGTGGCCTTACACAAAGGTCATTGTGGGGAGTGAAATGTAGTTATCTTTATGTATGCTGCCTTGGACACTATAGAGGAAATAAGGGGGTGGAACAGTGGTGAAGAAATAGGAGCACTGTTTATGCAAATGCTATTCAGACAACAAATGTGTGTAGAATCAACATGGGGAAAGGGGCACAATAAACTGATATATTATTCCATTTATATTGCCTCCTTCCTCCCAGTGGAGCCCAGGGCAACAAACAAGTGACAAAATAATTTAAACACCTTAAAGCAATTCCAATACAGACGCAGACTGGGAAATCTCAGTATTGCAATTTAAAAAGCTTGTTAAAAGAGGAAAGTCTTAGGCACCCAAAGTCAAGAGATGGTGCCTGCCTATTATTTAAGAGGAGGAAATTCCAAACTGCAGACGTCACCACACTTAATGCCCAATTCCTGCATTAACCAACCTCTTCAACTTGGGCATCGATTGGGTCATGTATGTACATAAGCTCTGTTCAGAGGCCACAAACCACTCCTGTCCCCTGCATGGATTCTACATATATTTGTTGCCTGAAAAGAACACCGGCCTCAACAATGATGTGAAGCTACTGAAGGGATTGCCATTGGGTCAATGTTAGTATAATAATAAACTGAGGAGGGGGGAAATAGGAAAAAGAGTTTCTAATGCCTTTAAAGCTGATTGGTTAAAGAAGCAATTAATGACCAAGATATATATGAACTAATCTGATAGGAAATATAATAAATTATTTCCCATCTATCCTCCAAGCTGTAATGTAAATATGTATAATGCTTTGTCAGAAATTGGGGGGCAGGAGTTGGAATCAGATGTGGCTCATTGCAACTTTGATCAGTGATAAATGGCTATTTGGTTATAGGAAGGGGTATGCTACTGACCTAAACCATCCATCATTTTCAACACAGAAGTTGTCATCCACGGACTGACATGCAGCATGTTTGGTGTATGTTTTTCAGTGCACCCATCACAACAGTTCAGTCAGCATTTGTGCTGAAAATGCATGTCTTTCCATCATACTTACTTGATCAATCAAGAAAGCATTGCACTAACAAAAGAAATTGTTGTGATAATTTATGGATTGCTGAAACACCAAAGTGTCATTCTACAATGGTACAAAGTTGTCAGCGAAATGAGGAATGACCTCCACATAAAAAGAGTTTTACCAACAGTTTTGAAAGGGTAATTCACCTTTTCCTCAAACCAGAAATCAGATTCATTGTATCACCTACGCCTGTTGAAATTCAGTGTCATTCTAAGCTGTGGTTAATTCTCTCCAAACTCAGGCAATTGCTCAAAACAAAACCTGTAAAATAAAGAAAGATAAAACAAAGGAATAAATTCAAGAGCCATACCCCTTATTCTGTATCACAATACATCCCATATTTTCTTCAGCAGCACTACTTATTTTACTCTAATTCAGCTCTATGGCTTTTAGTTGCTCATGTGCTGCCATCTGGGGGTGCTTCAGATAAATGGCTTATAATATTTTATTCTGGGCCACTTGGCTCTCAAAGGAAGCCCAAGCATCTTATTGGTGTAATGCGAAATGTGTTAAAGGAAATGGTCATATTGCCCATTCAAACTTGTGTGATGCCACGTGGAATGCTGGGAGTTGATTTTGGAATGCTAGGATGGACAATCAATGGTGTTTTTATCTTTTGTTGACATGTTGTCCTGTAGGGATTGTCCTATCTTGGGGATGATCCCCTGTTATCTGTACGAACTTCCACCTTCAAGGTATTTCCTTCTTAATTCAATCCATTTGCTGCAGTCTCTGTGCCATGTCTTGAGTGTTGTTTCCTTCCTTGTTGTTGATCCCGTTTTTAGCAGATTGTGCATGCTGGTGCTCTTTTGCTCTCTGGTGGCTTCCAGTGTTATTAAGACTGTCAAATGGAAAACAGCTTTATCTGTTTTTTCCCCACCCTTTCTAGCTCAAAAAAGGAATATGCTAAATATGAATGTTAAGTTATCTGCCCTTTGTGGTTGTGGGAGTTGTGTATGTTCTGAGGTCTTATCCTTTCTCGCTCCTGTGTTAAGTACAAGACACCACTCATCTCTCCCCTGTTTTGTGCGATGTATATTTCCCTGATCTGGCTAAAATTGCTATTCTAGGTTACACAGCATTACATTTCGAGAGTATTCTTTATGCATTATGGGAGTAGCGTGGAAACTGCTGTCAAAACATTCAAAAGCCTGGTGCCTCGTGGGTGCTGCCAATCACTGTCCCACAGGGTTATCTCCTTTGATCTTGGCCAGGTGTCAAGTACGTGGGAAGACCTGCCGGCATGACCCTACCCATATACTAACAGGCTTTTAAAGATTATGATAGTCCCACAGAATAAAGTTGGAGGTAAATATGAAGGGCACCTCTTTCCTGGAATTGGAGTCCTAGGTGGAAGCTTTCTCACAAGTTGTCTTCCTACCTGAAAGCACAGAATGTCAGCTCTGTGCAATTCAGCTGGATTGATTATAAAATACCAGCATCACCTTTCCCCTAACCATGTCGTTCTCCCTTCCATTTGCCATCCTAACCGCTTTGCTTAGGTCTATCTCTGCTTCATAATGTTAAATCAGGAAGGTCATGATAAAATCAAGATACTTATGCTCCTGCCAGACAGCTAACACGTCTTTGTCCTTCTGTGGTAAACTACAAGCAGAATTGCACATGGCTTTCTGCACTACTGGGATTGTTGAGCTCCTTCAATGTGTACATCCTATGTTCCTTCTACACCAGTGGACATGGCATAGCTGCTGTGGGTAAGGCCATTTGAAGCTCAGCACACATTTGGTATAACTTTGTGGTGGGTATTATTTTATGACTCTTATTGATTGGTTTATTATGCATATTAAAATTATCAGTAAAACGTTTTTCCAATGGTTTTTTTTTTTTCATGAGAGATATAGCAGTATAGCCACCATGATGTAAAATTTTGTATAATGGTGGAGTCCCTAAGATGATCGGATGTCATATGACAGGCATGACCAACAATCTACTGGTAGATTGTGGGGTGTTCCTGGTAGATCCTGGTTGATCTCTGGCCTCTCAGCGATCTCCTTACAAAAAAGCAAAAAAAGCAACCCAACTTTGGCTTACTCAAAAAAGCTCCACAACTTTGGCTTCCTAAAAGAAAGCTCCACAACTTTGGGTAGATCACTGCCAGTCTTTTTATGACAATGGGTAGATCACTGCCAGTTTTTTTATACTGTGAGTAGATCGCAGTCTACTGGGAGTTGGACGTCCCTGTCATATGGTAACCTCCTTCCAGCAACTCCTGCAGTCTAGCTGGTGCCAAATGTATTGCTCTGCTTTCCTTTGGACATCTGAGGGGCCAAAGAGGGGGTCTTGTTCTCTGGGCAACACTGGATATCCATGCACACTGCCCAGGCTTGCGCCTCAAGGAGTTGACTTTGGTTCTGCTAACACAGCAAGAACAACATGGAAGGAAGCAGTGGCAGGTTACTGGTCTCTGCAGCCACAGCAGGCATTGTGATTCTCCAGCAGTTTGACTTCACCCCGAGGTGCACCCCATTGTATCTCAAGATAACGATGCTGCAGGACCATAATACTTTATGAAAAGAATGCAGATTTTAGGGAAATGATTTTTTCAAAAAAAGCTTTTACCCTCTGCCATGACTAAGGGTTGTAACCACAACATTATAGCATTATGGGGTGGGGTTTTTTTAACAAGAAAAAACACACTACAGTCAGAAAAGTGTTTTAGTGATATTTAAATGATTGGTTTCAGAAACAAAAATTATGCCCGCGTCATAAAATGCACCCATCACAAATGCTATAAGTGCTGAGCTGTGATTAAGTTCACTTTCCTGATATCTCGCTGCCTACGTAAAAACCACGCCTGTTGAAAAATATGGCACATTAGGCAGCTATGCCCATGGAGGTTGTGTTATGAATAAAGATGGACTTTCTTCAGTCTGAGAAAGATGGACGAACCACAGGGAAATTTATGATAAGAATAATTGGATAATGGTATTGTGTGGATTCCCCTAAAAAGTGAGTGAGTGAAGCATGACAATTCTGCACTAAATGCCTATGATTGTATCCAGTGTTCATAATGCTCAGAGTATACCTATTGAAATGAATGGACATGACTGAGGTCCACCAATTTCAAGGGATCTACTCTAAGTAAAAAATAATTGTCTACAGCGTCTAAAGTTGGGGTATGTCTGCATCAGCGCTGCTTGTTGCATTGCTTTTCATTTCAATTTGCTGCTGGGGGTACAACCTGCACAGGTTTCCTTTTCTTCAAGCTCAAAAAAATAAATAAATTCATGCAAAGGAGGTGGTTGGCATATGATACACATTTGCCAGTTTGTATTCCACTTCTTGGCCTTCTTGCTAGTCTTTGTCTTGCCCTTTATCGCTTACTAGTCTCTTTTCTATAATGGTAAAATTGCACCATATGCCAGCATTCCTCTCTACCTTATTTAATTTCATCTGCGAACTTCTTTTAGTAGAACCTAAACCTGAGTGCTTTGCAATCCTCGCTTGAGATTCCTCCTCCCCTATTTGGGACAAATTGCATCAAATTTAGAGATGTGCATAAAGGCGAAAAAGTGCTGATTCTATGTTTATTCACATTTTAATAAACAATTCTCTGAGGAGTAAGTCCTTCTGTAGGAGGGGGGCACTCAAAGATTATCTCCCAAACTCATAAATGACAGAAACGAAATGAAGCGAATGAAATGTGACAAGAGTTTTGGTCTGGGGAAATGAGTGTAGTCCCACAAGTAATCTTCAAACATTTTCCACACATATGTGCTTCCTCTTCTCTCAGACTTGAAAAAAGTTAGACACAACTCCACCCTACAGCTCCAGAAACAAGATTAATTGCAGGGGGGGTGGAAATAGCAATGCATCTTGGGTAATTGGATGCATATTCACAAAAACTTGCTGATTTCTCGTCCAACAAGGTAAGAGACCTTTCTTCAAATTTATCATGGAAAGATTTATCATGGAACTTTTCACATGAAGTACTCTTAATTATTTTGGGTTGTATCCAAATTCTGGTCCTATTCAGAGCATACCCAATGAGATTAATGGACTAACTTAGTTGGGTACAAGCTTTATATTAAAATGCATAAGTGTCTTCCACCTTCAGCTGCAATGGCGGCACTTCCTGTCAATGCCTGAGAAGGAACCTGAGCAGAAAAAAAAATGTTGGCTGTAGATATGGATGGATACATCTAGAGCACGTTTCCATCTGGAAGTGTCCTTTTCAACAGGAAGTGCCACCAGCACCAGCTGAAGAGCCTATTAGCTTCTCGAAAGAGAGTTATGTCATGGTTCCCAAAAGCACGACCAAACAGAATATGCAAAAGTCCTTGTTTGAAAGTTTAGTCGCCCTCCGGGTGGTGGCGGCGATTGTTTAAAGTCATCTTGGGAAGTTCCTGACATTTGCTGACGTTCTCCCTGACAGAACCATGAGTTCATTGACGAGCAGATGTTTGAGCAGAACTGTCTGGAGAGCTCGATGCAGAACTATCCGTCCAGCCGCAGCCCCTCCCTTTCGAGCCACCAAGGCCTGAGCACCTCCTGCTGTTCCCGCCGCAGCAAGAAGACAACCCACCTCCCTAATTCCAGTGTGCCAGCGACCCGGCTGCGGAGCATGCAAGAGCTCAGCACCATACACATCCAGTGCAGTGAGCAGCCCTCACTTACAACAAGGTACGGTAGCAGGAACCCCTTGGTCTAGGAATGAGGGTTTTAGCAGACATGTCTGTGAGCCCAAGCAGGGACAAGTTCATCCAGGCAGTGTGTTGAGCTGGCGTCCGGGATGCTTTTCCCATGCCACAAGTCCAGCGTAGCAGAGCTGAAATAAAATTTAGTGCAAATTGGAAGACATTTTTAATATCGTCCATGAGGATTTGCATTGTGCATTTTCACATTCTACTGGTGGGGGGGTTACAGATACAGAAAATTAGTGTTTGGCACCTCCCTGTGGGGAGGTAGATGTCTCTACTCTCAGCATCACTGTATCATGGCAGTTGCTAGGAAGCAGATGGCTGGTAATGCTAGGATTAAGAATCTACAAATAACCATTTCCCCTAAGCAGTTTCAGGCACCATATAGTAAGCTTTTAAGTGGCTAGCATGTGACACCCAGGCATCTGAATCTACCTTTCTTTGGTGATTTCCGCCATGGACATTCGTAAGGCCCATTCAACATGGCGAAACATCGCAATTTTCTGCCTCCTGAAAAACGTTCAGAAAGTGAGTCAGATGTGGAGAGTTGCCGTCTGGAATCATATTAAGCATTGCAAGACTATTAAAAAATACCAACAATTCACTGTGAAATAAACTCTTACATAGGCCAGCATGTTGTTGTGTGAATCAGCCTACAGTCAGGGCAGCTTATGTCAAAAGCAAATGAGATCTAGTATAGTGTTTAAGGAGAAAGCAGTCAAGCCTACACTGCTGGAAGAGAAAGATAATTTTAACATACACTTGCCATTGCTGCATAATAAGCAGAAATGAGCAGCTGCAGATCTTATTGCCAGGGAGATGCTGTTCTGGGGGGGGGGGGATGATACCTGCTAATATTTTCCTGTTATGCAACTATTAAATGAAATGAGGACGGTATATGGGTTAGGCAACTGTTCATATAGGAATAATCTGAAATATATATTGGTTTGATTGTAGATCATACGGTTGTGTTCAGCAGGAAATAGGTGATAACTGATAACTGAAATTTCTTAATTCTTAAAAATTGAAGTGGCAAAAGAAAGTGCAGCAGTGTTGTAAGTGGGTCAATTTCTTCACCCCATGTTTAATTTGTGTATCTGCTTCAGGCTAAGGACATATAGGATAATACCAAACCATTCTTTGCACTTTTTAAATGTGGCTCATACTATTTTCTAAGCTTATTCTGCCATCTGAACCCTCCCCAACCCAACACTGACACCTGCACAGCACACAGATCCCCCTGTTGGGGGATATAAAATTAATAATTCTGTGGCCCCTCCTAAAACCACATACAAGTAGTGATGCTACCAGAACGTAAAATCAATCAGTTCTCAAGTCAGATTTTACTATGCTTATGATTTTCAAATGGATAATGAGCCCTGACTTCAATCCAAAAAACTGTTTTCATCATTCAAATGAGAATGATTGCAATTTCTACACCTGTGCAAGGGAGCATTCTTAGAATTTTTGCTGCAATATGAGGTGACCTGCCAGACCCTTTTCTGAACAAGACCAGAAATGTCCCTGAAAGTGCAATCACATAGCAATGTTTCCAGGATCTGTATGGAAAGGAGGAGGAGATGGCTGTCCCATGTCATGATGTGGGGCAGCCATCTTTTTGGCTCACAGACTATCTTGTATTATGCAAGTTTACATTTGAAATTACTTTGAAATCTTATAACAGAGAGAACTCTGAATTGCTGGTGTTAGGTTCATAACACGGTGAGCAAATCGGGAGTTGTCTGCAATATTTCTATCTCACCTTTCTGCCTGGAAACTGGCCTGCAAGGCAGCTGACACTGTAAAAGCCCACACATAGTAACATAATAATAAAATTATTTTAAAGACAGTAATAACCTTATTTTATGAAGACTCTGGGAGGAACCTGTCCTGCCTCCAGCCATCCCCTCCAAGAGCAGGCTCCTTTGGTCTCGGCAGCTGCCCTTGCACATTCAACACAGCGCAACATTAGCTGAATGCAAATGTGCAGAGTAGGAATTTATCCCAGGCTGGCTCCGGATTATTCTTTATCTTTTATCTGCTCCATCAGGGCAATGGTAGTTAGCATTCACTGGTGATGGGAAGTTAGGCAATAGGTTCCTGGCCACAACATGCCAATCAGAGTGGGGAAAGAGGTGAGAGGGCAATCACTGGAGAGTACCTAGAGGCACTGAGATGGGGGAGACAGTGGTGTAAGAAGGGGGAGTGTGGTGGGTGCTGGCCACCCCCAGTGCCATCACTGAGGAGGGGTGACAAAATAGCAAAAATATGTGTTTTAGTAAAAATAACTCCTGCAGCCACTGCACGCCCCTTCCTACGTCACTGTAGGAGCACTCTGCCCTCGAGTGACTTCCAGAAACCAGAAGCATTGCTGTCTGCAACTTTGCAGGCAGAGCACAGCCTTTATGGCTAGCAGCCTTCGACAGCCCTCTCCCCCATGAATCTGCCTAATCCAGATGTGTAGCTAGGTGAGGCCGGGGGGGGCGGGGCACCGGGCATCACACCTTTTCTTTTCTGCAGCTTGTTTGCATTATGCAGCCAGAACTTTGGGGCTCAGGGGAGCAGCAGTAGATATCCCTCCTCAACACAGCTAGAAGTCTGACCAGAAAGAGTCAGATGCAGACAAGGAGATGGGGTCTTGCTCCCCCATAAATGGAGGGAGGCAAAAGCTTGTTGCCTGCACCCAAAAGTTCCGTATTTTGGGAAGATTGCCTCCGTAAAATAAAGAAAGCTGTAGCCTCAGTTCAACCTAATGATGTGTGCCTTATTTTGGGTGTGGGTACAACTGGCAACCGTCAAGAGCACTGAACCATTGTAAGGTTCCTACTGATATACCTAGAATGACTGAGGTTTCAGAAGATCCTCTTTATAAGTCACTCTAAGATTACAGCCAGGGTTTCATACTGAAAGAGTTTTTTGTCTTTGTATTGAAATCCAGATAGGCAGTTGGCTAGAGAGCAACCCTATCATTTCCACTCCATAATTAATCATAGGATGCAACCAGTGCAGCTCTTAATAGGAATGTTTCTAGCTGCCAAGCCCTTAGGACTTCTGCAGAGTGATATTTGAGCCGGGCAAGGAGTAAAGAGACAGAATGGCAGCCAAGTAATCTAGGATGACCTGTAAGGGTAGACATGCTGCAGAAACAAAAGCAGGATTAACCATTAATTGGGCAGAATATTCAACAGCTAGACCCAACAAGATAGGATTCCATGTTGACGTTAATCAGTGTGAAGAATGAATCTGTGTTGTTCCCTATTTAGGTTGCTTTTAGATCAGCTATGGGCAATATATGTGTTTTTCTTGACTAGTCCTCAATTACAGGTTGGAGGAGGTCGCAGTCTCCCATTTTTACTGTCCAGGTATTTTGGATGGCAAGGGTTTTGAGCAGAAACTCATTGGGGGCAGCTTGTCCCAAGATGCATTGATGGGGCAGGCTGCACCACAGCCTCCAGGCTAAAACCAAAGAACAGAAAGGAGGACCCCAAATGCTGGCTTTTGGAATTTAAACCTGTCTTGCTGAATGCATCCATGCCTTTACAGTACTGCCAATTTATCAAGAAATCTCCCATGTCCCCAACTGGGCTTGAAGAGGTTCTAGCTGCATAGAGTCCTTTGTGGCCCACCACCTAGTTTTAGCCTAGTCTTTACAACCTCTGACAAAGACAATATTGCGCGAGGATATCCAACACTTGCGACAAACAACTTGCAGCTTCTGCTCCTTTTACTCCTCCCCATCCCACCCCCTGGCTGTCTTTTGTCTTTTAGTCGATCCAGCCTAAATATGAAATCAGACGATGGGCTGAGACCGAACTGCAAAGCCTCCCAAATAACCACAGCAATCATCAGCATTCCGACGCCTCCAGCACTGACCCCAGAAGGCGAAAGCAGGCCTGCCCCATCCAGCCCCGGCCACTCAACGAACATTACCGCTATGAGCAGCAACATTGTCAAGGTGTCGGCTTTGTAAGGCTGTGTCAGTCAAAGGAGGCTGATTGGAAGGCCGGCGTTTCTCTCCCTTTCCCCACCTCCATGTTCCTCCTTTGCTGCAAATTGTGCCTAGATGAGTGGCTGGGTGGACAGCTAGACCAACCTGACCGGCATCTAAGAATTAACTGCGGGAGCCTCGCAAGGCAGCTTCCTTCAAACTCACGTTCATGCTGCAGAGTGAGCTCAGAAGAACTGGGAAGCTAGAAGGGGCTGGTTGGAAGGAGCTCTCTTTTGTCTGTCAACAAGAAGAAATGTTCCCGGATGTGGGGCATAGAAGAGTTTCCAGAAAGTGGAAGAGACATCCTGTCAAAGCTACGAGAAAGTCAATAAAGAAGCAGAATTATAACACTGTGTATCTCAGCACCTTTTCAATGGTTTTTAATGGATAATATTTATTCATGAGGATATGACTGAAAAAGGTGATTAGAAAAAAAAGGATTTTGTGATTATTATTATTATTATTATTTCCTTCATGCAGCAGGATCTTTTAATCAACCAAAAGTACACATTTGCTTTCTTTTATAGCTGAAGGTTTTAGGCAAAAAAAAAAAGCCACCTTGTCACGAGAATTTGATTTTCATTCTTTTGTGAGTGCGTGTGTGGGTGAGAGCAAGCAAGAGGATTCGTGAAACTTGGCACACTCCGACTACAAAAGATCTGAGCACACTTTCCGGTTTCTGGGCTCAACCCTGCAAAGACGTACCATATGCATGGTCCACGACAAGCTTTAAGTAGTGCCTGTAGAGCCAGGGGTTCTACTCACTGTGTACCCTTTTCTTGCATGAGTGTGTCTTTGCAGGCTTCAGCCTTTAGTGCGCAGTAGCAAAAATAGAGACCTGCATGCAGTCACACACACACAAGCACCAATAAAACTCTCATTGTGGATGGCATTCTTTCTTAAGACAGGGTTTTGTTTTTTTCTGTAATTGCCTTTTAATTCAACACAAATTGCAGTTGCAAACAGTGTATTTGTCTGCTAATTATTGTATGTGCTGGGGGGGATATTTGTTGGGGGAAAGACAGGCATTTGTAGTCCACCACAATTTTCTGCTTTTAAAAAAATTATTTTGTTATCACTGGCTTGTAAAGAGTGTGACTAGAATAACCAGTTCTGTATTTTTTAAAAAGTCTAAAGAAGTAAGCCTAGGGGGGATTTTATTTTTTAATCTTGTACACACGAGTTTCAAAGAGGGCAAAATCAGTCAAAGCAACTGCGCCAGATGTTCAGAAATACTCTGTAATCTATGCCCATGCTTTCTTTCTTTTTTCTGTTTTATATGTGTTTATTTAATAGTATTGGAAGTGTCTCCCATTGTATATAGTAGCCAGATAGTCAGTGGAAACTGTCCTTGGTAGGATTACTTCAGGAGCCAACTGTTTTGCATGGACTGATAGTGTGTTTCATTTTGTAATACAGTCCTGTGGCTCTTAGTGACAGTCTCTGGGTTGCATCAGTTTGATGGATAAAGCAATTTAACAATATTTGACTTTCCCTTGTTAAAGCATCATTTCCTGCCAAAGAGGAGGATTGCTTCTAGATTGTTGGGATCTACTTTATATTAGAGTACCATTTCTAAGCAATTTATAAAACACTGTTAATAGATGGTTAAATATGTTTCAAAAATAGTTCACCAATTGTTAAAATATTGTTATACTGTTTAGAAAGCGTAGGACTGTGAGTCATAACCAGCTATAAGGTTTTATACCGATGTTCTCATAATGTACCTCCCCTGGGTGCAAACCTGTGGGACTTCTATCCATGTCAACAAGGCTTACAATAATACAGAGCTCTGTGGATTGTGTTCTTTCGTCACAAATTTTACATGATTTATTAACCTTTTCGGACTCATTTAACCTTTAATTTTTTTCCAAATGTATTTTAGGTTGTGTATCCCATAATGTCTTTTGCAGCTTTGCAGCTTTCATTTTTGGCAAACCATCACAAAATGTGGCCCAGAATGTTTTTGATCCTGAAATTGTGTTGCTGTGAAAACATGGAGGTTTTGCAAACCCAACATCATGCTCAGAAAAAAATATAATAAGCAGCTCCAATGGGGGGGGGAGGGAATCGTCTTTACTTTCAGACTTCTATTCTGATTTGCTTTTCGGCATCTAAATTAAAAGCATTGAGCAAATAGTGCTTGGAAGCCACAAAAAGGAATAAAAACAGCTAGTTCTAATGAAATGTACCTTTCAGCCAAATAAAATTAAAACTTAATGTAACGTATGATCACCTACTAACAACAAACTTGTTTCTTAGTTTATTTCTTTTTTTCTCAGATACCTTATAGTGCTATGTTTTTGTTTATTCCAAAACCCCTTCCATCTTCAGATTTCAAACAAGGAATTTTGGTGCATTGGCCACAGAATCCCTTGCAAGCTCAATCCTAGAAGACAACAGGTGATGCTAGGTAACAACCAAGCCAGTTAGGTCTACATTGTCCTGCACACACTGAACGTCCACCTTAAAATATTCAACTGTGTCACTGTGTTGTAAGGAAAAAATGGCAATGGTGGACATGTGAACTTGTCCATCATGAAACAGATTCAGGTGGATAGCCGTGTTGATCTGTCATAGTCATAATAAATAACAAGATGAAAGATGAAAAAATCTTTTTTTTAATAATTCCAGTGGCACCTTAAAGATCAACTTCCCTGTGGGACCAACTGTTATAACAGTCATCAACAGTTATAAGGTTGAAGCAACCTCTGCTTCAGAGTATCTGACAAAGTGTGTATTACACACGAAAGCTCATACATTGAAAGCTTATATTTAGTTGATGTGCCACTGGAATTATTAAAAAATATTTTTTCATCTTTCATCTTATTTATTATCATCATAAAACAGTCTTCTCATCAAGAAATTCTCAATAAGCTTCTGAGGAACTGAAGGTTCCAAGGACACAGTTTTTAAAAGCCACTGTTCTAGTAATATGAGACAGGCCTTAATTTACCCCCTAATGTTTGTCCAAGAACCCTTTTTCAATACCACAGTTTAGCCTTGGAACAAGAAAAGGATGTGCCTTTTGAGTGTCTGCAGAGTAATATCTCTCCCCAATCCCCAGTCCCACACATCTAGGGTTAGGGGAAAGGTTTGTGGGCCAGTGGCGAACAAATAAACTTCAGCTCTGGTACCTCTGATTTCAGAAATTAAGTACTACATTGTCCTCGAGTCCAATCATTCCATTATCTTATGGGTGATCCTGTTTAATTCACTCCAGTGAAAGCAAACTTTTGCCATTTCCCTTGTGAAACTGGTGCACAGTCTACGAGAACTGACCCATAAGAGTCTCTGTGACGCCCAATTTAAACTTTCCTTTGCTTCGTTTAACTTCATCACATCTCATTATACCTCTTGCCTAGTCAATTTGAAGCTTGATCCTTCACTACCCTCACCATATTGCATTGACTTTTTACATCTGTGCAAAGGGAGGCCAAAATGCAGGGTGTCCTTGTACATGCAGAATATATCACAGCTCGAGCAGAAACAAACCCTTTTCGTCGCGAAATCACAGATTATGTAATTGGTATAAAATGAGAGTTTATATGGGGAGAAGAGCCTGGCTTCCTTAAGCCACAGTCCAATACTAACCAGTCCTTCTATAAAAACTTCTCTTCCCATCTCCAATGCAGAGTTGTGGTTCTTATCATGCGTGGCTCACAGGATGATATAGAAAAGGACCGCCTCTGGCTCTTCTGCCTCCCTGCACCATGGCAAAAGTATCTTTGTTCAGCTGCATTGCAGGGAGGCAGTAGGCAAATGTGGGTCTGCAGTAAGGGTGCGAGGGCTGAGCAAAGCATATAGGAACATAGCAACAGGCACTATGATGCCATTAACCATTGCAATCCATGACCAGTAGGAGAAATCACAGCAGGTAGCATTCCATGATACTGAATCATTACTAGTAGTCGCCAGATGAGATGGGGCCCTGTACCTTTCCTATTCTGTAGGAGAAGGCATTTTGGCAAGTGGAGCTTTTCATGCAGTTCTTTATAACTGACCATTCTAGAAGAGTGTGCCTTTACTTCAAGAATTCAATGTTTCTTGGTTTCGTTGTATGGCTCCAGCAAATCAGAACCCCAGAATATTCAAATTTGCAAACTGGAAAATTGGTGTTTGGTAGATCAGGATCTTTATTTCAATATTCTGATGTTCTCATAATTTGGTTTTTCTTACAAGCCTCCAAAATGAATTTGTCTGCATCAAACCTACAAATGTAAATGTGGGTTCAATGGTCGCTTGGAAAATTGGTCTAGTCTCTTGGAATGATGGAATGTTACTTCTTTTTGCCCATCTATAGCATGACTTTGGCATGTGTGTGGTGCACTTGAGGGAGTACGGTACTTGAAAGTCCCAGGCAATATACCTCCTGCCAAAGACATACAGAAGTACTAACAGTCTGCATCATCAACCCCCCTCCATACCCGCATACCATTAGTCTGCTGAAATCACATTGACTTCTATTGGATTTTAGCAGTGTAGCTGTAGGATGTGCAGCCTGTTATTTTAATAATAGTGGGAGGTAAATAATGTCTTTGCTCTGTGAAGGGCACAGGAGAATTACTCCTATGGAAAGGTTCGGAAAGGTGCATGAGTGCAATGCCCCTTTCATATATGCAAGGGAAGAATAGTGGATACTGTCTAATAACTCCAGATCCTGGAGTCCCACAATTGGGTGAGAAAAAGCAGCAATAGTTCCAAACCTGTTGGTTGTGAAGTAAGATGTGGTTTCTGTGCTACCCATCATTTTGCCCTTACTAGACGTATCCAGCTATGTGTTTTCTCTCTCGTCTTAGAAAACCAGTGATCTAATGCATTTTCCATCCCAAACTGGCTCTGAAACATTCATTTATTCCCGCCACTTGGCAGTTGGCATCACATTTCATATGACTATTACTTTTCATAAGCAGAATTGGACAAAAATATTTCCCTGCATATATGGCATCCTATCGTACCAGCATATCACGGCAAACTAAATGCTGACCCATTCACTATTCCTGAAACACATAATCTCACTGCTGTCTGTCAGTATGATCCACAACTTCTCATCACTTCAGCCAAGAGACCAGTGTGCATGAGAATTTTGAAAGTGTATGGCATTCCCCTGATTTTAGAAAAGGGATGTTCCTGAATATGCGGACATTAATGGGTATATTGGGGCAGATGGATCAGAAACAATGGACACAATCCAAGTACTTTTAAGTCCCATTGACTTCAATAGATAAATTTAAAAATGCAGTATGCTTACCATACCTATTGAAAGCAAAAGTACTTAACTTTGGATTTCAAATGTGACTACCTGAACACTCTCCCCCTGAAATATCATTGCCATGCTTAGTATATTAGAACCTAGAGAATGTGACTTTAGTCTTACATTTTCAAGTAGGGGATTATGGGTCTTTTCACAATATTTGCAACTGTTTTGCTATGTATTGAGAAATAACTAAATAGACAAAATGTTAATCAGACTCAAGTCTCTGAGCCCCAAATCTGATAGTTTCTCTTGCTTTCTAAATTCTAACCAACTCTACAGCAGATCGAAAACAGTAGAGCAAATCCAACTGAACTCATCTTTTCCATCAACACAAAATAAAAATTCCGTCTTGTGTTTTAATATTTCCACTGAATTTTTCCATTTCTGAATTAAAAACCATTAAACAAAGAAGAGGGAGATGGAATCACCAAAAAGAGAAAAGCAATAAGAGGATTTTTTATTTTAATATTTTGAAGAGTGTTTCTTAGATGTACAAAATTTTTCTACAGAAAGGTGTCCTTTTTTTGCAATTGATGTAATTGTATACAGATCTTCGGTTGGTTTGTATTACCCAGGAAAATGAGTTCTTTTTAAATCAGTAGATAATCAACTTATTGTTCTCTTCCCTCTCAAAAACTAGTCAGTCATAGGAAAGTGAACTCTCTCCTTGTAACTCAGGTTTTCACTAGCAATGGCCATAGACAAATGTCACCTCCAGTGAGGTACTCCCTCTAGATTAGTTCAGTGATTAGGGCTACTATCCTCTATACACTTTAGGTAGGAGTAAGTCCCATTGAACTGAGTAGGACTTCTGATTAAACATGCTTAGGATTGTGCCGTAAAACTGTTGATCAGAACTTCTGTTCATGACTCACTGTGTCTCCTGGAACAAGCCACTCTGACTTTTTAACGTCTCAGTATATCTACCAATAAGATTCAGGTAGTTTTAAAAATAACTTCCTCTCTAGTTAAGTGCTAAATTTATGATCATTTGGTTAACTCAGTTAAAACTCTTTAATATTAAAGTATACAAAATGTTTTCTGGAGGGGGGATGCCAAATAAGATGTCTCATTATTTAGAGCAATTACTGATTGGAGAAGTTAGTTTTTAAGGGAGACAAATTGTTGGAAATATACCAATGGCCGTTAATCAAGATGATCAGCATTTTTTAACTCTTAAGGTGGGCACGCTGTTTAAATCAAACAATGAGGAACAGAGGGACTGTCATTACTCTGTGATGTTACACTCTGAAGCCTTCAGCTACGACAAATATCAAATAACCAGAGTAAGATCTGCACTTCCTTTAGGCTATAAGGGGAATCATCAAAAGAAGAAAGATATCTTTTGTGGATGGTTCCTCATGTCAGAGATGCTATGAGAAAAAAGGGAACATGCAGGTCAAGGTGTCTTCATCTCCAAGTCCAGACTGCGTGAATTGGACACAAAGATGGAGAAGTCCATTGTTGATTGGAATTTCAGGAACCACGGGGCTAGATTTACTGTTGACCTAACACAGCACGACAGTTCTTTTGTTTTTCTTGTCTAATTATTGTAGTCATCAGTCATGGGACCAAATGACAAATAATCCTCTAGTCTTGCTTTCAGTCACAGGTTTCATAATTTTGTGCGTATGTGCGCATATGTGTGTATTGCTTTCTTTTCCTTTGCAGACTAATGCTTGCCACGGCAGGTCAAACAGCCATGCAGCTGAGAGATTAAGATCCGTAGTATATCCTTTTCTCAGTTCTCTGTTGTTACCATGACTGGAGTTGCAGCTGGCTCCATGGACCAATGAAATATATTACAGAACATGTGTGATGGTATATTTTTGATAAATCAGTGAGACATTCCAATGCAATGGTGTTTGCGCTAGAGGTTTTATGTTGTTACCAGAATTCTCTCTCAATTGCATTATTTTCTATTTTCATACTCTAAATGGGCTTTGCTTACAAATCATCACGACCAACTGAGACAAAATTGTACTGTACAAAACTGCAGGTAGATTCATTTCAGAAAAACTTTCTAAAGAATCCTAAGTTTCCTGTTGTCTTCTTTTGAAACTGTAGTGCATATGTTGAAACTTGTATATCATTTACAGTACTGCGTCTTGTGCCACTGCTGTACCTGATGTATCCAATCTGGATTAAATGGAATATGTGCCACAAAGCACTGAACTCTTGCTGTAGATTTCTTTTAACTGGGATCACTAATGAGATTTAAAGCAGCTGATGGCTTTAACAGTAAATCCACTAAGTCTAGCACCATTTCTTGCAATGCCCAGACAGAATAGCCCCAGAAGTCCACTAGCAGGGCCAGAAAACAATAGCCTCTCCAACGGTTGCCCTTCCCTCCTTCCCAACAACTGGTATTCAGCAGTATAGTGCTTAATGTTCTCTAATTAGTCACCATAGCTAATTGCCAATGATAAGCCTATCCTCCGCCTTTTTTCTAATCTCCTCCTAAAGACATCTTGGGACAATGAATTCCATCAAACTATACACTTTTCTTAGGCAGTAGATTCAGGACAATCAACTTCTTAGGTGTCCAGAGAACAACTTCCTCCTGCTCCCCACCCTTGCTAGGGAACAGGCCCATGCACTCTTTTTGGGAGCATGTATCAATAGCATCTATACTTACATTCACAGGACCACCATAGTACAGAATTAGGGAGGTTGAAAGACTCATTGCTGATATAGCCTTTTTTTCTTCCTCTAGTACTTCTGCTATTTAAAAATACGCACTAGGGAGCTTGATCAGCCTGTACTAGGGCTGCAATCACTTCAGTTATAGAACTGATACATATCCCCAGGCTACAGCAAGGGTGGGGAATATTTTTAGTCCAGTGGGCTAGACTGTTATCTACCCCCAACCCTTTGTGGGCGAAGTCTGACAGGTGGGCAGAGCCAAGCACCTGTCAATCACAATACCACAAGGGCATCAACTGACCTCTTCTGCAGGCAGGTTCCTCATAAACCCTTTAAAGGCATTAGTTTGTACAGTTCTTTGAATAAGGCTTTGCAGGTTTTTCACTGAGCCAGGTTTTACCTGCTACACAGCTGGCATCTTATGACATCAGGTATAGGGCAGGTGAGCATGACTTGGCCTAATTAGACCCATGGGCCAGAGGTTCCCCACTCTTGGGCTGAAGTACTTCATTCACATATGCTATAAAATACAGTAAAATGTGTTGCTAGTTGTGTGGATACCTTCAGATGACTGCAAAGTTATCAAAAAACTACTCCAAAGTTTTTCCTGTGCAACACCCAACCATGGATTTGGGGAACAGTGCAAGCCTGTAGGCAGGAACTGTGCTGTTTTCTTAATCTTTATACAACACCTAGAAAACTTTTAACACTTAGGCTGTTTAAAAATATGTAATTCTCCCCTGTATTTCATAGGCTGCAATTAAAGTATGTGTCATGTGCTACAAACATTATAGTTTACAACTAAATATAAAATGCATCTTCAAAACTGTCCCAGAACTGAAAGCTGAAAACATCTATTGAAAGCTATTTGACTCCATTACAATATACTGAAGTACACCTGGCTCTGACTCATTTAATATTCTCACAACTCAAAAAATCCCACGTGGAATACAAGTAACAAGAAGCAAAGTATCAAAAAGCTTACAGAAGTTTGAACCATTAATAACTGGTCAGCGAAGAACATACATTTAAGTAACAAGAGGAAAACCTGAATGGAGGCTATGACCTAATTGTGATACTTTTGAGAAGTGGAAGAGGTCCAATATGGACACAGCTGAAAAGTGGATAATCCCAGTATTGCTGCTGAATGAATGAAGAGTCAACAGCTTCCAAGGAATTTTCATAATTCAGCAACAGCATTAGTATAGCACTCCTTCTGCATGTTGTAAGTCATATATTCCACTAGGTGGCACCTATTTTTGTTTCCATTGTGAGACGCAGATCCGGTAGGATAAAAAGCATGCTTTTATATTAAAAACTACAGTTGTTGTGTGTCAAAATGCTACTTCAGCAGTTAAGTATCTCAGCACCTCCGTTAAAGGTCTTATGTAATGCCTTGCTGGAACAGAAAAAGGATATTAGTATAGTATTTGATCCCAACAACGACCACCTGTTTGTGGAAGCTCGTGGAAGCTCACAAATAGGATACGCAGATGAGTGCCTTTCACTGTGCAACCCAAGTACAAGCATTCCCAACCTTTATGCGTACAAGGAACTCTTTTTACCGCCAACATCTTTTCAAGAATGCCACATGTTAATTGTAATTTTAGGCTCTGTTATTTGGGGGGAGAAATGACAAAAAATTATTATGAATTTAATGTGGTAAAAAAAAACCCTGCAGGGTGTGAACATTATCAACCTGTGCCAGAACTGAATTAACAAGACAGAGGGGTATGTCTCCATGTACACCATTACTCATGCATTTACTCAGTCAGTCTCCCATCACGTCATGGTTTTGCATAGGATATAGAGCAGCTGAAACAAAGCAGGGCAATTAGCTGCAGTTAATATGCAATTTCATTTCTAATTAAAGTTTTCCCTTATGCATGGCAGGCCTGATATTGGTATCCCCTGGAGTACCATCCAATTTATGATAGTTTTTTATATTATTATATATGTTAAAAATCCTATCACATCGCTAAACCAATCTAGCTCAAAAAGTGTTATTTATACAGTTTTAATTAAGATTTATTTAAATCAGCAACATGTGTTAATTGAGATATGCTTTTTTATTTATGCCACTTCTAAACAGAAGGAAGCACTACAGCTGTAGTACACTAGGAGTCTTGTAATTTGAAATGATAATTTATTAAAAGGAAGTAGGGAGTTGCCAATTAGAAAGAGGTAGTAGCTCACTCGCAGTGGATAAGTCTTTTCTGGAAATTCCCCAGCTTTTCTGGAAATGACCAAGTTGGTCACGCCTTTTTCATAATGTTATTGATCATAGTATCACAACTTGCCTCCTACCCCACAAACTTTGGGTCAATCATTCTCTGTTAGCCTAAGTTACTGCATTTCTGTGAGGATCTTCAAGACAAATGAAATAAAGACATTTTGCTGTCCTTAAAAAAGGAAAAGCCGAGATTTCAAGTACATACTTGTTATAGATATGCTGAACTGTACATATACAGAATGCAAACAGAACAATCTTTGGGGCCTTCACAGTAGTCGCATCCGCCCTGTGGAACAACCTCCCATCAGATGTCAAGGAAATAAACAACTCTTAGAAGACATCTGTAGGCAGCCCTGTATTATTTATGTCTGATGTTTTAGTATGT
The DNA here is from genome assembly GCF_965113315.1 of Podarcis vaucheri. Classification (NCBI taxonomy): domain Eukaryota; kingdom Metazoa; phylum Chordata; class Lepidosauria; order Squamata; family Lacertidae; genus Podarcis; species Podarcis vaucheri. The sequence goes on along the minus strand of NC_138764.1, from coordinate 69,922,756 downwards.
TCTGATATATGCTGTGAGCCATGCAGAGTAGCTGGGGAAACCCAGCCAGATGGGTGGGGTATTATTATTAATAATAATACAATAAAGAAGGCTCTAAGAATGAACTTCATCAAGAATAGAAATCATACGTGAGATTTTTTAAAAATAAGTATTTTCTTACTTTAAAGGGATTGCTTTCTAAAGTTTCTTTCTGACCCATTTCTCAAACAATAGTTTAAAGTTCTCACCAAGCTTAAGGGAAACTGTAAGGTCTAAACAGAATCTCTTGAGATCTTTAAGCATTTTACCCTCTCCATCCTATGAATGAGAAGTTATTTGCCCCTGTCACCCACAAAGGCCTTCAGAGTAGCAAGATGGGGAATCCAGTGAAAGAAACTAGCATTCTGGACAATAAGGCTCCATTTTACCTCTCAAAGAACGAGTGCTATTTGCTGGATGGGAATACAGACATTTTAAGATAGATTAGTCCCACAACTCAACTGAGATTACAGAGAAATGAGAAGAAGCAGCCATATATTTTGGTACATCTGACACCCAGAAATGAGCATGTTAACCTCTGTACATATTAAAACGCTCACCATACATGAGGGGGAAAAGTAAAGGCAGTAATCTTTTCCAAGTTCATAACCCAAAATAAATGAGAACAGTAATCTACAACAGATTTCCCATGCATCTTATGCCAAGAGTAAATCAGTATCAACATAAAACACTATTTTCATACTGTTTATTAGCAATACTGTTGCAGCATTTCACCTTCTGGAAAGTATACAAAACAGTATATACATGGAATAAAGAAAATATGTGAATGTAAACAGAAACAGAAAGGTGATTTAAGATTCCACTAGTAGGTTTTGGGTGGCAGGAATTCCCATTATCTGTTACCGCGCAACAACTCTTCAAAATAGATTGCATTGGCATGATAAGCAGTTAGTAAGTTTGATGGTCGCTGATACATTTGGTAGTATGAACGAGAAGCTTCTGCGTAATGGTCCCGCCAAGCCCGGTAATATGCTCGCCAGTATTCCTCATAACTCTGATCATCACGCTCAGGGAAAGGAGTAGGTTTGACTTCAGATACACTTTTAAAATTCTTGCTCTTGGAAGGCTTGGTGGTACAACAGAAGCGGCTTTGACTGCTCTGTTTTACATTCTGTTCCTTTATCTTCTGTAGCTGAGGACTCTTTTGGAACTGTGGTGGTTCAGGGACACCACTCAACTGCGAAACACATTTCTGATCTGATGTCAGCGCACCATTGTCTCTTTGTTGTGTATCTGAAGATGCTTTACTATATGACTGGTCCTCCCAGCTAGAGGTGGATGACCCAGAACTGTAAGAGCTACTATCGCTATCAGAGTCTCCTGTCAATACATGAGCTTTTGCAGCATGCAAGCTGGATTCTGTTTCAGTATAAATTCTATTAGTATCACTTTCTGGGTGTTGATGCTGCTCTCCTGGGCCTGTATAGCTTCTTACTATTTCCACTTCTCTCTCTGAGCCTTCTTTAATGAAGTATTCATAATCCTCAATGAACTCCGCCATGCTCCATGTGCTGGTGGACTGCTGGTTCTTAAATGATGATAAGCAAGGGATCTTGGGAAGCATGCTTTTTAATGTTTCCCTGTCCATCTCCTCGTTATGCTTTCCAGAAGTCTGAAGACAAGGCTCTATTTGGCGCTTCTGCTGAGTGATACTATGGGAAGACTGTTGCTTCCTGGTTATTTTTGGTTTTGTATCCTCCATTCTTGTTTTAAGTGATTGCTTCTGTTTGAGGGCTTGTTTTGGCTTGGCTGCAACAGAATTTTCACAAACAACAGGAGCACTGGTGCTTACTGTTGTGTGCTGCATGGTCGCCTCCGGTCTCTTAGCTGGCAACAGAGATGCATGCTGTGAAGCATTGGGATATGGGACAGCAGTGACTTCGACATCCCAGCCTTCAAACTGTTCCATGAGCCCAGGAGGTATAGGTTCTACACAAGAGGAAAATGTTATTAGTCAAGAGCAACATACAGTATCTCTTTTCAAAGAAATTCTCCTAATCATAAATATATCTAAGTGACACCATCATAAAACATGTTTTGAATGCAAGCATTTGATTACAAGCATGTGCCAGATGTTTTTACTAGACAGTCTGTAGTTTAAAAATAAAAGAAAGATCAATACATACAAAAGTATTACTATTAGCCAAATGAAGTTACATAATGCTATAAAACAGTCAGAGCTAAAGAATAATGATCCCATAAGCCAATGACTGGGTAAGTCCATCTAAAACAGTCAAATTTCTTCTTTTGACAGCTTCCAAAAGTTAAGGTTTCACAACCTCTCTTGCTGAACTGCTCTGCCAGAAAGGAACATCTTCCTAAATCTATGTTCATCTTGTTTGGAAATATTGTTTCCTGTCCTCTTTAGAGCTCCTGTTTTTACACTGTTGAAGGTCACAAGGTTGTCATACTAAGCAGCTCCCTTATTTGACCAAATGCATTATTTATTTAGTGTCATAATTACTGGGCTATTAATTATATTGTCAATGAATCTAGCTTTACTGGATAGCTCAGGTGGTAAAGCACGAGACTCTTAACCTCAGGGTCATGGGTTTGAGCTCCATGTTGGGCAAAAAGATGACCCTTGTGGTCCCTTCCAACTCTACAATTCCATGATTCTGTGACTTTAAATGATTTAACAACTAAAAACTCTGGCACATTACTTTTCTGAAATAATTCAGTATTTCCATTCAGGAAACAATTAACTAAATATTTAAGATTCAGAATGTGCCTATGGTACAAACCTATACATAGTATAAAAAGAAACCCCACTTAATTTAATGGGAGTTGCTCCCAGGTAAGCAAGTACAAGACTGCAGCTTGACCACCTGCATCAACTCTGAAACATTTACTATAGCACCATTCAGAAGGACAGGGACAGAGAACTTGTGGCTCACCCACTGTTGTTCAACAGCAAGCAGTGAATGACCAGGTGTGATGGGAACTGTACTTCTGGAGGGCCAGTTTTCCTGTCCCCACCTTCCCCGCATAAAGACATGCTCAAATTAATGCACCATGGTCCCACATACACCAGAATCACTTGTACCTGGTAAAGGAAGCAACCGAAGGTTACATTTCTGTGCAATTTTCATCATCATGTTTTCTTCTTCCCCACGGCAGCAATATGTCACTGCTAGCCCTAAGGTTCCTGTGACAAAGCAGAGAGATAAATCAGTTGGAAAGAGTTGTAGATCCAGCACCTGTCACTGCATAGCAAACTCAAAGCAGTATTTACCAAAGCGCCCAGCTCTGCCAATCCGATGCATGTATGTTTCCCAATCCAAAGGCACATCCAAGTTGATGACTAGATTCACCTTCTCAGCATCAATTCCACGGGAAGTCTGAGAGGAAGGATGGGTGAAGTTAAAGGTGGTAGTAAGCCAAACACAACATTTAGACTTCTTCAGTTGTTCCATGGTACCATGAATAAAATACCGCAGCCTCCCAATCAATTTACACACATTAAGACACAAAACAAGCCATTTGCTCTAGTTCCGAAGGACTACTTTTATTTATTTATTTATTTATTATTTATACCCCGCCCATCTAGCTGGACTTCCCCAGCCACTCTGGGCGGCTTCTAACAAAATATTAAAATACAGTAACCCATCAAACATTAAAAGCTTCCCTAAACAGGGCTGCCTTCAGTTATCTTCTAAATGCTGCTGGGTGTGTTGCTCAAAAACAATTGCTTCAGCATAGTTTCATTACAGTAAGTGGGCACAATCCACAGAAGATCAGGAGCGTTCAAGGCTCCCTAGGATGCATTAATGTAATTTTGCAATTTAAACCATTCTAATTTCAAAGCCATCTAAATGACACGTCTCTGGGTCTTCCTCAATGAGACTACTCTGAAAATACTATGCTTTCATTTTTGCTCACAACTGTCTATACAAACCTTAAAAGAAATATGCTGGAAGTAGACTAAACTTTGGAAAGACAAGAGCATGGGGAAAATATCTTCATCAAATAGTGGTTAGTATTTTCCTCTTCTCAAGATTGATTTACAACATATTTTAGTGCAAAGAATGTACGGTTTCAAATACTATTGCATTTGTATGTACTAGCACATTTCCCAGGGACATGAGTGCACTAGCTTGGTTGGAGTTTCTACTTCCTTAAAGTCAGATATATATGAAGTACATCTATAAACCTTTACACTTTTTAAAAATTCGACATCAGGGTGGAGTGGGGGAACCTCACCAAATCAGTTGAAATCAAGACTCTGCAATGAAACTGTTTGAGTTTGGCCATAGCATCAAGTCGTTGGTTCTGATTCATACTGCCTAGAGAAAGACGAACAAATGGAGAAATGAAGACCAGACAACAAAAGTACTAGCAGAATCATTAGGGTAGTGTCTCCTCCACAGACACTTTTTTCTAATCTATCTATTGTACATACATAGTAATTCCTAGCAAGCTCAAATGGGCCTTACTCCTAAATTAATATTTATACAATTGCAACTTAAAATAACATACTTACTTACACATGTGCATGAAAACAACAAATTCCACATACAACATTGCTGAAATTAATATAAGAAAAAATCGTCAATAGGCCTGCAAACTTGCCTGAAATGCACTCAGCAGGAAAACCTTTGGAAGTGAGTAAATCTGCTAGGTGTTGAGCTCTGAAACAGTGAAAAAGAAAATACAGTAAATGTATTTATAGCATAACACTTCATGACTGCCCCACTCGCCAGCTCCTCAAAACTGTCTGACAGGAGTGTATAGCAAATATTTTAACAAACAGCTAAACTTAGCAGCATATTGTTCCTGGCATAATAAGATGCAAGCACAATTGATTTAATCTGGAATCATTTCCCCTTGATTACTTCATCCGCTGTATATATGATGAACTCTTAGTCTTTAAGTCATAAAAATATGGTGTGTGTTTTAAAGGCATGAGATTTTTAGAAATAAATCCTACTGTTTTAATTCAATTCAATACTGCATGACACACTAAACAATAGATGACCAATCTTACAGCCCTAGAGACTCACTAGCTTTACCAACTTTAATGTGCATTGGCTTTCACTTACAGAAACAGGAGCATTGCTATAAAACACCAAATAATTCATTGTTATTTTAGCTAATCTAGATTTTTTAAAAAACATAAAATACCGGCTATGTAGATTCGAGAAGACCAGGGCCTGGTTGAAAGGAATCTTGCTGAACAGCTCCTGTAAATGCTCAGCCTTCTCCTCAAAAGTCTTATGAGGTAACGGGTGAGAATTCACAACTTTGAAGTACTGCTTCAACCCTAACCAAAACAGGATGGGCTTATATATCATTTGTACAAACAAAAACTCCTTTAAGGAAAGGATACAAATGTAACAATAATAAATGGTTGTCCCAATAATTCTGGTTAAGTTGTTATATAGAGGATTAACATGGCAGACAATAAATTCAAACCACATATTTATCAAGGTGACAAAGTCTATAACTGGGGTGGTGATTGTATGGCCTTCCAGAAACTGTTGGACTCTCAACTTCCATCAGCCCCAGACAGCATGGCCAATCATCAAGGATGATGGGAATTAAAGGCCAGCAACAACTGGAAGGTCATAGGTTCCCCACTACTACTTTAGAATCAAGCATACAACTCTAAGATATTTGGAGGGTTGTGCAGAAATGCAAAGAGCACATCATACATACCAATGAGACTTGGGTCCGTGGGATTCAATCTCACAAAGGTGGGATCTCTCATGTACCTAGTCAAAGAATTAGCCAAGGATTCAGGATAGGTGGCCGACACAGCCAACATTTGCTTATTGGCTGGTAGAGAAGAATAAATCCAACTACAGAGAGAGGAGGGGGGGGAGAAAAGCACCATTTAGAACAAACACTTCAAACCAAATATGTTTCAGAAACAAAAAGATTATAATGATTACTGGTAGGCTACTCTTACTTGATTTGATCCTGGAAACTACCTTCTTCCAGAAGCTTATCTGCCTCATCAAGAATGAAGAGACGAATGCTGGCTGTATTCAGATAGTTCAGTTCTATGAGTTGCTTTATGCGCCCTGCCAACAACAAAAATTGCATTAGGATCTTAAGCATACAACACATCTAACTGAAATAAATATACTTTTGCAAAAGAATAGTAAACATAGCACCTTGCTAAATATGACTGATTAACTCTCTATGTGCTGTTTTCAAATTCTGCTCTGTAAATATGTTTGCACAGACAGCATCCACTAGTTTTTGTAGCACAATACAAGATTTGATAAACACATATCATTTTATTTGTCTCACCAGGAGAGCCAACTGCTATGTGACACTTTTTCAGCCTCATTTTATCTTGGTTTAAAGGGGTTCCTCCAATGAAGACATGACATTCCAAGCCTTCCATCTTGATCCCAATAGTTGTAATAACTGCATGAATCTGAACAGCAATCTCTCTGGTAGGGGCCAAGATCAAAATCTGAAAAAAGGTCAAGCTGTGAATAGACTAGGAGAACAAACAAAAAATGAATACATCATATTTCCTAGATTATTAACCCCTCTGCTCCCGTAACAGCTGAGGGACCAATAAGTGACACTTCTTTGATGGCATTTTTAGTCAGGTAGAAGCCAGATATCCCCTCAATAAGTGCCAATCACACTTACAAAGCATCCTTAAATATCAGCATAAATCGATATGTAACAGTTATAATAAACTGAGCTTTTGTGTGCATGCACACGAAAGCTCATACCAATAACAAACTTAGTTGGTCTCTAAGGTGCTAGTGGAAGGAATGTTTTTATTTTGTTTCGACTACGGCAGACCAACACGGCTACCTACCTATATCTAGTTATAATAAAGCTTACCTATGAGGGAGCTAGAATGAAACTCTCACTGAATAGCACTGCCCTTGTAAATAATCTTGTTATTGATTACTGACATCACTTCTCTCAAAACTTTACACAAAACTATAATGCTCACCTGCGTAAAAAGGTTTTCCAAAATAAGGGAATCAAGTGCAATAGTAGAGAAGACACAGGTTTTACCAGTGCCAGATTTTGCTTGTACAATGAGATCTGAAAAGTAAACAAATAGAAAAATGTCAAGAAGCAGCCAAAAGATCACCACCAAAAATCCAGGACAAATGACAAGTAAATTAGGCCAGTCATCAGCAACCAATTCACTTTCAATGGAACACCGCTCCAAAGCTAAAACCATCCAACAGTCATCCATCTAACAGCGAATAAATATTTACAGTACACCAATCACATTAAAATATATTAAAATAGAGATTAGATGTTTCATCAGTATTATTAGCTTCATCTTGCAACTTTGTGTCTTCCAAGTGACATCTAAACAAACAAACACATAACACAAAGCTCCTATGCTGGTACAAGCACAAATGGGCACCAGGAGTGGGTCTTCTTGCAGTAGCAATTTTCTTGAAGGCAACTTGCCCTTCACTTCTGATCTTTCTCTACAATATGCAGGTGGAAGTAAAATGCTAGGTGTTTGCTTGATTTCTCATCTCACCGCATACCAGGACATGTACAGAGTATACACCAGTTCAATCAATAATAAGATTCTCAGAACATCAATTTTAATCCAAAAGTCCTGCACAGAGCCAACTTAAATGTTTTATTGTCTGTTTTTCATAGACCATCTCCCTCCATGCCCTCTCACCATACGCCTTTTAAAAAAATTCCACAAAGACAAAAGAAGGCAATGGTTGCATCCGTGGCACATGCCACTTTAGTTTGGCCTGCAAACCTACAGCCCAGTTTTGCATATTAGCCACTTAGCTAAGGAGCCTACTGCAATATGCAAAAGGCTCATTGCCTCAGAAAGGCCTCCTTAAACACGCAAGCACAAAGCTCTGGAATAACCCTCTGAAAGGTAAAATGCCTGCTACAGTGGTACCTTGGTTCTCAAATGCCTTGGTACTCCACCAACTTGGAACCCAAACACTGCAAACCCAGAAGTGTGAGAACTTTTTTTGGAAGCCGAACATGCTCCGTTTTGAGTGTTGCGCTTCCAATTTGAGTGCCACAGTTCCATTTTGAGTGTTACGCTGAGGTCTGCCTGTTTTTGCTATTTATTTTGTGTTTTTGTGGCACTCTTTTTTTGTTTTTTTGACTGTGTGGAACCCAGTTCAGCTACTGACTGACTGATTGATTGTGTGACTGAGGTACATTGTTTATTGCTTATAGGGGTTGTTTTTAAAAGCCTGGAACGGATGAATCCATTCTGCATGACTTTCTATGGGAAAACGAGCCTTGGAACAGACTTCCGGAATGGATCAGGTTTGAGGACCAAGGTACCACTGTACCTTCTACAGCCCACATTGCTCCACTGCCTCAGCAGCATTTCCCTTCCCAACGCAAGTTCTTGGCCTGACTTCTGACATTCTCCTATCCTTTGGCACAAAGACTCTACACCCAGGGCCGGCCCAAGACATTTTTGCACCCGAAGCCAAAACCCCAATGGCAGTCCATTCCCTGCCAGGGAAGGAGTGGAGATCTACACAAGGAACAAGGGCGAGGAGAGAGAAAGATCCATATCGGGATCTGCTGATCCTGCCGCAGAAGGCGACGGCCTCACCTGCCCTCCCAATCCCTCATCCCGCCTCACCTAGGCCGCAGCGCCCCAGCGGGATGGCTTTGAGCTGCACTGGGGAAGGCCTCAGGAACCCGGCAGCTTTCAGCCCCTCCAGGACCGGGGCCGACAGCAGCAGCGACCCGAAGTCTTCGGGCCCTTCGTGCAGAAGCACGTCCCGGGTACGGAGCCAGCTCTCAGCAGGAGCCACCTCGGGAGCCGCCATCTTGGGAAAGAGGGCGGGAACCCTGGGAAAGCGTCGGGAGAAACGAGGGGCGACGAGACCTTGCGGATGTGACGACAGAGGTGCGCGCGCCGAACACACACACACACACAAAAAGATACGGCGCGGTGGGCGGGGAGAGAATCGCTTCAGAGAAGAAGCGTATTGCGGGGGGGAGATAATTGGATGGCTGAAAGAGGACCGAACCATTGAGACAGGGGTGGGGGTGGAGTGAGCGCAGGTCCTTTAGGCTGCGGGCGGAACCAAGCAGCCATTCTTTGTGGGGGGGGCTGCACCTAAGCGGGAGAAATAAAGGGCTTATCTAAAGCAGCGTCAAGACTCCAGATGGGTGGAAAGGAGGAGGAGGCGGCGATCGCGGGCTACTTCCATCTATATACTGCCTGAAGCTCGTGTTTTCATGGCAGAAGCCCCCGTTGCTGCCTCCGTTTCACTTCCTTTTCAGGCTTGTTTCCAGTGTGTCTTTTTCTCGATTGGAAGCACCTGCGGGCAGAGACCTGCTCTCTTTCTTTCTTAAGCACCTTCTACCTGAATGGGATCTAGCTTATATATATAAGCTAGTACAGGAATGCAGGTTTTGGTGTCTTCGGGTGTCTTCCCGTGTAAGAGTCGGGGTGTCTGTGCGACGTTTCGACGAGGTCTCACTCGTCATCTTCAGGCTGGTGCTTTCGGCTTCTTGTTACTGTAACAAGAAGCCGAAAGCACCAGCCTGAAGATGACGAGTGAGACCTCGTCGAAACGTCGCACAGACACCCCGACTCTTACACGGGAAGACACCCGAAGACACCAAAACCTGCATATATATATATATATATATATATATATATATATATATATATATATATATATATATATAGTTTTTTTAATTTATATATATATATAGTTTTTTAATTTTTATTTTTCTGCTGTGGTTCTTGTATTGATGTTTTCTCTTGTTCCGTTTCCGAATTTTTTGTAAGCTGAATTGGAATTTGATAATAAAGAGCGGGATCAGTGTGTTAATAAAACGAACAGTTGGCCCTCGATTAATAACAATCATAAATAAAATGCAGTGATATATATATATATATCAGCTAGAGGCTTCTACATTTTAAGCACACATAGTTTGGGAATGCTGGGTAGAAGATCCATTGAGAAGTTGGGAATTACTTCTGTGTAAAGATGAATCGGATTGGGTACCGATCCTAAAATTACTTGGGAGTAAAACCTACAAGCAAATGGGACTCATGTGTAAAGTTGTATAGGATATGATTAACTTTTGCAAGGAGTGATATACATGGTGATGATTGATCACCATTTGCTAGTAGTCAATAAGGCTCAACAGAACTCTTTGTTGACAAAATCCACGTCATAATTTTGTTTGTTCAATAACAATTGCACATGCTGTTTCTTACCAGAAGAGGGTGCACCCTGCTCAGAAACACGTCTTTTCTAAAGCTGTGCACAACAAAACTTCCCGTTCTGTATCAGTTTATGAGCAAAGAAACTGCATTCTTACTTCAAAAATCATAGAAGACTTCTCATCATGGGTGCAGGCCTGGACCAAGCAGGGGGGAGAGAGCTGGCATGTGTCCCAAGCAGCAGGTTGGGCAGTGGGGCAGCAAAATTATCAGCTTGTCGTGCCCACTCCTGTGTGTGCACAGACTCTCAACTTTGCCAGGTGGGGTGGGGCAAAGGTTTGCAAGGATGAACGTGGGGCAGACTTCCAAGTCTCCCATAACCCTCCTTTAGGCTCCACAATCAGGGTTTGAAAGGGGTGGGTGTGGGAAGTCTTGGAAAACCTACCCTGAGCTGATGTCTGTGTTGAAGGGGATTGGTGCTGAGCAGGCTTTTTGAGCCAACCCACTTTGAAGCTCTACAGTGGTACCTCGGGTTACAGACGCTTCAGGTTACAGACTCCGCTAACCCAGAAATAGAGCTTCAGGTTAAAAACTTTGCTTCAGGATGAGAACAGAAATCTGGCTCTGGCGGTGCAACAGCAGCAGGAGGCCCCATTAGCTAAAGTGGTGCTTCAGGTTAAGAACAGTTTCAGGTTATGTACAGACCTCCCGAACGAATTAAGTACTTAACCCGAGGTACCACTGTACAGGATTTCAAAGCCTCCCCACTCCTTGAAAAGCCTTCCTGGTATGAAGCCAAACCCTGAAAACTATAGTTAATTTAAACAACAACAAAAAGATTGATGATCCTGAATTGTCAAACCATAGTTTTAAATTAGGCTGCAATCCTATACCCACATACGTAGGAGCACGTCCCATTAGCTTTAATTATACTTACTTTTGTGTGCACATTATAGGATGGTGCAGTTAGTCTTTTAAACGAACTCTAGTTGTGTCACACGATGGTATGTACTGTGCAGTTTGCCCCTTGTATATGGAGGTGGTTGTTAGCAGTGGACACTTCTTCCATATTTTATTTCTTTTTCGCATTTCTTTTGATTTGGATATATTTATACAAGTGAAATTTACATAGCATAGACTATGCATTGGGCAAGCATGTCATGAACAGGGAAGAGAAAGGGTTCTTTTTGTAAGGTATACATTTTTAAAACTTATTTAAAATTAAACTTACAATTTTGTTGTGCACATTGAATATGGATGTACAGTAGATTAAAAAAACAATTTTGCTTGGTTTTTTTAATAAATATGTGCAACCTGTTTTTCCAGAGAGTGAAACACAAGTGCACTCCTAGGAAAAATCTATATAGCCTCCTTTCCCCATAAACTATCCAATCTTGTTAACAGAAAAGTTTGAAACAGCTGTTTTGGGGTTTACGCAGTTTCTTTCTCCTGTTTCACTTAATGTAATGAGCAGCCGCTCTGTGATGTCAGCTCATATTTAAAGTTATGGGTGAGCTGAGAAGTGAAGAAAGAAAATTTTTGCCAGGCACAATTCTTGTGTCCCTATATCTTTTGGTGGTGGTGGTCCTGGTGTTGGCTGTGGAGGAAAAAACTTAACAGACCTAAGTTCTTAACAATGCAATCTATACCTGTCTGTTCAATAGTAAGTCCCATTCAGAACAGCGGGGCTTAATCCCAGATAAGTGTACATATGCCTTCATGTTTTCACCTCCATGGATGGAGCTGCACAGCCCATGGAGACTGTGCAATCAATGGCTACTAGTCATAATGGCTATGTGCTAACTCTAGGATCAAAGGCCACATACCTCTGAAATAATACCAGGTGTTTTTTTTTTTTTATTAAGTTCTTTTTAGAGACAAAAACATACAGGGTGGGGGAACAAAAACATATAAGCGAACAACACAGTAAAATAAAGAAAAAAGACTAAGCAACACATCAAACAAAGAAAACAAACGAGAAACAAACCAGCATCCATTCATAACGTAACAATGCTTGACTTCCCTCCATCTCAGCTTTGGGCTATGTGACTACAGTACCTTTCTGCGGTATCATTTTACAACCTTCATCTATACGTCACAGGCTTTATGTTACACCTACTGTGATTTTAATATTCCCTAAATGTGCTTCTATGTATGTTATGAATTTGTTCCAATCGTTAATAAATTTTACACTTTTTTGATGCCTGGTTTTTTGTGTCATCTTTGCTAATTCTATATACTCGCATAATTTTATTTGCCATTCTCTAACAGTTGGGATATTAGGGGTTTTCCAATTTTTCGCTAGCAATATCCTGGCAGCTACCGTTGCGTATTGTTTGGTCTTCTTTCTTGATTTCCTCTCCGACCATTCCCAGGAGGAAGGCTTCGGGTTTTTGGGGGAAAGTATATTTCAATTTTTTTTTAATTCATCATAAATAAGTCCCCAAAACCTTTTCACTTCATCACAGGTCCACCACATGTGGTGGAAATCACCCTCTTTTGTTTTGCATTTCCAGCATGCTTTGTCTCCGGTCTTATACATTTTTTCCAATTTCACAGGCGTGATGTACCAATCATTTTTTCCATATTTTCTCGGAGTCCAACACATGCTGTGAACTTCATATCCTTGTTCCAAAGTTTCACCCACCTATCGTAATCTAGGTTGTATCCAAGATCTATGGCCCATTTGACCATAACTTCCTTTATCTCTTCATTCTTAGTATCCCAATCTAGTAAATGATTATACATTTTGGATAGGAGTTTGGAATTGCCTTCCGGCAGGACTCTAGACTGGGCAGTCCTTTGGCCTGAGCTACCAGATCCTGAAGCTGAGGCTCCAATACTTTGGCCACCTCATGAGAAGAGAAGACTCCCTGGAAAAGACCCTGATGTTGGGAAAGATGGAGGGCACAAGGAGAAGGGGACGACAGAGGACGAGATGGTTGGACAGTGTTCTTGAAGCTACCAACATGAGTTTGACCAAACTGCGGGAGGCAGTGGAAGACAGGAGTGCCTGGCGTGCTCTGGTCCATGGGGTCACGAAGAGTCGTACATGACTCAACGACTAAACAACAACAACCAGGACTTCTCTTACATTCTTATGTTAGTCTGTGCTGCTTGCAGAATTGCCTTCGTATGTGGCGTGCATGAACTACAAATCTCTTGGGCTCTGCTCTAGCTTAGCGTCACAAGTCTGTCAAAGTGCTTTTGAAATTAATAGTTGGTTTCATTTCCAGGAATAACCAACCAACCAACAAAAAACATTTGCTGCTACCAGAACATCCGTTGTTCATTCATTCATTCCTGTCAAGTTCTCAGTTTGGCATAAGATCCGTTTTTTTATGTGGAACATGAGGCGAAAGTGTTCAGAAAACATACCCTTATATTCTGCTGCATCTGCCAAAAAAGGGCGAACACATATATCCCTTCAGTAAACTACAAGGAACATTTGATTTGCAAATTTTCCTGGTCAGGAGTAACTGCAGTCATGTATGACTGGGACATAAAAGCACTCCCCTGTAATTGAAATTCCACAAATCGAGCGGGGAGGGAGAAACCCTCTCTGAGCAGCTGAAATGATTAGTTATACCTTTTAGCAAAAGGGCGTGATCCCTCAGGGTAGCGGACCCGGTTTATAGTGTTCTTTATGAAAACAACCTCTGTTCATTCTGCTCCAAGGCAATGCGATAAATAACCTTGCCTATTTGGCATACAGTGTTACATACAGCCCGATACGTAATTTAACACTGATGCAAACAGTGTTATCTGTTAGCTAGGGAAATTGTGCTATGGCTTCAAAAGCAAGGAGGTGGGTTTTAATTGACATAGTGATTCTGAAATGCAACTGCCATTCATATCAGTGATTGCAGGGAGGGGGGAACGCTTTGCTCTTGGTTAGCAGACAAGAGAAACCTGCAATAAAATGCTGCAGCATGGAGTGCACCTCTTCAGGGTGCTAGCCAGCCCATTTCCAGGGCACTCCATTGCATTTCTCCTCCCACCTTCCTGCTCCACAATAGGCACTCAGCATTGTGTGACCACAAGAGCATATTCTGTCTTCATTAGGATGTTTTGGGGTCCCTCACAGGGGTTATCCTCCCTGTTTTGTTGTGTGTCTACAAATCTTGGAGTTCATCCAAGCTTGCTAATACCTTCATCTTGCGCATGAGTGGTGCCATTTTGGCTATATATGGAGTTTTATTCTGAATAGACCCGCTGAAATGAATGAACATGACAATGTTATGTCCATTGATTTCAGTAGGTCTACTCTTAAGGTCTACTAAGTAAACTTAGTAAAAGGTAAAGGGACCCCTGACCATTAGGTCCAGTCGTGGCTGACTCTGGGGTTGCAGCGCTCATCTCCCTTTATTGGCTGAGGGAGGCGGCGTGCAGCTTCCAGGTCATGTGGCCAGCATGACTAAGCCGCTTCTGCCGAACCGGAGCAGCGCACGGAAATGCCGTTTACCTTCCCGCCAGAGCGGTACCTATTTATCTACTTGCACTTTGATGTGATTTCGAACTGCTAGGTTGGCAGGAGCAGGCACCGAGCAATGGGAGCTCACCCCATTATGGGGATTCGAACCGCCGACCTTCTGATTGGCAAGTCCTAGGATCTGTGGTTTAACCCACAGTGCCACCCACATCCCTAGTAAAACTTAGTCAGCTACCATCCAGGGAGTTATATGAGGCCAAATGTATACCAGTTATACTGTTTGTGTTTTTAAAATATTTTGATTAAAAATTTGGTAGACTTTGGCTGCTATGCAGCATATACTTACTTAGAAGTAATCAATGCATGCAAGAAGTCCTATTTTCTGTCCCTGGCATCTCCAGTGGGATTGGAGGCAACCTAAGCCATCTTTACCCATTAGACTGTTGAAAGTAACTGTTTCATATCTTCAGGCCATTCTTTCATTTCATTGTGGCATTTTATAGAATTAGCCATTCAGGGTTTCTAACTGCAAAATTAAGTATGGATTACATTAGCTTGGGATATATATATATAGTGTGTTCTGTTAAGCAGCAATAAAGATAATTGGTTCCACTTTTGCAAGTTGTCATAATAATCTGGCACTTCAAAACCGCATAAAAAGCAAATTTTGGCTTTGACTTTTGGGCGAGACTTGTTTGAGGAAATAGTTTAAAAAAATCAAACCCAGATATTTCCGCCTATGGATTTGTGTCTGCATTGGAAATAGTGACACACCAATAGAAAAGTGGCAACCAGAGCAAGCATTGGGAAAGATAATCATTCTTCTCACAGACATGTGATATTACAGCTAATTTAGTAACTGATATTCTGTTGGAGGTGTCACGGATGTCAACTTGGCAACCCTGCAAGCTTCCTAGAGGGGGTTGTTCAAGTAATTGCTTCCTCCTTAAACAGGGTTTGCCAAACCCTAACCCCTCAAACGCAGTTGACACCATTTGCATAATATGCACTCCAAGTGCCCTAATCATGCATTATGTACAAAATTAATCTGTCTGATTTGCATAACTTATTCGGACTGATTCGTTCCACTTCCACCAAATACTACAAGCTGTGAGAAAAGCAGAAGTGAAATATGCTTTAACCTGTTTTGTTGTTTAATGCCTGTTTATGCTCACAGTTGGCCTGTCAGAAATAAAACAGGGTATATTCAGCTAGGGCACATATGCATATTTCTGACCTCATAAACTGCTCCAGCAACACCAGAAGCAGTCTTTCCAGATGCTACCTCTTGTCTACCTGGCATTACTAATATCACACATGAACTGAGAGGTGTAACACAGTATCCTCTGTTACCTACTCAGGCGAATTGCTTCTCTTGGCAGTTACAACAAAAGGGAAGCAAGACAATCAGATTCAGGCTTGATGCTATTGTACAATGACTGGCAGGCTAGCCTGGGATCCAGGAGGTCCTGGGCCAACTCAGCCCTGCACCTGCGCTCGCAGTTTCCCATTTTTGCTGTTTTCACTGTTCCCACTGGCAGAGGATGCTTTGAGTGGATTCTTGCCCACTCACACATTTGGCAGCTGGCAAGAGGCCAGCTGATTTGGGAGAGCTGGGTGGTCACCTCTGCCTAATGCAACCTTCAGATCCAGTCTGGGAGGGTTGCTCTGTCCCTGTTTTATTGTTTACTGATGGACAACTGTATGGTTTTATTGTGTTTTATTTGTATTGTATTGACATTGTTCCAATACAATTGTTCCATTTTATAATGGATAGTGGATAAATAACAAATAATGGATAGATAACACACACACACACACACACACACACACACACACACACACACGTATATATGCCTTCAGCACCAACAAATCCAAGACATTCCCGAATCGTAGCATGCATCCATGATTTAATAGGAGGATGAATATGCTCCAGTAGATTTTGCCTCCATTGCTAGTATCCATGTAGCACTCATACAGGTTGATATTTGCAAACCAGCTCTGGGGATTTAAAAGCACAGGTCCCTCAACTTATGCATTCAAATCCTCTAGTAGATGGCTTTGAAATCCTTAGCCACGGTGTTTCATGTTTGAGGACTCACCAGTCTAGTTTCATAACTAATAATAATAATAATAATAAATTTTATTTATATCCCGCCCTCCCCAGCCAAAGCCGGGCTCAGGGCGGCTAACAACAATCAAATAATCAGTCAAATAATCACACAATCTAAAATATTTCATTATAAAATTAATTAAATCAAATTGATGGCAACCAATTATGCAGAATTATGTGCAGGTTGCCAGAGGAGGGAGTCAGGCTGCGCCCTGACCAAAGGCCTGGCGGAACAACTCTGTCTTGCAGGCCCTGCGGAAAGATGTCAGGTCCCGCAGGGCCCTAGTCTCTTTTGACAGAGCATTCCACCAGTTTGGAGCTGCAGCCGAGAAGGCCCTGGCTCTAGTTGAGGCCAGCCTAACCTCTCTGAGGCCTGGGACCTTGAGGATGTTATTATTTGCAGACCGTAGGTTTCTCTGTGGGGCATACCAGGAGAGGCGGTCCCGTAGGTACGAGGGTCCTAGGCCGTATAGGGCTTTAAAGGTTAAAACCAGCACCTTAAACCTGATCCTGTACTCCACCGGGAGCCAGTGCAGCTGGTATAATACCGGATGAATGTGCTCTCGCAGCGAAGACCCCATAAGGAGTCTCGCCGCGGCATTCTGCACCCGCTGGAGTTTCTGGGTCAGTCTCAAGGGCAGCCCCACGTAGAGCGAGTTACAATAATCCAGTCTGGAGGTGACCGTCGCATGGATCACAGTGGCTAGGTCAGGGCGAGAGAGATAAGGGGCCAACTGCTTAGCTTGGCGGAGATGAAAAAATGCCGCCTTTGTTATAGCTGTAATCTGCGACTCCATAGAGAGGGAGGTATCGAAGATTACACCCAAACTCTTAACGGACGGTGCTGGCACTAATTGCACCCCCGCAAGAGATGGGAGTTGCCCCCCTGATCCCATATCTTCCCGCCCCAGCCAGAGGACCTCTGTCTTCGAAGGATTTAACTTCAACCGGCTCCCACGTAACCATCCAGCCACAGCTTCCAGACATCTGGTCAGTGTGTCTGGGGCCAAGTCAGGATGGCCATCCATCAACAGATAGAGTTGGGTGTCATCAGCATACTGATGGCAACCCAGCCCAAAACTCCGGACAAGCTGGGCGAGGGGGCGCATAAAGATGTTAAAAAGCATCGGGGAGAGAATTGCACCCTGAGGCACTCCACACACCAAGGAGTGGCGTGATGACAATTCCCCCCCAAGTGCCACCCTCTGTCCCCGACCAGAGAGAAACGAGCGCAGCCATTGAAGGACTGTGCCCTGGATCCCCACGTCGGCGAGGCGGTGTCATTTAAATATCCAAGAAATCGAGACTAATTCCGTGAGGCTGTGTATCTTTAAACCCTCTTTAAGGTTTTTTGTTATTATTTTTAAAAACCACAAGGTTGAAGTGTCTTTAAAATTCTGTTCATGTAGAACAGGTGTGGGGAACTTTAGGCCTACTGGATGTTGCTGAACTACAACTCCCATCATGCCTGGCCATGAGTCATGCTTGCTGGGGCCAGTGGGAGTTGTAGTTCAGCAACATTTGAGGAGACAAAGGTTCGCCACATCCAATGTAGAACAAATCCCTAGTCTACCAGGCATACAGTATTGTGGCCAAGCCTTCATGTGGCAGCCTGGAAGTGCTGTTGGCCTCTTTGAAGCAAAGCAGAGCATCCCAGTGGAACTATAGTTACATGTTTACAGGGCCTCCTGACAGTCACCTATGATACAGCATGCAGGGAGCATACTGGAGCCTTTAACAACTGTGTATCATGCAGAAATTCTACAATTTAAGACTGGAAATGCTATTATGGGGAAAGTTCTAGCTTTTCACATTTTTTTCTGTCAGATATTTTATTATGTGCGTGGACGCTTATTTGTTATGGAACCCTCCAGTACATCTGCAAAAGAAGATACAAATTGCATATGATACAAATCCTATGCAAATCTTGTGTCCTCATTTGTGAGTGACTGAAGGACCCAATCCACATATAGTAGGCCTAGAAAATCCTGTTGGCACCCCAGAACAGAAGTAGTGATACACATCCCACTGAACGGGAGGAGGCATGTATAGTAACACAACTGTTTATTAAATTAATACTAAATATGGGTGTCAAGATGGCATCCTTATTGGCCACAATGACAGATGCCTTTGTTACACCCCATTTGGATTACTGTAATGAGCTCTACATGGGGCTGCCTTTGAAAAATGCTCAGAAAGTTCAACTGGCTCAAAGAGCTCCAGCCAGATTGTTAACCAGGGCTGGTTATAGGGAGCAGATGACTCTTGCTACAAATGCTCCACTGACTATCAGTTTCCATGCACAGTTCAAATGCGGGTTATGACCTATAAAGCCCTACATGTCTTACATCCAAGCTACCTAAAAGACTGTATTTCCTCATACAAACCTGTCCATGTTTTGAAATATTCAGGGGATTCTCTTCTCTCGCTCCCACCACCTTCACAGGCACGCTTGGTAGAGATGCAAGAGAGGGGCTTTTTGGTGGTGGCTTCTCCCAGACAACTTTGGAACTCCCTCCCTAGAGAGGCTAAACTGCCTCCCTCCTTACTGTTATTCTGCTGGCAAGTGAAGACATTCTTGTTCCAACTCTATCATTTGATGAAAGGGCTGGTACCGTGCTGTGTTTGTTGTGATTGTATGTTTTTAATACTAGATAGATAAATAGATAGATAGACAGAGAAATAGATAGATAGTTTTAATACTAACAGTGTTTATTTGTTTTTAAACAATTGTTCTTTCTATGTTTTTAGTAGTTCTTGTTCTTCTCTGTAAGTGCCCTAGAGTTCCTGTCAGGTAAAAAGGCGGAATAGAAATAGTAGATCAATAAGATACCACAGTCTCATATTTGTTGCTTCAAAGGATTGAAAAATGTACTCCTCGTTTTGTAGACCCTGCCAGTCATAATTACGCCATTTATGATTAGGGTACTCTTGAGAGATTTCATTCTCTCGTACAGAATAAAACATCTCAAACCAACTAAGATCAATCTTTCAGATTGCATGAAATCCAGGACTGTAGGGCTCTCATGTCCAAACAGACCATTTGCATTGGAGAAGAAATTCATAAGTGCATAGCCATCATGCCAGACCATTATTCTCTCTCCTCGCTACCTCCCTATGGCTCTTTTTATTGTGGATTTCTTTTATTCTGTGTAACCTAAGAATCAATCCTGAGGGTTGATGAGCCTGTTTTTGTATCTGCTTTAGAGTCTTCACCTTTTGAAAATGTTACCCTGAGACATTTTAGCCTTTAGTAGCAATTTATAATGCAATTAAATTTCTGCTCCCATTTTTTGACTATGTGCCTTTTCTTGTATGCTGCATCTCGGAATTATCCCAATTATATTTCTGTTCACAAAACATTGCATATTCTATCTCACCAATGTACTTACTGGGTTGTTGTTGGGTTTTTTTAATAAAAGAAATCTGTACAACCTCTGTAAATGGTTGCGAAGGTTGCTATTTACAGTTTCAAACCCCATTGCCCCCACCCTTCACTCTATTCCCCATCGTGTTCAAGACAGTGTGTGCTCACTGTGTACTCCTGGACCCTCTTCGATCTCCCCTTCCCTATAAATGAGGGACCCAGGCACAGTCTTCACACACTCCCTTTTGTATTGCCAAATGTTTCTTAGCAGCATCACAACCACAGCACCAGAATAACCAGAAAAATGCTGGACTACAAGGCAGTACAAAGAATGAGCCAGCAGTAAATCACACCATTCAAAGTTGGAGTTAACTCTTGATTAGCAAAAACACGGTCTCCACAGACTTGGCCTAAAGAGCACAGCAGCTCATTCCTGGTGGGTCTTTCTCCATGAAATCAGTTGCTGAGACTGAAAGTCAGTCTACTCCTCCCCAGAGTCATCTAAGTCCCCTCCTCTCCAGGGCTTTCCCCAAACAATAGGAGACTGTGCCTGTGTGCAGCCAATTTGTCCTCTGTCCTTTTCATGCCTCTCTTGGTTCTGGGGCACAGGATGGGAGATGAGCTTGTCGCAGCACATGACTCTTCACCAGCCTGACTCATCTCTGCCCCGACCTCCTTCCTCCCAGTCACCTGCTTCAGCCTCTGCATCTGATTCTGGACTTGTCTCTGCCACTGACTCTCTCAGCTCACTGAACCCTGTTATCTCTTCCGCTTCTGACACCTTCTCTTCCCCGTCTTCTCCATCTGACCACTCATCGCTGTCCCACCACCAGTCCCCCGGGCTCTGAGCCTTTTCCCTTTAGTGGTTCCCCAGCTGGTTCCTCCCACCAATAATACTCTGGTGGCAATCTGGGATAACCATAATAATAATAGAAAGCTTAAAAAGAATGAATGGCATAAACTTTATTCCACAATGGAATACAGAGTTCATATTTCTACCAAAAACACCAAGTATTTATGAATGCTGCCAAAATACTCATATTTAATGGAAATGTGCCAACCATGAGACTGTTTTGCATGCTTTTAAAATAAAATTATCAGACATGTAAACAAAGCAGAGATTCTTCTCTCTGTTCCACAGTGAAAAGGCACAGCAATGGAGTTGTTGCTGCGTCCTTGCTGATTCCCCAAGCCCATCTGTCTGATCTATGCTTACACAAATCTACATGAGCAGAGAGCTCCATTAAAGTCAATTAGGCAACATATTGACACAGGAAGGCTGCAGAAAGCATGCAGGAGCTCAGATCAGGTTACTCAACTGGACTTGTGCACACGCTGGGATGAAGGTTAGCTTTCCTGCTGCTGTCTCTCTTGTGACCTTGATCAAGCTGCTGAGGCCACTACCTTTAAAGTATGGGGAAGGGTCGTAGCCCAGGGACAGAGCATCCACTTTGAAGGCAGAAGATATCAGGTTCAATCCCTCAGATCTTCTGAATCCTTACCAGGGCAGAGCTACTTACCTGGAGAGAGATAGTGCGTCTTCCGTTATCCACATTTAAACTTCCAGTTTAATGTGTAACATGTGGAGCTACCTTTGAAGAGTTTTAAATTGCATTTAATTCAGAATTCAGCAACAAGAGGAAGATCCACAGTAATTCAGAGTAGAATCATAGAATCATAGAATCATAGAGTTGGAAGAGACCACAAGGGCCATCGAGTCCAACCCCCTGCCAAGCAGGAAACACCATCAGAGCACTCCTGACATATGGTTGTCAAGCCTCTGCTTAAAGACCTCCAAAGAAGGAGACTCCACCACACTCCTTGGCAGCAAATTCCACTGTCGAACAGCTCTTACTGTATTCCAGTAAGTATTCCAGAGTTACAGTATTCCTGTCAAGATAGGCAGGCAGCCAGTATCTGTACTTTTCAGAAACAACTGAAAACATTTTTCTTTCAACAAGCTTTCCCAGGTGTTTGGCTAGGTCGCCATCATAGGGGTCTATTTTGTATTGTTTTAAAATTTACCCGTTGTTTTTTTCTGTGTTGTTTCAAAACCATTTTAGCTCTTTTATTGCATTTTGTACACCACCTTACCTGAGACGTGTGTGCGGAAGGCAATGATAAAAATAATGCATTCTCATATATAGAGAGAGAGAGAGCAAGAGAGAGAGAGTTTCTTTCATTACAAATACATGATATAATAGTCACAGAACAAACTTTACATGTATCACTCTTACAGTGGTCTCGAAGGAAAATTAAATCAATAACCCCTCTAAAAAACCCAGCCCCCAAGTATCAAATAACCTATACTGTACCATGTTTTATCTTTTATACTACTTAAACGATATAAGGTGACAATGTTTATTTTGCCTTTCTTTTCATAAGTTATATGTAGATGGTGGGTCTCCCAGGCCATCAGCACCTTTATATATTGAATAAAACAATACTAAGTGTTGACAAAGTTGTCTGAAACTGTTTGTTTCTTTGAGTCTTTTTAAACACTGAGTGATTTCCCCTCCATTAAGGCTATATACCAGACCTTTTGCACCCAATGTTCCAAAATGAAATAAATAGCAGTTTTCCAGTGTTGACCTATGGTTTGATGTGCTAGAAAGGTGATTAGATTCCGTTAATTGTTATTTCCCCAGGCTTTTAACCCTTGCTGGATACTCACACACACTGCCTACCATATATTTTTGAAAGTGGTTTGTCTAGGACTTCCGGCGAGGCAACATGGCGGCTGCAACAGCAGAGAAGAGCTCCTGAAGCCAGCCAGAGTAAAAGGCTCTGTCTGGCCACCCCAGGTCTGCTGCCGCCAGCACCGCCAGCGGAGAGAAATTGGGGGTGCCCAGGCATCTATCCAAGGAGCCAAAACACCCCCCACGACTTAGATTGAGCCGGAAAGGCACCCGACCACCCCCCCCCAACAGCGGAGAGGAGCTCCAGAACCGGGAGGACAGTGGAGCCAACGCGGAGAGGGAGAAAGAAAGGGGGAGAGAGGAAGAAAAAGAAAGAAAAAGGAGCCCCAAACTTGCCGCTGCCGCCCCCATCTCTGCCAGGGAGAAGGCAGAGGAGAGGTACGTGAGCACGGGAAGGCAGAAAAGGCTCCGAAAAAACAACACGTGGCCGAGCCCCACCGGGAAACACAGAGAAGCCGCATAACAAAGGAGAAACTACCTCTTTTTTTTTTCCTTCCCTTTTTTTTAAACCCCTTTCCTTTTTTTAACCCCTTCCTCCCCTCCCTCCCTCCTCAATATATATATATACCTTTTTTATCCCTCCCCCCATATACCTACTTTTATCTCTTTTCCTTTTAAAAGAGGGTCCACTGCTGCTGCAGCCACCCTTCATTTGAATCTTTACCACTGATATTACTGTACTATCTCTCCCCTATTTTTCAACTCTTTCTGTCTCTCCCTCTCCCTTCTCTTTTACTCCAATCTCCCCTCTTCCCCCGCCTCCCCCCTTCTTCTTTCTCTCTTCTTCTTCCCTTTCTTCTCCCTCCACCCTTTACATATAGCCTATTTGTCTGTTTCTGAGCGCACTCCCAACCCCAACTTCCACCTTAACTGGACCCCAATACCCCTTTGGGGCATATACAACCCCCTCCTAACACATATTTCCCCTGGCCCCACCCCTCCAATCTCTTGCATCTCTACCTGCTAACCCCCCTCCCTTTATGTGAACTGTCTGTCCATTAGTCTACCCACCTCTGCTTGCCTGCCCCCCCCCGCCTCGGCGGCACCGCTGGGGCATCTGCAGAAGCCCTAAAGAAGTTCTTAAAACACAGACTAGAAGTGACACAAATGACCACCTAATCAAAACGCTCTGTAGAAGCCACCAACCAACAAAGCCTGATCAGCTCAGCAACCCAACAATACCCAGGAATCACCACTGCCACAACTCCTAACCACCACACGCCCTACCCCAAGAGGACGCCAAGCCAACCTCAAACCAAAATCAGGGAGACCAAGACGACACCAACCAGGGAGATGGCAAACAATGCTAAGACGGTAACTCCCCTTCAAGACGATGACCACCCAATAACGAAACGAGATCTGAGGGAAATGGAAGCAAGACTAGAAGAAACACTGAAAGCCACAATGGCTCCCATGCAGGCACTAATCAACAATCTAACCTCCAAAGTGGAAGCTCTAGAGAACAAGAACCAAATGCAAGAAAGAATAATAGAGCAATACCGGGAAGAGAATGCACGTGTGAACAAGAAACTGGACGAACTGGTAAACCAAATGGAAGCAGAACACAGAGAGATGAAAATTAAGCAAGCCGACCTTGAAGACCGCAATAGACGTTGTAACATCCGCTTCCGCAACTTTCCTGAAAAAACAGAGGAGAAAAGCCCAGCAGACCTAATTATACGCTGGCTGAAAAACACAGTCCCAAGCCTGAAACTTGAGGCAGATGACTTGGAGAGGGCTCACAGAGCCCTAAAACCTATGCCAAAACCCAGCGCCCCCCCAAGAGACATCATTGTATGCTTCACACGCTACAAAAAGAAGGAAGAGGTGTGGCACCACCTCAAAAACTCAACCAACCTTCGATATGGAGAAACCCCTATTCTGGCCTTACAGGACCTATCTCAGGATACCCTAAACCGGAGGAAAAGCCTGCGCCCATGCACCCAGCGTCTCCAACAAGCAGGGATCAAATACCGATGGGGCTTCCCCTTCCGCCTCATTGTAACAACCAATACAACGCAACACATGGCTACCAACATACCTGAGGCCCTGCAACTACTAAAGAACCTTGAACTCGACCTCCCACCGGAATGGCAACCGACAAACCCACCAAGTGACAGCCCCAACCACGAGGAAACAACAGCAAACAACTGGACAACGGTACAGAAGACAAAGAAACAACAGAAGCGGCACAACAACGAAAACCAATACAGGCAAGCATCATGCTCAGAACCGTCCCGCCGGCCATACGACACAAGAAACCAGACCAAGATTAACCAAACCAATTCATCGCAGATGGACAACCCTACAACAACAACAACCCCAGCTGAATGAAGCAACCAGGAAAAACCACAAACTGAAGGACTGGTGATTCCCCCCCCCTTTCCCCCCTCTCCCCCCCAAAAAAACCCATAGATTTAGTTAACACCATCAACATCCCCCCCCAGCCCCGCACCCCCACAGGAATCCCCACCCCAACACCAGTCCAGACGACCTCAACCACATTCCCCATCACCCACACCTTCAACACCCCCATACTCCATACTAGGGAAAAACAACTCCTCCAACCTTAATAACACAACCCACAATCAGGCTAAAATCTGATACCCAACCAGCACTATGGTGGCACCAGAGCGTACCAACATCCACATCCCCACCCCAACACACCAACAATGTTGCTCATAACATTGGCAACATTGCTCATGAACCTTATACCTGACAGCGACGTTACAAAGTCACTTCACACTGTCTCACTGATCACCCCCTATCGCAAACAACAGGGGGGATGGCCTGTCCTTGAACACGGCCTTCCACACCAGCTGAGACCTAGGACCAACTGGCTAAATGCCAGATGGCCTAAAATACCCCAAACAAACACCTATATGACTACATATAGGAAACTCCCTACAACCTACCCCCTACTCTTTAACCCAAATCTTACTCTAATCCCATTAGCCCCCCACCCACCACACCCTAGGTCAGCGCAACCCCACTGGTCCTTTAAACAACACGAAGAGAGAGACACAAGACAACCCGAACGGGTTGGCAGGGAATCGCCCCACATAATAGATAAGCAAGATGGCTAACCTAAAAGCAATTACATTAAACGTGAGGGGGCTGGGAAACCCCATCAAAAGGAAACGCATCACCTCATACATAAACACCATGAAACCACACATCACCTTCCTACAAGAAATACACAACCCACCCAAAGGCAGCAAACTCCTGAGCGACCCCCGCTTCAGTCAACAGTGGGTCGCACGAGGCTCAGGGAAAGCTCGTGGGGTAGCCATAATACTCAGTAGAGACCTGAACTTCACTGCCACAACAGTCCTCAAGGACAAAAAAGGCAGATTCATTTTCGCTAAAGGGACACTAGATGGCAAAATCAAACTGACAATCGGCTCCATATACGCCCCAAACACGAAACAATTGGAATTCTTCCAGAAGACACTAAACAAATTCCTCTCCTTCTCTGAAGGGGAAGCAATCCTAGGAGGGGACCTCAATCTGAATATGAAAGGTATATCTCTGAAAGATATCCACCCCACAACCCCATGGGCAACCTTCCTCCGAAGGAAACCCCCAACAACCAGGAACTCTTACAAGTTACTAAAAATGCTAAAAAACAGGGGTCTCTACGACATTTGGGGTGAGCAAAACCCAGGAGACATCAGCCATACATTCCAATCGGGACGCCATGATACAGTATCCAGACTGGACAGCATTCTACTCACACAGGGTCTAATCCCCTCAGTGGAATCAACAAACATAGGTAACATTAAAATCACAGACCACGCCCCAGTAGAAGTCATTGTTAAAATAGGAGAAGGAACACAAACCACCCCATCATGGTCCTTCAGCCCCATCCTAACTACAAACAAACAAATTAGAGAGAGTCTCACAAAAACCCTCCAAAACTACTTCAAAGAAAACGATGTAAACAATATAACAACCCCCCTCCTATGGGACGCAATGAAAGCGGTCACCAGAGGAGCTTGCATAAAAGAGAAAACATTCCTTAAAAAACAAACCTCCTCAAAAATTAGCAAAACAGAACAAGACATCATAGCCCTCTCATCACGCTACAAACAAACAGGATCTAAAAAACTCCTCAAACTTATAGAACAAAAAAGGAGAGAACTAGACTCCCTAGAAATTAACAAAACAATGATCAACATTCTATACTCTAAACAACGTTTCTACGAATATGGAGGGAAAAACTCCAGATTACTAGCAAATAGATGTAGGAAAAAAGCACTCAAAACAAGAATACACTGCATCACCAAAAAAAACGGCAACATAACATTCTCCCCCGAAGAAATAACCTCAGAATTTGCAGAATTCTACTCCAACCTATACACCTCCCATAACCCACCAGAGAAGGAAATCAGAACATTTCTAGCAGGACTAAACATGCCTACCCTAACTGATGAGGAACAGGAATTCATGGACAGCCCTATCACCCCAGAGGAAATAGATGCGGTCCTCAAAAACCTGAAACCACACAAAGCCCCAGGCCCAGACGGCTTCACAGCAGAATTCTATAAGAAATTCAAAGAACCCTTGATGCCCTACATGACCCGCCTATTCAATGACATCATAAAAGGGGGCCCCATCCCCAAAACCTGGACCCACTCCAGAATAGTCTGCATCCCAAAACCACTAAAAGACAGCCTCAAAGTAGAATCATACCGCCCAATCTCATTAATAAACCAAGACTACAAGATCTTCACATCAATCTTGGCCAACCGCCTAAAAATCTTCCTACACAAGTTAATAGCCCCAGACCAGACTGGCTTTGTCCCTGGCCGCAATATAACAGACCCCATCAGGAAACTACTGAACCTGATCGAACACAGCAAGGCAACCAAACTCCCATTGACAATTATGTCCCTAGACATCCTCAAAGCCTTTGATTGCTTGGAGTGGAAATACATACTAGCAGTACTAACTAACATGAAATTTGGCCCCAACTTCCTACAAACCCTCAAACAAATATACTCCCAAGCCTCAGCACGATGCAGAACTAACAATATGGATTCTAATACTATAGCTATCCAAAGAGGCACAAAACAAGGATGCCCACTGTCTCCCTTCTTATTTATCCTGGCTCTGGAACCCCTAGCAATCCGCATCCGAGCAGCCACAGACATCAAGGGAGTGGAAATAAAAGGCAGAACCTATAAATTAGGGCTCTTTGCAGATGACCTAATGGTCACAACACCAGACCCCATAAGCACAGCACCCTCCCTAACCAGAGAACTCAACACATTTGCAATGGTGTCAGGCCTACAGGTAAATTTTACAAAGTCAGAAGCTATGTGCTTCAACACCCCTCCGCACACCCAAAAAGAACTCACGAAGGTCACCAAAATAAAACTTTGCCACACCAAGTTCAGATACCTAGGGGTACAAATAACCAGAAACCTCAATAAATTGTACCTCCACAACTACAAGCCCCTGTGGCGACAAATTAACAAAGACCTAAAGAGATGGAACAACATGAACTTCACTCTCTCAGACAAAATAGCCCTGATCAAAATGATCACACTCCCAAAACTAACCTACCTATTCCAAACCCTCCCAATCTGGATCCCTTCAACCCAACTTCGCAGTTGGCAGAGAAAACTACACTCTTTCATCTTCTCACATAAAAAACCAAGAATAAACCCCAAATATCTGCACCTCCCCACCTCAGAAGGAGGATGGGGAATCCCCAACATAGAAACATACTACAATGCCAACCAAATACGCCATATAATCCCATATATACTAGAAGATGAGACAAAACAATGGGTACACCTAGAGAGGGACACAATTGAAAACACCTGCACCACAGCATACCCACTCCTCCCAAACAAACTAAAGAAAATTCCCACAACACTTAACAGGTACACACAGACCATGCTCAAAGCATGGAAAACACAAATAGGCAAACTATCCCCAACCCCATCCCCACTAATCCCCCTGGCGTACCACCCATTATTCCACCATGCAGCACAAAACCTCAAGATAAAAACCTGGCGAACCAAAGGCTTATATCGCCTAATAGACTTTTATAAAAATAACAAACCCTTGTCAACACAAGAAATACAAGACAAACTAGAAGACACCCAAATGCCCTGGTTAACAAAACACCAACTACATGCCCTCTTAAACAACCCAACAGTAAAATCAGCAGCAACTAGGCCCCTGACAACCTTCGAAAACCTCCTCCTAACAACAAAGGGAAACGGTAAAGGGACGGTATCCGCAATATACAAAATACTACTCCAAAATCCCGCAAATCCCCTAGACGCAATCAAAAAACAATGGGAGAATGACATAGGCTATGAGATTAACCCCACTCAGTGGACCAGAATGTGGTCTAAACCCCCCTTTAAATCCATATCAACGAAAAGAAAAGAACTCACACTGAAACTCACCTACAGGTGGTACCTAACACCAAGGAAACTAGCGCTAATACACCCAGGAACCTCACCAAAATGCTGGAGAGGGTGCACCTCCACAGGCACGTACCTCCACATGTGGTGGGAGTGTCCCAAAATCCAAGTATTCTGGACAACAACCATACAAGAAATATGTAAAATAACCAAGCAAGTAATAGACATCACCCCAGAATTGGCCCTACTTAACATCTTCCAAGACAACAATGCCCATTTACACCACAAAGAACTCATAACCCACCTACTTTCAGCAGCCAGAAACACCATAACCAGACACTGGAGAGACCTGTCAGGAGTAAGCATGGACCAATGGTACCAAATAGTATGGGAAACAGCCCTACTAGAAAAATTAACTAACAAACTGAAACTGACACGGGGACAAACAGAAGAAGACGCCTTCACCCCGGTATGGCTCCCCTTTATCACATACACAGCCCAACAGGACAGTGACAATAATCCACCAACAGCATACAAATCAATATGGCTAACCTGATCCAAAACACCCACCCACCTCACCCACACACAAAAACAAAGATCACCACAGCCAATCGCAAGCAAACAATCACACCCTAGGCCAACCCCAACCTCTCTCACCACCAAAGGAACACAAGTGAACAACACAAGCAACGCTGACACCAAACTCTACATACATTAAACATAATAGAAACACCGCCACCCGACCCCACCCCTATCCATCCTCCCTCCCTCCATCCCCTCTCTTTTTTCTTTTTTCTTTTCTTCTCCCCCTAATGCCTCAACAAATGAAATGGATTTGTAAAAATGTTACATGGGAAAAAAAAAATACGAGGCACTACACTCCTGTAAAACAAGAAAATCCTGAATAAAAAAAAAATGAGTGACAAAAAAAAAAAAGAAAGTGGTTTGTCTATCAGTCTGCCTATTTTCTATGCATTCTATGCAGATCATCACCCAGTTTGACATGATGGTTCCTGTTTTTGGAGGAGCCCATTTTTATCCATGTTTGGATGGGGTGGGCGCCATTTTGAATCTAGATGGCGGACCGAAGTGTTCCAGAATACACTGATTTTGATGCCTCTGAAGATATTGTCACCCCATGTTGAGCCACCTGAAGCTCTCCTGGGCTGTTAGGTGGGGGGCACTGGGTGGGAAGGACAGATAGGCAACCTCTGCTTTTGAACAGCCCTGCACTGCACTTTTGATGTGCTTGTTCCCAGCAAAAGAACACACACGTGTGCATTCATACTGAGCTGAATTGAACCCTCCCTTCACCAGATGGTGAGTCGAAAGTGCAATCTTGCTAGAGGCATGGGGCTGCTCTGCCAGTGTGTTGCCTGAAGTGAACGTGCTGGGGAAGCAGACTCCAGCACACACACCCTTAAAAAAATCCTGGGAACTATAGTTTGCCCTTCACAGAACTACAATTCCCAGCAGCCTTAATCTACAGCTCCCATGTTGCTGGGGGGTGCTTTAAATAAATAGAAGACATCTGAAGGCAGCCCTGTTTAGGGAAGCTTTTAATATCTGGTGAATTATTGTATTTTAATGTTTTGATGGTAGCCGCCCAGAGTGGCTGGGGAAACCCGTCAGATGGGCGGGATATAAATATATTATTATTATTATTATTATTATTATTATTATTATTATTATTATTACTACTACTACTACTACTACTACTACTATTAGTGGTGCCCACAATTGTCTTCGCTTTGAAATACATTGCTTTTGGAACTGCAGAGCTGCTGAGGGCAAGGGCCCTGGATCTTTGCCATTCCTCATCCAATATCATCCCTTTCATATGTCTTTGGTTTAGGTTATTGATAGGCATTTTTCTTTTTTAAATGAGATAATCATCTCCTACTCCCCTGAATCTTAGCTTGAAACTATTGAGTCCTCTTTGGTGTCATCTAGGATTCATTTACAGGGCAGCAGTATATAAGTGTGTGTGTTTTAATATCTCCATGGTGACTATTTTCACTTCTCCAGAATCAAAGCACTAGAATGAAAAGAGGCCATTGAGTCTGACATGAACGTGTCCTCCATATTCATCATCAAAACGAATGTCTCAGAGCATCTCTGGCATCCATTTTCTTTATGAGAAAGGCACTGTAATTTGCCCATCAGTTGACAAGGTTTTAGGGCAGCACTTAACATCCCAGTTGCTCTGACAATTGGCAAAGTGTTTCATTTTTCCCAGCAGGACTAATATAAGAAGCTGTTACAGATGATGGTATAAAAAGGGTGTAGTGCCTCCATTTGCAATGTGCCTCTTCCATTGACAGCAGGGGAAAGGGAGGGGATGAAATCTCTAGAGTGCCCAAGAATAAAGAATTTATTGGCCCAACACGTTTCAAATTAAAATTCTTCAGGGGCACTACCAATAAGAACAATGAATATTATTTATAGTGTCAATTGTCATTAACAGCCATTATACAATCTCTAGGAAACTTCAATTATCATTAAAACATCAATAATAAAGGGAAAGTACAGAAAATATCTTGTGATAATTTTGTTTATATAAATAGCTAGGGGGCGGAAAAGGTTTCATAATCCTTAAGTTTTATACACACAAGAACACACAGATAAATGTAGATA
This sequence comes from Podarcis vaucheri, assembly GCF_965113315.1. NCBI lineage: Eukaryota > Metazoa > Chordata > Lepidosauria > Squamata > Lacertidae > Podarcis > Podarcis vaucheri. Next base: position 69,890,960 of record NC_138764.1, on the reverse strand, counting down.
AATTGATATGATAAATAATGCCGAAAATGTTGCACATAGTTTATAAATGTCTTTATCTGGTATTCGCATAAGCTGGTATATTTGTATGGGAGTAAAGGTGTCGCCCACCCCAAACAAAATCGAATGGGGATAAGAGGTTAAGAAAAGGAGAAATGCCTTTGACCTCCCCTCTTCTGCCATCACAAGCCCAGCAGAAATTTATATTTGGTGATTCCTGCACCTCAGATTCCTCCTCTCCTGCCTGCCTCAGATTGCCCTTGCCCATGAATCTACATCACTATAGAATAAAAAGATTGTCAATGTAACACAACCAAACGGGAAGTGATGACGTTCACAACAGTAAATGCTACATTTTATAAATTATTTTTATTCACTATCTAAATTTCTTGACCCCTTTTGTCACCTATAGTGGAGCGGTTTCCAGAATTAAACTATCAGTTGTTACAAAAATACATAAAAAGCAGCCAAAAAGTACTGAGAACAGACAGTGGCCTCACAGCTTGACCCCAGATGCCTGGCACATAAGAATGTTTTGACTTTGACTTGATCTATCAGGGTCTCTGACATCTGAACTTCTGGTTTTTACTTTCCTATACTTTATTAGCCACCTTTCCAGGGAGAAATGCTGCTCACAGAAAAGTCAATAATGTATTCTTGGTCAATCCAGCAAAGGAGATCCATGAGCAGAATCAGGTTTCTGTTCACAAGGTGTGGTCTTGCAATATTAGTCTTGGTGGTCCCATAGAATTTCTGGTGTAGAGGTGGATGTGCCTACTAATTCAGGGCCTACTAATTACCTGGGACGTGGGTGGCGCTGTGGGTTAAACCACAGAGCCTAGGACTTGCTGATCAGAAGGTCGGCTGTTCGAATCCCCACGACAGGGTGAGCTCCCGTTGTTCAGTCCCAGCTCCTGCCAACCTAGCAGTTCGAAAGCACGTCAAAGTGCAAGTAAATAGCTATCGCTCCGACAGGAAGGTAAACGATGTTTCCGTGCGCTGCTCTGGTTCACCAGAAGCAGCTTAGTCATGCTGACCACATGACCCGGAAGCTGTACGCCGGCTCCCTCAGCCAATAAAGCGAGATGAGCGCCACAACCCCAGAGTCGGTCACGACTGGACCTAATGGTCAGGGGTCCCTTTACCTTTAATGGTTACATGCATGCAACAGAGTTGGATTAAGGCCATGTGGTTCCCACCAGATTACATCCTGAACATTTCTCAAAACAATTAAAGCAGAATGAATTCCGTAGTGAAAAGAACATCTTTATTTCCAAGGCAAACATCAATGAACACAATTCTTCCAAAGCAGTAAACTTCTGATGATGCTCTTTTTAAAAAAAGACTTGGTAAAATTTTTCCAAAACATTAAAGAAGGTCAACTTGTTTGCATTAACATGGTCAGCAAATCTGAACTTCAGGGTTGTTGTTGTTGTTATTCCATAGGACCATGGGAAAATGGATTCATAATTACCGGTACTCAGTTAATTAAATCACTAGTCAGATTGTGGCAGCCAAAATAGATCAGGAGACATAACACTGAACTATAGAAATTATGGTTAGTATTTTGTCACCTCTTGGTAGCTTTTCTCAGCTGCACAGCCTTAACGGTTTGGAATCTATATAGCTTCGGACCTGGGTACCTTAAGGACTACCTCACTCCTACAAGAAGCTGTGGGATCATACTCAGAGGACTTGAGTATAAGGGGTCATATTTTTCTTTACATTTCTAGTACTATTTCACTAAAACTGGGAAACCTCTGGCTGAGAGGTCCAATGTGTTCTTTGGACTCTATTAGCAAGGCTATTCCTTGCTAATCTCCTACCAGACATTTAATTAATTAATTAAGGCAATTTATATACTGCTTCATTGCAATAGTCTCCAAGAGGTGTACAACAAACTCATGCTCATCAGCAATCACTGGGACATTCTAAAAAGACTTAAATAAAGTCACCAGAGCCACAAAATCCTGCATCACATTGCTTGTCTACACTAGACATGCTGATGCTGCAGTCTGCATCCTATTAAGCCCTCCTCATGACCATAACCACAAATGCCCGGGGAAAATGTAAGAAACACTTAAATGCAACAGGCTGGCAACAACCTCAAGTGGATGCTCCCTAAAGATTGAATGAAGGATTGCAGTTCCAAGGAAAGTGGACTAGCGTGGAAGCAATTATATAAGCAAAAGCACATTGAAAGTTTTAATTTGTGTACACACGATCTATCCTGGACACACACCCAGAGTGCTGGCAACTTAACTGCTGGCAACTTAACAAATGAGAGCCCTGGGAAGGCTGTGCAATGAATCAGAAGGCACAAAAATGCAAAACAACACTTCTAGCAGCTGAGAGATGCACTTTATTCTGATAGAAATAGCTGAGTCATGCTAGGTGAAAAGAACACTTTGAAAAATGTGGCATTGTCTCCCAGGAAGAGTCATTCTCACAAATTTTAAAACTGAGATGGATAGGTTTCTGAAGAGCATTGTATAATCAGTGTTCATCTGATGACTCAGGGTCTGCTGCAGCCGAGGACACTGGAGATGTGCTAAAGGATACCAGATGAAAGGAAGTGGTGCTAAAAAGTACTACGATAATTTGGGGTTGGGGGACAGCAGCTGTTATGAATTGACACAAAGATTGCTCTTTCCCCTCTGCAGTTCTAGCAGGCGTGATCTGGGTTGAATCAACACTAGCCCCAGCGTCTGCGTCCCAAACCAAATCAAACAAAAGCAAAGGAGGAAAATGTTTTTCCTGCTCATGGATCACACAGCTCACTGGGTCTGCAAATTATGCATGAGGGCCTCAGAACGATGCTCTTGCCAGTTGCCAGGTGAAGCCATTTCCTGTGGGCATTTGTGAACATGCTGGTCAGCTTAATATTTGCTCAACGCAGATTTTAACACTTGAAAGAACACATATACTTTTTGAAGCATCTGATTTTTATTTTTAAAAAGAAGGCTGGTGTGCTTTATAAACACATTCATTGGGGCAACATAGAAGACAAGGTGGTCTCCCTCTTGCTCACTGCTAGGGTACTTTTTCTGAGCTGTGAGTCATTTTGGAAATCATACTCTCGCACTTCCTACTTGTGGTCATGGCTGATGGACCCTCAGGATACACAGAAGTCAATGATCTCTTGATGTCTTTTCCTATCCATGGACATGTGAGGGTGGTTTTGTCAGATGGGTTGGGTTGGGTTGAAGTTGCTGGACCTTGGAGAGCTCCAAGCAGATAGCTTTTTCCATTCCAGTGTGGAACACAGGGCTTATCCACACCCCTATTTGCCCCACTGCTTCCTACCCCCCCCCCCCCCGGAGAAGACCACGGTTTAGCACTGAATCAGAGCAAATGGCAGTTGGATTTTCCATGGATTGCTGTTTGTTCCAATCTAGCACTAAAGAGTGGGTTTTCTCAGAGAAAGCAGCAGAGCAAAGGCAAACAGAAAACCACTCAGACCTGAGCTTTCTAGGGATGAGTCAAGTGGAAGTGTGTATGAGCCCTCAAATGAAGCTATTTATCCCTCTTTGGACAGACTCACCCCTCCTAGGCTCCACCCCCTTTCTGAACAGTGAAGACGTTTGAAAGGGTAATCCTTTGGCTTGGAGGCTAACATTCAGTTGCCTTCAACCTTCCATGTTGGCTGCTCTGTAAAGCCTGGAACACAAACTATTAAGGTGGCGGCACTTAACAGTATCACAAAAAAAATAGGACCAAAGAGGATGTAGATATACATGAAACGTGCAAAGGCTATACAAATTTAGAAAGAATTACCATTATTTAAATGGAAACACAATGCATCTCAGCATAGTGACAGAGTGACTTTAGCTCCTTTGCTGTCCAGGTTTATGGGTAACCATGTGGCCCCTGCTAGATAGTTCTCTAGTTCTTTATCTTTAAAATGGGCTTTGACCAAATAGTCCTTCAGATATAGGGATGCCTTCAAACTGAGGTCTGTAAAATAGAACACATAGCCATGTATGCATACAAAGTCATCCTCCAACACAAAATATTGGCAGAATGGTGGGTTCAGTCTTTTTAACACTATTGGTTTCAGTCTTGGAAACCTGTACCAGAAAACAGATTTTTCCATTCATCTACTTAATATAATGTCATGATGTGTGTGCATCTTCTGAAAGCAAGTGGCTTTTCAAAGCTGCCAGGTGACATTTGATAGCCTTACAAAGCCAGGAAAATATATATCCTAATCTGTACAGTCTATAGGGAGAGTCCAGCTGGCCAAGAAGAGCAGACAGATTTCACGATAAAAGTGTGCAGTGAGGCCGTGGCTTCTTGGCTTAGATTTTTAGACAACAGTTGAGACTGGCAAATCTCCCACTTGCAAGGTGGAAGGAACCCTAGGGAACTTCATTTGTTTTTGTTTTTTTAAAAAAGATCCTTTCAGTGATATATGAAGCTTACAGCTCAGAGTTATACAAAGTCTTGTGCAATCAAGAGATTTGGTTTCTTGCCTTCTTTTTAATCAATTAAATAATGGGAATTCTAAACGAGAGAGAGAGAGAGAGAGAGAGAGAGAGAGAGAGAGAGAGAGAGAACAGCAAGAAGACTAAAAAAATAAGATAAAGGGGTGATGTGAAAATATTAGTGATGAATTAAGCAGGAGCCAAGGGGAAGTCTCACTATAAGGCTTTGGAGTTTGGACTTCATTTTAAATAGTGTCATAATAAAGGTATCAGGCCAAGTACATGTAATTGCAAGTAGGTGTCACTGAGTTCATTGGGACAACTTCCATGTTTCAGGCTGCATCTGTTCACAGAGACTAGAAAACACTGGAGCACCACTTCTTAATTAAATAGCCACTTTCCTATAATAAAGGTTTATTGCTTGAATTTAAAAACTGGTGCTTATATGTTGCTTCTTGGGCAGTTCATGAATAGCACAGTGTTGAGATTTCCTTAAAGCTCTCACCAGATTTTTATACATCACTAGCACGGAAGGTATATTTTTGGAATTAATAAATGAGAAGAAATCTGGAAGGTTAAGACAGGGCTGTCTTCCATGTGGAATATGTAACTCTTTGCTCCAAGCAAAATATAACAGCCAGAGAGAGGGGCTTCCAAGGGTTACAGACAAGATTCTTTCCCAGGCCTTCCTGGAGAACTGAACCTGGGACATTCTGCATACACTCTGCCACTGAGCTATCGTTTTTGCCAATTTAAATGTTCCCCATTCCACCAATCTGTAAGCTAACGTAACACACCAGCTACAAATATACGAATGCATTAAGTCAACCCTTTTAATATTTATATATGTGTTGCTTCCTTACTTGCAGAGCTTGTAAGCTTACACAGTATTGAACATATTCTCATGTTCAAGTTAAGAGATAAAAAGGTACAGACTCACTTATGAAAAGCATTTATAGTAACTTGTTGTTGTTGTTTAGTCGTTTAGTGGTGTCTGACTCTTTGTGACCCCATAGACCAGAGCACGCCAGGCACTTCTGTCTGGTTAAACTCATGTTTGTAGCTTCGAGAACACTGTCCAACCATCCCGTCCTCTGCCATCCCCTTCTTCTTTTTTTATAATCATATTTATTAAAATTTCCAATAATAACAGAATAAGAAAAATAGAAAAGATAAAGAAAGAAAGAAAAAGAAAGACATATTTAAACCCTTATTTTCGTAACCTTCTTTCTGGGACTCCCTCCTTCCCCACCCGATTGTATTCCCCTTTCCCTAAGTTGGTTCCACAAGCTCTCATTCCCAATTTAAACCTAGTATATTTTACTCATAAACCAATTTAAGTTTACACAATCTTAACATCAATCCTCATCTTATTAAAGAACAAGCTTTTCCCCCCAAAATCAGCTCTCATTTCCTTCCACGGGTTCCCCCTTTCTTAGAAAAAGAAAATCAAAAACATATAAGATCAAAGTTGTAAAGAATATAAAATAGAAAATATAGAAAAGTTCAAAAAGTTGGTTACATAGCCTTTGGATTCTAAGATTCCCCCTCCCTTCCCCGGTTTAGATTCCCCATGTCCATCTGTCTGTATGTTATCGGCCTGGAGATCTTAAGTCCACAGCCAAATTTTTCTCAGTCCATCTTGCCAATTTCTTTAGATTTAGTTGTTTTGATAATATTTAACTTCAAAAATCCAGTCTGGTTAGAGGCCTTTAATTTCCCTTAATCGTTTGTTGCTCCTCCCGTTGTTCTTTCCATGTCGTAGTTAGTTCTTTGCTCTTTTATTTCTTACTTTCTCAGGTTTCCATCTTGTTCAGCTGCTCAACCATTCTTGTTCCAAAGTTTAGTGTCTCTACAGAGGTTTGTTATTCAGGGACAAAGACTTACGTCCAGTTCCTTCCTTGCTTCAATAGAAAATTCTATTGTATTATGGTCACCTCTGTAGACATAATAATATTTCAGTTTTACAGCTTTCCCAGGAGATAAGACCTGTACACATCCCAGAGTAGTTTTCCACATACGACACTTGTAATGTCCCGAAACCCCTCTAGGGGGATTGCAATAACTTTGTATCCTCTAATCCAAAAGTCAAATTGTTATTTCTTTTTCCCTCGACAGTTTATATCCATATTTATATCAAATTGTAACAAAATTGACCGGCAAAATACTTGTAACAAAGTCCTCTTTATATTCTCTAGCTTTGACAGCTCTTTTGACAGCTGTCAAATTCTCTGTTTCTCTTCACCAGGCTCTCCGAATCGCCCCGGTTCCCAGGGGGGGGGGGTTTCCCTTTCCTCTCACCCTCTTCTCCTCCAGCACAAATTCTTGTAGTTTCCATCGTGGAGTTGGTAGTTTTGTCATCAATAAATTTCTGGATCGATCTTGGTTTCCCAGTCCTTGTTTTAGCATGTTTACAATCAGGGGGGGACTGACTTCCTTTTTTGGATCCCCCCCGCTCGTGCCGAATCCGAAAAAAATTCCTTTTTTTTTCTCCTTTTGTACCCGGTTACCCAATTACTCACGGGTTGTCGCCAATTGTCCAAATTTCCAAAGGAAGAAGCCAGCGCTCTCCATCGAATGGCATGCGGCTGCGCTCGGCAGGGGAAGCAGAGGACTCACAGCAACACGCCGCTCCCCGGCACCCGATCCGTAGCCTTTAAAAAGGCTCCTTCACAAGTCGGGAGGGCGCTAACGGTGCCAGCCGAGTCACCATGTCCACGGGCTCCGTGCCCGTGGTTTTTAAGAGTCCCCGCGTCGCCGGTGCGGTAGGACCCAGCCCCTGCCGAGCCGACTCCCTCCGGAGCTCGGAGGGAGTCCGCCATTCGGCGATGGCGCTAACCCGGAAGTCCTCTGCCATCCCCTTCTCCTTGTGCCCTCAATCTTTCCCAGCATCAGGGTCTTTTCCAGGGAGTCTTCTCTTCTCATGAGGTGGTCAAAGTATTGGAGCCTCAGCTTCAGGATCTGTCCTTCCAGTGAGCACTCAGGGCTGATTTCCTTAAGAATGGATGTGTTTGTTCTTCTTGCAGTCCATGTGACTCTCAAGAGTCTCCTCCAGCACCATAATTCAAAAGCATCAATTCTTTGGCGATCAGCCTTCTTTATGGTCCAGCTCTCACTTCCATACATCACTACCGGGAAAACCATGGCTTTAACTATACGGACCTTTGTTGGCAAGGTGTATAGTAACTTAATATTTTTTAAAAAAACAACAATTCACATGTATGGAGGCTAGCACACTTTTCTGCAGACTGCCCTTTCTGCGAGATATGACTTCACCCAGCACAAATTTAAACATATATTACCCGGAGGCTTGGAAATGTTACTGGTTAAAACATTTTCAGAATCTTTCAGCTCACGTCCCTTGTGTAAACATGCTATTATGGAACTTGCACGTGTAAAAATCTCACTACTCCGAAAGGTGGAAAAGTTACCCTTTTATACCATCTCTTGGTGGTATCTGTGTCAGCATTCGCTCTTATCCCCTCTATAAACTACAGAGCTGTTTCAAAGAGCAGCTGCTTCTTTGAAACGCAGTAATATTAGCAGCAACATAATCCATATGTTGGCCAGATAAAGGCAATGAAAGAAACTGCATGCCCTTGAGAAATAAAACCACGTATGAAAATTCCCAGGTGCTGCTTCTCAAAGGTAGACCTTCTCAAGAGTCGCAAATGTCTCAGCTGACCCCATTCAGACAACAGGTAGCTCAAACATGAAGCCATACTGGGTGGTTTGCTGGACTTGCGCACTTAAAGAAGTGTCTGTCATTCTAGAATGACCGCTCCCTACATCAAATGGGGGATGCTTTTTGCGCAGTCGCGCACAGCCCCGCCATCCCATGCAGCTCCCGGCAGTACAGCCTGGATACGCCCCCCCCCCGGCTGGACACCTGGAGGTAGCTGCCTACCTCTGCCAGTTACCCATTCCCAGCTGGGGGGGGGCGTTGCCAGGAGAGAGTTGGCCAGGTAAGGGGATGGATCACCCAGCCCACACAATGGTGGGTGGAACTTACCTGGAAGTTCTCAGTTGGTTTCAGAGCTTCTCCCACCCTGCCCTCCCTTAGTTAAGCCTTCTTTTGCCAGTTAACCTCTCCTTTATAGGTACGCGAGCGCTGCTACGTCAAGGTCGCTGTTGAAGGGCCGGAAAGGAATTCTCTTGCATTGGCAGGTTTGCCTTTCCCGTAGCAAAACGTTACAACTTTGGCGGTTTCAGGCCTTGGGTGGAATCCTTTAGTCTATCTTCCCTAAATGGGGGGGGGGTGAAGTGGTGACCCATGCCCCCCCCCTGTGGCGGCGATCCCAGGGTTCACAGTTAAAGGGGCTGTTTAGAGGGGAGGATTTGTCCATACGCCTAGAGGTTGTCATTGCTCTCCCCTGCGACGGTGGCGAAATGCGGGGCGGGCTCTCTGCTTGAACAGATGTTCTCCAGAACGCCAGCCCAATCCCCACATATTCTGGATAACCCTGATGTTCCCCTTGTCCCCGGCTGGGGACTGAGAGGGATAAACGCCCAATGCCTAAGCCGAGGTCTCCCCACATCTGAAGTTTTAATAAAGTTGTGGCCAAATTTTAATCCTATAACACGTTGTCTTGAGTCATTATTCCACGCGGGTGTCGCCCAGGGTCGGGGGTCTCCACCTGTCCGCGCAATGAGCTAACTCCCAGAGCAGTGCCTATTAGCTTGCCTACTAGTACTGAGCTTTTCCTTTTGTACGTTAATCATCACTGGGTTTCTTCCCATCAAAAGGAACACTGGAGAGATTTATGGGCAAAGTTAAATATTAGATTATGGCTGCAATGATTCATTTGTGTTAATTTTCACATATGGAATCTTGCATCTGGCTTGTGATGTTTTAAAACTATTTCAACAAAAAATGAAAAAAGGTTGTTTTCCACTGGATCACACGCCTTGCGATTTATGAAATTGCAACTGTACTCTTGTTCTGCCCTATCCATCTTGCAATGAACTCCATATATCAGGGGGAGGGAAAGCTTTACAGAGTACCCGAAAACAAATATTACCTTCCACTGAAGCACCAATTGAATATTGTTCAACTGTGGCAACAGTCTCTGCAGAGTATATCATGCTGTAAATCAATGAGTTATTGTTGCTGTTAAGATTTAAGAGGAAAGGGCCAAAGAGACAGCTTGGATATCAAAATCTATTTTTCCATGACCCAGGGAGAGAAGGCTTTCACTCAGCATGCTCTTGTTTGGAAGCAGCTGGTAAAGAAAACACTTGCTGGAAGGGTGGTTGGGCGGGCGGGCGGGTGTGGGGTGTGTGTGTGTTTCTCTCCCTCCCTTTACAGATCATAAAAGGCAGGCTTCTCAAAAAATGTCTCCAGCCCTTGGGGTATGTAGAGTGCAAACTTGGATAAGAGTTGCAGTGAGGGGAATGGGAAATTCCCAGAGAAAATTCTATGTTTTTAAGTAAAAATGTCTTGGTAAAATAGTACTCTGGGCTGATGTGTGATCAGCTACTGTAGATTACACAGACCTTGCACCTAATCACTTCACATTGCCTCAAACAGTGGCCTGTTTTCCTTCCTTCTGCCAGATCAACAGTGGCCTGCTCATGCATTAAGCTACAGGTGAGCAAGGGTCAAGCAATTTCCAGAAGAGTGGCCTTGTTTGTCCTTTGCAGCTTAAAAAACAAAAATATTGTGGCACCTTAAAGACTGATAAATTTATTATGACGTAAGCTTTGATGGGCTCAAATGCACTTCATCAGATCCATGAAAGGCTGATCAGCTGAGTGATGAGGAATTAAATGGTGTCCGTGCATGTCCAAACCTATTTAAATATTTTTTAAAATCAATTCTTCTAACAGGAAAAACAAAGCTTGAGAACACAAGGATGATATGTGTTGAGAGATCTCAGCTACCTAAGCAGGGCTCCCACAGCCACAGGGCTGGCATTTGCCTGTCTCCCACTGCTGTTTTACCAAGACCCGTGCTCCTATTGCCCTTTGCTCTCCCAGTCCCACGATCAAAGTGTTTGAAAACCACTTGGAAGCAGAAGGGAGGAATTTTTTATTGTTTGGCTCAAAGTTTGGAGTGCGTGTGTGTTTGTGTGCAAAGTGCATACAGCCCTGCTAATAACAAATGGAAGATAGCCACTAATTAACTCAGTCTCCCAAACAAAACCAAAATATGTTCTATCCCCTTGGTTCTGCCCTCTGATACTTTTTTTATTTTTTCCACCAATGAAGGAACACAAACACCCAAGAGTGCTCCTATTTTCAGTTCAGCTTTAAGGTGCTAGAGATTCCCTAACATGGGTAGGCCTGTCCTGAAACCTGCTTCTCCTAACACGTGCACAAGTCGTCACTTGAAGCTGCAGTGCACACCAAGTGTTGGCCCTGCCTGTGTAAGGCACCCAACCTTGTTCCATGTGGTGGACCCTCATTCTGTGGTGGCTGGCGGAATAGAGAAGCAAGTGGGCTAATAACAAAATACTGGAAGGATGAATTCATGATGCAATAATGGTGCAACTATGCTTGGAATTATGCACTAGCCGAGAAGCCCACCAAGCAAGTTCGAGCACTGAGATGGCCAAACTATGGGGGTGATTTTGTGGGCCAATGGTGTGGATTTAGTTAATGGGTGGATAGATATATGAGGCTGTGATAGCTCCCTCCATACATATGTCTCACTGTGGCAATGACCTGTTGGGGTGAAGAAGAAAAAAGCTTTAAACAGTTGTACATTGGATCCCGAACGCCTTGCGAGTTGAATGCTTTGGCTCCCGAATGCCGCAAACCTGGAAGTGAGTGTTCCGGTTTGCGAATGTTCTTTGGAACCCAAACGTTTGACGCGGCTTCCAATTGGCTGCAGGAGCTTTCTGCAGCCAATCGGAAGCCGCATCTTGGTTTTCAAACGTTTTTGAAGTTAACGGACTTCCAGAATGGATTCCATTCAACTTCCGAGGTACCACTGTACAGACATTATTCTATGATCTCTGTCAAATCTGAAAACATAATGTACTGCATGATGTACTATTATTATTTTTTAAAAAATGGGTTCCCCTCCTTCATTGGTTTGTTAAATAAATATTTTAAGTTTAACTTCCTAACGTTAAATAGCTTTTTAACAGAAAGGAAGAGCACCACAGACACACAAATCTATGGTGCAACCACATTAGGAATACTGTGTATGGTTCTGGTCATCTCACCTCAAATAGAATACCATAGAGTTGGAAAAGGTTCATAAAAAGGCCACCAAAATGATCATGGAGAGAAGAAAGAAGCTGGAGGGACTGTCACCATCCACCTCCCATTGCAGCCTCTCCCTCTCTGCAACTGAGAGGAGAATCAGCACTAGTGGCTTTTTCTCTAAACAAACAAGTTGTCTTATCTGTTTTATTGTAACTTTTTGTGTGGTTTTTTTTAAAAAAAGTGGTGCTTACTGTTGCAATAATCTTATGTAAACTAAATTGTGAGGTCTGCCTGAAAAGTAGCACGTAAATACTGTGAATAATCAAATAAACAATAAATTTCCCCATGAAGAAAGGTTGTGGCGTTCGAGGCTTTTTAGTTTAGAGAAAAGGCGATAAAGAGGTGACATGATAGAAGTTTGTAAAATTATGCTCACCGTTAGATAAAGTGAATAGAGAAAAGTTTTTCTCCCTTTCTCATAAAACTAGAATTGTGATCATCCAAGAAAGAGGGGTGATGGAAGGTTCTCGCCAGACAACGCACAGAGGAACCAATTTGGGTGGCTTCAAAAGAGCTTTAGACAAATTAATGGAGGACAAGGCTAACATCTACTAGGTGAGAGAACAGGAGAACAGGATGCTGAACTAGATAGCCCATTGCTTGGCCTGATCCAGCAGGCTCGTCTTATGTTCTGACACGCAGAGCGGGAACGCACTGGAGCCAAGCAGGCAACCCAGAGGGTCTGTGGTTGCGCTGACTTGAGAAGGCAGGCCCACCCCCTGGGGCGGGACCTCCCTACCGGTGCGCAGACAGAAGACACCCTCGCAAACTTGGGAGCCGGCTCTCTCCTTAAGCCTCGCCTCTGCCTCCTGCTGCCGAAGCGGCTCCGAGCTGCCAATCACCAGCAACGCTCGACCCGCGCGCTCCGCGCGTCGAGATCTCTCTTGCCTCTCTCTGGCTCTCAGTTTGCTGCTGCTGCTCTGCTGCTCGCGCACCGAGCACATTCTCTTGCCAGCTTCTGCAAGAGGCAACTGCGCGCGGGGCGCACGCCTGTTTGCAGCCCGTGTTTGCAGGCTTTCCGCGCGCTGCAAGCCTGAGATTCAGCGCGCGCGGCGTGCATGTGCCATTTCAACTTTTTCTCTCTTTCCTAAGGGGAGATCGGGCTTCTGGTTTTCCTTGGTGAAGTGAATAAGAGAAGGCAAACTTCCAACCTTCTACTTTTGGAGAGAGCGATATTCTTATCCAGAGTGACCAATGGGTATTTAAAGGGGCCGCTGGATTAGTTGGCGCTGGCGAGGAAAGCACCTCTCAAGATTGCCTGGCCGAACTTGGATGGTGGAAGAGCCGGAATCCCTGCAGCAGCTGAATTACTCCAGAGCTACCCGATGGACTTGGATGTTAGGATGGAAAAGAAAAACATGGATCATTACCTACGCCGTCTGAAGCAGGAGTTGGTAAGAAATGCCCGGGAAAAGAAGGGACTGGGGGACTGGGCAGGAGGAAATAGAGTCTGCATTTGGGATCTGTCTCCTGCTCCGTTTGCAACTTCCCTGCTAGGGGTTGTCAGTCAATGAATGTTGCCTCACTCCCGCTCTCCTTCCTGCACAGCGCTTATTTCCCGGGCTTTGTTTAGAGATCTCGCCGTGTCCTTCCTTTGCAGCTGTGTGGCCTCCAATTTCCCCACGGGGGATTTTTTGTTTCCTTCCAAGCCCCTGGGATGAGATGGGATAAAGAGGAAGACTCCACAGTCCTCTCCCACCCCACCCCCCACGACTCCATCACGGAAAGTGGTTTCCAAATCTGTTTGCACAGTTTAGCTTTTGCCGCTGACACGGTGGCTAAATCCCATTGACAGTAATAGGTGTTTAACCCTTCTCTCAATGTGTGTTGGTGTCTTACGCACAGCACGAAAGAAGGAACCTCTTCTCTTTTCTGGCTGGGAGCGCTGGCACCGACAGCCACCCCCCTCACCCCGCACTCCTTTGCTCTTCCTGCAAAGGCATCGCCTTCTGTTTGTTTAACTGTGACAGGGAGCGGTGAACTTTGTAATCAGTTCAGACACCGAGCCCTTTATCATGAGCCCTGAAAGGGATTATAAACTGGCATCGCATCACAACCTGTTACTGTCTTCCTTCCCCACGTTCTTGCACTGTTAGTGTGAGCATCTAACTGGATAGAAAGCTGCACACACCCACATCAAAACTGCATTCTCCCAAGACCTAACTGCGTACCTCCATTCATTTTCTCCTTCCTAACCTGGACCTGTCAGGCAGGTTTACCCTTGGGCTCCTTCCCAACGTAGCTCATCAATTTCTCTCCTCTGGTAGCCCAGCTCTGAAACATTTTTTTTTCCAGAGCACAGATGTATCATCTCTCTAGGCATTCTGGTTGCCTGCCACTTCTTTTAATTATAGGGGTGCCTACAAATCTTCAGAGGCAGACGCATACCACAAGGCAATCATTTCCCATTGGCTTTCTCTCGTAAGCTTCCGTTTTTTGTTTGGTATTGTACAGTTTTGCTAATAGCCCTGCTGGAGCGTTTTAATTTTCATGCAAAGTAGCGACATTCAGTTCTGGAAGATGCCGAACGCCACTTGTTCAGTGTCCTAAAAGGAAATGCTGAGCCTCACATCCAATTTCCATCTATAGAATGTGCGCCTGGCATTCTGGAAATATCTGAGGTCCATTACCCATCACACAGCTACACCAGATAGCTGTTGCCATTATTGTTATTCCCATTTTACAGACGGAAAACTGAGGACCCACAGCAAAGTTCGTACAATTCGAACCTGAGTCTCCCCAACTGCGCAGCTAGACCGTGTTTCCATTATACAGCCGAATCCCTCCACTACTGACACTGAAAGATTTGCATTGACCCGTATTGAATCACTCTAGCTGTGCATTCAAATAAAAAAAAACTGGAATCCTGGTAAAATTCAATGTAAAGGTGATGATGGTCAAGTGATGAGATGCAAAGAGCTTTGTCATGTTTTTCTCCCTTCTACCTTGGCAGTGGAGATCCACCACTATACCTTGCAGCACATTCTGACTCCCACCCAATCAATTCCAGTTCCTTCCCTGTCTTGTCACTGCCTGTTCCATCCACAGACACTTAATCTAATTTATGGTGCTGGAGGCAGGCCAGTCAACTAGAATTTTTTTCTACCCAGACTTTTCCCCTTAAGGACATAGCCAAGCTGCTTTGCAGAATCCTGCACATTTTCTTTAGAAATGCAAGAAGAATGTTATTTCTGCAACTCTTCTAATCTGCGTATTGTTTTACAACCCCCTTTTCTTAGCCACTTTCGCAGCTACCCTGTAAGGTAGCGCATGCGCCCCCCCCCACCAGCATATTACCATCTACAGACTAAACAAATGTTGTCACCTAGTGATAAAGTGGGGTGGAGTTGTGGCTTAAGTTCCTATCTCCCAGATCCACATATAATACCTTAATTACTAGACTGCACTGCTTCCAAAAAAGAGAAGAGATCAGAGTTGTTACCTCTCTCTTAGATGTAAATGGCCCTTTGGGCAGAGATTGACGAGTGTGATACTGAGCACCTCGCACTGACATTCTGCCCTTCCTCCACCCCACGGCTCAGGCACAAGTGTTTCTTGCCGTGACATGTTTGGGCTTGCCCACCAGCAGATGCTTCTATCTGATGCCCTAGTTTTTTGTTCTAATGGATTAGTAATGAAGCATCGGGATGTCTTTAAATAAAGCGCTGGAATTGTTCAGCAGGGCTATGAAAAGAAGAAGAAGAAAGTTCATGTCACATGTGAATAAATAATAGCAACTGCAGTTCTGAGAGAGAAAGAGAGGGAAAGGTCATGGAAGAGTCAAAATGGTATGAAGAGCTTCGGGATACAAAAGCTTTCTTTACATCCGAAAGATGACTACCACCAACACTAGTGAATAAAATCCAAGTGGGGCCAGCCCAAACTGGAATTCATAATGCGCTCCAGTGTCTTAAGACCATGATCTGCCAGGGATTTAATTCTAACTGGAACCATAAAAGCAGACCTTTTTAAGTGCCAGAATATTGCTCAAGTGTCATGCGCATGGGATTGATGCTTTAGTGGAGGTGTACAAAAGTGCCAGAGTCCCATTTACAGCCCAGTCCTAGGCATATTTACCCAAATGGAAGCCCCAATATAGGAATATAGATTACAATCCTGTTCAGTCGTACCTTGGAAGTCGAACGGAATCCGTTCCAGAAGTCTGTTTGACTTCCAAAATGTTCAAAAACCAAAGCACGGCTTCCGATTCGCTGCAGAAAGCTCCTGCAGCCAATCGGAAGAAGCAGAAGCCCCATCAGTCATTCAGCTTCCAAAAATAGTTCACAAACCAGAACAGTCAACTTCCGGGTTTGTGAGGTTTGGGAGCCAAAATGTTTGGGAACTAAGCTGTTCGACTTCCAAGGTACAACTGTACTCGCACAAGCACTGAAGATGCACTGCCAGCAGAAGGCTGCTGCATCCAGTGTGTGCTCAGCTTGGTCAAGGAGGAGAAAACTGCAGGCAGAAAATACAAATATGGTGTAAAATGACAGACATGCCCACAGTGTTGCTGAGAACGCAGCCCACCAATCAGGGAATGTGCCAAGGATGGTGTCTGTGAGGCAGCCAATGAACTCGTGGCCATGCCTCAGAAATCATCACATGCACAACTTGCCCCCCTGTTCTATCTACCCCAGTGACACAGCCAACAATGGTCCTGCTTCCAGACCCTTGGGTGTCCTTCCATGCGTGGGTTTGAATCACCTTGCACACAATCCACCTAAAGGGGAGAAGGCCCACAACACAGCACTCACATATCTCCTTGGGGCAGGATACATACAAGCAGGTTGCACAGTCCTCTTCTTGGATGGGATCCAGAGCCACCCATGGGACAAGCAGTCCAGAAGATGGGCAGGAATATGCAACGAAAGTGGCCGCAGGATAGGAGCCTCTGTGGCCTCCAAGCAAAGGGCAAGGGGTTAGGAAGCAGGAGATTGGAGACCAAGGCTCACCAGGGGGAAGGGGAGAAATACAGCCTGACTCTCCCCTCGCATGCCTGGCAAGAAATATGTCAGGGTCAAAAGAGAAAGGGCTCCCAGGACTTGACGCTCTATAGAGCAGTTTCCTGACCACTTAGCCACAACATTGGACAGGAATCTGCCCCACTGCCTTAAGACCCGTTTATATGGGTTGCAGCAGGAAACTTAGCCAGATAGAACAATTCATTCTATATATGCAGGGGGACCCAGGTTTGAATCCACGGTACAATCCCACATTAGAATAGGTGGCAAATGGCACTCTACATGTAGGCACACCCTAGCCAATCAGAAGGAGGGCAGCATGGACCAATAGTATGGCCCCTGCATGGACCAAACAGTCCTTTTGATCTGGCTCCTCATCCTGAAAGCCCATGGTGTTCTGCCAGTGTGTTTTTGTGCTATATCTTGCCTTCCATCAGCATATTGGGCTTCTGCTAAACCCTACAGGCCCTCAGGCACCACTGCCCCAGACCTCCTGGGTCTTGAAACTCTTCACTTTAGGATTGTGCCTTTGTAAGCAGACTCTGAAATATAGATTCCCTCCACCACCACCAAAAGTATTAATTCCAAGCAGTTTCAGAACTGCTTATATTTTATTCACTTAGATTTTCAAAGTTCTATCTGTTATTTGGCACATGGTGCATAACAACCATCCAAAGTATAAATAATGCAAAACAAACACACACAAACAGTCAAGTGTATAAGAATCTTATAGATACACTTGATCTATAAGAATCTTATAGATACACTTGAACTTGAGTACTCTTGCAAGTACCTTGCAGGTACAGCTGTAGTTGGAGAGAGTTGTTCCAAACATCAGGATCGGGAAGGATGACATAGATGTTACTATTGTAAAGAACAATTGGCAGGGGAGTTAATTGGTACATCAGTGAGTTTCAGGTTGCTGCTCACTTTAGAGTAGGAATGGGGGAGAAATTTGATTGAGTTTGCATTTAAAGGTCAGCCTACCTAGTTGCGGGACGCGGGTGGCGCTGTGGGTAAAACCTCAGTGCCTAGCACTTGCTGATCGTAAGGTCGGCGGTTCGAATCCTGGCGGCGGGGGTGAGCTCCCGTCGTTCGGTCCCAGCTCCTGCCCACCTAGCAGTTTGAAAGCACCCCTAAGTGCAAGTAGATAAATAGGTACCACTTTATAGCGGGAAGGTAAACGGCGTTTCCGTGTGCTGCGCTGGTGCAGGCTCGCCAGATGCAGCTTTGTCACGCTGGCCACGTGACCCGGAAGTGTCTCTGGACAGCGCTGGCTCCCAGCCTCTTGAGCGAGATGTGCACGCAACCCTAGAGTCGGTTACGACTGGCCCGTACGAGCAGGGGTACCTTTACCTTTACCTTTACTACCTAGTTTGCAATTTCTGACACATTATGAGAACTGAAGCACAGCCTTCCTTCAGAATCCACCCTGCTCTGAATTTTGCAATGGAGTTCTCCAGCCAAGGGATGTGTACAAAAACACATACACTAGTGTAAAGCACCCATAAGAATACATATATAAGTGAAAATGATATACAAGAATGCATTATTTTATGGAAAATTGCTTTGCAAAAATGTTTATATTAGGCAAAAATTGCATACAAATAGTGTCTCATGGGAGAAATTCACACTCAAATGCTGGTGGATTTTCATGAGGTTGTTATTTATTAGTCATTCATTTAATTTTATTTTTTGTGAACTGTTGGGGAAATGTGGATAACTGAATTTGAGAATGGAAAACTGAGGGGATGAGAAAAAACTTAAGTGACAGATTCACCCCATCTGTGCTCTATAGCAGTTCAGTTGATTTTAGTAAATCTACCTTGGATAACCTGTGAATAGCTCCTCTGTTGAGTACAGTGTACTCCTTCATATGATTCCAGTAGTAGATAGGTAGCCGTGTTGGTCTGCCATAGTCAAAACCAAAAAATAAATAAATCCTTCCAGTAGCACCTTAAAGACCAACTAAGTTAGTTCTTGGTATGAGCTTTCGTGTGCATGCACACTTCTTCAGATACGGTATCTGAAGTAGTGTGCATGCACACGAAAGCTCATACCAAGAACTAACTTAGTTGGTCTTTAAGGTGCTACTGGAAGGAATTTTTTTTATTCCTTCATATGAGCAAGCCATGCAAGTAGACAACAGCCACTGCTGACTTCAAGGGAGTCAGATGGACAAAGGCTCTGTATTCCACATCATGGGAGAAGAGAAAGGTGGGAGGGGCTCAGCTGTACCCAATGAGACTCCCAGTTGCTTTGTATTGGCCAGGCTGAGATTACATCTCTAGAAAGAAGATGCATTTCTATATAACGTGTCTTTTGACTTGCTAGACGACATTATGCTGTTGTCCCCACTTCCAAAATTTCTTCTGTGGTCATGATGTCAGATCCCCTTTCTAAACAGAAAGCTGATATTCTCAGAGTTTTATTCATGATCTGTTAGTTTATATGATTTGAAGAGAAACCTGAGTGTTTTTTTCCAGAATGGCCTCCTGGAAGTACACAGCACAATACAGCCCAGAACAAAAGAAGCTGCCATTTACGGAGTCAGAGCATTGGTCCATCTAGTTCTGTATTGCCGACACTGAGTTTCAGCAGCTCAGCTGGGGCTCAGGCAAGGGGCAGTCCCAGTCCTCCAGGGATTGAACTCCAGAACTTTGGCATGTGCAGCCTGTGCTCTAGCCCACAGCCACAACACTTCCCTTGAACACATTTATATGGAACATGGGAAGATCCCTGATATCAGGTTGGATTATTGGTCCATTTGGCCTAGTATTGTCAACACTGACTGTCAGCAGCTCTTCAGGGTTTCAGGCAGGTCTTGCCCATCTCTACCTGGAATTGCTGGGGATAATAATATTTATATACAGTTGTACCTTGGTTGTCGAACGCCCTGGAACTTGGACGTATTGGCTCCCGAACGCCGCAAACCCCGAAGTGATTGTTCCAGTTTGCGAACGTTCTTTCGGAACCCGAATGTCCGACAGAGCTTCTGCGGCTTCTGATTCTGCAGGAGTTTCCTGCAGCCAATCAGAAGCCACAATTTGGTTTTCAAACATTTTGGACGTCGAACGGATTCTGTTCGACTTCCAAGGTATGACTGTAATGCCCTTTGTCCGCAGATCTCATGGTAGTTCACAAGATAAAAAAACAAGATAAAAGCACAAATAAATAGTTAGAACGAAACAATAACCCCCCTGCCTCACGCTGTATATTAATAAACATATAGAGCATGTTTTCAAAGTATAAATAGTTATCCAACAACTCAAGGAAAGTAAATAGCGTCTTTCTTTTTTTTGGAAAATGAAACAGACCCTTCTCTTCACAATTAATTCTGGCGTTTTCCCATGGATTTTATCAGGATTTAAATAAGATTCTGAAGCGGCTTGTGGATACTTGCTCAGGTTCTGTCTGTGCTTATGTTCAATTTCCCTGTGATTGACGGGAGAAAAATGTGTGCCCGTTTGAAAAGATAAAATCTTCTGCAATATAACTGTCTGGCAGCACCACACCCCACCCTGAGGCCTTGGCCCCAAAGTGCAAGAACATGAGCCGTGGGAGCCTGGCATGGTTCAGAGGGCGCAGGTTGGAGTCATATCCTCATGCGTCCATTAAGCACAGGCGCACAGAAGTACTCAAGTGTGGCAGATGTGGCCTGGAGAATGTGATTACCAATACAGTAGTGCCTCGCAAGACGAAATTAATCCGTTCTGCGAGCCTCTTCGTCTAGCGGTTTTTTCGTCTTGCGAAGCAACCCTATTAGCGGATTAGCGCTATTAGCGGTTTAGCGGCTATTAAAGTCTTAGTGGATTAGCGGCTAAAAGGCTATTAGCGGCTTAGCGCCTTAGAAAAAGGGGGGAGCGAAAAAAAATCGGAACACTTGCAAGACGTTTTCGTCTTGCAAAGCAAGCCCATAGGGAAAATCGTCTTGCGAAGCAGCTCAAAAACGGAAAACCCTTTCGTCTAGCGGGTTTTCCGTCTTGCATTCGTCTTGCAGGGCACCACTGTATTATAAGGCTAGACAGGTAGGGCTAGACAAGAAGCACGGAGATGCAGTGATTAAAAAAAAGCTTCCCTAACTGACTTTGTACCTGTTACGCAATGCAAAAATTGTACCCAGTACTGCCAGGAAAGAAAAGGAAAAAAATTGGCAGCCTTGCATAGAGTGCAAGCCAGAATCATTACATTCCGTGGGAGTTTTGCCATAGCTTTAATGGAAACTGAATGACACTCTTACCACAGAATCAAAAGCACATTGACTTGGAAGTAATTTTTTTGAGAACTGGATTGATTTTCAAAAGTGCAAGATCAATCCCTGAGCATCAGGGTTAATCAGCATATGATTTTGCAGGCTCCAGCTCCAAAACAGCCCCCCCCCTATAAAAAGTCATCTCCCCACTTACATGGGGGTTATGTTCCGGGCTACTGCGTGCATAAGTGAAATCACATACAGTGGGGAGCCTCTAAATGCCTATTTTTCCAGCTCTCTCTCCTGCTTTCTTCCCAATTCAGTCCAAAATATCTGCAGTTGAAGCTCTGGGGCCAGATGGAGGATGGAAGATGCATGGGAAAGTGGCAGCAGCCGAGCTACCCCACATGTTAGCTACTATGCGGGGAGGCTGAGCAGCCTAAACAAAGCCCCACTGTGCCTCTGGCCTCTTCAGGGCTTCCTCTGCCCTTGCTGACGTCTTCTTTGGGCTCTGGGGAGGGTCTTCTCACGAGTCACAAGGACTCTTCATCTCCTGCAGAGGTTGGATGGCCATCTGTCATGGATGCTTTCGCTGAGATCCCTATATTGCAGGGGGTTGGACTAGTTGACACTTGTGATCTCTTCCAACTCTGCAATTCAATTATTCTATTTCTTGATATGAATCTGTTTATTTCTTTATTTCCCAGTGCCTCATGAATAGGCAGTCACATGTAAGGAGAACACATGTAAGCTGGGAGGATGCTATTTAAATATACTTATGGCATAAACTTGACAAAGTCTTGCTCTCCGGTGTAGCCAGAGCTCTGGAAGTCTGACCCAGCCATGTGCTATACTTTGAGCATCCTGATGAAGGCTTGCGGATGTATTCTCCAGCCTTAGCACATGTGTAAATGGTTTTAGATTTGGTCTTTGATTTAGGTGCTGCATTGATTTGGGCTCACATCTTTATGATCTCATATACCATTTAGCTGAGCAATAAAGTAAATTTGCTGGGACAAGAGAACTACCCTAACAGAAGCCATCCTACATTCTCCTGATGTGAAATATTTCAAATCAATACTCTCTTGAATTAAAACAGATGAAATTTCATTTTTCCGAAAGGCAAGCAATTTAACAGATAGCTAGAACCATCTGGACGCATTGGGGCTGGGAAGTGAATCTGTTGACCCTGACTTTTTCCACCACTTAGTTCATTACCAGCCAGGTTATGACTTGAGTTATTAATGCAGCAGAACCAAAAGGAGCCTTTCTTATATCCCCAGATAAGGACAATAAACATGGTATTCTTCACAGTTTAAGTAGGAGTTCATTTTTACGCTCCCAGTTTGCATTGAGTAAAATGCTGATCTGCAGTATGCAGACACAACAAGCGCTTGTTTTCTGTGTCAAGAGCAGCAGAATAAATGTCAGACTGCAGCGAGGTCTTGTAAGGCTGGCCCACTTAAGGAAGCAAATCTTGTTAATGGTTGGTAATGTAAGGGAGGGGAAAGATAATGACAGCCAGCAGGATAGGAACTTAGCTTGGCTTTGTTTGATGACTGTTTCAACCTATTGCTTTATAGATGCTGGTAATCGTGACAACGTACATTGTTAGGGCTTAATGTGAGAAATTAATTCTGTCAAAAAGCTCACTTTAGTGCCAGCCTCAGCTTAAGGTTTTCTTCCTTCCTTTTTCTTGTTGGGTTCACCATAGTATGGGGAACTGTTTTGGGCTAGGATCAGGGAGATTGGAGTTTAGATCACCACTAAGCGATGTGAAGCACGCTGGATGGTTTGGGGACCATCGCTGTCTCACAGACTAATGTACCTTGACATGGTTGCTGTGAGGAAAAGTTTCAGAGGAGGAGATTCATGAACTTGAGCTCCTTGGAAGAAAGATGGGATATAGATGAAATAATACAGGGGTGGACTTGAGTAATCTGTTGTAATATGGCGGCATGTGTGAGGCCAAAATTTGGTGCCCCAAAATGGATCTTCTCAGTTCTGGATCTTCTCAATTTTGCACCCCCATGACTCAGTGCCTTTGCAGGGGAACTGCCCACACTGCCCTAAATCTGGTGCTGAATAATATATGAACAAATTTAAATATAAAAAGAAGAAACAAAAAAAGAAATAGGCTTTCCGCATCCAAACTAGAACTGGCACATGGTTCTTTTCCCCCAAAGTACTCTTTTTGAGGTGCAAACCAAACCCTGGACATATATATAAGCAGACACAGATCACAAATTGTTGCTCCATAACATGCTGGTGATGGTTTAGAACTTCTGATCTCTAAGCACCCTGTAGAACAGACTTCTTATTCCAGGTGCAAGCTTTTATATATGCAATTGTTTTACCTGTTTTTATATACTGTATGTAACTTTTATATATCTTGTTGTATTGTAAATCACTTTGGAGGGTGCCTCATAAGAAGTGATTCATTAGCAAAATGAAATAAATATAAACACCATCATAACAACAACAGCTCACACCCTGTGAGGAATTGCTGGTATGGAGCACAGAGTTATGTACAGGAAACAACTGATTAACGCATGTCTGAATGATATGTGATTGTGCTTGGTGCCGAACCCAGAAGTGACCTGAAAACATCACTAAACACATCAGTAAAAGGGGTGGAATGGGGGGAAGCGTACTTATATGTGCTCCACTGATGCACATGGAGGCTAGGAACAGCTATCCTATTGAGTGAGACATGCTAAGTGTAAAACAGGCCTTCCGTATCTCAAATGCTGGACTATGTTCTTACCACCAACTGTATAAACATGCTATGAAACTTACATGCATCTTGGTACCTGTTCGCTGCCCATGCAAGAATTCCCATGCATAAGAAAGCATGCAGAAACATAGCTCATGATCTAGCCGTAAGCACTTTCCACGAATGCGGTAACTCCAGAAGTGCTGCCACAACCATAGGAATTGTTCCTGAGCATCTATGCTACTGGTTCACACATTGTGTTTTGCCCACGTGATCACATACCTGTGGCTTTTGGGAAGCAGTGCTCTGGAGTAGCAAACTGCAGGTGTGAGTGTCCCTAAGCTTACTCCACATTTGCTGTAGCTGTTCTTGAGCAACATAATTACCTGAACAAAGCCTGGTACATTTCGGTCTGACATCCTTGCAATGCGTTCAGCATCTCTGAGTGTCCCCTGAGCAGTAATTGTCTATGCAGATCAGTGGCTGAGAGGCAGCATCTGTTGATACACAGTTTTGCCAACATGTGCTGAGCTGTGTGAAATATTGCTTGTATAAATACACTCTGAATATAAATATGCTGGAACTGGGCTTCCCATCAACTCACAGTCAAAGCCTGGCCAAACGTCTGCATGATCACAGCTACCCTAAAATAAATGTGAACTGAATGAATGGAATACCTTTTCGTGTCCGGGTAGGGGGTTTTCCCATGGAAGCTGATAACCGCTGGTGCACTCAGATTTCTTTCCAGATGGCTTTCATTCAGATAATTTGAATTATCCAAATACAAGCGCTTGAAACTTGTGATCCTCTCAGCTGGCACCTTCATTCATTAGAAAGGGCACAGCTAGATCGACAGCAGTCCAGTGGATGGACAACCAGTCCATTTTAGCCACTGCACCAGGTTCCCAAAAGTGACTTTCCATTGGCAATCCTGCAGTCTCCCAACTGGATCCTGTATTCTTCCTGGGGCAGGAGGAGGCGCAGACAGAATAACACTGCTGCAGATTAATAGCTGTGCTACTGTTTGCCGCATTCAAAAAAATCTGGCTCAGTGTTTGCTTGGAGATAGACTAATGAGGGAGTGTTGATTACATAAGTTTTTAAAAAATTAAAAAAATTATTTTCACAGGCGTATTCGCAAGTAATTCTGCACGCTGCTGTGAGTTCCTTCGGACAGATAGTCTTGCAAAAAAATAAAATAAGACCTATCATGTGGAGTTGGATGTGTATTTATCACCGATAGCAGGCAACATGGTGGGGTAGCAACACTCACCTGACACCTGACACCTGGGGTGCTGCTGCTTACTGGGAGGGGAGGGGTGATGCAAACACACTGGCAAAGTCAGTCTGGCACTCCTACTGGTGCATTTGCACTGCTCTGACCTCCCCACTATCTTGCCCCCCCTCCCTTGCTAGTAAGCAGCACTGACTGTTGTTGGGAGGTCAGGTGAGTGCCGTACGCTGCTGTCTTTATGACTATGAGATTTATGGGAGGTTTTGCCCTTGCCACCCATTTTATTATTGCTTGGAATTGTCTCTATCTGTTCTTCTGTAAGTCACCTCAAGTAAGCATTAATCATAAACACTTCCTATAAGTATTTTAAAATAATAATAACAAATAAAACCAAAATACTGAAAA
Source organism: Podarcis vaucheri (assembly GCF_965113315.1). Lineage (NCBI taxonomy): Eukaryota > Metazoa > Chordata > Lepidosauria > Squamata > Lacertidae > Podarcis > Podarcis vaucheri. The sequence continues at coordinate 69,865,813 of NC_138764.1, read as the reverse complement.
GCAGAATAAAAGGGGGAAGGAGGAGTAAAAACAGCTACCCAAGCTACTTTCGTTAAGATAGCTTTAAGCAGGTTAAAAACCAGTTATAAGGTTGCAAGCCTATACAGTCGTACCTTGGAAGTCAAACGGAATCTGTTCCGGAAGTCCGTTCGACTTCCAAAATGTTTGAAAACCAAAGCGCGGCTTCTGATTCTGCAGGAAGCTCCTGCAGCCAATCGGAAAGCATGGAAGCCCCGTCAGACGTTCGGCTTCCAAAAGAATGTTCGAAAACCGGAACAGTCACTTCCGGGTTTCGATCATTCGGGAGCCAAAACATTCGAGAACTAGGCTGCTCAACTTCTAAGGTAAGACTGTACTTGCTTACTTGGGAGTCAGTCCCTTTGAACTCCGTGGGGCTTAGTTCTGAGTAGACATGTATAGGATGGCCCAAGGGAAAAATCCAGAATGCTTATAGCCCAAAGGCCTTTGGAACCAACTAGCAGGTTGTGGGGCAGAAGCGTTCTTTTGATCAGAAATGGTGTGATCTGGATCAGGGGCCATACCTCTAAATTGTATATTAAAAGCAGATAAACTGCAGAATAGATTATCTCCAGGTAAACATGTTGTTTATTAAGGACCTAGATTGGAGAGCTAAAAAAGTAATTTTTTCACACAGTGATATACTTTATTAATGGGCTCACAAAATGACAGGCAATCTGTTATGGGGAGATAACTGTGCTGTTCTTCAATATGGTTCCATTCTGCCTATTTTTTGCGAGAATTGAGCATATAAAGGGGTGGAAGCTGGGGAAAGAGGGCTCTGAAGCAAAGGGCAGGAAGGGGCAACGTGGGACACCTCCCTCCCAAGATGTTTGACCCCACTTCCCGCCATGCCTGATCATTGACTATGCTGGTCATTGGAGTTGGGAGTCCAACAACATCTACAATCACTTGGTTGCAATTCTGCTGGTTATATTTTTATATTGGTTTAAATTGCTTTATGTGCACCACTTAAGGATTATTTGATTAACTGGAGGATACAGTATTTTCTAAATAAAAATAATAAAAATGGACATAATAAACATCTGAAGAGCCACAGACCCTCCATCCCTGCCCTAACCCATTGCACTAGTGCCAAAATAACATGCACTCACTTAATATAAGAATCCCATTTGAAACTCACCCGACAGCAGCACCATGGCAGAGCTGTGTATAGTCAGACATAAAATCCTGCTCATCTAATTTCCGGCTCATAAATTTTGCCATGGATTTAAAATCTCTGAAGGGAATAAATCGCTCTTCAGCCTTAGAGATAAAGAAAACAAATGACCAGGAGGGAGCTGGAGACAGTATCTTTCCAATTTCCTGTTCATCAGTTCAACTGAAGTGGCAAAGACCTACATCAGCACAGGCCTGGGGAGACACAGGCACCCATGGATGCATAACCCAGAGCAGCTTTTGCAAATAGTAATATTTTGTGATTTTGACGCGGCATGAGAGCTGTTAGCCTGCCAGCATCCTCAGACACAGCTGGGCGTTGATATAAATCTACGGGCTCTGAAAAAGATGGTATCACTTACTTGCAAGGAGCCTGCATAAAAAATGATCTTTCAGAGACAAAAGGCTGTTCATGCAAGGGAAAGGTTTGGAATATGCCACACGCATAGTGCTATCTCCTGTGTATTCCTTTTACTGAAGGCACATCTCTTCCAGGTGAAGGAAAGGCATGGAAATGCAATGATTATCTTTCTGAACTAGGTCAAGCACTCAGACACAGGTAGCCTCTATCTTGTGCTTATTGCTATTCTTGGTCACAGGTGTAGGGATAGACAGATCACTCTGTTTCTAATCCAAGTCAGTTCCCCAGGTATTCATTCAAAGTGTTCTGCAGCCATTTCCACATCAATTGGATTCCACCCCACTTCAAACCACACCAAAATTAGAAGTATTTCCCCTTCACAAATAGGCACTGAGAAACCTAAAGTATTCCTGGTTATACGTTATCCTAAACTATGCATTTCTTGGACATGATTTTTATATATACTTTTGGTTATGACTTGTAGAAGTCGGTTAGCCTATAACCTGTTGGCCCACCATCTGTTGTTGATACAATACCGCAGAGCAGGAATAAGGTGCAATCTGGACATCAACAGCCTAGGAGTCCCTTCTGAAAATTGTAGCCAAAAACAAGGCCAATGTCTCTAGTTGTGGTGTTAATAAATGAGAAGGAGTGGTCTAGTGGAAGATTAGACGGGAGCAAGTGTGGGTGGTGGAAGTGGTAGGCAGAATCCCAGGATGGAAGTCAACATCACTCTTCTTCTGAACATTATATCTGTGCATGTATTGCAGCTTCAGAGATGGAATAATACCCCCCTGTGTTTTGTTCTGGTGATTCTCCACTCCCACTCATGCCAAGCGAATTTTGAGGGAGGAGAGGAAACTCCATGGTACAATTGGAAGTCCTTGCACAGCACAGGGCTGGTTCGGGCAATCCAGCCCATGGAGAAAGTAAGGCAAGGGAAGGGGACTTCAGGCCTAGGGACTCAATGTGACCCTCCAAATCACACTATCTGGCCCTCAAATCTCTCCCCAGGCCTCACACCCTTCCCGGTCACACCCTTCACTAACCCTGCTTTGAACACTCCTTGAAAGTTTTGGCCTGGCTGAAATGTATCCATGAACGTCAATAATGCATCTTGCTTCCCTAAATGAAGGATAGAGAGGTTTGTGTAGAAGCTAGCCTTGGTATGCAAAAGTGAAATTGCTTTGTTCACTATTATCTCTGGCACCACCCACGTGTCACATGTCACGTGGCCCCCAGAAGGTTGTCTAGAAGGGAATGTGGCCCTCAAGTCTGAAAACCTTTCCTCACCCTTGTCCTAAGCACAGCAAAGTATGCTGTTGCCTCTGCGATGGGCTGTAGATAGCCCAGAATCATTCATACCCAGAAGTGACTGTTCACTTGCCTTAGGTGAAGCCATTCAAGGTGCCAGCAGTGCCACATCAGAGCCCTTGTGCCAGATCAAATCTACAATTAGAGCGAGGTAATGAAAACATGCAGCAGGCTGTGTGCGTGTGTGCATGTTTAAAATCACCCCCTCTACAAAACATTGGAGAGTGAGGATTTGTCCTTCTCACCCAGAGTTGTATTTAGCTCAAATTTTGCATCCAAATAAACAGTGATGGAAGGTGTGAGACTGAAAATCCAAGGTTTTTTTAAGCGAGCAACTAATTAGCATTATTTTGCCATAGGTATTGGATATAAAGCACATGACAATAAGTTTGGATTGAGCTGTGTTCCTATCAGGGTGTCAAAGATTCATTGTGTGACCCTGGAGGGGTCTTTAGATCTGAGCTTCAGTTTCCCATCCTTAAAATGAGAGTAGAAGAAACCTGCTTCACAGTGATGTTGCAGGGTTAGGCAATTAAAAACAAAACGTTGAAGCAGTTTTCAAATTGAAATTTCTGATCTTCCTAGAGCAGAGTTTTTCAAGTGTTGTCTGCATAGGAAGAGCCTCAGTAGGAGAGCATGTTCTTTGTATGCATATAGTCCCAGGTTCATTCTTCATCCTCCTCTGTTTGAAAACCTGGAGAGATGCTGCCCCTGCCAGTCAGTACAGACCAGGGGTGCAGAGTGGGCTTTCCGTCTTCATCACCCCAGTATAATTGTCCTCTTTAACCATGAACTGTAGCCAAGAGCAAATGTCGGCCAAGATTCTACTAAGTTTCTATCTCTCCTCCCCGCCATGTGCCCCCTAAGTCTGCTCTAGAGGGTTGAAGAAAACCCCATACAGTGCAGGGTGGAGCAAAGGAAGGAAAGTCTTGAATGAATGAATCTGTTATTTCAGTCACAGACCAGTTCCAGCTCACATACAAAATCAGGGAAGTCATGAAACACAACTTGCATTTCGGTATAACAGGGACAGCACAGATAGAGCAGCAATTAAAATATATAAATTAGATCTTACTAAAATATAACCTGGAGTTGTGGAAGGAAAGTCTTGTTGCGCAAGGGGACCTCATCCCACTCGCTCATGCCCCGTTGAACGCTAATTGAATTCCATCCATTGGCTACAGCTCATGGTTAAGGGGGAAGAAGCTTAAGCACAACCCCAGGTTCTGGCAATAACCCCAAGCCAAACCTTGACCTAGCTGCTGTACTGCACTGAGGTGAAAGGACCAGGGATGAACAAAGGGGCTGTAATGTCATTATCTCCTCATATTCATGCATTGTGGGGCATTAGACTAGATGACTCTTGGGGTTCCTTCCAACTCTACAATTCTTTTATTCCTCTTTGGGATCCCACACGTTTACGTATTTATACTAAGCCACTGTTCAGGTGGCGTCTTTAGTTTAGAGCATGTGCCTTTTTTTCTTTTGCCAAAAAGTTGATCTGAGTGAGTGTGAATTCTTTTGCAAAGCATCTTTAGTGATTTAGCTCATGTGGTTCCAAAGGACACAAAGGGAATTGTAGAGTTGAAAGGAACGCCCCAAGAGTCATATAGTCCAATTCCCTGCAATGCACCAATGCAGGAATCTCAATTAAAGCATCTGAGACAGGAATGGGTTGGTGCTACACATGGTGATGGGAATTTGAGACCAGTTCCTTTCTGAAGTGGAGTGTGGTATACAGGGGAGGGGGAAAGCTTTGCTAAGCACCAGGCTATTATCCCTCACATTTTGGGGGAGAGGACAGGTTAACTTATCTCCAAGAACTGCCAAGAACATGAGTTTGGCAGTGTTCTGCCCACCCCTCCCTGTACATCACAGTACAACAGAACATTCCTTGTGATGGAGAAAGCGTAGCTCCTTTATTTATATGCCAGCTGCCTCCTCCTGGCTTCTGTGACACTCACTGGCTTCCATGTAGCAATTTGTACGTACACTTCACATGCTCGAAAAATACACTTCCTGAGGAGAGGCAGTCTGGGTGGCGTTCCAGTAAGATTTAGATGTTAACTCAATTAGCCACCAAGGCAATAGTGTGTAAATGCAGCTATAGTAATGTGCATTATCCTATTGACCTCCCATTACCGTCGCTGCCTCTGCTGGCAGAATTCACAGCTGAAGAGCAATTGGGTTCACAAGTTGACAGCCCAGAATGGGATCAGTGAGAGGCAATGGCTTCTTTCCTTGTGGATGCAGCCTCACATAACACGCACAAAGACCTTTGCTCTTGAAAACACTTGGATTTATGTCTCTCAGCAAGAAATGGTTTGCTACTGTTCATAAATGCGCCATTGCTTATTTTTATGCTTGGGTGGTGTTAGATTATGAAGCGGCACATCAGAAATGTTTGTTGGACCATCTCTAGAGACCCCCTAGGGATGTTTTGGCCATATAGAGATTTGCTCAGATCACGAGGGAGTGGGGATTATTCCGAGCACCCAAAACTGTGTCTGGTTTAATTTCAGCTTTTACATTTTTATATGGTTTGCCATTGTTTTATTTCTGTTTTCAATTGTATTGTGTGAATGTTGTGTATGTTATTGGGATTTGCATGGCCAAGGAAGGTTCAGTCCAAGCTCTCAGGCAGAATTCTCAGCCATTGCCCACAACCTGATTCTTTAAACTGTATGATCAGCATTCTTCTACCTTGGGGAGATGTTGGGGCTCCCAGCACCCCAGCTCTCTGTTCTAGGCCACCAACCTTGTAAAGTTGCCTCTTTCTCCCTCACAGTTGACTCTCCTTTATTGGCATCCTATATGTTGTTGTTGTTTAGTCATTTAGTTGTGTCCGAATCTTTGTGACCCCATGGACCAGAGCACGCCAGGCACTCCTGTCTTCCACTGCTTCCCACAGTTTAGTCAAACTCATGCTGGCAGCTTCGAGAACACTATCCAACCATCTCGTCCTCTGTCGTCCCCTTCTCCTTGTGCCCTCCATCTTTCACAACATCAGGGTCTTTTCCAGGGAGTCTTCTCGTCTCATGAGGTGGCCAAAGTATTGGAGCCTCAGCTTCAGAATCTGTCCTTCCAGTGAGCACTCAGGGCTGATTTCCTTAAGAATGGATACGTTTGGTCTTCTTGCAGTCCATGGGACTCTCAAGAGTCTCCTCCAGCACCATAATTCAAAAGCATAAATTCTTTGGCGATCAGCCTTCTTTATGGTCCAGCTCTCACTTCCATACATCACTACTAGGAAAACCATAGCTTTAACTATACGGACCTTTGTTGGCAAGGTGATGTCTCTGCTTTTTTAAGATGCTGGCATCCTGTATACTAACAGAGAATTCATTCGCCAAATGTGGCCAAATATGTAGCCAAAATGCCACCATCGGCTCACAAGAGAAACTGATCAGCAGACCCAGGTTTGTGGAAGTAGACCCACCACGACATACCCAAAATACCTTCAGGAACACCAGCGGGGAGGTTAGGAGAAGGTGTCAATGCAGCTTACGAACTAAGCATTCTCAGTTGTATGGAATGCGGACTGCTTTGGATGGAATGAAAAACTGATGGGGAGAGGAAATGGAATGAAGGATACTGGAAAGGGCATGGCTACCTGAAACTCTTAACAGGAGTACTCCACACTACTTTTTATTCATAAAATTCACATAGCCTTGTGCTGATACTCCTCCTCTTCTGAGGCAACCCTGGAAAGAGAGACAGGGAGGGGAATGCAGTATCATACTGGAAACCATGAACAGGAAACCTAGACAAGTTGATAATTGTTGCTTGTTAGTGTGTGCTTAGGGGCAATTGTATCAGACATTGTGAAGGGTTGATAGGGAGTAGCTTTGCATACTTAGTCAGATAAGGCCTGGATAAGGCCAGGAAGAAAGCTGAGTCAGCTACCCTGCCTTCGCCATTCCTCCTTAGGTCATGGAAATGCAGCTTGTAGTTTATCCATGTGGCGCCAACCTTAAACTACCTTTGACTCATATGACTAAAAGGTAAAAGCTCTGGTGGATTACCATGCAGGGAAATGGGATTAGCACCCTTTGGCTAAATTCCCTTTGGTCTGTTACAAAGCTACAGAGAATTACCCAAGGCACACTTAGTCTCAAACAGTTTGAAACTAGTTGTTAGCTCTGAGTCACTCGAGAGACGCACATTAAAGAAATAGCTTTTCTGTTGACACGCCGCAAATCATGCAAGATATAACTTCTCAGTAAATCCACGCCAGGGGAAATGTAAAACTGGGACTGCATAGAGCTGCATCACAATTTTTTAGCTTAATTGTAGGATTAATTTAGGTGAGAGGGGGGAAAGTTCTGACTTTCTAGCACTAGTGCAGCCCAGAAGCAACTCATCAGTTTAATCACACATAATGAGGAGGTACCCTTGCTGCAGAGTGAGAGCATCACTGACTTCAACACCTCCGGATAGCTGCAGATCTGAGTGTAAGTGTGCATGTTTGCCTTGTAAAAGGTTTAGAAATTAACTAAAATATATAGTTGCAGCACTTCATCAGTTAGTTCAATAAATCACTTTCAATTGATAAAAATGTGCATCAGGAATCATACTTTTTTATTTTTAAAATGTGTACAGTTTTCAATGCAGGTTATTCTAAAACCCTAATAGGGTGGTCATTCCTATTGTATAAAGACAGTCCTCAATTTTTAGGGCTGTCTGGTCCAATTCTGACCTGGAGCCAAATTAATCATAGATTAATCAAAGATTGCCTTATTTAAATGCAACTACAAGCTATAGCTATAACAATCCAGGAAGTGAGAGGGAATCCAAACACGTGTGGGGAAGGAGGATGTGAGTGGGTCCATAGCATAGTCACAATGGTCAAAGCATAGTTTGTCCATGACATCTAGAATGAACCCGTGTGGTGGACTAGGCTAATAGATGATGAGTGGGTCAGAGTTGAGAACACCCAGCTTCAAGTCTGATGTTTTTGTTGATCTTGCATTTGCACTTACAATGCACCAAACCAGTGCAGAGAGTGGGTAGGCTCATCATCAAGGTGGTCCTCAGACATGTTTCTCTTCGTTTTTTCGTTTCAAAGGGGCTGACACAGAAATACGTCTCAGTGGATTGTGCATTTTGTTTTCTTAATTTTTGTCTTCTAGTAACAAATTCCAATATACATACTTCTCCACTGGAAGATTTGCTTGAATGCAGCACCTGCATCAATTACTTTATCCATGCAGCAGCAGCACCCCGCCACTGCCAAGAAACATCACCCCCATGGAATTGATGTCATTTCTGTAAAATCCTTTTGTGCTGATTATAGCATCCTTTTCGAATAATCCAAATATTGTTCGTCGAGGGTTCTGTTTCCTCCCCCTCTTTATTAAAAGCTGCCATGGCAATCCCCCTTTTCCTGTTCCCAGGGTTTCACTTAACAATAACTTCCTCTCACAACACCTCTTTCATCCAGGGGCTGGACATCTGTCTTCCTTCCAATTATGAGAAGCTTCTTCTGGCTTCTAGTTCAGCTGGGCCGTGTTATCCCTCTTTTCCTCCATCTGTACCAAAATATTACCACGGTCCCGGGCAGCACAGATGTGGTGACAAGCTGGAAACAAAAACAAATTTGTCTCAAGGGGATCGACTGACACTGAATTCCAGGGAAGCATTGCAAACGCTGGCTCTCTTACAAAAACAAATAGATCGGCAGAGAGATAAGATACCAAGTGTTTCAAATGAGGTTCTCTTTTATGCTCATTTCCAAAGACTTGAATTGGTTGGTTAAGGTGGGGAAAGACAATTGAAATGGACCAAGATGTTAACCTTAGTTGTGTTTATGTCTTCAGAAAGGACATGTTTTGTTTTGTTTAAATAAATATTACATTGAGATTAATAGAAGCCCACCTGGTTCTGGAGGCATGGGATAGTATCTGCATATTCAAGTGCAGGCTTTGCCGGGGTACCCAACCTGGTGTCTTCCATATGTTGTTTGACTTCAACACCCATCAGCCCCAGCAAGTATGGCTGATCTTCATGGATGATGGGAGCTGTCCAACAACATTTGAAGGGCACTGTATTGGCTACCTCTGCCATCTAATTCCATTATGACATCCTCTTGAGCTCTTCCCTTTTTATTTCCTTTGCATTTCCTGCCTTTCCCATTTCTTGTGAAGTTAGGTTGCACAAAGCAGAATTCATTGCTACAGTCATGCAAAAGCACAATTGCTTTGGATACAGCCTATTTGATTTGTAAGTATACATAGCATAAAATTCATGGAATTAATTTGCAAAGCAGTTCAGATACAGCCATTTATCGTGAGAACCTCCAAACCAGAGCCTGAATTCATCTCAGCCTATAACTTGTTTATACAGTTGTAAGGTGAATCAAAAGCTGAAGCAGTAAACAGTTACAACACTGAGTGCTGCCAAGCAAACAAAAAAAACTTATGGTAAGCTATTAAAAAAAAAAAGCTTAGCATATTTGTGTGCCTTTTCTCTGGTTTTTAGCTGAAAGTAAACCAAAACCAATAAAGCTAACAACAGGTAAGGAAAGTGTTTTGGGTGTGTTTTTTTTTGTCAACTGAAAAACAACTTTTAAGTAGAAACTACTTTCTTCCTATATACACAAAAATCTAAGTCCATTGCCATTCTGCAGTTTGTGTAGCCTCAGGTCTCATCCTCAGAAAATTACCCAACTGGGAACAAAATGAGAACAAAATGGGCCAGGACTCGCCTAAAACTAGCATAGACCTTAGGAGTATAGAACTGAATATTCTTCTCCTTTGCTTTTATAACTCTGTTTTGTTGCTGCAAAAGATATTTAGCTAGCATATGGAATATGGGGTTCTTACATTTCCCATGTGTAAGATTTTCAGAGCAAGTAGCAGAGGAAAATTCCTTTAGTTAAGTAAATCCGTTAAATTTTTCAGGAGATGCCACTCTATATACCTGTCAGTTGGCTTGATGGGAAGTTTATCTTCAGGGCACTTTATGTAACTATTGTGTCTGATTATATAAAGCTCACCTAAATAAAAAATGCCAGCTCTTCAATTAATTATGACCTTTGCATTCAGGCCTGGGCTGCAGAAGTTAGTGGTGAGAACAACACAAGTATGGATTCTTCTCTTCTCTGCCTTAGATGACCACTAAGATGTTGTAGAAGAAACGGTCCCAGGGCTTTCAGTTTCTGTCTGCACCCCAATGTCTTTGGATCTCACTGTCAGGCTGTGCAATAGGGTCAGATCAGGGCAGCAAGGGGCAAATCAAGATAGGAAAAAGACCACGGACTGTTTCTAGCATCCAAATCCCAACTCTCAAACAAAAAACAACACTTGGACTCAATCTTCTCAAGGCTGCATTCACACTGTGCACAGGCTTCCCAAAGGTATTTGGTTGGTCTCTGTGAAAACAGGTTTCGTGTCAAGGACCCCCAAGACACCCCTGAATAAAAACACGGTTCACACATCATTTTTGTTTTGGGTTTTGGCATAATTTGGGCCACAACTTTATTGAATTACAGTATATGAGTGGTTGCTTAGGCATTGGATAGCAACTATCTGTTCCCACTTGGAGGTAGGAACAGAACTGACAACCACATCTGTGTGGAAGTCAGTAAGGGTAAACAATTTTGGGGAGAGAATAAAGCTGGGTGCCAGGCTCACACCTCTCCCCAAATGCTCCCTGGGGCTCTTGCGTGGTCCTAGCCCTTTGTCAGGGATACAGACAAAAGCATGGCAAGCCTCTGGAGTCCTTTAACGGAATACCCTTGCAGCAGCAGCATTGAAGGGGCAGGCACAGCCAACCTCATCCCCTCCACCAACCAAAAAATTAACCAATGCCTAACCGCAACTTATAAGTTGTGACGATTTGCTACGCAGTAGGCAAAACCCAAATGGCACCAGCCAATCAGCCAAATGGTAAAATTCCTACCAGGCCCCTGCTCCAAAGCAAACGACCCCATGACAGGCATAGCAAGGTCAGCGCAAACAAACCCTAATTAAAGGGAAGGTGGGCGGGTAATCCAATGTGTGCAGCGAAAAGAGGAAGCTCAACGCTGCGCACAGGGACCTATATAGCACCCCCATCAATCAAATAAAATTGCAACCATCAATTTTCCCCAGCAACATTGGGGGTGCCCAATCAAATTTGTGGCCATCCAAACTAACCCGCCCAGCAACAGGGCATGTCATGGTTGCTCCCACTGCAACACGTGCTCTCCATGAAGGAGAACCCGCTTTGATGGACTAGATGGGCCACTGGCCTGTTCCAGCCGGCTCTTCTGAACTTATTAGGGTTTTTGTTTCAAAAAATCCAGACACTGATGTTGGCATGTGGGGAACTGAACTCAAGATGGGGGAAAATGAGAAACGGAAAGAAGCTGAAGGGGACAGATTTGCAAATAAGCAGTGAGAAGAGCGAGGAAAAGGAGCAGTAACTTCCGCATTGCTTGGGCTTTATGAGATGGTGAGAAGCAGGGATGATTGTGGCAAAGAGATAAGCCTCCAAATCTTGGTCCTAAATGTCTCATCTTAACAGCTGGAAGCAATTACTCCTGGAGTCAGCTAGTTAAAAGTGCATAACAATGAATAAGACATGTTTAGGGACCCGTTGTTAATTAGCCATTATTTTGAGTTCCCTTGCAGCTTTAACTGAGATGCTTTAGCTCACTTCACAGCACACCCTGCCTCAAAATGGCACACAGAATCTCTAGTGCTTTAAGACATTCTGCTGCGGGATGCCTTATGTAACAAGCCTTGCATAACTTCTGCTAAAAGCACCTCCAGCAGCATCAGGCTCGCTCTCTGAGGTTTTATGCCAAAATGCAAGTGAAGTTTGAAGTTAGTTTTTTAAGAATAATAAAATATCATAACATCAGAGTGGAACTATAAAGCTGGCATCCGTCTGTCCCGGGAGACAATAAAGGATTGCGCCTTTGGGGGGTGAAGTCAAACTGTGGGAGGGTTATAGCACCTGCTGAGGCTGTAGAGACCGATACAGGAGAGGCATGTTTTGTTGCAGCTGGAGCCGATGTAGGCATCCAGTTGTCCTGCTGCAGGTGCACCACGGCGTGTCTTCTCTCTGAGCATCCTTAGCACAGTTACCCAAAAACTATGCACTTCGTTTGCAAGGGTGTGTGTGAAAATATTTGCAAAACTGAGTGCCCCCTTTTGGCACTGCTAGATCCAGTCTAGCGTGTGTGCGCGCGCACACACACACACACACACACACACACACTGTGCCCCCCCCCTAGAAAAATAGGTGCTGGTACTCACCATGAAGTTGTCATAGTAAGTACCACACTTTTTAACAATGAAAAACAGGTGCCGGTACTGCATACCCTTGAGAACCCCCTGGAAAAAAACACTGTGTGTGTGTATCCATCTCAGTGCCCATAAAAGAAAATCAAATAGTTCTTGGACAAGTTTGGATTTGATATCCCGTTCTTTCTACTGAGCCCAGTCAGTCGTCAGTCATGCTCAGAACCATTTGACGTGATTGACAATGGTTGCCCAAGACCTCCAATGAAAGGCCTTGTTCCCAGCCTGGTTATTTAAGATATTTTAGCTGAATGGGGTAGAAGTAAAATTTGGGTATATATTCTGCCACTGGAATTTGGAAAAAATTGAAAGGAGAGAAATGTTTCCTGGCTAGGAATTAAGCTCAGGCCATAGCAGGGAGAGTGCCAAATCTGGACCATTGGACTCAAACCCTTATGCTCCTTTGTTATCATCTCCCTCTCTTGAGACAGATGCTGGGAATGAGCGCGCCTGAAATATTAATAATTCCTAATAGGTCCTTGTCACATGAGGCGTGCTTTGTGACTATACCCCTCCTTCCTCCCCCCTCCAAAAAACGGGGGAGTTAATTGAATCAATGAAGTGAACAGCACAGCCATCCAGCATATGCCGGCTTCCCCTGTCAGCCCCAGTCATTACTGCAGGACCCATTGTCACTCCTCGTTGCTTGATTACACCACTTGGCCTGCGAGGGGATTTGATGGGAAGTGTCCAATGAGGGGCCAAGCTGTTTCCAAAGTCAGCTTTGCAAAGCCCCAGATAAAAGGGGGCTTCCCTTAATAAGGCAGGAAAAGGTTAGGACGAGAGGCATTACAGCAAATCTGGAAAGAGGTAAGGTGATAGTTTTCTCTGAGGCTTAGAGAACAGATGGGCTCCCAGGAGGTTCTGCATGTGGGTAACAGAAGAGCTGTTTCTTTTCTAGGAACACGCTTATCACTTGTGTAGAAAATCGGCAGAGCTTTTTGCAGCTTTGGCTACGAGCTAGCCAAGAAGGAGAGGGCTTTTAAAATTTAATCAGAAGTTAGGAGCAGCATCCTCTCTTTCAGCCTGGCAGCTCCTTGCTCTGATATTCTGGCAGGCAGCTGGGTTTCTTGCTTCTTCTTCAGCTGCCTCTCTAGGTCCAGTTTTGAGCCTTAGTTATTGGAGAGGCACTTGCATGCTTCTGGGTGCGTTTAGCGGTTTCAGCACGGTACGAGCCTCTCTGATCCTGACGAGATCTTGCATTCTCTGCTCCCAAGGAAACAGCCGAACTGACAGGCAGCAGAGCTAATGTAGTGAAATGATGGCAGATAATGCCTGGCAATGGAGCTGCCAGCCTTGCGCATGGGTGTTAAAGGGGCAGCTGCAGAGCAAGAGACGCTCCCCCCAAACCCTCACTTAAAGAGAATGCAGTGAGTTTTTGAACAACGCATGGTGATAACAGACATGTAGTTGCAGGCTCAGCTGTGAAACGGGTTGAAAAGCCCATCAAAGAGTTCCAGCTTCTCTCCTGCAGCTCTGTGCAAGAGAGAAAAAGAGGGTATAGTGGCAGGCAGCTGTTAGGAAGTATGGCCCGTTTGTTTTATGATGCCGCGTTGGGAATCAGATCTGGTTCCTCTGTAAGGGGAAGCGTGCAGTGAAAGGGCAGAGTGGAGAATTTAGAAGCTGCAGAAAATAGCCGGCGTGTTTAGCATGGCAGGAAGGTAGCAAGAAATCCGAGCTAATGATAGGTCTAGTCTGGAAGCAACCCAGGAGAGGGCGGGGGGGGGACCCCCTCCCCTCTTTTTTTGTTTAAGTTTATAAACTTGTGTGCATATTTAAAGCAATAATCCCCTTTACTGGTGATGATTATCATAATAATCACTGTCACTGATAATATATTTTTGTCATTTCTTAGAAGTATATGGATCTATGACTTGCATTTCTGCAAACAGCAGATAAGGTGGTAAGTCTGTATCTGGACTGCACCATTTCACATTTATGGTACAGGCTCAGATCACTGAATGTTCTCCCATACAAAAACATTCGCTTCAGATGCAGAACTTTGCACATCATGTCTTCCTCCTGACATACTAGGCTTCTTTGTGCATATATTTTTTTTTGCATGAAGTGTATAATCATGGGAGCCCCTGCCCATAGTTTGAAATGGTACTGCCCATAGCCAGGTTTGCCACTTCATCTGCTGTTTGTAAGAACTAGGCCACTTTCTCAGGGTAATAGGGTTAATTTTTTATAAGGAATCTTGATGCTTGATTGCATGCATGATATGAAAAAAAAGTTTTTTAAAAAACAACAACCCTGAATTTATATCCTGCACTTCTTCCGAAAGGAGCCTGGGGCAGCCTAGAAAACGAAAGATCACAGTTCTGCAAAAAAAATTATGGGTATACAATACCTCTGTGGAGGACTATGTGCTACTTACTCAATATCTGGGAATTGCCCAGGGAGCTGACTTGTAATACTGAAGTAGTTTGTCGTGCACACTGAAGAAGAATGAAACTGATGAAATTCAATCAAATGCTGGTTGGCTGAAACATAGGAGATGATAGATAGATAGATAGATAGATAGATAGATAGATAGATAGATAGATGATAGAATAAAAACTGTACCAATGACCACATCAGATTACAGTATACAGCTTTCAAATTCTTTGCAGTTCTGTATCCTGCTGAAAACATAGAAAGAATCCAGCCTAGTAATGCATGATATTTATAGATCTCTATATAAGGCCAGACAAGTGGAAGAGAACAGAGTTCACTTCTCTTTCTCTGTTGTCTCAGTGAGACCTGCTGTTGTCATTTGGCTTCTTCTGCACTAATCTGAAATCCTCTTTTTCTCCCCCCCTCTCCTAACAGCTTTCCATGAAGGAGGTTGGGGACGGGCTACATGAACAGATGAACTGCATGATGGGTGCTCTGCAGGAGCTGAAACTCCTCCAGGTCCAGACAGCTTTGGAACAGCTGGAGATCTCAAGCAATCCAAGCCAGGTTCCAGGAATTGGCCAGCACCAATATTGTCAAAACAATAAGGAGGCACCAAGAGCAAGGTGTGAAGCCAGCAGACAGGGCGAGAAGCTGCTGGGAAGAAGCTACTTGCAGGACTGCAGTTCCTCAGCCTTTTCGTGCTCTACTCAGGGGTCACAATCCGCCAGCCCGCTTCACCGCATTACTTTGCCAGACAGTAGCTATGGATACATGGCTTCTTCCCTTAACAGCATAAGCAGTGAGGACTACTATCATGCGAGCGGACATTCATCAACAGTGAGCACGGCAGAGTACCATTCTCCGAGGACGTTTGAGTCGTCCAATGAGCACATGACGAGAAGCTGGTTTTCCCAAGACACAAACAGCTGGTCTGAGAGTAGATCGGGGTGCAGGGAATGTCAGTTCTCTGATGAGACCAATGACTGGACTTCTTCGCTAATGTCTCAGAGCAGGAATCGACAGCCTCTCATCTTGGGCGACAACATCTTTGCTGATTTGGTTGGAAACTGGTTGGATTTGCCTGAGATAGACAAAAAGGTGGAGAAGAATGAGACAACCCTGTCAAGCAGCAGGTCCCAGGAGTTTTGCAGAAAGTTCTCTCTCACAGCCAATATCTTTAAGAAGTTCTTAAGGAGCGTCCGGCCAGATCGAGACAGGCTGCTGAAGGAGAAGCCTTGCTGGCTGCCGACAGAAGACAAAGAGGCCGAAATCTTAAAGAGGCCCAAAAAGGCAAGCAAACAGAAGGGAACCTTTTACTTCCCGGTCCATGGGAACCTAGCAAACTCACACGACAAAGCAGAAAGGTGCCAAAAGAAGGAAACAGGCAAGGCCAAGGCCAAACATTGCACCAAGAAGATCCACAACACAATAGAACACACTCAGTCAGGGTTTGATTTTAACACAGCTGTATGGGTCTGAACTCCCAGAACTTGTTATCTCCTTTGCCTCCACTGTTCTGCCCCAATCAGGAGATAAAACAGTGAGAAAGGTGGAAGAAAAAGAGATCTGGCATGCAAGGACTGGGATGAGGAAAGGGAGAAGGAGTTGATCTCCATACATTGACACAAATCACTTCCCAACTAACATCTATTGGATAAAGGGAGTCAGTTTGTATGCAGAAACTCCCCACACTAATGCTTAAGAGAATCTTTCACAGTTTGGAGAAGGAGGGGGCACAGCAGCGTCTTAATTAGCTGTTCCTCTAGACTCCCACTTTCATAGGCTTCAAGGCTGCCAAACATTTTCAGTTCATCTCTGATTCAGGTAGCAAGAGAATGTTACGTCTCAGTATGTGTGTGTGTGTGCAAGCTGGTGTGTGTGTGTGTTTACAATTTAACTCTGCTTTTTTCCTGTGTGCACTAAGTCCTGGATCACACTCCGGGCAAATGAATAAGCACTTGATAATTAAATTAAGAGTGAGGGTTGGATTTGTAAGAAGAAGAAGAAGAGAGGCTGTGGGAAATGATTTGAGTGAAGTTTGTACAACCACATTGCGTTTTGACTGTTCTTTCTCTAAAGCGTTTTTTTCTGGCTCACCCCTCATGATCTGTACTGTACTAGAATGTGTCTAAGGAGTGCTATGTAGTGAGTAGCCAACCCATCGCTGCAACTTTAGGGTTACCAAACACGCTTCACCTCTTCATTTTGCCCTCAAAGCCTTAAACTCTGATGCCACACTGAGGTCCCAAGTTGCAATAGACCTTTCCTTGACTTTATTGTTTCATTTTGCATTTCTTACCCTGTACGAGTTTAGTCTTGTGAGAAATTAGTTCTCCGGCGGTCAGCTCTCCCAAGAGTTTGTTATTAATAAAGCGATGTTCCTCTCTCCACGTATGGCTTGGTGGGGCTGTTTGTGCATCGTGAGAAACTTGTGGAACAATTCTCATTATGCCTTGGTTCTGTAGGCAGAGAAGAAGCCGCATGTCACATGTTTCTGATGGCAGGAAGTTGAGGGTTCAGAAAGAAAACTGGAAAAGTGACAATAGGTGGTAAGTCTGTGGTGATGGTTTCACTGGATGTTGGGACTGGCCCTGAATTCCCAAACTCCACTGCTTAACACTTGGCCGATTCTCTTGGGCCCTGCATTCTCTATCTGTAAAATGAAGAGCAGATGACTTAAACAGAACACAGGTTTGTGACACTTTAGGAAAAAAAGAATGAAGGCATAACACCCTGGCAAACTGAATGGGTGTACCAAAGTTTCTTTTCATTCTAAGATTATAATAGGGGTCAGTTTGACTCATACAACCTGGAAGTTTGTGCCAGAACTTACACCTACATTTTGAGTTGTTCCAATCTAGATTTTATTTTAACCAAACAGTACTATGCAGTTAATGTACTCCTTTAAACTTTGCTAAGCAATGGGAGGGCCAGAAACGTGTTTTGTTTCTTTAAAAAAATGTCAGTGCTGTCTAATAAAATTATGTTCCTGTTTCAGTTCCCCTAAGACAAACAGTCAAGTTGGAGGAGCCACCAGGATACTATAACTGAGAGCCCTCCTCCTCCCCCCGCTTACAAATGAATTAAACATAGGCACAAGGCAAAAGCACTATTTCTTTGCCCTTACAAGGAATCAAAAGCTGGTGAAGGATCTACTATGGGCACACAGGCATGATACACTTTCCATTTTTCCAACAACTGCAACCCTTTCCCATTCTTTGCTTTCCTGAATTAATGGACATCATTCTATGCCCCAAATAGTTAATAACCATATGCTGATAATAACTGGCTACCTACTGTCTTCTTACTACGTACAAGTACTTCATAAGAAAATGCCCAGCTGCATTAAGGTTAATATAAGTGGATGTCTGCTAGCTCAGGCACAACATGCATTTCTCGCAGAAGTCCCATGATTCTTTTTTCCACTCTGTCCTCAGCCCAAAGCAGGCTGAACTGGCTGCAGGTCTGAATAGGAGAAGGGAAGACAAGAAGTTTGCTGAACTTTGTCTCCTCTGGTCATTTTCCCATTCAAACTCATCAACCTGTGTTTTCATCCATGGGGAGAAGACACAGGGAGTCCTGTGAGGTGGAGGGAGCAGCCCAGTCTTTTTGTTTTTGTTTTTGAACCCTAAACTATGGCAGAAAGAATCACAGAAATCTGCATGGTGCCTAATTTGAGTGTTACGGCTTTAAGTAAAGATTATATAAGGTCAGGGTGTATATAATCGGGAGCGTATGAGCTGTTAGGGGAGGGGGTAGTACCTCTGGTGGGGGACATATTGTGCTCCTTCTGGGGTAGTTTGTCCACCTTTGGTCCCCACCTTGTCCTCAGCTCTCTCCTGTGTCTCCTAGAAACTGTCCATGCGACACCAGCCACACTCCAGAAACAGCTTTGACTAGCTAATGGATTTCAAACCCTTGGTGAGTTAGGAAGTTCCCCTGCATGCAAAGACAGACTCCGGTGGATTGAGAGGATGAGACCAATAGTGGGTCCAGTGGTCAAGAAGGTGGTTTCTGCATGTGCTGTAGAGGGAAGTGAGGGGCAGATGGGGCTCATCAACCTGGGAAGGTAGCCCATGTAGGGGAAGGAAAACTCTGATCCTAAATCTCCACTACCTTGTGGGATATCTTCAGGAGAAGAAAAGGCTCAGGAGTAAACCCTACACAAATCTGAAGTAGGAGTCCCAAAGACAACTGGATACCACCTTGTACGCCTCCTTGCAGCAACTTGCAGTCAAGCTGGTGCTAAATGTATTGCTTTGCTTTCCCTTGGACCACATCCGCAAGGCCGGGTGGAGGGGAGGTGGTCCTGTCATCTGGGCAGGCAGGGCCTCCATACACACTGCCCAGAATTGCACCCCGGGGAGGCTATTACTGTGCTTTCACAGTGGTTTGTCTCTTGAGACAGGTGGATGCCAGCAACGACAATATAAATCAATGGAGCACTGGTGAACTCTGTGTCCCATGCCATCTTAAAATCATTTTAAAATTGGATGAGAAGAGACACAATAATTCAGAAGTAGATCTATTGAAACATGGAGTATATAAATGTCCTCAGCTGCTTTTTAAAGGCTAGGAAGGAAGGACAAAAGTAGACGTGTCAAGGGTGCAAATCCTGACTGCCAAGCCTGTCCCAGTAAAAAACCAATATGCAGGCATAATGGTGAAATAAATTAAAAAATGGTGGCCTTTGTGAAATTCCAGGAGATTCAAGTAGTTGGACCCTGCAAGCTGTTTAGAGAGCAGAGACAGGGAACCTATGGCTCTGTAGATGTTCCTGGACTCCCAACTCAAAGCAGTCTCAGCCGACATAACTAAAAGTCAGTGATGGGAGTTGTAATCCAACAGCCTCGAGGGGGGGGGGGCTATTGGTTCCCCATCCCTGATATAAAGTGAGCAGGAAAGATACTTAACAGTTGGAGGCTGTTGGACTTTGAGAGACATACTGAAGCAACCTTCCCCAGGCTGGTGCCCTTCGGATGATGTTGAAATACAGCTTCCATCATAGGCAGTCGTGGGTGGAACTGATGGGTGCTGGAGTCCATCAGCTGACCAGAGGACACCATGTTAGGGAAATCTGCTGTAAGCAACGTTTATGGACAAAGGGTCCTTGTATATAAGAGGATGAAACCTCCAGAGCATTACACGGAACAGGAAGAAAATGGGGAACCACTCCCATGGTATGTAAAACAGCTTTCCGTCATTGTCTCTCATGGTTTTAAACTCCACTGCCTGGCCTGCTTGCTCACACACAGCCAACAGAACTCCACGCAGGCCCTGCGACTCCAGGGTTTATAAATAAGGTAATGTGAGCCGATTTTGCCGTGCCACGTGGTTCCTCGCAAATGGCAAAAGCCCCCATAACAACAGCTGTCAGCAAGCACTGTTTCCCTCCTGTCTGACAAGGAAGCCAACTGGAACTCCTCCTGAGAAAGAGACCTTTGGCCTCTCCTGCCTTTCCCTGACAGCTGCACGGAAAGCATCAGAACACTCTCCCTTTTATGTGATATTGGTGGGGCCACGGGAGGGGGGAAATATAAGAGAGAGAAAAGATTGCCAATGGAAACTCTACCCTGCGCCAGGTTGCAGTTGAGAGACCCTCAGACAGCCATATTGATTACATTTCCCCTGGTTATGGGAAGATATTAAAAGCTTGTGAGGGAAGAAGTTCACAAGCGTCCCGCAGGTCGGCTCCAACGCTGCACAGAACGTCTGTTCCCTTGATACTGTACAGTTCCTGCAGCTGTTGACTGGGTAACTCCTATTAACCAGGACTGTCTGAAGTTTGTTGGTGGTCTGCTTTAATCTGATGGGACTCGAGGCTCACTGTGGTCTAGACTAGAGTCATAATTTTCTGAGGTGTGCGCTCGCCTGTGTATTGTGCCCATTCTAGTATTCTACCCAAGACCTTGCGCCATGAACATCATACACAACACAATCCTTGAGTGAAGCATTTCCCCCCTACTAGTTCTCAAGGGACAGCTGGCGACAGCGCCTGCCCTAACATTAGGTAAAATGAGGCAGCTGCCTCAGGCAGCAGGTGTGGGGGAAAATGAGGGCAGTGGCAGCAGTCCCCCTGGCCATTCCTCCAGAGCTCCCTGGCTGCTTCTTTCTGTCAGAAGCTAGAATTTAGTACACCATGTGTCCTGCCATGCACGACCTGTGGCCATCGGGTACAGTGGAGAATGTTGTCTGTTCACCAGTACTGAGGTAAGATCCAGCTGCCAGCCAAGTTGTGTTCTGTACTTGGAATGGGGAGAGGCATGATCTTGTACTTCTCTTCAGGAAGCAACGTATCTTGGGCTGGTCTTGGATAGTGACACAATGAAGGGAAGGTGGAAGGGTATTGCACAGAATTTAGGACAGTAGTAAGTAGCCAATTCCAGAAGTCACTTTTACCTGAGCACAGCACTCCTCTTAACTGGCCAACTTACAGCCAATTCTCATGAACCCCAAAGCAAAGTGCGACTTCACAGCACATCATAGATGGTCGTGAACCGAAGCAGCCATCTGTCTGCTACACTACAGGACCAAGAAAAGTCTGTTATAAGGATTTAAATAATTTCCCCCTCTGGCCTCATCCCACATAGAAAATTGAACTGGCTGGAATCGGAGATGGGCTGCTGTAACACTCTTTAAATTTGCCACATGCTCAAGTCCAATTTTGGGGTCACAAAAATCAAGCCTGAAATTGATGGGATCCACAATTTGAGATGGAATCTAATAACTCAAGCTAAAAGAAGGGCTAAACACTGCTGAAATAAATGGAGCTTATACTGGAGGAATTATTTGTGAGTCACAGCTATAGTTTTTGGCAGAGTCTGGGTCAGACAGTTGGCAGAAGCCTTGCAAGAGGGGAGTCAGTACTGACAATGTTGTGCAGACTGAGAGACAAACGAGGAAGGGAACAATGTGTAAGCACAGGCTTGGCTGCAAATTCCATCTAATCTCAACTCACAGACCGTCTTGATCGATTTCGGCTGGGGGCCCCCTATTTAATATTTTGAAGGCATCATTAATTGCTGTCTCACTGCCTTCGTGACTTTCCCTGAAATAATAATAAAGGGCTTTTCCCTTGCCTGATGCTATTTCCATAAAATGATTTTGCATTGTTGGGGAAGGGACGTGCCTAATTAGCCTGACAGAAGTATTTAATGAGGCACCATCAGATTCCTGCATCTTGGTTAGGATTTGTAAATGCAAAGCACACGACACAATAGCACCATTACCTCTCACCCCACCCCGTTAATTACAGCACATTCCCCCACCCCTGGCTTATTTCACGCAGTTTATGTGAGGAATAATAAATGAACCTCAGGCCTCCGGGTGTATTAGAATCCCCCCCATTTTTGCTGCCACAGGAACAAATGATAAAAAGAGCTTGAACATCCCTTTAGTATTGATGGTGCCCACCCAAATAAAATTCTAGGATCGCAGGATTACACGGGCCCAGAGAAACATTATGAACCTCTCCCAAAACTGGCACCCCCTGCCACACAATACAGTAGTGCCCCGCAAGACGAATGCCTCACAAGACGGAAAACTCGCTAGACGAAAGAGTTTTCCGTTTTGGAGGTGCTTCGCAAAACGAATTTCATATGGGCTTGCTTCGCAAGACGAAAATGTCTTGTGAGTTCATGCGGTTTTTTTCTCCTTCCCCCCCTTTTTCTAAGCCACTAAGCCGCTTATCAGCTGATCCAATAAGCCGCTAAAAGCCGCTAATAGCGCTAATCCGCTAATCCGTCAATGGGCTTGCTTCGCAAGACGAAAAAACCGCTAGACGAAGAGACTCTCAGAACGGATTCTTTTCGTCTTGCGAGGCACCACTGTAGCTGCCTTCAAATGAACACATATAATCCCAAGCACAGTGTGCCACAATCAGACTGCAAGAGTAAACAAGGCACGCTTCGCAGAGGTGCCTGCAGACCAAATGATGCTTAAGCAGATAGATCTAGGAATTTCTAAACATTTTCTCCACATGTGATCTGGTTGTGTAAATGGGTTCAGAATACTCTGGTCAGGAAGCAATCATTCAGAGGACTTCTTGCCCCTTTTCTATCACACCAGGGTCATTTCATCTTTTATAGTGCCATAGTATAAAGACCAGAGTTCAAATCCCCACTCACTTGGGGGCCTTGGGCCAGTTATTGCCTCTCATCCTAGCCCACTTCACAGTGTTATTGTGAACATAAACTGAAAGGGGGGAGAACCATGAATGACATCTTAACCTCCTTGGGTCAAGGTGGGATAGATATTTAGAAAAGGATGGGTATACATTTATATAAATGCCAGGAGTAATCCATCCACATGGCCTGGAATTGTCCTAGCATAGTGACTGTGACATCACCAGCTTTCTGTCCTATCAACTCTGCAGTCAGAGGAACACAATATTAATCAATCGGCCCGGGCTATCTATTTTATCCTGAGGCAGGCAGCGGAGGGTGGGGGGAGCATTGGATTTGAATTCAGTCTCTGGGAGCTTCTAATGAAATACAGTACTATCTCTTTTCATCAAAATTCACCCCTTTCGTTCTAGACTGTCATTTCTTGTCATCGTATTCCATCCATCAGAAATCCAGAGCCAGCTGCTGTGGTTTTGACTCGTCAATTGACTTTTAGGATGGACCAGTCATTGGTAGGCACATATCTTTCCAGTTCTTATCTTATTTCTCCTCACAACAACTCTGCAAGATAACTTAGACTTAAGAGACAGTGATTTACCCAACCTTGGATGCACCAGTGGAGATTTGTACCTGGGTTTATTTGAACCTAACATTGTAAGCTAAAGTGCATGGCAGAAGTAAGTATTTCTTCTCCTTTCTTCAGCTGTATCAGCCATGGAGAAACATCAGTGCTGGGAGTTGCCTTGGAAGCAGTCCTAATATAGTAACTCTATGGGCAGCTTCCTTAGGCCTTCCCTATGGATTATGCCTCAAGGAACAGCAGCTCTGCTGTGACTCAGTCTCAAGATAGCAAGAAGGAGGCTTCGCAGCTGGCGACTAGAACGTCAATAGTCAGGTTCCCCAGATATATAAAGCCCTAGGAATTTTTTTTTGCAGGGGGTAGAGAGAAGAGTGCTGCCATTTTACTTGTGCAAAAGTGAGACTCTATGTGACAATGATAAATATAGTGCTTCGCAGATATTGCTAAATAGAGGCAACGTATGGCCCATGAGCACCTCTCATTAATTTAATTTATATCTCCTTGTAGGATTGCCAGCTGGCCATAGTTTTACAAGCCCATCATTTTACTCTCATAGCCTCTCGCCAGAATTAGAAGATGCAAATCAGAATAAATGCCATCAAAGCCATTTCTGCTGTTCATGACGAAATGATGCATCTGCTGTCCTAGAACACATGTGAGCATTAAGGTGCCAGACAGGAG
This sequence comes from Podarcis vaucheri, assembly GCF_965113315.1. Classification (NCBI taxonomy): domain Eukaryota; kingdom Metazoa; phylum Chordata; class Lepidosauria; order Squamata; family Lacertidae; genus Podarcis; species Podarcis vaucheri. The sequence continues at coordinate 69,841,885 of NC_138764.1, read as the reverse complement.
TGGTGGCTGCATTTGCAGTGAATTTTGCACACAGGAGTAATGCAGTGCAACTACAGCTGTAATGCTATTCAATTTGGTTTCAAATGGAAACAAAAGGTCCAGCAAATATATGCTGAACAATGCTCTGCTCCAGGAACAGACAACATGCTGAATTATAGACAAAGTGATGTGAGGGTGATGGAGAAATCAGTCATATAAAACTTTATATCTTTCATTATAGTGAAAACTGTGGTGCTCTTTTACACACACTTTAATGTGATGCAATAGCTGCTGTTGCATGAGTCTGCTAAGCCCATGTAATCTTCATCATCATCATTTATAATAATAATGTTATCCATAATAATGGATATCCATAATAATGTTAACCACTCTTCCAACAGAATATTAAAATACAATAGTCTATTAATCATTAAAAGCTTCCCTTAACAGGGCTGCCCACTGGGGGCCAGAGCATAATGTGGGTGATAATGGGGCTGATAATATAGATTGAACTCACAGAAATGCCTCTTCAGTATAGGACTGATTTTAAGGGAAGAAAGAGCAAACAAGAAATATCTACTTCTCTCCATTCAAATACATGATACTAATATGGATTTATAATTTTTCATTTGTCTAATGTATTACCCTAATATGGATTATGAAGGAAAGTGATTCCCATTGCTCCCTCTGCTCACCCCAAAAAGCTCATCAGCTTGCAATTTTGTAGGCTTAATCCACTCTGAAAGGTCTCCCATGCCTGCAAATTTCAGCTACTTCTAGCAAAAGCTATAACTGTTTTTATTCCCCATAAGCGTGAGTGTAGGGTGTGGGGTGGGAACAAGACTTCATTTTATACAGAGTGGCTCAGAACCCAAATCACAGATTAAAGCGGACAGAGCCCAGAGGGTCTCAGAATCAGATCAGATTCCACCCCCCAAAAAAAAAAAAATACCGGCTACAAGGCAAATCTTGGAACCTGTCCATATCACTAGCTCTTACACAGCTGGAGGTATTTCAAATTGAGGATTGGGGAAGAAATGTAATATGCTTATTACCACATGGCATTTCTTCCCAGCTTAGCTACTTAACTGCACAGCGCTGGCCACTGAATTGAACGGCACAATGTGCCTGGGAGACTTGTGAATGCAAATGGCTTCTCTTGGCAATTGCAATGTGGGCATGATAGAGCTAATCAGAAAAAGAGAGAGCAGGTCTGCCTTTCTGCCTCACTCAAGTATAGGGGGAAAGGAGGAGGCAGGTGGGTTCAGCTGGCATATCCCATGTTCCACACACAAGGTCTGAAAGAATGTGTTTCTTACAGGGCATGTTGGATCAATTGGACACATAAAAGTCTCTTTATTTTCATACCAATCCCAATGAAGCTAAAGACTCCTCCAACATCCAGAATCTGATGTTAAGACAGATGGTCTCCTAAAGACTTGGAATTATAACATTTTTTTAAAAAAAAAGAATAGTAATCTGCAAATCAATTTCACATAAAATTCTTTTTCTTGCACTGTAATGGAACTCCTCAAGCAAACTCTGGCTGAAGGAAAGGGAAAGTTGTGCTTTCTCTTGCTTGCTCAATTTTTATGGGTGACATTGTGAGACAACGGAAGCCTCATTCAATCAGACCTTTTTATCCTTTTTTCAAGTCAATAAAATGCAGTAATTACCAGCCTGGCATAGCTTCCTGCTTTTCCTTCACAGGTCACACAAGGCCAGCACTTTGCTTTTACGCAATGCTGCATTGACTTTAATGGTTAGTCGGAGGCACTTAAGCAAACTGAGAGATCTTCTCAGGTGACAGTGCCCTCTCGGGGATTTCCCCTTGAGCCAAAGGCTAGCAAAATGTGAACTTAAAAGGCTCAGCAGTTCTGTCCTGATTTGCCTTTTTGCCTTATTAACTCTGACACCTTCCCATTTACTCTTGAGGCAAATTATCAGCCTCTGGATCGGAAGGAGCTACATTCTGTTACAGAGGCAATGGCAGAACTGGTCATCAGCAACAGCGAACAAAGAAGGAGAAAAACTCACCCAATTCAACAGGCACACGTGGGTTTAATGGTAAAATGTCCTTTCTGGCAAGACAAAATGATAGGGTTGCTGAGGGCTGGCTGAATGCAGCTGCCACAGTACTGTCTAGTACTTCCATACCCCTCAACCGGGACATCCTGTTTCTTCATGCAAGAGCATGGTAGTTATTTTGGGTGCCGCAATCCCACACTGAAAAAGCACTTTGCGGGGGGGGCAATCTTGTGTGGTGTCCCAAAGTGCGCATTTTGGGGCACCCTGCTCTCACATTAGAGCACTGCTCACCCCCGCCCCCCAAAAGTGCTTCCTTTGGGTGGAAGATAGAGAGGGGTGTGCAACTATGTGTGTACGAACGACAGTGTCTGCATTAGCAGGCAATATTACTTTATTATTTATTTAATTAGCTGATAGATGACTTAAAATTAAAACATGAAGCTGCTTGTGAAGTAATAATAATAATAATAATAATAATAATAATAATAATAATAATAATAATAATAATAATAATATATTATTTATACTCAGCCCATCTAGCTGAGTTTCCCCAGCCACTCTGGGCGGCTCCCAATCGAGTGTTAAAAACAATACAGCATTAAATATTAAAAGCTTCCCTAAACAGGGCTGCCTTCAGATGTCTTTTAAAGATAAGATAGCTGCTTATTTCCTTCACATCTGAAGGGAGGGCATTCCACAGGGCGGGCACCACTACTGAGAAGGCCCTCTGCCTGGTTCCCTGTAACCTCACTTCTCGCAATGAGGGAACCGCCAGAAGGCCCTCGGCGCTGGATCTCAGTGTCCAGGCAGAATGATGGGGGTGGAGACGCTCCTTCAGGACCGAGGCCATTTAGGGTTTTAAAGGTCAGCACCAACACTCTGAATTGTGCTCGGAAACGTACTGGGAGCCAATGCAGATCTCTCAGAACCAGTGTTATGTGGTCCTGGCGGCCATTCACAGTCACCAGTCTTGTTGCCGCATTCTGGATTAATTGCAGTTTCCAGGTCACCTTCAAAGGTAGCCCCACGTAGAGCGCGTTGCAGTAGTCCAAGCGGGAGATAACTAGAGCATGCACCACTCTGGCGAGGCAGTCCGCAGGCAGATAGGGTCTCAGCCTGCGTACCAGGTGGAGCTGGTAGACAGCCGCCCTGGACACAGAATTAACCTGCATATACCTGCAATTATAAAAAGCAAATAAACAAAATACACACTGCCGATATCACAGTAAAAATCCAGAAACCAAAATTCTGAGCAGTGCAATTGAAACATTAAGATATTTGAATGAAGAAACAAGTGGTCTTTTTTAAAAAGCATCTAAAACATGTCACAGTTGATGCCTCTTGGACTGCACAGGATAGGGTGTTCGAGAGAGTCGGTGCCACTGTGGAAAAGGCCCGCTTCTGAGTTATTTTTAGATAGTAATCTGCCAGACACAGTACAACCACATGGGCCTTCTCCAATGGTCATAAAGATTGACTGGTTCTGTACAAAGAAAAGCAGCCTAACATCTATCCTGATCCTAACTTGTTCTAGGCTATATATTTTGGTAACAGAACCTTGAACACTATTCAGTAGCTAGTAGGCAGCCAGGTGGTTCTGTACATTAACCACACCTGGCACAGGACAAGATGCTTAAGTACCAAACCAATACTACTGCCATACTCCTGTTCTTTGGTCAAAATCCAGGATTGCCTGCATTACATTAAACTCATTTTTAAGAAGCCAGCAAATTGCAAGATGGAGATTTTTAACGCTTCTGTGGCTTTTTACTTCTTTGGGCTCCATTATCTCCATCGGCATCTGCACAAACACAGGAACACTAAAAGGTTTGGTTTTGTTTCTTTTATTTATTTATTCTTCTTCTTTTAGTTCTTGCTCTGGAGCAAGCTCATGCTCATGAGTTCTCAAATGTCTTTTTAGGATCAGTAAAGCACAGCCCATCCCCTCTGGCACGCCATGTACTATGCTCTACTTTTTATTTTTTACTTTATGCATTAGCGGAGAATGGATTCATGCACTACACCAGACTGAGCAATTCCATTAATTTGCTTTGCATGCTCTCTGGCATATAAAGAAGTAGGACTTCATCAGAGTTTAACTCTTGCCATAGCGAGTTCCTTGCTTCTTTTCACTGCTCTCCATCCTGCATTCCAGTTGACTTCTGCTTACATGGTGGGAATGCCAGCAGTCTCATTCAGCATCAATGCTTGTGGCAATACTTTAAAAAACTCCATTCTGGGTCATGACATATTATTATTATTAGCATTAGCATTACCATTTCAACCCAGAAGGAGACCAGGGCATCAAAAAACAAAAAAAAATGCAACTAAAAATTAGAAATTTTAAATATATTTGTATTTTACTTAAAAACCTAAAATATTAAACACATCATAAAAAAAATAGACACATAACCTCATGGCTAATAATTTCAAGGTTGCCAGGAACATTGTCATTCAGCCACCAAATGCGTGGGTGAACAGCAATGCTTAATTCCCCCCCAAATGTTTGTAATGAAACAGACATATCTCATCAGGGAGCATTCCATAACCAGGGAACCACCACCAAGTAGGCCCTGTTATGGGTCACCACCAACCAGGCAGCACCCAGTTGTGGTACCACCGATAGATGCTCAACTAGAGCCAGGGCTTCTTCGGCTGTGGCTCCGATCTGGTGGAACACTCTGTCACAAGAGACTAGGGCCCTGCGGGACTTGACATCTTTCCGCAGGGCCTGAAAGACAGAGCTGTTCCACCAGGCCTTTGGCCAGAGCACAGCCTGACTCCCTCCCTCAGCAATCTTCGCGGAGCTCTGGCCCAATGGTTGCCAGTGGCTTCATTTGAATTAATTTTATAATGAATGATTTTAGAGTGTTGTTTGTGCTGTACTTTTGTACTGTTTTATTGTTGTTAGCCGCCCTGAGCCCGGCTTCGGCTGGGGAGGGCGGGATATAAATAAAATTTATTATTATTATTACCCCTGCTGATCGTGGAACCCAAAATTGTTGATATTGAGGGATTTGCACCTTAAGGTGCTTGGATTGAAAGTCATTTATGTCTTTATATGCTACTACTAATGTCTTGAACTGAGCCTCACTGAGAGAGGTCCCCATAACCTAGTTGTCAGGGCAAAGGTGAAGGGGCAAAAAAGAGGTACAGGAGGAAAGAAAGGATTCACACTAAGGAAGAAACTTCTTAGGGCCTTAATGCTTAGGATCTCCGAAGTCTGCACTTTGAGCAAAGCAGAGTGGAAACAGCTGAGGTAAAGGAGATTATGAAAGTAGAGAAACCCATTGCCACTAGATGTGGCAATGCTAGCTTGCATGACTTTAAAAGAGGAATTAGATAGCTTAATGTTAAAACACAGTTTTGTCTTTGTGGGGAGGGAGGCTGCTTTGATACTCTGCTTGTATATTTCCCAAAGCATCTGTCTGTCCACTGTTGGAAATATAATGCTGGTCTAAACGTATCCTTGGTGTGGCCCAGCAAAGCTCCTTTTACATTACTAGAAGTAGCTGTTCCCGAAGGCAGTGTTATGACTTATAAAACCTGAAAGCATTGGGCAGGAGGACAGGCAGCCTGGTAGTCATCATGCGAGGTTTGTGTACGGCTGAGTTTTCCTCTAGTAGCATGTAGGGCAAGGACTGCTTCTCCTTGCTTCCAACCCAATAATTCTTTACGCCGCTTTGAGCTGCAGACGACAGCTTGTGCCAGCTAACATGTTTGCTCCCAAGGAACAAGATTGTAATGGGCTGTACATTCTGCCAGCGTAACATTTCATGTAAAGCTGCACATCACTGTGCTTTGATCACTAAAGCAGAAAAACCACCGAGTCTCGGCAGAAAAGGGAGTTCAAAATAGTTTATGTATAAATACGCAGGTAACGTTGAACTGACCATTTGGCAAAGCTGGCTACGAAAGAAGGATTTCAAGCAAATGCAGGAGAATTGGAGCTTATCCTCACGTAGCCTTCTGAGGGTCTACATGTAATGCTGAGTGTTTCACTGGCAATCACGTTTTGTCTGTTTAATAATAAGAGGACACATTTCATTGGTTTTCGTTTCACTGCAGTACACAAGGAAGGAAAGTTTAACCCAGAGCTGTCCTGACTTGGGCTGATGGAGCCTGGAAAGCAACATGTTGGGTACTTCCCTCGTCCCCCCAATACAGTGGTACCTCAGGTTACAGATGCTTCAGGTTACAGATGCTTCAGGTTACAGATTCCGCTAACCCAGAAATAGTACTTCGGGTTAAGAGCTTCAGGATGAGAACAGAAATCGCATGGCGGCAGCACGGCGGCAGCAGGAGGCCCCATTAGCTAAAGTGGTACCTCAGGTTAAGAACAGTTTCAGGTTAAGAATGGACCTCTGGAACGAATTAAGTACTTAACCCGAGGTACCACTGTAGTAGAATGGGTGGTTTATTTGGAAACAGTTCATGGACGATCTGATTTGTAGCAAGTTATATTTTTACATAGAAAAAACATGTTTTTGTTTTATGTTTTGAGTTTTTTCTTTTTCCAACTATCTTCCTGGCTCTCTGAGGTCATTCCCACCTGCTCCCTTAAGAGCCCCTAGAGCACTGACACTCCTTCCCCTTCCACATCCTCAATATATGTATCTCTTCCACCTCCTCTGTCGCTTATTTTCCCACACACAGCTGAACGTTATTCACGCAGTGAAGTCAAGCAAGAAAGCATACTTTGTCTCGACGGGAGCAGCCGCACGGCAGCACCCACGAGAATATTTTAGAATCCCACATGAGTCAGTGGGAGAAAAGTTCCTGTGAAGTGGAAGAATAAACAAATACCATGGCTATGAGCAAACATTTGACTTGCAGAAAGTCCTGAAGCTGGTATTTCAGGAGCATCTGTATGCCATCAACATTTTACAGATGAAAATTGGGACACAAAAATGACACCCATAAAACTTTTCTCATCAGTCCAAAGAGCATAAACCACCGAGCCTCTTGGGCTTGCCGATCAGTAGGTCGGCGGTTCGAATCCCCGTGACGGGGTGAGCTCCCATTGCTTGGTCCCAACTCCTGCCAACCTAGTAGTTTGAAAGCACACCAAAAAGTGCAAGTAGATAAATAGATACCACTCCAGCAGGAAGATAAATGGCGTTTCCGTGCGCTGCTCTGGTTTCGTCAGAAGCGGCTTAGTCATGCTGGCCACATGATCCAGAAAAACTGTCTGCGGATAAACGTTGGCTCCCTCGGCCTGTAAAGCAAGATGAGCACCACAACCCCAGAGTCGTTTGCGACTGGACTTAACTTTACCTTTTACCACCATACCACCTGCAACACTGACCTACAATGCTGAGCAATCTCTACTTACCGGATGCTGCAGTTAATTTGCAATAGCCTTGGTTACAAATTCTGGTAGTTACTACTTTTAAAGCCCTAAACCATCAATGACCCTACAGATATTGTTGGGCTTCAAGCTCCCATCAGTTCCAAATAGTTCTCTTCTGCCTCATGTAGATGTTTCTGTTTTGGCAGACATTTGACCTGCCAAACTGTAGAAGTTCTAAATTTTCCTGGTTTTTTAAATAGTTTTTATATGCTGCCACTTGTCGCCATTATGACTGTTGTCTTGGGCTGCATACAAAGCATACATTTAAGGCACATAGCTTCCCAAAATGAATCCTGGGAGCTGTCGTTTACACCTCACAGAACTGCAGTTCTCGGCACCTTAACAAACCACAGTTTCCTGGATACTCTGGGGGAAGCCAGGCACTTTAAATGTGCCACAAATGTATGGCAGCCCTGTTTAGGGAAGTTTTTAATGTTTGATGTTGATGTTTTATCGCATTATTATTATTATTATTATTATTATTATTATTATTATTATTATATTGGGAGCCACCCAGAGGCTGGGGAAACCCAGCCAGATGGGTGGGGTATAAATTATTATTATTATTAGTAGTAGTAGTAGTAGTAGTAGTACATGGAGTCTTATTTTGTGCCAGAACCACCTGGGGCATTTTAATGGAAATGTCTTCTTCTTCTTTGGTGATCACTCATAGCCAAGTAAGATTGTCTTCCATTTAACAACGAGTCTGTAAGTGACTGTGGAGGCCAATTCTAGATCCACACGTCCTTCCACCAAGGGACATTGGTTTCTGGACGGGAATTGATCATGGTGTGGATTTGCCAAGTGTGCCTTCCTCTTAGCATGTTTCTCCCTTGCGTCCTGAGTTCAAGTGTCTTCAAAGCCTATGGCACCTTTGGTAAAGGCTGTTCTCCAACTGGAGCGCTCGCAGGCTAGTGTTTCCCAGTTGTCTGTGTTTAGAGTACATTTGTTTAGATTTGCCTTGAGACAGTCTTTAAACCTCTTTTGTTGACCACCACCATTACGCTTTCCATTTTTAAGTTCAGAATAGAGTAGTTGCTTAGGAAATGTAGAGTGTGTGTAAAAGATATAAGCAAAGGTTTGGATCATAAGTTGTCACAAGTGCAACTCCACCGAACCACCGTAGGTTGCTCTTGCAAGAGTGTTGTTGAGCATTCCATAGTTGCTTGTCTTGGATCCTCCCTGTTCTCACCCAGCAAAAGTCTCAGGTGGGTTTTGCTCCCACAATGAGTCTTGTCAGGGCAGTCTGCACATTTTCTGTACAGCTTTATTCCCGAGGCAATTATCTGGAGCTGCTTCTGTACCACCTGTTTTCCCTTTCCTTGTGCAATCAAAATGGTAATTATGAGCAATCTGCATGTGTGAGTGATAGAAGGGAACTCAACCTCCTGTGAGCAAGGGTGCCTAGAGGCTCACAGTTGTTAGATTCTTTCTGCTTGCACCACAGGGGCTCACATAGCAGAGGGCACTGCAGTGCCTCTGGCAGACTGCTTCTGTCCTGTGTGAGGCAGGCTTGTGCCCAGTGGCCCTTGCCTTCATGGATGTATTGGCTCCATCCATACCTGGCTGAGGTGGGAATGTTATTGAGATGTAGTTCCATAAAAGGTGGTAACAGTGGTGTTGCAATGGGGTGGTTGCCTGGAGTGTGGTTTCTTGCCATTGTTTTCAAAGTTTTCCTTTTCTTTGGAACTTTTGTGCGAGGGGTACATAGGATCCCATTGCTACGTTGGGATGACAAAAGCTGGTTGCTGGCTTGCTTGGACCATAGGATTGCCCGGCCAGTTGTTTTTGCTGCTATATTGCATTGTTATATCACTTCTATAAGTTTTGTTAGCCACCTCAGGTATTTTTTTTTTAAAAAAGAAAATATTTTAATTGAAATATATTATTATTTCTTATTTCCACTTTTTATATTTCACCTCTCTTCCTGGTGGGAGCATCTCATTCTCCAGTGTGTTAACTTTATTTTCCCCCTCCTGGTCTGAGTTCCACAAAACAGGATCAAATGTGGGTATTTTGATTCACTTGTCATTGTTTTGAAGATGCTGATTCATTGCCAAGCTGAGTCACATCCAATTAGCCTTGTGACATCAAGTCACAGTTTAAAATAAATCCGTAGTAGCAACAGCCTTGCTGGGAACATAACCCCCACCAAGGGTGATAGAGAATTTCCCTATATCTGCTGGAGTGTTCAGAAAGGAAGACATAAGATCTGTTTGTACAAGAACTGGTGTGTGTGTGTGTGTGTCGTAGGGAGCAAATGACATATTACTGGCCTTAGGCATTTTGGTGCCATTGGTAAAATGTTGAAATTGAACCATCTCAAGTTCTCCTTTGTTTCCTCTTTCTTGCTCAAAGAAACTACCTTGTCCCTATGTTCCACTTTCAGGTCAACTTTCAGGCCATTTGTGTCTCAAGTTTGTGTGTCAAGTGCCTCTAGGTATAATGCCTGTGGCTTCCCCATAACTATGGGATATTCTTCTCCCAGAAAGGCTCCAAAACCTGCATTGATTGAGATGTACAGCAGTAACTCATGGGGATTCTGGTTGCTTCCACTTAGGGGCCTGCACTGCTGTCCGGAAATTGGTTCTCCACAATTGGCTGAGAGTGGTGGTTCTAAACAGCAGCTAGTAAGTGCTTTATTATCCAGCAAAAAAACACTCCCATTGTTAATGTCCTTCTATTTTGTTTACTTAGAAGTAATTCCAGCTTAGTAAAGGTCCCCTGTAGTGCTTTTTAGTAATAATAAATAATAAAATTTTATTTATATCCTGGCCTCCCCAGCCGAAGGTGGGCTCAGAGCTGCTAAGAACAATAAAAGTAACACAGTTTACATAAAATCACAATCAATTAATTGAAATACATTCTAAAATCAATTCATTCTAAAATCAATTCAGAATCAAATTAATGGCAACCATTGGGCTAGAGTTCTGTGAGGATTACCAAAGGAGGGGGTCAGACTGTGCCTTGGCCAAAGGCCTGGTGGAACTGCTCTGTCTTGCAGGCCCTGAGGAAAGATGTCAAATCCCACAGGGCCCTAGTCTCTTGTGACAGAGCATTCCACCAGATTGGGGCCACAGCCGAAAAAGCCCTGGCTCTGGTTGAGACCAGCCTAACCTCCCTGTGGCCTGGGACCTCCAAGATGTTTTGTTTCTCTCTTGCAGGTTCTGCTGGTTTATTACTTCCTGCTCAGAGCAATAACAGCCCCATCAGAAATTCCCTCTATGTGTTCCCAGACAGATGGAGTATACTGGGGGGAGGGGTACACATGCTGAACCCCCATTCCCAATGCTGGCATCCCCATTGATTCTGTACTCTTGGCTTCCCCACATTTATGAGAAAGTTTGAAATAAGAACTATGCATGTTCGGCTGTAAGAGGCTTGGATTTTGTCTTAATGCCCATTACACGTGGAAGGAAGAAGCTCTGATTCCTTCTCTTCTCTTCTCTTCTCTTCTCTTCTCTTCTCTTCCTTTTCTTTGCCTTTGCCTTTGCCTTTGCCTATTCCTTTTCTTTTAAGATAATGCTATTTCACTATTGATTGGGATGAAATCAGTACAGTGGTGTCCTGCAAGACGAATGCCTCGCAAGACGAAAAAATCGCTAGACAAAAGGGTTTTGTGTTTTTTGAGCTGCTTCGCAAGATGAATTTCCCTATGGGCTTGCTTCGCAAGACGAAAACGTCTTGCAAGTTTGTTTCCTTTTTCTTAACACCGTTAATACAGTTGTGACTTAACTTCGAGGAGCAACTCATAGAATACGGTGTGGTAGCCTTTTTTGAGGTTTTTGAAGACTTTGGTGATTTTTGAAGCTTTTCCAAAACTTTCCCGACACCGTGCTTCGCAAGACAAAAAATTCGCTAGACGAAAAAACTCGCGGAACGAATTAATTTCGTCTTGCAAGGCACCACTGTAATTAAAGCACTTCCTTCTCCAGTGGAGAAGGAGAGAACAAAAACTGAGTAATTAATGTACACACGGAAGGCTATCCACCAGTACTACTGCAGTTGTGCTGAACAGGAAGCAATAACAGTGCAAAAACTGACACTGGACAAGCTGGCATTATAAACTGGATTATAAACCATTGTTGAAAAAAGACGGGGAGGGCACAGAGAAGATACTGATATGAAACAGGTTGGCAACAACTTCTGTAAAAAGTGAGTGAACAAATTATGGCAATGCAAATGAAACAAGTAATGTGGAAGCAAACCTTGGCTTTTGCTCCTTAAGAAATTATTATGAGTAGCTGTGAAAATATTTTTTCATGAAAATCATGATACAGAAACTCCTTATTGTCTGCAAAGTATCTGACAGCCTCCTTGATTATATACAATACTGAACTCGGAAAAGTAGTTCAAGAAGGGTGTAAACAATGAGATAGAACTGCAAAAACGACATCAGTCTTTCAGAATTCGCATACAGTATACCTGTATACCTGACGCACATGCTATGAGAAGCTATGAGAAAGCAGCACAACTGAAGAGGGTCAATTTAAAAAAACAGCTACTCTCGGAGATGCAAGGGAAGTAGCAAAATGCATTACATAAATCTCTAGTGGACAGTAGCCTTGCCTAATGGAGTGGACAGGCTGATAATAGGATTTGCATGCTCAGCTTCATTGCTCTCTCTGCTTCAGGGGATGGTTTTTCTGTGACTAAAATGGTCAAAAGATAGTAAATCCAAGGTAGGTTAGGACAACAAATGGTGATCAGCACACAATCACCATTTGCGGATTCCTCCCTTGAAAGCTTATTCTGTGGAAGACCACAGTATGTTTCATAAGTCTGAAGACCAAGTATCCAGTCAATAGTAATTAATTCTTAGTGGAGAGACCGTATGGTAATGGAAAGAGCAGAAATACATATCATGAACATGCTTTTAATGAAAGGGCTGGTGTCAGGCTGTTTTTATTGTAATTATCGGTATACTGTAATCTATTTTTTATAAATGTTTATTTTTTTCTGTGTTTTTATCAGTTTATTTTTATCTGTAAGTTGCCCTAAGTCCCATCAGAGAAAAAAGTGGGGTTTGTATAAACAAACAAATAAACTGAACAGCAACATTACAAAGCTCACCTCTAAAGCAAGTAAGACAATAGTGCTAAATCAGTTCATAGGTTAAAGGTTTGGACTTTTGGGGCTTGAAGTTGCAAAAAATAATAATACAAAGAAGTAGGGTGTTTTTTGGGGGGGAAAACACAGCATAATAACTGAGGGAAACAATAATGCAATATTTAGTGTGGTGGTGGGGCACTGTGTGTGTGTGTGTGTGTGTGTGTGTGTGTGTGTGAGAGAGAGAGAGAGAGAGAGAGAGAGAGAGAGAGAGAGAGAGAGATGTTGTGGAGCCTCAGGAATAAAATAGTGAGCAAATGGTGTCAATACCAGGGGAAAGTTGGTGTGAGGGCACACTATGAGTCAATAAATGTTGAGAATGAAACAAGATTGGAGAAGATATTTGGAGAACATATTTGTGGCAAAAATGGAAATTATTCCATATTCATTTTTTTATGCAAGCCTATTCCCCTTTCATGGCTACTTGTCCTATTTTATGCCATTTGCTTTTATAAAAATAAATGACAAGGCTGCTCTTCTTTTAAGCCTGGGCTAGCGAGGATTTTAGATTGATCACCGACAAATGATACAACACGCTGCATTTCTGTTAGGAAATACTCTGGAGCAAACAAAACAAAAGCCTAATTAAGCAAGACAGATTGTCATGTTAGTTACCCTTTGGTTCCAGATGTTGCATTAGTGATGTTGATCTGATGTCACATGTGCATCAAAGCCTTATGGCAATGTCCAACAGGACCTGCTTGCTCATGTAGATAATGTGACTTGCATAGAGCACTCTCACCTTCGTTTCTCCAGCAGTGGGGTGATTGTAGGACCTACCTACAATCAGGTGATGCTACATGCGTCACTGACGATCACATCCATGTTTATTGTTTATTTAGCAGCAAGGGAGGAGAGGATGGATTTTCATCAAGACCATAATGTGCAGATAGGGGAGGTTTATCCCTTCCCTCACCAGTCACACTGCCATGGAAAATGGCAATGAGCAATTGGGAAAGCTCCCACTGTTGTCAATTGCAGTACAGTGGTACCTCGGGTTAAGAACTTAATTCGTTCTGGAGGTCCATTCTTAAATCCCATGAGAGGGTGTCCTCCACCCTGCTTCTACAATATAGTTAACTGAGCAAGGAGAGAGAAATAATTGCAGTGCCTTTTTGTTGTTGCCATTGCCTGAAGTTCATTGCAACTCTTTGTGTTTATCCAAGCTCTATGAAAAGCTACAGAAAATTCAAGATGTGGGCTTCGCTTGATTCCTTTCCCGCCGCCCCCCTTGAATTAGTCACACACAAAAAACCCATTACAGTGGTACCTCGGGTTACATACACTTCAGGTTACAGACTCCACTAACCCAGAAATAGTACCTCGGGTTAAGAACTTTGCTTCAGGTTGAGAACAGAAATCGTGCTCTGGCGGCACAGCAGCAGGAGGAGGCCCCATTTGAGATGCACTTTTCAGTAGATCCCTATGATACCAATGATCAACGAGGTTTGAGAAACATGAGGAGTGTTTTGATTGGCCCTGAGTGACTCAAACTGTCCAATAGACTATTGTGACTAATTTCCATTTCCTGCTTTGGGGAGAATTTCCTTCTATTCATCAAGGTTCAAAACTAAAGATGGCTTTTCACTTTATTCACCAAACCTGAAATGATTTGCTTGTATTTTAAGCATATCATTAGTGTACTGAACATGTCTGTCAGGGGTTCAGAGACAGAGGCACAGGTGAGGGAGGAGACGGAGAGCGACGAGGAAGAATCCCAGGACAGTGAGGAAGAGGATGACAATGACTCGAGATCTTCCATGAGTCTCTCAAGTGAATCGGAGGATTCTCAGGAGGGGGCGCCCCTAGTCAGGACAAGGGGGGTCACAGGGGGGACCTGCCAGGAGCAGGGAAGCAGCAGGGAAACCCCGAGCGGGAGTGGGAGATCGGGGCCGGCTTCCCAGCAGGAACGAAGGGAAGAGAGGGGGGTTCCCAGTGTGACACACGGAGCAGAGCAGGAAAGAGACAGGGGAAGGAGATCTGGGGAGAACGTCCTGCCGGAAGAGGCGGAGAGTAGTACAGGGAGTAGTGTAAGTGTCAAAAGGAAGGTCAGGGGTAGCGAGCGCGCGCCAAGTTCAAATGTGGAGGCGCGCGGAAATGGAGAAAGCCCGGAGGAGGAGCCCAGCCCCAAAGCACGAAGGAGGGGGGAACAGGCATCTCAGGAATCCGCTTCAGGAGAGAGCAGGAGGGAAGGAACCCAGGGGGGCAGAAAGACCCTGCGGAAAAGGAAAGACAGGAAGCGGTGGTCTAGCACAAGCCTCTTAAGTTGGTGCAGGGGCGGGACTGATTCAGAGGGGACTTCAAATGTCTGACGTTACAGACTAGAGGCTGCGCGCCTCGGTTGTGGAACCAATAATGAACTGCAATAAACATCCTTGTATATAAGAAGAGCTCGGCGTTGGTCTTTTGTGAGCTGAGACCTGAGGCAGCCTCTGACAATGTCCTTTGTTCTTTTCTTTGTTGTTTACAGGGGTGTTGTTTTTTACAGTGATTGTCTTAAATTTGATGAATGTTGAGCATCGTGGATAAATTGCATAAAGGTGAGGAAATTCAGAAATGCAGGGATGACTATCACACTGAGATTATTGACATTCACTTGCATATGTCTGAAAAGGAGGCAAATGTGTATCTCTTTGCAGGAATTCACAAAGGTTTTCCGAAATGCACAGCATTCCCATATAAATATCAGCATTAGCCAGATTTTGGACATTCACTCTAATATAACATGGTGGGGAACACCATCCTTCAACTTCATGGACTTCTGGGGCAGAAACTATGCAAGGAAAGCTACCAGGGCATAACTCTTCTTTCATGGGAAGAAACTCTGTAGGAGAAAGTTCAGCCCATAGGTGAAGAACCAATGGAGACAATGGTTTATTTATTTATTTGCTAGTTTTCCTATCACCCTTCAACAATGTCTCTAGGGCAGTTTACAAAGAGTACAAATAAATCAATGAAAACATGAAATCTGATCTTCAAACAGCATTACAACACCAATTGAAAACAACATTAAATTAGTTAAAATGGTTTTAAAAGCTTGGGAGAATAGAAAGGGTGCAAATGTCTGGTACAAATAATCATATATATATTTTTAATGTTATTGGTGCCAGCCATGCCTCTTTTGGGAGATATCTCCACAGATGGATTCTGTCTCCCCAATTGCCACCCCCACCTCACCTAACGTGGCGAGAGGCACCCAGATTTCACCCGGTCTGCCTGAAAACTGCAACCCTCTATATAGGAAACTCTTCCCTCAATTCTCTGTAGCCCTGTTGATGCCGAGTCCCGCACATGAATAGAATCAGATGGGACCATCATGCCTGAGGATCACTTGTTTGCACAGCTGATTCAAAGAGAGAAAATGCACTTGGCATATGCTCAGAGGCACTAGACTTTCCTAGTGGCTTAGACCTTGTGGTGTGGAGCCCTGCAGATCCTTTGTTCATATTAAGCCTTGGAGGCAAGTTAAATTACACTGTGGGATTTAAATCCAGTGGGGAACTGGAAGCTATTTCCCACACTGAAATTTAACATACTATTCCTCTGGACTGCACACACACTAAGGTTAGGCAGCCACATTGGAGGAACTGGAGACAATGTTTATAGCGCCTGCCTAACCTCCTGACACAGGGAGGCATGAATATCTCATCCCTAATGTAGCACCATAAGGCGAGATGAGACTTCCTCACTAACCTACTATTACGGGATGGGCTCACCTCCCAGCTGCTATCGTTCTGATTGTCATTCCTAGTATGAATATATATACTCATCTGTCTCTTTTCACATCCCTTTGTCTTCTCCTCCTCCCTCCCTCCTTCCACAGCAGCTGCCAGCTAATTGGCCCTTTGATACCATCCGTGGGTTTTTGCCAAAGATATCAAACTGAAAGGTGGGGGGAGAAAAGCAGGCAACCATTTGGACCCTCAAATTAAGACTCCCTATTTCTCTCTCTTGTTCCCCCTCCTTCACCCAAAACCACATTCCTCAAAGCCCAGGCAGTATCTCCAGTGGATGAAGGTTGAGCGTGTGCACACTCAAACAACTTTGATTTCTTTTCTCAAGCTATCACAAGCTGACTTTGCAAATGTGGAATTCTCCTTCTCCCTCCCCCCCAATACTCGCTTTGTTTCCTTCTGAAGCTTTCGCGAGCTCCCGATTTAATTAGGATGCAAACAATCCCCAAGGAATGTTTAATTAATATTAAACGGGAAAATGGGATGATTAAGCTGCAAAAGCAGGGCGGACGGGGGATAGATGCTATTATTTATACAATGGAGCTGGCAGCCATTTGTTGAGGCAAGAAAAGTTACACCAGGGTGAAATCCTTCTTAGTGGGAAGTTATTCCCCCCCCACCCTAATTTTCTGCTTGGGCCTTCTCTTAAATTTCTTTGGGGTTTTTTGGATCCGATCAAGCAAAGGTTTTAAGTTCACTGTCACTTGTGTCCTCTTCATTATAAGCATTTGAGGCCACAAGGCCTAAAAATAACCAAGAAGATGTCAATTGAGAAGTTGGCTGCGTAGGAAACAACCTTCGAGAGAACACCACCACCAACAGGAGAATCCAAGGAACATTTGCTATACTAAAGGGCATAATTGGGCTGACCTAATAAATTTTGCTGCCTGAAATAAAGTACAAGATGGCATCCCTTGCACTCCCCAATCCATATACAGAAGTTGACTAGATTGGCAACTGTTTCTTACGAACCAGCAACATACAACACAACCAAGAGCAGTAGATCTTAGGCAGTAAAGGGTAGACCACATGCTGCATACCAATACATGGCCGCCATTTCTGCCTCCCACGGCCCAGCATTGGCTGCCTGAGGCAGTTATCTTGCTCTGCCTAATGGTAGGACCGGTCCTGAAATTACTTTTCTGAATGATGCCCTTCAGTCTCAGCTGGGTTTGGGGTGGGGTTGAAGGTTTGAATGTGCCCCCACATAATAATTACACAGATAACTAGTGTGTCAAGTATGGAGGAATTATGTTATTTTCTCTAACAAATGGATTCTGTGTATTATGTTGCTTTATTTCCCCCCTCCCCAACAATGGATAGCACATTTAAAATGTGCCTTCACATCTGCAGCCTGAAATGATGTCATCCAACACAAGCTTTATCATTTAATTCTGTTGGATGTAAAGCAGAAACTGGCCCTTGCATGCGACCCCCCCCCCCAGACACATACAGCCAGAAGCAATATTGCTTGATCTGACATGTGGCACTGCTGTCTAACACTTCCTTATTAACTCCTCTGTCTTACTTCTGTGTCCCGAATGGTCCCTTGTGGAATCTCATTCACCGGCACACCAGGAAAAGTCTTCCCTGCCCCCCTTCTTCACTTTCTCTTTTTCTTTAAGCAAGAAGTGGTGAAAAATGGAAGCTCTTTGAAGGCTGCTTTGATGCACAGATCACAGAATTGTATCAGCAAAAGAGAGCAAAACCTCATTTACTCAAATACCGAGCTGTAGGAAGAGCAGAGACAACATTTCAGAGTGTTCCTCAAAATGTTGGGATTTGAATGCAGGACTCTGAAGTACAAGCATGTCAGATTCCCCTTTTGAAGAAATCCAGTTTTTTTTTAAAA
Organism: Podarcis vaucheri; assembly: GCF_965113315.1. Lineage (NCBI taxonomy): Eukaryota > Metazoa > Chordata > Lepidosauria > Squamata > Lacertidae > Podarcis > Podarcis vaucheri. The sequence goes on along the minus strand of NC_138764.1, from coordinate 69,823,830 downwards.
AAATACATTTTTGAAGGAATAAAGACATCCTGTTGATGGAGCATCAATAAGGTAATAATGACAAACACAGCACAGCACTATCACACCTTGTTTCCAGATTCCCTTAAATTATCAACAGATGTAACTGGAGAAATTGGAGAAACATTTCATTCTAGAATCAAAGAATAATAGAACTGTAGAGTTGGTCATCTAGTCTAGCCCCCTGCAATGCAGGAACCTTTGGCCCAACATGGGCTCAAACCCATTACCCTGAGATTAAGTGTCTTGGACTCTACCAGCTGAGCTATCATATGGAGATCTATTGCATCCCCCCCCCTCTGAAAATAGCTTCTTGAGAAGCTGGTTCAATTCCAAAAGTAAGAGTTCATGTAGATTGGAGGTTTTTAAGCAGAGATTGGGTGGCCATCTGGCATGGATGCTTTAACTGGGATTTCTGCATAGCAGGGAGTGGGACTAGATGCCCTCGGGGTCCAACTCTACAATTCTCTTCTATTATTTTACTATTGATCCTGCATTACCATGAAATGTGTCCATCTGAAAGCAGATGTAGTCAGTCCCGGCAATGGGGGTGTTTCACAGAGGTGTGTGCCAAATGGCATTGTGGCCGGGCATATATGAAGATTGCAATCCCCACTTCCTTCTTCATTCATCTTGGGCAGGAGCAGGGAGAGAAATGCACAGATAACTGAAGGTTTTCAGTGTCCTCGGGGTTGCTGTCATGGCGTCTTTGCCAGGAGCAATTCTTGCCAGCCGAGAAAGCCCCAGTGTTTCAGAAGTGCTGTGCTGTACACCTGTGATGCCAGCTGACCTTCAGAGGAGCTTAGTTGCTTGCATTGGCCCTGTGAAAAATGCTGCCCAAGAAGGATGAAGAAAGAGAGTGTGTAGGAGCCCCCTCACCCTTTTAGTTCTCTAGCAGTAAGAACAACAGCCAGTAAACTGGCAGCTCAGCTTCCAGGGTTGTCAGTGCCTGTTTGGAAAAATCACAGAGATGAGCAGCTTGGAGAGACAACAGCTGTTTAATGCTAGCATGGTTCTGGGCAATGGGCTGCACAGCCACAGCAAGAAGCCTAAACTACAAATTAAGTCTTTGTGCCATCCTCAAGGCCAGCCCTGCAGTTTACTTTTCTTTCTCCAAATGCCCATAATGTCACAGTGAGGAATCTTTATGATTTCAGAACCTGATATCTATCTATCTATCTATCTATCTATCTATCTATCTATCTATCTATCATCTATCTATCTATCCATTCATCCATCCAGGGGTGAGCCCTGTGAGTTACTATGGGCTATAGTTGAAATGCCAACTTTGAAATGCTTCAAAAAACCAACAACAAAACCTGTCAGGGAACTGACATCGGAGCCAGAGGCGGAGGGAAGGCTCTCAAGTGATGCTGGAGAAGGACCCAGCAGGGAGAGAGGTAGCTCATCAGCGGGGGAAGGAAATCAGCACAACACCAGGGATAAAGGGGGGCCGATGGGGGAATCGGCGAGAGGGCTCCAGGACTCTTTGCTGGACACCAGCGGGGAGAGCACGGGTCCTCCGCTACCCACACCCTCCCTGCGCAGAAGACTTCCGCGCAGGGAGAGTAGGAGGAGACTTGGCATCAAACAGCTTTTATGCTGGAAAAGGTTTAAGAAACGCCCACTGACGGATTCTGCTAGCGACTGAGGCAGCCACGAAGTGAAGGGCTGACCAGACAGAAAAGGTTTAACAAGGCAACATAGCCAGGAGTGGCGGCAACTTACGCACGAGCAACCCCTATATTCATTACAAAACCTATTACCACTGATGTTATCTTAATAGTGTGTCGATAAAGAGGAACAAAATATATTCCAGATCTGCTTCCAGATGTGGATGATTAAGCTGTACCCAGTTGCTTCTGGCCTGCATAAAGCTGGGAGCAGATTAGCAATTCATGACACAAACTTCTAACACTCCTTAGTGTGGTTGGCAGTCCCCCTTTTCCCAAACCCCCAAGTGTTGGGAGATGTGTCCATCGTGTAGCGGAAACAGTTAAATACACACATGATTGCAGTCTCCATGCATCAATATGGCAGGGGAAAAAGAAAGATGCTTCATGGAAACACAAGATGAAAGTGCCAGAGGTCCCATACACCCCAAACATTTAAAGTGCACTTATACTACTGTAAAGCTCCTGGCTTTTTCAAAATAATCCTGGGAACCATACTTTGCTAAAGGTGCTTGGAGTTCTTGGAAGACCCATCCCAGAGCAATAATTACCACATATAACAAACTAATGTTCCATGGATTCTTTGGGCAGAGGGAGCCATGACTGTAAAAGTGTAATAAGAGTGCTTTAAATGTATGGTGTGGATGGGATTCCTAGAGAGGAGAGATTTACTTACACAGAAGAACATGGCTAGAGAAATCTCAGACATGTTCTCTACAGCACATTGGAAAGAGTTTAATCCAGGATGAGCAAACAGGCTCATAGTGCATCTTCTGTGGGAGTGGGAGAAGAGGCCGCTGCTATGATCTGAGGTATTCACATACCTCTCAAAGATTTTGCAAAGACAATGGTGACTTCACCATGCGGCAGCTATCAAAATTAAGCAGAAATAGGAAGCTTTGAGAATTCCTTGTCATATATGGCTCAGACTCCCTGGTAAACAAATCCACAGGCTCACTCTATGAATGTTTCAGAGCCTTCAAGCCAGTGTGTTCTGCTACCAAGTCCATTTGAATCGAACAGTCCTGACGCTGACAGGCACAATCTCTGTAATAAACGGAGAGAATGACTTTTGCAGCATGCAGCTTGTGTGCTTGAGCTCTCTGTGAAGGAAGGGACATTCATAGGCCTGTAATACCCATTATTAGGACCAACTAAAATGTTACAAATGTATATTCAATGGGATTTATTCCTGAGAAAGGACTACGACCGTCCTTCCTCTCATGAGTGTAGTTAATAGGTTTATGGTGCGATACATCCCTATTGAAACTTACTAAAGTTTTGCAGTTGATTTCAATTATTTCAACTGCACTCTTTGTCTTGTGTCTTCCCTTCCCTTTTATACATTTTGCAAGGAATAAAACTGATGAACACTGGAAAAAAAGAAGGGAGATTTGTCATAGAATAGACAAAAAGGACACTTTATTAACAGATAACAGCTTTAAAACGAATTTACAAAATAATACATTATGCCCCAAATAAATCACTTGAAATGAAAATTCTCTAAAATGCCGTAGCCTCAAGAGACCCTCTTCAGAGTCGCATCTGCTCCCTTGCAATTTGAAGATATCTATAGTCTAGTTGAAGGGACGGGGGTGGCGCTGTGGTCTAAACCACTGAGCCTCTTGGGCTTGCCAATCAGAAGGTCGGTGGTTCGAACCCCCGCGATGGGGTGAGCTTCCGTTGCTCAGTCCCAGCTCCTGCCAACTTAGCAGTTCGAAAGCACGCCCAAAAAGTGCAAGTAGATAAATAGGCACCGCTCCGGCGGGAAGGTAAACGGCATTTCCGTGCACTGCTCTGGTTTCGTCAGAAGCGGCTTAGTCATGCTGGCCACATGACCCAGGGAAACTGTCTTGGCCTATAAAGCGAGATGAGCTCCGCAACCCCAGAGTCATCTACGACTGGACTTAACTGTCAAGAGTCCTTTACTTTTTATAGTCCAGTTGGGAAAAGAGTGATGCAAAACAAACTTTAGAAGAATGAATGGTTGTTGTTGTTGTTTTGAGGTGGCAAATTCTCCTTTGCTTCATCATCAAAAATGGACCCCCAAGTTCCTTCATGCCATTCCTGCATGAATAATGTCTAATCGTTTAATTCCATTTGTAGGGTATGCCTAATCTGAACAATGTCCATTGCATCTGGGAACTCTTGCTGTCTGCATTTATTACTAATCCTTTAAGAACAGTTGCAGGTCTTTGCCAATTAAAAGTAACAGAAGGAGCAGAAAGAGAATGAATGTGGGGTTTTTTTGTTTTTGTGGTTTTTTAAAGAAAACTTCCCATTCCCTGTCTAGCCTATCACAATATTCAATGCATCTATATTCACAATAGCTCTGGAAGCAGGAAGGAGGATTTTATTATGTGCCATTTATGCACACATCCTACAAAAGCACGAGCAGTTGGATCTTCAAGGTGCTCATATTAGCAGGATGAGCCTCGTGGCATAAAATGAAGTGCAGAGGTCCATGGTCTATATTGCATGACCCCAAAAGCCTGTAGCACAGGCCTTAAACTGCAAACAGTCAATGGAAGTGATGATATTCCAGCTGAACTACTTAAAATTTTAAAAGATTATGCTGTTAAGGTGCTACACTCAATATGCCGGCAAGTTTGGAAAACTCAGCAGTGGCCAGAGGATTGGAGAAGATCAGTCTATATCCCAATCCCAAAGAAGGGCAGTGCCAAAGAATGCTCCAACTACCGCACAATTGCACTCATTTCACACGCTAGCAAGGTTATGCTTAAAATTCTACAAGGAAGGCTCAAGCAGTATATGGACCGAGAACTCCCAGAAGTGCAAGCTGGATTTAGAAGAGGCAGAGGAACCAGAGACCAAATTGCAAACATGCGCTGGATTATGGAGAAAGCTAGAGAGTTCCAGAATGACATCTACTTTTGCTTCATTGACTATGCAAAAGCCTTTGACTGTGTCGACCACAGCAAACTATGGCAATTTCTTAAAGAAATGGGAGTGCCTGATCACCTCATCTGTCTCCTGAGAAATCTCTATGTGGGACAAGAAGCTACAGTTAGAACTGGATATGGAACAACTGATTGGTTCAAAATTGGGAAAGGAGTATAGCAAGGCTGTATATTGTCTCCCTGCTTATTTAACTTATATGCAGAATTCATCATGCGAAAGGCTGGGCTGGAAGAATCCCAAAACGGAATTAAGATTGCCGGAAGAAATATCAACAACCTCAGATATGCAGATGACACAACCTTGATGGCAGAAAGTGAGGAGGAATTAAAGAACCTTTTAATGGTGGTGAAAGAGGAGAGCGCAAAATATAGTCTGAAGCTCAACATCAAAAAAACGAAGATCATGGCCACTGGGCCCATCACCTCCTGGCAAATAGAAGGGGAAGAAATGGAGGCAGTGAGAGATTTTACTTTCTTGGGCTCCATGATCACTGCAGATGGTGACAGCAGTCACGAAATTAAAAGACGCCTGCTCCTTGGGAGAAAGGCGATGGCAAACCTAGACAGCATCTTAAAAAGCAGAGACATCACCTTGCCAACAAAGGTCCGTATAGTTAAAGCCATGGTTTTCCTAGTAGTGATGTATGGAAGTGAGAGCTGGACCATAAAGAAGGCTGATTGCGGACTTCCGGGGTGGCGCCTCCAGTGATGGCGGACTCCCTCTGAACTGGAGGGACAAGCTCTGCAAGAAACGGGTCTTTTCCGCTGCGGCGTAGCGGGGACCCTTCTGAAAATCACAGGCGGAAGAAGCCTGTGACCGTGGGACTCGGTGGGCACCTTTAGCGCCCCCCCAACCCACTAAGGAACCCAGAAACGGGCTCTTTTTCCTGCGACAATTTGGCATTGAAAATAACTAACCGTGAGTACTGGAATGCTAAATACCTGGATTTTAAACAAGAATTGGCGAAATAAAAGGAACTTGGACTCTAAAATTTACCCTAATTTGGTACTGAAACGGAAAGGGCTAAAAGGAAATATGTTTCTAAACAACACATGGAGCATAGTCTGGACTGTGAGAAAGGGGCTGATTTGCTGAAAAGGGTCAAAAACACTATTAAGCTGGAGTTCCCGCGAGTGAACTCCACCTTCCGTTCTTTTGTAGTTATAACAAAGCAAAGACAACGTAAACTAGAGCCTTAAAAATCACTTTTAAAGGATTGTCTCTCATCATTCAAAATTGTGGAACCCCCCTTCGGAAGCAGCAGAAGAAGGGGGACGTTTACTGAGTTGTTTAAACCTGCGGAAACAAAGTTAAAGTAAAGTAATTTTCCACTGTCCTGACCCTGGAGCGGGGTGTCAGATTTGATGACTGAAGCTCATTGACCAGAAAGAAACGTTTTGACAGATAGTTAAAAGGAGGGAAACACTGTGACTCCATTGTTTCCTTTCGTTTATCGACAAAATATCTTAAAGAAGAAGAAACTTTGTCGCTATTGTTTTCAAGGAAAAGGATAATCTGAAGTTTTTCCCCCTAGAGGGGAACTATGGAACTGTAACTAAGTCCTGGGAACTTGCAGCTGTTACTGATAACAACTGTGGGAAAGAACTCTGTGACCTTGTAGGACAATGCCTTCAGAAGCACTGTTGGGTGCTTTCTGTAAAATAAGTGCCCTATTGGATCAGTTAAGTCAGAAGATGGACTTTCTGACTAATGCGGTCAGAACCTTTGAACAGGTAGTGGTAAATTATATGGAGCCCACCGAGGAACCAAAACAGGAGCATGCCATGACAGAACAACTGAAAGAAGAGGATCTTGCTGAATCTGGGACGCCTGGGATGGAGGGACTTTTGGCCCAGCAGGAAAATGAGCCTTTGGATCTTATAATTGAACTTGGAAAAAACCAGATTTGGAAAGATAAAGTTTGGATTGAACTGGAAATGGGAGTTGGACTGGCCCCCCTTTGCAGGGATGGTTGGACTTTCCGTGTCTGGTAATGGGCCATCAGAGGTTTGGAGTTGTTGGGACTTTTAATCTTGGAGGGAATTTGAAATATGTTTCTAAACAACACATGGAGCATAGTCTGGACTGTGAGAAAGGGGCTGATTTGCTGAAAAGGGTCAAAAACACTATTAAGCTGGAGTTCCCACGAGTGAAAGGAAAATATGAAGAAGAGCTGCGAAAGGGGCATGGAAGAGATTTAAAGGCCTCGGATATAAGAGCACCAGGTTAATGTGCCACATTAATGGACAAGAAAAGACTGACAATCCTGGGACCGGGGGGAGGGGACGCTGGAAGAAGATTGGATTGCTTTTATTTTATTGTATCTTTTCTATATTATTATTACTAGAAATGTTTTATGAATTTGGAGAAAATGTTGAGATGAAATTACTTGGCTCTTGTAAAAATGTTTAAAGAATCTGGCAAAAAGGTAATGGTTAAGAGAAGTTGGCAAAAAAAAAGATTTAAGTTTTAAGCTCTAAGGTCGTTTTTATAAGATAAGATGACAATAGAGCAAGGTAACGTAAGGATAAAATATCATGTATTATGGAAAGGATTTGCTGTGACAATTATTAACTAAGATACAAGAGATGGGAGGAGGAGGAGGTCATGGAAAGAAGGTAATGGAAATTGGAGAATTTGAAAGTGATGGTTTTATTTTCTCTTTTTCTTTTTGTGTTTTTGTGTTTTTCTCTTTTTTTGTAATGTTGTTTCTTTTTCTGTGTAATTTTAATTTTTTTTGTGTTTCAATAAATATTACTTATAAAAAAAAACATAAAGAAGGCTGATTGCTGAAGAATTGATGCTTTTGAATTATGGTGGTGGAGGAGACTCTTGAGAGTCCCATGGACTGCAAGAAGATCAAATGCATCCATTCTTAAGGAAATTAGCCCTGAGTGCTCACTGGAAGGACAGATCCTGAAGCTGAGGCTCCAATACTTTGGCCACCTCATGAGAAGAGAAGACTCCCTGGAAAAGACCCTGATGCTGGGAAAGATTGAAGGCACAAGAAGAAGGGGACGACAGAGGACGAGATGGTTGGACAGTGTTCTCGAAGCTAGAAATATGAGTCTGACCAAACTGCGGGAGGCAGTGGAAGACAGGCGTGCCTGGCGTGCTCTGGTCAATGGGGTCACGAAGAGTCGGACACGACTGAACGACTAAACAACAACAACAAGTTTGTCTGTTGGCTTAGCCAATTCTCCATAGTTCATCAACTTTTCTTGCCATTGTTCCTTTGATGGTATTTCTTCCGTCTTCCAATATTGCGCAATCAAGATTCTTGCCACTGTTGTAGCATACATAAATGATGTCCATTTTTCTTTTGGTAGCTCTTCTTTTGGAAGTTTTTAATGTTAGATGTTTTATTTTATTTTTAATATTCTGTTGGGAGCTGCCCAGAGTGCCTGGGGAAACACAACCAGATGGGTGGGGTATAAATAATAAATGATGATGATGATGCAGAGTCCACAAACCACAAAATACTGAGTCCACATTATTAGAAACCTTCAGCTTTAACTTTGCTACTGAATAATTGTTCAGAATAATTTTAATACAGCAGAGAATATTGGGTAAGGGAGATGGGAGGTGAGTATGGGAAGGGGCATGGGCTATTGTAATTGTCTTCCAAACAATAGAAGTGCTGCCTCTTTGGAAAAGCAGATTTTCGACTTTCGTGGGTTATTTTTGAGCGTACTAATGAACAAAGACAGACAAGAAGTGGCAGGTCCTTCTAGGCTAATTCATTGACCTCCTTCACACTGGATACTCTAAGCCAGCCTGCTCTCCATTTCATTTTAAATTATCTTCAGCCATTACACTTCTAATCAGAGCAGCAAACATTTTCCAGCTCATCTTTGACCTTGGGGTATCAGGGTTAGGTGGCTAGAAGACCAAACCAGCCTGTGGCTCCACCTTGACTTATTATTCAAGATGCCTTGTGGAAAGCCAATGGACTCCATAAAGCCACGTGCCTAGGAATCTCCGTTTGTTGGGTTGTGCCACATATATACATGGCTCTCCATAAGGTCAAGATCAAGGCAACTCAGCAGTCAGCATGGGAGGTATCACAGCAAGGGGCTGTAGTTGCTTTCTAGATAAAGATAACTGTTGACATTCCAGGCTCTCTAAAAGGTCAGCAGCATCTCCTTATTGCAAAGGAATCAGCTTTCAAACCAAGACATCAAATGAGCTGGATGACTGGGCTTTTCCAGAGACATAAAACAAACAATAGTTATGGTGGCCTTGCACTAGCAGAATGTTTTGTATGTTGTGGGGGTGGGCAATTATTAACTTAAGACTCCAGCTAGTTTAGCAAAGATGTGACCAGAGCAGAAAGCAAAGCAGGGTCACAGTAGAACAAACAGCAAAATGGAGTGGGATAAGGGTTAAAGAACCTCATTGCAACTAGATCCCTAATCTGTTCCAGACACTAATGCAGGTGTGTGGAACATGAGGCCCTACAGAAGTTGTTGAACTACACCTCCCATCACTCTTTGCTCATGTATGCTAGAACTGGTGAGAGTTGCAATTTAGCATCATCTGGAGGACCAAAACTTTCCTACTTCTGCTCTAATGTCTTCTGGAGTTACTCCATAGTTTAAGGAATTTAATTCCATAACAACTGGCTCAACTCAAGCAGTTCAGCTTAAATGGTTTGTGGAGTGCAACCTTGCTTTGCCTCTATACTTCCATATCCCAAAGATCATAAAAATGACAGATACGTCTTCTATTTACAGATAAATCTATGAGAACTATTTTTCTGCTTGTAGCAGCTCTGTCTGAATGGGGATAGTATTGCTGTCTTGTTAGATGATCATGAATACGGGGTTCTGGGTTACGTATGATGTTTACTATGTGATTTTTTGCTACTAGAACTCACAGCACTTATCTATACTAATAGCAAATTCATTCTTCGAGTGCTTATTTTTATGCATCCAAAAGAGAACTGACAAAGGAGGAGGTGGTTTCAGCATGCTTGGGGTTCAAAGAAGCACAAAAACGATTTAAGAATCACCCTAAAACAACTCAGTAGGATTCAGCATGCTCAGTGAGCACAGGATGAGGCCTCTCAGTTTCTCTTGGGGGAATAAGATGGAAAAGTAAAAGGGGGTTATGAAATGGAATATCCAGAAAAGGACATGGCTGGTTGGATGGAATTATGAACAGGAGCATTCCACCCTGCAACATTTTGTTACAGCTACCATTTCTCAGCTATAGCATTTCCAGATTCACCGTGAATGCTTAATAAATAATTTTCCCCACTTGCAGTAGTGAAAGTTTGCCCTGGCAGCAGGGGTGCTCTATTAATTGAAGCCTGTTTCTGTTCAGTGACTGCTTTCTCGTGCCATTTGCTGTTTGGCAGTTCCTAATGGCTTACAGCCCTGGGCAAAATGTTTACTTGCTTGGATTGCTGTTGTTTTAAAAAAGTATTAATAAGGAATTAGTTCTAAAAATAAGCATCACATTTTCCTTTCCACTGAATATTTAAAACAAAAAAACCAAAGGAACTGGAAAATGGGGAAGCAATGAACTGAAGGTATCACCATTGCTTACTGAATCCCATTATAAGTCAGCACAATGCAACTGAACACAAATGAATGATTTCAAGCGGGATAAAACAGTTTATAGAGGTGGGATGTAATCATGTCATGTAGATTTCAGCCTACAAAGTCTTGTATGCATCTGGCCAGCTTCCTCTTGTTAAATGTGGATTTTTGTCTTTACTCTATGACTGCATGCATACTAAGCTGTTTGTAGCACAAAAATGTCATTTTTCTCAATGCAGAATCATTCAGTCTCATCCTTATCATGTTGCTTTCAATTTGGATTAGTTCCAGATCCTACTTTCCAGAAAGATGTGTGTAGTTACTTTAGGTGCATTTGAATCCCTTGATTTCTCCCAGCAAGTGAATGATGAAGGAAGTGGTGACTTCAATCTTGCTATACTATACCATTTCATCTTAACTACCGGTAACTGAACAATTCTGTCACAGATAACTCGATTCTGCCCCCCCACACATAAAGCCTGCCCCCCCCAATAAATCCTGGCTATGCCCATACCCACATTGCCTGGACCACCTAAACCATTTTCAAATGGACACACTGTAAGCTTGTCATGCAGAATCAATCTGCAATGAGCTTTCATTTTCAAAATGAAACCAGTCTCTCAAGAAGCATTTTTCCGAATCAGAATGAACAGAAAACTCAGCAACTATTTTCTTTGGCAGATCATGCCTACAACTGCTTAAGAGTCTGTTTATGCAGATACAGGTCTCATTCCTGTGTCTTTATACAAAACAGAAGCATTATGCAGTATTCAGAAGCATTCCCACCACAGAGGCAGAGTACAGTCACCACAGTAAAAATTCCCATAAGAATTATATTGGAAATAATAAAATATGGATCATATTTTTTTTCCTTAGATCCACAAAGACATTGACATTCTAGACAAGGGGTCACTGCCTGTTAGCAGAACAGGCATTAGGGCATTGAATGTCCAATGTATAGTAAGTTTGAGGAGCACTTCATTGCCCTGAATGAATCGGTTTGCAACTGCTGCATTTCCTTCCAGTATCATCACACCTGTACGCTTGAGCTGCAAAGGCACAGTAGTCCTTGTTGGTCAATGTAAAAATGCAGGGTCTTTTTTTAGATAACCAGAGATTTCTATTTATTTATTTATTATTTTTAAAAATGCATTTTTCTCTCTCCATAAGGTCCATAAGATAGATGTCAGCCTCCCCGCTGTTCCTCCTGAGACATGGCGACTCAAGAAGCTTAGCAGGGATTATTCCATAGGAATCTGCAACTACTGAGGAAAGTAACAGCAGAAAGAGTCACTATAAATCAGAGCTGAAGTAGCCACTGTGTATGGCTGCACTCTGACACACTTATTTCTTCTCGCAGTACATCAGGGTCCCTAATGGATTTTGTGTCAGAGCAGAATCAATGGGTGCAGGTTGAGAACTAGTGCTGAGGCTAGCCGGAGTATTCATTATACCATGGTCCATTAGAACCTGTCATGTTCAGGATGGATGTGTGCATAAGTATGTCCCGCTCTTAATCACAGAGGAAGCCAGGGACTTCTTTGTTCTAGCCACACCCTGGAACAATGCTGCTCATATATGGCAGGAGACAAGGAGAGATCTACACTCAGAAACTAGGGCTGGCTTTGCAGTTCAGTAGCACTTACTTGCAGTTCTGAGCTCAATGGTGTCAGAGTAGTTAAAAGTGTTGGGCTAGGACCTTGGAGGCACAGAGACTCCAAGAAAAACTGCAGGACCCTTTGGAAGCTCAACAAATCTTATGCACCCACAGCCATACCTCAACTGTGCTGGAGCTCTCACTTACTTGAGACTCCCATTTTACTTCTCAGATTCCTGCCGCTGCTGGAGAAACCACTACAAACAAAAATGGCAGAGGTCTCTTGAGGCCCAAAAAGTATTAGAAGGCCACATCCAGCCAATAATGTTGAGCAAACAGATATGGTGGGGTTGTGGGGGGGGGGTGCCATTGTGCTCAGCTTCTGCTTATGGGCTTCCTATAAGCATTTGGTTGGCCACTATAAGAACAGGAAGATGGACTAGATGGGCCATTGATCTGATCCAGCAAGCCCCTACTATGTTCTTTCCATGTTTTTATGTGAAGAGCACGACCAAACTGGGAGGAACCCAACAATGGCAATGACAAAACGCTAAGCGACCATGACCAAAGCCCAAGTACAGTGGTATCTTGGTTGTCAAACTCAATCCTTTCTGGGAGTCTGTTCAACTCCCAGAACCATTTGAAAACCAAGACACAGCTTCCAATTGGCTGCAGGAGCTTCCTGCACTCAATCAGAAGCCACAGAAGCCGCGTTGAACGTTTGGCTTCCAAAAAACGTTCACAAACTGGAACACTAGCTTCCAGGTTTGTGGCATTTGGGAGCTGATTTGTTCGGGAGCCAAGCTGTTCAACAACCAAGGTACCACTGTACTAATATTGACACTTTCCCATCAGGTTTACATAAAATCTTCTCAATTATTTGTAAAGATTCCTTGAAACAACCCCAGCATGAGCAAGAAGGATGTTCACTATTCCTTTGCCTGGGAACTACATGAATGAGCACACAGGAAGTTTTTCCAATTACAATTGTTTCACTACCATCTGGGGTCTGAAGCTCCTTGAATAAGGTAAACATGAGACTCCCCAACATCAAGTTAGCAATGGTACTTTTTAAAATTATCACTTGTGTGATCATACAAACCTATAAAGAACCACAAAGTTCAACAGCAAAATGACATTGCATCTTTCTGTGCTTTGTTACAAAGACAAAAGGAGAAGAACCTTTTCCAAGAACTGCAAATGATAATGCTGATATTACAAGTATCCATTTATACATCAACCCCAATCTTGGGGAAGGACTACAGCTCAGTGATATATCAGAATGCAGACGGTCCAAGGTTCAGTCTCTGACATCTCTAGGTAGGGCTGGGAGAGATCCTAGTCTTGAAAGCCTGGAGAGCTACTACCTGTCAGTGTAGGCCACGCTTCCTCAAACTTGGCCCTCCAGATGTTTTGAGACTACGGTTCCCATCATCCCTGACCACTGGTCCTGCTAGCTAGGGATCATGGGAGTTGTAGGCCAAAAACATCTGGAGGGCCGAGTTTGAGGAAGCCGGATGTAGGCACTACTGAGCTAGAGGACCAATGGTCAAACTTAGTATACATTCCTAATCTTCGTCATACCTACTTATGGCCTTGCCTGCTATTCATTTTTCCAAACTGAAACATATTTTTAGGAAATCATCTTGTATTAGCTTTCATAGCATAAGGAAGATAGCCATTCCAGGCAGCAAGGTATGTTTCTGGTTTCACTAGCCCTTTGATCGCATGTATCTGATGGCCAGCTCGGCTTCTCTGCTACTGCTGTCTTCCAAGGCTTACTGTACCAAAAATCTATGGGCAACTCTATTGAAACATTCCAATTTTGTACAATAACAAGCATAGCCACAACCAACATAAAGCATACAAGCTCTTTTTTCTTATGGTGGCCCACAATATCTCCTGCCTATCTCTTTGCTTGTCTGCAAGCACACAGTTTTGCACTATGTGGAAAACAGCACCCTACCAAACATTGTTAGGTCACCCAGGCATTAAAAAATCCCATGGCTTGCCATAATGCGAGATGTTCCTGCACCTTGTATGTTTGTAATCTCGTAGTACATCTCACGCTTCAGTTATACTCAGCGATTAGGTGACTCCCTGCTTTGGCACAGCCTGGCCTTCGCCCTCTGCCCTAGATATGCCCGATCTTGTAATTTCTTTTGCAGATTAATAGTTGGTAGTGACACAGACAGTTATAAAGGGATAGCCCTCATATCAAATATTCATTCAGAGGAGAGATTATCCTGCAGGGGATCCCTGTGCTGTCATTTTCAATAGGCCATTCAGGATAAAAACCCCAGCGAGTTTGCCTCAGAGCTTAGTTAGCCACACTGACATAGCAGCTTGACGTTTCTTGCTTGAAAGGCTAAGCAAATCAAAGCAGAATGTTGTGTTTCTCTTACTCCCGAAGGACCCCCGAGCACTTTCCTCTCTGTTAATCATTATTTGTTGTACAACAGGGCTTAAGGGTTTCAGCTGAGATCAGGGTCACGCTGCTGATGTGCGCTGGATGAATTTGGTTCCTACCTCCAAGTAAGCCGAGAGACCTTACGAGGGTTTAGGAGAGAGAGAGAGAGAGAGAGAGAGAGAGAGAAAAGGCTTGCCCAATTTTAGAAAGCATGTTGGTCCATAAGTGGTAGATCTCACCAGTCTGTTCACATATGCATATTCAGTTTCATTCTTTGATGGCTGTAAGAGTGAGGGATGATTTGCAATTGAACAACAGTTCTGACAGTATTTTCATAGTGTCTTATATCACCACAAGCACCATTTGTTTATTCATTTTTCTTACAATTATACCTCACTTTTCTTCCTTCACTGAACCCAAGGTGGCCTCTGGCTTCCAGGTGGTCACCCATCCAGTCACTGCTTGGATCAAGACCTGCTTAGTTTCAGCCTGGTGTACCTTCAGACCATACCTTGAAAGAACGGTGTCTGCTTATGATCTTGGGGTGGCCCACATAATCATCAGCTGATACCTTGCAAGCCTGGCTCCAGATTTCAGGGGACTCTTGGCAAGATGACTTCTGGTGGGCTTCTCCTCCCCCATGCCAACAAGGCATGCCTGCCATCTCAATTTCCCACAGAGCTGCCATTTTATTTACCCACAACGCCCAGGAGTGACACTACACTGGAGGCACTGGGTAATTAAAATGACAGCTCCCCAAACCCAACCATTCATCAGTGACCAGAAAGCCTAGGCCAGTTGTCAGTGTGTGAGAGAGAACAAAACAAGCTATACAGTTTTCTCAGGAATGTGATCTTTGGTACCTATTTTTAGGATGCAATAGCCTTATTTTTTTCAGGTAAAAAAAAATAAACCTAGCCTCCTCCTTCAGAAATCAATTCTCCTTAATGAATTTTTAAAAAGAAATAGAAGCTTAAATTGTGCCCCCTCTTTTCCATCTCTAAATCTGTTCATTTTACAGCAGGAGGTACAAAAGCAAAGGAGAAGGTGCACATTCAGGGCAACAAGGAAGCAGTACCTCTGACAATGCAATTCTGTGGAGTTCATGAGCAATGCTCCTAGTCCCAGAGCAACAGAAGTGCTCTCACACACAACAGAAAATGCTGCAGGCCATTTAGAATGTCTGTCCTTAGACTATTCAAAGTGCAGTGAGTAATGTTGTTCTGATCTGGTCTTCCTACTAAGGGCCAAGCTAGAACAGATGCTAGGTGTGTGTGGTTGGATTTCCCAGGCTTGGTTGATTTCTAGGTCAAAGCAGATATGGCAACCCATAGTAGCAGTGGGAGAAAAGAGGTTTAACCCTTTTCTCCTAGGCCATCTTCCCAATCTAAATTTTCCCCAAGCTTCTATTTGCCAAGGAACAGTTTTCACCTGCAGGTCAAATAACAACTGGGGAGTGAGGGCATTATTTATATTGGAAAACCAGTTCAGGAGTTGTTGGACTCCATCAGGCATAGGCAAATTTGGCCCTCCAGATGTTTTGGGAGTACAATTCCCATGATCCCTAGCTAACAGGACGAGTGGTCAGGGATGATAGGAACTGAAGTCCCAAAACATCAGGAGGGCCGAGTTTGCCTGTGTCTGGACTCCATCATCCCTGACCATTAGCCATGCTTGCTGAAGACCAATCACATCTGGAGGGCCCTACCTTAGGGCTTCACACCTTTCTTCACCTCCATCATGCAGCCTGTGTAAACAGCTGGGAGCAAATAGAATTGTTGGGGAAACACATTTCGGGTTCCGGAGGATACTCTTCCTACATATGTGAGCAAAAGGGACACAGATATTTGCTTGCATAGGCACACCAACTTTATATTTCTAACACCAACTTTGTCCTTTGGCGGAGTAGGCAAAGGTTTATGGACTCCTGTGAGTTTGCTTCAAGGAGAAGTCAGTGGCGCAGAACAGTTGCACAAAAGGAGATTGTGCATTGAGCTTTAGCGCATTTTCCTCCCCCTGAAATGCAATCCTTCGCTTTTAATGAAAAAGGCAAAGCATCTTGTAAAGAACTGCTACCATTTAAACAGTTTGCATGAAGTAGGAACCCATCAAAGAAAAGGAAGGATATATCTAGTGCTTACTGGATTATTTTCCTCATTCTTTGCTTCCGCTGTGCTAATCCATCCAAACAAACTCAAAAGCCTCATTAACACCTCACTCGCAGGAGCACCTAACTCATCCAGTAGATGACAGCACTGGTCCTGCTCTGAAAAACGGTCTCAGTGTTGCTCTCCAAGGCATTGCTGCTCTATTCTCCCACTGCTGGATGAAAGGCTTGGGAATGAATATGGGCATATGGAAGCGAATAACTACCAACACTTGCCCACATGTAGGTATAAGCCCACCCTTTTAGCCATGCACATTTTCCAGCATGACATTTCACTGGCTTGAAGTACTTTGAATCTACAGTACATTTTACTTGCATTGCAAGCTCTTTAAGAGGTACACATTTGAATTAGAATGAAGTAGCTATTTTGGTGGCTTGGTCCTGTCATATCAAAATGCAAACCAGTCCAAAGACTGATTTCATAAATATTGAATACTGTGCTTAAGTTCAGTCCAAAGCTTTCTGGAAGGTGCAGAAGCCCTGCCTCTCAACTTGATTGTGTGGGAGTCTCTTGTCATTCCCCAGTGGTGAGTTACATGCTCAGAGATACTATTTTATATAACAGTCATTCACATGTCTCAGGCCTGAGAGAGCTTGAGCAACAAATATAGATTCTTGGGCTGAACTCTGACTCACACTGAACCCTAATGCCACAGTTATCCTAAATATTTAATATGTTTTTACTATCCAACATATTATCTAGAGTAGCCCGAGGATCATTGTCAGCAAGGCTGCATGACATAGTCCACACAAATGAATTCTCAAATTGGATTTACTAATTTGACAGCTTCTCATAATTTCTGCCTTAATTCATTTCTCTTGTTCTGCGCTTCTTTCCAATGGGCTAAGATTAGCTTTGACATCTTGTCGGTTTGGAGCAGCTAATTACCAAACTCTAGTTGATTTTGTTCCCATCATGCCAAAAAGTACACATGGCAAAGTCATTGCCTAGAGAAGGTGATGATTTTTGGCACTGAAACAATGCAACAGAATTTACAGCCAGATGTTTTGAGCTCCCCTTCCCTTGATAGATGGATTTCTACGTCAGCAGACTGCAAAGAAATTTCCCTGATTTTCCTATCAATCATACACTAAAGGCTCCTTTCCACTCAGCCTTGAATGTCAGGCTGAATACTTTATGGTGTAAAAGACTGACTTTCTATTCATCTGTTATTATGCATTGAACAAGTAGATGTCATTTGCAGATTTAAAGCATTAACCACTATTACTGGAGTTCACAGTGCTTCCGCATTTTGACAGTAAAGGACTGAATATTTTAAACCATTAAAAATGGTTTAATGGCAAAATGAATGAATTGTTTTAGAATTATAAAATATTTTCCAAATGGAAAAAAAGATTGTTTGCAAGATTTTTCTTGCTGCTGCCCATGTCTTTAATTTTCAAACCAAGTGAACATTAAAAGACTGGGGGTTTTAAAGGGTTATATATGGCGCACAGTCTTGCTGGGTTAAAAACCCCCACATAGGGATAAGAAATGCAACTCACCTAGGCCTATTGTCTTGATACACACCAGTGCTTGATTCTTCTATAAATAACAGAACTCTTATTTGGCATACCTTGCCAATTGGCACCAATTTTCACAGAGCCCACAGGTACTTTGCTTTCCTCCCTCAACAGACTAAAACTAGACCTTATGACCCCTCTTTTAAATGCTGGTGAGTTCCTATCACACAGAAAGCACTGAATGAGGCCTGCTTGTAAGAGCAAAAGGGTGAGAAGCACTGAACCCTCTTCTCCTGCTGCAGCTTATCTCCTCACCCATTTTCTCCCAGCTGAACACACTCCTTCTATCTGATCCTAAGAGTAAAGTGGTTGGGGAGACCTAGAAACACAGGAATCTGTCAGACCATTAGTCCAACAAGAGATGGGTCAATTTGTTTCAGTCCAGTCTTTATCAATTCTTGACAGGTTTGCTTCAGGGTTTGTAAAGTCAGTCAAACTCCCAGCTTCAACAGCATTAACTAGTTCAGAACATCATTGTTGGAACTCAGAAGGAAACAGGTGCCATGGCAAAACTAGCTTTGGGACTTCATGAAGACAGCAGGCGGGAATTTGCTGTTGAACTTATCAGTTATGTAACAGGGGGATGGAATAACACTCCACACTACTTTCTAGGGCAGACAAAGTACCAGTAAATCTCTCTGGCTCAGTAGGCCAGATCTTTATCTTCCCCACCCTGGTGCACCAATATGGCAGGTGATTGACACCTGAGTCTTTAGACACAATCCTGGGCTAGACAGACCATGGTACATCTGGGATATTTTATATTGCTAAGGAGGAAAGTAGTTGAAAGGATGGGAGACTGGTGATCATTTCAACATTACAAAACAACAAGCGCAGCTAAACAAGACAGTCTTCTTTTTTAAAAAAAGAAGAATAGCAACTGAGCAGTATGGTAAATATCCCATTTCCTAAAACTCTTAAGACAACAAGAAGACATTTTTTTGCTAAGACTTTGAAGTACTGTAGAGGAATTTAAATATAAAATAAAAAGTGCCAACAGAATGCAGGTGGCTTTCTATTCATCCAGCCTCCATGATGCTTGTGATCAACAAAACTGGCTCCTTTGTAATTTAGGGCTAGTTCACACAACCAAAGAGTAGAAATATGAAACATGTGGTCACCCACCCAACACAGGCCCATCTGTACACCGTTACTGTCAAAATCTCAATTGAAGAGGAGAGTCATCCTGCCTCTTCAGATGTCAAGTCCATTTCTGTTTTATGAAATTTTCAAGAAAAGCTTGAAAATGGCCAGCACAATATCCCTCCTTTGGAGAAGAAATGGTTTTTGGTGCAAATGCTAGAGTGTAGGAGGTGCCATCTGGCTCCTGGACCCACAATACAGGCTGTGTGCTCAGGTTACAAGCACCCCACTGTCCGCCCATGAAGTTATCCTTTGTGGTTGCAGCTTCAGCTGCTGCAGTGGAAAGGACCGGTTTGGTGCTGCATAACTGAGTGCATTGCTTATAGGGCACACAATGGCTGGAGCTCAGCCAAGGCTCGGATGGTTTGAGGGCTGGCTGCCACCCGACTTTGCTTCCTGATTGCTTTTAAACATAGCAGTGTTGTTAGAAGCGTGGGGTTCAGTGACTGGGGGCTCCACCTTCCGATCAAGATTCCACACGTGGAACTGTTCTGCAAAGAGTTGCCATTAGAACACCAGCCTTCTGTTGAGAATTTAAGCTCTAAAGAGAAGCACCAAAGAGAAGCAGCGACTCACATTTCATGGAAGGACGGAGGGTGATTTTGTGCTAGCAAATTAGCTGCCAACAGCAGAACCCTATTCAAGTCCACTCAGATGTAAGATCCACTGAGTTTAGTGAGGCTTATTCCTTATCATCATCATCATCATCATCATCATCATCATTATTATTATTCCTTTTCCCCAGAACCACGACTCAAGGTGGCTTAAACTTTTTTTAAAAAGTTTTTTCAGTTGTACAAAATAAAGTGAAAAAAGAAGGCGAAAGTGCAATATATGCTATATATATGATTCTTATATATGCCAATACACCTGTGCCAGCCAGAAATGGATGTAGTCCCTTCCTGAGCTCTGAGATAGTTAGCAGAGCCAAAAGCAAAGTGGAAAGTTTAGGATTGCAGTGGGGGATGATGTGGGCTGGGGGCAGGGGAGGGGAATAGTTGCAGCAATCTGGAGAGAGGCTGAGCCTTGGCTGGAGTCTTTTTGAATCCAAGGCTGATGTGACTATAGGAGAAGCAAGACCCCTTTTGGGGTATCAGTGCTATGAGCCCCTCCATTGTAGGTTCAGGTTGTATATATGTGTAAATAAACCATATTTCATAAAGGCACCACGGTCTCTGCTGTGCCTCATTTCCAAAGGAAACACGAACTCTGAGTAAGTAGCTGGACCTGTGCAATCTTGCACCGCTTAGAGATTGGGGTGGTGTGCAATAGTGTACTCTACCATGGAGCTATGGCCTATGGTTTGCCAAGCAAGACCCTCAAACCTAATGAGTTTCTTCTATAGGAACTGCCTGATGGTGAAAATGCTGGAATATGAGGAGGCTTCTCCGTTTCTTAAAGCCCATCTGCCATTTCCGAGTTTTGTTTTTTGTTTTGTTTTGTTTGGGTGAGGATAATGAGTGTGCTCTTCCCCTCAGCAAGGACAGATGGAGGAATCCTTAGAGCTTTGTGCCCTCAATCAGAAATGTTCTGCATTGCATCCTTGCCTCAGCGCAGCTCATAATAAAGAGCTGGGCAGAAAAACAATCACTATTTTAAGCATTCCCTAAGGGGGAGAAATGTAAATACATGGGGCCTAATTGGGGGGGGGGAGCCATTCTACAGAATGTCCACTGTGGGTTTTACTATGTTGAAAGTCATGAAAAAGCACATGGGAACTGATATTATGAAATATTTCATGTAGAAAGGACCCAGCACTCAACTAATCAGTATGAAAAATTGCATCTTCATTGGCATACTCTAGTGGGACGTCTAAGCCAGGCATCCCCAAACTCGGCCCTCCAGATGTTTTGGAACTACAATTCCCATCATCTCTGACCACTGGTCCTGTTAGCTAGGGATGATGGGAGTTGTAGTCCCAAAACATCTGGAGGGCCGAGTTTGGGGGTGCCTGAGCCTTGTACCCAAACATCTTAGGCCTAGGAATGCATCTGCTCTTTCAACTGAGTCACCCTGACCCCACCTCCATCTGCTACTGTATACAAAAGCGGGCAGCAGCAGAACCAACACAGGGCCTGCATTTTGTTTGGCTGCACATATGAATCCTCTCAGGGAACTTCTCCTAATCTACTAGCGTAAATAAAGCACTAAAGCAGGAGCAAGATAACTTCTGGTTCAGATGCACACGCAGTATTTCCTCCCTTAGGGTGCAGTATTATAACTCCCAGGAGCGCCTTTTCTCTACATCAAAGAGGGACAGCCAATATTCCAGCTTCCAACACTGCCAGTATCTCCATAGCCCTGACTTGGCTTGATGTTGCAGTTCCAAAATGAAGAAGGCTTAATTTAATTAGTTGTTTTCAGGCAACCAGGAAACTGCCCTTTCCAGGGGAAGGAGGGACAGCTGGGAAATCTGGAAGGCATGCAATCTGGTAGAGAAATGAGACAAAGAGACGATGACAACGAGAAGTTTAAAAAAGTGTGGGAATTGTTTATGTTTATGTGCAAAAATACTGTCAACAAGTTGGCTATGTTGGCAGGATTTTAAATAAATGCTTGCAACTAGCAGAAAACGAGATAAAATTAAGGGAAATAATAATTGGAAAGGTATAATTATGGAAATGCAGAAGAACTTGGTTAATATAAGGAATCAGGAGATGGTATGGAGGGAAGTCCAGAGATTTAAATAATCTCAAAGAGAAAGTTTGTGTAAAGGTACTTGTATAAATTTAGATTTGGTAGAAATGTGAGTTAATTACTGTTTTTGTCTGTGAAAATGTAACTGTGAAAAAATAATAAAAAATTATTTACAAAAAAAGATTCTACAAAGATTCTCTGACATTCAGCATCTGCATGGATATTTCACAGGTATTCTCCCCAGCTGTGTTGTTTAGCAGCTCCCCTTTCTTAAATGATCCTCCACGCACAGCAGATGAAATATTGCTACAGCTAAAAATCCCAAAGGCTCCATTGCTTCCACTCAGTGCCTTGCAAACTTAACTGGAGATTAAATGTTGGATTTTGCTGTTATGGGATGAGATGAAGGGAAAGCAAAATGCTTGTTATTTATTTCATTGTTGATTTACTTCAAATAAGGGATCCCAAATCAATTTGCAATGCAATGAAAACTTATATAAGGAACAACTGCATATATATATATATATAAAAGTTAAAAATAAATATGCATATAAAACAAACAATAGCAGACACACACATATATAAAATAGTTTGAAATCCAGTAAAGATACCAACTGGGGTATGTCTATTTTTCTGTTTTCATACCCAGATTTCCTCTCCTCCCTCCCTTACTTGTGTCCTCATATAAAAGCAACATTTGGGGACAAATTTAATAATTTGTTATTACTACTGCTATAATTTATCACCCATGCTTCACCTCAAGGTCACAGTCTGTTTATCTTACAGTGTCTTGGTTCTAACTTTCCTTCCATGAATGCAACTGACGCTTACATGAATAGAGGAGCAATTTGCGATTCAAGCTAATCCCAAGTGAGTGAATATGGGACATCCGGTCTCAACTCTGATTGTTCTGTGCATTTAATGATAGAAACTGGTTTTATTTTATTTTATTTTGAAGAAGCAGCAGCAGCAGCTGGATAGACCAAAACGAAAATTTTAGCGACATCCTTGCGCAGGTACCATAAATTTTCCAGAATACAGTGAGTCACCCTGCTTACATCACAATTTGAGCAAGATCCAGGGCTGGAGACTGCGACTGTGCTCCCCCCCCCCCCCATGGCTTATAATCAGATATTCTGCCCTCCAGTGAGATACTTGTGGACCACTCTTCCACATGACAGTTTTAAACCTGGAATATTATTTAGCTCCCAAACCAAACAAGCCTTCAGTTCTGTCTCTTCTAGCAATCCAGTGGGTGATTCTGCCCTACTAGACTAAACCAAGCCATTAGTGAGGGTTACTATTAGTCTCCATAGATATATGTCATCTATGTGAAAGCTAAAGGTTCCTGTTGTGTCCAGCTATTCTGGCTTTCACCTATGAATAATGAAATCTGAGCATTGCTCCTCGGAAGCACAGCAGGGGCTAAACAGACAGTAGAAAGGCAGAGTCATTAAAACAGCAAATTCCCATTCCAGCAAGAAAAAAACCCCTGACCCCTCTAGTTCTAGCATAAGAGAAGGCATTCTGGGAGGTAATTTAAAATGATGAATTTTCAGATCTTAATAACCTTTAACACAGACTCCTTAAGGGTTTTCCACTACATAAGCAGAATACTTGGGGACAGTGCTGTGGACAGTATATTCATTTCCCCCTTGCTCACACCAGATTCTCCAAACTCTTTCATCTCATTAAACTCTCCAGTCCACACACAACTCAGGAAGCCAGCGGCCTTGAAAATAAATAGTGGGCAGAGATGCTGTCAATGGGCCTCAGTCAAAGATGTGAGATGGAACACGTTGTCTATCCATAAACTCTTCCCATAGGTTAGAAGTATGAAGGGCCTAGCTGAAATAGCTCTCAGCCTCAATGTAAAAGCCTCAGAGACCAGACCATAGGCTTAGCCAAAGATGCATTGGGTTCAATCCAAAGAATGCATTAGGCTGCCAGCCTGAAAGACAGAGCTGCTGTTTTCCCAAGACTCATGAGCATGCTTACAATAACTAGCACATATAGGTAAATAAGACCAGTATTCCTTGTTGATGGTACTTTAACAGGTATAAAGAACAGGCCTGACACCAATGTGTTTTGGGGGTCTAGGACAGGCAAAGACAAACTCGGTAACTCCAGATGTTTTGGGACTCCCTAGCTAACAGAACCAGTGATCAGGATGATGGGAGTTGTAGTCCCAAAACTTCTGGAGGGCCAAGTTTGCCTGTGTCTGGTCTAGGACATGAAAATCAGAGACTTTCTCATTCCAACCTTCCTTTTGGGTAGTAGCTGGTCATCAGAAAAGAGTCACCAAACATACAAGACGGAACTGTAAGTGAACTTAGAACTGGGGCAAGGCTTTTAAGGTCCCTGGAATCTGGGGGCATCTTATCCACGCAGAGAGGGCTTTTCCGCAGCCCTCTGCAGTAAATGTTTCCAGTCCTCCTCACTTCCTGTCTTGGTGTTTCTTATCGGTGGAAGTTGCACGGCGTGCTCATTAGTGCTTGAGAAGCCAGATGGGCCATATCTCATTTTATCATGTTAAAAACAAAAATAAAATAAGAACAATTCCTTTCAGAGAGTGAGAGAGAAAACCATTATGCAAACTCTCTTTATCCAGAAAAAATATTTCATTTGCTAAAAAGCAGTTTTATTGTATTATTTGTGATTTCTTTTTTTTTTTTAAATAGCCACCTTGGTTTTGTCTGGAAGCAAAGGCAGGACACAAATCTCTTCATAATACATGACTGTCCACAGCGGGGGTGTTTTTTTTTGGGGGGGGGGCAAGGTTTGGAAGTAAGTACAGATGATGTAACCCATAAGTGCTGGAACAAATTGGAGGAAGTCACATCAGACTTGTCTCTTGTAGATCAGTCTCCTCTCTGTCATCAGCTGCTCACTGAGACAGAATACTAACAGCCTGTGTAACTTACTTGTCTGAGATAAGTGTGGCTGCACACAGTTATCTTATTCAGTACTACCAATTCAGTCTGCTGCACCAGCTGTAGAAGCCATGAAAAGAGGTGAGGCCAGCCATTATTGCTGCTTCTGTCGGTAAACTGACCCATTTTCAGCCACCCTTGGGAAGACCAACTCTCAGATCATGTTGGCATGAACCTGAGGCTGGGGCTCTCTGGGGCTTGGTTCTCAAGTTTGCAAAGCGGATGTCTATACTTTTTTTAAAGCTACCACAGCTGCAAGGTCAAACTTTTACAACACACCAAAAGCCATTGATGACACAGCACACTTTGCAGCCTTTTATTTTTCTCCATGCATGCCTTGCATACAAGCAGAACCTTAAAAAGATAACTTCCTGCAGCTGCTTCAATTTTGCTACCTTCTTTTGGGTGCAATGAATTGTTCTGGCTCAGACACTTTTACCGTTGCCAGGGGCTTATTTCAGACTCTGTCTGAAATCCTGGAGGCCAGAGGGATCCAGCGAACGGACGGAAGTTGCTGCGGCTGCTGCTCTTTTGAACGGCTTGGAATCCTTCCAAGCTGAAGCCCCACATTGCCTTACATGTAGAGACAGAGATCTGGCTTACGATATCAGCTTTATGTCCATGCAAACATTCCCTGCCTTCCTTGGAAATGCACATGCAGGAACAGGTGCAAGATGTCAGTCAGGTGAGCAGAGTTATGCCCAGTTGCAGTTCCTGAAAAATTAATTTCCTGCTGACACCTATCGCCTGTAGCTTAAGGCACACCCAAATCCCCGGACTTCCCTCCACCCCCTCTTCTGGTTCTTTAAATAAACCAAATCATCTGACATTCCAGATCCCTTTACCCAATTTTCCAGCTACTAAACAATTAAACTTGTGGTATACAGCACAGATATTTTAAACATTCAGACCACTTTATACATTACACATCTATGCTTTCATACTATTTCTCCTTCTAAAATTATCATTACTGTTGCTTTTTGCAGGCATTTAATCCATATCTGCTGATGTCCCAATTTATTTACAACTGCTGGCCCCTAAATAAAAACCATTTTCCAGACTGTTACCCATTCTTTTTTCTTACTTTGGCATATTTAAAGCTCCTCCGAAAGAGGCTTCCCATTAGGATAATTCCCCATTTCAGCCCCCCCTTCCTTCCAAATTTCTCTCTGTCTCCACTGTTGTGTTTCACCCAAATTTATCTATTTTCTGTCTGTACTCATATCTGAAGCTCCTCAAGAAGCTGCTACCAATTAAGGCCATTTCCAGTTTCAGCTCCTCTTGTCTTAACATTGGTGATTTTACCAATGCTTCCTCAAATATTTTCTGTGTATGCTGCCTTTCAGATTCCCCTGCTCTTTCCTTTTGGATTTTCTTCATGACAGTTAGCCATTCCCCCCTTACAAACTTTCCCTCCTGTCTCTGCCCGGGAGTCTCCCCTGCGTCTATTCTTCTTGTTTCCGGTTCTTCTGCTGTGTTGTTATATTGATCTAATCTAGTACTGATGGTCTCTATTATCTTAGCCATATCTTTTCCTGGTCTGTTCCAGAAAACTGGGGGAAAGGCAGCTACCTTCTGGTTGAAGGTAGTGGGACTGCATATTTGAATATGCCCTGATAGTTGTCCCCTGTGTTACGGAGATCCAGCTGGCCTCAGCTTGAAGTCAGGCATTTGGTGTCACCAGTCTCATGCCGTGGAAGACTCTTCCAGCAAAGATTCCTCGCTTTTGATTTCCAGGTGTTTCTTGAAGACCTTTTTATGCTGAGAGTCCCATGCATTGATTTAGCCAGTCACTTTAATGATTATTTGTATTGTTTTAAATGGTCTTTTATGTTTTAGTGTTGTACACCACCCTTATATTTTATGATACAGCTGTATAAATACTTTTGAAGATTTATTTATAAATAAAAAAATGTTTCAGTTTAGGCCAGGCTTCCTGAACCTCGGCCCTCCAGATGTTTTGATACTACAATTCCCATCATCCCTGGCCACTGGTCCTGCTACCTAGGGATCATGGGAGTTGTAGGCCAAAAACATCTGGAGGGCCAAGGTTGAGGAAGCCTGGTTTGGGCTTTTCCTACTATTCCATGTGCAAGGATTTTTTCATAATGCAAAATTCCAACTCATCCACCCACTACAGAGCATATTCCACAAACAGCTTTACGGCTTGGCTCTGATGAATTCATAAACCAGCCCTAAACTGGCGTAACATCATCATCAACAACAAAAGGCGTATGCCCAGGTTGGAATTTAGTTAACTTTGTCAATGGAGATATTTAATGTGATAAATCCTGCACTTGACTGCTTCCTGCTAAGTCTTTACAGTGGTACCTCAGGTTACAAACACTTTGGGTTACAAACTCCACTAACCTGGAAGTAGTATGTTGGGTTGAGAACTTTGCCCCAGGATGAGAATGGGAATCGGGCACCAGCAGCAGCAGCAGGCCCCATTAGCGAAAGAGCGCCTCAGGTTAAGAATGGTTTTAAGAACGGACCTCTGGAACGAATTAAGTTCGTAACCCGAGGTACCACCATATTTGCCAAATTACCAGCAGACACAGAGATCCATTTGAAAGTCAGACCCACACTACCTAAGAATGATAGGCTTGCTGGATTCCTGCTCCTGTACATAGACTCATCTCCTTATTCAAATTAGCTTTTCAGGATTTCAGCCCCAGAGAATGCTCAATCACAGCCCAAGTCCTCACTTAAAACCATTTAGCTGTGACTGGAAATTAGCATAATAATGCTTCAACTTGAGCGGGTGGGCATTGGTGGGAAGCAGTGGAAAATACCCGCCCTTTCCTGTCCCTGTATTAGGGAGCATAAATTATGGATCTAGCAGACATTAGCAGGGGGTATGCATATGGGGATTCAAGTTCAGCCATGCATCTGACAGTGTGGGCTCCAGTCCACGAATGTTTCCGCCGTAATAAATCCATTAGTATTTAAGGTGCCACAGGACTCTGCTGCTGCTTTGGCTGCAAGAGACTAACACAGCTCTGCTTTGGGGTGTGGGAGAAAGTTCAGCCATGGTGATTTAATAATGAAGCCTTTATAAGGTACCTTTCATGAATTAACAATTATGAGCTAAGAGTCACAGCTGCTGGAAAGCAGAGTGATAAGACCATTTAAGGTTTTGTTGCTTAGACGTGTCATGCAGATGGTGTTCACAATAGCAACGGGTTGTATTTTGCAGGACTTTGCGGTCCTTGCATTCAGTACCTTAGGTTATTGCAGCCTGCTTGGAAGCTTCAACTAGCTCACAGTCCATCTCTGAAAACGAGTTATAAACTGTAAAAAATGTTGCCCAATTCCCCAATCCAAATACAATTACAATAACTCAGGTTTAAATCTGGGTTGTGCTTTTTAAAATTGACACCTATCAGTTGACACCAGCTCTTTGGTGTCCTCTTCCAGCAAACTTCCCCTGATACAACTCTGTGTATATATGCCTCTCACACGGCATATCCATGATAGTGATTTATTTAGCCCATTTAAGGTCAGCCATCACAAGATAACGGCAGTGGACCTCATTGCTAACTATCTTCCTTGGGGGTGGGGGAGGAGAGAAAAGAAAGACCTATCTGATAGTTCTTCTTCATTGTCAGAAGTATTATCAAAGTGCCATCTACTGGCATATTAGATATTAAATTTCAGCTGCTGAGCACTCATTCTGTTGTGCGCTTTGAAATAATTGCAGCAAGTCTTGCTGGGAGTGATGAGTCTTGATGTGACATTGCTCTCAGGGGAAATTTTTATGCATTTTGCATGCAATCCCCAAGTGCAAAATGCATGTAAAATAAAGCGTACACAAAATTTCCACTGAGAGCAATGGCATGACGTCAAGACTCATCGCTCCCAGAGGACTTGCTACATCCATTTCTATAAGAGCTAGACAACCACCCTTATGCAACTGAAATTACTTTTCAAAGGCGGCAGGCACCCCTTGGTCCACATTGTATGCAAATCTGTAGGAGTTTGAATCTGGCAATGGCTGGACTCCAGAGCCGCACTCCGCTTCATAATATCAGCTCACCAGATTCCTCCCCCATCCTTAGTGGCAAACAAAAAGCAATATTTTTGTCTCACTTTCATGTGTCTGTTACCAACCGAGTCAACAGGATTGGTTTTTTAAATGATTGCCAATTTGCCTCTGTAACATTTTTGCAAGAACATGCCTGTCTCCTAAAGTAATCCTCCAGACCTATATCCCAGGGTATAGATAGATATTCCGAAACACTGGTTCCCAAATTGAGCAGTGGGGTTAATAGGAGTGGGGTAGGGGGTTGCACTAAGAGGCAGATGGGCAAGAGGAGGAGAAGGAGGGGTAAATGACAATCACTGGATTAAGTTCATCAGTTTTGTTGAATTAATTAAACTAAATAGTTTCCATTGGATTTTGAATATGTGCTATTAATTGTTCCTGTTTTGAATTTTATTTTATCTTCCTTAGTGCTATTCTGAATAATGCTTTACATGGGGTAAGTTAGGGGCATGAACTTATTGAACAAGGAGGCAGTGGCCTGAGAAGGTTTGGGAGCCACTGTATTAAAGCATCACGTTCTGAAGCATATAAAACAGTTGTCTTTCATTGCCCTTGCAGGTGTATACCAAATAATAGTTCCCTATGAAGCTCCCTACATATCTTGGAATCAGTACAGAGCATTGCCTCTTCATCTCTTTTCTGGGCCTATTTATGTTCTAATGCTGCCATCACACTGTTTTTCCTTCTGGCAGGAACATGTAACATTTAATTTAACTCCTATAGTAGCCCCGCATGCTGATTAGAACTGAAAATATAGAAAAACAAATCTGTTGGCTTGTTCAGAAAAATCTGCTGTGCATTCATGTTTAGTCAATATTTCTAAAAAAAACCACCCTGCATTTTAAGAATACTGAACAATATTGTAGTTTGCTCCAGTCAAGCAGTCTTCACATGCCACCTGGTGGACACAAAGAATTATGCCATAAAGCGCATCACAATTTTTCCCCTGCTGCGAAACACTTTGCAAGGCAAATAATATTAGGACTTTATGCACACAAAATTGGCCTGTTCTGTCATTTGCCCAATGCAATGCTATTCCACAGCCCTAATAAATCTAAAATTGGGCACGGTATGCAACTAATTTGTCCCACCTGTGCATCCCCTAAATCTGTACTGCAGATTCGTTCAACGCTCGGAGCAGATTTGAGAAGACTCTGGGGGTTTGTGTAGGGAGAGGAGAAAATCTATTGCACAAGAAGTTGGTTGGCTACCACCCACAGTCCCAAACTTATTTAGTCTGTGATCAACTGTCAAACTTCCAGTTTAAACAGGTGGTTTAAACATATTTAATTCTGTGCAACTGCTTTGCTGTTTAACTAATACATTTTCTGCTCTGCAATACACAACTGCATCAAACTAAGGTTGCCAACTCCTCATGCTCAGGTTAGGAGAACCAGTGTGGTGTAGTGGTTAGAGTGACAGACTTTGGCCCAGGAGATCAGAGTTCAAATCCCCACTCAGCCATGAAGCCCCCCTGGGGTGATCCTGAGACAGCTGGCATATCAGCCTAACCCACCACTCTGAGAATAATGTATGGTATGATGGCACACAAACGTTAAAACAACTTAATTGGGAGTAGTGCCTCCCAATTACATGACTGCACCGCTTTCTGTCGGTGGAATAATACTAGTTTTTAACAAGCAGGCAACTGTCCAGATTGCAAGAGCTGCAACTAAAAAATGCCATATTGGAACCAAAGCACATAAAAATAACAACTGCAATCTCTGTTGAGGTCAGGGAAAGTGGCAACCTCACAACACAGGCAATGATAGCAAAATGGTTTTTTAAAGCCCCAATGTGTTTTTAATGTGTTGACAGAGCACAGAGCATTTCTTACTGAGAAGGCTGTTGTATTTTCCATCCACTAGATGGCATGTGAAAACTGGCTACTGGAACCATCTTAAGCATGGCTCCAACAACCCTATGATCACACCCAGACCTAAAATGTTCATGAAAATAACTCTCTCCACCACCACCACCACCGCAACCCACTGCATTTATAGCCACCTGCCAAGACTTCACCCTGCCAGAGATTCTTTTTTAAGGCTCAGTTGGACTAAAGTATTGCAAAACAAATTGGGGGGAGGGAATCAGTTCGTAATTACAATCCACTGTTGTGTCATATCTATTAGAGATACATTATTTGCTACTTCATAATTGAGCCGGATCCAGTCTGGCTTTTCCGTTCACAGAAGGGCTACTTCCTTTTGCAGAAGGAACCGAGATCTAGTGGACGATCTTGGTGGAAGAAAGCAAGGGAGGCCATTTTCACTGGTTAGCTGCTACATCCCACACTTCCAGAGGTTCCCCTGCAACCGTCCAGAGAAGGCTTGGGGGAGGTACAAAGGAAAATCAGTGGGGGGAAAGGTCTTTGTTCTCTTCCTCCAGAAATGCCACCTAATGAGGCAGCAGACACTCTTCAGTTGGCTAAGCCGGCTTGCCTGTGCATCAACTCAGATCTTGGTTTGTTATCATTTCTACTGAATGAGCTCTATGAAGCCTCAAAGTGTACAAAGCCCAGCCAATCAAAACCAATGCAATGAAGTTATAACTTGACCATTCTGGCCACAATGCATGCTTTTCCCTACTCAAGCATGTCCGCCAGCCAGTATGGTGTAGTGCAGGGGTCTGCAACCCGCGGCTCCGGAGCCGCATGTGGCTCTTTTACACCTTTGCCGCGGCTCCGGAGCGGATACTAGCGAGGGGAGGAGGCGCATTGTTCGTCCTGACACTCCCCACTGTGGCGGGCGCTGTACTGGCTGTGACGTCGCATGGGGGCGGTGCGTGTGTTAATCCCGACGTCACCTTCCCGCCCACTGTCAGATCGCGGCTCTGGAGATACATTTGTTTTAAATGTCGCAATGGTTTTATGGCTCCCAGGTTTTTTTTCCTTCGGAAACGGGTCCAAGTGGCTCTTTTTGTCTTAAAGGTTGCAGACCCCTGGTGTAGTGGTTAGTGTGTCAGACTAGGACCTTGTAGTCCAGGGTTCA
The DNA here is from genome assembly GCF_965113315.1 of Podarcis vaucheri. Lineage (NCBI taxonomy): Eukaryota > Metazoa > Chordata > Lepidosauria > Squamata > Lacertidae > Podarcis > Podarcis vaucheri. The sequence continues at coordinate 69,792,222 of NC_138764.1, read as the reverse complement.
AATCTCCAATTGACCGTGAAGCTCACTGGGTGACTTTGGGTCAGTCAACTGCCTCTTAGCCTAACTTGCCTCACAGGGTTGTTTGCAAGGATAAAATCATGAGGAGAACCACGTATGCCTCCTTGAAGAAAAGGTGGGAAAGAAAGTAATGATCAACAAGTAAGTGGGAGTTGTGAAAGGCATTTCAACAGCATTCACTGCTACAGGTTTCATCACCCTTTCAGCGAAAACCTCAGACCTGAAATCCAGAACAGAAACACTCAAACAAAATGAAAATGTACTAAAATTTAATCATTCATAAAAGCTGTAATTTAATCTGTGACAGTAAAACACAAGAAGCAATATTAGAGTTGGTTTAGTATATTATATATTTTAGCTTTCAAAGCCATAGAAATCAGTTATCCCAGTTTTTTTTCCTATAAAAGACCCATTTTTTCCAAAGCATTATGCACAATTTTAATTAGAATATAATGGCAGAATGAAAATAATGATATTCCATAACTTTTTAAATATAAAATGAAGTCAATGACTTGGAAAGTTATTTGCTGCCATGAGTTCAAAGGGTAAAATTTGTATAATCGTATCTATCATGATAGATATAAAGTATTACTGGCTGACCATTTTTAGTGCTGGATGGGAGAAGAATTATGGTAAGAGGTCAATATGAAATTATAGTAGCAATATCTAACATCTGAAATGCATCCATGCTCTTTTGTATAATCATACAACTAGAGTCAATTATATTTATTATCACATCTGTTAACTGCTATTGCAAAGGAGAAGTACTATTGTCTTTAATTCCCAAGAGATATACACAAAGCAATTTTATTTTATTTCCTCCCCCCCAAGGGACCTTTGTGCAAACCATTATAAGATCTAAATTCTTCACATAATATATAAAAACAGAAGCCTCTTCGGATATGTTATTAATTTGTGGTGTAGTTATCTGAAGTCTGGAATGGTGGCACTTTCCAAATTAGGCAACAGTTCTTCATTCCTGTAATCCTGAGCAGAAGAAGAGACAGACAATGAAGAGTCAGCATCCAACTTAGAAACAGCCTCTGCAAACAAGAGAGTACTTTAAAAAAAAAAATACACACAGGATTGAAGGTACCTTCTTTAAAAATTCTTAAAAACAAATACGCAGCACATGTTCAGAAAGGAGGACTTGTTTAAGACCCAAGGAACAAAGGTCAGAGCACTCGTCTATCTGGCTCAGTATTGTTTACACCAGGGATGGGGAACCTGTGGCCCTCCAGATGCTGGTAGACTCCCACCAGCCTCATCCCAATGGTCAGGGATGATGGTACCTGTAGCCTGGACACTGAGGTCCAGTCTGAGGGCTTTCTGGAGGTTCCCTCACTGCATGACGTGAAGTTACAGAGAAACAGGCAGATGTTCTCCTTGGTAGTGGCACCTTCCCTGTGGAAAGGCCTCCACTCAGATGTCAAAGAGATAAACCACCATATGACTTTTAGAAGGCAACTGAAGGCAGCCCTGTTTCAGGAAGCTTTTAATGTTTGGTGTTTTGTGGTGTTTTTATATTTTGCTGGAAGCCACCCTGAGTGGCTGGGGCAACACAATAAGATGGGCAGCATATAAATAATAAAATAATTGTTGTTGTTGTTGTTAGTCCAGCAATATCTGGAGGCCCACAAGTTCTCCATCCTTGGTCTACACCAGGGATCAGCAAGGTTTATCTTGCCTGGGCTGGATCGGTTCCACAGAGATCCCTCAGTGGGCTGGATCTCTCAGGTGAATGAGCGTGCGTGCGATTTTTGGCATCTACATCTGTGCAGATGTGATTTTCGGCATCTGCGCATGTGCAGATGCTATTTCCAGCACTGCAAAAGCGAGTCCCCGCGCTGCGCCGGTTTAGTGCAGCGCGTGAGCAGGCAGCTTGATTTGGGGGTGGCTTGGGGGCTGCTCAAATTACCTCCGGGGGCCACTTCCGGCCCATGGGGCTTAGGTTGCTGACCCCTGGTCTACACTGATTGGCAGCAGTTCCCCAGGGTCTCAGGGATTTAGAATTTAGTTGCCTACAACCCTCTGAATCATTTTTAAATTCCTTTCTCTCTCTCTCTAAGAGATGACTGAAAACTGGATTGCTGGGACAGTATGGGAGTTCGCTATGCTGACATGTGTATGTATGCGAAAAAGGAAGAGAATGTTGCAGCACCTCTTGCATAGCAAACCAGTGTTTATGGGTGTGCTCTCTCTTTCTCTTTCTCTCACACAGACACATGCAGTAAGGATCGGAAACAAGAGAGTTAAAACTAGATGTCAAAAGCAAATGAGTCAGCAGGTGGCACTTCAACCCAAAAAGAAATAGCGTGTGCAGGCCCTAGTATGCATACTGATGACATAGCCGCTGTTCTGCTCCAAGTCCACTTCTGTATTATAGGAAAGGGGGGGCATGGCTCACCAAACCACTCAAAGGCTGATCCCCCTCCCCAGGTAAACAATGTGCCTCTTCGCAGAATGCATTTTTAAATGCTATAAAAACTCCAGAATCACATATAATTGAACCTCCCATTAAAAGCCAAAGAAAACATATATTTTAAAATTTCCCATAAAATCTGAACCGATAGAGCCAGCGGTGTAATTTTTGAAAAGGAAGCACAGGGTAGTGCCTGTCTGCCTAGCTGATCTTAAAAGTATTTTAAGCATCCTTTATAAAAGGAATGGGGAGCCTGTGACCCTGCAGACTTTGCTGAACTGAAACTCCCATGGTCCCCCAACCACTGGCTGCACTGGCCAGGGTGGATGGGAGTTGGAAAGTAACAACACCTGGAGGGCCACAGGTTCTCTACCTCTGCTATATAGCACATACCCCAAATGTTAGTATTTGGCAGATTATCATTCCTTTGCCAAAGGAATGCAGGTGGCCTTCAGCCCAGCCTGCAACCATTCCAGCATCATGTAGTAGCTGCTGCAGCAAAGAGAGTCAGTGCCACGAACATGTTCCAGGAAGGTCATTAAGATTTCACCATTTGCTCACCTGGCTCAGAGCTGCTGCATGCTGTGGGTCTAGAGCAGCAGACATGATTTCTTTTTAGGCTTCTTCTTTTCCACTGGTGTTTTTCTATTTATCTGTCTGACGAGATCATAAAAGATCTGTGAGAGAGAGAGGAAGAGAGCAAAATAAGGTGAGAAATCAAGAGATACAGGTGCCGCAGAATGGCAAACTCATGTTACAATCCTGGCCTTAAAAGCTTTCGGCTAAATCAAGTGAGAAGGTGAGAAATAAATGGGGTGGGAGGCAGTGCAAAGAGAGCTGAACTTCTTGATTTTAGCATGAGAGAAACAGGGCAATTTATCTAAGCTCCCGAAGGTTTTTGCTTGCTCTTGGGGCTCCCCTAATTGTGGTCTAGCCACTTCCACTTTCCTCCGGCCACATCACAAAGCAAGAAGAGAAGGGGGGGGGGACCTCTACACTGTTCCAATTGAAAATCACATCACAATCAGGACAACCTCACACAGACCAGAAGTACAGGTACAAAGACGATGATAACCCAACAGAAAAAATCTAGCATTTGAAGAAGCAGCTACCAGTTTAGCAATTATTAGCAACTCTCCATATACGAATGTGCATATACTGTAGCAACAAGGTGCCAGCATATTAAATAAAGGAGTTTGCTGTTTGTATTTCTCTATCTTCCCATTTGTCTTGTGGTAGAGTTACCATTTCTGAACTCGTATAATACATATATAGAATACTTGCTAAGAAAAGTTGAAAGAGGCCTGGCTATCAAGCATGCAAGCCATTAAGGTGTAAGAGTTTCTTTTGCAAAATGCAAATTCCTAATCTCCATTTTATTTATATGTAAGGCTGCCATACAAACAAAGAAGATGTCTTATAGTCAGTGGTGTAGATATGGCTTGGGGTGTGTGTGTGTGTGTGTGTGTGTGTGTGTGTGTGTGTGTAAATGCCATGGACTCATCCACTCTGTCTCTTATGTACTGTAGCATCAAACCTGCAGATGAAAGCTGCATACGTCTTTGTCTTTGGTAAAGTCAACTGCGTAGCAATGCAGCTACAGTATTCAGCCTCCTGGAAAAGCTCACTTAACTCACTTCCTCCCCACAACCCTGTGTGATTTCTAACAAGCTTAAAGTCTACAGTACTTTGCTTGTGAACTGCAAAACCTAGAAATTGGATACTGCCTTGATATTATCTATTTTTTAAACACACACACACAAGCACAGCCAAGCACTTTCTGAAAGCATGATAAAGCCACCATCTCTTTCACTCTGTACGATAATACTCTATAACAGCATTTAGGTTTCTCACACTCCCTCCCCACCGGGTTTACAGTTACATGGTTTGATGCTGTCAGCCTAAGGCAAAACACATCAGTTTGTACTCTAGTAAGGTCAACCTGGCTTCTTCCTCAATGCTCAACAGAGCTTGGAAGTCGAAGATTGCATTGGAAAGAAGTGAGAAAAGGTTTAGGGAGGGTCCCGGAGGAGAAGAGCACAGGAAGGAGGAATCTACCATATCTCCTGATGAAAGATTATTCAAACCCTCGCACCTTATTGCCAGTCATTTCTTATCACTTACAGATCTCCTAAGTGCCTTTGTGTCAATCCAGCATAGCAGCATAAAGCAGGGAACTATGAGAGGCCTGGTCTACACTGCCCTTACTTAAGGAAAACAGACGAACTGTGTTAGTCTATTAAGTATATTAACAGGGTCATTTGGCTTTCCTCCTCCACCCTCCTTTCCCAGGGATCCAGAACACTGAAAGGGTATCTGGGGAAGGATTGTAGCATAGTGTTAAGAGTAGCTACTTTGCAGGCAGATGCCCAATCTCTGGCACAGCCAGGAAGGACTGGGAGAGAGCCCCAAACCTTGCAGAGGCACTACGAGTCAGTGTGGATCTGGGTTTCCCAAACTTGGGTCTCCATCTGTTTTTGGACTACAATACCAACCTTCCCTGACCGCTGGGTCCTGCTACTTAGGGATGATGGGAGTTGTAGTCCAAAAACAGCTGGAGACCCAAATTTGGGGAACCCTGGTGTGGGCTGAGTTGCATGGACCAATGATCTGACTTGGTACAAGGCACCTTCCTATGTTCCTATGGCCAGCAGGGGCAGTGCAGTCCCCACATGCATGCTTGTCATGAGAACACATACCTTATACCACCTCTAAAACAGTAACTGTCTCTTTGAAGGGCACGATCCATATTTTTGTACACAATGTGATTCTCCCCTTGGTAAGGGAAACAGGGAGGATTACAGTCCACATTGAAAGTGCCCAAGTGGCAGCTGCTGTCATTTTAAAATGGAGGTATTTTAAAATGGAGGTATTTTCTCTTGGCAAGTGTTTGGCCAAGGGGATTTGTGGGGAAGAGGCAGCACCATTCCCTCAGAGAACATTTTGGACCCCCCCCCCACAGGTCCTCTTTCACTACAAAAGGGGGGAAAAATACCCCCACCCCAAATATCAATGCCTCCCTATTAAAACCATGCTAAGTAAGAGCAATTGTAGATAACTTTTCTTCTAACCATCTCAAGTCAATAATTAGAGGTGGGCTCAAATCTTCATTGAAAGTGTGACAAGGAATGGGTGTATATGTTTCATTCAAATGGAATAGCTGCCACGTTAAATGCAACAAGAAAGAGAGGCTAAAATGTTAAATCAGTATAGCACAGGCCTAGTTCAATGGTGTTTACTCCCAGTTATAGGACTGCCACCGTCTCAGACAGAATAAGGCATGCTAAGCTTTCAGATTTCTGTCTCATTAAAGGCTACTGTAAGGCACAAAGGCCTGCATACGTAGTGTGTTCCTCCTCTCCTTTGATTCCCCTCAGTTTCCAAAGATTGGCAAACCATTGCTTTCTGTATTGGCTCTTGTTCAAAAAAATCAAAACAAGCGTGACAGCAAATTCTTTTGGATGAGAACGGTTTTTGGATTTTAAAAAATGGAAATTACAAGTGGAAGTCATCTGTTGCTTCCAAAACACAAAGTAACGAGGCAACTCTTCATAACTGAGGAATTACGAACTTGGCAAAGTCACAAGAATATCAGCGAATAAGCCAGAAACTCAGTTCCCCAAAACTAAAATCAAAAGAATAAACTAACAAAACTGACATACAGACCCTCTTCAAAACTTTTGAAATAAAGATGTGTCCAGCCTTGAAAACACAAGTCACCAGCTGAGCATGATGATGTAATTTGTGGGTGGCTGTACCAGATACAGCTGCCCATAAACAAATGAAGGTATCCCATCTTCCTCTCCTGGCAGAGTTTACCAACACTGATCAGATGTTTTGGAAAACCTAACTTTAAATTTCTTGAGTGGTCAGGACTTCCTTCACAAAATGAACACAGCCTAGTTAGCTCAGTTATCTGAAAGAGGTAATGGTGGTTAGAGAAAACCAGGCTCTGTGTGTTTTGGGATAAGCAGGCAGGGAATGATGGGAACTGTAGTTCTGCAACTTCCAGGAATCCAAAGTGGAAGAGCATTGGCCTATAGCAGCCTTCCCCAACCTGGGGGTCTGCAGATGTTTTGGACTACAACTCCCATCTTCTCCAACAATCCATCAGGGATTACTGCAGTTGTAGGGACCAGGTTAAGGAAGCCTGGCCTATAGTGATAATGTTTTATTATTATTTCACACATTTCTTTAATGGCATTCACCCTAGCTGGGGCAGAAGAGGGTCTAGCCCCCCCCCCGCCCCACAACTACTATTTCATCTGGTAACAGCTAACTAAGCTGTGTTCCCTTCTTAAAGTGCCTTCGTGAAGCAGCTCTGCTGCCCAGGGCAGTTCTCAGTCATTTTGACTATGCTACCACTCAGTGGATTTGTAACTGGCTGGCTGACCGAACCCAAAGGGTGCTCATCAATGGTTCCTCTTCATCCTGGAGAAGAGTGACTAGTGGGGTGCCACAGGGTTCTGTCTTGGGCCCGGTCTTATTCAACATCTTTATCAACGACTTGGATGATGGACTCAAGGGCATCCTGATCAAATTTGCAGATGACACCAAACTGGGAGGGGTGGCTAACACCCCAGAGGACAGGATCACACTTCAAAACGACCTTGACAGATTAGAGAACTGGGCAAAAATAAACAAGATGAATTTTAACAGGGAGAAATGTAAAGTATTGCACTTGGGCAAAAAAAAATGAGAGGCACAAATACAAGATGGGTGACACCTGGCTTGAGAGCAGTACATGTGAAAAGGATCTAGGAGTCTTGGTTGACCACAAACTTGACATGAGCCAATGCAATTCTGGGCTGCATCAATAGGAGTATAGCATCTAGATCAAGGGAAGTAATAGTGCCACTGTATTCTGCTCTGGTCAGACCACACCTGGAGTACTGTGTCCAGTTCTGGGCACCACAATTCAAGAAGGACACTGACAAACTGGAACGTGTCCAGAGGAGGGCAACCAAAATGGTCAAAGGCCTGGAAACGTTGCCTTATGAGGAACGGCTAAGGGAGCTGGGCATGTTTAGCCTGGAGAAGAGGAGGTTAAGGGGTGATATGATAGCCATGTTCAAATATATAAAAGGATGTCACATGGAGGAGGGAGAAAGGTTGTTTTCTGCTGCTCCGGAGAAGCGGACACGGAGCAATGGATCCAAACTACAAGAAAGAAGATTCCACCTAAACATTAGGAAGAACTTCCTGACAGTGAGAGCTGTTCGACAGTGGAATTTGCTGCCAAGGAGTGTGGTGGAGTCTCCTACTTTGGAGGTCTTTAAGCAGAGGCTTGACAACCATATGTCAGGAGTGCTCTGATGGTGTTTCCTGCTTGGCAGGGGGTTGGACTCGATGGCCCTTGTGGTCTCTTCCAACTCTATGATTCTATGATTCTATGATTCTATGATTCTATGATTTGGAAGCAGATGATACGTACTGTCAAATGAAGCACCCAGTCAGCCATCAACTTCAGTGCTGTTGCCCTTCTCATATAAACTATATAAAACAAAGTGTCTCTTGTGGCACCTTGAAGACTTGTTCAACAGTTCCTCTGGAAATTGTTTTATATATGATACGTACTTGAACGTATCACAAGAGCTCATGTGATTCACAGCTTGTTCCGAAGGTTTCATCACCGGGGAGGGGGAGAATCACTCCAGTGGATGCTTGTAGGGCTGCATTAAATGATCTCCCACTTGTACTTTGGGGCTAAAAATATCAAGAGCAGGAAAGCAGGGCAAAGAAAATATCCCCACTCCACACCAAACGCACAATGGCCAGCTTTTTATACCTGTTCACTGCTGTTTCCTCACTGTCACCCTGTTTGGGCAACATGGAAGGGGGAGGCAGGAGGAGAAGAGTGTCTCTCCACCCAACATGAGCCCATACAATCAGAGACCATGTAGTGAATGCGATGGGGACACGACTCAGCTGATCGAGACATGAGTGTGGGGCAATGCTAATGCAGGCAAACAGAACCAATCCAAAACATGATGCTTTCTTCATTGGTCATGGGCGCAATCCCTGCCAATCGATTCACTAACTGCCCTTGCTCCGAAGACACAAGACATTCAGATCACCTGCTCTAAAAGAGACTTGAAATGGGGAACAATTTTCACTGCTACCAAACATATTAGCGCTACAAGCATTCCTCATTCCAATCAGTGCCGCTATGGCTTTTTTGCTCTTTTATGCCTTGCTTTTTGCAGAGATTCATCTGCCCTACAGTGCTTACCTAACAGAAACCACGCGGTCTGCCTTTCATTTAGGCGCATTGAGCTTGCATAAAGCACTTTTCTAAGCGACACGGCTCTAGTTTGAACTCTGGGTCTTGCGAGATTAAAATGTAGTGCGTGGCACACCTATTTGCACAGGTGCTCAGCATGCAAACATGACCACTCACGCACCACATTTAGTTCCACAGTAAAGCAGCGTTCGGAATAATTGAGGAAGAGCTCTCAGCTAAGGGATTAGTTTTCTCTAAGGTAACACAATAGCAGAGTGAATCACTTATTGACAGATCAGAAAAGCGAACACCGACACCCTGCAGATTTTGGCTCAGGTTTTGCACTAGGCATCTCGCTCTGCACAAATGCACTTCAGTCACCAAAACAGCACAACAGCGGGGATGCAAAAACAGTATCTTTTATGTGAGCCTTCAGAAAGGATCCACCGAAACGTAGGCTTTCGATTTGCGCAAATGTTCAGTCCAAGAGGACTATAGGAATATTTACACGAGGGGATGGTGTACATACATATATACACAAACCCAAGCCTATAAAAAGGGGTTGTGTGCTGCCTTGTGAAAGATTAACCAAGAGTTACCTCGTTAACATTGATTTTCGACTTTGCAGATGACTCTAGAAAGGCACAGTTACACCACTGTCTTGCTAAGTTCTGTCCCTGTTCTTTGCCAACTACACGTTCATCTTCCAGGTCACATTTATTGCCAACCAGAATCATGGGAACCTGCGCAGAAAGAATAAGAGAGTTATTAATAGATGGCATTCAAAGCTGTGTGCTTAGTCTGAGCAGACCTGCAAAAATACTCGCTGACCAACGTTAGCAGTCTCTAGAACGAAGGAGGAGTCCTGTCCCGTCCCCCCCAGTTACATCTGGAGCAATTTTCTACTCTTAGTTTTTCATGCTTTTGCTTAACAGATTGAATACACATTATCGCTTGCTACTGATAACATGTTTCAAGAAACAAAAATGTGAGAAATTTATGAATACATTTAAAAAGGAGTTTCATCATATTGAAAAGTAAGGCAGAATCTGAACTTTTCAAAAACTGTCTAACACCAGCAACAGGGAACCTTCCATGGTTGTTCTCCAAAAGCCATGTCCATCTGCCTCACACCTGACACCCTATGAGTCATCAAGGGTGGGACAGATACTATTGCTGTGACAAAGAAACAATTGGGAACTTAAAGTGAGGTCTCAATTGTTCTTTTGTAAATTGAGCTCCCTTGTCAGCCATGAACAGCTGATCGGCGCCAAGAGGAAGCTCCACTCAAATTGACACACCGAGGTGGGTCATTGTCTCAGTTTGAAGCAGTCTGCTTTCAAATGACTTCCTAAAATGAAGCTTTCTTCCTCTGCAAAGGGTGGAAAAGGTTTGATTTGAGGAATCAGAACTAGCCCCTCTGAAGGCGCATTCCCAGTTGCAATCAGTGTACCTTTAAAGGAGGGTTTAGATCAGTGGTTACAGTGATCCCCTTTGAACTTCAACAGAAGTCAATCTCCTGACATCATTATGATAATAGGAGATTGACAGGCGGCTGAACCTACCCACTTGTCAGAGTTGGCCTGTGAAGGGTGGGGAAATTGGGGATCAGGCTAGTGCCCCACCACTGAATACAATATATATATATTAGAACTGTGCCATAAATCTGTATTATTTGGACACAAAACCCCTATATTCCTTGCAAATGTATCCTTGAGGATAAATGACTGAATTATGCATTAGGTACCTGCAAGAAAGTAAGCAAACAAACTATTTTGTACCTGTCTTTACCATGGCTACATCACACTGATAATTAAACCGTCTCATGGCAACTATCAAAGAAATGGAGATACCACAGTCTGGAAGGTTCATTGACACACAATCTATTTCCACAAGCACTTACCTTAATGTCAGTTTCTACAACAACACAGAGTTGACATTTCAAACCCTCAGATAGGCAGTAGCTACTTTTCAATTCAACATAATTTATACAACAGGATGTACATCACTTCCCAAGAAATACTCTGTATGTATTGGCCCCAGTGATTTGTCCTGCTTAGGCAATAAATGCCTTCTCAACTCCAGAAATGGGGCCTCAGAGTCATGAAATGCAAAGACAGCTATGCAATCCTTATGTTCTTATTTTGAACTGTTTGGCAGCATGCTGGACATTAAAACTTTAATTGCAAACACTGAACACACACGCACAGAGACACATCCTGTTTCGCCTGAGCTATCAAAAAGCGCTACACACAAAAAACTGCTGATAATGGGTGTGCACACCATTCTGTTTCCTTAAGTATTTAAAACACACACCCGCACAGCAAAGTTTGCACTTTCCAGAAGGAAAGTACCTCATATACTTCTCGTTTATAAATAATTAGCAACAGTTCTAATATTTGCTAAATTTCTGAGCACACTCTCTTATTCATGGATGATCAGTTCCAGGTAAAAAGAAACACATTTCTTGTGATTTTCCCCCCAACAGGTGTAGTTAAATCCGCTACTATACAAGCTACTATCCTGATAAAAGAAATGAAATCCATACTTCATTTAAAAAAGGAAAGAAAAACATTTAGCATATTAAAATCTGGAAGCTATCACTTAACACAAAAAGTTTTTTTTAAAATAGTAACTACAGTGTAGTTAGAATGAGGGGTATAATTTATCTGACCTCAAACAGGGTACATGTGTAACCTCAAACAGTGTAAGTTGCTGCATATCACAGTGTTTTGACTTAAATGCTAAGAAAGGAATCAGCTTCTAAGATGAACATAATCCCTCATCTAAAAGATCGTTCGTTTTAATTTTTTTAAAAAACCGTAACCAAGATTTGTGTATCAAAGAGGGTTTCAAAAATATTATGGGAAAAGAGAAAAATAAAGCCAGAGATAATGATCAGCAAAGATGTGAAAACTGAAGAATAAAAATATGTGGCTAAACTACTTTTAAACACAGTTAAGATCTTCCTATCCACATGCATTGGATAGTAGCTACCTATTCATCTATGGAGAGATCTTTCATGAATAACTATCTGAATACAATGGGTTGGACAGACATACCAATTCTGTCCACTGATTTTCTGGACTAACAAAGAGCCCAAATCAAAAGAGTAAGCTAGAGCTGATGCTAAAGTAACACTTCCTGGTTAGGACAATAATATGCTAGGTCACAGGTTTTACAGTGCGAATGGATGTTATGAACTTCTGTGACAGCATTTGCTGCTACTGATTCAGACAAAATAGTCTCCCTACCCACCCCCACCCCCCAAAATAATGGTCTTCCATTTCCAAGGGCAACCTCAGAGGTTAAATCATGAGTTTTCTTACTGTCTATTGTTTTCTGTTTTTTAATGTACAACTATCCCATTAGAGAAATATAGAATTTTTTTTAAATAAATAGATGGCATTTAAAAACTCAAGTCATTTAAAAACTCAAATATCGCAGGACACATAATGGGAGGAGTACAGTATTGCACTAATACAAGTGTTCCCTCGGTCCAAGATTTCTGCTTACCTGATGAAACAGTCTCCCCTCTACTCCCCTCATGTGCTGTTCTGGGGGTTCTCCTAACCCTCTTAGAGCCAACTGGGGTGTGTGGGCAAAAGACCCATTGCACTAATGGGGGCCTTGCGCTGGCTCCTGCTAGCAGAACTACTTAGCTGAATCCAACCCATTGTGCAGTTCCACCCTGCACATTCACTCATTGCATTATATGGGCTGAGACTTACTTCCTAGAAAGTCTATTAGGAATTGCAGCCTTAAGAAACAGAAAGCTGGACTAGGTGGACATTTGGTAGGATCCTGATTAAACAGGGCTGCTCTTAACATATGTGGTGGTGATGGTGGTATCTGTAAACAATGGAAACATCCATGCGCAACATCAGCATGATGCCTACAGCATGATGCCATGGAACTGGAAGCATAATGCAAAGCCCATCAGCTTGAATTGCATAGCCACTTAACAGCTGTGCAATAGTAATTGACAGCAAAGTCATCCAGGTATAGATCTCCTGCATGACTACTGATGGAAGCCCTGCTTAAAAGGTGATAAACCATATAGGAAGTCAGCTGCCTGAGTTGGCGCTCAGTCCAGCCAACTGAAAGTCTTTCACATATTACAGTAAAAGATGAACCTAGGCCAAGGTGGCTAACCTGTGCCCTGTTCCCTTGTGTTCCCAAACAAACTTGCATCACCCCTGACTATTGACCATCCTGGCTGGTGCTGATGAGAGATGCAGACCAACAACAGCAGGAGGGTCACAGGTTAGTCACTTTAAAATATGCACAAGTTAAAATACTAAAACATTTACATTACCTCCACTTTCTAGGCATCTAAGCACGTTTAAGCTATCATGCGGCAAAGGAAGTTTTGTAGTACTAAGATTTTTAGTCTACTAATTAAGTTTGTAATATTTTCTTTAGGGAAAAAACAGTGTGGACTTTTGAGCACAGCTATTTTGATTAGCCAGATTATCACACAACTAGAAAACTGTGTTCCTCCACCTGATGGCAGACAGAAACAAAATCTCTACCAAAGAGCCACAAAACCCATTTTAAACAGCAAGTCATAATGGGAGTTACTGAGCCTTCTAAAAACCTGGCACCATATGTAGCCATTTCAGTGACAAAAGGTTGAGCGGGAGGAATTGGGCTTGTACACTGGCATATTCTACTAAAAAGCCGCTTCTTATGGGACTTGAACTTTTCCAGAGTTCAATCCCAGTTTGGGATACAGAGCATTTCTGACTAACCGTCCAGTAATGTCCATATGAATAGTCTCCAAAATATCTAAATAGAGAAATTTATGATATCATACAAAACATTCTAGAACAGTGTTCTTCAGTCATCTTATTAACTGTGCAAAAAACAGATGCTGGCTTGTTTAGTTTGGGGGGGGGGAGAGAGATTCCAATGGTTCAAAAAGCAATAACCCATTTACTTACGTCTTCCGTGTCCTTGACCCGTAAGATCTGCTCCCTCAGGTCCTGCAAGTCATTGAACGTGGACTGTGCTGTAATAGAATATACTAGTGCAAACCCCTGACCGTTCTTCATATAGAGATCCCTCATTGCTGTAAATTGCTCCTGTAATCAAATTTTTTTTTAAAAAAAATATGAATTAGCTGTTTAGTTTAATTAGCTGTTTAACATACACACATTAAGAAGTTCAGGTTTAAACAGGGATAAAAAGGTCATAGGCAACTGGAAATTTCCAGTCTTTGCTCTTGCAGAAATCCAGTGAAAAAAATAAACTTAATTTTAAAAGGAACCGGCTTTCTCAAATATCCTTCTTTCAATTTTAGAAATTTAAAACAAGGGCTTCGAAGTGTTTAGGGCGGCTTCACACCTTACAACCAAATATCTGCTTCTATTGCGAAAGGCAGCTATGTATTTTAACACATACCCCTCCCCTCTCACCTTCCCCGCCATCTCTCTCTCTCTCTCATACACCCAGAGCTCACTTGAAACATGCATCAGCAGCCTGGGCCAACACAGTGTACTCAGGATGAAAAAACTATATAGCCAGCCCAGATCGCATATTTCAGCCTGCGGAGGATAATACTAAATGCACAGTGATAAATAAAACACACTTCTATTGTAAGATGTGAAGCAGTCTTTAGATTCAGAAGGATTTCAGGAAATCTTTTCAGAACATCAAGAACCACTATAAGCTTTAAAGGACGGACGCCCAAGAAAGCCAGGCAGATAGGCAGTCTCTCTTAAAGGCAGCAATTGTAGCGGTACATGTGTTTTACAAGTTGTTTAGCAGCGTGCACACTTTATCTGTCAGCTTTAACTGCCATAATGTTTTAATTTGTTGTTGTTTTCAACAATAGAGAAGTTCAACAAGAGGGTTTTTCGTTACAACTTCAAAGTGCTGAAAATCTGAAAATGTTTTTAAATTTTATGAAGTTCTAATGAAAAACTTTCAAGACTATGTTTCAGTTTGTTCCCAATATACTGTGCAAGGAGCTACTTGGAATAATAGAAAAGGCAAGAAATGCTGGTTTATTTATAGCCACATAACATAAGCAAGAAAGAGATGGACATCCACCCCCCTTAAAAGCCATGTCTTGCATCACTCTTAGTGTTCCCTTCAAATATTAAGCATTTCAGGATAGATCTCACTTACTGTCCCTGCTGTATCGAGGATTTCAAGCATACATTGTTGACAGTCTACTTCCACTTGCTGAAAGACAAATAAAGGACAGATACCATTATAGCCTTAAGGGACAGGAGGAAGAGACTCAATTAATGCTTGCTCATAACCTCCTGGCAATAGGGGCATTTAAGCATTACAAACAACTAGTGCACCACCTGTGTACACAAACAGTTAAGCTGCAGAGTTATGCACAAGTTACAGTCCATGAATTTATGAAAGTGTTGTGTACACAACTGTTGAGCCGTACAAATCAGCAGGATTTAGAAAAACCAACAAGAGTGTACACACAAACACTTGTACATGTGTGCAGACAGCTTGTACTTGTGTACAGTGTACATGTGAACAAGCCTTACTGTGAGCTTTTCCACTGCTTTCTGAGTGTACACATGGGGTTGCATTCAAAAGGATGGAACGTGGCAGGCAGGAGATAAAATACCCAAAGAGCAAGAAGACCTTTCACTAGCAGTCTCCAAGTGCTGCCTGCCTGTATCCATTGTATGCCATTAGGAACGCAGGAAGCTACTGAGTTAGAGCACTGGTCCACTTAACTCAGTATTGCATATGACTGTCAGAGGCTCTTCCAAGATTTCAGGCAGAAATATCTCCTAACCCTATCTATCGGGAGATGCCCGAGAGTGAAACTGTGACCTTCTATATGTGCTCTGCCGCTGAACTATAATACCTAAATGGATGTCAAGCAAGTATTTAATTTTTAATAGAACAACGCTGACATGTAATATGATCAAGGAAATATTTGTGTAGGTGTGCTTGTAATCTAGGAACACAGGAAGCTGCCTTATACTGAACCAGATCTTTGCTTCACCTAGCTCACTTTATCTATTGTGACTGGCAGGGCCTTCCAAAAAAGCTTTAGACAAGAGTCTTTTCCATCTGTACAAGAGGTGATTGAACTTGGAATCTTTTGCATGCAAATATTATGGTTAAGTTAAAAGTATCCACAATGAAACTGCAGGGCAACAACAATAAAGTAATAATAAAAACACTACTTCATAGGGTTATCCAAAACGTTTGGCTTCTGATTTATATCCTGTTATGAAATCGGAGTGAAGAGTTGAGTTGAACGCTGTTGTTCTTGTTTTTTTAATGGAATTTAAGCAAAAAAACTTGGGGCTTTTCTCCAAAACTTATAAAATCCACAAATGCCAAGGAATTGCAAACGCTGACTTAAAATACTTAGTTATTATTTATTAAACTTAGTATGTTGCTTTTTTTAACAGCAAGTAGCTTAAAATCGACTTACATTTAGTTTGGCATTGTGAAATAAGGCTGCATGGCATTAGACCCGATTACCTAGAATGCTTTGGATGGTGTATCAGGCCCAGACTCAACTGGTGCTGGCCACGTTTCTCTGTCCTGGACTTAGTGATTGTGCTTTTTTAAAATAAACAAATAAAAAGGAAATGCAACCACAGGGAGGCCCTCTCTGAATTGGGAATGTAGCATTCAGGGAGCAGGGGAAGATTCATCTTTCCCATGCTGCTTTCCCAACCCACGACCACCATAGAAACCATTTGACCCTGAAGGTACCAATTTTGGGGGAAACCAGCAATTTCTGGAGTAATTCTTGGTAGGAAAAAGACATAGGGAAAGGGCTGTCCCCAATTTACCATGCCACAGTCCACATCCAGATTTGGCCCTCTCTATATCAAAGACAAAACAAGCCCAAGATAAACCAGGGGTAGAGAGTCTGTGGTCCTCCATATGCTGTTGGACTACAACTGTTGTTGGCCATGCTGGCGTGGCCTGATATAAATTGGAGTCCAACAACATCTGGAGGGCCCTGGGATAGACAATCATGTAATGATTCTCTTGGGAAGAATTAGCAACACACTATTAGGAATATGATCCTAATAATAGACTGATCGTATTGTGGGAGGAGGCCATGAATTCTACACCAAGAGGGGGAAAACTGGGCGAGGGGAGTTTTAAAGTTACTGATCTGAGAGTGGGTGGAGAAAATCACAGCTTCATACTTTACCTTTCTGTAGGAGTCTTCTATTGTGGGGTCATATTTTTCAACAAAAATTCCCTGAACAAACTGTACAGTCTGGAAAGAAAAACAAGAAAGGGAAAAGAACACACAGAGAGGGTCAGCCAGCTGCCTCCAACTGAAGTTATTCAACGGGCTAATCGCGTAAAGCGTTTGCAAAGAACAGACATTTTGCTTGGTTCTCCCAATCTTATTCTCAAGCTGATGCCTAGTTAGTGAAACAGGAAAATCAATGCAGGTAAAAGTACAGGTTTAAAAGGTACAGTATAAGTCTCCTTCAAGTGCTTAATCCATAACTGATACTCAAACCCCATTTCAACAAATTTATGCAGATTTCAGGGTGAAAATGTCTCTTCTCCAGCTACTTATGAGAATGGTTTAAAGAAAAAGCTTCATTAAGCTAACTCTCTATAGGTTGGGGCAATCTGCATTATTTACCACAGTTTACATGGTAGTGCTAAACTGTGAAGTACCACACATCCCTGACCTGTTGCCTGGGGGTTGTCATTTGTCTCACTCATGGATAACTGCTACAGTCCACCACTATTCCTCTCGCACTGAGCATATGCAGTAATATTAAACACCACAGAAACTTACAGGGGATGCTATTTTTTAAAGGCTTTGCATTAAAATCAGTATGTGCACATATTTAAATGAAACAGGGCTAGTGCAGCAAAAGGAAGCAGAAAGTGTAGATTTTGCTCCCCAAACCTACTGGAAGAGCACTGAAAGAGGCATGTAACAGGTCAATTTCACAAGGAAGCCACCAACTGAAGAAAAAGGCTCCCCTTGGCTGGCCTTGGTAGGTAGCCTAACCTAATTGCTTACAACTGTCCCTAACTTAGGTAAGGATCCCCAATGTTATGCCGGCGCTCCGGTGACACTAGGAAAGTCTTGGGAAGTCTCCAAAGGGCAGTAACATCCGGACGAACAAACCAGAAGAGAAAAGCAAACCAGAAGTTAAGGCCGAAGGGCAATGAGATACTGCAGGGGCATGACAGAATTTAGGAAGACCTTGTTGCTCAACTGGAATAGCTAGTTCTCTTATATTCCTGCCTGTCCTAGCCAGAAGGTTCTTCTCTGAGAAGTTGCCGCCTGCAGTTCAGTGGCCCACCAGCAACTCATTCCAAAAGGCTTACAAACCAGGACCTGATTCTTACATGTGAACCAGGCTATATAAAGTTGGTTCTAAACTAAAACCCAGCTACATGACTGAACATGGGTAACAATTTCTGTGCTTCAGATTCACAACCTGTTTAATTATATTTAAACATATGTAGCACTGTCGGGGGGGGGGGAGAGAGAGGGATGAGATTCTAAACCAACTAACACCTGCGAGGCATTTAGCAAGACCAATGATGTAAATTGCATCGGCCTTTTGCTAAAAGTGTTTTATTGTAACAATCCCTATTCCACACACCCACACACCCCCGGAAGTCCACTAGGAGGTGAGCCATATGCTTTGCAGATTTGCCCAAGACCAGCATGCACACACAGGGTCTCAAACAAAGGTTTCCCAAGACCATTTTTGACTCCTGAATGGGCTTTATTAATTCTCAAGAATATTCTGCCCTTCTGTGGAATTTGATCAATTTTTGCAGTGTGTACACGTGTACCTGCAGGTATCAAGTAGTTCCCTTTAAAAAATGTAACAGCCACCTTTTCTGCAGTGACTCGTGCAAATGTCTTTTCCAGCTACTGGCTCTAAGAAATCGCAAACAGCCTTTAAACAACAGCCTGTTTTGTTCAGGGTCAAAGCTGGGATTTTTCTCATGATGACAAGAAACACAAGCACTATAGCTCCTAATAAGTGGTTTCAGATTTTGAAAGGCCAGTTATCTGCAAAAGGCATCATTGTATTTGTGGGGTGGGGGAGTGCTGAATGCTCCAATGATTTCTTAACAAGGGAGAAAACAATTTTCTAGCTTTCATGTTCAATGGAGGAAGGGAGGCACCATTCAAAAGTCATTCTTTCAGCCTAGCACAACCTACACACTGCCTCCTAGAAAAAAGATCAAGGCATCTACTAATGCACAAAGCAATGAAAAGTCCATATATAAAGGTACCCCAGGATGATATTATTGATCCCAAACCTTTCGAACTGCAAAGGAGGTCAGGAGGGTGATGATTAGACCAAAATATGGTATGGAGACCTGATAGCTTTGCCTAAAGCCTATAATCTAAGGGCTTATCCAAATTTACCTTTATTCCACTCTTTCTAGACAAAGTATACTAGTTAAAGCTCCATGTATGAGCGCCCCCTTTTTTGCTCTGCAGCTTTCTCTGCGAAAACCCGCTCTTTAAAGCTCAATCAGAGCAAAAGTCAATCCGCAAAAATCCCAAAAGTCATTTATTGACAACACAACACAGATTTCATTATTCTTGTTTCTTATATTCATTTCTCATTTTTTAACAAAATGTTTCAAAAGAGACCAACAGATTTTAATCTCATTTGCAAATGGTTAAAAAGCCACAGAGATCTCACTTACGTTTTAAACACAGGAAGCTGCTAGGCTATATGTACAAAGACGGCCCTCCCTCAGTCTGCTAAATAAGAGTACATTATTTAACTACTCAGAACATTCTGTATTTCACATGCCCTTTAGGAGCAAACAAGTAATTTATCAATCACATCAGGTCTTTCAGATACTAAGGCAAAATAAAAATGCATATGAGAAAATACAAAGAGCCCCGAAGTACTTTAAACATTAGCTTATTGTAGCATAAGCATCTGGAAGCAGGAATTTGTTATTTATACAGCACCATCAGCATGAATGGTGATTTACAGAGTGGAAGAAACATTGGTCTCCCACCTCAAGGAGCTTGCAATTTTAAAAAATTGGCAGAGGGAAACAAAAAAGGGAACGGAAGGTGTGAACAAGGAGACAATATATGATTACTTCAGTTTTACATACGTAGGGTTGTAGTCAACTAATTTGTGGCAATAAAAACCAGCGCAAGGAATCCTGTTAATGCAATGGGACTTAATTCTGTCTCCTCCCACCACACCCTCCCCAAATCTGCTCCAGAAGGTCAGAAGAACCCCCAGAACTGTGTGCAGGGGGAGAAGAGGAAATATTGTTCTTCCAGGCATGCAGAAAACCTTGCCCAGAGAGAACAATCTCATTAGCGTTAGAATGAATGCAACCCATAGTTCAGTTGCATGCAGCTACTTCAAATGTATGTATAGGAACCAGGGATAACAGGAAGCTAATTGTCAGTCAAGATCTTCTCCAATCACCCCTGGCCCTCAGAGGTTACATAGGGGCAGACTGAAGACAGGGTCTTCAAGGTGGCAGTGCCCAAATTATGGGACTGCTTGCTCTTAAGTTTTCAACCAGTGCCTTCTTTGTTATAAGTTTATTCTTTTATATCAAGACTTACTTGTTTGTCCTAATGTAGAAAACAGGAAGGCATTGCTGGCAGATGATAGAAGCCTATTATCATCAAGAATATATGGGCATAAACACGACCTCAGAAATGCCAATACTCAGGAAATGGGCAGAGAATAATTTAACCTCTCAGGTCTCACTATTGTTCACCTGAACTTAGAGACATTATTGAACGAGGGTATACCTGCCTACTTCAGAATGAAAATGCTGAATTGCAAAATGTCAATAAGTTCATTTTTGTCATCTCTGGCATGGACAGGTGTTAAAAAAACAAGCATCCTGACATTGGGGATGTCATTATCAGCTACTGGTGTTGTGAATGGTTAGACTATTTAATATTTAATGGCACTGTGTTTTGCATTGCTCTGCATTTCCCACTCACCTGACCATTTACATTTTCTCTCTATGTCTATGTGCATATGTACCTGCCAACTGAGAATAGCACTTTAAGCAACTGACGAAGTAGTCCCTGGTCTATGGAAGCTTATGCTGTAATAAACGTTAGGCTTCTAAAGGATTCTTTGTGGGTTGGCGGCAACAGACCAACATGGCTACTGGAATGTGCACAGAATGTCTTCCTGAATTAAAATAAATGACAAGATATGTAAAGCTTGCCCAGCAAAACATTCTATTCCCCTGAAGATTAAGCAAAACCTACCACTAATAAAGGATGTCCTTATTCAGAATACTAATCAAAGCAACTATCAAGTCAGCTTCTCATTAAGAAGCTTGATATCACAGCGCAGGATTCCAACCTTGGCTGCAGAAAAACCAAGGACACTTGTCAGCCATGGTGAATGACACAACCAGAAGCAACAAAAACTTGCAGGTAAATAATCAAGTGTAGCTTTAAGGCAGAGCGTCTGTGATTAAGTAACTTTTTATGCAAAATACTCAACTTGAGTACACAGCGCTTTGCCACAGCAGTGGAAACAGTGAACACTGAACACCATAAGCATCTGCCTTATCCTGGCCAACACATCTGCACTGTACAGATACGTACAGATAGGGAAGAAATTCCGTTTGGACCACAGACAAAAACACAGCCTTAAAAAAAAATGTTAAAATGCACTTTTCCAAATTTTGTAGTGTAATTGTTCAGCAAAGTAATGTGTACAAAAATGCATGCAATGGGGGCAAAGTGTGCTTTAAAATGCATACATTAGTGAAAATTTACAAAAATGCATTATATAAGGGAAATCGCTTTGCAAAAATGTATATATTAGGCAAAACTGCATAGAAAATGGGCATATTCATAAAGACTTTCATTTTAATTGCAAACTGATGTGGAAATGTGGGGAACTGAACATTTGGAGATATGAGAGACTGAGAGAAACCAAAATCTTCTACGAATTGACAGCTACACAAACATAAGCTGTTGTCAATTACTGGTTTCCCAATACCTTCCTACCAGGTAAGCTGTTGTCATAGCAACCTTCACCTCATTTAACTGGTTCTTAGTCCTGACTGCCTTAACCTCCACTGCCCTCAGTTCAGTTGGAGACAGTCATAATGATTTCTTATTTTCTATATCCAATAATTACTCATCCCAACAGGAAGAAGATATTGTTGGCAGGCGAAGGCTTATAATCATATTGGAATATGCAATTGCGAATGAGCCCCTGATGTTATGGCTAGCATTATTAGGTCTTATTCCAACATTGCCAAAACAGATTTCAGCAAAATCCAACTACTGCAGGACAGGCAGAGCAAAGAAAGAGACAGAACATCACTTGTCAACTACAGTTTACAGAATTGTAGAGTTGGAAGGGACCAAGAAGAGCATATAGTCCAACCCCCTGCAGTACAGGAATATTTCACCCAACATAGGGCTTGAACCCATAACCCTGAGATTAAGAGTCTCACCAACTGAGCTATCCAGTTGCCAGATAAAGGCATTCCAACCTATCAATGGATGGCAGCCCATTTGGGCAAATCGAATCATATTATAGGACTTAGATGGTACAACTGTATTTCCTTACCAACAACCCCTACTCAATCTAAACTAGCCACTCACCAGCATCAACTGACCACCCAGGGGCAAACCCTGGGTTTCAGCTCTGTCATCACAAAGAGCTCCGTTACCCATCATTCTCATGTATCCACTTTAAAGCATCAACTACCAACTACAGTGGTACCTCGGGTTACATACGCTTCAGGTTACATACGCTTTAGGTTACAGACTACGCTAACTCAGAAATAGTGCTTCAGGTTAAGAACTTTGCTTCAGGATGAGAACAGAAATCGTGCTCTGGCGGTGCGGCAGCAGCAGGAGGCCCCATTAGCTAAAGTGGTGCTTCAGGTTAAGAACAGTTTCAGGTTAAGGACGGACCTCCGGAACGAATTAAGTACTTAACCCGAGATACTACTGTATACCCTTCTTCTGTTTAGAACAACCTTCTATCTCTCCAAATTAGTAAATAAATGATTACAATCAGGCATTGCCATTTTTAATGCTCATAAACCAGTTAGTGAAAGTCAGGATACACTGAAGCTGACCACAAAGAGACTATCTTTCAGAAAATATCTTAGAGGCAGGCTGGTGCACAGAAATGTGATAGACTTAATGCTACTCTTTGCACTGTTTTGTTTAGACTCCCCCTATACATTTAGTGTGTATGCCTATATAGGCACACACAGGTTCTGTAACTTGATGCTTCTATTGTGATGACCTTTTCATAGTAGGTGTTTTGTGTAAGATTATATTTGACAGGCACATATGTGACAACTGAGGAGAAGCACTTCAGACATCAGATGAAGAGGGTTTTAATTCAGAGGAGCTTATTATTTATTCAAAAGACACTTTCAAATTGAATCGTACTCATTTTATGTTTGGGAAAGTGCACAGACAGGAATGTGGGTTTCAAACTGCGGTTGACAACTCGGGAATGGACTTTTGGTTCACTACATTTGCTATCCCATATAGGAAGTGCAATAAATCAAACTCCTTTTCTAAGTCAGCAACCACAGTTCCACATTCCTGTCAGAACTTTCCAGGAGCACCTTGAATTTCTATTTGTTGCCTATGGATTCTGCATGAAATGCTTGACCAAGAGTAATGTGAAAACACAAACGAATCATCCTCCCACCAACTCAGTTAGCCAGGAGTGCTGCAACATTCCAAAGATTATCAAAGACCTTTATTCCTATTGCTTTACAGTTTGAATTTTGCTGTTAAGAGTACAGAGGGAAGTGTTGTACAATTTTAAGTATTTCTGTCCATCATCTCACTATTACCTGCCTCCACAAAAATAGCAAAGGAGAACATCTTGCTCCAGAGCCACCAAGCAAGTCCACAGCTAGTAAGTGGCCAAATTGGCTTTGCTCACTTGCTTTGTCACCACGGCATAAGCCCTTTTGGGGAAAGATGTATGTGCTCATTAGGTGTAAGTTGTTCTCTCATTCTGGTTTTATTATTTTAAAGCATATTGTGGGCATCCACTGAAAATGGTATCCCCATCCTGGCATGGCAGTTTTTAGTCTGCATGTCTACTTCAATGTCACAGAGAATGGCAAACCATCAGCCACAGAATGCTACAAGAACCTACACCACATAGAATTCATTGCCTCTCTGAAGCCCCGCTCCCCACACGTCTCACTTTATTTAAGGCTGCTTAAAAACAGGAGAAGAGCAAACACGGAGGAACAGTAATTTGAAGGCGTCTAATTTAAAATAGCCAGCGATGTTTACCAGCATCTAAAAATGTGGTATTTTTAAACTTTCTACAATAGTTCAGCTCCAGCAATTCAGACACAGTTAGCCAGAGCACAAGTTGCAAAGTCTAGAAAGTTACAGGGCTGTGACTACACTACAAAGCTAAAAAAGAAAAGAAAAGTGTATTCCAAGTGAAACTCATAACCTCTCCAGAATCCTAGAGATCAGCACTTAATCAGAATCTGTTTTCCACTACGTTGTTTAATAAAAAGGAGCCTGAGCAGCATGCCCAGTTGTTCAACAAGCTCTCAGCAGAAGTCCTAATCCTTTCTTGTGCAACACAGTCAAGGCCCATCCCTATTCCAAAGATGACTGTTTTACAAAGCCCAACACTGTACGTTTTGTGGAATAACATATAGCGAAACGTGCACATTTTACCAAAAAAATGCATACATAGACAAACTGACCTAAACTAGGGTTAGCCAACTGGTTTCTTTTGGGCCAGTTGCAAGCCACAGCCCAATTTTATTTGGTCCTGATGCCCCTCCCTGATTTTAATCAAGGCCTGCTTAGAGGTTTGTATAAAATTTCACTTGTGAGGAAAAGAAGTAAAATCTCAACTTTCAAGGCATTGTAGATATCCCTTGGATGCTATATGCGTTATCTACATCTATATGCGTTTGTAATGCTATATCTGAACATATGTACATCATAATTTAGATGTCATTGCTGCTAGACAACACAAAATATTTATGGAGGCAATCTCATGAGGGTATCAGCTTGTACAGAACAACACACGTTTTAGTTCCCCAGAGCACTTTAGAGAATAAAGTAGCCCCCTAGTAAACAGAAGTTGGAAATCCCTCACCTAAATAGTCTAATCACAGATTGCAGGCTTTTCTGGCTGCAGAATTCAAAGAAACCCTCCCAGTCACCGCCACCCTTCTCTAGAATTCCCCAACATCAAGCTCAGGCCAGCTTTTTCCTCCTACACTTACACCTATTAAAAGTCATTGATTTATTTGGTTTGTACGCCAAATGCAAATTATTAATTATGGCATTAACACCCAGGGTCGAGCATTTCAAGACTGCGTTTTCGATAATATTAT
Source organism: Podarcis vaucheri (assembly GCF_965113315.1). Classification (NCBI taxonomy): domain Eukaryota; kingdom Metazoa; phylum Chordata; class Lepidosauria; order Squamata; family Lacertidae; genus Podarcis; species Podarcis vaucheri. The sequence goes on along the minus strand of NC_138764.1, from coordinate 69,767,227 downwards.
TTGTATGATTATGGTCATGACGATTTAAAAAAAATCAAGACCCAACTCACCAAAGCAGACTTCCCAACGCCACCTGAGCCAAGGACCACTAGCTTGTACTCACGCATGATGTGGTCTATTCAAATACTGACAGTCTGGAAAGAAAAGAAAAGAAATAATGGAGTTAAGGTCATCATGTGAAATAATGCACAAGGGATAGTAATGAACCAAACTGCTTCTGAATCTTCACATTCAGGCCTATTAACAGAGGTATATAGTGGCCAATGATAGACAAGTGTGATGTGGCTATTCCTTCTGCCAAACTTGATAACTCCTAAGAGACTCAATGAGGTCCACAAGTCTAGACTGGACCTGGTAGCCAGTCTTTATTCTTTATGGGTGCCCCACTGCCATCTCTCACCTGTTTCCTAACTGACATAGAAGATTCAGTATGGGTGGAGGGCTACCTGTGTCTGAATCGCTGGGGTTGGGGAGTTGGCAAGGATAGTTTTTTACCTTCTGCAAGGCTCTGTAGATGTGAGAGGCCTAAAGAAAGGCTCTCCACCCAGGTACAAAGAGTGAGGTAGCCTTCTCTCCTCTGAGCTTTCTTGATTCGATGAGAACTAATAAATAGGAGGAGTGGCTTCTATCTCACAAACATTCACCAGAAGCAACTTATGACTACAGCTGTGAATCTGTAGATGTGTAGAGAGCTAGCAGTATGAACACTCACAGGTTTTAAACTCCAAGCTGTTGGTGTTGGGAGCCAAATGGGTCAAACCCTGGCTTCTCTAAGAACATCATAGATCTTTATCTTACCCCTCAAGAACAGACGGAGGCATTAACAAAACGAAACTCATTTTAAAAGCAAACACACAGCAGGATGACTGAAAAATGTGTTGCAGTTTCCAGGCACAGTAAATATTGTATGGCAATGAAAAAAAAAAACCCCCCAAAAAACACCACCACCATTCTCATGTAATACTGTTGTTTTAGTCGATACGTTCACTTTGAAAGATGTTATTTTATGAGCAAATATTACGATAGTAAATATTAAATAAACATAGTAAAAAGAGACTTCAGAAGCAGAGAATCTGATAAAGGATCGCCTGTATATTCTACAATTCTTTGTCTAATCACTTTGAAAAGCTAAGTTCACAAGCCTTTGGCAGTTGCATCAACTTGCTTAGTAGAATACTTAATTCCTTGTTCCAAGTATTTTATTACTTTTTGTGTAAGTAAAAACATGTAACAGGCTTATACAACACACATAAAATAACCCAGGTTTCCGCCCGTACAGCTGGTTTATGAACATACAGCTGGTTTATAACAATCAAACGAGACAAAGTCAAAGAAACGAAGGAGGAAAAAATGGAGTAAAAATCTAAGAAAAATATAATGCCTCCCACCTGTGGTCCACTGTGCCACATTTAATGAAAGGGTAGGGGAAGAAGGGGGGAGAGAGGGAGAGAGGGAGAGAGGGAGAGAGGGAGAGAGGGAGAGAGAGAGAGAGAGAGAGAGAGAGAGAGAGAGCATGTATGTATGTATGTATGTATGTACAGTGGATGCTTGGGTTGCAAATGTGATCCGTGCGGGAGGCACATTCACAACCCACAGCACAGCATCTGCGCATGCGTGGGTCATGATTTGGCCCTTCTGCACATGCGTGAGTGCCGAAACCCGGAAGTAATCCAGTCTGGTATTTCTAGGTTTGGCGTGGTGCGCAACCCGGAAAAGTGCAATCTGAAACATCTATAACCCAAGGTATGACTGTAATCTGGGGCACCCTGAAAGGAGCAGTTTGATATATATGGTAGAAAGTAAGTTTTACAATTTTTTAATATTATTATTACTATTTTATAAACTATAACTTAGTGGCAAAATTATTTCAAAACTTCATTGAATAAATGAAACAGACTGAACAACTAATGATAGGTGAAGCACACATTCTCCAGCTCAATTTAGAACTGAACTTGACAAAATTAAGCAATTTTCATATTCCATTCATATGAAAAATCTCATCTGTTTCTGAGATTAATTATGCATTCATTTGTGGTCCTACCAAGTGCGCAATGCCACGGTGAGTGTGATGGAACAATTCCCTCCAAGTCCAGCACCCTCATTTTATCTGGCTGCTGTGGCAAAGTTTTCTGCCAAGCAACACAATATGCAAGGGGGTCCCACCCCGGTTCCTAGTGTGTGGGGGTCAGTGCTGGAGGTAGACCTGCCTGCTGTCTCTGACAGGGAAGGGAAGGGAAAAGGAAAGGAAAGGCCAATCAAGTATAGGTGGATGAACAAGTTACAAATTGCTGGTATTTATATCAGGATTTGGCCAAAACCAATTTAATGAGACCAAATTTAAATATTTTTTTCTATTGATTAGAAGCTTTTAACTGTTCCCCTCCCCCAGAAGTTTTAATTGTATTGTTTTAGTGTTTATATTTTTTTCCCTGGTTCCTTTGGAAGAAGATTGTTACTATTTATTTATTAGATTTATATACCACACTTCATCACAAGATCACAGTGTGGTTCACAGAAGATGTGCGATATAAATATAATGAGACTGAAAGGAGATATGATAGCCATCTTCAAATATCTATAGGGCTGTCACACGGAAGACGGAGCAAGCTTGTTTCTCCTGCTGTGGAGGATAGGACATGATCCAATGGATTTAAGTTCAAGAAAGGAGATTCCAACACAAAACTGGAAATAACTTTCTGTCGGTAAGAGCTGTTCGACAGTGGAACAGACTCCCATGAGAGGTGGTGGCCATCTGTTGAGATGCTTTCGTTCAGATTCCTGCATTGCAGGGGGTTGGACTAGATAACCCTTGGTGTCCCTTCCAACTCTACAATTCTATGATTCTATAAGTAAATAAATAAATCTGAGCTTGGGAGAGAAATGGGCAGTACAAAGCACAGAGGCTGTGAAAGGAACTAAACTAAGAAAACTGCTCTGTCCTCTGATACTCCTGAGCTTCATTAAGCCACACAGAGCACTAATGCAAAAATTATCTTTTCCCTCTTAGATGATGTCAAATATTATCAAACTCAATTCTGGTGGGTGGGTTAAACTTTGTAACAGTGACAAATAAGGCTGCTAGATGCATATATGAACTCTGGCAAACAAGACCCTCCTTAAAATTCCACTAAACGCATTAATACTTGCTTATGCAATTTATCTTTTCACACTCAGCTGCACAGAAGTATGTACAATTAAGCAAGAAAATTATAGTGGCAAGTTGCAAGAGACTGAGATTGCTTTCCCATCCCCGATAGGGAATGATTTAGGTCAATATTTTCTCCCTGTAAAAGGTCAGGCCTCACTTGCCATTGCCAACTGAGAAACCTTTCTGCTCCTCAAAAGCAATGTCTGTGCCTTTTTATGGAAATCTCTCCAGTCACTAAGCTGCACCAGAAAACCTTTCATTCTCTTCAAGATTACTCGACAAATAAGGAAAATGACAAAACCAACGATAAACATTTTAACAGTGTTTACATTATAAACCAGCCTTCGCTGCCCCAACAACTGAGCCCAGCCAAGCCATGACATCACTTTCTCATTCTTTTTTTCCAGTCCTCCCCAAGATAGCCCTGCTCCCAAGTAAGGATTCAGAAAAGCAAAAGCTATGGGATCACAGCAGCCTAATTCTTTTGGAGAAATCACAATCCAACTTTGCCATTAGATTTATGAGTTTCCCCAACCATAACTCTTACTCTTGCTGTTATCCTCAGAAGTACAACACGGGAGGAAAATGATCTAGTTGACTATATAAGTAAGAAAATTGTATAGTTATGTGCACAAGACCATTTTTGACTGTTGTGATGCTAATCTGCTCTGTTTAAGTTCCATCAGAGGTAGCTGTGTGCTCATGTGAAACAGTAAAGGTAAAGGGACCCCTGACCATTAGGTCCAGTCGTGGACAACTCTGGGGTTGCGGCGCTCATCTCGCTTTATTGGCCGAGGGAGCCAGCGTACAGCTTCCGGGTCATGTGGCCAGCATGACTAAGCTGCTTCTGGCGAACCAGAGCAGCACACGGAAACACCGTTTACCTTCCCACCAGAGCAGTTCCTATTTATCTACTTGCACTTTGACGTGCTTTCGAACTGCTAGGTTGGCAGGAATGTGAAATAGTAGCCAATAGCAATGGTAGAAGACCAAGCAGTTATTACCACAGGCAGCAAAAAGCCAAGGTGTTTAGGCTTTTAGCAGGAGTAACGGGACATCCTTCCTTCCAGCACTGGTACCTAAGCATGGGTATTTCTGTTTGGGGAGGGGACAAATACGACACTGTGTGTTTCTATAGCCAACAAGAAAATAATCACTACTACAGCTTCCCTATATAAGGCTGCACATCTGAACCAGCTATTATCCCAAGATGCATTTGGTTGAAATTGAATGAAGGCAAGAGCTGGAATGTACTCAGTGCCCCTCAGTCACATGCCTATCTTCAATGAGGAAGGTCTTAAGTGGGGAGACTGTTCTACATATGTTGGCTCCCTGACTATGCAGGGTTCTAAATCCTCACACCTCGAAGATGCTACCTGCTTCAGGGCTCCCAAACCACCACCACCACCACCATTAGTAGAGGGTACTAGGGCTGGACACCATTTTGTGCAACACCATTTTGCCTGCTCATATGAGTGAATGCCTAAATACCACTAGTGTATTTGCACCAGTAGTGATCCAGGTCTGGAAATTTTATGCACTCAAGGAAAGGAGTATCTCTTCATTAATCCTTAGTGATTTCCACCATTAAGCTAAGTCTGGAATACTCCATACAACAGGTACACTTTCTGGATATGTTGGTACAATGGTGGGAGGGATGCTTCACTGGGCATTGCACAGCATACTTTTATGTTTCCAGCTTACCACCCGGAGCCTGCCACTGTCTGCAGCGAAGCCCTGCAATGCATTTGCCCAGTTTTGGACAGTGATCCTACTCTCAGCACAAGCCTTGGGCAGCAGGCTTAACTTTGCTTACTGCCTCCCAATGTGAAGCAGAGACTCACCAGCAACACCTAATGGGAAACGCAAAGCGCTCGGCTGGTAAGAATTTCAGAACAGGAGGGGTCAGAATCCATTTTTGCTAAGTAAATCTGGCAAGTCTCCCTCTAATCCAGGTGTCATATATACAAACCAGCAATTCCTTAGTTACAGCTCCACAGCCACTCTACCCATTTACCTGCCATCTTACCCTACATTTTCCCCCAAGGTATCTTGTGGGACCATGATCTCCATAGGCAAGGAAACAGGATGAAGAGCAGTCAGAGGACACCAACTTCCAGTCACCAGAGAAACCAAGTCACATCCGCTTTGCAAAGGGAATATGCTCCTCACTTGCTCAGAGGCACTCAGCTCTAGCTATCACAAATGTGCAAATTCACCCTCTATGACTGCACCATTAATTGTGGTAGAATAGACAGGTATTCTTTTGTCAAAAACACACAACCTTTCAAAACAACATTCACTATTATGTTAGATATATGTTTCACTCCACTACAATTAGTGCCTTTCTTGGGTGCAGGAAGATGAGTCTTGCAGAGAAAGTTAAGACAAATCATTAGGTTTTTTTAACGCTGTTTTTCCATGGAAAATCATGCCCAAAGCGGCTCACAAAATTGGGAAAGTTCACATGAGAAAAACAGCAATGTTTTAAGGTAATTCACTAATCAAAAGGGTACATCTTCAAATTTTGAGCAAAATAGTTATACAATTATGAGGCCAATCAAAACATCTTGTATTAATAAATATACATTGCAATTAAGCAACAAATCAAACCATTTTTAATAAGATCTAAGAGGAATGTAAAACCAAAATCCAGCTAGCAGCAAAGGTATAGATAGGACTGAGTATTATGGCGGCATAGTATCTAGCATGCACCAGGTGGTGTTCAAAGCAGCCCATAATAAGCATGTATGATGAAGGTGAATCTGGCCTCAAGTGAGAGCAGATGATCTAAGGTCTCTAGAAACATTTGTGGCAACGGGTGGCTTTCTCCTCCTGGTTTTCTTAATCTACACCCATGTGCTGCTATTGCAATAGTGGGGTTTCTTCAAAGAAAAAGCTTGATGCCTGAGCTAGGCAACCCAGCTACCAAATTCTAGGAGGTCAAATCCAATCTATTCCTGGTAACTGTTCGCTGTGGTTGTTCCTATAGATGTGTGCAGACTAATAATGGCCACAAATGAAATCACTCAAGTGTTTCACTGGTGTTCTAGTATGTGTGTCATTTAGTTAGTAGGTCAGGAGGAGGATAACAATTCTCTTCTTGTGCAGGCATTTGAGTCAACTGTTCTGCCAATTACTCTGCTGGCTGGCAGCTATGGAAAGAGTGCTGAAGTTCTGAACAATGACCACATTGGTTTTTCTTGAAAGAATGGGTTGCAAAGGAATCTTCTGAATAGCTGTCTGTCTAGTTTGACACTCTGGTGTACAAGATATAGTATTGGGGGACGGGAAATTGGGGAGGGCCCACTCCAGACCAGCAATATACTAAGGTGAAATTGTGTCACGCATCTATTAATTCAGTCTGATCCTTGGCTTTTTTGTTTTTTAAATGAGACAAATACCCAAGCAGATATTTATTGAAAAGAATTATGCTACTATTTATGGGTGACTTTTACTGCTATACTAGCCTAGCCATTTTTCTTTCCTTTTCAGCAAACTGCCACATTTGCTCACTAATAAAGAGTTTTGATGCAAGCTTTGCTGTAAAAATCTATGTGACACAACACATCTGCAGAAATCAGAGGAGCCAACAGCAATTTACTAAATAGGAATGAGAAGAGCTCCCAAACATTAGATTGCCAAAGGCTGACTAGAGGGCAAGGCGGAGGACAGGGCCCAAACAAGTCTGAAACTAGTTCTGTGTACCCAGAGGTTTTTGCCTTGAGTGTTTCTCAGTTAGAAGTCCCCCGCCTCTAGCACTCTAACATGTTGCACCACCCAAAAAAAACTGATCTTGAAAGCAGGGAGCATTTCAAAAGCCAATTATGATGCAGCATAGGAGCTCAAGGAAAGTTTTTTGAAAAAAATTGAACAGGCACTATTGGTTGTACAAGCTTTTCATTTCCGGAGGAATAGGAAAGAAACATGCTATGAAGATATGACCTTCACACAGCATTATGTAAACAGCTTCCTGCAGACGACATGGACACCATACTAAACCAACCAGCAACTTGGGAGTTGAGCACTTCTTACGCACTCGCAGCTCTCAGCTTCATTCTCCCCATGTGTAAAATGCCAGCACCTGGCCTCATTTCCTCATAGGGATGTTGGGAAGTTTAATTAGGTAATTGCCATAAAGCTTTTGGCAGGAATGACAAACATCATTACAAGAGCAGGTGCAGAATGCTCAAGCATATCCATAGTATTCAGGCAGAACTGCCAGAGGCCAGGCCTAGGCACTGCACAGCATCATCTCACTGGTTTTAGAAGGTTTTTCTGAGTCCCACAAGGCCGGCTGCCCCTTCTCTTGTTTACTCTCAGGAGAGCCTCCGGCACCCAACTGCAAATGTTTCCCAGGTGTAGCTGGACCACATTAGCATAGGGTTTATATATGGGACAAAGCTCAATATTTAAGGCCTCATCATTCAGGCCCTTGCATGTGGGACTTTTCAGGGAGGGTAGCAAAGCATAGCTTTCTCTTTATCCAATGTCCCTCCTTTCTCAATAGCAGCAGAATACTTGAATGTACACTTTTGGGAAAAGCTGTAATACAGGATCTGCACCTCATTATATCTCAGAGTGCTCAGAGTAGTTCCCATAAATCTGTATAACTACATAACACTATCCAAACAGGAAATATTAGAGTTATGTGGACAAAGGGTCAAAGGGCTTGGCAATTTGAAGGGAGGGAAAAAATTGCTAAGGAAGGACACCAAAACAGCAAAGTGCTTTTTCAGTTCCGAAGCCCTAAAGAACTTGAAAGTTACAAGTGTTTTCAGAGTAGAAAGCTATGGCAAACCATGGCACGAAAATGTCCTGAGGGCTAGTCAAGGTAGTTTGTAGGAGAAGTCTTGTGGTATCTTAAAGACTAGCAAAAATACTGATCAATTTGTTTGCAACATGTTAAGAGATTCCACTTCCGTTGTAAATGAACCAAGACTCTACAGCAAGGGTGGGGAACCTGTAACCCTACATTTGTTGTTGAACTCTAGCCGCCATCATCACTAATCATTGTCCATGCTGGCAAGAGTAGAAGTCCAACAATATCAAGAGGGTCACAGGTTTATCATTTGTACTTTAGGATGACAATGCATTCAATACCCTGGCCATGTTTGCACAGTCAGATCCTGACTTAATAATCTTGGATATGCAAGGACTGCATGCACCTGTATACAGCCCCACTGCTGCTGCTTGCATTCTTCCGCATGCACAAGCAGTGAAACAAACCAGAAAGCCAGAGTTAGCCATAGTTTCCTGTCATGTGCAAACTGGAAACTATTGCTAATGGCTTCCAAGCATTGGCATGGAACATTTGGCAAGCCAAATTTAACCCAGGATTGAAAGCTTTCTTTCAAACCCTGGCCAGTTTGGAAGCTGCTAATCAAAGTTTCCAGGAAGCTATGGTTGACTGCAACTTTCTGGTTTGCTTGACCCACTTCCACAGAGGGAGGTGTGATGTGGTAGCACAGGAGTTGTGTGTAGCTGCACACAGTTTGTACGTATCTAGTTTCTCAAGCCAGGATTTGATTGGGTGGCTGCGGGAAGTGTGTTAAAATTCGCTACACACACCAGAGTCCAGTGTAAACACATTAAGTGCAGAAGATAAAAGTTATGGGAAATGGTAGACCAATCTGCAATGATCAATAAAAGCTTAAGGCAGAACAACTAGGCTCTCTCACTTATGGGGCGGGGGCAGAATACAATTCTAGGCAACATGCTGAGCTTCTCAAAAATGCCTCCCACTTTATATAGTAAAAATTTCTAGGTTTCATGCTGGTATCACATGACAGGCAGTAAATCTGAGACAGGCAGTAAATCTGAGACTGCCATCCTATTGTCATAGACTGGTTGGATGCAGAGGAATGGTGGCTGGAATCCGCTGGGGAACCACCAATGGAAGAAGTCTCAGAGGTCAGGGTGCGGCGGTGGAACAACAATCAGTAGTCACAGGGGAAAAGAGGGAGAAGACTGAGAAGGAGAAGCTGAAGGGGTAACAGGGCTTAGTAAGCTGGGAGAGTCTGTGGCAGACAGAAATCCAGAATCAGAGGCAAAAGCTGAAGCATGGAAGGAGGGAGTCAAGAGGCAGAGATGAGTCAGACTGGTGAAGAGTGGAGAATCACTGGTGTCTCTTGCTGCGACATCCCTGGTGACCATTAGTTTAGAAGCAAGAGATGCCTATAACTTTACAACAATGAAAACTCTCACAGTTAGTATTCAGTGCCTTTTCCTGTACAGCTGCCCTGGATGTACACAAATAAGCAACCGTATTTGCACACTAAAGGTGGCAAAGCACTTCAGTCATCATTATCTGCATCTTGTCTTCTACTTCAAAATTTCCCTAAGCAGCAAATTTCACTTTCTTCATTTTACAAGACTGCTGTTTTGTACTGAGAAGAGGGGAAGTTGTAATTTTGGAAAGTACCGAAATCGGTAACACCAGAAAAGAAGCTTTATGTTCAAGCTTTAAGAGAAGCTAAAAATTTAAAGAAAAATAGAAAATAAGGTTCAATTTATTCATACACTTTTCTACAGGCAACTTTTTTAAAAAAACAATGCAATCAAATAATGAAATCTATATTAAGCTGGGACCCTAACCCTTATCTTAGAGACATAGATATATGCACATGGCTGCCTTAATTTTTGCACATCCGTCTGGGGCCTTCTTTCACCCAGAACAGTATATTACTCTGATTTAGGATTAACTGTATATGAGGTACATAAAGAAGTACCCATTTATTCAGAATATGGACTTTGAAATATAGGATGTGGACAGACACCCACACCCTAAAGCAGCAGTCAGCAAACTTTTTTGGGAGGGGGCCAGTTCACTGTCCCACAGACCTTGTGGTGGGCCGGACTGCATGCATGCACGTGGCGGAGGGGACTTCTCTCTCTCCCCCTCTCTCCCTTCCCCCTGCCTATCTATGGTGCTGCCCGCGCAAGTGCGGGCTGGCTCCAGAGAGGCGCTGTGCTCTGCCAACCATGGCTCCTGTGCCTGCCCTTGCTTTCAGGCTGCTCATCCCTCTGCCGCTTGCAAGGGCAGGCACAGGAGCCGTGGTTGGCAGAGCACAGTGAAGCGTCTTTCCAGACCCAACCAGCCCTTTTGGCAAGGCGTTGCACTGAACTCTGCCAACTGCGGCTCCTGTGCCTGCTCTTGCGAGTGGCAGAGGCTGGCGGCGGCAGCAATGGTGAGAAGAGCTGCCCCAAAGGGCTGGCTGGCTCTGGAGAGGCGCTGCCCAAAGTGGTACTCAGCCAGCTCAGCCCAGCCCCATTCCTCCTCTACAAAGGGCAGGGAGAAGCCAGGAGGAGGGAGGGAGGAGGCACTGCAGTGTGTGAGAGGGAGGGGGGGAAATGGCATCCCCCAAAAATGGTGCAGGAAAAAAATTAACGAACAGAATCCACACAATCCATGGACCATCCACGGACCAGATCCTGAGGGCTGGATCTGGCCCATGGACCATAGCTTGCCGCCCCCTGCCCTAAAGACTACTGCCATAGGCTCAAGACTACTGCCAGAGGCTTCATGGTTAAGAATACTTAGCCATAGTTTGATGGTGTGATGCTTAAAACCGACAAACTATAGTATAAAATGAACCAGCGAGCTAGAATTAGGAACCATATTTTGTGCTAACCATGGTAGAACATGATATCTAAATTGACAAACTACAGTTATGATTGTTCCTCCTCCTTAATGAATTACTGCACCTAGAGACTGAAGTGCTGAGCTGATGGAAAAAGAAAGCAGAGAAGCACTGTTTGCACTTGCATATTTTGGAAGCTCAAGCCATGCTTGGCACAAACCATGGCTTGGTATGTTATCTAAATGGATCCTTGCAGACTGTATCCAGATTCTCATGTCTCAGCTTAATAAGCTAAGATGTGTGTAAGCCTCTCAACCTATGTCACCCCTTCGCTTATTTGGGGGCTGCAATAAGCTGGGAAGTCTTCAGTTAAGCATAGCAATTAATTAACCACAGCTTCCCATTATGTCTGCACCAGGGAACTATGGTTAACAGGTTCACAAATAGATAGGACATTAAACAGTTTGAAGTTGATTAAGATCCTAGCTTGTTCCAAACCTTGTAACCCTAGTTTTGTGACTGTGGTGGGAAACCATGGTTAACTGAAAATGTCTGGAGCACAATGGGAAGGGAAGGGTGCATGCACACAGACACCAGCTTAAGAAGCCAATATATGTTCATCCACGCCTAGCCATGGTGCTCTTCCCAGACTATCATTTGAAATGTTATATTTCAACCAGGAGCCAGGGATAAACATATCAACCTAGGAGTAGTCACAGGTCAGGCAGTAAAATTTGCTCATTCATATTGTAGAAAATACAGGAGCTAGGTCTCTCATTTGATATAAGACTTTTATCTCTTGCTGGTTACATCATGCCTCTTATTGGTTAGTCAGCAGATACCTGGGCCAGACTCTATGCCAGTTTTAAACAACCTCATTTTAGATGGATTGCACACTTTCTGTAAATACAAAGACCCGCCACAAATATTTAAGCTGGAAAAACCTGGCCAAACCAAAATGCATTGTATTATGGACCCTGTACATTATAATTATGTAGTAGTTGAATAACTCCAAACATCCTCAGAGCACTCAGTCAATTGCCAGCCTTGGGATATAGGTCAGTGATACTTTTTGATATTAAATAAATATATGCAGAAAAAGATGGGTGGATGTGCTGAAAGAGCTAGCACTCAAACTTCAGTAATGGACTAGTTAGCAAGAGCCACGATGGTCCAGAAAAAATATTGTTTAACTGATCAGGGAGACCTGGGTTCAAATTCTGCCTGACCCATGTAGAAGTGCCTTCTACAGTCCACTTTCAACTCTCAGTTCAACAGGCACAAAATGGGGCAGTGATTTTCTGCAGTGTTTGCAGAGAAGTCTTTAAAGTGATATAATAAATGGTGCATCCAAGAAAGGCTAAAGGAGTAAGACAGGGATGCACTGGTAGAGCTTTAGGTGGTCCGCAGTAGATCCTGCCAGGGTTTTGAACTTCCAGCTGCTTAACAATAACTATCACAAAGTAAACTTTTTCCACTTAAATTAGGAGGTTGAAATTTAATTTTATTTAATTTTTAGAAGCAAACCAGAAGTGGACTATTTTTTTGAAAGGATAGTGAACTCAGTTCAGTTCTGGTACAAAAAAATGAAATTCCTAGGCTCAGAAAGCACTCAGAATTTCCCTGCTCATTATTTTTTTAACGTGTGTCTTTTGTACCTGGCTAGTAAATCTTGGGGTTCTAATAAAAAAAAAACACACACACACACACACACACACACAATTCAACAAGCCTGAAGACTACTCACCCTTGTTGTAAGTGTCATGACTCCTGTGGATACATCTTGGTGGGACTGGTCAGAGGGGAATGGGACAAGGGCAGGGAACTGGAGGAATCCGTGGGATTGGCCCAGAGGGTTGGGGAATGCCAGTCTGGACCCAGTGGAGTGGCCTGGCAGACTGTCAAAAGAAAATCCCACCTCCGTGCCACTGGACACCCCAAGGGACACCCTGAAATTCTTTCCCCTGTCATCCTCATACTTGGGTACATGCATAATGTAGTATGAACTGCGTAAAGGCAATTTGATTTGCCTGTGCCCATATTCTTGACCTTTCACTCACTGTTAATTTAGGAATAAGCTGTGTTAGATGCAAAAGTGCACCCAAATATGCAGAGGATGCAAGCTGATGTGCTAAAACATCAGGAAATATCCATTCCGCCCACCCACATTTAAACAGGAGGATGTCAAAATATTGAGGCATAGCAACAATCTAAGCAAAGAACGGGATGTAGTAATGCTTTTGTGGAAGGATAGTTTGTGTTAACTTTTGATAATGGCAGAAAGCACATTGTTTAAAAACATACTGCAGGGGGTGGAGAGAACAGAAATTTTGAAATGCATGGGGCTCTCTCTTGCTTCCTCAATGCATGCAATGTCATCATTTAAGAGGTTTCATAGTTCAAAGACAGAGACCATGCCCTGCATGCAGAAGTCACAGGTTCAATTCAAGACACCTCCGGTCAGAGCAGATGTAGATATTATTATTATTATTATTTAAAAACAAAACAAAACACTCCATACCTTGGCATATAAGATCTCTCATCAGTATTGACAGCACCTGCTAGAGGTCTTCCCAATCTCCCTCCAAGGGACTAAAAAAGAAAAGAACACTGCAGTTAATTACTTTTAACCAATTTAAAAACAGAATAAGCAAGATCAAATTCTTATTTTACAGGGTTTGTCTGCCAAGCCTTACTCAACAGACTTTAAAGACACTTCTCTCTTCTCCCCATTCAATGAAGTAATGCTTCCCAGTGCACATGATTTCAGAGAGATGAATTCATCTATTAACAAGTCAGGCTATCTGGAACATTTCAAGTGAATGTAAATTTTGGAATCTCGCATTTGTGTGACCTTATAAAACCCAGCAAACAAAAGTTTACAAAAGTCTGAAGTAATACAAACTGAATCGACAAGATTCAAAAGGGCAATACCACTATATAATTTCGTGACAAAATGCCTCTGTGTGCCCTGAACATGAACTACGATCATCTGAATATTTGCAGGCTCAACATTCTCCAGCCTATAAAATTGTGGTACCCAAAGCCCAAGTCTAGTTTTCTCCTCACAAACACACCACACTTCCTAAGTTCATGAAGCAAAATAATGGCATAGTTAGCTTAAACAATTTAATGCTAACCATAGGAGCCTCCCACTGTACATTCTTACATTATATTATGCTAACTGCTGAACAACCCAGCATTGTCTAAAAACTGCCGTGCTAAACTGAATGGCTAGTACTAGAAGAGAGAACTTTTGCATGAGCAGTTTGATGAATTTTCTATGAATTCCCTAAACATTTTTGAAGCATTTGTACTTTTACTTTATCTACTATTGCTTTGTGGGGACCCACAAGGGCTATAGAAAATATTATGACACTCAATCACTAGTTTGCTCCCCCCTCCCCTAGAAAAACTAGCTATTAACACATACAACCTAAAGAAAAAACAAATAGAGGACTCATAAAAAAGCAAAACTTCCTGAGGCTCTACAACAGCTCAATGCAACTTCTCATTAAAGCAAAGCTACAGTACAAGCTTGCAGTCACATGCCTTTACATGGAATACCCTGCTTACACAAAGGATATACTACGTAGTTATTTCTGTTGAGGGGACATAAGGTACCAAGCAGTACCTTTTATACAAATTCCCTTGTGATGCTTGGAATTACAGCAGTGTGGTTCATGCAGTACCGTCCCACAGTTTCACTAATACTTAAATAGCTTCACTAATGTTTAAAAGTCTTTTTGGAGTAAAAGAGGACACAGCTGTGTCATTTATTGCCACGTTCTTTTTTCTTGGCCTAGCCTTTGCTTCCATCTTTCTTCTACAGTTATCTCAGTTGCAAAATATATCTTTATTGTAGCCTGTTGATGATAAGTGAAGTCTTGCGAGAAAGATTTCTCTCCAGACAATTGGCTAATTATTTGCTTGCTTCTAAAACTATCTCCCATTTTAAAAGCAACGGATCGTATTCTCCTGCGCAGAGACAAAGAGGTAACTAGTGTTTTAGCATTCTTTCTTAGTCCACGAGATCACTGAAGCGCTTATGAGCTAAAATTAGTAGGTTTTACACACAGCCTGAAAGCCAGCACAGAATGTCTCCATTGAGAGATGACAGCCCATTAGAGGAACAGTGAAGGGCCTGGCTTCAGGCCCAAGGGAGTCTTTCAGGGACAAGGTTGGGAAGAGAGAGATCATCCCAAGTGGGCTTTTGTCTCAGGCAGCCACAGGCCAGCTGGCTTTGTCTTGGGCAAAACAGGAAGGACTACAGACCACTCACCAGAACGTGTTCTATTGAAAATACAACAATTCATTCTCTGGGCAATTTCTGGAGTTGAATGTGGCACTTCCAAAAGCAGGCCAGGCCCTAAAGGTTACCTGAATATATAAGCACAAAGACCATGTCCCTGTTCTATAGGGATCTGCTCAGTGTTAGCTGTGAAACACTTAACAGTGTGTGGGGTGCCATACAAATATGGCATGGCCACAGAACAAGAGAAGGTGACAAGAGATGAAACAGACGGTGTTTGGATAATCAGTCATATGGAGTATTACAGTAAGCATGGGGGCAGGTTTGATTATCACTCCCTGTCTTGTTTTCCATGTCTCCCTCTCTGCTATTACTTGTGAGAAGAAGGAAGGGCTTTGTCACCTTTGGTAAAGCATAACAGCCTTGCCTCAAAATTTGCTGACTTCACCTTGCTAGCAATTCCAGTGTGCAGGTCAGCCTGGTGCCATTCATTCTGCTCAGATAAGCAGCAAATGTTTGTCACTAGCAAAAATGTAAGGCACAGAATAATTGCATTTCACAGTGCCAATGGGCTCCTTGGTTACCTAAGGATACAGTCTAGAAGAGCTTCTTTGGGGAAGGGGGAAGAAGCAGCAGCAGCTATGCTTTGTATTGCATTTTGCAACAAATTCCATCAAGCTTGTTTGACTCTAAGGGAGTCCATCCTTCACACACACACACACACACACACACACACACACCCTACCATCAGAAACCAAGTTACTCTTGTGCAGAGACTACTATGTACGCAGAAGAAAGGGGAATCGGTACTTAGCAATAAGACACACTATCTCACCACATCCAACAAATCAATGTACTTAAAAAGGATCCTTCTTTGGTATGTTTTCTATTTTTGAAATAGAATTAAATTCCAAGTATACAAGGCATGGCCAAGAGCTACACATAAGCATCATTCCATGTACTCAGGCTGTAAGCCAATGGCCTAAAATATGCACGTCCCACTGAAAGAAACAGCTTGGGAACAACGGTGCCTTGACTGTAAAAATCCTGGGTAGACCAAGGTTTGCCACTACATTAAACATAAGCTAAAATTATTATGTACTATTACAACTATAATGTACACCAAGGTCATTAGTGCAGAAACCCTCATTTGAAGGTCTAATAATGTCAACTAGACAGCCAGTGTGGTTCAAGTGTCAGACTAAGACCTGGAAGACCAAGATTCAAATCCTCATTCATCCACAAAGCTCAATGGGTGATTTTGGGCCAGGCTCCATCCCTCAGCCCAACCTATTTCAGAGGGCTGTAGTTAGGAGAAAATACTGAAGAAAGTGGGGGAATTTGTATGCCATGAATTCTTTGGAGGACAGGTGATATACAAAATGTAGTAGAAAAACAGACTACAGTGGTATCTTGGTTTACAAACTTAATCCGTTCCAAAAGTCCATTCTTAAACCAAAGTGTTCTTAAACCAAGGCGTGCTTTCCCATAGCAGCAGGGGACTCAATTTACAAATGGAACACACTCAACAGGAAGCAGAACATGTTCTTATTCCAAGGCAAAGTTCACAAACCAAAACACCTACTTCCCGGTTTGCAGTGTTCTTAATCCAAGTTGTTCATAAACTAAGCTGTTCTTAAACCAAGGTACCACTGTAATGGTATTGAAAAGTCTCTTTTTCTTTCAGGAATCTTGACATATTTATTTCAAGGCTTTCCTTGGGTTTGCTATTTTGGTTGTTTATGAAGTGTGAGAGAAAGGCAGCTCAGATTCCTGCAAAAATTGAAAAGGGTGATTCAGGTGCTCGAAGCCATAGTAAGTCAGGTAGAAGAGACGATATATGAAAACATTTTGCCTACATTTTACCTGCTCTATGTAGCTCTCAAAATTTGGTAGGAAATATTTTGAACCTCTTTACAAAGTGTGGGAGCTGATGGATAAACAGCTCTACAAAACTTTTGAAGGCTGCAAGGCCTAGTGCCCCCTCTCTCTTACAGTACTGGATGCAATAAAAAGTACATTTATATTAAAATAAAGTGTTTGTGGGTTTAGCAAAGTGATTTTAGGCAGCAAAACAATAGGGCAACTAAGCTTGCAAAAAAGATAACAAAAAGGGGGGGGGGGAATCAGTTTCTACCAGTGTTTTCCTCAGCAGTTCATAGCACAGTCCTGTCGAATTAACAATTGAAACTCTTTTACACAGCACAGCCTTACTGTGCACCAAAGTCTCATGTGACAATCCAAACTGTCTAATGCAGGGATGGGGGGGGGGCTGTGGGGCTCCAGTTATTATTGGACTCCTGCTACCTCCTGCCAGGATGGTCAACAACACTTGGAAATTCACAAGTTCTCCATACCTGGTTTAACAGATGGCAGGCCTAGTGCTTTGAAGGCCAAACTAGAAGCTACGGCACCAGTTCAATGTGTCTAAAACATGGAACCATCCCAGCAATATAGAAAAAGTGGGCCTGGCGGTCCAATTTTAACAGCAAAAGGTGTGAGACTAGCTGATGAGTGTAGAATCCTCCTTGCTAGCAACCAACCTCACCAACGTCACCCCAGCACCCCAAACACTGAAAAGCAATGTTTCCTTAGCTGAACTCATGTACTGAAGCTACCTTAGCTAGGTGAAAACATTTGGGAAGTTGTGGGGAGGTAAGGAGGAGTGCAGGAAGGACTGGGGAATAAAACCAGAAGTTCCGTATTTGTCTATGCAGTTCACATTTGAAAACACTGGCCTGCTGCCATTATGTCCAGTTTTGCCTTATGTCAAAGTAGCTTGGCATTTGCCATAGTAGTAGTAGTAGTAGTAGTAGTAATAATAATAATAATAATAATAATAATAATAATAATAATAATAATTATTATTATTATTATTTATTTCTACCCCACCCATCTGGCTGGGTTCCCCCAGCCATTAACAAGACTCAAGTGACTATTTTATTGTTGGGCTGTTTAAAGAGATCATTTTACTGCATATTTTAATCATGGACGTCTATATTTTAATGTTTCAATGGGATTGTTTTGTTGTGCATTGTAATAATTGGTTTTTTATGTTTTATTCTTCACTCAGATGCCATCTTGGCATTAAGCAGTATTTTTCATTTAATTTCATTTTCAGGCATTCCTATCAAGGTAGAAATATCCGGATTTCACTCTACCAAGGCACCAATTCACAGATCATCCTTCAAGCGGGATTCTAAACGTTTCACTGCCAGTGTGAAGTTATTCAATCCATTTGCTTAAAAGATCTGCAGGTGTTATTTTCCTTTCACTATCATTTTCTGGCCATTTTACCAAGCTCAGAGTAACAGAAATAAATTTAGATTATGGGGTAAGTGTTAGTACTGTCTTACAGGGCAACATCTCCCTGTGAATTCCATTCCAAAATAAAAGTATAGTGCATCAGCTTTCTCCTTTAAGACACATGCGAGTGACAAAGGGAAGAAGAATCAGGCCCCCACATGTATTTTAAAGAGGGAAACAGCAACTATTCTCTCTTCCCACGCATCATTGCAAGATTAAAGCCTAAATGGATTGCCGGCTCCTCCTCTGCTATTCAGTTATTCTGGGCCCAAAGAGGAGGATGCATCCGTTCTCTGCCTCTTTTAATATGTACGTTTACCCCAGCAGTCAGACAGCTCTCTTTCTTTACAATCATCTGCCCTTCTAGAGTAGAATCATCATGTTTTCCCTTCTATCAGATGCTGCACTTCTTTAAGCCTCCCCTGGTTGTGCTTGCTCCTTTAATATGCCGTGGTTCTGCTTTAGCATGATTCAAAGACCAAGTTCGCAATGATGGAGATAGAGAGATATCACAAGGTTAGTTTGCAAACCGTTTACATAAAGGACTATACATATACACTTTACTGGGCAAGTGTAACTATGCTTTACATTTACCACATTTTTTGCTCTATAAGACTCACCTTTTCCCTCCTAAAAAGTAAGGGGAAATGTGTGTGCGTCTTATGGAGCGAATGCAGGCTGCGCAGCTATCCCAGAAGCCAGAACAGCAAGAGGGATTGCTGCTTTCACTGTGCAGCGATCCCTCTTGCTGTTCTGGCTTCTGAGATTCAGAATTTATTTTTTTCTTGTTTTCCTCCTCCAAAAACTAGGTACGTCTCGTGGTCTGGTGCGTCTTATAGAGCGAAAAATACAGTACATTTTAACTCTGTTTGCTTCTTTTCCTAGTGAAGGTAGAAAATCCCAAGCAGCGGAGCAAAAAACACATTTAAAGCCCACCATAGTGGAGAGCAAAGTGCTGAAGTCCACCCTACCACACCACTACAGGAATATCCATCATGAACCACAGGTGTCGTGCAACAATGGGAAATAATAAGAATGAACAGAGACAGGTCACTGCCCATTCCGGCAGAAAGTTGCTCCCACCTTAGGGAGAGGAGAGAATGCAGAGATAGACATGACAGCCCAATTAACACTGCCTGCAATGCATGCAATGGTGCACAGATGAGGATAAAAGGTAATTCTCACCTTATTACTTCTGAGGAGCAAAGTGCTTCTTTAAGAAGATAGAATACAATAGAATTTGTTTTGTATTTTATCTCTTGACAAGGGGTGGGGTTAGACATTACAAAAGACACGTGACTGTTATGAAACAGAGCAAAATCATCTAGCCCCAGCCTCTATTGACGTTGCAAATTGATAAGATACAGTTTTATGTTGTGTGCTTTGGAGTTGCTCTGAAGTTCAAACTTGCTGGGCTCACATTTCACAAACAGCAATTGATTTGAGAGTACTTAGACATTTATGCA
Organism: Podarcis vaucheri; assembly: GCF_965113315.1. NCBI lineage: Eukaryota > Metazoa > Chordata > Lepidosauria > Squamata > Lacertidae > Podarcis > Podarcis vaucheri. The sequence continues at coordinate 69,747,472 of NC_138764.1, read as the reverse complement.
TTTGAACATTTGTGGCTGAGACGGGTTCGAAGCAATTTGTTTAGCACTCTGTCCACAAATTCCCACAGCCTCTCTCTCTCTCTCTCTCTCTCTCCATATATGACTGCACTCTGAACGTCCCTTTCCTTGGTCCATTTCAAGGGGTGCCATTTATAGAGGCAGGGGGGAAAGCGCAGAGGTGTCACTTCATCATTTTGCTTAAAAGACATTACAGGGGCCACATATGGAGGGCAAGTGTATTTTGTGTATCTCTAATTTCACCCTAGATGTGCATACTGAGTAAATGCATTTGCTGTGCAAGATACTGTCAGTTCACAAAATTAACACTTAACAGAGGGATTAGCAATATGCCGCAATAATATAGCCATACAAGTAAAGGCCAAAAGCCACTTCTTGGTAAAGTTTACTGTTATTACTACTATTATTTCACTCAGAATTTGCCAGGAACAGGACCTAGCTAAAAGGCTATTCTGACTTCACCCAGTGATAGCTGCTAGAGAAAGGTATTCACCAATGACAGATTTCTTACCTGCAACTAGTGATCTTCATGGAGTCACCAGCACACAGTTCTGAGTGTGCAAAAGCCCAGATCCCATTGGCGTCACTGTACAGAGACTATGGAGGAGGATTTTCCAATTCTCCAACTTTGTTTAAAACCTGTATGCATTTGGCTGCATAAAAGTTCCATCTTTCTAGTTTGTCTTGCAGATGTACAATCAGTATCTTACTCAGATGAGAAACAACGCAGTTCTCATGAATTCTACTCAAAGCTAGTCCTACTGAATTCAATGCAAGTGATTCCCAGGCAAAAATGAATTAAGTGTATTTAAAAAAAAACAGATAAATAAGCAGCTAGAACATGTACAGAAAGGCTGTTTCTGATCAGATGGGTCTGCAAGGAATGCAACGTCTGACAAACAGCTCTGCCAGTGATAATGGTAAATGCCAGGATTTTCATTTGTTAATTAATTCTTGCAGCTCATGCTGAGCTGTGGCTGGCAGAGTTACTGTTTGGGGAAACATGCACAATTAAAAAGAAGAGGTTGGTAGATTTTCATAAACTCTTTGTTGGCAATGAAATCAATTTTGCACCATTTATTTCATTTTGTGTTTCAAGTGTTTAGATCAAGTAGGTTCAGGGATCAAAAAGCCATGCATGGCAGATTCAAGTGCTTCATTGGGTGTCTGTTGTTTCCAGCTTCCTGGGGGACAGAATGAAGCATAATGAATCTGCTTCTTTCTACTCAAATAGCAAAAAAAGTGCGGGGGGGGGGTTAGTGACAGAATAGCTGCATTCACACTTTATGGTAAGCCACAGTTAATGGTTTACTATAAATGTGCAGATGGCTCCCAATGCACTCCTCCCCAGCTTGAACATGAGCAACAAACCATGATCCCTGGCTTAGCATCATGTCTGAACTGAATATTGTTGTTTGTACTGAAGTGATCTTTTTCTTAACTATTAACTATGCCAAAAATGAAGTAATTTATTAAAGAAAAACTTATGGGAAAAGCTAATTTTTGGCTTTTGATCCTGCAGTAGTAGCTCCACTCTCTTCTGTTGTAGGCCTCATCCTTTCCCTAAAAATGTGCTTTAGAACCAAAGGAAACTATGTGCTAAAAATTAAGTAAAAAACCATCTATATGAAAATCACACACAAACACACACACACATATCACATGGGACCTCAGTAGCAACTATCCCTAGAGTGAAACTTGTCCAGTGTCACTTAGATTTCAGCAAGAATATAACTCAGGACTTGCTATTTATAAAACATACACACACACACACACACGGCAGAAAATGTGAGGAATCAACACTCTTAATGGCCATGAGACTACACCATGTTCCATTCATAGGGAAAGCTAACAGAAGAGAAAAGGCAACTACTGAAACTCTTCGTTCCAAAGGCATCTGCTACTCATTCCCCAACAAACAGCAAATTGCATGGCTGTTGAAACTATAATGAAATTACCAATGAATCACCCCCATTTCAAAGCGACTTGTGATTTTTAGCAAAAACAATGCAAACGTGGCAAAGCTAAGAGACCACAGCATTATCTGGACTTCCAACATTCCAGGTGGCCTTGGTGGTTAGAAGTGTCTATTTTCAACCAGGGCTGGTTTGCCAGCTACAGCCCCTTTTGGAAAGAGATGACTTAGCCATGGTACTCCATGCTCAGGTAACTTCCGGATCAGATTATTGCAATGTGCTCTACATGGGGCTGCCCTTGAAGACAACTCAGAAACTTCAACTGGTACAAAATTCAGCAGCCACATTACTGGCTGAGGTTTCCTATGGAACTCATATAAACCATATACAAAACAGCTGCATTGGCTGCCAGCTCGTTTCCAAGCAAGTGTGTGAAGCCCTAAATGGCTTAGCCCCAAATATCTGAAAGGCTGCCCTAGACCCTCTCAGAAGTTAAGATGAGTAGAGGGCTTTCTTGGTAGTTCCACCTTCCTCAGAGGTTTGGGTGGTGGTGGTATGGGACAAGGCATTCTTATTTTTATTTTTTAATTTTATTTATAAGCTTTTACAATATATAAAATAAAAATAAATTTAAATCACAGATAATCATTCTCTTATTTTGACTCCCCTCACTCTCTTTCTGCGGCTCCTTGTTTATATTTTAATTTACTGCATATCCAAATTATACCAATTTGTTATTTACCCTCTATGTTACTTATATGTTGTTGTTGTTTTTCTTACTGCACGTTGTTTGCTTTAACCCTGCTAATGTCTTAATTTGTTTACAATAACTTTGTAAATATACTATAAATGAGTTCCATTCGTTCTTAAAAACTTGATCATCTTGATTTCTTATTCTTCCAGTGAGTTTTGTCCTTTTCTGAATAGTCCATTAATTTCTTGAACCAGTCTTCTTTTGTTGGGACATTTTCTTCTTTTGATCTTTGGGCATATACCGTAATATTCTAGTGGCAGCAGTCACAATACATAAATGCATTCTCTTAGGGGCATTCTCTGTGGCAGCCCCTAAGTTGTGGAATTCCCTCCCCACAGAGGTGTTTCCAGCTTCTTTACTACACAACTTTTTGAGAATGCTGGCCTTTGGCAGGGTCCACCCTATTCCTGAGACTGTAACCTGTTTCATCTGTTTTTATTTCTGAATTTTAAACTATTTTAACTCACCTTGGGATCTGCTAGTGAAGGGTGGTAATAAATTTAATTATCATGATGATTCATTGAGCTGCCTTCTGAGCCAAGGAAGAACAAAGTTTACCCTGTCCAAGTGTAACTATTGGTTTGCCTGCATTGTGTATCAATATTAGCTACAAAGTAGCAGATTTCACCAACAGGTGAGCTGCTGCCATGCTCATTTTATCCTGTTACTTTGCTTCATGAAATTCTGGATGTTACTACACAGTTTCTCTATGAAGTTCTCTGCAAGATAACCGAACAAGGACAACTAATGAAGGTTGCTGACTTGCAAGGTGATGAACAACAGAAAGAAATGCAACCCAGGAAAAACCTTTTGTGGTATCTAGGGCATAGATCAAAGGTCAGCAACCTTTTTCAGCCGTGGGACGGTCCATCATCCCTCAGACCATGTGGTGGGACGGACTATATTTTTTTTTGGGGGGGGGGATGAACGAATTCCTATGCCCCACAAATAACCCAGAGATAAATTTTAAATAAAAGGGCACATTCTACTCATGTAAAAACACACTGATTCCCAGACTGTCCATGGGCTGGGTTTAGAAGGCGATTGGGCCGCATCCGGCCCATGGGACTTAGGTTGCCTACCCCTGGCATAGATCATCAGAAACGAGGCGGTACAAACCCCACAGATCTATTCCACAGAAGTGTGGAAAGTTCACAAACATATTGGTCACTCGGTGGTGACCAAGGAAAGTGAAGAGATTAATTGCCTGGAGGGTCCTCAGAAAACTTTATATTTCAGAGATACAGATTAACTGCACAAGATCAAGAAAGTAGTGGCAGCAGAGCCAGTTAACTTGTGTGTGCATGAGGTCATGCTGAACTCACTTCAAGGCAAAGAATGAGAACACCCCTTCCTAACTCAATCAAGAGAAAACAAAGCTGAGCTGAGATCAGTCTATTTTATCAAGCTATTCTGATCTTTTAACTGGAAAGCCAAATACCATTCAAAAATGTCATCAGGTTTTCCAAGCTAACACCCTTGCTTCCCCAATTCTGCTTTTATTCCATTTATTGATTCCCACCCACCCACCGCTATTTCAGCCAAGGCAACTTAAGTGGTCAACAAAATAATTCAACAAAACTCATATCACATCATAAAACAATCCATCAAACACAACACAGAGCAAGAGCATTTACTTGCATCATCCTTGAGGTTCTCTGGAGCCTTTTTCAGCCCAGTAGAGAGATATCAAGGATGGAACCTGGGACTTTTGGCCTGAAAAGTATATGCTCTGCTCCTGGGATTCAAAGGGGAAACATGGGACATTTTGCAAGCTAAAGAATCTCGTTTCATATGCAAAAATCACAATGTGGGGAAAATCATGAAGATAGCCAATGCCTCTACATAGCTCTGTTCTTATTTCAGACATGATATTTTAGCTGATGATATATCAGAATGTTAAAAACCAGATATCGCCCAGCCCTAACACAGAGATTTCAGCGTGGATTAATTTCTCATAGACTGTTTACACTGAAAGCTTGACATGTAGCAAGAGTTGGGGAGGGGCACCCACTACACATAGGGCTGAAGTGCCCACCTGATCTCTGAACGATGAAGATTAGCAATAAATGGATACTGTATTGACAACTAAATGTGTAGCTTAAGCTGTTATGGACTGATCAATCTACAGACATTGTTTGATTCTCCCTTCAAGGTTATGCATAATAGGTTAACAAATTAACCGGAATAGCTCAAGGTTGAATAGAAAGTCACTTCCACATTTAGCTTTAAAATGTACCTATGATAAGGCAAAACAAGTACTATCACAAAAGTCAACACCCAGTACACAGTAATTATTAGGATGAGTCACCAAAGAGAACCATGGTAATATTTTATCACCTCACTGCAAACGAGTCAAATGCATTTAAAGACTCCCTGTATAAAACATCTGCCTTCAGTAAAAACAGCTATTTACTTTGAAATTGTATGCTTCCCCATTCAAAAAGCTAGAAAAGGAACAGTTTTAAAGTTAGAAATGATGCAAAATAGCCAGTAAACAAGTAAATTAAAATCATTTATGGCTTAAACCCTGGCTATTAAATGTAAACCTAAAGAGAGTTTTGATGAACTGCCAAAAAAAAAATCAGGACCAGAGAACAGGTAGAGAGCCGCCCTGGCATCTTTCTTGATGAAAAGACTTTACAGGTTGCCCACTGCAATCATAGAAAATGAGCCAGTATTTAAGCTTGTAGGTGCTAGTGATGCAATATGTCAAGGTACACAAGGACTCTCCAACATAGTTAAACTTATGAAGTAGCTAGCACAATTATACAGAATCTGCAAAGTGGGTTCTAAACCTCTGGTATTAGCAACAAACCTTCTATCTTCAGTTCAGATTATAATTAGGTACTGGACACCTTCTATGTTAAGATGGTAACTCATCCTGATCTTGGCAACAAGATCAGCTACATCATCTATATAAATCTCATCTAACAATATTATAGATAATGAATGGCAGTCCTTTAACTATGGGCTCAAACCAGACAGCCTTTTTGTGTTTGAGCAATTTTTTGCGTTTTTTGTCCCGGTGGGAAAACCCACGTTTACTACTGAATTGGCATAAGCAGCAACTGAGTTTCTGGCAAATTACTGTTTGCTCCAGTTCAGTGGACCTGGATCTGTAAAGCGTGGAGCAAAAGGAAGCCTGGATGTGCCCCTACAGTAAACAGCAACAGTGAATATATCAGGAGCACTGTTTGCCTCAGTCTTCAGAAATAAAGCTCTCTCGCCGTGTGCTCGCATACTGCCTTGCTCGAAGCAAGCTTCTGATCACGTAGCTATAAAAACCGAGGGCTAAAAGGTGTTTGAAGGTCACCAAGCTTGGTTTCAACAATTCAGCACTCTCCATTCTCAGACACCCTTATCAGATTATCCCATATCAATTAAGCCATTGTGCTATATGCAGAGAGCAACGTGAGCCAGGTACATTATGTCGGAATTGCCCATAGTTGCACACCATAAGTGCATAGCACGCCTATGTGGCTTAAGTAACCTATTCTACACATTATGAAAATCAAGGTTCCCTTGATCCTAAAATATTAATACCAGGTTATGTGAAACTGCTAGCTTTAGGCATGGATTCGGAAACGGTCAACTTCTTGACAGCTGCAAGAACCTACAAAACAGGACTCAAGCCATAGCTGATTAGTTTGACAAGATATGGACCATCATAACAATGATTAAACTGACATACTACAGAAGACAATGGGCAGTCAAGTACATTTATGGAAAGATGGTCCCTTTTGTGATGTATTGGAACATACTGACAATAAAATGCCCAAGTCATAGAAGACCTTCACTTTATTGCAAAGATATAGCTAATGATTCATGCTTGTACAAAGTCCATGTGAATACTGAACTCGGTATCATAATTTAAAAACCAAGGTTATCTGTCAATCTAACTAGAAAGGTGATGTCATCTCAATTCTCTAAATGGTTAATGTCTTACTTGTTGTTGTTTTTTAAAAGCAGTTTTGTCAAATCAATCCCAAAGCAAAAGAAAAGCAAAAGCAAAAGCCTTATCTGTTTGACTCTTGAACTTCCTTTCTCATACAGCAAACAGCAGCAGCTGGGCAACCCACTCAAAATCCTTTGATTAATGTGGTCAAGAATAGTATCTCAAGGGATGATGGCCCAGAATTCTTTCAACTGATACGTGTATATGCATTTGGGGGCGAAAAGGCAGAGAGAAGATGTCATTGACCACAAAAACAAACAATCTCTTATTTCTCTCTTATTTCTTATTGCATAGTCTCTATCTCATCTCAGACCAACACCTTCTCTAGACTTGCCATGGGAGGTGTTGTAAGCTCAGCCAAAAGTAAACAGGGAGCTGGAAGATATTATGCTGAAGATAAGCAGCTATATAATTGTGAAGAGCTGTTGTCATCCAGGAACTCAAAATAGCTTCCCTCTTATGAAACATTTGGGGACAATGCTTGAGAAGGCCAGTGATATAAACCTACCTGAGATATAGCACAGCGATGGAAGCTGTGATTGAAAAAATGTTTCTAATTCAAATATTTAGCAGGATAAGTTGTTGCACCACCTGAGATATGAATGTGGGTAGGATTGCATGTCTGAATGTTCTCCCCCTGCCTCACACCTCTCTGCCTATGCAAACTAGCACATTCTTTCTGAAGTTACATGCACACCATACATTTAAATCATCTGGCTTCCCCCAAAGTATCCTGGGAACTGTAGTCTATTAAGGGTGCTGGGAAATATAGCTCTGTTGGGGCGAAACTACAGTTCCCATGATTCTTTGGGGAAAGCCATGTGCTTTAAGAGTATGGTGTGGGTGGAACCAGAGTCTTTGCTCTGATCTGCTAACTTTGCATAATTAGAGAAATATCAGGAGGTGGGGATTCAGAAGAGTTATTGTATGAGAAATTTCAGCAGCCCAGTAATATGCAAGCCACCAACAGAAGCAAGTTGTTCCTATATTGCACAACCTGGCAATGTCCTACAAAGGATTTTCCAGATAATTATTCTGAAAATAAAATAAGAAAGAGGGAGGGAGGGAGGAACTGTTCTGCAACAACCTCCAATTAGGGTTCTATCAGATGTCACATCCACACAGTACATTTAAAGCACTCTTATACCACTTTAGCAAACACGCCCCCCCCCAAGGAGTCCTGGGAACTGTGGCTTGTTAAGTGTGCTGGGAATTGTAGCACTATGAGGGCTCTCCTAGTAACTCTCAGCACCCTTAAACTAGAGTTTCCCAAGATTCTTTGGGAAAAGCAATAACTGCTAAAGTGGTATAAGGCGGCTTTAAATTTATGGGGTGGATGTGACCAGAGTTTTCAAATGCAGAGGATGAGTGTCTATTCCAGCTGAAAGTATGGAACAGGAGAGAGGAAATATCCATAATAGGCACTCAATACATGCTTTCCATGAGCCACTAATATTTCCCCTCCCCTTCGTCTTATTTGTAAGCCTGTTTGAAACCCACACTGGTCTAGAGATAAGTTAAAAGTAACCTCATAGAGAACATTTTGAAAAAGTCCACTAATGGGAAGCTCTGCAGCTTTTCACTTAGCTAATGCATTTTTCGGCAAGTTTTTAGTCAGCGATACTGAGTCATATGCAAAGAGTCCAAAAGTGGGGGGTGGGGGGTGGAGTGGGGCTGGAAGAAACTCCTCATACCAAAACTCCTACTTACTGAATGAATCTTTTCAATTTGCTTTAGTATTAACTTGATAAGATAGCCCAAGCAAAAATGCTGGCCAGGGCACTGAATAATGCTTCCTCGAACAGACAGCAATCTCATATAAATCAAGTTAGAAAACTGAGCTGCTTCTGTCGATAAGAATTTTTCAAGCAAATACGCAGGCTCCCAGAAAATATTTGTTACAAATTGGTCCTTGTGCAAACAGAACCAGACATACATATAATTTTCGCTCCCCTTTTCCAAGGCTTAAATGACAAACACCACAAAGCTCTTGATCCTCCCTTAAGGTTCAGCCTTTGGATTTTTTAAATGTATTGTGAATTAAGCTTCAAGTGTTATCTAAAGAAACCATAAATATAAGTTTTGGGTTACTCAAAAATTGAAGGGAAAGCAATTTATTTTTTTCTAGACTCTTTTTAAACAGGAATATGATCAAGTATTACTCTCAAAAACATTTGAACATGTGTTGTATTTAGAAACCATGTTGAAGTAATCATGACATCCATGAAATGAAATATACAGTATAGTTTAACCTGTTAACGTTTTAAAAACTAATAACCTAGCCAAAGCAGAGTTAAGAGACTGAAGTCGGGAGTCAGAGTCAGGAAATGTCAAGAATTCAAAGTGTGCACAATGCTGGCTTGTGCACAAAGAGATCAAGACAGTAGGCAGGAAGGGAAGTGGAGCTTGTGATGGCCCAGACAGGAAAATGAAGCAGAATATTAATATTGAGAAGCATACCCACCAAGGAAGAACTGACTGGATAGCTTCCTGTAGATACCCTGGCAAAAAGGAGGAAACCGTATGCACCTCAATACACAACAAATGTTTGCCGAGAAATCATCAGTGGCATGATACAGAAGTCACTGGTAAAACAGATCTGGACTCCACAATGCTGGCGGCTTTTAATTCATATAAAGACTCTTGAAGATAGCAGAAAGTCTTCAGGCTCATCCTCAAGTTACTCCAAGAGAAGGGATGGTGTTGCAACATGACAGACTTCATTTTTGTTAAACTGCTAACAAACTGCAACTAACTGCTGCAGAAGATTTTCCAGTTTGGGAATGCCCTCCCTAGTGAGATGCGCCCGCCTCCATCATTATTAACTTTCAGGAGGAATCTGAGAACATTCTTGTTTATCCAGGCATTCGGTGACTGAAGAATACTGTTCCTGGCAACCCTGGGATCACTGGATGGAAGAGTGGTTTTAACCTCAACTGCTTTTAGAATGTTCTAATAGTCTTTCAACTCTTTTAAATGGATTTGCTATCTTTGCTTTGTGTTTGTTTATGCTTTGTGTTTGTTTCTAAATTGTGGATTTGTTTGCCACCCTGGGCTCCTTTGGAAGGGTGGGATATAAATTCAATCAATAATAATAATTTGACAGTAACTGCAGAGGCCATTTCCACAGCTCATGTTGCTGTGCAAAGAGGTCAAATAAGGCCACAGTCACCATCCCTGCTGGCCTCAAAAACTATGATCACAAGGGACGTCAGACACTGGCCTCGAGATATCATTAACTTTTGTTTTCAGTTGCTGCAGCTTGTAGGTTTCTAAGAAAAGCTATAATTAGGTGGCTTATTAATGAAACAGCTTTAATATTGGTAACTCGGGGACAATTATTTAGAGTGGACAATGCAGAACATGCTGTGCATTATTTTCAACTATTTAATTGCATGCAGAAAAATATTGCTGAGCAATTCCACGGTTCACAAAAATGCAACAGTGGAGAATGGTGAAGCTTTGTCCATTGTTTTTTTTTTTTTTTTTTTTTAAGGATAATAGTCAACACACTTGAAAATTGTTGTACCTTTACATGTTAACCACCAAAACATGCTGTAGCAACATGCTGATACATATGTATCGTAAGACAGAAACCAGTATAAGCACAGACGGTCTGGGATCTTGCAAATAATCCAGTGGAAATAGAACACTGCTGTTACTGTTCTTGGAATGTCCTATGGTGGGGGTTTTTATTGTTAATGTTCTGTTTGAACTCCTGGCAAAATGAAACTTCATGAAATGCAAAAGCTCGCTCTGTTTTTCCCTTATTGCAGCAGTGGTGAATCTCTTGCCCACTGGCCAAATAAGGCCTGGCACAAATCCCAGTCCTGCCTGTTCCACACCCACCTGAATGACCTCACGTCTCACAGAGAATTGTGAAAGTCATTATCTTCTAGTTCATGTGACCTCCAGAGCATCTGAAGTTAAATTATCCTCTGTGTCAAAGAAACAAAGCAAATGAATTGTCCTTCCTCAGGTTTGAAACATGTGAACAGGCATTAGTTTGAGGAACCTCACTAAAATTCAGAACACACATATACTCCACAGGTCACCATTTTTACCCTGATTCTCTACTTTGTGGTTTATCTTTCCTGAAAATGGAAGTTGAATATAACAAAAAAGAAATCCATCAGAGATTCTGAAAATGTGCCGTTTAAATCTTTACAGGAGATAAGAATTTGACAGCACATGTTGGCTCCTTGCTGCCAATTGTACTGTCAAGAATTCCTAGACAGAAACTAAGATGCGTGATTAATACTTGGCATACTGTGGTTCCGTTTCTGCAACAGATTTTATCCACACTGCTGTTTCCAATACGACAAAACAATAATCTGCCTAGGCTAGCATGCAAAATTATTAACATTAGTCAGCTGCCAAGGTGCTGTCAATAGATTTCAAATAAAACCTCAGTTATTGATAACTGAAAAGTTCCTGATCTAACTTTACTAAACAGGGCACCAACAAACACCAGCATCTGAATTTAAAGACTGCTTTGTACACGTCTCCATGCTCTCACAGGACAGCAGCTTAAGAAGATCAGCAGTAGCATAAAAGCTTCCCTGCATCACAGCTCATCCTCCAAGACTTCTCTTCCCTTTCAATGTGCCACTACAGGAGGGCACTGTTGCAGGTTGAACTCTCAGTTCATGGGGGGGGGGGGTTAGTGATGAGGCAAGTGCCCTACATGAACTTAGCACCTGTCTCAGAACCTTCTGCAACCTGCTGATCTTCAGCAAGGGACTCAATGGGGTCCCTGAATGCAGAACATTTGGAACACCACCACGATAAAATGTATAAAAGGTGACAGTCTCATATATACTGGATTCAATCCACTGAGCTTCTAATAAGGTGAGCTTCCTGCTATGAATAGAAAATATATAGGAAAAACTATTCCAAAATGATGAGGGTAACATGCAGGGATGGAGCAGAATTTCTTTTTAAGCAAACGGATGTAATTCCACACCTCTTAAACCAATATATGGCTCAGAACACTTCTGACTTTTGCAACGAATTTCAAGCTAAAAGAGTACCAGAATGCATACATTATTTGGGACTTCAGATTGGGCTTCTGTAATACTTGTGTTTGGAATTTCTGGTTTTACTGGACTGAGTGCTGCTTTAGTGCTCAATCTGGCTACACTACAGCTATTTATTACTTTGATTGTTATCACCTGGGTTTTTTGGTTTTCTTTTAAATTAAGATTTTTAAAAAATATACAGTATTGTTTAGGGAAGCTTTTAATGTTTAATAGACTATTGTATTTTAATATTCTGTTGGAAGCCACCCAGAGTGGTTGGGGAAACCCAGCCAGATGGACGGGGTATAAATAATAAATTATTATTATTAAATTTGCTTGTAATAAATATATCATTATCTGTTGCCTTGTAAAATCCTCCCCCTCCAAGGGTAGGATATAAATCAATTCAATACTATTAAATAAAGTAGTTAACTTTAATCAGTTACATTATTTTGGGGAAAGAGCTCAAGCTCCGACCTAGCTCCTGCCCGCCCTGTTCCTTTAACTTCCCTTCCTTCTGTCAGAGGGGGTGGAGATATCCCACACAGGACTTCAAAATGCATATACGCTCAAAACTCCTTCCTGTTATCTACTTCCTGTGCCTCAGAACCAAAGCCAGCCTTCTCTTCTTCTAAATGTTCCTTAATAGCCTGCTGTCATGGCTCATCTTATGCTGGTTCTTAAAGGCTGCGTAATCCACATCTATTTACTGCATCTTTATTTATCAGAGAGACAAGTACCCTGCCCTAAGGAAACTGCACTCTGCTTTTGTGAAGCTCTCTGTACATTCTGGGTTAAAATATACAAAGCCTTTGGAAGCGTACCAAATATCCAAACCCTCACTTGAAGTCAAGTGTGTGGCAGCATGAGCTATTTCTAATTCTTGATTCTATCTGCACAGTCAGCCTTTTCCCTCTTCATGATACACTACTGCTTTTCTCTTCGATATTTACAGAAACAAGTGCCTTAGAAATTCTCTTTATGGCTGTAAAGGCCTTTGAGCTGAAATTATGCCACTATCTAGAGTGCAGTTATAGTTTAGTAAAAGATTCCTTTGCAAACCAGACTCTCCATCTATGCATTTATAATTGAAGGACTGAAACCCCTTGGCTGATTGCTGCATAGTGTATGTTTGTCACTCTTAATTGCACACAAATAGGCGATAGAAACTGCAAAGGAAAGAAGAATTCAGTCACCTTGGCTGTTGAGTCCCGGAAGACCTGCTCCCTGCCTTGCAGGCCTATTTGTGCCAGGCCTGGGAGGGGCACTGACTGACTGCAATGGCTGAGGCTGGTAACAGTCTTGGGCTGGGTGGGTGTGATTTGGGGGGAGGGGGCTGTTGCTGTATTTTTGTTTTTTACCATCTTTATTTTAGATCTTGTGATAAATGTGGAAATTTCCCATTTGGTTGTGTATTTTTTAATGTCTTATTGTTTATGGCTACTCTTGTTATTATGTAGTTATGCATTTGTTCCATGTTGTAAGCCACCTTGAGCATGGTTTGAACTGTAGAAAGGTGGCATACAAATAAAATTATGTATACATAATAGCAGGGATGGGTGGGTGGATAAAATATACTACTACTTTAAAAACAAAACAAAAAACCCCTCTTTTTGCACCTTCTTAGGCCTACATGTTTTCATAACAAGTTTCCCAGAAATCCAGGTAACTATTGTGGAAACTTCAAACCACCACTTGCTGTTACTCTTGTATCAAAGCAGTGAATTCCTGCATTGTTAGGGGCACCAGGCTTGCTTCTGACATTACTTTCAAAGACATGCTCTTGCATAAATGTAACATTAAAAGTGTATTACACTTGAATGATCATCGTAGTACCTAGGAAAAGTTTCTGACGATTTACCTAAATTCCATACTGCCTAGGGAAGGGAAGAATCTGCATGCAGTATTCCATCCATCTCTAAGAATTATACTGAATGCATCTCCCAGCATTCTGAATTTCAAAGCTCTTAATTTCAGTACTTTGTTTCAAAGAATGTATGTGACAGACGAGTGACAGGTTCAATTATCAATGCTGCAGCACCAACAATTTTATTTGTAACCTATGATCAATCCGAAGAAACCAACACTACGGAGTTATCCCATGAAATCCAAACCAGAAAAACATCGTTCAAGAGCTACCTGCAAACTAGGATTTCTGCAGTGCAGATCAAACTGTGGCTTGTGGGGCATGCTTGAACCACAGTTACCCAGTTTGGACATTATAGGAAACAAAATTAGCAAACCAGGACGTCTCTTCTCTAGTCAGCCTTGTTTTAAGAAGGAAGGGGAAGGCATGAGGACTACTGATACCCTGTGCCCAACAGCCCCCAGAAATTTGAAACTAGCCCTGGGCATATGCTTACCAGATCTAACATCAAAAATGTTAACACACACATGCTGTTTGCAACACACACACATTACATTATGTCAAAGTATTAAGGAATTACATTGCTAGGCTTTTAGGACTTGACAAGAGATGTACATTTTAAAGTGACTGTTTGCACATTAAGCAACACTTCCATTAAATTGCCAGGGCTACGAAAAACACCCCACAACAAATAGACATTTTCTCAGTTTCCCTCAGAGACAAAGGCAGATTCTTGAAGCATTACAACACACCTCATTCTGTATATTTTTAACTTTGGAGTTCATCACAAGAATAACCAAACTAAGTTAAACAAATCTTTAATCCTCAGCAAGTAAATGCCCTGCATTCCAGATCCAGAAGTTACCATGACCCATTTCCTGAAATACGAATTCTCCTATTACACAACAATACTAATCCACTTACTACGAACAGACTGTCATTTTCAAGGCAAACATTCACTTTGAGCCATTGTTACAAAAAGCTTCTCCCACAACTCCACAGTATTTATTTACTGATAAATCAGGGTCTTGTGGAAGAACTCCTTGACACAATAAAATGGCAGGCAGCAAATCAGTCTAATGATATCCCATCACCACCCTTTTGAACTGCAAGTGTCCATTTAATCACCAATAAGGAGAATGCAACAGCACTGATTGGGATCAAAGTGCTCATGTGTCTTTGAAAGTTGCATGGCAGGGATAGATTCTAAGCCCAGAATACTGGGGAAATGAGCAGCTGCATCTGTCAAAGCAGCTGCTAAAAGTCTAGAAGCTCCGTCCGCACCACAAACTAGCAATCCTATTAAGGGCTACCCTTTAAATACAGGTAGTTATAAACAACCTCATCCTATGCAGCCAAGCTGGTGCCAAATGTATTGCTCTGCTTTCTTTGGACTACATCAGTGAGGCCAAGAGGGGGGTCTTGTTGTCTAGGAAGCCCAGGACCTCCATACACCCCAAAGGTGTTGCCCAGGCTTGCACCCCAAAGAGGTCACTTCAGTGGTGTTAATGCAGCAAAAGCAACAGAGGAGGCAGCAGGTACGAGTTACCAGTGTCTGCAGCCACAGCAGGTGCTGTGATTCTCCACTGCTTTGACCTCACCCCCAAAGGCACGCACTATTATCTCTGAAGACAGATGGATGCCTACCTCATCCTATGCCTCATGTTAGCTGCTGCAGGACAAGCTGCAGAGGTGAGTGAGGCAGAAGTAAGCAATCTGAACCCCTCTTAAAAATATATATATTGCCAGCAGCAATATTTGCTTTTGCTGGTGTGCTTCTGCAATGATCCTGTTGAGTTTGGCCTCTCCGACTGCTTTATGATGTTGCAAACAGAGCTGCTGGGTGGCTCCTAAATGTTACTTCTTTCCCTAACAGTAGCCGCAGTGTAAGAGAAAGAACTTTTTTGTGGGTACAGCACAAGTCTGCAACACACTGAGACACGATCAAACAGGCATAGGGAAATCGGGGAGTTGATTTGTACACCGTCACAGTAAGCAGCAAGACTAATTATAAAACTGCTATGAGTTAACAGCTCTTTTCATAACAGCCTCGTAAAGCCACGTGCTATTCATATAGCCACATTACAACCACATTAACGTTTTACTTTCAGGGTTGACTTTCTTCTATAAACCTGCTAGCGGGAAGTGTTCAGCCCTGTCCGGGAATTCGAAGGACAAGAAAAAAGAGTTTTTTATATTTGTTGAGTTGTAGGACACATGCAACAACCCAAGCCTCCACGTAGGGAACCTTGTGCCAAGTTTGTTACAGTACATCAAGAGGCATCCAAATTGGTGCAGGCTGGAACTGTCACACCAAATTTGGCAAAGAGTCACCAAAAGCGGTGGTATCTTCAGAAGTGTCCAAATTGGCATAGCTTGGACCTGTCAAAAAATAGGCAAAGTCACATCAAAGTGACATTTCGGTATTCATAAAGACTACCACCTCTGCACCGAGAACCCTCATGCAAAGTTTGGCAACAGTATCTTGAGAGGTGACCAAACCCATAGAGAACAGGCAGATAAACAAACTACTTTCCAAAATACATAGTAGATACACTGTGCCTATATATTATAACCACTAAACCATTTAGTTGCAGAGAGACTTTAAAGTGCTATACTTCAAATTCTTCAGGTCAGAGTTTACAAAAGCTTTCAAAACCACGAATTCAAAACAGCTCCTTGACATTCCTAAGTTTTTATTGTGAAAGATATCCTTGAAAACAGAAGGGCACACCTTTATGGGAACTGCTCCCAGTTGGGCATTTAAACACCAAACCAGGAATTTGTGAATTGAGCACCATTTGATTGTTATACAAAGTCACATAGAAATGTTCTAATCAATGGTAATGGAATAAAACCTGATATTGCTGCAGTGCTTAAAATAATTCAATAATGAAGCTGTAAAGCAAGACAGTCCATTCATTTACTCTTAAGAGAGCTTTTCCTTCTTTCTAAGAAACCTTTCATTGCAAATTTATTAGATACATGTATAAATAAATGTATGAGTGTATTATGAACATTCTAAGCTACTGAATCAGTACATGTTCCGTTTATTACCTAATTCATACAACCAACATAACAGCCAAACAGACAGTCAAAATGATTTTCATATTAATTACCACAATGGGTGAATATAAATTACCATTCCACCTGCCAGACATCTACACCCAAATCTCTGATGAAATCCTTATCATCACCTGGCAGAAGGATACAGAACATCAACCCTAGGATGAGTGATAAAATGCAACTACTAAATTATAACTACTACTAATATCTAAGGACCAATTTGAAGGCTTAAGGCTTGTGATTATGCCCTGCCACATGCTAAGCTGCAGGTCAAATTCCAAGGACCTGGAAGCATCAAGCGACTCATGCACAATATGCTAGCTAGCCAGTTTCTATGCTACTTCCATCTGCCAATAGGCAGGGAAGGGAGAAGAAACTCACACACATCTCATGCTTCCTATGTTCAGTGGCATACATGAATGTTCCAAGTATGAGCCTTGCCGCATACAAGATACATGACCTCTGAACATTTAATTCACCCCTGAAGTTATCCCACATTGAAATATAACCAAATTGTTTCCTCAACATGGGATTATTTAATCCTCAACCATAATCCTTCTGTGATAACAAACAAATCCTAAAATAGGCATAACACCAGACAGCAAGTTTCCAAATTCTGGCTTTAGGCACTCCCAACATAAAATGTTTGCCTTTTCTTTTAAGCAGCAGGCTCTGCGTGTCATATTACCTTTTGAAATTGTGCTCATTCCCAAAATTTCCTTTCAAATAAGGTATGCCCTTCGAAAGCACTCCTTTGAGCAAGAACAGACAAAAACACTGGAAACTGACTTATAGAGTATCATATTGTTGGTCTATCTAGATCAGTAATGCTTCTCTGTGCTGACTGGCAAGAGCTCTCTAGGGATCCAGACATGCCATTTCCCAGCGTTCTTGGAGGTGCCAGGGACTGAGCCTGGCACATTCTGCATGCAAAACAGGTGCCCTGCCAGAGTTATGGCTCCTCTTTGGATCCAGCCCAGTGCCTCTTTAATACTACAGTAATCAACCACCAGCTCTCAGAAGCAGCAATGCTGTTTCAAGCCTGGTGACAAAACGTCATAGAGCTTCTATGCCAACACAAATATTCCCACAAAACAATCACTTCAACAGGAGAATCCTACTCTCTGAACCATTGCCAACGGAGTTGTTTTTGCCAACATGCTTTTGACCCCAACCAAGCAGCACTCTGCCACAGGATGATGCTACATATAGTTGGAAGATTCACAAACAAGACTCTTGTGCCACATCCTATGCTAGAATCAAGAATTTGTGCATACCCTGCCTCCTATACACACACACACACACACACACACACACACACCCCTGCGTAAGGAGACACCCCTTTTTTCCCCTCCAACTATTCATCTGTGGGGGAAAGAAAGAGAAGGAGTGAGGTAGCCAACTTGATGGCTCTCCAACAAGATCTGGAGGATGCTGCATTGGAGAAAGGGATGGGGTGCCAAAGAAACCTACATCACATTACTAGCGCCAACCCCATTCAGCAGCAGCAGCAGCAGCAGCAGCAGCAGCAGCAGCAGCAGAATATCCTCTTCCCTCTCTCACCTTGCAAAAGGACGAAAATAAGGTAGCTCCAGCTGCATGACAGCCACTTTAAAAAAGCTATTTCCTTACATTGAAAAACGTAAATTACAATAACATACAGCTTTGTTTTATTTTTAATGACACATCTTAATTAAATTATTACACATTTTAAAAATAGTATTTGTGCACATCCAGGAAAGACTTCTAGATTGAAAGAAAGGCGGAGGCAAGAAAAAAGGAAACCAGATGAATTTTCAGGGCACTCATAACCTTCCCCATGTTGTTGGCTGAGGGGTGGGGGCACACAGGTGTCTCCCCAAGCAGTAAAGAGCAGCAGTGCTGTGGCAAGTGTGTGTCTTTCACCACTGTGGGGGTTCAAGCTTCACCCTGGTGGGTAGGAAGCTGTTTCTGGCCATAGCCGGGGGAGAGCCCCCAAATGGGTGGGGTATAAATAAATTGTTGTTGTTGTTGTTGTTGTTGTTGTTGTTGTTGTTATTTGAGTCCAGAGGAGCTGGTGAAGGATAAAGGCACAGGAAAGCTTCCTCACCTTCTGGCTTGCCTGGCACCAGTGGCAGAGCTTTGGATGTTGCAGTCGATTGTCCCCCCACACACACACACACAACTTTTGGTCAGGAGCTTGCATTTTTTTAAACACACACACGCACACGTATTAAGGCAATGGGCTGAAAATGCCAATGCCATCCATTTTAGGGCATGGGCATGCAAATGGCTCCACACTCCTTCCCAGATTTCAACTGCCATCGTTTTGTGATTTACATCAAGCAACACTTTTTCCAGGGTCTCATGAGCGCAGACATAGGGATGGGGGTCACTTAACCCAACTGCAGTGCCAATTCAGCTTACCAGAAGGGCGAGTTTGTCTTCCATGTGATTACAGTAAGCCTGACCTCTTACCTATTAGAACAGGCCAAGATTGTTTTGGCACCCAAACCTCCAAGTTGTTGGGCTTTACATGACCATCCCTCCCACTTCAGGCATTCAGTGGGAGAGAAGGAATGGCTGACATTCACCATAAGCACACCTCAGTGGGCACGCATGATCCTCACATTATTATAGCCCATCTAACGCTCTAAATTGCAAGAAACACGCAATGTGGTCAGTGACAAAACACTGCTGTTGGAAGGCTGGCAACTACATACTGTAGTTAGTACCTGAGCATTTACTCCCCACCCCCGCTGCTGCTGCTGCTGCTACCACCACTACAAAGTCACTTGCCTGGGAAGGCCCATGTTTTGAATCCTATTTATTACTTCAAGGACTACATAGCATTGGGCTCCTCTTGCAAAACATTTCAGGAAGTAGCCCCAGGTCTTTTGCCTGCATGCAGTTACCAGGCAGAGGACTTCTAGTGTTCGGCCACATAGGATTTCATTTTTATCCTGCTAGTCTACATTTACAGGAACTTTAAGGCTCATGTGCCAAAACAGACAGAAGAGAAGCCAGAGGCAGGGCTAGGAAACAGCACGTTATACCCGTTGCTCAGTAGAACAAAGCGCAAGTTCATTGGTGGCAGTGTCTCCTCTAAATGGACTGAGGTTATTGGTGCTGACTTCAACATGGCTGTGGGACAGGAAGGATAGCTGCCTACCTAAGTCATGCTTCCTTTCTTTTTCTTGGAAAGGAAACTGGTGGTAGAGAGGGGTAGTGGTGGAGGAGAGACAACATTCTTTTGCTGTGCTGATTAAGGAAAAAACGCACAATAGAGCTACCTTGACATAAAGGAAGGACTGCTTACGAACACTGTGGAAACAGGAGGTCACAAGAAATCACACCGGTCAGAGAGAACAACCGCACATGACTAAATGTCACCCTCAGCTGCCAAAATATATAGTTTAACACACAGCTTCTCATAGTACAGACCTGCAAAGTTTTCAACACAGGATGCATTACAAGGTGGAAAAATTCCCAGTAGCCTTTTCCTCTTCCACTCCTTTGGGGCGAAGAAGGGCCAGATCTTTCATTTTTCCTTCCTACAGTGCAAACACAAGCTGCAAGAGCGTAAACACTAGATCCTATATGAAGTCCATAGTCCTAATTACAGAGTGGCAGGCATGGAGCCTTCTGGTGAAATATCATGCTACGATGCTTCATAGATGCTACAATGGAGAGAATAAGGACAAAATAAATAAATAAATAAATCTGTTTGTTTTATTATAGTATCAATCTGTATCCAATGTAGCACTGTCCCATCTTCCCAATGAGACTCGCTCTCCAAATCTGTTCTGGGGGATTTGGGGGGGGGGAGGGCAAAACAGATTTAGGGAGCACATAGAGGAAGGGGGGGAGAGAGTCCCATTGCACAAGCAGAAATCCTTGTTCTGACAGCAAGATAGATACTTAGTGCTACACTGAATGCAAGCCTTTGTTTTCAGTCAGTAATGAATTGTAATTGTTGTTAAACTGTGTTGATGGCTAGTTTAGTATTGCAAGCTGCTTTGTGGAGGCTTTTTGCTGCTTTGAAAAGCAAAGTACACATTCCTCAATAAATATATTAAATATATTCCACTATGAATCTCCTTTTCCATCCACTGTAATGCCAGGTCTGCATATATCCTGCCACAGACCATATGGAGAAGTACTAAATTTGTCACCTTTCAAAAATGATTATTTTTAGTCAAGAAGGGAACAAACAAAAATTAATGCATTTTTATCTCTTAACTGTGTTGGCAGAGGATGAAGAGAGTTATAGTCCAAAACATCTGGAGCACAAACATCAGGTTGACACAGGCTGACTTAAGATTTTCCACTACTTAGTTACTGCTCACAGGCTGTTTGTCATTTTGCTGATTACAATTTGTGATTTATGTTATTGGAATCGTTTTTATTTATTATGGCTTGAATCTTAACTGGGCTTCTGCAAACATAAGTGCTCCTTCCTCCCATTCATGGATGGAGCTGAGGTCACATCTACACCTCACGTTTAAAGCATTCTTATACCAAGAGTTGTTATGAGACCCCCTCACAATAATTCCCAGTACCCTTAATGCAGTGGAGTCAACTGCTGTAGAGATATGATGCTAACACACTATAAACACATAAAATGTGGACATGTTCTGGTATTTGAAAACTCACATTTCAGCAACTGGGAACTCTGATTGGAACAGTATAATGCTAGACATTAGTGAAGCATCATTACGCTGGTCCATTCAGTACCCAATACATTTTGAAAGATGAGCAGGCACCAAATTTCAAGGTGGCTTTCTCCTTCTTCAGCTTGTGTGTAAGATCAAGACAGCAAAGAAAGGCCATGCTACAGCCCCCTCCGTCTTCGCTTCAAATTTTCGGCACCACTCACCCACACCCGCCACAGTCACTTACAACGGGAGATATTACCTAGCAGCCTCCACTTACAGATATGAACACATATCAACTGCCGAGATAGGGATGTTTCTGATCTTGGTGGCCCAATTGATGGAGTTGTCACTAAAATTCTTAGTCCACCACAGCTGACAGAAAGCTACTTTAAAATCAAGTGGAAATGCTATTCAGAGGATGACAAGGGTGCATTTGACAATGGGGGGGGGCTGGAGGGATCTGAAGAGTCCTTGACAGGCTGCTGCCTCTAACTGAAGCGAGTGGGTTGCGAAAGAGTGAGAGTGAGAGCCTAATATTAGGTATATAGATTTGTTAAGCTGAGCATCAGACAGCTGCAAAAAGCGATTCCGTTGAGTGTGTGCAATACTCCACTCCTAAGAAACAATTGTCAAGAGCTGATGAGTCAAGTTTCCTTGCTTTGAGCCTCACATGAACCCAATGAGCTTACAGCAGCCTTCCTCAACCTGGTGCCCTCCAGATGTTTTGGCTACAACCAGTGGCGTAGCGTGGGGGGTGCAGGGGGGGCCGGCCGCACCGGGCGCAACATCTGGGGTTAGGGTTAGGGGGCGCAAATCCACGGGTTAGGGGGCGCAAATCCACAGGTTAGGGGGCGCAAATTACTTGCCTTGCCCCGGGTGCTGACAACCCACGCTACGCCACTGGCTACAACTCCCATTATCCCCAATTATTGGCTGTGCTAGCTCTAGCTGATAGCAGTTGTAATCCAAACCATCTTGAAGGCTGGTTCACAGTTTAGGCTTTCATGTGATCTGCTTTTGTCTGACCTATTACTTTCAACAAACTACATTACAAGCATTGCATGTTTAAAACTAATACAGATCTGTCTTGATCAAGTAAGAGTTATCCAAATACAGAAAACAGGCTACTCAAGTAGCTCAAAATCCCCAAGCACTGAAGCCAAGCCTATGCCCATATAGAGGCAAAAGCAAGGCTCTTAACTACTGCATATCATTAACTATCTGCCTAGAGCATTTCCCTGTGTGTGTTTTATATATTTCTACTTCACATCGGCAGGTAACTTTTGTCCTCGTCTCCAATTACGAGTTCTCCAGAACTCGAAAGCTTGCACACAATTTTGTGCCATTTTGGGTGGCATAGGAAAGGTACGATTTTTCTTCTTATGATTCAACACAGCTTTCTTTGCTTTTTGTAATCTTTGCTTTGGAAAACTTTGGGGCTGAGATGTCTTGAATGTGGCCCTTAAGGTCTTGAATGTGCAGGCTGAGATGTCTTGAATGTGGGGCTGAGATGTCTTGAATGTGGCCCTTAAGGTCTTGAATGTGCAGACCTTAAGTACCTAAGTAACTATACTTAATGACACACAGTCCTTGGCATGGGAGGGGGAGAGCATTGCTGGATGACTAAGAGGAAATGGAGAGCTCCTTCCTGGTTGCTGATTTAAACTCCTGGAGCTACTGACAGAAGAATCACTATGCTAAAAAGTGAATTTTGTCAGGGGAAACTGAGGCTAATTTCAGGGCAGCAAACAGGACAAGAGGAAAGGTCTGCCATGCACTTGACAATCATGGAGTCTTCAGCAAGACATGTCTAACATGCAACTATAATAATAATAATATTTATTTATTTATACCCCAGCCACTCTGGGTGGCCTCCAACAAAATATTAAAATACAATAGTCTGTTAAACGTTAAAAGCTTCCCTAAACAGGGAAAGCCTGGGTCCCATTTTCTCCACCCCAATCTATATATATATATTGATACGTAGGGACTCTGTTAAACCCTTAAGAAAGTGAGGACAACTTATTGCCTTCTGTGTTCTTAACTGACCTGTTAAACCACAAAATGAAGCACTGGTTTCAATTTAAGAAGCATGCTGTTGCTCTGGTCATCCCACAGTGCTTGCCTCCAGCCCTTCATCTTGGGCTTAAAGAAAGGGACAAAATCAATTGACAGAACTTTTGCATGTTTAAAAGGGCAATGTGGGTCTTCAGGGAAGACATAGCAAGTTGACCATCAGATTGTCAGAAGAAGCTGAGCAAACAGCCTGCAGAGAAGGCAGGCAACTGAAGTGGAGCTGTGTCTTTGCTACAAGAAGAAATCCTGAAATCATGAGCCCACAGCAGTTTCAAAAGCTCCAGATTATAATCCTGGACTGTGCTCTCAAGCATGTTCCAGATGGCTGACCCCACTACTTGGAGGGTAAGAACACCCAGGCTGATGAATTACCACCTGAATTGCTGCAGCTACTCAGTTGCAAAGCATATAGCAGACTCTGGGACACACAGGGGTGGGGCAGAATGGTTTTGCACTATTCCAGTGTGGTTTCAAACAATTTTACTTACTGTGCTGAAGTAAATATATTATTCAGGCTCATTCCAGCTCTTGAATATAGCACTAAGCCTGGAAGCTATGGCCCTCCAGAGGCTATTGGACTCTAAATTCCATCATTCCTGATCATTGGCTATGCAGGCTGGGGCTGACCGGAGTTTGAGTCCAGCAACATCTAGAGCACCACACCCCATTCCTGAGCTATATCATTTTGTTAAGGCAAATCTGGTTCCCACTCCTCCCCACAAAAAAGCTGCCCACTACTCTCAGCAAAAGAAGGTCTGTTTTCCCCAGAGGGGAAAGTCCTATAATCGTATCCTGCTCCACAGACCCCAATATTCATGATACATAACAAAGCAGTGCAACCTCTTGAATAAAGAACCTCTTTCACAACCTTATTCTATACATCCTTGACATTGGGGAAGGGCTGTAGCTCAGTGCTAGAGCATCTGCTTTGCATGCAGAATATCCCAGGTTCAATTCTTGACATCTCCAGGTAGGGCTGGGAGAAAACCCGGCCTGATCCAGCATCCTCTGCTCCTGTTTCATGAAAACACAAGTCATGGAAAAGCAACTGAATGCCCAAGACCATATGGTCCAAAAATTCCTCCACATTACAGAGTCAATTTTATACTTGGATCAATAGGAGGGCCCCAACAAAGCTTTGAAAAAGGCAGTTATCCTTATCCTGTCCTAAGTACACATTAAGAGGCCTATTGAATCAAACCAGAAGTGTATCTAGTCAAGTATTGTGTTCTCACTGTAGCTAACCAGCCAAGACTGGCTCAAGACATTGGGCTGCCCGAGTCCAAGAACAAGATGCCCTTCCCCATTCCACATACAGAAGGTGGCCTGACTAGTACAGTGGTACCTCAGGTTACATACGCTTCAGGTTACATATGCTTCAGGTTACAGACTCCGCTAACCCAGAAATAGTGCTTCAGGATGAGAACAGAAATCGTGCTCCAGTGGCGTGGCGGCGGCAGGAGGCCCCATTAGCTAAAATGGTGCTTCAGGTTAAGAACAGTTTCAGGTTAAGAACAGACCTCCAGAACGAATTAAGTACTTAACCCGAGGTACCACTGTCGTTGAATCATATTTCAACAGTGGCGATGGGAGAGTGTTCTCCACAACAACAACTTGGGGCAGCAAGCATGCTTAAGGGAGTGCTGGGCAGGCGACATGGAATATACAGCTCTGACCTCCAGAATATTGCTCCCATTTCCTGCTCCCCAACATCTGCTGTCTAAGGCAGCTGCCTCAAAACGGTAGGGATAGTCCTGCAACCGGATGCTTAGGGGAAACCCACAAGGAGGGCATGAGCACACTTCAGCTTTTGATGCCTCTAACTGGCATTCAGAGCCATACTGCCTCTGACACTGGAAGTAAGATAGCCATCATGATTATTAGCCACCGACAGACGTACTCATGTAGGATGAGGATAATTCCCCTTTTAAATCTGTTAAATTGGCAGCCAACGTGGTACCATTTGCTCTGCTACCCTAGAAATGCCACAGGAAAAGTTGTAGCTGATGCTAGATTCTGGTGCCACCATTTTCACTCGGTTTTGTCTAAGCACTCTTAGGTGCACCCAACCAGGTGGTAGATTCACCTACCAATACAGAAACCTGGCAATCACATGGAGTTCACCACCACCCCTTCTAATATATATGTACCTCACATATAACCTTGGATTCCTGTGCTTTTTACAGCACTGGCATTCAGAGCTGCACTGCCTGATGATTTCCAAGGAACTTTCTTCAAAAGGAGGAACATGACTAAACTCCCAGCTATCTGACATAAAAAAAGAACCTACAAAAACACACACAAAAAGAACTATTTGCTGGCACAGTCTGTAAGGCATTCTATTTTGAACATCCTTTAAACAAAGGAAATAAATGCTAAGAAACAGGGGACTGAACTCCTGGCTTTCATTTCACCTTTCTTGGCAGCGTTATCCACCCATCAACTTACACATATCACACTGACTTACTTTTTGTTTTACGTTATTTTTAATAAGTCATACTTTGTCTAGGTAGCCACCAAGGTGCTGTTGACAACTGCTTTCAAAACCTCCCACCCATCTGTACAGGCTGAGCCATTTCCTATGGCTAGTGGCTGATGCAAATAAAGATTCTTCTGATCTGCTGAACCATTCCTCCTTGTTCCGTGCTCTTTCATTTAAATATCTCTCTAAAGTTCAACACTATCCAATAAAAGAAAGATGAAACAGTCTAGGGAGAGATAAACAGAAAGCAGAAGGTACGAAATTTCAGTAACTGGCCTTTGCATTCAGAAAGGTCATTATACATGCTTCCAGAGAGATTTTATTCAGTAATCCTAAAATGTAACATCAAAAGGCTTCAACCAAATCTCTCTTAAATATCAATATTTAAAGTTTTAAGAATGACAGAGACAAGAGAGAAGGAAAACTCAGTGTTATCATCTTCAAGTAGATGGCTCTGAACCACAATGGTAGACAAACACCCCAGAATTTTGTAAGAAAAACTAAGAATGTCAGGTTATCATGCAACACCAGAAGCTTATAAGTAAGATAGTATGATATGATAAATTCATAAACCTGGTGATATTGCAACTTACATAGTTCAGTGAAACACCTGCCACAGCAATGACAGGGATGTGAAAATGCAACAGAGGGCTGTTCTATGATTTATGGTCCAGCCTAGGAGCAGAACTTTTCCTATGCATTTGAGGCTCAGATACTACAAATCAAGTGTCATTACAGCTCACCCTTGTACTCCGTCTCAACTGAGTTCCTTACCAATTTAGTAGCTTCTTGGCTGAACATCAACTCCCAAAGTCACTCTCAATGACCACATGTCAGTGGCGGGTGAGGCCAGAGGCAAACAAGGATAGAACAAGTTTACATCCATACCTCTATCCTCCATCCCGACAAACCTGAGTTCAAAGATACATTCAAGTGAAGCAAAACATTCAAGGAGGGTGTGTAACAAGGCTGGAGAGCACCCCAAGGGACAGAGAAAGAAGGTCTGAGACTGGCCACCAAGTCTGAGGTTCTCCACCCATGACTTAAGACTGCCAACATCAGGAATGGGAACCTACGGCCCTCCAGATATCGTAGGACTACAACTCCCATCGTTCCTGGCCATGAACCATGCTGGCTGGAGCTGATGGTACTTGGATTCCACCAACATCTGGAGAGCCACAAGTTCCCCATCCCTGATCTACACATACTGAAGAGGCGAAAGTCATATTCATGTAGTACTGTGCCTAAGTGCTCATACTGCTCCAGTATTCTGATCACATGGGGCTGACAAGATTGCATAGGCTACTGCCCCTTCCCTTCTGAGCTGCTGACACTGCCAAACATAATCTCTGTAATCCTGGCAACATTGTGACATCCAAAGACTACAGTAGCAGGATGGTAGCCAGTCACAGCAAGCAGCAACTACACCTCTTTGGTAATACAGGAATCCAACCTAAACAGATCTGTCAGGGGAATTATCAAGCCATTGCTAATAGACTAGGGTTGGGTGGGGAATAACTTCAATTGAAAATAAGCAGGACTGAAAATAAGCAGCTTTCATTTTCCCATTCAAAAACCTTGAGAAAAAGTCACATTTCTATTTTTATTGGTTGGGTCATTTGTGCCAAGCTCTTTAAGTCTATATTTAAAGAAAATATTTCAGAGTGAGTAATAAAATAAAAGACTAAAATCTGGCCAGGACTTTTTTCCTATTTGAAGTTTTTGTCTTTTATCAACTTTGACACTATAGCAACAACAACCCTATCCGAAGAAGACAGAATTGCTCAAGTTATCTGTGCTTTGCTAGCCTGCTGTTTGGATTACGGCAACGCATTATATGTGTGGCTGGCTGCCTTTGAAAGTGGTCAATGTCCATATTATGCCAGTGAATGTCATCTGCACTGGCTTCCAGTTCCTTTCTAGGCCTGATTCAAAATGTTGGTGTTAACCTTTGAAGTCCTAAATGACTTGGCACTATCTCACCTGAAGGATAGCCTCCTCGCATATATACCTTCCGAGACCTTAACATCCTCTTCAGAGGCCCTTGCCATGCGGCCTCATCAAGTTAGATGAGGCAACTGGCTACAAAAGAGGACCTTTCCAGTAGTGGAACCCTAGTTCATGAATTCCCTCCCCAGAGAATACCTTGCCAACCATTTCTAATCTTAATATCTTTTTGTGCTTTTTGAATACCCTACTGTAATCTTTTAGTTATTATTTTGGTTCTAAACTGCTGTTTTTATTATGTTTTAGACTTCCTTTTTGCATTTCATTTGTCTTTTTGTTTTAGATGGTTACTGTAAATTATCTGAAAAACCTTGGTTATTGGGTGGTGTGATATTTTATAAACACATACCTAAATAAAAATACTCATTGTATATGCACAAACTTTTTACTGGCCTAGTCTGCGAACAGAAAAGATATATTGTGATATCCTAATTTAGTCTCTTGTGGACAAACTCTAGTAATGTTTCTGTCTTAGAACAGGCTGTCAAAGGTCTGGCAATAACTGCGCAAGTATACTTGAAACCAGAAGGCTCAAATTCATTTTTGCTTGCAATCTAAACTTTACATCCATCTTCAAACAGCAATAAGAACTTGGGAAGTTCCAATCAGAGTCTCGCTCTTTACACAATACAGTACAAGCCAACAACCTTCCAGGTAGGCAATTTTTACTTTACACTCCTCAGCTAGACTGGAATCAGAGACACATGAAATGTAATGGGAATAGATGTGCTAAATTGTTTATACCAAACAACCCTCTCCCTGTCCCCCCACCACATAGACATACACACACCCCAACATGCCCAAGAGTTACAGGCAACACCCTTCAGCAAAGTAGTTGCTGCTTCAAAGCAAAAGGCATACTTTAGTCCTTAAGTTAAAATACAGTGTTCTGCATAAACAGACCAGATGGGCTGCATGCTTAATGATGGTGGAAAGGCAGATAGTTTACTGCAGCTTTCATAGAATCATAGAATCATAGAATCATAGAATCACAGAGTTGGAAGAGACCACAAGGGCCATCGAGTCCAACCCCCTGCCAAGCAGGAAACACCATCAGAGCACTCCTGACATATGGTTGTCAAGCCTCTGCTTAAAGACCTCCAAAGTAGGAGACTCCACCACACTCCTTGGCAGCAAATTCCACTGTCGAACAGCTCTTACTGTCAGGAAGTTCTTCCTAATGTTTAGGTGGAATCTTCTTTCTTGTAGTTTGGATCCATTGCTCCGTGTCCGCTTCTCTGGAGCAGCAGAAAACAACCTTTCTCCCTCCTCTATGTGACATCCTTTTATATATTTGAACATGGCTATCATATCACCCCTTAACCTCCTCTTCTGCAGGCTAAACATGCCCAGCTCCCTTAGCCGTTCCTCATAAGGCATCGTTTCCAGGCCTTTGACCATTTTGGTTGCCCTCCTCTGGACACGTTCCAGTTTGTCAGTGTCCCTCTTGAATTGTGGTGCCCAGAACTGGACACAGTACTCCAGGTGTGGTCTGACCAGAGCAGAATACAGTGGCACTATTACTTCCCTTGATCTAGATGCTATACTCCTATTGATGCAGCCCAGAATTGCATTGGCTTTTTTAGCTGCTGCGTCACACTGTTGGCTCATGTCAAGTTTGTGGTCAACCAAGACTCCTAGATCCTTTTCACATGTACTGCTCTCAAGCCAGGTGTCACCCATCTTGTATTTGTGCCTCTCATTTTTTTTGCCCAAGTGCAATACTTTACATTTCTCCCTGTTAAAATTCATCTTGTTTATTTTTGCCCAGTTCTCTAATCTGTCAAGGTCATTTTGAAGTGTGATCCTGTCCTCTGGGGTGTTAGCCACCCCTCCCAGTTTGGTGTCATCTGCAAATTTGATCAGGATGCCCTTGAGTCCATCATCCAAGTCGTTGATAAAGATGTTGAATAAGACCGGGCCCAAGACAGAACCCTGTGGCACCCCACTAGTCACTCTTCTCCAGGATGAAGAGGAACCATTGATGAGCACCCTTTGGGTTCGGTCAGTCAGCCAGTTACAAATCCACTGAGTGGTAGCATAGTCAAGACCGCATTTTACCAGCTTCTTTACAAGAATATCATGGGGCACCTTGTCAAATGCCTTGCTGAAATCAAGGTAGGCTACATCCACTGCGTTCCCTTCATCTACCAGGCTTGTAATTCTGTCAAAAAACGAGATCAGGTTAGTCTGACATGACTTATTTTTCAGAAATCCATGCTGACTATTGGTGATCACAGCATTCCTTTCTAGGTGCTCACAGACTGTTTGCTTAATGATCTGCTCCAGAATCTTCCCTGGTATTGATGTCAGACTGACTGGGCGGTAATTATTTGGGTCCTCTCTTTTCCCCTTTTTGAAAATAGGGACAACATTTGCCCTCCTCCAGTCTGCCGGGACTTCGCCTGTTCTCCAGGAATTCTCAAAGATGACTGCCAGTGGTTCTGAGATCACATCTGCCAGTTCTTTTAATACTCTTGGATGCAGTTCATCTGGCCCTGGAGACTTGAATACATCTAAACTAGCCAAATATTCTTGTACTATCTCCTTAGTTATTCTGGGCTGTGTTTCCTTTGCTGAATCATTTGCTCCAAATTCTTCAGGTCGGGCATTGATTTCTTTATCGGAGAAGACTGAGGCAAAGAAGGCATTGAGTAGTTCAGCCCTTTCTGTGTCCCCTGTTTGCATTTCACCATCTTCTCCTCTGAGTGACCCCACAGTTTCTTTGTTCTTCCTTTTGCTACGAACATACCCATAAAAGCCTTTTTTGTTGCTTTTAACCTCTCTAGCAAGCCTGAGTTCATTCTGTGCTTTAGCTTTTCTGACTTTGTGTCTACACGTGCTGGCTATTTGTTTGAATTCCTCTTTGGTGGTTTCCCCCCTTTTCCATTTTTTGTACACATCCTTTTTTAATCTTAATTCAGTTAAAAGTTCTTTAGATAGCCACCCTGGCTTCTTTAGGCACCTTCCATGTTTCCGTCTCATTGGTATTGCCTGACGTTGTGCTTTTACTATCTCCCTCTTAACAAACTCCCAGCCATCATGAACTCCCTTTCCTTTAAGTATTGCTGTCCATGGGATCTCACCCAGCACGTCCCTAAGTTTTATGAAGTCGGCTTTCTTAAAGTCAAGAAATTGAGTCCTAGTATGCTTGGCTGCTCCTTTCCGCTGTATAGTAAACTTCAGAAGAGCATGATCACTCGCGCCTAATGATCCTTCCACTTCTACCCCACTAACCAGGTCATCAACATTGGTTAGGACCAGATCTAAAATGGCTGTTCCTCTTGTTGCTTCTCCCACTTTCTGGACAATGAAGTTGTCTGCAAGGCCAGTGAGGAATCTGTTTGACCTTATGCTCTTGGCTGAGTTTGACGTCCAACAAATATCCGGGTAATTGAAGTCCCCCATTACTACTATCTCCCTTCCTTTTGCATGCTTGGCCATCTGTTCCAGGAAGGCATCATCTATGTCCTCCGTTTGGCTTGGGGATCTATAGTAAACTCCCACAATGAGGTCTCTGTTATTCTTCTCTCCCTTAATTTTGACCCAAATGCTCTCACTTTGGCTTTGAGGTTCTAAATCTTGGATCTCTTCACAGGTATACACATCCCTGACATATAACGCCACTCCTCCTCCTTTCTTGTCTGGTCTGTTTCTCTGAAATAGATTGTATCCCCCCATTATTACATTCCAATCGTGGGACTTATCCCACCAGGTTTCAGTGATGCCTATTATGTCATATTTAGTTTGCTGTACCAAGAGCTCAAGCTCATCTTGTTTATTTCCCATGCTTTGCGCATTAGTGTACAGACATTGAAGTCCATTAATCATTCCCCCGTGGCTCTTATTTAAGGATTTTTTCCTCCCACCACTAGGTCCGCGTGCTGTTTGCTCCATTTGGTCTATGACATTTGGATGATCATCTTCATTAATTGATAGACTCCTACCTTCAGGAGCATTGTCTCCCTCCCCCACATTAGTCAGTTTAAAGCCCTCCTGATGAGGTTTCTGAGATTTTTGGCAAAAACATTTCTCCCAACTGTTGTGAGGTGCAGCCCATCGCTTGCCAGAAGTCCATCTTCAAGAAACTGCAGTCCGTGATCTAAGTTTGTAGTTTGTTCATATATGCGCTGCAAAAAATGTATGAACAAATGGCGTGCTGTGACAAGTCTACCAGGCACTTTGAGAGGGGAAAATCACTTGCCTTCATGTGGATCTTGATGCCACGGTTAACAGAGTCTCTGGGGAGGTGTCCAGAGTTTGTGTCCACAGTGATTCATGTGCTGGTAACTTCACGTTTAGACAACTATAATATGCTCTTTGTGGAGCTTCCCTTAAGGCTGGCTCAGAGGCTGCAGCTGGTGCAGAATGCTACAGTTCAGGTACCAAGTGGCGCTCCTTCCCAGTCAAATATCATGGCAGCGCTGCAAGATCTGAACTGGCTGCCTATTAGTGACTGAGCCAGTTTTGAAGCTTTGTTACCTGAATCTACAGTGGTGCCCCGCAAGACGAATGCCTCGCAAGACGAAAAACCCGCTAGACGAAAGGGTTTTCCGTTTTTGCGTTGCTTCGCTAGACGAATTTCCCTATGGGCTTGCTTCGCAAGACGAAAACGTCTTGCGCTCTTTTTTTAAAGCCGCTTAAAGAGGCGCAGTTGCGACGGACCGTGCTTCGCAAGACGAAAAACATCGCAAGACGAAAAGACTCGCGGAATGAATTCTTTTCGTCTTGCGAGGCACCACTGTAAAGCCCTAATCAACTCTGGGCAAGGTTACCTGAAATACCAACTTCATCTCTGCAGCCTTGTAATGGCATTAAGAAGGCTGGCAATTAGCCTTGCCATAGCCTGATGATTATCAGCTCATAGTAATTCAGAGGTGAGCTTTTTCAATCATTGCACCAATGTTATGGAATGCCCTTCCAATTTAAATGCAAGAGGCCCCATCTGTAGTGGCGTTCCAATGACTTTTGAAGATGCACCTATTTACACAGGAATACCCATGAATTCTTGCTTTGGATCTGCCTCTTTGAAATTGCTGGATTGTTTTAATGGGTGGGTTTTATTGTGCATTTTAACTGTGGATATTTGTATCTTAATGGTTCTGCTCAGTCTGTTTTTTATATTCTTTAAACTGTTTAGATATTTACTCTAATGAAGCTTTGCATTGGTAGATGACACTATAAGCCATGCAAGAAGAAGCTCCTTTCCTCCCTCATTCCCTAGCACACACTCCCTGCGAGACAGAAGCAAAGGTACTCAGTATTATTTTTTGCATCAGTCCGTAGCGCTTTATTATCAGCAAGACCTTCACAGTAGCAAACTAGGAACCAGGAGGCAGGAGTTCATGTCTTGTACCAAACAAAAAAATGGTTTACATGCTACCCAAGGAGTATTTGAAAACAAAAGTCTGCAATGTTTTCTGAACATTGCAACATGGCACTTTCCCACACTCTCTTAAAATTGCAAATCTTAAATTACTTGCTTAAATTACAAGTGGCTCTCTTTGCAGCTTGACAGGTTGGTCCCCTGTCTTTGCTCAGCAAGCTCCTGCAATCCTCACCCACACATGGCTTTTGGAGGATTGAAAGGAGGAATCAGATGTCATTTAAAGTTTGCACAGACTGAGGCTGGGCCTACACCTCCAGCACAATTAGGTGATAAAATGGCATGGACTGTATGTACTTCAGATGAAAGATACCAGTTTTGAATATTCCCTGCTCTTCCAAACACCCCCTCCCAGCTAGATACAGTGGTACCTCAGGTTACAGACGTTTCAGGTTATAGACACTTCAGGTTACAGACTCTGCTAACCCAGAAATAGTACCTCGGGTTAAGAACTTTGCTTCAGGATGAGAACAGAAATCACGTGGCGGCGGCATGGCGGCAGCGGGAGGCCCCATTAGCTAAAGTGGTACCTCAGGTTACGAACAGTTTCAGATTAAGAACGGACCTCCAGAATGAATTACCGGTAAGTTCTTAACCTGAGGTACCACTGTATTGGGGAGGGGGGGTTAAAGGGCAAACGAAACTCAAACAAGCACAAGTCTGTGAAACTAGCACATGCAGAGAAAAGGTTCTCTCCCAGCCCTCTGTCTGCAGTGCTGATGTTTTATTTGCAGCCAGTTTCCCCACATCTGTGGTCTGAAGTGGTGAAGCTCATCTGCATCTGCAGTATCTGTAACTGAGGGTTGGAAGTACAGCAAGGTAAGAACAGGCTCTTTGCTCCTATGTCCCACTAACCTAGTAGCTGAAATATTTTCTTCGACTTTTGAGAATGGCAGTTCACTGCACAGAAGCTTCCAAAACATACCTCAGGGGCCCATCACCATGAGTTTATGTAACTTTTGCCAAACTTGCTGAAAGAGCTGGGTTGAAGCTGCCTGGGATAAATGGACAGGGTGACTTTGGCAGCCCACCCTTAAACCTGTTAGGGAAATTAATCTGGCACCTCATCTTCAAACGAAAAAGAGAAGAGTGTGCATTATAATAAGGCCTCTTACAGCACAGAATAGTAAAACACAAAGAGTTCTTCTAAAGGATGCAGACACAGGAATGCTTTACTCAGCTCCATGGCAATCCAAAATATGAGCCTTAAATACTGCTTGCTGAATGGGAATTTTAGCAATTCAACACTACATTCGCCACTTGATGGTGGCAGCATCCATTTATGACTTCCATTATCTGAAACAGATCAAACATAATAAAAAGTATTTATATTATTATCATCACCCACCACCTGGTAGCTGCAATACAATACTGCCCAATAAAGGTGCTTCACACATTCTCTTGAGAGTCAGAGCAACAAGACTTAAGAGTATTGCCTTGTAGTGAACTATATGCATGTGTGAATCAGATCTTAGATACACTGGAATAGAGGTGAACAGAATATTTCAACTCCCACTGGAACATGCATCATGCTAAAATTACTGGATAAACTTGAAAAGGAAATAGGAAAAAATTATTACTATCTATCGCAACACAAGGCCTCCTGTTACTGATTCTTGAGTGGAAACAGATAACTATTCATGCCATGGTGACTGCTATAAAGCATACCCTGGCAACAGAAAGCCAATTTCCCCCTCTTACAAGTTAACAGCCCATCATTTGGGAATCCCCATTTTTCAAACCTGACAATTTATGAAATTTCTTATTTGTACATCCAAGAGATCAAAATGTTGGAGGAAGGAAAATTAAGAGCCACCCAGTTCCACTCCTTCTGCAAGCCAGTTTAATAATTATAGGCTAGCTACCTCTTCCTCATCACATTCCAATTTTGTTCCATATTACGTTTTACATAAATTATAAGTGGTGACACTACCCAAGCCAGATAATTCTGTCCATCTGACAAAGATCAGAACAGTGGTTTATGACGGATGCTATGGTAGCGATCTCTAATGACTCAATATCACACATTCCAGTCTCTTGTGCATTTTAAAACTGCTGATGTCTTAAGAACCAGAGTTTTAAAAAAGCTCTTCATCATATACTTCTGTTAATTCTTCTCCTGAAATTTTGTCATGTGTCAAGTCAGCGGTCTTCCTCTTTTGAGCTATATTTCTCCCTTCAATTTCATTTTTTTAAGTACATTTTTCTGAGCTACGGGGTTAGCAAAAACAATGCAAAACAAGGAAGTACCACCAAACAGCTGCTATTATGAGCAGTGAAAAAGATGGTGGAAAATCTTTCCACTTTGCCAGAGTTGCATAGGAACAAAGACATGCTTTTTTCCAAAGACCTGTCTGACAGAAAGTTAACAAAACATTTAGAAAGTATCATATCAAAGTCAAAACGATTCTTGCCCGTATCGTACCATTTTATATCTTACTGTCTTTGTAGTTGACTATCTACGCAAATGAAAGAAGTGTGCATGCACACGAAAGCTTATACCCAGAACAAACTTAGTTGGTCTCTAGGGTGCTACTGGACAATTATTTTCTTTCTCGACTGCATCAGACCAACACAGCTACCTACCTGAATCTAGTATCTACACAAATATCATACTAATGAATTCGTATGGATTAGTTGGATTTGTTTCAAAGTCTAAGTAGATATAACAGCATAAGCCATTGAAAAAACACAAAAGGCTTGAACAACAAATTAGTAAATTACCATATATGTTATTCAAGGGCCTATGGGCACCACCCTCTCTTCCTACCCCCTAGAGCACTGCCCTCATATGCAAGAAATAGAGGAAGTACATGCATATTTCACTTTTCCAAGAGTACCAAGTAAAAGTCAGGCACGGTAGACTGTGCCTTGGAAAGCACAGAAAGCTGACAAAGGAAGTGGGAAAGAGTGTGTCTTTCTTAACTTTATCTTTCTGCACTATGTACTTTCCAAAGGAGAAAGGCGTCACCAGTCCTCAAGACCATGGTGGGAGTAAGGGGGAATCTCAGAGGCTTAATTAGTGCCAGGGGAAGACCTCATAATTTAACATGTGAACACTTCAAAGAACCCATTTTCCGTCGATGGTTAAAATATATCATGAGAAGGGACAGACCTTCAACACAGATCTATTAGTTATATTCCCCTGTAATGTTTGCATTGAGGAATCAGTCCTCCAATTCCCACATAGAAAAATAAGCTAAACATACCTGCTTCAGTCATTCTACACAAAATTCTACCCTTCCCCCACAAAAAACCCAACATGACATTTTGTTAGTATGGCACTCTGGTAACAAGACCACTTTAGTTAAACGGGAAGATGCCTGCAATATTGACAGAGTGAGATCATAATTCTCATAGCCTGAACAAGACACTTAGGTAAATATTTCACCCTGTCACATGTCTCAAGAAAGGTACTTGAAAACCAACAAATTACTGGTATCCAACATAACTAGATTACGATAACATAAAATGCTTGGAACAGAGCAAATATGTCTGAAGAAGGTGAATTTAAATCCTGCTTGTTAGCAAAGACCAATGCCAAAGGAACAGTGCACATTCAGGAACCATATCTATGAACACAGTTTAAGTATCATCACAAAACTATCAGGGTAATTTAATTTAGACCACAACTTATCTCAAGTCTTCAAGTCAATCGAGAATTAAGCGAGGCAAAAGCCAGTCTCCAACACCTCTGTTCTTTAACGGTGACATATTATCAAAGCCGCACCAGCAAAATAAATGATTATTGCTTCAAGCAGCAGCAAGCAGCATTAAGCGCAGAGAAGGAATAAGCTAGCGTCAAGGCATTGTAGTGGTACACCTGTGCTCCTGGGTGCCACTTTAAAACGAAGATCCTCAAAGCAATTTACAAAACGCTGCTTTGAACTGCACTTGTGAGAAAAGTGCATTAAAATTACATGGCAGTTAATAAGGTGCCACTGAAGGGCTGCTTTATTATGCTGAATAGTTTCCACATTTAGCTAACTAAAATAATTTTAGTGAAGGTTTAATTTAACACATAGGAGGTGACAAACTAAATGTACCTAGCTAATAAAGCAGCAAACAAAACAAATGCTGCTAAAGCACCCTGAACTACACTGTACCCAACGTAAGGCCACTTTCTTTAGTTATCAGGTTAATACATAATGCAAATTTTCACACCAAGAAATTGCACACAAGAAACGGGAGCCAAATCACCGGATTTCAGATTAGAATTGAAACTAACATGTAAGTGGGAGTAACTTCACTGAAGCCACAAAACGTGAAAGCAGAATTACTACTAAAGAACCACTTGTTAAAAGGCAATGGTGGAGGGGCAGAAAGAATAATGATTATGATTAAATATGAAAGGGTTGCATTCACCAACATTTTATTCAGAGCAGCCCCACTGAAATTATTCAGTAGGTCTACTAGGAGTCTCACGCACGCTGGATACAACCCATAGTATTCTGACTTCTCACCTGCAAAAATCTCAAACCACTGGTATCTTTTTAAATGGGCATTCTTATAACCAAACCAGAATTTTCTATAAACAGACTGCAATTCTGCCAGTTATGAATATACAGCTGAAGTGATCTGCTAACTCATAACTCATGCACAATGCACAATCTGCTAGGCCAACAAGCTCGTATTGCACACAGATTATGGATTCTGAAACCATCAACCAAAGTGAAGCTGCAAGAAAACCAGGCCCAATCCATTTCAAATTGTTAAGACTGAAAAGTCTTGCAAATATATGCTTACAAAAGTTACTGGCTCACAAAACATTTTACGAGTTGGCTTGTTAGTCATTTGTGGTAGCACATCAGTGGCCTAAGGAGCCAACTCTCTTGTCATTTACAGGGAAATAAGTCCTACCCGTTATTCTTACCAGCTGCAGGTATCTTGGGGAGTGGATGCTTAAAGCCCGACTTAGAAAAAAAAACACACCACGTTCACTGAATGAGGTGAAAGCAGCATAGAATACATACATGCTTGTCAGCTTTATTTTAACTGCTTAGCATTTATTGATTAATTTATATCCTGCTCTGCCACTGCAAGTAGTCAGAGAAGCATACAACCCAGGCAGAAAAGGGAAGCATGAGATTCCTGTTGTATATAACTAGCACCACAAGCCCCATCTAATAAGGTTCCCACTGATAACTGAGCATTCAACAGACACTGCCTGTTCCCTTATTACATTTCGCTATGTCATCAAAAGGATAAAAAGGATAACAAGTTACTTTCATTTCTTAAATAAAGTTCTCAAGAAGCAAAAGTACAGTGGGTACAATTCTACATGATATGCAAACATTTCATTTAGCCAGGGAAGGTTCACAATGCTCCGTGGCATCACAAACTGCTCCTGTTCAGTGTACAATCCCATTTCCGCACCGGCATGATTTTTCATTCCCTATCAAACATAGTCAATTCAGAGTTATGTGGCCACCCAATCCGCCAACCCAATGCCGTGGGGGGGAGTGTTCCACTTTCATCTCTGAACTTCGAAATAGAGGCAATTATTTGGGGGAGATATTTTGCACACCTAGAGTTTCCAAACGTTTGCAAAATTGGCTTCAACCATTCAGATTGTATTTTTAATCAGTATTCCTGCAGCCCGGGGGGCTGGACTAGATCAGGGGTCAGCAACCTAAGACCCATGGGCCACAAGCAGCCCACAGGGTTTGTTTAACCAGCCCATGAGCCACCCCCGAACCAAGCTGCCTGCTCGGCGAATCCCCGCACGCTGTGCTAAACCGGCTCAGCGCAGCGACTCACTTCCCCAGCGCCAGAAATCACAGAGGGCTCTCCGCTGGAGTGAACTGGCCCAGACAAGGTAAACCTTCCGACCCCTGGACTAGATAGTCCGTTGGGTCCCTACCAATTCTGTGGTTCTATGGTTTTCCCCTCCTTTAATTTTTTTTTTTTTTACTGTATTATTATTATTGCATCTGTATCCTGCCCCTGCACAGTGGATCACACCAATGAAAAGAGAAATGTTCAAAATGAAGCTTCACAGGTAGAAGGGATTATAACAAGCCATGCTTGGATTTGAAATGTTGTTTCCCATCTATGCTCAAGTCAATGCTTGGAGAAAATAAGTTACTAGCTATGCTCCTTGAAAACAACACATTTCATTTGACCTTTGAGGATTCTCTGTTGTGGGCTGCTTAGACATTTATTAGGAAAAGCAAGATCAAATCAATTCAGAACATATTCAACTGGGGTCTGAGAGCTTAGATTAAAACCCTTTAATCTCATAGCAGAGAATTCTCTATGAAGTGGAATTGAGACAACATGATTTATACCATAACCAGGTTTTATCCTTGGAGCCTTATATTGTAAGAACAAATAATACTTTCTGAACTAGTAAAAATGACAGCTTCAACATGGCAGTCATAGAACAGCACATTTTGCAGCTGGTTGCAATGTTCACAAGAGTGCACAATGTTTCATAGAATGCATAAGCATCCAGAACCAAGCCCATAACTAAAAAAAATTAAAGGACATCCGGGCGGGGGGGGGAGGCGGAGAGAGAGAGGACAGAATAGTGTTTTCCTATATAATACTTTATTTTTGAAACATTAATCATGCTGCAGGTTGCAAGGTCACTTATAGAGGAAGAGGGACATTGGGGGCAAAACAGAGTAGGGGACATAGGACTACAAAAGATTGAAAGGATCAGGGCAGGGCATGCTTTGCCCCACTCATCTGTCATGGCCACAGAGGTCCCCCACCCCTGGTCTGAGTTAGGGGGGATGTGAAGTGTTTGGCAATGTCTGGGAGTTTGGGTGAGTTATGGGTGACAGATGCAGCTGGTAAGCAGGGGAATAGCTCCCAGTAACTATTTTAAAATATTTGTATTCGTAGGGTTCCAATAAGTAATACAGAAATCAGGCTTAGATTAATTCCATTCTCTCCAGCTAATTGAACTTAATATAAATGGGAACAAACTCTTGTCTTGTTGCTTACGCAGAAGATTTGTGTATATGGGTTCTCTAGACAAGAACAGAAAACTAAAAGATACAAGTTTCCAGATGAGCCCTTTACCCAGCATTAGTGATGTGAAGACTGTCCACGGAAGTCTTCCCTATCTTGGTGCCCTCCAGATGATGTCGGGGCTCCCATATGCCCCAGCCAGCCTGATCAACAAGCAAGGATGATGGGAGCTGTAATTCGACAACATCTTGAGGTTGCAACTGACAAAGGAGGCTATCATAGGGCATGACAACTGGTCCTGATGTAATGCAAAGGTGGTCACCTATAGGAATGTACATGCTTACAGAGCATTTCATGAGTCCCCCCCCCCTTTAAATTACCAAAATATGTAACATTAAAGTTGAAGCCAAACAACAGGCCATCTTTAGAGCAACTTGCATTTGCGCTAAATGTTTTGGGATGGAAAGTGAACACAGTACGAATGTGCAAACTTGACAGTCTTCAACTCAAATGCATATACCATGCCAGCAGATCTAACAGCTGAATAATAAGGTTTCCTTCAGCCCTAAAAAAAGATACTTGGTAGTTTCCTGTGTCTGACGGACGCAATAATCTTTCCCTCTCAGCTGGATTTTGGAGTTTATTTAATGTGCTGCCACTGTGCCAGGCACATGAAGAAAACAGAGACACATGCCAGCAGAGGCACAACGTCCTTTGATGACATCCTGACTAGGCCACAAAACGGATCGCAACCTCGCCCACACTTTAGGTTCTACCTAAAACAAAAAACAAAACATCAGGCAGGTTTTAAGTTAAGGGTTTGAGAAAGAGATCAAAGTTGTGTCAAACATGGAAGGATGTATTGACTGAAATGGAGAGAGTCACATACATTTGTTTCTCTGGTGCAATCACTGAATGTGCTATCTTGCTTCTTCCTCTTTGCCTAAAGCCCTTTATTTCCCTTAATCTTTGCCTATTCTTCATTTGGCTTCTTGGCTATGTCTCGATCCTGATTGATTTCGCTCTCCTCATCCCACCCCATGGTTGGCCTCCAAAGCTATGCTAAGCCAGGGCTTACGAGGAGGCATGTGATGCAAGCCCCAGTAGTGCCATTCTCAAAATCCAGAGTGCAAACACTCCCACTTACTGCACGCGCACTGTGATTCCAGTGCTGGATTTTTAATCTGTGTCCACACCAAGTGATCTCTACGGCATATGTATCCTGCACTTTGTTATAAGACACTAGTTTGGTGTGCTGTTTCTCAAACCAGCTTCACACAAACTGGCATCCTTAAGTTGCTCCTAACTAGTTTCCACTCAAGGTGTGTGTGAACACCTCTGCATGGTGGCAAATGAATCACAGAAACAAACTGAAGCCATGCTAATGTGAACACTGTGTGAGGGGGGAAGAGACCTGTAAACACACACACACACACACACACACACACACAACCCCACTTCACTGCACAATAAGACAGTAAAGGGAACACACCCTAAGACGGAACCAAGAATAATCACTTGCTGCTAAGTTTTCTGTCCTCACAGAGGGAGAGGGGAGAAAGAAGGGCTACTTTGAGGAAGTCAAGCATTCTTAAAATGATATATATCATGTTTGTCTATCAGCCATTCTAGTCAGAAGTCATGGACATTTTGGCCCTAATTTATTCATAACATAACTGATTGTGTAACCAATGTGCACTTTAGAACTTTATGCTCCATTGCACACTTTTTCACTAAATGGAACATAAGATAGATTGTATTTGCAATCCTACCCAATTACTGTAAAAAGCTGATTAAACTGTGTTTTTCTCATGAGAATGTTATGCAAGAAGACTTTTTTTCCCCCTGCTGAAAGAAGGAAAGGAACATACAGGAAAGGAACTCACCTCAGTTATTAATGCTAGGATTAAGACTGCATTGCCACAGTTCTGATACTTCAGCAGTAAACACAAATAGTGCTCAGCTGCTAAGGTATAGCCAGAAAAAAGGAGTATTCCTGTATGCAATTTCGTATTATGTTCCATTTCCAAACAAGGAAGCTGGGCAGATTCAGTCCTGGTTTATTTTGCAATCCATGGGGATTTCTAAAATCCAGGAGCTTTGGCCGCATATTTACATCTGGTAATTTTAGAAGTAGTCAACTACTGGAAACTACAAGGCTCACCAGAACTGTGCTTTATTTCCTTCCTATCACTTATTTAATGGAAAGGAAACATTTTACTTTATTCACTCCCAAGCTGGGCATCAAAACCTTAGCCGGTACCCTACGAACCCTCAACTGTTACGTGGGTATGTGAATGAACAGATTGAAAACCATTATACATTTCCCCAAATTCCCAATGGTTACTTATTCTATGAGGATTTAGGTATTTGGCCTTTCAGAGGAATCCTAAGACCTCTGAATTCAGAGCAAAGTCAATAGTCACAAGAGATAACCTGGTATTGAAAGAAGATTAAAGAGCAACTTCTCTCTCTTCTTCCGTGACTGAATCAAGTTGGCTATCACAATCACACTCTAAAAAGATAACCAGTTCTAATCCTTAGGAAGGGCAGATATGATTGCTGCAGATTCACTGGCATTAGGCTACACTGCTGTTTCCTGAAGCAGTGTACAAGCCCTGTGTATGTAAATGGCAGCAGACACATGTTGGGGAGCCCTAAGGCCAATCAGATATCAGCTTCCCCAGGAACACGTGCATACATGTATAAAGACACAGACTATATATATATATATATATATATATATATATATATATATATACACACACACACTTTTAAATAACTGTGTCAAACACCAGGGTACACACAGCAATCACATGGAGCAATCACCCAGAGTACTGCTGAGTAGCAAATTCACAAGAGCAAAAAATCAAAGAATACTGTGATATTATATATCCATGGTCTTCTGAGAAGGGTTGCTAATGGTTCTTTACTTTAAGAGAGTGTATGCCATGACAAAACACTGCAGTTTCATAAGCAAGCCCCCTATTTCAGAGCATCACAGCTCTACGACAGTCTAAATAATTTACACCAGAATTCTAAAATATTCCTCATTTTTTACATTCTGATCTGGAAATCTGCTACATGCTTAAGCATCTCTCCCGCTGAAATGAAAGGGACTAGTGTACCATGATCTTTTTAAGTTTTACATGAAACGAAATGTTATGTTATACAAGGTAGGTACTCCACCATTTTGCTGCAAGTCTTCACAGTGTTTCCTTACATCATCACTCTCACACACATGAAGCTCACACTTCACTGTGGGTATTCTGCTGCAAGTAAACATTTATAAGGCTGGTAAAGAAAGCCACAAGTTGAGGCCCAATTGCAACTCAACCACAGCTTCTACAGTGCAAAACCAATCAAGTCGTTTAGAAATAAGCAATTCTGTACCAGCACACATTTATAAAGGCTCAGTTAAACAAAGATTTGGTTGTTGTTGTTGTTTGTGCACTATAGCTGCCAAGCTCAATTCTACTTTATGCCAACAATGCCCTCCTGAGTGTGGGAGGGGGCATGAAATCTATAGCATTTGGCACATCAGAGCACACACTCGCTCTGTGTGTGGCTTCAACTGTGAACTGTTCTGATAGTCTTTATGCAACTGCTTCAAAGAAAAGTATTAGCACACAAAACTGTAAATGTTCTGCACTAAAACTCAGCTCCAACAGTTACTGCTGAAACTGAGGTTGTAAAGGACGCTTACAATGGAATAAGTTCAACTGAACCATGTGGAACTTACTTCTGAGTCAGTATGCATAGGAGAATGATGTTACTGTAATCTTGCGCATATTTACTTGGGAATAAGGGGGAGTTCCAAGAATCACTAGCACTGCATGGTGTTTCCAGCAGCAGACCCAGGAAGTTGTATTAACATGGATACACAGGTAATGCACAGAGCTGCCCTTAGTCTAATGTCAACAGGGCTTAGTTCCATGTTAGGCATGCATAGATTTGACAAGTTAAAGGTCCAATCAAACCTACTGAAACTCTAGCCAAAACGTACAATTATTTTGCCCCTAATGTGAGCCCTGCATTTAATTGCCCTTCAAGGACCTAATATTATTTCCTTGATGGTATCGATCAAGGTTAAAGAGACCGGGGGAGAGGTGAGGAGAGCCAAACATTCATAAAATACAATATAGATATTAAAAGAGAAGAACTCATAATCTATCCTGAATATTTAAGTCTTGTGGCCTTTTGAAACAATAGCAGTTTCTCTGAAGTGTTGTTTTGATGAAAATACTGTGCTTGAAAATATATTTATAGAAACAGAAGAACACAGGACTTCCTGTTTTTAGCTCAGCTCCACCTTAAAAGCTATACTTTTTTTCTCCTGCCGATTTATACTGCAGTTAAATGCACTTCTTTGCAATTGCCAAATAAAAACAGTTGCATTTTATTCATTTGCTGTTGTGAATATATATATAGCAAGGGGAAACACTCAACTTTTCCACTGTAATAGGATGCAAAGAATGGCCTTGTCAAAATCACTATAACAGGATCATAACAATGTCAGAAAAATCATAATATGATAGTCTCCAAAATCCACTCCTGCAAAGA
The DNA here is from genome assembly GCF_965113315.1 of Podarcis vaucheri. NCBI lineage: Eukaryota > Metazoa > Chordata > Lepidosauria > Squamata > Lacertidae > Podarcis > Podarcis vaucheri. Next base: position 69,702,800 of record NC_138764.1, on the reverse strand, counting down.
TTAAAAACTTATTTAACAAAGATTAAAAACAATCCACTCAGCACCTTTCTTGCACAAATCCCATTAAAATAAGTATAACTACACAAGAAATCTGTGTTTTCATACTACCATCATTCATTTCAATGGCATCTGCACTGGAGAGGCTCCCAGAGGCATATAACTTAGATATTTCATGTCCTTAAAAAATAGATTGTAACAGTTGAGATCAAACACATTTCTGAGAATTATATTTAAAATCCTTCTATGCTTGCATAGAGGAGTTACAATCTATATCTATAAGAAGTATTAGTCAGGCCAGTTCCCCCCCATTCTGTGAAGTGTCCCTTTAGAGGGGGGCCACAGGAGGAATGATGTGGCCAAAATCAATGTCATATAAGTTGTATTAAACCCTTTTAAAAATAATTAAACCAGAGACACTGTGTATTCAGTTACAAATCCCGACATACAGATATAGCTAATTGCTGCTATAGTTATACCAAATGGCAAATGGAATATGATAGTAAATTTCATGTCAGCTTCAATTTCCCCATCCAGTTGGCAACATCAGTGTTAAAAATATCTCAGATCTGAGGTACAGGAGTGTTTTTATTTCAGTTTTAAACAATGCCACAGTAATTCTATCAAGATGAGCTACTGCTTATATAGGTTTTTTGAAAACACATACAGAAGACTCCACTTATTTCATGCCAGTTTCTCATTGATACCACAGCTCTGATTATAGACATCTCAACTGCATCTGGAAATTTTCCACACTCTTTCTAGCAAGCAAGCTAACATCTAATGGTGCATGAATAATACCTCAGGGATTACTAATGTAGTAAGCCAACTGTTTTGAAAGTTTTGCAGTCACACATAATATAACGCAGACATTGCAAAATGTATGTAGGATGGTTAGATATTCAGAAATTGAAACACAATACGCCAAGTAATCTACATGCCAAAATTATCTATAATAACTTAAAGTCCTTTTAAAATTCACACAAGTGAATTCACACAACCACCACCAAGGACTCTTTAAATGCACGCAGGCTTGGATGGCATGAGCCTACCATTCAGGAAGGAAGTGATGTATATAGAACAAAATTGCTCACTCCACACTACATTGAAATAGAAGACTGGCACCAAAAGGAGACAACATGACCACTCTCACTTCCTCACACCCCACCCGTGACATTTTGCAAATAGTAACAATATATCCCAAAAGGAAACACAATATACTCTTTCAAAATAGGAAGTACTACAGACAGACAACTGCATTAATGACAGAAGAGGCTCATCCGCCCCCCAAAAGAAACCTTGCTCACTGATGTCACCCTAGGGGGAGAAAACAGCACAAGACCAGTCTGTTGCAACACTGCCAAGTTTGATAATTCAGTAGTACTGCCAACTACAGAAGCCACCGGCAACTCAAAACTTTAATACGTGGGTCAGAGCAGCCTGCAAAGTTGCCTCAAGTTCCCCACTAATCTTTCACCCTTCAAATGTAAGTGCTATGGAGGGAGAAAAAGAGATTTAGTCAGCTTTTGAAAACAACAAAATACACACTGTCCTCACAATGATTCTACTCCACACCAGGATGCTAAGGTGAGATGGCGTTCCAGTCACTGCATCTACAATACTAAGACTGTGGTGCCATGACTAAACTGGGCAGACAAAGTCACCTTAGGAAGCATTGTGGAAAGAAACACTATTAACCAGCAGCCCAAGTTCCTGGAAAACAGAAATTCCTACTCCAAATGATTTCTAATGACCCCACTTATTACTCTCACTATGCAGAAGGAGGCCAGGCATGCTCTGATGATACCTTTTGGATGGTGCCAGTGGCAACAACACAAGGCATCGCAAGTCCCTCCCTGCGCCATTTTGAATTACCCGTCCACCAAAAAGACTTTCCTGCCAGTGCTTGGCCACTTTTTAATTTCCAAGGCTATGCTTTGCAACTTGCAGTGTTCCCAGCACAAACTTGAAACCAAGTTTCATTTTAAAAATCAAAAATCGCTGGGACAGAGGGGTGGGGGAGAGAGAGAGAGAGAATGGCTACTGCTAGCAAAAAAGAGGGGTGACACTTTTTTAAAAAATAACATTAATCTGGAAGCAGCCAAAAGCATTGTCATAAAATCAAAGGATGTATTTTGACCCAAACTGGGACCCTCAGCAAAAACACAATTACACAGCAGAAGACAAGACCTACCTCCTCAGGAGCTCAGCAGCAGAGTGGCAGCAACAGGATGAACCCTGCAAGCAGTACAGAGAAGCCAAGCTGCCGGGGATCTTCCCGCTAACCACAACAACCCAAAACAGAGAAGTACAGTGTCTCTGGCACCGTTTCTTTTCCTGATATCCTGTTGCATGGGAAACTGTGGGGAAATCCTGTATTTTACTTCCCTATTACTGGCACAAGCAAGAAACTTAAGTCCAAGTGGAGTGTGGTGGGGAGGGGGAGCAACACCAGCCACAAGTTAACAATGTGCCATTCTAGGCGTTGCCTGCCAATGATTTGCCTTTCCCCAATGCAGAGTGCACCAAAGCAACCTTGTGGGAGGGTCACCAAGATGTTAGTTTTGGAGACACAGGTTAAGAAGCATGTTCCGCTTATTATACTGGGGGTGGAAGTGAAGAGCAGGTCCCAGAGTTCAGATCCTATTGGTTAAACTCCCTTATATCGCCTCTCTCCTCCCCCAGAAAATGTTGTTATACACCACAAGAGGTTCTGTGAACAGAAGGAGTGACCACCATGTCCAGCCAAAGACATCAAAATAGTAACCAGAAGGCGTAAGGAACATTTGCCTGCCTGGCAGCCACTCCCAACAGAGATGCCTTAGAAGAAAGGAAGGATTCCAGTTTATGTACGCCCTACAAAGAAAAACCCCACCATTCAACTAGCCCTGGTAGAGGAAGGAAGCCCCCCCCCCACTCTCATCACATACATGCATCCACATCAACCATAATAGGAGCTCCTAGCACAACACACCCCTTTCTCGATGGAGCGGTCTGGGTTCTCCTGCTTCCAGGATGCAGTTGGGACACCCTCCCCCGCCTAAATAGCAGCTATCCTTCATTAACCGACGGGCAGAGCAACCCAATCATACAAAGGGGGGGGGGAATTCCTCCAGAGGCAAGTCTTAAAAAACTGCGCAGGGGAGAGGGTGTCAAAGAAGAAACGTGTCTCTGTACTGTCAAAATCGCACAAAACCACCCCCCTCCCACCCTCAACATACAATCTGGGGTCCTGACTCCTGTCCCGCTTTGACACCCTGCGGGGGTCAGGAACCCCCCCCCCACTCTGCAATCTCTCCCCCCCCCCGCCTCGCCCAGCACACACACGTCCCCTGCCTGCACTCCGGCCAGGCACTTCTCTGGCCGGGCTCCAGCCTGGCTGTCAAGGCTCCTCTCCTTTTCCTGGCCGGGTGCAAGACCCCGCCACCCGCTTCCCCGTCCCCTCCAACCTTCCTGGGGGGGGGGTGAAGCGGGGAGACGCTTCGGCTGCTTTCCTTACCCCGGAGGGAGCACACCCTGACCCCTCCCTGCCGGGCCCTGAGCCAAGGGGAAGCAGCAGGGCCCCTCGGCCTGGCGGCGGGAGGGAGGGAGGCGAGCCGGCCCCGCACTGGGCCGGGAGGGAGGGAGGGACCGGGAGACCGAGCGAGCCGCCGCCTCTGCGGCCGCAGCAGCAGCAGCGGCGCCCCGGCTGCCCCTTCCTGCGCACCTTACTCACCCCGTCGCCGCTGCCTGCCGGGGCGAGCCAAGCCGGCCGCCCGCTCGCTCGCTTCCGTCCTTCTTTCCTTCCTTCCTCCGGCTCTCCACTCGCTGCTTGCTTGCCTGCCTTCCTTGCTGGGCTTGAGGCGCGGCAGCTCCAGTGCGCGGCGGCGGCGGCAGCGGCGGCAGCTCATCCGCTCCGCCCCCCTTCCCTCCCTTCGCTTCCCTCCTCGGGCTCGGGAGGAGCCGCCGCGCCGGCGGAGGAGGAGCGAAAGCGGCGGAGGGGCGGAGCAGCGCGCTCGGCCCGGGCAGGAGGGGTCAAAGCGCCCGCGCGAACGTTGCGCCACTTTCGTTTTGGAGGGGAGGCGAGGGGCGCGAGTGATGAAGTCTCCAAGACTAGAGGAGATTCAGTGCCGGATTTACTATAAGCTAAACAAGCTATAGCTTAGGGTGGGCCCCCAACAAATTTAAAGGGGGAAAAAAACCTGGATGTACATTTCCAAAATAAAAGATAAAAAACAAATAAAACCTACATACAGCAGCAGTGTTGTGTGTTGTGTAGGCCCCCAATCATTTTAAGTTGGAGCTTGATAATTATTTCACTATTAATATACTTATTAATTGTATTTCACTATTAATATACTTCCTTTTAATTGTATTTCAGCTCAACAATTACTTTGCTAAAATACATATTTTGTTCCGTGCAAATGGCTTTAGATACCTATTAGGTCCATAAATTACCATATAGCATATATTCAACACAAAAAAGAGCGACAGTTTGTTGTTGACAAAGGACAGCTGGACGTATAAAGGGCTCCATTACCTTCAGTAGCTTAGGGCCTCATCAAACCAAAATCTGGCCCTGATAGAGATATAGATATTTATATAGATATAATACATGCACATGCCCTTATGAAAGAGGGGAGGGGGCTGCTAGTTTTAAATGCTTCATACCAGTAAGTAATAAATAGTTGAAGATAGAAAATTAGCATAGCAGGAAGAGGGCTAGGTTAGGGGGGTGGGGAAATATTCCTGTATGCTTAAAGAGTTAAAAAAAGAAGACAGCATTCAAGAAAGGGGTGATGTGGTCACCATGTAGATGTTGCTTCTGTACTATTTATTTATTTCTGACTACATTTTATTAGGATTTATAAAGATATAAAGCTTATCTATCATATGTCTTTTTTGTCCAAAACTATAAAAAAAGATCAAAATACAATAAAAATGGGAAAAGAGAGAAAAAGAAAAGCAGGAAAAATAGAGGGAAAAGATTAAGAAGAAGAAATTGGCAAGAGATTTTAAGAGAGTGAGAGAAAGTATTCTGTACTATTTACACAATCATTTAGGGTTTGCCCAACCTGTAACAAGCTAAGCATTCGCTGTCTATGTTACAGGGGAGCAGAAGTCACAACACACAATACCAAGGCTTGGGTTCACCCCGATGCAAAGCCAAAATAGGCCTCTCACACACCATGTGCAGGACTGAGCATAGATCAACTGCTTGTGAGCATCACAGCTGACTGGGAACCAGAGCTGAAACGCTTGTGTGAAACTCAATGAGCCTACCTTTCCCCAAGCCAGAGTGAGCGATTCCTGGCCTCTTCTCCACTGTAAATTTGTGAGTCATCCTAAGACTGTACATGCTATACCTTTTAAAGCACATCTGAAGCACATTCTTTCCCTCAAAGAATTCTGAGCACTGTAGTTTACCCCTTGCAGAGTTACATTTTCCAGCACCCCTTAGCAAACTACAATGCCCAGAATTCTTTGAGGGAAAGAATGTGCTTTAAAGGTACAGTGTGTCCACAAGCCTTGGTGTGATGTTTGTCACATGGTTTGTCCTTGCAGGATTTGTTTTCCTGCGGGGGGGGGGGGAGCGCCAGATTGGGGCTGACAGAGTAGGGTGGGAACATTAACACTTTCCCCAGCCTTAGAAGAAAGTATTATATTGATGCCAATGGGATCTCTTCTCTAATTGCAAACAGACTCTGTGCTGGAAGGTGTGAGATTATTCTGATTGTGACCATTGACCCCCCTCCCCCCCCCACGGTCTGGCTCACCCCACCCATGTGTGCCAGCAATTTGTTTAAAAAAGATTTATGTCTACTTTGGTCCTCTAGAACAGGCAAGCTTCAGTGAAATGTTGAGCTTTGTTTTAAACTGAGGGCTGTTTGATTATTATTTTTTGTCAGTTAAACATAATTTCTTCCACGACTTGCAATATTATTAAATGTGTTCTTATTGCTTAGGATTCCAGCTACCAAAACTGTCAAAGTCAGTTCCACAATACATAACAGGCAGCCTTCCAAACTGCATCCTGAATTTGAACTGCAGGCTTACATAATAATTGCAACGGACAGATAAATGTGATCAGGCCAATGTACATGGAGAAATATAACCTGTAACCATGAGACTTGTGTTTCTCATTGGAAATGTCTGACACATGCATTATACAGACAATTTTTTTGATGCAGACAGTATCTGTCAATGTACACTTATTTATTTTTAATAAATAATTTTAATTGCCCCAATAAGTACTTTTAGTATGCACACGTTAAAAAGTCATGTGAAGTATACATTTAGTATAAAGTTTCATATAAAATAACCTAATCATTACACAGCCAGAGTCCATCTTGGCTGAGAGTCCTGGAAGACCTGCTCCCTGCTTTGCAGACCTTTTTCTACCTGGCTTGGGAGGGTGGGGCCCTGACTGACTCCAGCTACAAAATCTGAGGCTACTGAACAGAATCTTGGGCTGGAATCCTTGTTTAGGGAGTTTTGCTGCAAGGGACTATTGTTGATGTAATTTTTTGTATATTTTGTATCTTATGATTTATGTGGGAAACATTCAGTTTGGTTGTGCACTTTTTGATGTTTTGTTTATTTTTTATAACTACATTCTTTATGTTTGTGGTTATGCAATTTTTTCATGTTGTAAGCTGATAGCATGGTTTTAACTTTGGTAAGGCAGCATAGAAATAAAACAACCGATTAATCATCACTTGTGCAGAGCAGTTTTCATACATGTTTAATTGCAGCCAGATAGGGGTGAATTTCAACAGAAAACTGGTTCTGTAGAGTGCTGAACCAGAAGAGAAGCATGTTCTAGACTTGGGGCCCATAGCCACTTCCTCTCCAAAACGAAAGCCAGGTTAAGCACACTCATTTAAGCATGTGACACAGGTCACTTATTGTTCAGTCCTTTATGACGTTCAATGAAAGTTACTCCATGTGTGCTTAGAATGGTAGCCTTAGTGCTAACAATGTTTTAGCCCTCAATAAACAAAAGGAAGGCTGTTGTATTTGTTTTTCACACATTTGCGCACAACTTCCAAAACTCTTCTGGTTAAAAATCACTCTAAAATAAAATTAAAAAGTGAGTCCTGTGTCTTTGAAGGGAAATCAGGGTTGACGTTTTGCTGGCTGTGGTTTACATACTTCTCATCCCACTGCATTCCACATACAGTGGTACCTCAGGTTACATACGCTTCAGGTTACAGACTCCGCTAACCCAGAAATAGTGCTTCAGGTTAAGAACTTTGCTTCAGAATGAGAACAGAAATCATGCTCCGGAGGCACGGCGACGGCAGGAGGCCCCATTATGTAAAGTGGTGCTTCAGGTTAAGAACAGTTTCAGGTTAAGTACGGACCTCTGGAACAAATTAAGTACTTAACCTAAGGTACCACTGTATAGAAGCTGACTGGACTGGCAAATGAATCCTGCTTCAGTGATGACACCAATATAGTGCCCATCTATACACTGAAACAAAGAGAAGGACATGAAAAGTATTAGGATGATGCACAGTAGATGTGTGCACAATAGAGAGAGCCAGTGTGGTGTAGTGGTTAAGAGCGGTAGATTCGTAATCTGGGGAACTGGGTTCGCATCTCCGCTCCTCCACATGCAGCTGCTGGGTGACCTTGGGCCAGTCACACTTCTCTCAAGTCTCTCAGCCCCACTCACCTCACAGAGTGTTTGTTGTGGGGGAGGAAGGGAAAGGAGAATGTTAGCCACTTTGAGACTCCTTCGGGTAGTGATAAAGCGGGATATCAAATCCAAACTCTTCTTCTTCATCATCTTCTCTAAAGAATTCACATCAGGCATAGCAAAATGTAGTGCTTTACATGAAATCAGCAATAAGACATGGGTCACCTATATGCCAGCAACCTAGGATACCGTTGTAAGTCCTGTTGTTAAGCCCTTGGTGGAATTTATGCCGGCAGTAGGTAGGATTCCAAAGAGGATATTCATCCTAACCAAGTATTCAAACACTTCCTTAGAATTCCTCCAACTGTCTTTGTGAATATGGATCTTTAGAAAGAGCAACATATGCTTCTCTTAGCCCTTGCCACTTCCAGACCTCACACCAAGAATTTTGTTTAGGACCACATTATACAAATGTAAACAGCACTGTGGATTAAAGTTTTTTGGAGTAAGGATCATTTGCGATGGCTTGGATAACAGAGGAACAAACCATGCCAAAGCAGAGAGCAAGCAATTAAGTAGATAACTTTTTTCTCCTTATCAGAATAGAAAAATGTGTGGTTAACTGTTAACAGCACAATGAAGAGCACGACTGGTGCAATGTACAAGGAAACCAAATTATATGGATGTCGCTTGCTTTGTTTCTAGTGCAAGGCTAGCTCATTTTGAATTATTTCCGGATTAAACAGTTAGCCTGTCTCCTACTATATAAAATGCAGCTTTAGTTTCTTCACGGTCTTTTTGGCCCTTGAACATCTACAGTTGACCATGAAATCCCTGTTGGTGGACTGCGTCTTCACTTTAGAACATGCTCTTTAACATCTCTCGTTGCCGTAAGTATTCATTGTGTTGTCATGAAAAGCTTTTATTGCAAAACTCATAAAACTAGTTAAAGACATGTCCTGTGGTAGATGACAAATGGCCATAAAGTTATTCAAATGTTGCTGCAGGACTGTAAAACTTCCTTGATCATGGAAAAAGACACTGCAGTTGTTGGAAACCCTTGAATTAAAAATAAATAAATAGCTGAGGGAACAGATGAGAAACTATGCATCTTGCTCAATGTTTCACAGAATATAAAATAAGAGTAATCTGCGTGAATATCAAGAGAATTAAATATGCTCTGACCCTTGATGGTTTTACCTTCCGTTTTCCCTCCTTCAGTGTTGGCTTTGGATTTGAAGGTCAATCTTGCAAAGTTCGTCCTGGTAGGCTCTCTCCAACATTAGTGCCCCCTCAGGCAGTTTATCAGCTGGTGATGGCAGCAAGCAACAAGTAGCCCTGTAATCAGTGCAAGGCAGCTGTGAGCAACCCACCATTTTCATTACTATTGCTCTTGTTATTTATTCGATATATTACCCGCCCTTCACCTTCAGCTCCCAGGACAGGTTACAACAATTGAAAGGTCAATTTTAAAAAAAATCAAATTACCCACAGTGCTTCTCACATAGCTCCAGTGGGGCTACCATTTTAATGTTCAACATTGGCCTGGAATGGCATTATATCAGAAGCATTATGGGTAATTTAAATGGCAGGTGACCCAGGGGCACATATCCCAGCAGCTGCTCAAGCATACTGGCACCCACCCCTCCCCTTCTTTCACATATGCCACATTTTGCTTCCTGGAAAGAGTAATAAATAATATAAGTAGAAACAGAGTTGAAGTACCGGTAGTTCAGCAAAATGACTCTTCACTTCATTGTGTGTCTCCAGGAGATAAAGATTTTTCCCATTTTCAATGGTGATGAAAGAGGATTCCATTTAAAATTAATTTATACATGGAATCTGCCAGTTCTGACCCAATCAAGCTTTACCTGCGCTATTCCAGCAAGTTGCTCATACATTATTGGTTGTTTTGTTTTTAAGTCCAACTATATATATATATATATATATATATATATATATATATGCAGGTTTTGGTGTCTTCGGGTGTCTTCCCGTGTAAGAGTCGGGGTGTCTGTGCGACGTTTCGACGAGGTCTCACTCGTCATCTTCAGGCTGGTGCTTTCGGCTTCTTGTTACTGGAACAGAGCAGAATCTGGTGTTTGAGTTCCTATAAATACTGTTGAGGGGTGTGGTGTATAGCCTCCAACGTTCTGGGCAGAGAGGAAGTTCCTAGATTAGTGTGCCTTTTCTTCTTTTGTTCCTTAATTACTTGGGGGATATCTTGAGTGATTTCATGAGTGATATTCTGAATATCACTGGGTGGGTCATTAAGTGTAGATTAGTTGCTAAAGCTTTTGTGTCTTGACCTCTTGAGCTTGTGAAGAGTTTTTCTGAGAAGATGGCTGTGCTGCATTTAGTTGTGCTCTGGCTTGGCTTCGTGTATAGGGGCGAGCTGTGGTTTTGTGCCTTGTGCCAGCCAGATCTGTGTAGGGATTGCAGGGGGGTGCAGCATCCGGAGGTGCCACTATAGTTTGGCTACTGGATGGAGTCTGTAATATGTCTGTGGAGAGGGTCTGGGTTTGGGTCTGGTGTGGTTGATTGGTGACGGCGTTCTGTGTGCCTCTGGTTCTGGTGTCGGTTTTTGTGGGGAGGGCTAATTTCCAGATGTCTGGCAGGCGGGACGTGTCGTCACGCTTGTTCATGTTGTGAGGGTGTTTCTCTATCTCGATGGCTTCCATGATTATTCTCTTGTGGTGATGTTCCATGTTAAAGAGCAATTTGGAATCTGCAAAATTAATTTCGTGTCCTGTTTCTTTCATGTGTTGGAAAAGAGAGGAAGTTTTTTCTTCTTTTTTGACGGCATTCTTGTGTTCTGCGATACGTGCATTTATTCGTCTGTTTGTTTGTCCAATGTACGTGGCTGGGCAGACTTTGCAGGGTATTTCATAGACCCCTTGGTTTTCCAGCTGGATTTTGTCTTTTGGGTTTCTGAGGATATTGGCTATTTTTTGGTTGGTGCAGAAGGCTGTTTTGATATTGTGTTTATGGAGGATTTTGCTGATTTTGTCTGTAGTGCCCTTGATATAAGGAAGGAGGGCCATGCCATTGTTTTCTTCTGTGTCTTGGTTTTTGGGGGGTGTTTCTTTTTGGATTAGCTTCGTAACCCTGTTTTTCTGGTATCCATTGGCGATTAACACATTTGAGAGATTCTGTAACTCAGTTGTCAAGTGGTCTTTGTCAGCCAGGCGTTTGGTTCTGGAGATGAGAGTCTTGGCTACGGAGTTTATTTGTGCAGGGTGGTGGTGTGATTGTGCATGTAAGTAGCGGTTGGTGTGTGTTTTTTTCCGGTAGATAGTGTGTCCTAGGGAGCCATCAGGTTTTTTGTAGATTAGGACGTCAAGAAAGGGCAGTTGGTTGTTGTCTTCTATTTCCATAGTGAATTGTATTTTGGGGTGTAGGCTGTTGAGATGTGTGAGGAAGCTATCTAGTTTTTCTTTCCCGTGTGGCCAAATTACAAAGGTGTCGTCAACATATCTGAGCCAAAGTTTGGGTTTGTGTTCTGACTTGTCTAAAGCATTGGTTTCAAAGTGTTCCATGTACAAATTTGCGATGACCGGTGAGAGGGGTGATCCCATAGGTGCTCCTTCTATCTGTTTGTATCTTTGTCCATTGTGGATGAAGTACGTGTTGGTTAGGCAGTGGTTGGTCAGGTCCAGGATGTATTTGGGGGGGTTGTATTTGTTTTGAATGGCTGTCAAGGCTTCATTAATGGGCACTTGAGTGAAGAGAGATACAACATCGAAGCTCACAAGTAGGTCATCGGGATGTAGGTATTGCTTCTTTATTGTTTCAATGAACTGGAAGGAGTTAGTAACTCCTTCTTGACGTCCTAATCTACAAAAAACCTGATGGCTCCCTAGGACACACTATCTACCGGAAAAAAACACACACCAACCGCTACTTACATGCACAATCACACCACCACCCTGCACAAATAAACTCCGTAGCCAAGACTCTCATCTCCAGAACCAAACGCCTGGCTGACAAAGACCACTTGACAACTGAGTTACAGAATCTCTCAAATGTGTTAATCGCCAATGGATACCAGAAAAACAGGGTTACGAAGCTAATCCAAAAAGAAACACCCCCCAAAAACCAAGACACAGAAGAAAACAATGGCATGGCCCTCCTTCCTTATATCAAGGGCACTACAGACAAAATCAGCAAAATCCTCCATAAACACAATATCAAAACAGCCTTCTGCACCAACCAAAAAATAGCCAATATCCTCAGAAACCCAAAAGACAAAATCCAGCTGGAAAACCAAGGGGTCTATGAAATACCCTGCAAAGTCTGCCCAGCCACGTACATTGGACAAACAAACAGACGAATAAATGCACGTATCGCAGAACACAAGAATGCCGTCAAAAAAGAAGAAAAAACTTCCTCTCTTTTCCAACACATGAAAGAAACAGGACACGAAATTAATTTTGCAGATTCCAAATTGCTCTTTAACATGGAACATCACCACAAGAGAATAATCATGGAAGCCATCGAGATAGAGAAACACCCTCACAACATGAACAAGCGTGACGACACGTCCCGCCTGCCAGACATCTGGAAATTAGCCCTCCCCACAAAAACCGACACCAGAACCAGAGGCACACAGAACGCCGTCACCAATCAACCACACCAGACCCAAACCCAGACCCTCTCCACAGACATATTACAGACTCCATCCAGTAGCCAAACTATAGTGGCACCTCCGGATGCTGCACCCCCCTGCAATCCCTACACAGATCTGGCTGGCACAAGGCACAAAACCACAGCTCGCCCCTATACACGAAGCCAAGCCAGAGCACAACTAAATGCAGCACAGCCATCTTCTCAGAAAAACTCTTCACAAGCTCAAGAGGTCAAGACACAAAAGCTTTAGCAACTAATCTACACTTAATGACCCACCCAGTGATATTCAGAATATCACTCATGAAATCACTCAAGATATCCCCCAAGTAATTAAGGAACAAAAGAAGAAAAGGCACACTAATCTAGGAACTTCCTCTCTGCCCAGAACGTTGGAGGCTATACACCACACCCCTCAACAGTATTTATAGGAACTCAAACACCAGATTCTGCTCTGTTCCAGTAACAAGAAGCCGAAAGCACCAGCCTGAAGATGACGAGTGAGACCTCGTCGAAACGTCGCACAGACACCCCGACTCTTACACGGGAAGACACCCGAAGACACCAAAACCTGCATTCCTGTACCCGTGAAAATCTACGAAAGCAAATATCTCACCTCTACGGGGAGGAAACCTTCCAGCTGACAAGAACCTACGAGAAACTAGAAATCCGAAGAGCCACCATCTTATGTGATCTCCTGTTCCTACGCAACTGCCGAGACAACAACTTAACTCCCACATGCTTCCAACTTAAATTCCACTCTAAAACCCCAGCTACCGAAAGGATCCTGAAACGAACTGAACTATCCCTAATCAGAAACGAAATACATAAGAAAAGATACCTACTAAACCAAACCAACAAAGAGCTGCTCACTCTTCACCTCAAACTATGTAACAAAATCCACCCTGCACTCTGGGACAAATGCAAACAACTAGCCGTCTGGAGAGCTGAAACTGAGACCTCACATAAGACAGACAGACACACCAACAAACTCTACAAACTAGAGAAACGCCAGAAACCCAGCCACCCTCCACAACAACCCATGAAACAAACAGTACATAACATATCAGACAGGATCCTCACCCCAACTGAAACCAAAGTACTCTCCAAAGGTTTCAACTTTGCAGTCGCCCCGAGACGCATCCCCACGGAAAACATCATATGCGGAGTCGAAGCTAGCCTGACCAAAATCGACCCAGATGAAGCCAATAAAATCAGACTTGAAGTCACCAACATCCTCTGCTCCAGCAAACCACCCAGAAGCAATTTACACAAAGAAGAACAGAAAGCACTCACCAACCTGAGGAAAGACAACAACATAATCATTCTCCCAGCAGACAAAGGCAACGCCACTGTTGTGATGAACACATCGGACTACCAAGCAAAACTATCAAATCTACTCCAAGACCCTACCTACCAACCTATAAAAACAGATCCCACCACCTATCTGGAAAAAAAACACCAAATCCAATATAAAAGCCTCTCCTATCAGTGAAGAAATCCAGCTAAGAATCATCCCCAGAGAAAAATCTTCCAGATGCCCCAAACTCTACGGTCTCCCCAAGATACACAAAGAAGGAACACCACTCAGACCAATAGTCAGCTCCATAGGCTCACCTCTACAAAATCTCGCAAAATTTCTCGCTAAGCAACTTCAGCCCTATGCAGAATCCATCGCTTCACACGTTACTAACTCCTTCCAGTTCATTGAAACAATAAAGAAGCAATACCTACATCCCGATGACCTACTTGTGAGCTTCGATGTTGTATCTCTCTTCACTCAAGTGCCCATTAATGAAGCCTTGACAGCCATTCAAAACAAATACAACCCCCCCAAATACATCCTGGACCTGACCAACCACTGCCTAACCAACACGTACTTCATCCACAATGGACAAAGATACAAACAGATAGAAGGAGCACCTATGGGATCACCCCTCTCACCGGTCATCGCAAATTTGTACATGGAACACTTTGAAACCAATGCTTTAGACAAGTCAGAACACAAACCCAAACTTTGGCTCAGATATGTTGACGACACCTTTGTAATTTGGCCACACGGGAAAGAAAAACTAGATAGCTTCCTCACACATCTCAACAGCCTACACCCCAAAATACAATTCACTATGGAAATAGAAGACAACAACCAACTGCCCTTTCTTGACGTCCTAATCTACAAAAAACCTGATGGCTCCCTAGGACACACTATCTACCGGAAAAAAACACACACCAACCGCTACTTACATGCACAATCACACCACCACCCTGCACAAATAAACTCCGTAGCCAAGACTCTCATCTCCAGAACCAAACGCCTGGCTGACAAAGACCACTTGACAACTGAGTTACAGAATCTCTCAAATGTGTTAATCGCCAATGGATACCAGAAAAACAGGGTTACGAAGCTAATCCAAAAAGAAACACCCCCCAAAAACCAAGACACAGAAGAAAACAATGGCATGGCCCTCCTTCCTTATATCAAGGGCACTACAGACAAAATCAGCAAAATCCTCCATAAACACAATATCAAAACAGCCTTCTGCACCAACCAAAAAATAGCCAATATCCTCAGAAACCCAAAAGACAAAATCCAGCTGGAAAACCAAGGGGTCTATGAAATACCCTGCAAAGTCTGCCCAGCCACGTACATTGGACAAACAAACAGACGAATAAATGCACGTATCGCAGAACACAAGAATGCCGTCAAAAAAGAAGAAAAAACTTCCTCTCTTTTCCAACACATGAAAGAAACAGGACACGAAATTAATTTTGCAGATTCCAAATTGCTCTTTAACATGGAACATCACCACAAGAGAATAATCATGGAAGCCATCGAGATAGAGAAACACCCTCACAACATGAACAAGCGTGACGACACGTCCCGCCTGCCAGACATCTGGAAATTAGCCCTCCCCACAAAAACCGACACCAGAACCAGAGGCACACAGAACGCCGTCACCAATCAACCACACCAGACCCAAACCCAGACCCTCTCCACAGACATATTACAGACTCCATCCAGTAGCCAAACTATAGTGGCACCTCCGGATGCTGCACCCCCCTGCAATCCCTACACAGATCTGGCTGGCACAAGGCACAAAACCACAGCTCGCCCCTATACACGAAGCCAAGCCAGAGCACAACTAAATGCAGCACAGCCATCTTCTCAGAAAAACTCTTCACAAGCTCAAGAGGTCAAGACACAAAAGCTTTAGCAACTAATCTACACTTAATGACCCACCCAGTGATATTCAGAATATCACTCATGAAATCACTCAAGATATCCCCCAAGTAATTAAGGAACAAAAGAAGAAAAGGCACACTAATCTAGGAACTTCCTCTCTGCCCAGAACGTTGGAGGCTATACACCACACCCCTCAACAGTATTTATAGGAACTCAAACACCAGATTCTACTCTGTTCCAGTAACAAGAAGCCGAAAGCACCAGCCTGAAGATGACGAGTGAGACCTCGTCGAAACGTCGCACAGACACCCCGACTCTTACACGGGAAGACACCCGAAGACACCAAAACCTGCATTCCTGTACCCGTGAAAATCTACGAAAGCAAATATATATATATATATATATATATGGACGCAGGTGGCGCTGTGGGTTAAAGCCTCAGCGCCTAGGGCTTGCCGATCGAAAGGTCGGCGGTTCGAATCCCTGCGGCGGGGTGCGCTCCCGTCGTTCGGTCCCAGCGCCTGCCAACCTAGCAGTTCGAAAGCACCCCCGGGTGCAAGTAGATAAATAGGGACCGCTTACAAGCGGGAAGGTAAACGGCGTTTCCGTGTGCAGCTCTGGTTCGCCAGAGCAGCGATGTCACGCTGGCCACGTGACCCGGAAGTGTCTTCGGACAGCGCTGGCCCCCGGCCTCTTGAGTGAGATGGGCGCACAACCCTAGAGTCTGGCAAGACTGGCCCGTTACGGGCAGGGGTACCTTTACCTTTACCTATATATATATATATATATATATATATATATATATATATACACACACACACACACACACACCGGTATATATATCTCACAACAAAAGAGACAAGGCCCATGTGGTACTATATTTCTACAACCTTTTTTATAAGCATTTTACACATTTATATGCACTTTTGTTTATCTCTTTTTGTGCTGGAGTGTATATGCATATAATACTATATGTGCATATAATATTTTAAATGGAGACCTTAAAAAACTCACTTCTCATTGAGATCAAGAATAAGGAAAAACAAACATGCAAATGAGTTCAATGTCAAAATTATCAGAAAATTTCATCCCTAATTGTAGATATTATGGAGCAATGCAGTAGATAGCTTGTTGCATACTCAAGAAGATCACTGAATGTCACCTAATGAAATGTCCCTTCTAGTCAAATCAGCAGCACCAATTGAGGCATGAATACTTTCCAGCTATGGTCTGCAGCAGGAATTTTAGTAATCATACTGATCACCCATTGTTCATCATGCATTGACAAGGGTGCAGAGCAAGTTCAAAGAGCAAGTTGTATTCATATAAGCAGGCCACTCTATTTCACCAATTTTTGAGTTATTGACATACGAGATTGCGAGGAAGACCACCTGAAGGCCAGGCACCAAATCTGCCTATATGTGATGGTTTGTGCAGTGCTTGGTTTTCCTCAAACACTATAGAAGATATTGCTGCTGGA
Source organism: Podarcis vaucheri (assembly GCF_965113315.1). Lineage (NCBI taxonomy): Eukaryota > Metazoa > Chordata > Lepidosauria > Squamata > Lacertidae > Podarcis > Podarcis vaucheri. The sequence goes on along the minus strand of NC_138764.1, from coordinate 69,685,889 downwards.
AATCAGTACAAATTTACTAAGAAGCCCATAAAAAGTTTTTATTGCCAGATAAAACCATTTCTGTGTGCATAGTGAATAGATGCTTTTAATTCTCAAATGGCACAGTGAGAGACTCCAAAGATTATGCCCTTACTTAGGTCCTGCGACAAATCAGCATTTTCCAAGAATCCATTAAGAACGATGGGATTACTAGAACTGTAACACTGACCCAAGACTGTCCATAATTTACCGTATGACTTATTTATTCCATTACCATTTTCCCAAGTAGCTCAAGTTAGCATATATGTGTTTAAAATGGGGTTTTAGAATTTTTAGGGGTTTTTTAATGTTTTATTTAGTTTTGTGGTAGTTTTATGTAGTTTTATGTAGTTTTTCAATTTCATTGTTCCGCAAGGGACAATGACAATAAAGATATCTTATCGTATCGTATCACAAACACACACACACCAGCTTTACAACCACAACAACCCCATGGTTGTGCATTTCAGTCGTTGGGAGCTATTAACCAAACAATTTCTCTTCTGCCTTTCTACATCTGAAAGCTTCATATGGCAATCAGAAAGAATCTTTCTCTGAGAACAAGATTTACACACACACAAACGTGTTTACGGGCCTGAAACATCAAATGCATTTAAATGTTAATGGAATGATGTCCACTTTGATGCATTAAGTTATCCTTTTTATTTATTTAGATTACTTACCCACCCTTTAACATAAGATCCTAGTAATGATTACCAAAAATAAAAATATAAAAAACCAGTTATAAAATAAAGAAAACTGTTACAGCCATAAAAAAGGAAAATGTAAAAGCACTTAGAAACAGTTTCATCTGTAAAACAATTCTACATATGAAAACAATACGAACACTTTAAAACAATTCTGCATATAAAAACAGTTAAGGTTTTTAAAAATCCAAAACAGATGCAGACTGAGACCTTACAACTTTGTCTTCCTCACCTACATTTCCCATGATTCCTCAGAACATTTCCATGTCTACTCCGCTGAGAACAACACATGTCTACGTGGAAGGTATGCGAGTTTCCCTTGGTTCTCTTGTTTCCTTTCCTCAACTTCTTGTCTGCTTCCATTGAGGTCCTTGCCTCTCACCCCTGGGCATTCTTAATTCTCTTCAGCTCATTCCACTTCATTCAGTTACCCTGCCTGCTAGTCCTGCCATCATTGGTCTCCCAGTTCCTGGTTTCTCTTCTTACCCAGCTTCCAAAACTTCATGAAACTCTTTTCTGCCTCTGGGGTCAAAGAATATGCACTATTTACACTGGTTACTGGGCCTTTGGCCACGCTAGAGAGGTCTATGGACATTCTGTGACATCACAGCAGCTCAGTCTATGGCAAGGAGGTATTGCACACAAGTATTTGGTGGGTTTTCACCTTATTAAAATATGTTGCATGATAAAAGCCCATTGTTCCTTACAACTTAAAAATAAAATAAAAATACCTTTCAGCCAAAGTCCTTTAATTTCCCTCTAGGGGGAAAAAGGGGGAGGGGGGACATTAAAAATGTCTCAAACTAGTGTAAATAGCTGAAATGTTTTATGCCTCACATGAGTTTTACTTTAAAGCCAAAAGAGAGAGAGGACATTTATCTGCAGGCACAGCAACATAATCAGTTACCAAGGGGACATAACAAGGACTATTCAGCTGCCTCCATTTCTAGAGATAGTCAAGGTTAGACTAGACTAGACAAAGGACTCTTGGGATACTCCAAGAGATGAATTTATGCTTCCCTGCAGCAGACCTTGCAAGAGGACAAAACTGAATCACACATGGTTTGTGCCTTGCAGATCCTAAATGCTGATGAATTGAAATCAATGAGAGTTTGCCAGAACATAGAAAAAGAGCAATACTTTGCCAGTCACTGTCCTTCATGACACTGTAGTATATTAGTGAACATAACTGATTTCAATGGGGAAATTAGGATACATTGACATTCCAACCAGGTTTACTATAATTAACTGCCATTAATTTCAATAGGACTTGTTTTGCATGCTTAGGACTGTGGCCTGAAGCAGACAGTGGTTACCTTTCATTGGGAGTGGGAAACCTTTAGCCCTCCAGATGTAGGTGGCTGGGTTACCATTTTCATCATCCCTCATCATTGGCCGTGCTAGCTCGGGGCTGATGGGAATTGCTTTACATGCAACTGAGATGCAGGAGGACACAGTTCAGGCTGCTAGAGTCAAGGTCTCTCTCTCTCTCTCTCTCTCTCTCTCTCTCTCTCTCTCTCTCTCAGCTCTTAACCAAAGTATCAGGAACCTCATGCAGAGGATTGTCTTGCTTTGGGAAGGATAGGAATAAATGGACACCGAATGAAGGTAGACTCCGTGGTAAGGGAGCTCCTTGGGACTTTTTACAGCAGCTCTCTGGTCCAGTACTGTGATGTGTGTAGCTATTTCTTGACTAATTTCCTCTCTAGAAGATCATATTGGTTTGTGTAGCATTAATGACTAGGTCACATATCATCACTGCCCACCTGTCAGAGATATGGACCAGATCCTAGGCTGGTGTAGATTAAAATAGCTCCTTTGATTTCAGAGCTCAGCAAAAACTAGCTCAGCACATCACTTGCAAATGGTGCTCAATTAAGTAATTGTAATTACAATAACAACAAAAATGGTGCTCTCCCCGGCACAGTGCAATTGAAACAGAAGCTACAACTCATTGCCTTTCAGCTCCCTGTTTTATGGATTGTATATTAGCTCATTTTGAGATATTCCCTTTTGCTTCTGAGATAGTCCAAGGGGCTATGATTGGCTGGGCAGATTAAAATTTAAAAGAGACTTTGACTCTCCTATTCCAAGTAAAGGAGTCCCAAAGACTTTCTTGTTTTGTACAAGGCTAAGGTCATTTATTAATTCTTATTGCTTATTATATAAATGCACACCCTGTCTTTCCACACTAGGCTCTCAAAGCTGCTTTCCCCATGGTTTTTGCATGGGTCAGCTGATCATCCTGGATTAAGACAGGAACTTGCCTGCTTGAATTTGCAATTCTGTGTCAGTTTAACTTCACTAATTTAGAGAATTAGCATAATCAACCTGCACTGGGACTAAGAGTGACTTGTTCCATCTTCTAGGCCCAATTCAAAGTGCTGGTCCCTTTGAGTTAGCCTCTGAAGCTTCAATATGTGGGATGGGGAACAGACCTGTAGCCTTCTGGAAGCTGTTAGACGCCCAACTCCTGTCAGTCCCAGCCAGCATAGCTAGTGCCACATCTTAGAAGCCCACATTGTGCTAGGGGCCAGCGGGGCTGCAACATTTAGCCACTCTACTGGTTGGATTTATCAGCTGAAAACCCTACTGGATTATTAAAAAGGAGCACCTGATTAATTAGACAGCAGCACTTTTTAAAAAGAGATAAATGGTTTTTATAAAGAAGTACTTGGAAAAAGTGAGTGTGGCAGGTGCTATTTCGGAAGAAGCCTCTTTCCTTCTCTTCCAACATGGGACAATCCCTCTAAGATGGTGGCAGGTGTAGCAAAAATTATGCATCATCTAAAAACCAACAAAACACTTTTTCTGTCAAGACTCTGTTTTTCATTCATATGCAAATATATGCAGATGATGTATTAAATGGTTAGAAGCTATACAATGAATTGACTGAAGATTATCTTCTGTTGGAAGACAGCACTAATGCCAAGTAATGCCTTTCAGCAACACCATCTGTTGAGACACTTGTAGGCCTTTCTTCTTCTGCCTGCTCAAGTTCTTAGAAGAGTCATCCCGCTCTCTGAAACACTGAGGAAAGGACACTTTCAAGATGGCCACCATTCAGCAGCTCAGGCTAAGAGTAGCAGAGTGCACCACTACATTTGTTTATGCTCACTGCCACCAGAGGCACTGGTGTAAATAGCAGGGTGGTTTATGGACCTAGTACCACACATTCCTCCTCCTCTGTTGTCATCAAATATGCTTATGCTGGATCAGCCCTGCAGGTAAAGGAACAAGACATATCCAACCACCTCCACAGACCTGTGAGTCTGCCAGCCGCTTGCAAAAGAGGGGTCTAAGCTGCTCACTCAGATGTATGAACTACTCACTCAGAAGTCTGAGCTAGACAGACATGTAGTTCATCCTGATCAACCCTACCCAGACTTCTGTAGGTCTCACGGGCTTCTGCTTTGTTTACTGTATTTATACTCCACATTTCTGTCGATAACAACCAAAGCAACTTACCAAACAATAAAAGAACAACTTGCGGCTGAGGTCAGACACCCACATTTTCTCAGCAACGTTCTGGAACAACTGGATGAGTTTTATAGGAGGACTGGGCAGTCATTAGCCTACCCCCATCCTCTGAGTGTTGCTACCTAGCCAGTTGAAGGGTCAGTGCCTTCTGCAGCCATTGGCTCCTTCTGGGCAATATTTCCACTTCTGGAGATCTCTCTTGATACCCCAAGGTGTCTGTGGACTGGCCATCAGAGCCAGGTAGCAAAGGTGTCTCCTCAAGGCTCAGGGAAAGTGGGCTATGGTGCCCATGGATATCTGAAAGACAGCTTTTATCCCCTTAGCAATCTTACTTGGCAAAGTACAGTGGCAGGAGATTGCTGGGCATGTTCCAGCACACAATCTCAGTCTGTTTGGGGTAGGTGGGCATGATAAAGAAGTTCAACAGGACCTTCTGGTGCCCAATGCAAGCAGAGAGGGCATCCCAGATTGGGCCCCACCAGAGACCAAGGCACACAGGAGTTTTCTGGCAGACAAATTATTGGGTAAAGTATTCCCTTGAGGGAGGAGGTCTGAAAAAATATCTAAGGCACAAGAACAGCTATCTAATTTTTAGATGTTTTAAAAATTCTAACTCTGTTTTGTGAATTAAAGTGCAATCCACACACACACACACACACACACACACACATAGTGTTCAAGACAAAGGGGATGGGTAGGATTCAGCATAGGCTCCTCTTTGCCATGGGATTCCACCATTGAGGCTCCATTTTCACCTAAGTGGGCAATAAGCTACCACCAATGGTTGTCCCACCAACAGCTGCAGACAGTAGTCACCAAAAAAAGAGAATGGTGGGTGGCAGCAGAATGGTTGACAGTTTTGGATCTGCTGAATGCAAAGCCCATGGGATCCCCCTTCAGAATGGGGATGGGGGCATCTTAGACCTGAGGGCTAGATGCAGCTATCCAGGACTCTGTGTTGCCCTTGGGACTCCTCCCATGCCACACAACCTCCCATGCCACACCTCTCACCAGCCCTGCTCTGCTCTCCTCCCAAGAGCTTTGCTAGGCATGATTGCATCTGATAATGCCTTTTGCTTGCATTGATGGAGGTGAGGAGTATGTGAAGAGGCTAGCCTACTACTGCACAAACATAAAATTCACATTTATCGCTCTCTGCTCACTTTTGCTTCTGGCCTTGCCTGTGGCTTACATTTGACCCCTGAAAGTTTCCTGGAGCAGAATGTGGCCCTCAGACTGAAAAATGTTCCTCACCCCTGCTTTACGGGGCCCAGTCTTCAGGCCTGTCAACTTCAGTGGCCTGGAACAGTTGTAGCAAAAACCACCATGGCCGGGGCAAGCCAGCAGCAGGGGATCCACCACCACTGTCCTTCTGGGCCCCTTGTTAGGCTTGTTCTTCCAGCACAATTTTTATTCTGGGTTTTATTGTTGGTCATTGTTTATAGAAAGGCAGAGTGTAAATATAAATAAACCCTACTGGTGGTGTGTATCGAATAAACAGCCTCACTTCTGCATAAATATAGCTTCAGTTTCTAAAAAGTATACTTGATACTCTACCACTGAAGCATCACAGATAATTTCTCCTGCTTTAGAAAGGGTCATGTGCAAGGCCAGTGTGCCTTCCAAATCCCTCTAAAGGGCTTAATACTGGTGTAGCACAGAGTTTATGCTCTCTCCCAGGGCAGACATGAGTGTGAGCCTGCATTTAAAACTAAAATAAAGCTTTCCCCTACTATCTATCATCTGCATCTTTCCCCACTCAGCACTCTGCTCTTTTATTGTGACCAATGACTCATGGCACTCTTATCTCTTCAATACCTAACAGTCGTGGAGATCACATTGTCCATTTCTAAATAGGGGCCCAGCACAGTGACCCCCATTCTCTTCTGTTCTGCTTGAGCGACAGGTTTTTGCAGCAAGGTGCAAAAGTCGGTCCAATTTATTGCAGAGTCAAAGTTTGTGACTACCTGTAACCAGATCAAATGTACGATAAACTTTTGCTGTTAGAGGGAATATTCCCTTTAATTTGCATGTTAGTGATATGAAATTGCAAATTGTGAAATGAGTTTGTTCGTTTTTATAAAAACAATAACAACAGATGAACAATAAAGGCAAGGGAATATTTAAAAGTGGGGTAGGGGAGAAGAAAGTTTTACTAGTGAAATGGAACATCTCAGGTGCAGTATTCAATTCCTCATCTAGCATAATCCTTAAGCAGGAAAGTAGTGAATGTGTGTCAGATAGTCAGTTGTCCGCAGCTGTAGTCCAGGGTGTTGAATGCCCCCTCCCTTAGGAATGCATGTATTTATATTAATCAAAGATGAGGTGCCAGTAAAAAAACAACAACACACAGGTAAAGGACCCCTGGACAGTTAAGTTCAGTCAGAGGTGACTATGGGGTGTGGCGCTCATCTCACTACAAGCCAAGGGAGCTGCCATTTGTCCACAGACAGCTTTCCGGCTCATGTGGCCAGCATGACTAAACTGCTTCTGGCACAACAGGACACTGTGACGAGTGCCAGAGCACACAGAAATGCTATTTATCTTCCTGCCGCAGTGGTCCCTATTTATGTGCTTGCACTGGTGTGTTTTCGAACTGCTAGGTTGACAGAAGCTGGGACAGAGCAATGGGAGCTCACCACCATCGTGGGGATTCGAACCGCTGACCTTCCGATCGGCAAGTATACTTAGGCTTCTACATAAAGGTTGACAAGGTGGGCCAACAGACCTGGCAGTCTTAGTTAGGCTCACGCTCTAGAGTCCCAGTTTAAAACAACTCTCAGCTTGTCTAATATGAGGCCAATGCCACAATCCCTCCCCCCTCCTCAGTGTTAAGAGGATGAATGCGTTCAGGATCATGAAGTGTTCTATCCCTATGTTCCATTTAAAAGAACAACAAAATTCAACACACTCTAGATTTCCTAAACTAACAGAGCTGCTGTACATCGTCTGTGGTTCCCTACTATAGGGAGATGAAAATGACTCATAATCCTCATGAGATCGTTTTCAGATTCAAAACTGCAACTGCCCAATTGGATAAATTATCACAGCTCAAGCTGACGCAAATGCCTTGCTAATACCCATTTGTCAACTTAATGAAATTCAGAAACAAGTTGCATGCTCATAATGAGCACAGATGCCTTCATGATGGGATCACAACCTAGAACAAGAGGAAAGCCAAGCTCGGAACAACAGATCAGTGCTCATTTAAATGAAAATGCATTCATGACTCTTACATATAGGCCATGGGTATCATGAAGCACAGAAGGCACTGATATTATTTGGATCATGTTCAAAAGGTGGCCTACTTTTTAAATTGCAGGTGAGCAGGATTTCTTCCTTTCTCCTGCCTGAAAAATCTCATAGTTTTCAAAAATAAAGCCAGGGAACAAACACTGGTAAAAGGCTTGCTGTAATAAAGTAGCCACAAGAACCTCTGAAATATAAACATAAAGATCATTCTGCGAAATACTTACTCTGTTCTTTCACTAGACTCAATTAGCATTAATAAGGCATAACAATAGCTGTAACACTTTGATTGCATTAGAGGAGCTTGTTGTGCAAGGTATGTGAGTGCAAGAATCACTCATTTCTTGAAGACTCGTCACAGAGCTATGCAGCAATTTGATGCAATGCACCAAATAATCAAAACAGGAAAAAACCCTCATCTCACTCTACATCCAGAATTAAGACCGTATACTTTTTTTTCCTACATGCACAGGTATTTCTTCACGGAACTTGTAGACAGTTGAAATGCACCACGGCAGTGACAGTGATGGGGTCAGATGGGCTCCTTCACTCTGAACATCTTTATGTCCCTCAAGAGGAGTCTGCCTGGTGTTCTCTACTGTGCTGTCAGTCTAAGCAACTCAAAGAAGCAAATTGTTATTCCCCACACTTGGAAAGACAGAAGGTCCTGAGTGTCTGGATCTAGGATGATTTCCTGGCCAAAGGTTTGTGAATAACGTAACCCATAAGAATCATATTTATTCAGTGAACTCATATATAACCAAAACAGCACCATTCCTGCACAAGAAGAAGCTATCATCAGGATTTGGGGGGGACCCCAACATTGTAGGGGAGAATTAGGGGAGAAACCCTCCCCGTTCCCAAAAGAAAAAACTCAAAGAGGACTGAACATAGTAACTGTGGAATGCTGGTTTATGATTGGATAGAGAAGGGGATGGTAAATTGAAGAGTGTAGAGGGGAATGGAATATCCTGGCTGGAATCAGCTTGTAAATCTTCTCATTGGTTGAGTGGTGTTTTCAGGTTTCAGTATGCTTCACGTGTATTATCAAGCTGTAAGCTTTTCAACACTGCTGTAAAGCAGGGCCGGGGTATGTTTTTCAGCTGCATTGACTTATGATCAATTCTAGGGACCACATGCAAGTGCTGGATGGGGCCAGAGGCAAAAGTAGGTGGAGCAACAGGTGTGACTTTTCCCTTTGCAGAAGAGGCTACATTCCAGCTGTGCAAAAATATCTCTCTATCCCAGCAAACAAAAGGCATTTTCTCAGTTTAAGGACACTTCCCACTAGGCAAAAGCACTCAAGGAGGGCATGGAGCAGGAACACTGAGAGGTGTGGCCTGGGAAGAGACCTGAGGGCTAGACAGAGAATCCCAGATGGCCACATTTGGTCCCTGGGCCTAAGGTTTCCGACCCCTGCTATAAAAGTTTAATCAGTAGTATTATTCCCCGCACTGCAGATGACAGGACTGAGTCACAGAATGTGTAGCTTGCTTAAGGTCACCTTGTGAATCAAGGTAGAAGCAAGATTCAGACCTGAGACTTTCCGATTTAAAGTTCAGATCCCATAGCCATTCTACTCAACCAAATCTAGCAACTATTTTTTTTGCAAAACTCTTAGCAAAGTAAAACTGCATTTTGCTTCATGTCGTATCTATCCTATGAGGTAGATCATGTCCGCATGAAAGCTGAGAGAAAGCACACATGGACTGCACATCAAGATGAGAGAATTATGCTCATTCTTAGAAATTAGAACAAAAAGTAAGTTCTATATCATGGGTGTATACACACACACACACACACACACACACACAACTTTAGGGAAGAGTATTACTTTCTATACCCAGCTCCCAACTGAATTAAGTTTTTTTTTGCATCAAGAGACCCATTCTGTGCTCAGAATGCACTGCTTGCATATTATTTCCATCATGTATTGTAGTAGCAGAATCTGGAATAATATTGAATTCCAGGTGACCACGTTGTAACTTACCACAGCTTGAATATAACCACAGTGAATGTGGGTGAGCCAGTTGCTTTTATCATCCTGCCAAGTGGTGAGGAGAGTTTTATTGCATATTGTGTGTGGAATGTATGTTGAAAAGTAATCTCTATATATTCTTTCAAACAGTGGGTAGCTAAAGTTACAGTAAAAACAGGGAAACAATAGATGGATTCAGACTAGGCATTTCCACTGCTTCAGGAGGCTAAAAACGCTTAATTGCTTGAAAACATGATGGTCACAAAACCATCAGAACCTTTCAAATGACCCTGTAGGGTGATCTCACAAGTATGTAAATTGCTGCAGGAATATGCAGTATACACTTGCTTGAAATAATAATACAGTGGTACCTTGGGTTACAGATGCTTCAGGTTACAGACGCTTCAGGTTACAGACTCCGCTAACCCAGAAATAGTACCTCGGGTTAAGAACTTTGCTTCAGAATGAGAACAGAAATTGCGCGGTGGCAGCATGGCGGCAGCGGGAGGCCCCATTAGCTAAAGTGGTACTTCAGGTTAAAAACAGTTTCAGGTTAAGAACAGACCTCCAGAACAAATTAAGTTCTTAACCCGAGGTACCACTGTAAGCATGACTTGGGAGAGTACAGCAATTTACACATGTTCACAGCTGTGTGATTATACGCGTATATAGCATTTGCAGAAGTAGTTTCACTGAAAAGAAAAACCGAAGCAGCCATACAATCATAGAATTGTAGCTTGGAAGATACCACAAGGGTTATCTAGTCGAGCCCCCTGCAATGCCTAAAGTGTACCTGGCAGAGGGCTATCCATCCATCCAGCAGTCCTTTGTTACAAATCTTGGAGCCACATGTAGTAAACAATAATGGGTGGAGACATTGTGTGAATGGATGCTCACCAAAGGAAGGAATGACTCAAGTATCCAATAGGTTCAAGTTAATTTATCCATTGCTGTCTCTGTCCAATGGCTCTGTCTCCCTAGAGCAGGAAACAAAAACAATACGATACGATAATCTTTATTGTCATTGTCCCACACAGAACAACGAAATTGAAAAAATCTACATCAGACATTCAAAAACCAACAAGCTTGCTATCCGAGCTATCCTAGCCTGGTTAACCCCCTAAAAACTTGAGCAGTGCTTCAAGAGAATCATATTGTGATCACAACCTTATACTGTATGCATCTTTGTTTATTAGAATTCTATCCTTCCATTCCTTCCAAAGGAAGTATGAACACAGTGGTATTTATGGGGTTTACACCTTGACAAACTGCAGCCTGAGTTTCCTGTTCCAATTTAGCTTCTTGACGAATGTGAAAAGTTGGTCCTCAGGTCTCTGCTTGGCATCCTTTCTTGGAGTCTTTGTATGGGCAGCTGATGCATTGAGCCCTCCCCCCCATTTTAAGTCAGTGACTGCATCCTCTAAACTAATTTCCCACCAGCCAGCAAAGCTGGTTGGCAAGAGCTGCCTAGAGGAGGCCTCCTGCTGCTTGGGCCTGGCAAAAGCCTGCTCATTAGCACAGATGGGGGTTCTCATCTTTTAGGCTAATAGGAGCTTAATGGACTGGTTTTATTATCTGCCTGCTCCGGGCAAAAGCTTCACTGCCCACAGTGCTCTGAAGTTGTTGGGGATTTATTTTATTTTAATTTTTGACTGCCAGAATGTGTTACTGGCTGAAGGGTGACCCCGGACCAGCACTGAGATAAACAAAGGAGGACTCTTAACTCTTGTGTCACTTCTCTGCTGTTTAATCATGACCCTGGTTCTTATTTCATTTCTATATTTGCAGTCGTTTTTCCTGGCAGCCTTAACTGGTCACCCCTCCTGCACTCATTTATTCAGAGAGAGAATTCCTTCCAGAGTGTTTATTTATGGACAGTGCAAGGAGTTTTGCACTTTGCAGGGGAGCTACCCTAGAGGGAGCGAATCTTCACTGGCTGGCATATTATGCATTCATAGTTACCTGAGCAATATAAATGCAGAGTGAATGAGAAGCCATAATTGGGTGGCATTGTGTTCCTGGCCCTCTGGTGACATCATGCTGATTCAAAAAAAAGAAAAAAAAGGAGAAAAAAAGAAAGAAAAGAAAAGAAAAGAAAAGAAAAAACAAACCTCTAGCATGTGGAAGAGGTCACATCGTATGCATCACCATCACCTGCATTTTTGGCAATAAAAGGCACAGTTGCATTATTGGGGTGCTTTCACCTCACCGTGTCACCATTCCTAAATAGAAATGTTGAATATGAACTAAAGCAGAAGACAAAATTACAATCAACACAAGGTTAGAATGATGCTGGGGCTCCAGGAGCCCTAAAATCTATTTCATTCCGAATATTTAAAAATAAGAGTGAGGATTCACTTAAGGGATAGAGCTTCCCTGCTTTCCTCCTACAGTATGCCCTCTGAAATTGGCTTGGGGAGGAGTCAGGAGATCCCTCCAGCACATGGGGGAGGAGAGGGGAGGTTGTTCCTTCTGGCAAGCTGGAATGCTTGTGCAGATGGAGAAGTTGGAAGAGCACAATTGTTTTCTGCTGGCCTCTGTTTGGCCATTGTGTGAACAGAATCCTGAACTAGATGGGCCACTGGCCTGATACAGAAGGCTGTTCTTATGTTCCTATGTCCTTATCATGTTGAATTTAATCAAAGAGCTCTTTTGCTGCACTCTTTAGACCTTCCTCTAATTTCCTTTAATTGATTGCAACTTTCTTCCCCGTGCCCTCTCTCTTACATATAACAAACTCGGACATTCTCACAAGATGCAGCAAATGATGCTTACACTGGCTCCCCATGACATTATAAGGACCCTTTGGAGTTTTTTACTATTAACAGCAGCTTTGCAATCAGCTAAAAGCAGGTCTATCACTGTGGTTCCACACAGCACTTAATGTGGTGTTAAATTCTTCATTACACTCTGTCAGGGAACTGACATCGGAGGAAAGGGAAGTGGTAGGGCTCCCAGAGACTGGGAGAGAGTCAACAGCCAAAGCAGGGACCAGCAGGGGGAGCGCGGGGTCTCTGGAGGAGGATCTCAGTAATGCTGAGAGAGACGCAGCAGCCCAGGCAGGAAGCAGCAGGGGAGAGAAAGGGGTGAGAGACACTTCGAGCGAAAATAGCGGGGAGGTGTCAGAAGCAACTGCAGGGAGACCTATGCTTCGCCGGAAGCTGTCACGTCGTGAGTCCAGGAGACGCGTTTCCGTTAAGGAACTTCTTTGCTGGAAGCGCTTCCGCAGACAGCCACTGTCGGACTCTACAAGTGACTAGAGCAGACATGTCTGAGGAGCTCTGTCACACACAGAGGTTTGTGGGGTCGCACAAACTCTGAAGGGGCACTATTTTAAGCACAAGCAGCTAATCATCCCCTGATAGCAGTCCGACAGTCTCTGTACGCTGCCTGTGCAGGAGAAAGCATCATGAGCGACCCAGCAGGAGCCGGAGCCGCAGGGGGTGGAGCTGGTCCAAGCTTGGAAGACAGATACCGAGCATTGGAGGTCCAACTTGCGCTGCAGACGGCGAGGCTCGAGGAGAGGAGGGCTCAAGATGCAGACAAGAAGGGGAGAACCACTCAGTTCCCCAGAAAGGTACCAGGATTAGTGCAGAAGTTTGGGGGGGACCCCAAGGATTACCATGCCTTTAGGACTGAAATGCAATATGCCCTGAATGTGCAGTTTGATGAGTTCCCTGATGAGGAATCCCGAGTTGCTTTCGTAATTGGGCATCTTGAGAAGGGGGCGCGAGATTGGGTTCGACCCCTGATGGCAACGCACAACGATATCCTGAAGGACACTATGAAATTCTTTCGTGCAATGGATATCATGTTTTCCAGCGATATTGAGGAAGGGGTGGTGCGCAGACAGCTAATGGCTTGCAAGCAGGGAAGCAGATCTGTCCGTGAGTACTGGACTGAATTTACCATGCTGATTCACAGATTGGGGTGGGATTTATCGGCAGCACCCATTCAGATGCTATTTGAAGAAGGTCTTTCTTCAGCTGTGAAAGACGAGCTGGCCAGGAGCCCCAGGGCGGTGTCTATGGATCAGCTGACCAAATCTGCGCTGACCATTGGAGCGCGCCAGGAGGCAAGAGCCTTGGAGAGGCGGGAAGGGAGAGGGGAACGTTGGAAGGAGTTACGCATTCCAGACATTCCTGAGCCAGCTTTCCCGCCGGCAGAGCCGATGGAAATCGGAACAGCCCGCGCGCGCGCAGTTTCAAAGCCCAGTGAGGGGGCGAAGAAGGAGGGAAAGGGAGCCCGGAAATGCTATCTCTGCCAACAGCCAGGCCACTTTGCCAGAGTCTGCCCCCAGAGGAAGGAATGGCAAGGGATGGTGGGAACTGTTGAGGGGGAAGAGCAGGGAGAAACGGAGCAGGTAAAAGCCAACGCCTGGTTGCCAGCAGGGCACTGCAGCCAGGCCAAAGAGCAGTGAAAGTGCCCCTTCCCCAAGTGCCAGTGCCAGAAGCTCCTCGACCTGCTCTAGTGATTGAAGTGTCGCTAGAGTTGCAAAATGGACACCCCCTAAAAATAAAGGCGCTGTTGGACTCAGGCAGCTCCTGCAATTTCATGAGCAAGGAGTTTGCTGCTGAACACCAGATACAGACTATCCCCTTAAGCAACCCCCTGCAGGTGACCACGATCGATGGCAGGGAACTGTTGGGAGGAGGCGTCAGCTTGCAGACCATCCCAATGATAATGAGGGTGGCAAGGCACACAGAACTGATAGCGTTTAATGTGGCCACCTTGGGAGGCGCTCCCATTATTTTGGGAATGAGCTGGCTAGCCCTACATGATCCGCTGGTGGGCTGGCATCAAAGAGTGGTTTCCTTCGGTTCCGCACATTGCTTAGAACACTGCAGGGGGGAAAAGGGGTCAGCAGGGGCCCAAGCCACCTTAGCAGGGACGGAAGTGATGGAGAAGGGGAAGGTGCCATCACAGTATGCTGATCTCAGCGACGTGTTCAGCGAGAAGGAAGCTGACCAACTACCCCCGCATAGGCCCTTTGATTGCCAGATCAATTTACTCCCTGGAGCACAGCTTCCTGTAGGCAGGTTGTATGCCATGTCAGACAGGGAGATGCAGGAGTTGCGAGCGTTCATTGACAAGAACCTGAAGAGAGGCTTCATCAGAGAGTCCAAGGCAGCGGGGGGTAGCCCAGTGTTTTTTGTGGATAAAAAAAACACGGACAAGCCGAGGCTGGTATGTGACTTTCGGGCCCTAAATGCAGTGACAGAGCCGGTGGCTTTTCCTATGCCCAGGATTGATGATATTTTGACCAGGGTGCGAAAAGGAAAGATTTTTACAAAGCTGGACCTAAGGGGGGCGTACAACCTGATACGTATAAGGAAAGGGGATGAATGGAAGACCACCATGTTCACCCCTTTGGGGGCATTTGAATATCTCGTTATGCCTTTTGGATTACAAGCAGGCTCCGCGTGTTTTCAAGCCTTTATGAACCATGTACTGGGGCCTTTGCTCTACAAGAATTGCGTGGCCTTCTTAGATGACGTGTTGGTGTATTCGGAGAATGAGGAGCAACATGTGAGAGACGTCAGAGAAGTGTTGAGCAGGCTGCAAGCCAACAGACTGTGGGTGAAACTGGAGAAGTGTCAGTTTCATACCAAGGAGGTGGAATTCCTGGGGTACCGCTTGTCAGACAAGGGGTTGGCCATGGACCCCGGCAAGGTTCAAGCGGTGCTGGAATGGAAAACACCCAAGACTAAGAAGGATGTGCAGAGGTTCCTAGGGTTTGGAAACTTTTATCGTAAGTTCATCCGAAACTTCGCTCACCTGACGGCGCCCATCACGGACTGTCTCAGCAGCAAAAAGAAGTTTGTTTGGACGGGGGAGGCGGAGCGAGCGTTTGAGGAACTGAAAAGGGCCTTCGCCTCTGACGAACAACTTCTACATGTGGATTTACAAAAAAAGCTGAGGGTCGAAACAGACGCTTCTGACAGAGCCATAGGGGCGGTGCTTCTTCTGCAGCCGGGGAAGGAGGGGTCCGAGTGGCGACCGTGTGCCTTCTTTTCGCGAAAGCTGAACAAATCTGAGAGAAACTACACGGTGTACGACCGGGAACTTCTTGCGATTTATGAGGCCTTCCGGAGATGGAGGCACCTACTAATTGGTGCACAACAGAAGGTGCAAGTGCGCACGGACCATAAGAATCTAGAGTATTGGAGAACTGCGCGAGTGCTCAACCAACGGCAGTTGAGATGGGCCCAGGAGTTCTCCAAATTTAACTTTGAGATTTGTTACGTACCAGGTCCGGAGAACGTTAGGGCGGACGCTCTCTCACGCAAACCTGAATATTTGGAGGGAGAGGGTGCACCCGAAGAGACCCATGTCATTCCCGAGGACCGCTGGGTGTGTGGGGCGGCATTGGTGGGGCTAAGGGAACTGATAGAGGGAACGGTGCAGGATGAATATGCCCAGGACAAACTCAGGGGTCTCAGGAGGGAGGGAGACAAACTCGGGGGTTTTGAGGAGAGAAACGGGGCGTTGTACTACAAGGGAGCGTTATACGTACCTGAAGGGGAATTGAGGGAAAAGGTACTCAAGCAACTGCACGATAGCCCCACAGCAGGGCATTTTGGGCAACACAAAACTATGTGGCTGGTTACCAGGGAATTCTGGTGGCCCAAGGTCAGGGAAGATGTGCGGGAGTATGTGAGAGGGTGTGACCGATGTCAACGAGCCAAGGGGGAGAGGCGGGCACCGGCAGGTTTATTAGAACCACTACCCACGCCGGAAAGACCATGGGAGGCAGTGGCAATAGATTTTATGACTGATCTGCCCAGGTCCAAAGGGAAGACAGCCATTATGGTTGTGGTAGACCTGTTAACCAAGATGGCCCACTTTATAGCCTGCTCACATGCGGTCACAGCAGAAGAAACCGCTAAATTGTTTGTGGAAAATGTGTTTAGATTGCATGGTGCCCCCTTGAGGGTGGTTTCGGACCGAGGGAAACAATTTACTTCCAGGTTCTGGAGGAAGCTCATGAGCTTATTGCATGTAGAGGTGAATTTTTCCACTGCCCGCCATCCAGAAACCAACGGGCAGGCGGAAAGAGCTAATGGTGTCCTCCAGCAATATTTGAGGTGTTATGTGAATGACAGAGAGAATGATTGGGTGGAGAAGCTGGCGTTGGCAGAATTTGCCTATAACAATGCAGAGAACGTGTCCACGGGAATGAGCCCTTTTTTGGCCAATCACGGGTGTCATCCCCGAGCCTTCCCAGGGGGGGAGGGGGAGAACTGGAGCGTTCCAGCCGCAGAACAGTTCGTTGAAGAAATGGAAGCGATCCATCGCCAGCTCCAACTTAATTTAAACAGGGCGAAGGAGGAATATAAGAGGCAGGCAGACAAAACCAGAAGGGAAGGAGAAAGCATTAGGGTGGGGGACCAGGTGTGGTTGTCCACCCAAGGGTTACCATTTAAAGGAGGTTGTAAGAAGTTAAGGCCCAAAAGGCTGGGCCCATTTGAAGTCACGCAACAGGTCAACCCAGTGGCTTTCAGACTCCGGTTACCGAACCACATGAAGTTGCACCCAGTGTTCCACAGATCATTGCTGTCACCGTATATAGGGGACAGAGAGGGGAGGGTCAATAGGGGACCAGCTATGGAGGAAAAAGAACACAGCTACCATGTAGCGGAGATTCTCGATTCCAGGTGGAGGGGAGAGCAAGTAGAGTATTTGGTAATGTGGGAAGGGGAGCCGGAGTCGGAAAACACCTGGGTCAGGGCAGAGGATGTAGATGACGAGGTTTTGATTGAAACTTTTCATCAGAGATTCCCTCGGAAACCCCAGCCAGTGGCGAGGTTCCGGAGGGAATACTTCGCCACCACCGACGAAGAAGAAGAGTTGGAGGGGTTCGCTGATTCCGAGGTGGAGGAGGATTCAGCGAGTCGGAACGAAGACCGATGGAGGGAAATGTTCGAGACGTCTGAAGATGAAGAGGATTCTTTTAGGGGTTTCAGCTCCTCACCGCCCAGAGGAGAGAGTAGGGGCGGGGGAGAGGGGGGCCCTGGAGGGGAGGTGGATGTCAGGGAACTGACATCGGAGGAAAGGGAAGTGGTAGGGCTCCCAGAGACTGGGAGAGAGTCAACAGCCAAAGCAGGGACCAGCAGGGGGAGCGCGGGGTCTCTGGAGGAGGATCTCAGTAATGCTGAGAGAGACGCAGCAGCCCAGGCAGGAAGCAGCAGGGGAGAGAAAGGGGTGAGAGACACTTCGAGCGAAAATAGCGGGGAGGTGTCAGAAGCAACTGCAGGGAGACCTATGCTTCGCCGGAAGCTGTCACGTCGTGAGTCCAGGAGACGCGTTTCCGTTAAGGAACTTCTTTGCTGGAAGCGCTTCCGCAGACAGCCACTGTCGGACTCTACAAGTGACTAGAGCAGACATGTCTGAGGAGCTCTGTCACACACAGAGGTTTGTGGGGTCGCACAAACTCTGAAGGGGCACTATTTTAAGCACAAGCAGCTAATCATCCCCTGATACACTCCTGCAATGCCCATCCTCATATCAAGGGCAAAAAATCAACAGCATGTTAGAGTGCCAGCCACAACAGTACCAAACCCCCTAAACTGTCAACATTATTTTTAAATGTTTTGTTCATTAATATACTATTGGGTCAATACTCCAAAAACATACCGAAAATTTAAAAAGGCAAATGCATTCTCTTGCTATGTAATGACAGTGATGTGAACAGTTCATACACTTTATAGGTACACTTGCAAAAATGTAGTGCAAATGCCCTTTTTAAAAAAAAACACGCTGACTTATTTAGCACTAAACATTTCCTACAGATTCCTTCCTATTTAATCCCACAAATCCACATTTCTTGTTCTGCCATTGAGGATGGAGAAGAATCAGTGGACAGAAGATGAGATTCCTCCTCCTCAAGCTCAGAAATATTGCCTGCAAAATACCCAAGGAATTTACATGGGTAGATAATGACCAAAATCCAGCCCACAGCTAAGCAGGCTTAAGCATATTAACTCCTTTTTTGGTTAGAGGCCAATGTCTTTCACGTGTGCTCCTCCAGACATATTTTTCCATTGGGGGGTGGGGGTGGAGGAATGCCAATGTGGAATGGACATTTTCCATCCTCTCTCGGCCCCGAAGCAAGAAACCAAGTATTTCTGATGGTGGGAGTTTGAGTCCCATCAAAATATCATAGGATAAATTATTTTACATGTGCAAAACTTAACACAGGATCTGTTCAGAACTGAGTCTAACCAAGCAAATGTTGTTTCCTTTTGGTTGCATGAGCAAACTGTGCTTGCTGATTCAGTGATTAGAAGCCACCTGCAGCCTCACACATAAGTTTCTTCCCTTTACCCACTTCCTGTTACATATTACCCCAGCTCCTAACTTTCATTAGATCAGCACTAATTTGAGATCTTTGGCCCAGCAGTTGTTTTCTTTTTTCTTCCCTTGAAATAGAAACTAGTGTTGAGCCAATTCCTCAACGTGAATTGATGAATTCTTTCTCCCTGTCTAAACAGCACAGATATTTCCTTTTTATATATACCGTATTTTTTGCTCTATAAGATTCACATTTTCACTCCTAAAAAGTAGGGGGGAATGTGTGTGCATCTTATGGAGCGAATGCAGGCTGCGCAGCTATCCCAGAAGCCAGAACAGCAAGAGGGATTGCTGCTTTCACTGCGCAGCGATCCTTCTTGCTTTTCTGGCTTCTGAAATTCAGAATATTTTTTTTTCTTGTTTTCCTCCTCCAAAAACTAGGTGCGTCTTGTGGTCTGGTGTGTCTTATAGAGCGAAAAATACGGTAACTGCTAGGGGCTGCTAAAACCAGGGTGTAAGAGGAGTATGGCTGTAGGATGAAGGGAAACCCCAGTACACTAACAGATCATTTTATTTGAAGTACTACCACAACTTAAGTTTCATGGTTCGCAGCAGTAGAAATAACAGCACCAATTTGTCTTGCCCACGCTTCTCACAGGATTGTTTTGGCAAATACAAGTTTCACTGCCCCTCCACCAAGGCAACCTCTCTTTTAGGTAGCATGTGTTGATCACAAGTCTGCAATGTTCCCTGTTCTGACTAATTGCCCTACTTCTCACAAATGCTTTTCAATGAAACTGCAAAAGTAAAAAGCAACATGAGTGTGTTGTCTCCTTGAAATTACGGCCAAGATCTGCTTCTCCCAAGGGTCGTTTTCTGGTTGTTTACACAGCAAATTAAAATGACAATAATTACGTAGACATATTGGGTGAGTATGTCTCATCACGAGTGATGGTCACTTGATTGGACAATGCCAGTGACATGACGATCCCTCAGTCAAGTTCTGAAAGCAGCCTCAATACCAACAGGAGTGAGGTCCGGACCATTTACTTCCTGTGAATTTGGGTTTCTAAGCAATGGTGGCACAATTTGGAGAAGTGTGACTAAATAGATACAGGGATCCGTTGATTTCTCAGAATAATCTTCTTTAGCAATCACTTGTAGCTGAGTAAGATTGTCTTCCATGAACACGGCCTTAACAGTGTGTCCATAGGTGACTGTGGAGGCCAATTCTGGATCCACACACCCTTTCACAGTGGGGACATAGGTTTCCAGGCGGGAGTTGATCATGGTGAGTGTTTGCCAAACGTGCCTTCCTCTTAGCAAGTTTCTCCCTTTTGTCCTAAGTTTGAGCATCTTCAAAGTCCATGACACCTTTGGTAAAGGCTGTTCTCCAATTGGAGCGCTCACAGGTCAGTGTTTCCCAGTTGTCAGTATTTACATTTTTTTAGATTTGCCTTGAGAGAGTCTTTAAACTTTTTGTTGACCACCAGCTTTATGCTTTCCATTTTTAAATTTGGAATGGAGTAGTTGCTTTGGAAGTACTTGGATAATCAGGTATCCAAACAACATGAACAGTCCAACAAAGTTGATGTTGACAAATCATTGCTTTGATACTGATGATTTTTGCTTCTTCCAGTACACTGACATTAGTTTGCCTATATTTCCAAGTGATATGTACAATTTTTTGGAGACACCAAGGTGTTGTAGATGGCGTTTATAAGTATTCCATGTTTCAGAAGCCTACAGTAAGGTTGGTAGTACAATAGCTTTGTAAACAAGCATTTTGGTTTCCCTGTGAATGTACCGGTCCTCAAACACTCTACGCTTCAATCAAGATAAAGCTGCACTCGTAGAGCTCAGGCAATGCTAGATTTCAGCATCAGTGTCAGCCCTTGTGGAAAGAGAACTGCCCAGGTAGAAGTGATCAACATTTTCCAACACCATTGAGTTGGATTTGTGGTGCTGCAGAGGGGTTGTTTTGTGCATGTTGGTGCAGCACTTTTGGTTTTTGTGATGTTGAGCGATAGGCCAAGCTTTTTGTAAGCTTCTGCAAATATATTTAGGGTAGCTTAGAGGTAATCCTCTGAGTGCACGCACACTACGTTGTCATAAGCATACTGAAGCTCTGTGATGGAAGTTATGGTAACTTACTCTTTGCTTTCTGCCTACTCAAATTAAAGAGCTTTCCATCTGTTCGATATATGATTTCTACATCAGTGGGGAGTTTCCCGTCAACAATGTGTAGGATCATGGCAATGAAGATAATAAATAGAGTTGGGGTGATAACATAACCCTGTTTAACACCTGATCCCACTGTGAATGGTTTACTTTAGAGCCATTGTTATCTGTGATTGTTGCTGTCATATCACGGAGGAGCCAAACGATGCTCACAAATTTATCTGGGCAGCCAATTTTCAGAAGGACAGTCCACAGGGCATTGCAATTTACAGTGTCGAAGGCCTTAGTCAGGTCAATAAACGCCGTATACAGAGGTTGGTTTTGAGCTCTGCATTTTTCTTGAAGCTGTTGAGCAGTGAAAATCATGTCCACTGTTCCCCTAGAAGGTCAAAAACTGTTTTGGGATTCAGGAAGGGTAGCCTCGGATATAGTTAGGAGACAGTTTGCTAAGATCCTTGCAAGAATTTTGCTAGCTGCAGCTAATAAAGAGATGCCTTGATAGTTTCCGTAATCCGTTCCATCTCCTTCTTTTAAAAAGGTTAATGATTTTGGCATTCCTATAGTCGGCAGGGATCTTTTTTCTCTCCCAAAATTTTTCGATGAGCTTGTGAAGTTGTTGTGTAAGTTCAGTTCTGCCCACTTTGAAGACTTCAGCAGGTATCCCATCAGGTCCACTGACTTTGTTGTTTTTCATTTGGTTACTAGTTGTACACAACTCTCCCAGATTTGGAGATACTGCAAGCTCGTCTCTAATTTGTCTTTGCGCTATTTATGAAAGGACCTCAGCAGCTATGGGGGAGTTGCAGTTAAAGAAATGCTGGTAATGTTATTTCCAGTGCAATGCAATAGCTTCTTTATCTTTTAGAAGCGTGGTACCATCTGTTGAGCATAGGGATCATATGCCATGATTTATTGGCCCATAGATGGTCTTTGTGGCTTTAAAGAAACTCTGTGCATCATGAGTGTTGGCTAAGTGCTGGATCTCTTGATTTTTTTTTTCCACCAGGTGTTCTTTACTTCTCTGGTTCTTCTTTAAACCTCAGCCTTAGTGTTGGCATAGTGTTTTTTCCCCTAGTGGTGCAGTTTCTATCTCTTTGCCAGGTCTGAAAGGCCTTCCTTTTCTTGTCAATAATGCGTTCAATCTCACTATCATTCTCATCAAACTAGTCCTGGTGATTCTTGGTCTGGTATCCAATAGTTCACAGGCTACAATAATGGATGTTTTTAGCTTGGTCTAGTGTTCCTCAATGTTATCAGGGAACTCCAAAAGCAGATGGTCCTTAAGAGTCATTTGGAAGCAATCCCGCTCAATAGGATCTTGAAGGGCTTGAGGGTTCATTTTGCACCTTGGTTTCCTTCCTTGAAGCCTTTGTTGAGTTATAATCTTGATAGCCATCATGGAATGTATTAATCAGTGATCTGTCCAGCATTGGCACTTGCCATATCTCTGGTAAGGAGCACTTTGCAGCAATATTCAGCTCGCAAAATTACATAGTCTAAGAGGTGCCAGTGGTTCGACTAAGAGTGCCTCCATGATGTTTTTAATTTATTTTGTTGAAAGAGTGTGTTGGTAATATCAAGGTTGTGCACTGCACATATAGTCAAAAGTAAGATTCCGTTCTGGTTGCTGTTGCCAATTCCTTCTTTCCCAATAGTCCCAGGCCACAGATTGAAATCCTGCCCAGTTCTTGCATTAAAATTACCCACTCATCACAACAAGGTGATGTTCCAGTGAGTGAGGGAAAATAATAGCTGTACACTGACAAGATGGTATAAGCAGTGGGGTGGATGTATAGTTGTGTCACTGATCACTAGTGAGATCACAGGCACTGTCCAGTAAGTACTGTTGATGATGCACTGCGATGTTCTACATGCATCTCAATGGCAACAATTACACATTTGCCCAGGAACAAAGTATTCTCTTTTGAGGACAGAAACATAGGATGCTATTCAACCAAGCTTTATCCAGAGTAGCCCTATTTAAATTAAAAGACCTAACTTAGTCATGTTAATTCATTCATTTCTTTTTTTTTTTGCAAGTAAATTTTTATTCAGAATTTGTAAAAGAAAAAAGAAAAAAGGACAAACAAATACAAAAATAAACATTTTGACATAAATTATTCATCCTATTTTCATGCTATACAAAAAGTAAGCGTACAATCATACAAAAAAATAATATAAACATTAGGCTCTACTTAGCCTTTGACTTCCCTTCACCCTTCTGGTAAGTATCAAATAAATCCCGGGTTGCGTAATTAGTTTGTTAAAGTTTATAATTATTAGCTGATAAGGTTTTTCTAATACCGCCAGTTCCTCCTATATATCCGTTCCAATATATTTCCAAAATTTACTCCAATTTTTTTGAAATTTCTGGTCGTCTTGGTCTCATATTCTGCCTGTTCATCTATCTAGCTCGGCATAGTTAATCATTTTGACCTGCCAGTCACTTACGTTAGGTATAGTTTCTGTTTTCCAGTTTTGTGCCAGCATAATTCTTGCGGCTGTGGTGGCATAGAGAAATATTTTTTTATCTTCATTTTTTATTTCCTTACCCATAATTCCCAGCAAAAAGGCCTCAGGTCTTTTGGGAAAAGTATATTTAAAAACTTTTTTAAGTTCATTATAAATTGCTTCCCAAAAAACCTTCACCTTGTTGCATTGCCACCACATATGGTAGAGGTCTCCCTCCACTTCACCACATTTCCAGCATGTCTTATTTTCTGATCTATAGATTTTAGCCAATTTTGCCATTCATTTCTATGGATCTACCATCGCTCCATGCATCAGCACTGGTGATCACATGCTTGAGGTGGTAGACAATTTTGTCTACCTGTGTTCTACCATGTCCAGTCACCTCTCCACTGATGCTGAACATAATTTAGTAATTATGACTAAATTTGCATCTATGCACATAATTCCCATATACATATTTTATGCAAATCTGCCCCCACTTTGTTTTGCCATGTGTACATTGTCATCCATTTACTAGAAATTTTAGAATTTTAGAATTTCTAGAATTTTACTAGAAAAAGACATGCCAGAACTCACCATGAACACCTCCCTTGTTCTCTTAGAATGGCAATGGAGAGGTGCCAGAACCTACCTGCGGTTCTGGAACTTAGTTCTGGAAAGTTCCAGCTGGAAAAAAGCCCTGATCTAGCCCAATATTGTGTTATTCTGACAGGCAACAGATCTAATGGATCTCAGGCAGTGAGCTTTCCCATCATCTGCCACCACCTTTAAACACACACACACACACACACACACACACACACACAACCTGGAGATAACAGGAATTGAACCTGGGCTATTTTCACCATGCAAATCATGTGCTTTACCACTGAGATATGGTCCCTTCCATATACACAGAAGCACCAGCCTGATGGAAGACATTTGAACCCCAGACAACAAAATCCCAGGCACACCTGTATGGGGAAAAAAAGAATGTGGAAGGGTACACAATGCTCAAGCAAAGTGAAAATAGAGCATGCAGCTTTGATTGAGGAAGCACATAATACTGAGTGAAAAGGTCAGGTTCTGGTGTTTCTATGAAGGAGTCTTCATCTCTCTTGATTCATAATTGGTACATTCCAGTGCAAACAGACAGCTTTCAAGAGGAAAGAGGGCCTGAGCATTACTTCTTCCTTTTAAACATTGAAGAAACAAGAGAACTTGGATAAGTTAAGAAAGGAGCAGGGGTCATCTTGGGACAAGAGCAGCAGCCAACTACCTGGCTAAATGGGCTTGTCAGAAAGGATGGTGGAGTGACTATGCATGAGGAGAGAACTCTCTCACTCAATTGATGTGGTGCTTTCCAACCAAATTATTCAGCCCATGACCTTGATGGCCACCTGGCAAGCGGCTGCGGTGTCTACCTTCTTTCACTATTGCAGGTGCAGTTAGCAACAGTGGGATCTCCTGCTTGGGTGAGTTTACTTCTCAGCTTTATAACAAAATTAAATCACACAAGGAACATTTATAACACTATGTACTCTCCAAGTGGCTTGCAGACAGCAAGCACATAGTAAGGGCTCTTCCACTTCCTTCTGCTCAGCCACTAGGTTTGCATAGTATTTTTTTCCCCTTGGAACAAAAATTCTTACAAATTGTGAAGTCAGCTGTGTGGACTGCCCAGGGCAAGCACTTGAACTCAGTGGACCAGTGGGAGTCATTATAAGTTAGAACACCCACAAGACTAAGTGGAAATCCTTGCACTGATGGGATACATTACTCAACGTTCCTTTGGATGCAATCCAAGGAAACCAACAATTAAAGCTTCCTTCTCTCCACCCCTTGTGAGAAAGGAATCCATCTGACACTGGGGCAATAAACAGAAGCTGTTCAAAGGGTAGAAATTATCATGGCTTTTGGCCAACACAATTCATTACAGCTCCAGCTCCACCCTCCTCTACCTTTCAGACCAACCACCACGTAACTAATTGGTGCCATTCTGCTGCTATTTGTTAGAGTGCAGAAAGGGGAAATATCACAAACAAAAAAGCATGCCAAATCTCACAGCTTGCGTTGTCTTTATTACATTACCTTACATTCAGAGCTTATGCTGATTAGAATAAAGCAAGCCACTGATGATGACCCATGATGATTCAAGACCTGCACCCCACTGACCTGGCTGCTTCCCTGGCTTCATCTGTTTAAAGCCACGTAAGCTGTTCTTCTATCTTCTTGTTGCTAAGGCTTATCCCAGCGGGATCCTGCTCCTCGTAAATCTTTCTCTGTAAAGTCACTCAAACTCTGGCATTCCAAGAGACCAAGAAACAGAACTGCAAGGAAAAACCTAACTGTATTCACAGGAGGGCACAAAGTGCTAGAAGTAAAACCTAAACAGAAGCCAGGCCGAACCTTCATTTCTCCTGGTCTACAAAAGGCAAAAAATAAATAAATGGGGGGGGGTATCTTCTGTGAAACCCAAATCAGATCACAACAAAAAA
The DNA here is from genome assembly GCF_965113315.1 of Podarcis vaucheri. Lineage (NCBI taxonomy): Eukaryota > Metazoa > Chordata > Lepidosauria > Squamata > Lacertidae > Podarcis > Podarcis vaucheri. The sequence continues at coordinate 69,660,033 of NC_138764.1, read as the reverse complement.
TATTTTTCTCATATCGGTTCATGGTGAGGGTGTGAACAACAACAACAACAAAATGATACAGTAGTACCATCTGTCACCATCCCTAACAGAGTGAATCACAAGTGCATAACACAAGAGCTTCAGTGCTTAGCTGTTTAACTGATGTCTTGTTTGGTCCAACAGAATGACAAATTGGGAGATAATCATTTTTCTCCATAACGCTCAGGGGTCTAATTAAGGCTAAAGACCCAATAAACAAAAGTATCCCAACAATGAAGGACGGAGGCAGGTGATGCAATGATTTTAATGATTTCAACTGATGCATTTTAGCTTCTGGATGATTTGATACTTTTAAGCCCTTACCACGCGGAGGAATATTTATGTTCAGCAGCCAGTGGACATATTACTTCTTGCCCTTTCTCCTGTCCTCTTCCCCCAAGGTATTTCACACTGCAGTATTTCTTGGGAAATGGGATGGGGACAAATGGACAGCCACAGCAGGTCACAGCACAGTTGTATAGAAGGGAGACTTCAGGAGACTTAGGAGGGCCATATGATCAGAGTGTCTTTGAGACATTCCTCTGCTGGGCGCATGCACACCCCACATACACAGCATGCGCCAGGGACACAACTACCTCTCCAAAAGGCTGCCCTTCATTTCCATGCTTCGTATGTGGATACCTTGCCTATGCAAAAACAAGTGCACATTTTAAAAGGGAAAACAATCTACTTGGCATATTGGCCGCTTAACGCTGCAGGAAGCAGCAGTTGCAGCCTGCCGCAGACCACAGCTGCAGGCGCCCGTCTGGTATCTGGGCAGCCAAAGGATGGCATCATTTCCTCTTCCACCAGCCGCTCAGGATTCTAGGGTGTGCCTGTGATTTTGACTAATCATGGTCAAAGCCTGGAGGTGTGACCTGGGGACGCAGAGAAGATGGATGACTTCTGTCTAGTCTGCTCCTTGGACATAAAAAAAAGCCATGCTGGGGTTCCTCTTGCAGTTGGAACTCAGGCTCCCCACTCGCCACCTGTAGCTCTATGTGTGGGTCTGCCTGTCTTAGACCTTGCTATGAAAGTATTCAGTCACTGTATTTGGAGCCAGGGAAGAATTTGCCTTCAGAGAAACTGGGCCTGTATGGGGGTTTTGCCTACCTCACAGCAATCATTACAACTTGATGGTGGATAAGGCACTGGGGTTTATCCTTAGTCTGGTTGGACAGCAGGTCAGAACCTCCACCACCAGCAGCTGGTCCAGGGAAACAGGGTATCCCCTTAAAGGATTGTGGAGATGCTTCTGCCCAAATGCCCAGATGGAGGTGAGCAAGCCATAGATCCACCCAGGTGATCTCGGGCAGGGTCACCCTGATTTGGTTAAACCTGCCAATATAATCAACCAGGATACACTCCCAATGCCTGGACCAAAACCTGTTGACACAGCTTCAACTTTCTTGAAGTTGTAGTCTATTTAAATCCCAAATGGTAGCCCTGTGTTTACTGCAATTCTGCCAGCTATAGAGCCCACAACTTCTGGCTTCACTGTGGCTGAGGCCCATCATAGCTTTTACCACATTGCTCAGGCTTTGCGTGGAGGTATCTGTTTGTTTAAATGAGACTGGGTGGGTTTTAAAATAGCCTGGTGTTTAGCAATAGAAGGAAGTTATGATAAAAACAGCAGAGTATGATACGAGAAGTGTAACAGATGGCCTTCCTCTATGTAGCTAGCTTCCCCCAGTTTTCTGTTTCAGGGCATTGAAATTGCAGACTTGCAAACAGTCACAGATCAGAAGAGATCAAGCCAAACACAGGCCTTGCAGGGTCACTGTTGGGAACAGGATGCTGCACTGGATAGACTCTAATAGACTGCAATCTTTTGCACACTTTTCTGGGAAGAAGGCCTACTGAACAGCATGGGACTTACTTCGAAGTAAACATGCATAGGATTGTGCTGCTAGTCTATTTTGGCAGGCTGTGCTAGATGATAGACAAGCAGACCAACGAAATTAAAACTACAAGGTTGAAAACCAAAAATAATGAATACTTCAGAACTGTGATGTCTCAAAAAAAGAGAAAGAGCAATATTTTTCAAACCTAGATAAAACTGACGCACAAATCCCTTCTAAACTTGAGCTTCAATAGCATAGCCACACAGAGCCTATGGCTCCTGCTCGACTTTTTCTGCCTGTGACCAAACCCCCCACACAAACTTCATGGCCACTTTGCCTTCCTGACTTTTGCACATGCACAATATTATGCCAGTTATACATATTTATAGTGACTTCAATACAGTCATGATCTTTGCTTTGTAACTAAACCTGCATTGGCTGTATATAGACCTAAAAAAGGTAAAGGTAAAGGACACCTGACAGTTAAGTCCAGTCGCAGACGACTTGGGTTGCGGCGCTCATCTCGCTTTGCAGGCCAAGGGAGCCAACGTACAGCTTCTGGGTCATGTGGCCAGCATGACTAAGCCGCTTCTGGTGAAACCAGAGCAGCGCATGGAAACACCGTTTACCTTCCCGCTGGAGCGGTACCTATTTATCTACTTGTACTGGCATGCTTTCGAACTGCTAGGTTGGCAGGAGCTCGGACCAAGCGACAGGAGCTCACCCTATCGCGGAGATTCGAACCGCCAGCCTTCTGATCGGCAAGCCCAAGAGGCTCAGTGGTTTAGACCACAGCGCCAACAAATGCAAAAAATGATTCCCCCTCCCACTGCAACGCTTGGAGAAATACTAAATGAGGGGCAACGAACTGTAAACAAGGGGTCTCACTGTTCTAGGATGAGCTTCCAGTACAGAAGAGAAAGTGTGTCAAAAAGCATGTTCACAAGGAGAGGTGGGGGTGAGACAGGGTCCTTTGGCAACTGGCTTCCAAGATTCTGAACTAATCAGCTTTAGCTGCGGCTTGGAAAGAAAAATGCTGCAGAAATCAACAGTTTCACTGAATGAGCACATCATAAAATCAGCATTAAGGAGGGGGGGGGACCAGAATTCTGATAGCGAAGGGTAAGGAATGAAGCACCAACTATGTGGGACTGTCATTCATTGGAAAGCTTGTCTGTCTTAAAAGGAGGTGATTCAGAACACAAGTGGGGCACAAAAGAGGAGCAAGAAGTCAGCAGGCTGCTCTTCTCGCCCCTCATGGGTTTTAAGTAGCAAAATTCATGGGGGAAAACAGCCAGTCTGGTCATGTTCTAAGAGGGCCGTGTTCCACACTTCTTGGTGATACAGCACATGCCTCGCCTGCAGAAGGCTCCAGGTTCAGACTCTGGCACCTCCAACTAAAAGGATCTCAGGTAGTAAGTGATGGGGAAGGCTTCCATCAGAGACCCTGGAGAGCTACTGCCAGCCAGCAGAGACCATGAGGAGCTAGATGGACCAAAAGGGATGGGGAGAACGTTGGTTCAGTTCACATTTTAATGCGAACCTGCCTAAATGGGCACTTTCTGAACCAACACACAAACCAAAACACAGCTATCCTTCAAAATGCACACTCCTCTGACTTGTGTGACACAGTCCTTCAAACAAAAAACTTATATTATGAGCCATTGGGAGAAATGTGCACTAAGACACTTGTGAATTTTCATGAGGAGCATTTTTAAAAAATCACAAACTGGGAATGTGGTAAACTCAACTTAAGACTGGGAAAATGAGAGAACTCGGTATCAACAGATTTGTCTATCCCTAGTCTGGCCTGATATAAGGCAATAAGAAAATAAGAGTTTAATGACTTTCCTAGGAAAGTGAAGTCTTGATCAGGGATATCATACTACCTAAGACTAGCTAGCCCTCCCATCCAAGATGGAATGGCAACTTCTCTCAGTTCTCTAGAAAAGAACTAATGCAGCCTTACCTGTTTCTCTTGTGTGCTAGTGGCCCCTTCATAATTCAATTACCAGTGATTTATTCTGTCTCTACAACTGTGAACGCATACTTTATTTCCCCTCTGGCTTTGCAGGAGAAGAGGACAGCATGCCAAAACCTCGTGCAGCAGATATACTCAATTCCTGCTTTGGGAAATGCTCGGGTTTTCATCCACCAGAGCTGCAGTTGTTGAAAAAGGAAAGCCGAGTGCATTTTTTCCATTTCACAGGAGTAACAAAGTATTCATCATAAACACTGGTCTAGGTTGCAGGCTATAAAACATGGAGTTCAGCTGACAGAATGCCTCATAAACTTCCCAGTGCTGAGATATAGAAGACATTTGATTTACTCCGTGTATCTGAACTGAGACAAGCTGCAGCACACGGCACATTTCGCCCTCTCTGCCTCTGGATTCTTTCAATGACGCCGAGACAACCCTCTTCCCCACCCCCTTGGCAGAGCAATTTTTTAATTATTAATTCCTACGGTGGTGCTGAGCCGTTTCCTTTGTCCGGCAATAACCGTGCCCTGGTCTCAGAGTCTCTCTGTGGTGAATGAGTTTTGATGTGGAATGTGATTTGCAGAGAAAGGTAAATTTCCTACCATGTGACTCTCCATGTGGAAACTGACACGGAACAACTGGTTGGGAAGACTGCATCAATGCAGTGGTTGAGTATTTGAATGAGTCCCCCTGCCTACCTGACATTTGAGGCTGGGAAATGTGACCTGCCTTCCTGACTCTTTTCTGCCAGGTAAACCTCTAAGTAGGGACACGGGTGGCGCTGTGGGTTAAACCACAGAGCCTAGGACTTGCTGATCAGAAGGTTGGCGGTTCAAATCCCCGTGATGGGGTGAGCTCCCGTTGCTCCTGCTCCTGCCCACCTAGCAGTTCGAAAGCACGTCAAAGTGCAAATAGAGAAATAGGTAGCGCTCCGGCGGAAAGGTATACGGCGTTTCCATGCGCTGCTCTGGTTCACCAGAAGCGGCTTAGGCATGCTGGCCACATGACCCGGAAGCCAATAAAGCGAGATGAGCGCCGCAACCCCAGAATCGGCCATGAGTGGACCTAATGGTCAGGGGTCCCTTTACCTTTTTATACCTCTCAGTTATGGAAGACTTAATCCCACATCACTGTATTTCTAATGCATTACATTGCTATCTCATCCTCCTTCCACGGAGTCCTAATTTTGTACCCAGTGAGCACAAATTTCAAAAATGTGTGGCCTGCTCTCTATTGCAGCAGGGTAAGTTCCATCCCTGCCTGGCATCTTCAACTGAAAAAGACATGGTGGCATATGATAGGAAAACTGTCTCTTCCTGGGACACTGGAGAACTGTTGCCAGTCAGAGTAGAAAACACCTGGTATAAGGCTGCCTCCTGTGTTACTATGAGAGAGCTGTTCTGTCTTCCATGATCTGCATTTATGCAATGATACCAGGTTGCTGCAGACTTGCAATAGAAGGGAGCAACACTCTAGGAAGGAAAATGAGGGGAGGAAACACTAGGAACAACATTTTTTATAAAATTGGACCATTTCCATAAAACATTCAGGCTTGTGAAAATGTCCTCTTTCGATTTAAATAATAGTATCAGTCCTCCCTTGCCACATGAATAAGCACTCTCAGTGCACGTGTAGCACAGCTAAATTTTGAGTTATACCTGCTGCTGTTCACCCAAATTGCCAGTCATGTGCAATTTGAGGCTTTACCAGCAACGGATAGTTTGAGATGAAGGGTTGGAGTAAGATAGCTCCATCCAAACCACCAACATGTTCAAGCGCAACTTGTGATCTGTTGCAGCTTGATGTGCTGTCATATTTCATCACCGGAACAACATTTCTAAAACTTAGTAATCTTGTTAGTGAGATGTTCAGTTTGTTTGTGATCTGTGCTGATTCATCTCCAGACCAGGCAGTCCTTCCTTCCTGCTATCTGGCACGCATCGTTCTCAGCCTGAGGAACGCATCTGCATGGCTCCTGAGAACCACTGGCAGGTCCCCTCTCACCACTAAGAAATGTGCCTCAATCCCCTTGCACTGAGCTATTGTGGTACGTATTGTTGTACTAATCCTCTCATTCTGACTTCTCAGCGCATTAATCCACTGTGGCATGTGTCCACAGACACCTTATGTAATGAGCCAAAAATAACTATCTTCTGTCAAGCTAAATTTCCCAGGCCTGGTGCATCCCACAAGCTAGGATCCTCATTCTAGGCTCTCCTCCTCCTAACCACTAGACCTCCAAACCACAAACAGTGTCATGTGCCGTATAAGGCTGCCTGTAGGCTTTTCTGTCTTGAGAGTCTTTGCAGAACTTAAAAATGAAATCTCTCATGATGGTGAAGATGCATTAGAAAAAAGTGTAACCGGAATGCAAATAAAAAGAAGGCAAATGTGGTTTTTCAAATTTCATTATTTTTATGCCCATTACATTGTTTTGCATGAAGGCTAATTCCAGCATTGGAACGTGAACCTGTGCTCAGACCTAAAATAGGTGATGTAATGACAAAAATAAAAAGGCTATCTGAAATTGCAAATTGCCCAGCCCCGTGGGGCTTCAAGAACTTCATGAAATTTTTAAGCAGTTTTTTCATATAACATGACTGTTCAAAGCAACAATAATCCACCTGGGAGGCAGGGGCAGCTTGCAAACCCTTGGGGTTATCTGAGTTTCAAAGGTGATTTCCAGACATGCTTGAATCCAGCCCCCTCCTTTTTTTGGAACCTAAGAGCACAGGTGTGAGTAATAATTCCCTACTTCTTTCTATTTCACGCACGCCTCCATTCATCAGATTAGCACCAGACCCCAACCAGTCACCATCGTCATGTAAATTCTGTGGACTGCCTGCTTATAAACCATGTAAAGCCACAATTGCTCTTGACTCATGGAGCATTTCCAGTGTGTGAGGTCTGACTTCAAATGGCTTTCTCAACCCGACAGTCAATCCCAGTTTCCTCCCTGAGTCAGAAGCTGAAGAAACACTGTCTGGAGGTTCCTCGTTAGCCCATCTCTACTCACTCCAGTCCTGTTAGGCATGGTTTCAGTCTGCTCCTCCAGCCTTACTCATGAACCAAGTTCCTGGCTTGTGCATTCAGGAAATGTACTAGGCAGGAAATAGACTGGAAGCCATTTCCTTTACTGTGGGGGAGGGAGGTGATGATGAGCCTACAGAGAAGGTGGAGCCGCACATTAACACAGCTGGAATATAGAGAGCTGCATGGTGCAAGGATGTTATTCTTGGGTCGTGGGAGGAGAACGATTGCCAGCAAGGAGGCTCCAGTGCCTTGGGCAACAGCACAGCCAGCCACTCCCTTGGAAGAGAGTCATTGTTTCCTATTTTTGCATAGCAATGAAGCAGCCACTTTCAAAGATCAGCCCAACAAGAAGACAGGATTTGATCTGAGAGCTCTCCAATCCAGAGACCTCAGTTTCTGAATAGCGATGAACATGAGTGGGTGGGAATGTAGCGGTGACCTACATTTCCAGGCTACTTGGTTATGAAGAGACACAGTGGGGAAAAGGATGGAGGTGATTTGTGTGTGTGCCTGTTCCCTGGGCTCTCCCGTGTCTCCTTTGGCTGGCAATGACACGGGGCTCAAGCTCCTGGAATTTTATTGCAGATCTTATCAGTCTAACAACTCACTGATTCCAGTGAGCTGAAGGACAACAAGAGCATGCAGTCCTTTCTTTTTTAAAAAAAAACAAAACAAAACACAACTCCGATTAAATTGTAAACAAGTGATGGTTATTAACACTAAACCAGTTTAATTCCACTCAGCAAATGACAGCCAAATCAAGAAAGCAGAGATGGCCGATGTTTTATGTGTCTTTTTTAAAAGAGCATTCTATTGATCTTTTAGTAAAATAGCATTGATCAAGTCCAACAAAACCTCTAGAGTGTTACATGCTTATATCAGTCCAATATAAGAAGGAGAAAAATGAGCGAGGGCACTGTCAAATTACTGGCTCATTGAATATATTGCCAAGGCTTTAACTATCTGTGACACAGCCTCTCCATAAGTAAGCAAGAGTGGCTGGAGGTCTTACATCAGCGTCACTTCTGCTTACATAATTGATACGTGGGGGATCAGGCCAGTGGCCCATCTAGTCCACTGTGGACAACTGGGTGCCTGTGGGAAACCCCCAAGCAGGATTTGAGCAGAAGAGCACACACACACCCCTTTCCCCTGGTTGCCTGCCACTTCTATTCAAAAGCACTGCTGCCTCCGACTGTGGAGGCAAAACATAGCCATCTTGGCTACTCGCCATTGATAGCCCTCCTGTCTAACCCCATTTTAAAGTATTTTTGCATTCCTGCACTGCCCCATTGTGGACTTATAACATTTAAAAATTTTAAATTTTAATTGCCTCACTTGATCTGCATGGTTTTTTGCATTAAAAAAGAAGGTTCACTATACACACTAAACAACAACCTGTCATTGCAATAATGGCTGCAATCCTAAGCACATTTACCCCAAAGCATACTGAATTCAATGTGGCTTTCTTTAGAGTATATATGTTCTGTGTTCTTCACTGTTGGATAGAAGAAGGTGCTCCTTGCCAAGCAGGGGTAAGAATCTTCTGAAATTTCCCCTGCTAACCTGTCCTTCCCCTTTCTTTTTGGCCTCTGGCTTCCCTAGAGGGCAAAGGTGGGAAACCTGTGGTCCTCTGGGAGTTGCATGACCTCCCATGAGGCACCCACAACAAAGTCAGTGGTCAGAGATCATGAGTGTTGCAGTCACAAGTTCCCTTCCCTGTCTTAGTGATAGTGAGTTGCCCAAGGGTAGATTTCTGAATGCTCATTCATTACCCTATGACTACAGTACGCAAGTGAGGACTTGCATGCAGAGAAGAGACGTCACAGGTTTGACAGAGCTAGCATACCCTTAAATATAGGACTTCATTTATTTTAATCATTTGCATGCTCACCTGGTAGTCGAGTGATAACAAGAGGCATACCATCATGTATGGATCAGCCATAAGACCATGCAAAAAATATCCATAGCTGAGATAAGCGTGCAAAAACCAGTTCTAACAACAACTACAACAAGGCGCATTTTGTTTCAGGACCTACTAGCATCAATGGCTGGGGCAACCCATTCACATGGACAAAATGCAAATAAAATTAACAACAACTAGATATGACATCACAGATCAGATCTCTCAGTGTCTTTTTCTTTAATTAAATTATTTTTCACCGCCCTTCATCGTAAGATCTCAGGATGGTTAACAGAATAAAATACAGGATAAACAAGTATATACCGTATTTTTCGCTCTATAACACACACCCAACCATAACACGCATGTAGTTTTTAGAGGAGGAAAATCTGTAGGCATGCCACCCATAGGCATTTCCTCCATAACACGCACAGACATTTCCCCTTACTTTCTAGGAGGAAAAAAGTGAGTGTTATGGTGCAAAAAAATACGGTAATTTATTATTAAAAGCAAGTGGGGGAAATCTGATTTTGAACATGGTGCTTTTGCCCCTGCATTTTCACAGCAGAGGAACCAGCAGAGGAGGAGGAGGAGGAGGAATCTTGCACATGCTGGTGTATTTGCATAGACACAAATAATTACTATACTATAAATAGGAATACAATACATCTAACCACTGCAGGAAAGACTTTGACCCAGGTGCATACTTAGCTTGCTATTCAGGTGGCAAGTGTTGATGGGCAGATTCAGGGCCCCTGCTCTCCCCTCGTATGATTATTTGCCTTTAAGTTAGACTTGGGTCAGATGGCCCTTCCAGTAGAGGACACCTTCTAACAGAGAACTCTTCCTCCAACATCCCTTCGAATATAGGACTAGCCTCTATAAAGTCAGACATATGGCCTCCCTACCCTGTACTGTTTTCCAGCCCCAACCAACGGCAGGGCAATGATATTAGCCACCAAGGGGACAAAGGCAAGTACCCATATTTCAGCTGGGGATGGGAAAATCTGTCGATCTCAGTTTCTCTCGGTTTCTCATTGTTCCAATCTTAGTTCAGTTATTCATATTTATCCTTCAGTTTGTGAATTTTTACAGAAAGTCCAAATGCAAATTTCAGCAAATTTCTCTCCATGTGGATATTTATACAAATACATATTGCCTACATATTACACATTTTTGCAAAGCAATTTGCCCTAATATAAAGCATGTTATTTTCACTAAGATATGCACTTCTATATTATCCCAGTATATATGTGTATTCTTTCACACATTATCTAGCTGGAGAACTGCACTGCAAAATTCAGAGAAGTGTGAATTTTGAAGGATTGCTGTGTTTCAGTGTATTGTTTCAAAAAGTACAAATTAGATTGGTTTGTCATTCAATTAGAACTGAATTGAATTGCTCCCCCTCCCTAACTGAAGCTTGTTTTTGTGCCTCTGTAGCCAATACAGCATGGGGGGGGGCAATTTTCCAAGGAAAAATGGGATGAGAAGAATTAAACCTCCCTACCACCACCAGTGCTGTAGCCCCAATCCAAACTGCCTTATCAACAAAACAAAGGACATTGGACCTCCCACATCACATTAACCTCAGCCCTGAAGATGTGTGGAACTTGTGAATTGCATGACCTGGGTCATACAAACTCCCCGAACATGTTCAACACACCTTCGGGAGGATGATTGGCAAACTGGAGTCTGTGGAGTTCAAAAGACACAGATCAACTACCTTTGCTTTTCACCCACTTTATGATGTTCAGCTTAAGATACAGATCAGAAATACTGAAGTACAAGGTGCCACTATCCAGTGTCTTAAGCAAATGCTCTTGGGAATTGTATTTTTGCAAGATACTGCGGAAAAAAGTTGTATAAAAAAGTTGTATAAGAACCACATTAGGAAACCACGTTAGGAAACCATTAATCTTGTAATTTTGAAACTGGCACAACTTGTGATAAAATCCTGACTGTTTCTTGCTAAATAATAGCAGCTGTCACCATTTTTTTTTAAAAAAATGCATTTTTCAAATCACATTATCCCAAAAGCAGATATTACATGATTCACCACAACATATTTATTAGTGTTGGAAGGCAACCTTGCCTTCCAATAATTGATAAATTTCACAGGAATCTGCAATAACAATGAAAAAACGTTACGCCTTTGTTCAAGAAAACCACATCATTTATTCAAATCAGAGTACCACAGAAGTCTCTTTGGTACAGTGATTTAATAGACATTGTGCACATGAACAGCAAGTCCTGTTCATATGTCAACCTATCATTTCCCTACAGTTACTAATGTATTCTAAACAGAGGTGGCTCCATGTCTTGGGGGCGCACTTGGAGAAGATTCCTGCAGGGAGCCACCCTTCTTGAATAGCCTAAACTTCTACTCCCCCTGTGGCTGCTGCCCATTTGCTCAATTTGTCCTTCTGAACCCAATCTGTTATGCTGACCAGAGGGAGAGGCCAAGACCTGTAGAGGAAGCCAAGGCAGCTTCTCCTGTTGCTGCTCTGAAGTACCACTAGCAAGCAGGGTCACAGGACTCAGGGGGAGGGTGTGGCAGGAGGGATGTCAGAGAATTCCAAGGAAAACAGAAATCACTGGTGTTTGCTTATTTGTTCTATGTTCAGAATGGAAGTCAATCCAGTGAATATGATCTGTGTTCACTATTGTTGCTTTCAGTCTACAAAAAATGCGTACAGTGGTACCTCAGGTTAAGTACTTAATTCGTTCTGGAGGTCCGTACTTAACCTGAAACTGTTCTTAACCTGAAGCACCACTTTAGCTAATGGGGCCTCCTGCTGCTGCCACGCCGCCGGAGCACAATTTCTGTTCTCATCCTGAAGCAAAGTTCTTAACCTGAAGCACTATTTCTGGGCTAGCGGAGTCTGTAACCTGAAGTGTATATAACCTGAAGCATATGTAAGCCGAGGTACCACTGTAATTGATTATGTTTCTTGGCTGTGCACATTGTGTTCCCTCTGCATTAAAATGAACGGGGTGGAATACTGTAATGACAACATAACGTAACACACAATTTACATATTTATGTACTTTACACCTCAAAGTAAATTGTATAAATTCCATATTTTATTCATCCTGCTGCCCACTGGGGCTAATTATTTTTTGCAGAAGACTGCAAAAAGAAACTGCAGCAGAAAAGAAGCAGTGCTGCATATAATAAATACAGGATGAAACAACAGCAACAACAAAAAGCCTTATTACAATCCTAGTGGTCAGTTGTTCTCTGTTGGTGCCCTGATTATATGCCCTACCTATACATGGGCAGATAACTGATCAGTAGCGGCTAGGGTTTTCAAACTGGTTTTCAAACAGTGAAAATCCGGACAGAAACATTTTTTAGCCTTTTTAAAAGGAAAAACACCCAAAATGACACTGCCAGCATGGGTTGCTATACAGCCGGATTTTCCCAGATATTTTAGCAATTCTTGCATGGACACTGCCTCTGACGGCAGTATTCCAGATATGTCTGGGATATAATACACACACACACACACACACACACACACACACACACACACTTTACTACTGAAGGAGAGTAAACTACTTTGGTTCAAAAAGGGAACATCCAATCCTATGCATGCTTGCTTAGGAGTATGTCATACCAAATTCAATGTGACTTGCTCTTGCGTGTGTGAATAATATTGAAGCCTTTGTTGTTTTAAAATTATAGATAATTTACACTTTGCTCAACTATTAGGGCTTATCCACACTTACCTTTCCTCCATGCTTTCCAGGCACAGTCTGCACTTTTAAGCTCTTTGTCCAAGTGCTCTTTTCCCCCTCTAGACCTTTCCCTGCAAACACCCACTTTTTAAATTGTGAATAATCTGACTTGTCATTCGTTCAGCTTTAAAGAGTGAGATTTCACAGGGAAAGCTTGAAGGCAAAAAGGGGGGGGAGTGCTTGGACATAGAGCTTTAAAGCATGGACCTGGGCCTGGAAAGAGAGGGGTGAAAAGTAGGTGTGGATAAGCCCTTAGATATTGTCTTGGGGGATTGGTTCACTTTAAGAATTTATATTTATTCCACTTGACAAATGTCTAACAGGAGACATTTTGCATTCAAGGCATGCTCATGGCCAGCTCTGCAAAACAAAGGGCTTAAGCGGTCCCTCTTGTGGTAATCTGTGGTTCATTTTCTCTTTGCATGTGAGCAGTAAATTAAACAGGGAATATCTGCCACCACAACGAAGAAAATAATTTACTATGGCTAAACCAATATCTGAAGAAAGGCAATGGAAAATTAAGCATAAGGACAAGATGATGGAGGACAATTCTGGAAGGTGGAGTGGGAGCCAAAAAGCCCACAGTCAGATTATAGGAGCAGAGCATTTCCTCTAGGAATGGGATATGGTCCTCAACATTAAATTTCTTGTTTGCATTTCTTTCTTTTCTTAACAAGTCAACATAAGCACACAATTCCAGGAAAGAATGAAGAAACGCCACTTCTCTGCTGCTATATTAGACTCCTCTCCTTGGTTCCAGATGCATATCACATCTTTTACATAAGAACATAGGAGTCTGCTGGATCAGGCCAATGACCCATCTAGTCCAGTATCCTGTTCTCACAAAGGCCAGCCATATGCAGTGGCGTAGCGTGGGGGGGTGGGGGGGTGGCCGCACTGGGCGCAACATCTGGGGGTTAGGGTTAGGGGGTGCAAATCCACGGGTTAGGGGGCGCAAATCCACGGGTTAGGGGGCGCAAATTACTTGCCTTGCCCCGGGTGCTGACAACCCACGCTATGCCACTGGCCATATGCCTGTGGGAAACTCCCAAGAAGGACCCAAGCACCAGAGCATTCTCTCCTCCTGTGGTTTTCAGAACTGGTATTCAGCAGCATTATTGCTTCCAGCTATGGAGGGGGGCAGAGCCTTCATGGGTAGTAGCCATTGATAGCCTTCATGAACTTGTCCAGCCCTCTCTTAAAGCCATCACTGCCTCCTGTGGGAACAAGTGTTGACATTATAGGGTTGGGCTTACCCTGGAGAAGGGAGCTTGGTTTCCTTTCTCCACGCGAGGGTAATAAAAAAAATGCAAATATTAAAAGTGTACAGAAAAAAGCAAACAAATTCACTGAACAGGTGATGTTGCTTATCCAGCTCCCCCCCCCAAAAAAAATATTTCTCTGTGCATTTATTTTATAGTGAGAAATAGCAAGGTATCGTGTTGCTTTAGGCTCCATTGAAATGAACAGGAGCTGTGCAAGAGCTTTGATGTGAACTTAGGAGAGAGAATATCCCGGAGGGTTGTGCCTAAAATGGCTGCTTACAATTACCAGATGGTACTGCTGAAGACCAGTTTCCACTGCCTACAAATTACCCATTTGATATAGTGATGCTGCTATTCTCGGAGCCATTTAAAACAAAGTTTGCTTTAGGTAACCTGGAAACCTGAAGTGCTGGGAATTATTCCCTTACGGTGCTGCCTCTCGTATCTAAACTTGCTTCCGTAATGATTGCCATATATCGCATGTGGTCATCCTGATGCCAGTCTGGCAGAGGAACTGGATTTCCTCCATGAATTGGACTTCCACGAGATAAGAAAGCCAAATATTTGCCAGCGTTTAGCAAACAGCTGCAGAGAGAAAGGCACAGAGATGCATTGCAGCAAATGACATTTAAGACATTTTCTTCCACATAGGTTGCATTTTAAGCAGAGTACAAAACACAAAAATTACCAGGCCGCTTAGCTGCTACTCTGGAGTGAATGTGGCAATGTAACACAGAAAAGAACCGTGTTCACACGATCAGGCTGCATCAAAGATCTATCTGATGTAAGAGATGGCCTACATTCAGTCTGTTTATCCTGCATACTGCTTTCCCACTTTTCATTCATTCTGTCTTTCTTTGCCCGAGTGGGCTGCAATGTTCTTGCATGAAGCTTCTTGCTATGTTTGCTATTTTTTCTGAAGATCTCTCCCTAGGGGCCCCTCCAGATGTCCTTTTTATTGTGCTTTAATTATGATTTGTGCTCACAATGCCATTGCGGCAGTCACACGCAATTCTGCTTTCAATACTGTTTATACCTCCAAAAATTGCGGCAGTCACGCTGCTTCCTTTCCAACCAGTTCATATCCTACAACTTCCTGCTGCAATCCCATAGGGTTTTCTGGATCACAAATGATCTGGTTTCTTCATCTTCCACTTTCACTGCCCAACAGCCTCTCCAGGCAGCAGAAATGTGGTAGCACTGGTGAAGCATCACAAAACAAACTGAAGCAAAATAACTCCACCAATAATACACCACCACAGTGTCCATAACATGTTGCAGAATGCATATGCAGTAAAACATCAGCTGGGAGATGGCCAACACCTTACAATCCAGCACTAAGATCACCTGAACTACAGCTGCACTTAAGTGACAGTTGATCTCTCTCTCTCTCTCTCTCTCTCTCTCTCTCTCTCTCACACACACACACACACACACACACACACACACACTTATTTATAAGACTCAGATAAGTTAAGGGACCACCCAAACAAGGTTCTGCTTTGTTGATACCTTTGAACGAACCATAGAATCATAGTTGGAAGTATCGCTGGCAACTTTCCCCTTTTCTTGCAAGGAATCCTATTCGGAATAAGGGAATTTCCCTTAAAAAAGGGAAAACGTTGACAGCTATGGTTGGAAGAGATTCCAAGGGTCATTTAGGCCAACCCCCTAAAATGCAGGTATTCTGCCCACAGCCGCCCCTGGTTAACAGCCAGATGCATTAACCTATTGCAACTTCAGTTCCTCTGGTAAACACTCAAAGTTGTATTCCTACCCCCCCCCATTTTCTCCTACCTAGGGTCTTTAAGCACCATCCTACAGACAAAAGTAAAGGAGTGGGTGCCTTATCTTACTGTGCTCTGATCCCCATTCTCAATATTTCATCTTGAGCAAAATCTTCCCAGCCGTTCCATCATCATCTCCTGCAAGATCTTCCATCATGCTGCATTCTTTTCTTTTTTTTAACTAGCCTCCAAAGAGCCATCAGGCTGCATGAAATAGCCACTCAATGGTTTGCCTACATTACTCAAAATCATGACATTATAACTTGGCAAACAATAAACTCTATTAATTTCTCCCCTGCTTTAGAATGAATGTTCTGTCCGGAGCCAGCCTCTCACTGAGCAAAGCAGATTGCAACGAAGCTCAGAGCACTCACCCAGCTGGGGCTCAAAGAAACTCCTGTTGCAGACTCCCCTGATGTTTCTGAGATCACAGCAGCAACACAAAGAATGACAGCACATTCGTCTTGGAAACAGTGATGCTATAAATCTAGCTGTAAGCCAAATCACCAGGAAATGTTGGCAATCCCAGCGGGGGCAGCCAGGGCAAACTGGGCAGGCTTGGTGACTGGATAACTTTTTAAGACCAGGACTTACAAGAGATGGGAAAACTGAGATGAGGAAGGTGAAACAGCTTGATCTCGCTGGGATTACAGATCACACCCACACTCAGGCTTTCTGCGAAGCTATAAAACTATATGCAATCACACTAAACACTTTGAGCAGGATGAGGCAGGTTTACTGTCCTCTACATGACTGTTCTATAGGATCTGCATAAGCACAGAACTAGAGCACACCATTCATCATCTTCAAGGTGTCCCCGTTCTTTTTTCCTTTTTATTAAAAATAATAATAATTCTAGTCCTCAGGTCTGTGCAGATAGACTAGGAAGGGCATGGTCAATCCCTAGTGAACCATTAGAACCTGGGATGGAAGAAGAGAATCTGAGCATGATCCCAGTGGGCAATGGTAGGATTACAGTGTCCTAGCTCTTTTGTTCCTTGCCATGACTACCAAAAGAGGAATGAATTGTACACGTATTGTCCTGATGTGCCGTAATTTTTGCAGGTTGCACAGTTTTGGTCATCTTGGTCCATTAGCTGAACTACCTAGGGGTATCTTTGTTTCCCTGCTATAATAGCTTCCTAAGTTAACAAGTTCCTATTACACACCATCCTGAGAAGACTGAAGTGTCTATCCTAGCTCGGGCCCCTCCATTGCTGATTTTGAACCTGGGTGCTAATGGAGAAATGTGGAAAACAAATCAGTATCAACAGAACTCCTCTTGTGTGGATCAAGCAGTCCATGTCGGCCCCATTATAATTTGCACTTGCCTGTGAAATGGCTTAAAAGAGACTGATGGAGGAACCATCACTGGAACTGATCAAGTATAGCATAGTGCCAAGAATATGCACTGAAAAATCCTTGGTTCAAACCTCACAGCAGCCAATTCCATACTTTGTAAACAGCTGTGTTCAGAAGAATTTTATTCCCAAGTAGGAATGGAAGAGAAATTTGCTTCACAATTTCATTTGATTCAGAATATCACATTCCCACTTTCCTGCACAATATGCAGTCTGAAACACAGCTATCCTTCAAAATTTGCCTGAACCTTTTGACACAGTTCTCGAACTGTTTACAAAAATGGACGTGCGTGCATAAAAATGAAGATTTTTATGAAATTTGAATACAAAATGCATTGTATTAGGAAAAATGAATACATTAATCAAAGCTGCATATAAAAATGTGTTTATTAGGAGAAATTTGTCCTAATGTGCAAATTTCAAGAAGATTAATAAAAAAACACAAATTGCTGCAAAATGTGGAAAACTGAATTCAAAACTGGAAAAAGGAGAACTTGAGAGAACTGAAATTGACTGATCCTTCCATCTGTACTCTCAAGTAAGTGTGCATTGGATTAAGCCCAAGTGGCCGAAAGCAAGCTGCTGCTCTTTCAGTCCCAGCCCCATATCTGCAAAATGGGGTTGATGATGACAATGCCAGGGCTATTTTAAGCATCAAAAAGTTAATGTATGTGATACCTATGAAAAATCTAGGCCATTGGGGCCACTAGAAGGAAGAATTAGGTTCAAAAAGGAGGAGGAAGCAAGCACCGCTGAACATGGTGGGACTTACTTTCAAGTAAACATGCACTGAATGTGCTTAGCTTTCATGTATTAAACAAGTTCAAATCAGTAACATTCCCCCATGGGTGTATGCTGTTGTTACACTTTTTTAAAAACAAGAAGGGGGGTTTGGCTATTTTGTATTTCTGATTATTCAGAAGAAAAACAGTTGCCACTGAACCATTTACAGATCAAAGGCACTCTCAAAACCTTCAACTTCTGTTGTGGAAAAAGATAGACTCCAAAACACACAAGTTGTATCTAAAATAAGACATGCTTCCTTTCCAAAGCTCTCTTCAAACTTATTATGCTGAAATATTCTAGTGAGAGAGGAACCATCATCCTGAAACCTTTCCTGAAAGGAAATGGACAGCTTGTCTCTGGGGATTCCTAAGGGCTGACCCTCACAATATTTTTCTCTTTTGTTGGGGAGCGAAGTCTCATCTAGAGACCTTGCAGTTGCCTGTGCTGCAAATGTAAGAGATGGATCGTGTAAAGAAGGGCTGGTGAATCTTATTTTTTGGCCCAAAGGCTCCATTCACCCTTGGCCAGCTCTCTGGGAGACTGCATTCCAGTGGTGGGTGGCTGCACTTTGCTGCACTATGTACCCACACAGAGGCATGCAACCATGCTCTTCAATGATCTGTACAGATCCGCTGAGGAGATCATTGTCCTCTCTTGGCTCATCAAATGATGGATCTCATGTCAGTGGTGGGGCCAACTGAACCCCTGCTGGGCACTGGACTCACCTACCAAAGTGTATTGTTGACTTAATTTCCTTTCACTGCCAAATAGATGAGGTCTTGGGGGCCCAGAAAAAATGGGTGGGAAAGACCAGGTCGGGCCCTGGAACTGGAGATTGCTCCACAGGCAACTTTTATAGGTGTAGCTAGACTACAACTGGAATGGAGCTCTAGGTTGGTTCTGGACATGGAGTTTCACCAGGAAGACCCAGTCCTATGAGGAAAAGTAGAAAGAACTGGAAGTGGCTAGCTTGGAGGAAGGAAGACAGAGACAACATGATAAGCTTCTTTAAATAACCAAAGGGCTGTCACCTAGAAGAGGGCAAAGTATTGTTCTCTGCTGCTGTACAGGACTTAATGAGCTTAAGTTTCAATTGAACATTAGGAAATACATCATAATGGTTGGCAATGGAAGCAGCTACCAGGTGGGAGGTGTCTCTTCCTCCCTGGAAGTTGTCAGGTAGGAGGGGAACAAATGCAGAGCATGTTGGAGATGCTCTAGCTCTGGATTGCCTGCATTAGGCCACTTGACCTGCAAGGGCCTCTCCACTCTAAGCTTTTGTGATGCTCCAACTCTATGATTCTAGTGCCTGCCTGTGCTGGTGGCAGCGGATTGATTCCCCATTACTGGTTAATCCACCGATTTTTTCACTGTTACACTCATTTAAAGCACATAGCTTCCTCCCGAAGAATCATGGGAACTATAATTTACTCACCACAGAGCTACAATTCCCAGCTCCCTTAAACAATTCCCAGCATCCTTTTCAAACCATATTTATCACTAAAAGGCCCCTGGGTGATAATGTCTGAGGAACTTGTTTTGCTCTACCGTGTGTGGAGCAAACTGGTAGAATGTTGCAGGAAGGAGGCTATTTTCAAATCTTTCACCCTTGTCTGAACTTCCTATGCGGGAAAAGAACATGGGGTGAGGGATTACTTTGGCTCCTATAGTACAGGAAACGCATGATCACTTCATGTTCATGGTGACTGGTTGTTTCCGCTGCTTCTTCCCACAGCATCCAGATTTGAATCAGCTACAATGCTGCAATTCACTACCCACAATCCTTCACTGCTACAGCTTTGACTCATGCTAAGAAAATCTTGGAAGCCCCACTATTGTCTCAGCACAGTAGAAGATGGTGTAACTCGGTATCTAATCACAGCACACTCTGGCCAGGACATAAAGCCTACACAGAGAGCATAACTCAGATGAAAAGGGTAGTGCAGCATAGGGTTTTATCTCTCTGGACACATGACATATGGACTTAGAGCTCACAAGGGGGGGCTGTGGCAAGGGAAGCAGTAGAGAAAGGAAGTTTAGGGAAGTTTTTAATGTTTGATGTTTTATCGTTTTTAATATTCTGTTGGGAGATGCCCAGATGGGCTGAGGCAACCCAATCAGATGGGTGGCATACAATTAATTTATTATTATTGTTGTTGTTACACTTAGTTTTCACAAAACAGCCTGACTTCATGACACTCTTTGAAACTTGAGCACATTTCTAGGTTGAAAGACATCCCCTATAGTTGCATTCACTATTATTAGTGCTAATTACGGTATTCAGGTGGGGGTCAATATATGCTATTCTACTTTCAGTATTGCTTGTGCCTGCAAATATTTTGTTGCCGTCATACTTCTTCATTACCAATCTGTGTGTCCTGCAGCTTCCCTGTAAGCCCTGGACCTTTCCATACCACAAATGTCCCAGGGGTTTTGTCAGTTTTTGTCCTGCTTTTGTTGCATTACACTGCAAGAGTGCCCCTCCAGGCAGCAATAAAGCAGGGAGGGGAAAACATTGCAGAACAGGTAATAAAGCAGAATGGTGTGTGGATGGTGCAGTATGAATCAACCACTACGGCACTGTTATTGTGTCAGTACCATGTTGCAGAATACACTCACAAAAGACACACATCCCTCAGGATTCAAACACCAAACTCTACTCTGAGAAACAGTGGTGCCAGGATAGAGCACCCCACGGAAGTAAAGAAGGGAAGTGGGCAAGCATGCTACAAAATGCAACCTCTGAAAATAAATCTTCCCCCGCAAATACTGTGTTTTGTCTGAACTGTATTGCTCCAATACTCTTCCCAACCCCAGCAGTGGTGCTTCCAGAGCTCACTGATTTTTTTACCTTCCACCAGCAGTGAAGCTGAATCAGGGAGAACCTATTGCAAACCTGGTCATCTTGCCCTGGAACCCTTTCCTGTCTCTGGAATTACCCATCACAGCCTACAGCTATGAACTGGGCCCCATAGCGGGTTATGGCTTCCTGCTCCTGTCATTTCCAGGCACATTCTGGGCTGCCTGGGACACTAATATTATCAGGAAGCACTTGCGGTGGAATGCTTGATCACATCTGTTCAGGCTGCCCTGGAGGGAGGGCATGGTTGTTCCCCAGGGGCCACTGGACCTTTGGCACTCTGGCACAACATCTGACCGCTGGGAGCCTCCTCCGCCCCCTCAACATTGAGGGAGCCTAGCCCTTTGGCCAGGGAGTTTGAGGGGGGCTCTTAAATGAGCCAATTCAAAATAGCAACACATCTTCAGCTTCCTAGACATTTTTCTTCTGCTCCAGCCTTCTTCATCTGTGGAGTAGTGTGCTTAATGAGTCTTCCCTTCTCATTGACACCTGTCAGGGCCCCCAAGGAGCATTTGTTTGCCGCCACCTGTCAGGTGCATAATAGCAGGTAAATGGAAAGAAATTGAGAAGTAATTTCCTGTAACATTATGTAGGAGACAAGCTCGCAGAGCGATTATCACTCCGATGCGTTTCGTGGCTCTGTCTAAGGAGGAAGCAGGAGAATCAGCCCCCTGGAACAAAGCGCTTTCTTAAAGGAGCTTGGGGAGAAAGAAAAACTATTTCTTAACTTCTGTTTGCTTCTTCAAAACAATGTTTATTTTATCACCAGGCCAGATGGATTTGGGTGGATATGCAATTCAGAGCAGGGAGCAAAGCTCATTGGATTTTATATACCAAAGTGAAAGCAGTAGGCAAAAGGCAAAAAAAGAACTGGAATCTCCTTTTGGGTCTCTTGATTGCTCTTGAAGAAGGAAACCTGTAGACTCCACAAACATTGTTGGATTCCAGCTCCCATCAGCTCCAGCCAACACTGTCTGTCATCCCTGCCGCACAGCAGAATTTAGCATTGAGACTTCAGAGTCCAAAAAGGAGGCTGAAGGCAAGAGGAGCCCTACTGCATCAGACCCAAGGCCCATCTAGGTCAGCTCAATGTCATGCTTCAGGGGCTAAGGTCCACGGCACAGGAGATATAAGCCATCACCAAAGTACTCACCAGTGAAGACAAGGTTGCAGATACAGCACAGCACAGCACAGTACAAACAAACCAAAGTCAAGCAGGAATAATCAGTCTAGGCCCAAACATGACCCAGGGACAAAGCCAGGCAACAGACCATGGTCAACATTGCAAGAGGCAATGATAACCTACACTGGAAGGGCTAAAGAAGGAGGGTTTATATACTCTGGCCTCCTCACTTTCTTCCTAACCATAGCTGCTGGTGGTGAATGGGTATCAAGGATTGCTTACTCACAAGTATACCCCTCTACTCATGAGTAGATGCATGCTTTGCCATAAGTCTTCAGTGTGGACCTGAGGCTTTTGCCTTCAGGGCACTCAAGGATATGGGGGGGCAGCTCCTCCTCCTCCTCTGACGGTTCTAGGGGTATCAACCCGGAGGGCCCCTAAAAGGGATTATCAGTATTGGGTTCAGGAGGCCTTGCTTGTTCCTCTTCAACCTGTGGCATATCTGGTTTGTACTTTGAGGACTTCTTGCCTGGTACCAGGTCAAGACTAGAGGGTGACACTCACACTGGCCAGTTAGATGGGAAGTTCACAAGCAGGACATGAAGACAATGTATCTCTCCCTCAGTTATTCCTTATCAGTTGGTATTTGGATGAAGGCAGCCTCTAATCCTGGAAATAGCATGCAGGTGTCATGGCTACTCAGCTACTCGGCATTGATAGCCTTCTCCTCCTTGAATTTGTCTAATCCCCTTTTAAAGCTGTTCAAGTTGGTGCCTATCACCGCATGCTGAGGTAGCAAATGCCATAGTTTAACTTAGGGTTATTGTTAGGGGGACTTAGGGATCCAAAGCTCCAAGTCACTTGTGCTGCTCCCCGCATCTCCTGCCTCTTCCTGCTCCTTGTCAAAAACATAAGGTGATACCTAACAAATTCTTTACAGAGTAGACCTATTGAAATCAATGGACCTCAGTCATGCCTATTGAATTCAGCAAGTCTACTCTCAATATGATGGACACTGAATACATCCCTGAATACATCCCAATATCTCAGAGAGAGATTGGTTTTACTTCTCTGTGGTAAAACGGCCATTACAAAACATTCTCTTCCTCGTTGTGTGATTTCAAGGTGGGGAAAGTACTGGAAAATCTGGATAAAACAATGGCATCCATGTTATTGGGTAATGGAGCCACATGTTAATATTGTGTCAGCTAAGTTGGCTTTCGGCAGCAAAAAGGGCCTCTGGGTCATATTTTTCAACAAATGACATCTAACCACGCAGCTAAAATTCTGCATTGCTAAAACCTCAAGATTTTCATTTAAACAGCAAAATCAAACATTATTTGTTATGAGGAAAGATCATATTTAATATTTCCTTTAATTCCCTATTATAGCACACAGGATAGCTTCGAAGGTGCAAAACAAGTGTGCCCTTAACTCACAGCTCCGCTAACAAAAGCTTCAAATAATTAATCTATTGATTAAAGCTTGCAACCCTAGTTAAAACAGAATCACAGCTGATTAAAGATGACAGTCAAATGACAACATTCTCACTGTCTAGGTATCACATCCTCCAGAAAACAGAATATAGCTCATTAGCGGCAGATAGTTCAGTTCACATATCTGCAAGAGAGAGAGAAAAATATCTGACTAATGGAAGTGTGCTTTTCTTTTAGACAGGGTGTCCCAAGCGTTCAAGCAGATTTGGCTTTTTGAACATCAGGTGTGTAGGACCCACGTTGACAAGCCCAATGTTCACATTAAAGGATATATTCTGAAGGCTGAAAATACCATGAGCATCCAAACAGCAAAGAAACAACAAATTAGAAGGAAGGTTTTAGAAAGGCCGAAGCCATGGAAGGGTTGGAAATGGTCAGGGTTCCTACTCTGCAGACAACAGCTCACTCCACCGGTGGTCAGGAGGAAAACAATGAATGGATAATCCTGAGGAGTTGAGCCAGAATCAGCCGCATTACAGGGCTGCATAGGGAGCCTGCTGGCTTCTTGCGACATTCAGCCTCAGTTGTCCTGGAAGCTGTAGGCTTTTTAATGGGTTTTTGTAGATTCAATTCCTAGTATCTCCAGGGATGGCTGGAGGAGAAGTGCATCTGAAATCCTGGAGAGCTGCAGGCATTAATGAGCTCAAGGAACTCATATGTTTCTAAACTGTTTGTAACACACCTTAAGGTAAAGGTAAAGGTACCCCTGCCCATACGGGCCAGTCTTGCCAGACTCTAGGGTTGTGCACTCATCTCACTCTATAGGCCGGGGGCCAGCGCTGTCCGCAGACACTTCCGGGTCACGTGGCCAGCGTGACAAGCTGCATCTGGCAAGCCAGCGCAGCACACGGAACACTGCTTACCTTCCCGCTGGTAAGCGGTCCCTATTTATCTACTTGCACCCAGGGGTGCTTTCGAACTGCTAGGTTGGCAGGCGCTGGGACCAAACGACGGGAGCGCACCCCGCCGCAGGGATTCGAACCGCCGACCATGCGATCGGCAAGTCCTAGGCACTGAGGTTTTACCCACAGCGCCAACCGCGTCCCTAAAACACCTTAGCTTTTCACATTTTATTTTAAATTGGGTAATGCTACAAAACATGATGGAAAGAAGCAGAAATTCCAGCAAAGGAAGAATGGATACCAAAACTTACGGAATACTGTATGCAGAAATGGCGAAACTTACTGGAAGAGTAAGAAATCGAGAGAACAAACTTTTTATAAAAGAATGGAAATGGTTTATTGAATATTTTCAGATAAATTGCAAACAGATTAAAAACATGAGCAGGATTATTGTAATAACCTGCAGTTTCATAAGAGTATATATTTAAAGTAGATAATTAAATGAATGTGGATATGCAGAAGATATTTAAAAAAAAAATTAAGGGACTGCAGAAAGAGGGGGAAGGAAGTCAAGCTTTGAAATCTTAAATTGATTGTAAAACTAATGAAATGTATAAACTTGAAAAGTATAAATAAAAACTTTTTAAAATGCTACAAAACATGAAAAGGTGTCTTGTCATAAAAAATAGTGAGATTAACGCAACAGAGGAAAGACCCTTTGTGGAGGGGTGTGTGTGAAGATATATGTAAGCATAAAACAACAGTACATTCTTCTAACAAGGATTTGTGTTTGTGTTTGCCTATATGCGTGTTTTTGCAGTGGAATTTCAGTCATTCCAGGCGCCAGCGACACCTGCTCTCCATCTGGTACGGAGCAAAGGCATTCAAGAGAAACTTAAGGAAGCATTGTGCTTTCCACTTGATTTCGTTGGTGTGACCTAATGCAATGAGACAAGGGCCAATTCATCTTTGTGCGATGTGTCGCAATGCGAAACATCAGCCTGCACTAATGGAAAAGGAAAAAATGTAGCCTGAGGAGTCAGAAAGGGTGTTAGCTACCTGCAGAGATGTAGGTCAATGGCATACAAAGCCATTTGGAAGTTCTTGGAAGCAAGTACAAGTGGCTGGGTGAGAAAACACAGCTTGGCATCACCTTTCCTTGTCTGGATGAGAGCCTTCCTAGTGCAGATGAAAGTGGACAAACAAGGAAGTGGGTAACTCAAGGAGTCGTAATGATTTCCAGGAATGGATAGACTTGTCTCTGCCCTTGTCTCAGATTGGCTCAAAAATAAACTGAGGAATTCCCCTCCCCCCAATTATGGAAATAGCTTGTCATATTTCCAAGTTACTGTAAAGTGGATTCAGATTAAGGCTGAATACACACCGTACTTTTGAAGCTCATTTAAAGCACCTCCCGCAAATAATCTTGAGAACTGTAGTTTACCACCAAGGAGCTTAAATTGGAAAGAAGTCAAGCTATTTTGCAATGGGACAGAGGGAATAATCTGGCTTGCTTCCGAGTCAATCTGAGACCAGGGCAGAGTGCAGGGGAGAGATCACCCATCCCTAGAAATAATATTAATGATATAATAGGAGACTGTGGGATGTATATATGTCTTGCACGGAATGGAAGTTAAGACAAACACTTATAACCTGTGATTTTTATGTTGTTGTTTGCATACAAGTGACTTTGCAATCACCTTAACTCTTCCCATAAAATGAAGGCTTTTTGACCCTAGAATGGTGTTTTGAATGCCTTCCTTCTTTTGCATCGCTTTAGTTTATAGCACAACTAAATAGTACTGACTCCCAGCTGCCACTGACAGCACACAAGAACTGAGTTTTTCATCTGTCTAAGAGAGAAGGAGGCTATCTGCACATAGTCTCTCTGAAAGAATTCTAACAGCCAGCCATTAGGAGTATGATTGTTCTTCTCCCCTCGAAAGAATACCATCGCCCTACATGGAAGCAGCAAATATCATGCAAGTCCTCTGTACTTACAAGGAGCTTAGCAAACTTTGCAGTGGAGACCTGGCAGTCCATCTCCCGGAGGCTCTCTGCCCAAAAACACTTGTAAAACTTCTGCCCACCCCCATTCCCTTTCTGCCCGCCCCGCAGGCCTGCTGTACATCCACACGCAAGAGGCTGGATCTGTGTTTTTGAAACCTGTCAAGTTGTCGTGCTATTAATCTCTCTCCCAAGCCAGGCCGCCGGCAAAATCCCCCGAGAGAGAGCAATGCAGGAGGCTCTGCCATTGTTTACAATGTCAAATCTTTCCGGGGAGGGACAATATTTGCCAAGTCTGCAAACTCTTGTATTTGCTAAAAGGGGAAGGGTATGCTCTAAAGTTTCACAGTGTCAAAGAACCTTATCTTGACATGTGGCTCCAACTGGAGGCTTGCCAGGAAGAATCCTTTATTACACACACACACACACACACACAGCCCACACCAAAAGGTTTCTTACAACTCTTTAACCCAGGAACTGGTTTTAACTCAGAGACATGCCCTTTTCCTGATGCTCAGACTTTGGGGCCAGTTTATTGTCCAGTTTTTCAGGTATTATTCAGAATCAGATGAAGAATGATGCCAACATCTTGCATCATGATCAAACCAACTTTCATCATTGCTCACTAGAATTCATTCGCAGAGCTGCCTGGGGTTGTGGGATGGATGGCTCAGGATGGACGGCTTCTGGCCCACATCAGTTTTGCATGTGTTCATTCATATGTCAGTTCTGTGCCATTTCCACATTAATCTGTGGTTTGGTGTATACACACACACACACACACAGTATTTATTATACACGGGGTGGGATTTACCTAACAAATCCCATCAGAGGAAGCCCACCCAAGAATTTCCACTTTCACAATAGGTCTTTCCCCACTCTCATCCCTCTGTGTTCCCTTGCACTCCCTGAGAACCCCCAGAGCAGTGTGTGGGATGAGGAGAAAAGGGATCATTCCACCTGACAAGCCAAAATGCTTGCGGTGATGGAGCACAGTGTTGAATTCCTCCCACAGTGTTGCATCCAACTTAAGACCCATTGAAATTAATGACACTGAGGAGGTTATACGTATTACTTTCAATGGGCCTCCTCTGAATAGGACTAGCATTGGATATAACCTTAACACAAATTATGGTATTTAAAACTATTTTCCCCCTTGATTTACACATTTCTAAGCATATTTTAACCTAAAATATTCCATTTTAAAATACATTGTGGTACCATTTCTCAGCCAGGAACTACACTGTAAGATCTGAAAAAATGTGAAATCAAAGAGATAATCAAATTTCAATCTATTAGATCAGGAGGTGAGAATAAGGTCTGTTTACACAAAAATGTGAGCTGAATGAAGGTCTCCTCCATCCCTACCATGTCAGCTGCATTGAGCCAATTTCACCATTCGACCAGTAACTGAATGAAAACTCTCCTGTATGGGGGGGGGGGAATACATCATCAAAGGCACAGTGGGATATATTTTAAAAATAAATACTGAAAGTGGTAACATAACAAGCATCCTTTGCAGAGAATGTAGCTAGCCTAACAGATCCAATGCACCCTCATATCATAATGACAGCTTGAATTTTGAAAAATGGGTTTGGCTTTCATGCCCAATATTAGCACAGAACATGTCAAATGGCTCATGAATATAAATGTTGGGTTGCAGGAATCCAGTCCTAGACCTGCTGAAAACAGGCTCATTGAGATAAATGAGACAACTGAAGTCCTATTGATTTCACAGGGTGGGGGTCAACTCTAAGCAGGACTATATCTGGATGCAACCCACTGCTAGGCATATATGAAGATGCCTCAAACCGAATCAGACCCCTGGTCCATCAAGCTCAATCTTGTCTACACTGATGGACTGTGGCTTTCCAGGATTTCAGAGACAGTTTTGCCCCAGCCCTGCCTAGAGATGACTCAAAGCTGGGACATGCAGAACAGATGCTCTGAGGCTCTTGGGCCGGATGCGGCCCAATCGCCTTCTCAATCTGGTCCGCGGACAGTCCGGGAATCAGCATGTTTTTACATGAGTAGAATGTGTGCTTTTATTTAAAATGCATCTCTGGGTTATTTGTGGGGTATAGGAATTCGTTCATATATTTTTTTCAAAATATAGTCCGGCCCACCACATGGTCTGAGGGACGGTGGACCGGCCCACGGCTGGAAAAGGTTGCTGACCCCTGGTCTAAGCTATGACCCTTTCATTATTTCCAGAATCCATATTCTTAGATCTGCCTTCATGTCACCTCATGTTCCATTCATATGCATTGTGTGCCTCTTTAAGACGCCGTCACATGCCAGGCACTTTAGAGAAAAAGGGGGAGATGCTTGGCTGGTGTAAATCTGCTGCCAGCCAGTGGAAGTCAAAAGAGAGCAGCTCAGTAATTGAAATCAATGAGGCTATGATCGCTCTGACACCAGCTGCAGCACTGGGTCTCTGCTAAAAACAAAGCTGTGTGTCGCTGAGCAGAGCTTTGGGTACAAATTGCATTCTCTCAGCCAGCACATCTTATCTCCTTTCCTGTAGGTGCCGACTGACACAGTAGTGGGAAAAGCAAAGAGTCTATCAAGTTTTCCTCTCTTATCCAGAGGCATCAGCAAAAATTTCCCAGCTTCTCTCATTACTGTGCTCTACAGAGATTACTGTTGGCTTAATTAATTTGCCGCTGTTACTGTTTCATTTATA
The DNA here is from genome assembly GCF_965113315.1 of Podarcis vaucheri. NCBI lineage: Eukaryota > Metazoa > Chordata > Lepidosauria > Squamata > Lacertidae > Podarcis > Podarcis vaucheri. The sequence continues at coordinate 69,631,297 of NC_138764.1, read as the reverse complement.
GAAGGCAGAGCTAAATTACAAAGAATTACACATCAGTTTAGCTGCAGACCTCCAGCCGCACATGCCAACATTAAAGCCACTAATTTAATTCGGATGAATAAATGGCTGGCGGGTGACTTACGGTCTCTGTCTGATTCAGCTTTTCTTTTTTCTTTTTTTCATTTATCCATTTATTAAAATATTTCTACCCTGCCCCATATTGGTTAACCTCAACAGTAAAACAGTTAAGTGCCACCTGAAACCTTAAAACTGGTTGAGTGTTCACTCATTACATTCAGTGAGTGTACAATCTGTCTCTACACAAATAGCTGATCTGTACACTCGTTCAGCTATTCCTATGGAACGTTCAATGAGTGTACAGTCTGTGTACCTGTATACAATTGTTGAGCTGCACCAGTCAAGAAGTGTAAATTCTTTCATACAAACACTTACCCATGTATACAGAGAACTTGTACCTGTATTCAGTGTAATGTGTGAACAAGCCTATAATAATCCATAATAAAGTGGAACCTTGGCTGTCGAAAACTTCAGAAGTTGAATGTTTCGGCTTTCGAATGCCGACAACCCAGAAATGAATGCTTCCATTTCTGAAGACGCCTCAGAGGTTGAACGGCTTCCGAGAAACATTTCTCCATTGCCAACCGACAATTGTGCCTTGGTTGTCGAACGTAATTACAGATTACCATATTTTCCTGTGTATAACACGCCCTCGTGTATAACCTGACCCCTAATTTTTGGAACTCCAAATTTAGGAAATGGGGGGAGATTGCCCAGAGTTGTTGAGCTTTTATGGGGAGGGGGTTGCCGACAACTGCTCACCCGCCTGACCGCCACTGCCAGTCACACACCTCGATGAAGCCACCAATCATCTGCCCACTCGCCACCAGCAGCTGCCAATCGCCCACCCACTTGCTGCAGCAGCAGCCAATCGCCAGCAGGCCTTGCCACAGCCACTGATCACCGCCCAATCACCGATTACAATCTCCTGCTTGCAGCTGCCACCAATCATACAACCACCCTCTGCACTATCCGTGTAGAAGACGACCCCCAATTTTTAACAATGATATATAATTTAAAAACCTCGTCTTAGACATGAAAAAATACAGTGCGTTTGACAACTGAGGTTCCACTGTAGTAATATTCAGCATAAGCAGTCAAATACTGAATGTATACCCTCCACAGGGCCCAAATGTCTGAGTAAAAAGCTAGGTTTTATCTAGGCTGAAGCATAACTGGAGCACCGTGGAGGAAAAGGCACTCTGCTATGCCTCCACATAACGTATAGCTCTCAGAGGTGGAGCACAATTGACAGCGCCCTAGAAGATCTTAATTCTCAGGAATATATTTTAACTGTCTTAAAATACCTGCTTAAACAGGAAAGCACTTGAAAATCATCAGGAAGGAGGCTTGTTTAATCTCGATCAGGAGGGAGTTCCACAGGAATACTGACTGTACAACTCCTGATAGGTATAAACTGTTTGTTTCTGCAATAATTTAGGGATAGATGAACCTGGTGCATGTCACTTTTGCATGTTTCGCCAACATTAATTTAGGATTTCAAAGAAAACAATCTGTTGGATATTATTTAAGTGGGTGCTTCCTTTCAAAATACTGTAGAAATATATTATTTTAATACATTTAAAGTGAAGCACATCATAATTGGAGAAGAGTAAATCCACCAAGTAACTAAGTGTCTATCTGCATATTAGTCTGAGAAGTGTGGATCAGGCCATTTTGTAGATCAAAGACTGAATTCCTGAACCATCCTGGAAGTTATAGCTACAGAATTCCAGGGCTCCCCTGTTCAGAGACCATGAAATTACTGCACATGTGTCCAACCAACTTTTGGAGTTTATAAATGCTTGCTGTTTTCTCCTTCTAATTCTGAACGTGATGAGGAGACTCAACTTCTATAAGGATATTCCACTGGGAAATAAACTAAAGCTTAGAAATCCCAGATTAGAGAGTAGAAAGAACTGGAAGATGGAGGCGTATACTAGGCATCCCCAGATGTCCAGGAGATAGATGGCTCCCTTCATCTTATCTTCTGGTACTTTGCATGACGTAGTTATGTAAAATTCTTCAGATTCTGCACTGGAGATTGTATCACATTAATATGCAAGATGTAAGTTGCATTCTGTCAAAACAAGCCTACAGTGTACTTTGCATAAATCCAGCATGTACATGCATGATGTTGAGCAAGAGTGGAGAGGCAAAGACCTGAGGGCCTAATTCAGCCCTCCAAGCCTCTCTGTCCGCCACCCCCCTGGAACTCTTCTCAGGTGACACAACCTTTTCAGCCACACCTCTTCTCTGCAGACCGCATCCTGCACTGGCCCAGCTCTTGCAACCTTCATTAGTATGGTTGCCTGGCTGGATTTGGTCCTTGAATGGTCATAATGGCTCTTGCTTGCCTAGATGGGCAACAGAGAGGCGTGTGTGAAGAAACAAGCCTAAATTTTACATTCACTGTTGTGCCTATTTTTGCTCCTGGCTTAACAAGGCAATCTCAGAAACAAGCTTTAGATATATATTCAGAGCAAGAAACCCCGTGCTGACGTAGTTTACAATGTTCTGGGTTCATCATCTTGCAGAGAAATACCCAAATCAACACAGGGACCTCTGGATTGTTAGAAATTTAATCTGCAACATTTACAAAATGGTAAAGTGACAGTTGTTTTGATTTTGTCTTAAAATTTATTTAAATCGTTTAACAATGAAGAACACACTGCTGTTGACCTTTTTTGTATTTTTGAAGTCACACACACCCTTCTTTATATGGGCTGTAATCTTTGTTTCTGGAATTGGAGAGCCTTAGGGAGTTGATAAACATTAGCTGAACTAAGTAATCAGCCCAGAACTGATGGTGAGTTAAAGCCATTGGCTAGTTATCCCCCTGTAGTGATGTAAGCTCATCTAAGCTAAAAATAAAAGTCTCTATTTTTTCCATCCAGTGATGGAAAGAAGCCCCTCGCAGAGAAGAATGGCAGATCAAGTTGATGGACTATGCAGAAATGGCTAAATGACCTGAAGAATCAGAAATCAGGAAGACCAAAATTCAATGAGGAACGGGGGGAAATTATAATTTATCCTAAAAACCATTGTAAACAGTTAAAATCCTTGGTATGATTGGAATAACACTTGTAGTTTAATGGTGAATTTTGGATACAATGGAGAGGTAAAAGATTGGATCATCGTAAAAGATGCAGGAGGAAATGATTAACAACAGGACCCACAAAGGGGTGGGGGAAATTCCAGGAGATTCTCTGGAATCTTATTTTTATGTTGTATGTTGGATATGTGACTGTAAAAGGTCTCTATTTATTTCTCCACTCCGTCATGCATTGTGCCGCTTTGCACCAAATAATTTGAACTTCTCCATCCAATTAGCTACCTCCCTTTCTTGCCTTAAGTTCTTCCTTGAAACCTATTTCTTTGGCAAAGCCGTTCCTGGACTACTGTTACTTCAGCTCTCATTAAGTTTGCTGTTACATATAGAACACATGGAGCTCCCTTCTACTCACTCAGACCTTAGTCCCATGTCGCTCAGTACTGTCTATGCTGAGTGGCAGCAGCAGCTCAGTATGATTTCAGAAAGGGAGCCTCTCCTAGCCATACCTAGAGATACATCAGTCCTTAAAGGGTTGTTAACTGAAAGCTAGTAATGGAGACAGAGTCCGTTACTAGCTGTCTGGCTGATTTTAAAGGGCTCAATTGATTAAATAAACAAGGAGAGCAAAGCTTATGATGCAGAAGGGAACCTGCAAAAGCAATTAAATCTGTGCTCGCTTCACCTCAAGGAGGGTTTTTATAAATAAATAAATAAATATCCATTTTGAGAGCACACTATTTTTCTAAAGGTGGTTTAGAAATGGAAGGGATGGGTGCCAATTGAAATGAGAAGTGTGCAGCTTGCAAAATGGGAAGGTCTGCCTCAGCAGCCTTGGGTAGCGGGTTTGCTGTCAGTCTTGGGGAGTTCCCAGAAGCCAAAAAACAAAACAAAACAAGAACAAACAAAAAACCCAAACCAGATGAAGAGTATGTCTGCAGGGGGTTTGGGGAAAAGATCCTCTTTGCTGCACCATTTTAGAATAACACAAACCTAATGTCTGGGTTGTTCGACTTCAGCCAGGAAACTTATGCTGGGAGACATCTGTACAAAAGACAGGCAGTTTGTGATGTGCTTGCCGGTCAGTGGGTCTTTTTCACTTGGACTGATATGCCTAACATGGCCACATCCTGGCCAGATGCTTTTGATACTAGCCAGAAGGTGTGTGAACCCACTATCCAAATATACATTCCAAAATGAAGAAGTGGGCCCCCACTATCCAAATATACATTCCAAAATGAAGAATTGGGCCCCCACTATCCAAATATACATTCCAAAATGAAGAAGTGGGCCCCCAAATTGAAGTTGGGGTCTAAATAGGTTAACGACTTTTGGACTAGAGCACAGAAATAGGTCCTCTGAGCTTTGCTGTTGCACATGAATGCTTTGCAGAGTAGTGAAATCAGCTGTTAAGGCCATAAAATAGGTCTAGGTCTACTGAATTTATGTCTTGCTTCCCACAACCATAACCAGAATGCCCTTCAAAATCTAGGGCCATTAATTCAGTGGAATGGAGTGAGAAACCGCTATTGGTTGAGCTCTGGTATGGATTTGAAAACAACTCACTTGTGGATGGTACACTGTGTTGCAGTGGAACCTGACTAACCAGAACTTTGAATCCACTCCAAAGGACTTGCCAGGTTACGGTAATGTTATGGTGTCAAAGCAACACAAGAGATTTGTGGTACCTTCAATGTGAACACATTTATTGTGGCATAAGCTTTTTGAGGACTAGAGCTGACTTCAGCAGATGCTTAAAATGCTATTGTTGAGCAGTATGGCAAAAAAAGATGCTAGATTGGTGTGGGGTGTGTATGTGTTCGTATGTACAAAGATTGGGGCCAAAACTCCATGAAATCCAAGGGGTAAAGGTAAAGGTAAAGGTACCCCTGCCCGAACGGGCCAGTCTTGACAGACTCTGGGGTTTGTGCGCCCATCTCACATCTATTGGCCGGGGGCCAGCGCTGTCCGGGGACACTTCCGGGTCACGTGGCCAGCGTGACAACGCTGCTCTGGCGAGCCAGAGCCGCACACGGAACGCCATTTACCTTCCCGCTGGTAAGCGGTACCTATTTATCTACTTGCCCCCGGGGGTGCTTTCGAACTGCTAGGTGGGCAGGCGCTGGGACCGAGCAGCGGGAGCGCACCCCGCCGCGGGGATTCGAACCGCCGACCTTTTGATCGGCAAGCCCTAGGCGTTGAGGCTTTAGCCCACAGCGCCACCCGCGTCCCCAATCCAAGGGGTAGCAGGGGTCTAAAAGACTTGTACACATAGGTCAAATGTACATAGAGGTAAGAACATCTGGGATCCACTATGGTACTTTTCCTTGTTCCATATATTGTGGGATGATGACCTATGGACTAATGACACGCAAGAAAGGAAGCAAGCCAATGTGTGCATTCCAGAATACAGTGGTACCTCGGGTTACAGATGCTACAGATTACAGATGCTTCAGGTTACAGACTCCACTCACCCAGAAATAGTACCTTTGGGTTAAGAACTTTGCTTCAGGAAGAAAACAGAAATTGCACGGCGGTGGCACAGCGGCAGCGGGAGGCCCCATTAGCTAAAGTGGTACCTCAGGTTAAGAACAGTTTCAGGTTAAGAACGGACCTCCAGAACGAATTAAGTTCTTAACCCGAGGTACCACTGTATGCACAAACAGCAGATTAAATGAGGATGTGGGTTTTCTTACCACCAGGAAGTGGGTGTGGGAAGATGTTAGTCTGACAGCACACTCACCACTTCTCATGGAAGCTGACCACCCAACAACCACCACTGGTGGAATTCAGCACAGACACTTTTAACACAGGAGTCACTAGGATCAGAGCTTCGCACAGGAAACTGCTGCCATCTTGTGGTCATTTATTTCCAAGCACCTTTTGACTGTTGGTATCCGTTTGTCTCTGGAGTTTGCCATCGGGGGTGAAGGCAAACTGTTGGAGAGTTACAACACCATCTGTGGCTGTACAGACCAATATAGGGGAGAGATGTTTGTTGCAGCCGGGGCAGATGAAGGCGTCCGCTTTCGCTGGTGCAGATGCACCAGGGAGGTTCTTCTGTGACCGTAATGTGCTGACATTTTCAGGTGGATAACCGTCATGGAACGCCATATACACACCATACCTTTGTAAAGCAAATTGCTTCCCCCAGAGAATCCTAGGAACTGTCATTTGTTAAGGGTGTTGGGGATCGTAGCTCTGTGAGAGGAATTTTATTCCATTGTTATTTTAAATGCCCCACGTGGCTTACAAAGAAGAAATGAAAGTGCAACAAAGCACTTGGAAACATAACAAAAAGAAGTGAAAAAACGAATCATGCTAGGTGCCATACAAGGAGACATGGAGAGAACACGTGCATTTGGAGACCATGTGTGGCCCTTATAAAGGTAAAGGGACCCCTGACCATTAGGTCCAGTCGTGACCGACTCTGGGGTTGCGGCGCTCATATTGCTTTATTGGCCGAGGGAGCCAGCGTACAGCTTCCAGGTCATGTGGCCAGCATGACTAAGCCGCTTCTGGTGAACCAGAGCAGCGCATGGAAACGCCGTTTACCTCCCCGCCAGAGCAGTACCTATTTATCTACCTGCACTTTGACGTGCTTTCGAACTGCTAGGTTGGCAGGAGCAGGGACCAAGCAACGGAAGCTCACCCCGTGGCGGGGATTCGAACCGCCGACCTTCTGATTGGCTTAACCCACAGCGCCACCCATGTTTCCCTGCCAAAAACATGCTCCCCCAAAGAAGATTCTTAGCTTGGGTCAAACTGAACACTGTCCTCTGTGTGCGCGTACATGTGCATCTGAACCCTCCCAGCCTAGAAATGTGCACCCTCACAAAGAGTAGAGGAAAAGAGGATATGTATTATGAAGCTATTTTTAACAATAGAATACTATCTATCATCTATCTATCTATCATCTACCTATCTATCTATCTATCTATCTATCTATCTATCTATCTATCTATATCTATCTATCATCTATCAATCAAGAGAGCTGGGGAGGAGGGAGAGGGAGAGAAAGGGAGAGAAAGAGAGAGAGCGCCGGGCAAACATAAAGCAATATTCTAACACATTTCTAACTTAAAGAAAGTTAGAGTGCTAAACTTTAAAGGGAAAATGACATTGAATATAGAGATGGTAACAAAGTTTAGCTCTCTTAACTGTGGTGAAAAGCCTAATGTTGATAGATATGCCTACTGAACTTCTTTGTACAGTACTTGACACCACCATCTTCAAGATCCCTGGTGCAGATCTTAACATGTCAGCTGAGTCATGTGCAAAGGGGCAATTGCCTTTAGTTAAAATGTTGCAAATAGTCACTTTCGTTTTCCTTAGGAAAAGAATATAGAGTAGCCATGAACTCATGCAACCTCTGAGTATCTGTGGACTTCACTTTTCCTTCCACTTCAGTCTGACCCTTTGTAAATGTTTTTGGCGTTCATCAGTCGATTTTCAGAGGTTGCAAAGTGACACTCTCGCTTTCTGTTATTCCTCCCATCTGATGTCCTTTTATATAGATAAAAAAGCCACTTTTCAACATTTTCATATTATTGTTGTTGCACCCCATGAAAACTCCTTACAAAGTATATTCTTGTGGTTTGTGCCACTTAAGGCATCAAGCCTGATTTGGATCCAATGGCTATACCATCCTGATCAAGTCTGATCAGGCCTGACTGTCCTCCTCTCACCCCATCAACTGCTTTGATCACTGTGAGCAGCCAGGATGCAGATACATTGGTGGCTCCGAGGCTCTGCAAAGCTCCAGATTAGTACTGCAGCCTTAGTGAGTTAATTATGGTACACTGTCATCCTGTCTATGCACGGCAGCTCAGAAATAAGTCCCACTGAGGCCAGTGAGGATTTCTCCAAGGTATTGTAGCCTTACAGGTGAATCCTGTAGAGCAGGGGTGTCAAACTCAAATTCATCGGGGGCCGCATCAGCTTTTTGGTCACCCTCAAAGGGCCGGTTGTATCTGTAGGACTTTTTCAAAGTTATTTTTCCATAGGCACTGGTGTGTGTTGTCTTGAACCTATACACTATTTAATATACCTATTCCAGTACGATTTTAAATAAGACTAGAAGAAGAAATAATAATGATTTTTTAAAAAGATGACGAGATGGGCTTCCAGGCAGACTGGAGCTCCAATGGGGAGGAGACAGGAGCCTGTCCCAAAAGAGCAGAGCAGAAGCAAATGTTGCCTCCCCCAGCCCTGCCGCCGCACTCAGGAGTCGGAGGATACGGAGCTGCAGTTTGGACAGCAGCAGTTTCTTCCCTGCAAGGGAGCCCCAGCGGCACTGCGGGCGCAGGTGGCCAGGATGTCCTGCTGGGGCCCCAAGCTGCTGCAGTTGCTCCCGGGGAGGGGGCTATCCGCCAAGTCCTCCGGCCCGGAGAAAGCCGATGTGTTGGCGTGGGGAGGGGGGCAGTGTTTCGTAGCCAGGCTCCCGCAGCCAAGTTGCTGGCAGGCTCCCACTTTGCTCCAGCCGCCCAGATGCCGGCGCAGTCCTCTTCAGGGTGGGAGGCGCTCCTGCTTTGCAGTGTGGCACACCGCCCGCTCACCCGCCTCCCTCCACCCCACTCTGCGCAGCTGAACCGGCAGCAGCCTCGCCTCTCCCAGCCCAGCCGGGGCACGCTGCCTGCTGCAGGATCTGCGCCTGGTCCCCGCTCTCCACCCGCCTCTGCCGTTCCCTTCCCCGCCTGCCAGCCCTGCTATTTACCCACCAGAGCCACCCCCAGCCAGCCCCTGGCCCCGCCGCCCATGCCCCCGGCCATCTCCTCGCCAGCTGCAGCGCCGCAGTGGCCTCTATTTGCGGCCCGAGCGAGTGAGTGAGTGGTGCCCCAAGCGTGGCTCTCGCTCCCTGCCCTCGCTGCCAGCCTCCGCGGCTCTCTTGGGCTCCAAAAGTTGCCGCGCGCACGACCCGCCCCCTCGAGCAGCTGCACCTGGGAGGCTCCGAGGGGCGGAGGCAGCCGGCTCCGAGCTCGGCTTCGCGAGACCGCCTCTTCCGCAGCGAGCCCCGGACTGGACCGAGCGAGCAGAAAGCTTCTTTGCCCAGCCCGCGAGGAGGCGAAAGTTGCGGGACCGGCCAGTAGGCAGCGCCGTTGGGGCGCGTTGGTTGGAGCCCTATCTGCAAGCAGGCAGGGAAGGCTGTTCACGTGGGTCACTTTTTAGAAAGGCAGAGAGCCTCCGCCGGAGTGCGGACCCTAAAATCTGGGTCGGGACCAGTAAAAAGGACGAGAAGCTCGCTTCCTCGCCCTTGATGCCACGGGCCACATGACGAGGTCTGGCGGGCCGGATTCGGCCCGCGGGCCTTGTGTTTGACACCCCTGCTGTAAAGTCATCATTCTGCACCTCATAAAACTGTACAATTGGCTTGAGGAAGGTTTGCTGTAAATGCTTCTTACTTTCCTAAATTAACAGACCTTTGCTTTCAAATGAATTTGTAATGCCTGTTATTATCACTACTTTACTATGGTCGGGAGTCAGGAATCTCAGGTCTGTCCATCTGGTCTTCAGCACTCACCCTGGGCTGTCTCTCTCTCTCTGAGCCACACAATCCTTCTCCCCAGGCCACCCCCCCTCACTGACTGTGCTCCATAAACTCTGTCAGGGAACTGCCATCAGAGGCACGGGAGAAGGAGAGGGTCTCTGATTCTGCAGGGGAAGGTCCAAGCACTAGAGGGAGACTCAGCCGGGAGGAAGGGGAAGAGAATGAGTGTAACACCGGGGATCCAGGAGAGCAACGGGACAGGGAGGTGCAGGGGCTCCAGGACTCTTCGTTGGAGGTTAGCGAGGAGAGCCCAAGCACCCCGCTGCCCACGCCCACCCTGCGCAGGAGACTCCCGCGCAGTGAGAGGCGGAAACGATTGGGCGTCAAACAACTCTTATGTTGGCAACGCTTTAAGAAACGCCCACAGACAGATTCTACAAGTGACTAAGGGCAGCCACGCTAATATGGGCTGCGTAGTCCGGAGGGTTTAACCAGGCAATCCGATGCTCAAACGGAGAAGGATTACGCACGAGTAACTCCCAACCACTACAAACTCCTAGACTGCTTTTGCCTGGCTGGAATGAGTCCTTGAACTGTCATAAAGCAGGTGGGTGTGTAAAAACCCTCTAGGTTTTTGCATGACTGAAATGTAACCTACTGTACATAGGGAAGAGTTATATCCATTGCTCCGCCCACTTTTCCCTCTGGCCCCACCCACCGCTAGAATGTGGACCCTGGAAACTTGTTCACAAGGGAATGAGGCCCCTGTCGTAAGTGAAGCTTTAGGGTTGTGGCGATCACACAGGGTCCCTGGACGTTTGACGGTCTATTGATCCTGGTGCCACCACTGTGATTGCTTCCCGCTGCCACCAACCCATTTCACTCGGGTACACACGGAGTCCAGACAGTTGCTAACATTAAATCAAATAAGCAAGTTTATTTTATAAGCATTAACAAGGTTATGGTTTCAGATCATTTTTCTTGTCAGTTTCTTAATCTTAGTATCTTTACTGACTTATACTTTCCTAATAACTTCTAACTGATTATCCTAACAGTTTCTCTCACTCTCTCACATCAAAACTAAACCAACCCACAGACTTATCCTCCCTCTTCCTTCTCCAACTCCCAACTGACTTCCCAACAACTCCAACTCTAACTCCTCCCCTTGGGTTCCCACTGGCCAATCACTTCACACTCACTTAACCCTTTCCTTATGACCCACCTAGGAGGGCAAACGCCACAAGGGTTATTAGGGTTATTAGAGATGCCTATTCTGATGAAGCAAATGAGTCACCACAGTGCAATGTGCACATCAGGAAGTGACATGCATTTGAAACTACGTCCCCAAAAAGACTAAACATCATCAGTACAAGCAGTAATGAAAAGGATGGTGAATTAAGCCAGGGTTTGTTCTGGGAAACTGGTTAGTTCGCAATAAGCTTTGTTACATGCCAATGGAACTGAAGGAAAACGTCAGAGCACGAGAGAAACTGAGAGGTCAGGTTCCTAAAATTGCTAACAGAGAACATGAAAGCCCATTTGGATAGACAAGAAGATGTGGCTTCTCCTTGCCAATCTTTCTTTGCATTTCTAAACCACTTAATATTTTAAAGTATCTAAGCAGGATACAAAAATCCATTTTTAAAAAGGCATTGCTCCATCACAGTGGCATGAAGAACAGGGAAAAGCCACCAGTCAGCTTCCCAAAGCAGTCTGCTGGACCAGCAAGTTAAGCAAAACAAAAACAAAAAAGCTTAATGATGAGAGCTATGTGGGCTGCCCTAAGAAGGACATTCCATAAGGTTGGTGCCAAAACTGGAAAGGCTCTGCTGCTTCTGGTCACCTGTCATGCTTCAGTTGGGGAATGAGATGGAAAAGGACCTCAGATGTTGAATGGAGAGCATAGGAAAGAGAATGGAGTCCCTGTGACAACCAGGCCCCACCCTGTGTTGGTAATTTTCAATACCAACTTTAAAGTTAACATTTCAAAAATTAATTAATAGACCACAGTAGCCACCAGACCTATGAAAGTGGCCTGTTTTCGTTGGTTTCTTTATTCTGCAACAAACAGACCTACATTTTTCATAGTATTAAAGTAATGAAATCAAATGTTATCTAACAAATGTGGGAGGGCATGGAATTTACAGTGTTCCAACTATCTTGGAGTCTCTCATTCAGTCATATTAAATACTCACACTGTGGAAGGAAGAAAACAAGGACTTTTGGTGAGGAAATACTCTTTCAGTGTTTTTTTCAGATACTTTCTTCTATCACCTGATCCGAGGACGTGTTCTCCATTTTAGATGTGTCTGGTTCTTGTTTCAGGCAGAAGACATGGGTTTTCAAAATCAGGATATACATTTTTCGGAACCTTTTGATCCTCAAGGCATACACAATGGGATTTAGGGAAGAATTGGCATGGGAGAGCAGGATGGCCACATCTAACACCGGCAGGGGGACACGACATGTTTGGCAGAAATGTGAGATGGAGTTGATAATGAGCAAAGGCAGCCAGCAGACAATGAACAAGAAGAGGACCAGAGCCAAAGATTTGATCATCTTGAACTCCCTCCCATAAAGGATCCGTGTTCCTTTCATGGATGTTGTGTTTTGTTTCAGCTTTGTTTGGAGGATGTTGAAGATCTCGGAGTAGAGAGCACACATGACCAGCAGTGGGACAAGGATCCAGGAGAAGAAGCTGAAGTACACCACGTAATCCATGCTCATCACCTTTGGGTAAGAACACTTCAAGTAGATGGGGTTTTCAGGCTTCCTTAGGTTCCATCCAAACATGGGCACAAGCCCCACCAACAGAGACATGATCCAGCAGAAACTCAGAGCCGCCCAGATTCTTCTCCGTGTGACCATTGCTTTGTATCTATTTGAAAAAGCAGGTTAGTTTAAAATATTTTACAGATGGGATTGTGCTTGCAGCACCGCCCCTATACTATGATTTGTCACAGTCTTTTTCATTTTCTGCAGGCTGGGAGAAAGCACGAGGAGCATTACAGGTGCTACGACATTATTTTGGTCCATGGAATATATTGTAACTTTTCCAATGAAAATCCACAGCCATGACTTCGTGGTACTCACCGTATGGCCAGTTTCACTCTCAGATATCGGTCTGTTGCAATGGCCAGCAGGGACATGATGGAAGCGTGACAAAAGATCATCAAGATGCAGCAGATGAAAAGGCAAGCGTAGAAGTGGAGAACAACCTCCAACCTCAGCACAACGGCCAGAGGGGCAACAAGGACCCCAACGGCAATATCAGCCAGTGCCAAGGACACGATGAAGTAAAAAGTGGTGTTCTGGTAGGCTGGGATCCGTCTCACCACGCAGATCACTAGAGCATTTCCTAAGGTGGCAGTCACTGCTATCAGCACCTCAACGATGATGTAGACAATGTGCAAAGTATTCATGGGCAAGCTTCTATCGGTCCTCTTCAACTTTGAGTTATGGTGCCCTCACAGAGCAAGAGCCCAATGTAGAAGAGGTGGAATCTAAGGCTTTCCCTGCTAACCGGCCTTTTAAAAAAAAAACTCTTCCCGATACCATGTAGAATTGCAGAAGTTAAGTAAGCTGTTCTTTTGTACTCTGTCTCTCAAAGAGTAGCTCTCATGCGGGAACCCACAGAGAAAAATAGTTCCTGTTAATGCTTCACACATTCCAACCTGCTTTGGCAAGTTGCTATGAAACAAAACAAAAAACCCCACATTTGAAGTATTGATAAGAAACTGAATGCTGGCACAAGCCGTGTGTGTGTGTGTGTGTGTGTGTGTGTCTGAAGGTCTGTACTTTAAATAAAGATAATACAGGAAATGAAAATCTGTAAGATAAAGAAATCATTTAACTTTATCAATAGGTTTCCTGAAGCTTCTGATAGCGTCTCATGCTTGATAAGGATGGCATTTTGATCGCTTTTCATGACAGGTTCCTAGGCACCCTCTGTTACGTTGGTTACTAAGAAGTTTTCAAAAACATCTTATTTTAACAACGTCCATGAAATGTAGCAATAAAGGGGTGAGGTAACTTTAGGAAACAATGTAGTAACATCCAACCTGACAGGAAGCTACAAACTTGGTTTTTATGTGAAAGAAATATTTAAGAGGAAGTTAAAACATTTAAGTGTCAGGACATAAATGTGCCCTTTACATTGAGGCACCAGGTGAAAACATTCCTTTTCAACCAGGCTACACTTGCCAATCAGTCTATAGCCTTTTAAAGTGAGGAGCGATGGGTTATTGCCTTTTTATTATGTGTTCTATGTTATAAACTTTCTTGTGGTCTGTTGATGAAGGGGGGTATATAAATTTAACAAATGAAAATAAATAAAAGCGGCAACAATGGGTAGTAGATTCCAAAGAAGGCCCCATACTTCTGTCTCCAACTTGACATTCCTGCCACCCAGTTACAGTGGCACCTCTAGTTACAAACTTAATTCATTCCGGAGGTCCGTTCTTAACCTGAAACTGTTCTTAACTAGAGGCGTGCTTTCGCTAATGGGGCCTCTTGCTGCCGCTGCGCCGCCGGCGCACGATTTCTGTTCTCATCCTGGGGCAAAGTAGTCAACTTGAGGTAACTCTTCCAGGTTAGCAGAGTTTGTAACCTGAAGCGTTTGTAACCTGAGGCAGTTTGTAACCTGAGGCAGAGGTTCTACCAGTGGTACCTTGGTTTACAAATTTAATCCATTCTGGAAGTCCGTTCTTAAACCGAAACATTCTTAAACCAAGGTGTGCTTTCCCATAGCAGCAGGGGACTCAATTTACAAATGGAATACACTCAACAGGAAGCGAAGCATGTTCTTATTCCAAGGCAAAGTTCACAAACCAAAACACCTACTTCCGGGTTTGCAGTGTTCTTAATCCAGTTGTCCATAAACCAAGCTGTTCTTAAACCAAGGTACCAACGTACAAAGGCTGATACTGCTAGTCCCAATGCAACATCAGTATAGCAACAGGAAATCCTAAACCGTATCTCTGCCAGCAAGCACTAAACTTCTGCTATTCTGTTCTCCATTTCCACATGTGGAATCTAGGTCATATATGCACGGAGAGCTGGCTAGCAAGTAAGGTCCATATCTCCACTCAACCACATAGGCCAAGTTTGAACCACCTGTCAACCACCTGACATCATGATGGCACCAGTGGCCATTTTTGCAGTACTTTGCTAGCGTTGACTATCAGCTGATTGCTGGCATTAGGGAAGTCCTGTGTACATGCTTCTCAAACACCAGCTCTAAGCCAATGGGAAGCACTGGGTAAGGGGCTTTGCAGACAGTGTCAATCAGCTGCTTGGTGGTGTTTGCACAACCCCTTTCATCCAAACCATGTCTTTACCTGCCCAACACCTGCTGGCATATATGAAGTCAAGTGCAGGGCAGGTGCTTGTGACTTGGCCAAAACAGCCTTGTGAGGCAAATAGGGAGCCCTAATGGCTGTAATTAGACTCACAGGCCAGAGATTCCCCTCACCTACATTCAAGATCAATAATAAAAATGGGTTTCAGTCTCCATCCTAGCAAATGGGGGGGGGGTGGCTCACATCTCAGCTTGTCCAGAGTTTCCATTTAAAGAGGTCTGCAGCACTAACATATTCTCCTTTCTGAGAGAAAGGAGGACCTAACATATCAGGTGAGGGTCAACTAAGTTTTACTCAGAGGAGACATTCTGAAATTAATCAACATGACTTAAATTAGAACCCTTAATTTCAACTGGTCTTCCCTGAGTAAAATTTAACTGAATATTACCCATTGCTTTCACACATACCCCACAAGCCTCTAGTCACTCCAAATCCTTTTAGATACAAATCTGATGAATTTTTAATGCGATTAAAATGCTTCTCTAAAATGCAAATGCATGTTGATCACAATAAGAATCCAAAGGAACGCATGACAAGTACAATTATGATCAATGTACAGTGGTACCTCGGTTTTCAAGTATCTCGGAAGCTGAACAATTTGGAACCCAGACGCCGAAGGCCCAGAAGTAATTGCTTCCATTTTCAAACGCACCTCAGAAGTTGAACAGCTTCTTCTGCGTGTTGTTGTATTTTTTCCATTTACTTTGCCGACTGCCCTTTGTGCCTCGGTTGTCAACGTTTCGGAAGTTGAACAGTCTTCCGGAATGGATTGCGTTCGACAACCGAGGTACCACTGTACATGAATCCAGAGAAAATAAACGAATGCTTAGAAATGACCACTGTGATTATCTTCAGAGGCCCTCCCAGTTTGTTGCAACTTGCAGGTGTGCAACTGTCAACATCCAGGAAAAGAGCCTTCTCTGTGGTGGCTCCCATACTCTGGAATATCCCACACCCAGGAAAAAAAGGCATGTATCAACTACATTGTTAAGTTTAATGCATGCTAAAAACTTTTTTGTTTAACTTGGCTTTTGCTGATTCATGATGCCTGCTATGGTTTAAAGTCTGACTACTGGTAATTTTTTTGATTCCAATAATATTGGGCGGTATCCAACTAACTCGTTTCATCAGTGCAAGGATTTCTGCTTGCACACTTGAACTTCCCAACATTCTTTCCCCGTGAGCCCCTAAAATCTATTCTGGGTATTTCTCCAACTCTCTGGAGTGAATTTAGGGAGGGCACAGGATGCATGCTGGGATAGGAAGTGGGGAAGTTCTGTTGCACAAGCAGAAATCCTTGTGCTGATGAAATGAGTTGCATACAATCCCTTGTATTTTGTTTTATTATAAATATGCAGTGTCTGAAGATGATATATTAATATTTTAAACAATCACCTGCAATGCAAATTTGAACAAATAATATAGTCTGTCTCCCTCTCTTAGCATGGTAGCTATCAGCAAGGAATGCAATGGTTACAAATATTAGTGAACGAAATAAAAATTTAAGAAAAATAAAATAATGCTATTAAAATTCAGGTTTTGCCAAGTTAACTGTACTTATTAATTTTAAGTTTTCCCAAGCACACACAATCCTGATTTTGTGCACAGTTATCATCTTCAAAGATCATTAGGTACTGGTTTCCCTATTCTTGTTGATGGGGGTTGCTAGTATTTATATTGTGTTTTCTAATCTTAAAATCATGGTTCCTTAGATAGTGGTTAAAATATTTCTAGTAAATGGGTGTATTTATAGAGGCTGAGGTTAGCTGTTCTTACAGTTTTCCTCTGTGTCTACAGTTGCTTGGTTATCTGCTTGCACTCTCTTGCAAGATCACAAAACGAATACTAGACAACTCTGAAAAAAACCTCCTCAAAGTTACTATGTCAAGGTTATAGGGCTTCAGTTTCCAACCAATACCCTGCCCCGCCCCAAGGTAATGCTAAATGTCACTCCTGTTAACAGCCAAGGAGAAACCTGAGGGTATACAGGATGCCATGACTCCAGGGAACAAGAACCAAAGTTCCCACTCTCTTCTTCCTGAAGCCTCAAGCAAGATAAACAACTATGACCAAAGAGAATTGAGGCATTCTTAGACCAAGGCTTTGCCCAAATAGCCACACAGAAGTAACAAATATATGTTTTATTAAGAATACTAAAAGAGCAGCATAGTAAGAACCCTGTTACCAAATAAAACAAAAAGGTCTAAGACGACCAATTCAGAATTTAGGAAGATTTGGGAAACTACATACACACAAAAATAACAAAGTCTAACTTAGCCTAAACTAGAATACTTTATCAACACCATTTGACACCCTGAGGCAGAGGTTCCCAAACTTATTTGGCCTACTACCCCCTTTTCAGAAAATATTCCTCATTCTCCATGAAATCCACCTTCTTTAAGCAAACAGAAAGATGCAGTGACAAATTTGTGTTCTTTAATGTATCTATATTTCCACCTACATCCCACAACATAGTAAAGAAATATGTCGTTGTAAATAAGACTATTTATTAAACTCAACCATAGTAACATTTGCATTACACACAGAAAATTGCAGAAAACTGATTGATCAAAATGCAGAATATTGACCAAAATGTCTTCACAAGCCTCTGTAATTTAAAGAAACAGAAAATGCAAGTGGAAAAAGAAAGACTGTGTGGTTAGGACAGCTAGAAAATTGGGAAGAGGGGTGTGTGTGTGTGTGTGTGAGAGAGAGAGAGAGAGAGAGAGAGAGAGAGAGAGAACACAGTGGTTCGCAGTTTGGAAGATGCTGAGACAGAGAGTGAGCTAACTGAAGGCACCTCTTTAAGGGCCTGGTAGGGTAGTAAATTTGTGGCCTTGTAGGAATGCCTCTTTCCTGCAATTTATGCTCCACTTCAGGGATAGGGAACCCTTTTTCAGTCCAAAAGCCATTCTTTTGGGCAACCTTCTGAGGTCAACACCAGATGCAAAAGTAGCCAGAGAAATGAATGGAATTTTATCTTTGTAAGAGTAGGCTAATTGCTGCACACACTGAAACAACCTTCTCAGTTTCCCATCCAGACGAAGGCCTCATCCACACTTACTTTTGCTCCACACTTATTAGGCACCGGTCTTGGCTTTCCAGGCCTGTGTCTGTGCAGGTTTTTGTTTTTTTTTTTTTGTCCTGGCATTTTCCCCAAGAAAACCCGTATTTTACTGCTGAATTGGAGAAAACAGCAATCCTTGGAAAACCTCTGTCCGACGGCAGGAAGAGAAGCCTACAGGGCTGGATTAGGCCCCAAGACCTGAGGTTACCCACCACTGTCCACTCTACTTGTATACAGTCGTACCTTGGAAATCGAATGCCTTGCGACTCGAATGTTTTGGCTCCCAAACGCCTCAAACCCGGAAGTGATTGTTCTGGTTTGCGAACGTGCATTGGAACCTGAACATCCGATGCAGCTTCCACAGCTTCCGATTGACTGCAGGACCTTCCTGCAGCCAATTGGAAGCTGCGCCTTGGTTTCCGAACATTTTGGAAGTCAAACAGACTTTCTGAATGGATTCCATTCGACCTCTGAGATATGACTGTATTACATAGTCACCATCCATCTGCAGTGGTCTCTCTCATTCATAAGTGACTAGAAGGGCTACCTTTGGAATGTCTCACCACTCAAGGAAATTGTGAGTGTCCAATAATATTTTTATCTGAAGAAGAAGAAGAAGAAGAAGAAGAAGAAGAAGAAGAAGAGCAATATGTGAAGCCACAAAACACAAGAGATACAGTCTGCAGTATTTCTATGCAAAGCTCAAATGCATATAAAATTAACATCTCTGGTGCCACCTAACTCTCATCAGACGTTATGGGGTGGAAGCTAAAACTACATCCAGGTGCGTCAAATTAGAGTTTAAGAGCATTTTTTCCCCTGGGAAAGGAGTGGAGCAAGGGAAACTTGCCTGGGCTGTGCTTTCTAGGCACGAGACAATAATAATAATAATAATAATAATAATAATAATAATAATAATAATAATAATAATTTATTTGTACCGCGCCCATCTGGCTGGGTTTCCCCAGCCACTCTGGGCGGCTTCCATAGAAACCAAAGATACAGTAAAATATCACAGATTAAAAACTTCCCTGAACAGGGCTGCCTTAAGATGTCTTCTGAATGTCAGGTAGTTATTTATCACTTTGACATCTGATGGGAGGGCGTTCCACAGGGCGGGCGCCACTACCGAGAAGGCCCTCTGCCTGGTTCCCTGTAGCTTTGCTTCTCGCAATGAGGGAACCACCAGAAGGCCCTTGGCGCTGGACCTCAGCGTCCGGGCAGAACGATGGGGGTGGAGACGCTCCTTCAGGTATACTGGACCGAGGCCGTTTAGGGCTTTAAAGGTCAGCACCAACACTTTGAATTGTGCTCAGAAACGTACTGGGAGCCAATTTAGGGCTTTCAAGACCGGTGTTATGTGGTCTCGGCGGCCGCCCCCAGTCACCAGTCTAGCTGCTGGATTAGTTGTCTAGCTGCCGCATTCTGGATTAGTTGTAGTTTCCGAGTCACCTTCAAAGGTAGCCCCACGTAGAGCGCATTGCAGTAGTCCAAGCGGGAGATAACTAGAGCATGCACCACTCTGGCGAGACAGTCCACGGGCAGGTAGGGTCTCAGCCTGCGTACCAGGTGGAGCTGCCCTGGATACAGAATTGACCTGCGCCTCCATGGATAGCTGTGAGTCCAAAATGACTCCCAGGCTGCGCACCTGGTCCTTCAGGGGCACAGTTACCCTATTCAGGACCAGGGAGTCCTCCACACGAGCCCGCCCCCTGTCCCCCAAAAACAGTACTTCTGTCTTGTCAGGATTCAACTTCAATCCATTAACCGCCATCCATCCTCCAACCGCCTCCAGGCACTCACACAGGACCTTCACTGCCTTCACTGGTTCTGATTTGAAAGAGAGGTAGAGCTGGGTATCATCTGCATATTGATGGACACCCAGTCCAAACCCCCTGATGATCTCCCCCAGCGGCTTCATATAGATGTTAAAAAGCATGGGGGAGAGGACAGAACCCTGAGGCACCCCACAAGTGAGAGCCCAGGGGTCTGAACACTCATCCCCCACCACCACTTTCTGAACACGGCCCAGGAGGAAGGAGCGGAACCACTGTATGACAGTGCCCCCAGCTCCCAGCCCCTCTAGACGGTCCAGAAGGATGTTATGGTCAATGGTGTCAAAGGCCGCTGAGAGATCCAGCAGAACTAGGAAACAGCTCTCACCTTTGTCCCTAGCCCGCCGGAGATCATCAACCAGCGCGACCAAG
Source organism: Podarcis vaucheri (assembly GCF_965113315.1). NCBI lineage: Eukaryota > Metazoa > Chordata > Lepidosauria > Squamata > Lacertidae > Podarcis > Podarcis vaucheri. The sequence continues at coordinate 69,611,067 of NC_138764.1, read as the reverse complement.
GCAGTTTCAGTCCCATGGTGAGGCCTGAATCCCGATTGGAAGGGTTCCAAATGGTCCGCATCCTCCAGGCATGCCTGGAGTTGTTCAGCAACCACGCGCTCAATCACCTTGCCCAAGAATGGAAGATTTGAGACTGGGCGATAGTTGGCCATACTGGCCGGGTCTAAAGATGGTTTTTAAAGAAGCGGTTTAACGGCCGCCTCTTTCAGCGGGTCTGGGAATGTTCCCTCACAGAGGGAAGCATTCACCACCCCGCAGAGCCCATCGCCCAGCCATTCCCGGCTTGCTTTTATTAGCCAGGATGGGCAAGGATCAAGGAGACAGGTGGTTGGTTTCACGCGTCCAAGCAGCCTGTCCACATCCTTGGGGGTAACGGCAAGTGGAAGGGCAGACAGGCCCGTACTGACAACACAGTCTCAGGGATCAAGTAGCTGTCATTGATTTCACAGGGATGTGGGTAAATGATTGCAGCTAAATACATTAACCTAAACCAGTCGTGAGGAACCTCTGGCCCTCCAGATGTTGCTGAATTTCAAATCCCCTCAGCCTCAGCAAGCATAGCCAGTGGCCAGGAATAATAGTAGTTCAGCAACTTCTGGTAGACCAAAGATTCCCCACACCTGCACTACATTAAGCTTTCTAGTTGGTGTCAGGTGTATCTGCCCCAACAGGTAATGGAGGAAACGCAGTAGGAAACAGACATTGCATCCTCCATAACTATCATAGGCAAGCCAGGGCGGAAATGAGATTGGCAAGTTTGACTAGAGCTTCAGCGGAGTCCTTTGCTATGCAGTGTGCTTGAAAGTTTCTATATGTTGATATCTAATATTTGTATCTATATGTTATTTTTTAAAAAAAAATGAGGAAAGCAGAATAAAATAAGGCCATCCCTGCCATCCTTTAGCCATGCCAAGCCTTCAAGACCACAGAGGAGATCAGAGTCCGAAAGCAAAGTGTAACTTCCTTTTCAAAGATTCAGTTCCTAAGAATTAGAAAGTGATTATCTGCGGACAAATGTGGCAAGTGGTTGGTTCTGAGTCATTTCTGACAGTAAACAATGCTATGGGGTGCTCTGCTGCTGCTCCCTCATGAAACTGCAACTGCAGCCAGCTGTCAGAATTATTTTGGCTGTGCTTCAGAAGAAGGCTCCCACCTATTCATCCTGGACTCTCTTCACCTCGAGGGGAAAGCGTCTTGGTTCCCGAGATGCTTGAGCCTGTGCAAGGAGTTTACATTGCCTTCGAGGCTGTGATTGCAGTGCTGGCTATCCTGGGCAATGTTCTGGTCATTTGGGTTGTGAAGCTAAACCCAGCTTTTCAGAAGACCACCTTCTACTTTGTTATCTCGCTGGCCCTGGCTGATATTGGTGTTGGCCTCGTCATGCCACTGGCTATCGTAGTCAGCTTAGAAATCGAGATCCACTATTACGCCTGTCTTTTCATGTGTTGTCAACTCATGATTTTTACTCAGGCCTCCATCCTGTCCTTGCTCGCCATAGCGATCGACAGATATCTGAGATTACGGCTGCTTACTCGGTGAGTTCTACTTCGTCAGTGACTTATTTCTCGGGGGTAGTTTGCACACTACTGTTTAAATGCTTGGGTGATATAGAAGCAAGAGATTTTAAGGACTAATGGAAGTTGCCTTGCACTGAATCAGATTGTTGGTCTCAGTATTGCTTGCACTGACTGGCCGTGGCTCACCAGAGTTTCAGACTTGGGTTCTCTGCCAGCCCAACTTGAAGATGCTGTGTATTGAATCTGACACCTGGTGTGTGGAAAGCAGAAGCAATTCCATGGAGCTGCTGGCCTTCCCCCTGGTTTGTCTTTTGTGTTCCACCTGCTTTTTGCGGATGACTGCTGATTTTTCAGCTGGGTTAAATATATATATAGTGGTACCTCGGGTTACAGACGCTTCAGGTTACAGATGCTTCAGGTTACAGACTCCGCTAACCCAGAAATAGTACCTCGGGTTAAGAACTTAACTTCAGGACGAGAAATCGCATGGCGGCGGCGGGAGGCCCCATTAGCTAAAGTGGTGCTTCAGGTTAAGAACAGTTTCAGGTTAAGAACGGACCTCCAGAACGAATTAAGTTCTTAACCCTATGCTCCTTCAAAACAGTTCTAAAATCAACATACAGAGGTGATTTTAGAACTCTTTTGAAGGAGCATAGTTTTTAACTCTTCAGCTTGGCTTTAAATTAAATAATATGAATACTGTTGCCAATATAAGAATCTTGTTCAAAAGGGCGCCATAACTTTCATTTCTGTTTAGCAGTTCCCCATATGATAGAACGCTTATGCATTTTGTTTAATTTGCCATGCAAAGCATAGTGTAGCCTGAGGTTTTAAGCAAACAGTGATGCAAATTTAGCAAAAAGCAAACATTTGCAATTGTACCATTCAGAAAATTTCTAAAAATAAAAAAGGCATGAGAAATATGATGCATAGCATGCATGGTTGCATTGGAAATAACCCAGTCATGCTCAGACAGAATATGCAATTCCTTTGGGTTGTTAAAATATATATATTAAAAATCCATCACTTCCAATAGAGATTAATGGTTACATTCAGATATACAGCCCTCCACAATTATTTATATGAAGACAAATATATCTAGCATTCCAATAGTTCTTTAAAGGATAGGGTTCCGGTTAGTTTCCAGTTTAAGGAATAATTCCAAAGAATCTTTATCCAATTTCCTGGTAAAGCGTTTGAAACAGAGGAAGTTGCTTTACACTGAATCAGACCATTGGTTATCTAGTTCAGCACTGTCCTCACTGACTGGCAGCAGCTGTCCAGGTTTTCAGGTGGTCGTCTTTCTCTCTGGGGATGCCAGAGATTGAACCTGGGACCCCTGCGTGCAGATTTCCTGCCACTGAGCTACAACCCTTTGGTCCAGAACTTCTCTGTGTCAGCTTTTCCATTAATGCCAATATTTTTCCGTCCTCTTCAAGCCAGTCAGTTGTTTTAAGCTGTCTATTCGCTCTTAGTTCCTTTCAATAATTTCTGCAACCAACAGTAAGATTCTCTGATCAGCTCCCCCTGGCTCTTTAATAATAATAATAATAATAATAATAATAATAATAATTATTATTATTATTATTATTATTATTATTTATACCCTACCCATCTGGCCAGAAAAAATATTAAAATATAATAATTCATCAAATATTAAAAGCTTCCCTAAACAGGGCTGCCTTCAGATGTCTTCTAAAAGTCAGAAAGTTGTTTATTTCTTTGACATCTGATGGGAGCATATTCCACAGGGCAGGTGCCACTATCGAGAAGGCCCTCTCTTGCAGTTCTCAAAAATATTCAGAAATATTTTTTTTAGAAAAAAATTAATCAGCATTTGACTTGACTATTGACATGTTACCACTATGGTTTTGATGCCCTATGCCTAGAAATGTATTCAGTGTTTAGTCTGCTTAGACCCCTAAGATATCCAGGAGCAGGAAGCAAGCAAGCTGCTTTCTTTATCACAAGGCTGGAAGGAATCCTGGTAGATTCCTATACAGTTGTACCTCTGGTTGTGAACACCTCTGGTTGAGCACGCCGTGGGTTATGAGCTCCAGTAACCTGGAAGTAGCCGCTCCCAGTTGCAAACTTTGCCCTGGGATCGAGTGGAAATTGCACGCCGGAGGAATATGCAGCTAATGGCACCTCATGTTATGAGCGGTTTCTGGTTATGTATGGACCTCCGGAATGGATTCCATTTGTAACCAAAGGTACCACTGTAATGGAACTGGGAATGCTACTTCAACCATCAGTGACTTTACACATCTTGTAAATACTGAGCTAGATGGACCAATGGTCTAACTTGAGGTAGGGCAGCTTGCTACCTGTGCCTAGGTTTTATCACACAGCTACCTATTTGTCTCTTCCTCCTCATCCACTTTTTGCCACCCCTGAAGTAGACCACTTCATTGTTTATAATGAGGCATTGTCATTGTGTAAAAGCAGTGAGTGAGCCAGAATAGAAAGGGCACTCCTGAGTAATAGGAGGCTCCTTGGCAGAAGGGTATAAATTTAATAAACAAGTAAAATATAATAATAATAAAGTGATCTGAAATCTTCCTGTGTGGAAGGAATCTTTCCATGGCTAAGATCTTCTCTCAATACAGTGGTACCTTGGTTCTCAAACACCTTAGTACTCAAACAACTTGGAACCCAAACACTGCAAACCCGAAGGTAATTGTTCTGGTTTGTGGACTTTTTTCAGAAGCCAGACATGCTGTTTTGAGTGTTATGCTTCTGATTTGAATGCCACACTTCCGTTTTGAGTGTTACGCTGAGGTCTGTCTGTTTTTGCTATTTATTTTGCGTTTTTGTTTTTGCAGCTGTGTGTGTGTGTGTGTGTGTGTGTGAGAGAGAGAGAGAGAGAGAGAGAGAGAGAGAGACTGACTCTGTGGAACCCAGTTCAGCTACTGATTGATTGTATGACTGCAGTACATTGTTTATTGCTTTCATTTTATGGATCAATGGTCTTGTTAGACAGTAAAATTCATGTTAAATTTCTGTTTTAGGGGTTGTCTGAAATGGATTAATCCATTTTGCATTACTTTCTATGGGAAAGCCCGCCTTGGTTTTGGAACGGACTTCCAGAACCGACTAATTTTGAGAACGAAGGTACCACTGTAGTCCTGCTTTGGGATGACACAATGCAAGATCAATATCCTCCTCTTCACTAAAATGGCTTTCTGTCGGTCTCTCTGATAAAGCCACAGTCTGTATCACAGTTTAAACATAGCCACTTTAAAGTATCTGTTGCATTTTTGTTGTTGTTGTTAAGTACAGTGGAACCTGGTGTACCGTCCTCCTTACGAATGCTTTGGGTAACGAGCTCCTCTAACTTGGAAGTAGATGCCCCTTATTGCGAACTTTGCCCCAGAATGCGAGTGGAAGCCACGTGCCAGCGGTGTGGCAGCAGCGGGAGGTCCCATTAGCAAAAGCGCGCCTCATGTTAAGAACGGTTTCAGCTTAAGGACGGACCTCTGGAAAGAATTAAGTTCATAACCGGAGGTACCACTGTATTGGTATTTATCGAAAACCAAGTTAGTATATGCAAAATGCTCCAGATCAGCAAAATGCTATCAATAAATTCAGCCTGATAGTCTCACATTTTATACAGCTTGCCCTTTAAAAAAAAGTAACAATAAAAAGGAAACAAAAGAAAAATGGCACAATGAAATTAAAGCAAAAAAGGAGGCCCTATCAGGAAATAAGACTACCAACATTAGAATCTCTTCCAAATTTGATGTGAGTTTATTTTTCTCTCCTCAAAACAGGTATAGGATACAAAGCAGTCAGAAAAAAATCCGTGGGGCTCTGGTAGCAATCTGGCTCTTGTCGCTGCTGGTGGGATTTGTTCCGTTTGGATGGGCAAAATCAAAACCGAAAAACTCTGATTTCATGAACTGTACCTTCACAAATGTGATAAAAATGGAATACATGATATACTTGAGCTTCGTTGCCGGAACCCTCATTCCACTGACTGTCATGTGCATCCTTTATGCAAAGATCTTCTGCCTCATCCGCACAAAGCTTCAGCCCTGTTCAGTGAATGTCAACGGGCAAAGGTCATTTTATAGGCAGGAGTTCAGAACAGCCAAGTCATTGGCCCTGGTCCTCTTCTTATTTGCTGTTTGTTGGCTGCCACTGTGCATTCTGAACTGCATCGAGCATTTGGGCCAACGATCAACCCCACAACCTCTCACATACATGGGAATCCTTCTCACACATTCCAACTCGGTCATGAATCCCATAGTCTACACTTTCAGGATAAAGAAGTTCCGGGAAACTTGCATCCAGATTTTAAGAACCTGTATCGTGCACAAGGATTCGGAAGATGCTACATCGCCCAGTCCAACTACATCTGAACGCTCATAGCTGCCTCATGCAGATGAAGACCATTGGCCTTGTCTAGCTTTATGTCTTCTGCCCTAAGATACAATAAAGTTACTGACAGGGGAGCTATTGCTTCCCGAGACTTTATGTAACAGTTGTTTTGGTCTGCAGCAGTCAAGAGAACTTTTCAGAAACAAACTCTACCCCTTGTTAAAGCCTGCTGTTCACTGCTGTAGCATCCAGTAACACAGCTGGCAGTCCGAGGTTCTGTCAACCCACATCTGTTGTGTTCTGGTTCTACATATACATTTTGGCCGAACAAGAAGCTGTCAAAGATGTGCCAGTATTGGCATAGTGTGTCAAATGTACATATTCAATAAACCATTTCCAATCTTTTATAAAGTTTGTCATGATTTCTTATTTTTCCAGTAAGTTTCACCGTTTCTGCATAGTCCATGAGTTTTTGTATCCAATCTTTCGTCGGAACTTCTTATTTTGGGCATTCTTGCCACTGTAGTCGCATCCATGAATAAATTCCTATACTCTTTAGGTAGTTCTACCCCTAGAATTCCCAGGAGGAAAGCTTCTGGTTGTTGTTTTTTACAAATGTTATTTTAAACATATTTTTCAATTCATTACATATCATTTCCCAGTAAACTTTAACCTTACTGCAAAGACCACCACATATGCTAGAAAGTACCTTCTTTCTCTTTACATTTCCAACACCTACTTGATTTTGATTTAAACATTTTTGCCAGTTTACTCGGTATTGAGCGCCGCAACCCCAGAGTCGGCCAAGACTGGACCTAATGGTCAGGGGTCCCTTTACATTTTATAAAACATTTTCATAGTTTTCTCTTAAACCATAGCATGCTGTAAATTTTATATCCGTATTCCACAATCATTCCCATGCTTCCATATCTATATTGTATCCAATATCTATTGCCCAATGTATCATTGAAGATTTTACTTGCTCATCCTGTTTTCCAATCCAATAGTATCTTATAAATTTTAGAAGGAACTTTAATATTACATTCCAACAGATCTGTTTGTGATATTTGTTCCCCAAACCCTCATTTCTTTTCTGTCTTAAATACTTCATTCAAAAAATATTGTATCCATGTTAACTTTCCTGATTAAATCCTTAAATTCTTTTATTTTATTAAAATGATACCATCACTGCTAAAATTCTTCTGTTTTGAAAAATGTACTCTGTTGCTTTGATCTCTATTGACAGGCATTTGATGTTATGAAGAAGCATTAAATGTTGCTGAATGTCTCAGTGGAAAGCAAGCTCTTGTAAAGGTAGGCACAGCCATGAGCACTGTATGTTGGCTGTGTAAAACGTGCTGTGAACTTGGTGGTACAGGATGTGTCAGAAAATGCTGCTATGTGCAGAAATTTTCTGAGTGAAATACCTGACACGATCACTTGTGTATAAACTTCACCCAAACACTTTCAACAGGGAGAGAATATAAATCTGAGACAATTCCACCCCACAAAGAAGACCGAGCAGATTTCTCATAGCTAGTGGCTTTAATTATAGGCAACTGAGTTGATTGAGAATGTACTGAGACCCTGGTGCAAAAGTAGTTCTGATCACAGACCATCAAGATAGCATTATCTGAGAGGGGCCTACTCTTCCTAGATGCAGAATGTGTGCACATGTTGATGTTGGGTGTGATTCTCACCAATCTGGACCTTCTAAGGATTTCTACAGGAAAATATTTTGTGCAATCATCAAGAATACCAACGGCAGTTTACATAATCACTTTCCTTCATATGTGTACCAACATACGAGCATAGGGGATGATGTATGATGACAGCATACATGTTCTAAGCTTATAGAAAACTGATTTGGATGCTATCAGATTACAGCTTCATGATAATATGCTGATGAGTATCACCAGGGAGCAGATCAGAATGTGGTTGATCTTCTCAGTGGGGAACAAGGAAACATCTGCATGAGCTACTGTAAGCAACAGATTATCAGAGTAAGCCTTACCCCACAGGTGTCCTCCTGTACATAAGAAAGGCCATTATTGTGCCTTTGTAGAATAAAGACCTCTTTACCAATAATCACATGGCAATTCTTCATGGACATAAAGAGATCTTTAGGAAATTAATGTTAAAACTAGTAAGTTCATTCCAAGAGCACAAATCAGAAGAACTACATTCAGCGTGGAATAAGTCTATAACGATATTTATGTGCAAGATTGTTTGCATTGCTCCATCATAACCAGAGGGTCGTGCATAGATGAGATGCGTTTAAGGCAATAGGTAGTGAAAATTCAGGTTTTTCACTAATCATAGAAATGAATGCTGCACTAAGGGAAATTGGGTATAGGTTAGGGTTGCCATATGTCCAGGAAATCCCAGACGTCCTCTTTTGGGGGGCCAACAAACCCATCTGGGGGGATTTTTACATTTCAAAGGAGATGTCTGGGTTTGGAGTTTTTTTCGGGGGGCGGCGGCTTGGGCACCTCTGCACGCCACAGCTGCTGCCAGTCCAAGCTGCGGAAAGAGGCATGCACGAGTGGGGGCAGCCCCGCATGCCCGTTTCCCTGGCATGGACTGGCAGCAGCTCAGGCTGTCCTCTTTTTTGCTCTTCAAGATATGAAACCCTAGTATTGGGAAGGATACAGAAGTTGGGAAGATATGAGGAAGGGGGAAGATGCTTGTAAGAGCAAGGGAAGAAGAAAAAGATTTTTTTTAAAAAAATTAAAAAGTGTTTGCAATGTTAATTCAAAGTGAAAAGTTGTATTTCAGCTTATTGTCTTTTTCTACCTGTTACTTAAACCAAGTTGTACAGTGTTGCAGAGTGACACGAGCCAAAACATAGTTTCATTCATTCTACCTCTTGCCATTAGTTGCTCAAATTATATACTTTCCTGATTATTTCTATGTGAGAGTAAACTGGAGTTAATGGAACACCCTAAAGAAATTTAACTCCGAAGCTGTCAGAGAGAAAGCCCAACAAAATGGTATATATGTTTTAATTAAGATTTGCCATCATATGGTTTAAGAGGTCATAATTGTGTTTAAACAGTTGCCTGTGCAGACTTTGACAACGCCTTCAGGTCCAAGATGCACTTAGCAATGCTCTCCTTCTCCTGCAATACAGAAACAAATGAATGCTTTAAGAAACTTGGAAGGAAAAAAGCTTCATGGAGAATGACATGAGCAATTTTATTTGAAATCATACCACACTGAAACGATATGCTATACCTAACTGATTATTTCATAACTCAGTATTTAGTCCGTCCTTAGAATCAAGATTAAAATTGTGCAGGAATAAAAAGCTGGAGACCCAGGCACCTACTTAGGCTAGACATAATATCACACAAAAAAGGGTGAGAGCACAGCTACATGTTTTTAAAATAATGCTTTAGGGCCCATAAAGGCAAAAAATAAATTAAGGACCAACCCCAATGTTTGACAAGATCTGAATGCACACCCAATCCTCCCCAGTCCAAAAAAGCTACCAATCCTATGATTGGTACAAGTCTCACATAGACTGTTATCGAGGAACAAGATTCGCCTTTGTCCCTTTCCTTTAGGAAACAGGCAGACACAGAGATTAGTCTTTACATCTCCCATTCAAGTGCTTGGCTATTATTTGGCTAAGTTCCAACAAATTCCCAGATCTTCCACACCTGTGCAATCTCTTCCAATGGAAACTTTGAAAAAACAGATGTGCAGCATCTTAAACATTACTCATATCGTAGGGACACACAAACCCTCCAGTAGGTTAGGCACAAACTTATTTTGTACTGTGGAGGTAACTGCAAGGGGAAACCTATAGAGAAGCCTGCTCCAAGTACCTGTTGGGCTGTAATACTCTGCCTAACGTTTTGCTCAACCCAGTTGATCATGTGATTTTGTTCCATATTCCGCCTGAGATGCTGTATTGCCACATGATAATCCAGCCGCTTCTTCACTTCTGTGTATACAGTAAACAGCCTCTCTCTGTAGTTTGTCTCAAGCATTATAGCAACATTGTTCTAGAAAAGCAAGAAATGAAATCACTTTTCCATTGTAGGCACTCTTTTGACTACAGTATTTCAGCGAAATGAACATGCGGTATGCGCACAAAATCTTGTATTTCTTCCGTTTAAATAATTTACAGATATAAATCAAGAAAAAACATACGTGAAGAACAGTTTAGAAAATACCTCTTATCTGCATCCTACAAAAACACATATAGTTAGTAAATATAGACCTTAACCACTAGCTTTTTCCATCTTGTTTATAACATGCAATACTTGTTTTTATAACACTTAACACAAGGAAAGTTCCACAAAAAGTTTTTCCAACAAGACCATATAGCCAGCCTGTTACTATAATAGGCCCGAGTGGAATATACTATACCAGCATGCCTTTAACTCTATGTGATATATTTTCCCCAATAGCCTCTAGTTATATATAGAGTCTGGTACCACTTATATTTGAATTTTTTGTATGATTCTTCAGTTTAGAGCACAACTGTCTGACATTATTTAAGATCCAGTTCCACAAACAGCAAGGAAATACATGTCTTAAATGTTTTCCAGCTTTTTTGTACTAATAATGTTTCTTATCAATGAATCCCCAAATAGATATTTTTGAATTATTCCTTAACCACAGTAGATGGACAGTACTTCATCTTCGAAACCCTAAGCTACCTAAAAATGCAAAATAAAAAGCATGTTGTATCTGGAAATACTGACTTTGGGTAGGGGATTAAAAGGTGCATCACCATCTATTTTCTCTAATACATTTTCAAGCAATAATTTAATTCTGACTGGAGTGTTATCCTATAAACATGAATGTGTAATTTATATCTGATTTCATATATTCCTTTCTGTTTGAAGATTTAAGTCACTTAGTGTTCTACTGAAATATTTAACTTTTAACTAACTAAATGAGATAGGTATCGCTACACAGAAGTCCCATTAAATTCAATGGAACTTGCTCCCTTATGATTGTGCATATGATTGCCAGCACAAGTCACTAATCCTGATTCACAAAGGTTGAAATTCCATTTTTTGTTGACAGCGCTAAATGTTTTAATCATAAATCTCATCATCATGATATCCTGATGTTAACAGCATATGCTATAGCTAATTTAGTCGAACAAATTATTACAAATTTCTAGTGATACCGCAATTACCATCTCTTTTTCATATTGGGCAGAGATATATTTTAAAGACACTTAGAATATGTCTGTTCAGAACTCCAGAACTGCTACCATAGGATGGAGCAAGCTAGTTTTCTCTTGCTGCAGAGGGTAAGACCCAAACCAATGACTTCAAGAAAGGAGATTCCAACTAAACATCAGGAAGAACTTTATGACAGCAACAGCTGTTTGACAGTGGAACAAACTCCCACAACATGTGGTGGACTCCCCTTCCTTGGAGGCTTTTAAGCAGAGGTTGGGTGGTGACCTGTCATGGATGCATTGCAGGGGGTTGGACGTGATGACCCTTGGGTCCCTCTGCAACTCTACAATTCTATGACTGACAGTAGTGAAGCAAAGCAAAGCAAAGCATCAGAGGTATGTTAAAGCTACTATTACATTTTTAAAAGTTTGCTATTTAAACATTGTACAAGAACTACTTCTTCAATAACAGTGGGTGACAACCAACTACAGCACCCACTCGCACAACATCCATGCCACTAGTAGGAGCCTAATTCTTGATATATTGCAGCAGCCAAATTCAAAGAATGGCTTGCATTAGTGACTGATGTAATCCACGGCACATATCCTACTACTACTACTACTACTATTATTATTATTATTATTATTATTATTATCCTCCTTCTCCCTGACAACTAAACTTGTGCAACCATGTCAACTCTCAGACTTGTGCCAATGGTGCCCTGGATCTCGCACACTGTGTATTTATTTTAATACTGTACCCGCTTGGTATCAAAGAGATAGTGACGACCCTCCACCCTCCACTGCTCTTTCTTCTCCTCTTCAATAGCCGTAGTGTGTTCAGCTATCATGTCATTTTTCACGGCTGTTGCTTGTGCTATAGCATCCTGAAATAAAAAACAAGCTAGTTTGACCTTCAGAGAAATCCAGTTTTGCACTCACATCATGCACTTTTCCCTTGATGCGATGTTGAAAAAAAGCCATTGTGTAATTGTTATGACGGTAACAATTATACTGAATATTAGCAGGATTCAAGACGTGGTATTATGGTTAGAGTGCTGGACTAGGACATGTGAGACCAGGGTTCAAATCCCCACTTGGCCTTGAAGCTCACTTTGGGCCAATCATTCACTGCCTGGATTGTTGTGGGCATGAAATGAGGATGAAATGTATCCCACCTTGAGCTCCTTGGAGAAAAAGGTGCGGCATAAATGAAATAAATAAATAAGCAAGCACATGCAATTCTATTCCAGATAGGTATTTTTAAGTGTAGTATACCCTCTTCTCCATTTGCATAGGAAAAAATATTACATTGAGACCTGCCCAATCTCTTCTAAAATGACCTCATTCTAATTCAGTTAATTTGTAATCACTGAATGCCAAGTTTGGACAGCATGCCTAGTAACAGCATGAAACCCGACTATCTAACTCATTTGGGAGGTACTTATACAGTGGTACCTTGGTTCTTAAACAGTTTAGATGTTGAACAAATCAGCTCCCGGATGCTGCAAACCCAGAAGTGTTCCAGTTTGCGAACGTTTTTTGGAAGCTGAACGTCCGATGTGGCTTCCTCTTAAATGCAGGAAGCTTGGTTTTCAAACAGTTTCGGGAGTTGAACGGACTCCCAGAACAGATTAATTTCGAGAACCAGTTATCACGGTACTGAACATTAGAAAACTCAATCTCTCTGGATGTCTTGAGACTGCATATGATTATTATTGTGGTTATTACCATAGCACATCAGTGATGAGGCTACAAAATAATGAAGGAGTGTTGAGCTGCACTAAAAACTGCAATTATATTACAATAAAACTGTACTCCTATGCATAGTGAGAGCAAGCCATGGTAATCAGTGGGGCTTACCTGTCAGTAAAGAGGCATAGGACTGCATGGTGGAGGGGTGGGATGGTGCTGAACTGGGAACTACCCCTTAGTTGATCACATTATTTACAAGGAAAAGACATGATTCACATTTTGACTGACAGCATCCTATAGTATGCTGAACTGTATCCTTTTTTAAAAATGAATTTTAACATGTGAACTCTTTTACTGAGTAGCAATAAACATGATGTCTTACCTCATTGAGTTTGTCAGCAATAGCTGCTACATCTGGACCATACTTCTTAATTATGTAGATGAGAATTCCCACCATAACACCTCCAGCTATTGTTTCATGGTTAACTACGTAAAGTTCCTTAGAGAGCATATAGAGCAGAAGCCCAGTCCCAAGCATATAGGGGCCTAAAAGCAAGCAAATCAATACCATTACACAAGACGATAGAGACATTCAGTATAAAGGAAATTTGCCTTAATATTGAATATGCTACCCTCCCTGAACATGAGATCTCTCAGGGGAAATAACTCAGTTGCCCTTGAACTGGGACACACAAACAAGAAAACAAAAGCCCTAACTAAGTTATTAGAGGTGCTATTTCTTTCAAAATCACATTACAATCTAATAACTAATTTAAATTTATGATACTTGCATTATCACCTTTTAACACACTCTCTTCTTTTTTAGAGAAAGATAAGGGAAGGAAGGAGAGATAAACTTGTACATATGTACTACAGCTCCCTTTTGGAATGTCAGCCATATCTGTGACAGCCACTGTTCTAAATAGAGATTACATTTATTGCTCAAAATAAAGATAAACACAATTTTAGTTGAAATAGGAAATACAACGCAAATTTCTAAAGGCACACATCTATTCTGAGGTACTTTTCCTTATGCTGGCTGTAAGTTGTTATCAACACAACATACTTCAGAAGATAACGTGTAACCTCATCATTAGCAGAGGCACCTTCTCTGTTAAGTGATTTGTGGACTTCAGTTCAAAAATTGGATATAAAAATATTAAATAATACTTTTTAAATATAAGTTTCTCACTAAGAGCTGGCTTTCACAAAGAGTTTACTCATGCAGGCATGCTAACCTGTGACTCCTGTTTTAGGGTACAAGAATTGGAAAATTTCTTCAGGGAATATTCCATGGCGGACTTTTCCTCCTGTCTCTGGAAGAGGTGGCACAGGAGCCAAGTGTTGCTGACTTGTGTGAAGTGGTCTGAATATTTTCACTGCCCTGCGATGAAGAAAATGATTCCATATTTCCAAATCCTTTCCCCAAAAAGGTTATACTTGTGGCTAAATAGAAATTAATAGCTTCAGGATATTCAGTAATCATCTGTTTTATTTTTTTTAAAAAAATCTATCCTATCTTACCTTCATTAAGGAGCTCTAAGCTGTTAGCAGCTTTGAGTTACAAATCAAACCAATGTGAAAGAACATTATCAAATATTATAATAGAATCAGTAAACAAAACAGATTTCTCAACTGAGCTTTCTCCAAAGGCATATTTAAGGATTCAGGTCTTCACCGGGCATTATAAGGTATATACAGTAGTGGCAATGTATGTCTCCCTAGCATCACTGTCACATCCATAAGCATCACTGTCACATCCATAAACCGTGCAAGCTGTAGCACTTGGAAAAGGCTCCAAATTCTCCAAAATCATGCATAAAATTAATCTCCCTATTATATTTATGCTTTCATCTTATGCAAGCATAACTTAATAGCAGACTAAAAATTGTGGGGGAGAAAAAGCAATCACAGAGAGACAGGAAGGGCTAAACTTCAAGAACAAAGATAGCAACACCAAAACAAACCACTTTTAACACAGAAAAGCATGTTTCCAATGTGCCTAAACAAGACAGTCCCTTGAAGTTTGGTATCCCAGTGAAGGGAGAGCACTACGTGTGCCTCACACTGAATCATAACATGTTGTAAAAATTCTCCTGAGTTTAGAAGTTGCTTGCTACACAGTAGATGCAAGCTGCAACTTGGTGATAAAAAAAATTAAAAGGCCCTTTAGCACCTTAAAGCACAGATTACAGTCCATTTTAACTGTTATTCTCAGTTGCGTGCACACACACACATACATTTATTTGGGGGTGGGGGGAATGTAAAAAGTGAGATCAGAGGGAAATGAAATGCAGAAAAATACAGTCAATGAGAATTGCATGTATAAATTCATAGTAGTGTTGTAACTGAAATTATAGAAATAAAATTAAAAGTTGAAATGTGTGTGAGCAAGTGAAGGCTGGAATGTGAAGGCTTATTTGCAAAAGAACCACGAGAGCACAACAGAACGACATATACATATAAACTATTGCTATAATCATTAAGGACAATGAAAGGATGTACAGAGCTGCCTTCAGATGTCTTCTAAAAGTCAGATAGATGTTTATTCCTTGACATCTGATGGGAGGGCACTCCACAGGGCGGGCGCCACTACCAAGAAGACCCACTGCATGGTTCCCTGTAGCTTCACTTCTCAAAATGAGGGAACTGCCATAAGCCCCTCAGAGCTGGATCTCAAGTGTCTAGGCTGAACGCTGAGGGTGGAGACGCGCCTTCAGCTATAGAGGCAACGTAACCAAATTACTCAAGGCTTTTAGAAGAACTCAACAGTTTTCAGGATGATCCACCTGTTCAGGAGATGGAGGCTTCCCCTAAACTGACCAAAAAAAACCAGATCTTACTTCTATCTTGGCACTGGAGAACCGACAATCCCCCTCTACAGGTTATCAGTTTTGTCAGATGGCAACCTGGTTGTGCTTGGGGCCTTGCAGGCCTTGAAGGTACTGTGCTGTATGACAGCCTTCTGAGTTAATACAGTCATACCTTGGGTTACAGACGCTTCAGGTTGTGCATTTTCGGGTTGTGCACCACCGAACCCAGAAGTACTGGAACGGATTACTTCCGGGTTTCAGCGCTAGTGCAAAAGTGCTAAATTGCGCATGTGCAGAAGACCAAATCACGACCTGTGAGTTCGCAGACGCGGCGCTGCGGGTTGCGAACACGCCTCCCGCAGGGATCACATTCGCAACCCGAGCATCCATTGTACATTATACCAGTGCTAACGAACCTTTGGCACACGTGCAAAAGGCGGCACTCAGCACCAAAGTCTCCAAACACACACATCGTTTCCACGCTCACTGCTGGCAGCCACAAATCGACCACCAAAGTTGCTGGGTGTTGGCGAAGTGGGCGGCCATTCCCCCCTCCCATGCCACTGCGGAGGATAAATACTCCCTAGAGCATTGGGGAGTTGCGCGTCCGCCAATCAGGTGGCACGGAAGGTGTGGAGGGGAGCAGGGAAGCGACAGGTGTCTGGGTAAGAGCGCGCACGCACGAAAGGACATGCCCACGACTTGCCTGCCACACCTCCTGCTCCAGGCTGGGAGGGAGAAGCACCACTCTTTGGGGCTCCTGAAAGACCCGAGCAGGAGATTCTCTGCGGCGATGGTGCAGATAATTGGCTGCTGTGTCAAGGGCTGTTTTCCATTGGCTGCCGTTGTGGCAATTTAGCAGTCGATTTGTGGCTGCCAGCAGTGAGCGTGGAAACGATGTGTGTGTTCGGCGACTTGTGCGATTGTAAGCAATTCCCCCTCCCCGAAAGCTCAAAAACTCTTGGCAATCTCCCCCCCTTTTCTTAATATGGAATCCCCCAATATGGCAATATATTATTTATACCCCACCCATCTGGCTGGGTTTATTTATCTGTTTATATTTATTTGTATGTGCGCACACAAACAATTAATATTATCCCATATTAAAAATTGGGAGAGGGAGGGTGGCTCTTAGTACAGCCTTCCAGTGTACACCAATGACTGGATGGCTCATAACACTACTTTTTTTTGGAGTAATACCAGTGCTTTTTTTCTGTGGGGACGCATACCCCTAAACATTTTGTAAATTTAACAGAAGAAATTCACTGTATTTATTTTCCCCAATTAGAACTGTATTTATTTTTCCTGATGGTGATTTTCTTGAGTCAAAATGAGAGTAATCCTAAACATTTTTTTAGAGAAAAAATAAAATGATATATCAGTGGAAAAGGTTACATTAACCCTAACGTATGAGTTGTTGTTTTTTCTAAACTAAAACCTCAGTATCCAGGTTAAATTGCCGTGTTGGCACTTTGCGATAAATAAGTGGGTTTTGGGTTCCAGTTTGGGCACTTGGTCTCTAAAAGGTTCGCCACCACTGCATTATACCAATATAATTGAGTTGCACCTTTCCGCTTCTTGTGGCCTGGATTCCCGTTCCTAACCTGCATAATCCCTGTGAGTCTTTACGACGACCTGCGTCGCTGCGGCCTCCTCTAGGAGCCTAACCTCCTCTTTATTCCCTGTGCTTTTCCCGGAGAAAAGCAGCGGCTTCCTCTCCCTCTTCTTCCTATTCCAAGGCCCCCCTCCTCACGACCTGCATTCACTCACCCCACGGGCAGAGCGGGCGCCAAGCTCTTCAGGCCACCAGCCGGGGCTGCGGGAGGCAAGAACAAGAGAGTCAAAGCACAGCCCCCCGAAACCCAACAGCCCGCCCGCCCTGCAGCCCCCGCTTTACCCAGGGCGCGCACGGCCAAACGAGACAACATCGCGGCTGCCGCTGTTCCCGCCGCCCTCTCCGTCCCTGTGACCCTCCCGGCGAAGAGAACTCAAGATGGCAGCCTCCGTGGAGGAGGTCTCGCGAGAGGTCTCGCCTTCTTCGCCGTGGTTTTCTGGACCTATAGGAACAGCTGGGCCGAGAGGACCAATGCGGCGAGCGTCACCGCGGAGACGGGCGGAGAATCGCGCGAGAACAAAAGGGGACGGGAGAGAGAGGGGGGGTAGAGGTAGAGCTAAAGCTAAGAGGTATAGAGTTGCCGCAGGGGCTGAACTTCCGGGTATTGCCTCCCACGGGCAACGATAGGAAGCGGTGGACAATCCGTATTTGCAGTATTGTCTGTGGCGGGGCTAATGCAGTAGAGCGAATGCAAAGCTTGTTTTTTTTTTGAAATATATATATTTTAAATATTTTTATATAAATATTACACACACACTAACTTCTGCTCAGTTGTGACGTGTGGTCAGTGTCGGATTCGAGACCCCGCTCAGCCAGGAAGCTCATTGGGTTGACCTTGAGGCAGCCTCGCAGGGTCGATGTGAGGATAACCAGGAAAAAGGGGGACGGCGATGTGCGCCACCTTTATCTCCCCACAGAAAAAGTGGGTAGCTATGCAATAAAAAAATCAATAAATGCCACCAAAGTTGGCGCTGTGTAGCAGATGAAGGTGGGGAGGCGCTGGCTGAGCGTCGGCTATTACTACCCCGACACCCCCCACACACACACACCGCCTACATTTCAGGATCGCAGTTGAGAGCATGGCCAAAGACGGCTCTTCGCTGTTGCTATGCCGACATTGCAAAAAGCGAGAAGGGTTTAAAAGCGAGAGGATTTCTGCGGCGCCGTGCTAGTGCAGCTACCGTTAACGGAGCAAAATGGAAGGCGGCCAGGTGTTGAAGCAGAGTAGTTTACGGCAACCCTGCAGTGTGGCCCCCTTTAAATGGACAGATAGAGATCCAGCGTTCTTAGAAACACGTGGCGCGCCGTGCTCTCCCTTCGGTACCGCGGAGTTGCTGAAGGTGAATTAAAAGTCAATTCTGAGATGTTCACTCTTCCCTTTCTATCTCTGTGGGTTTCACTGCGCGAATCGCTTAGAAAATATCGCGAGAGAAGCAGGTGTCCGAGACCCACTCAAAACCCGGAAATTGGGGAGGAGGAGAAGAAACTGAGGGAGAGAGAGCGAGAGAGGAGAAACGAAGCTTCGGGCGTTCTCGCGAGAGCAGCGGCGCCGAGAGCTGTCGGGGCGGGGGGCGGAACGGGGTGTCCTGGGAGCACGTGGGTTGCGCTCCAAGTTTGTCCGCGCGCGTCTCTGCGGCCATGGAGGGAGCGAAGGCGGCTCCGGCTAAAGCGGCTCCGGCTCAGCCGGCCGACGGAGAAGCCGGGTCCGAGTGGAGCATCCCGCCCAACGCGCCCGCCTGCATGGAGCGGCACCTGGACGGGGCCCACTACCGGGCAGGTAGGCGCCGGTCGCGAGCTGCCCCCGCCGCGCCAACCGGGGGGACCCGCGCCCTCCAGGCATCCTGAGCTCGGCGCCCGCCCCGCTGCTGCTGCGTCAGCCGGGGCAGGAGCCGGGCTTCCCTTGTGGGCTACTTTCCCTGCTCGTGGCCCCGCGTGGAGTTCGGGACGCCTCCCCGGTTAAAGCCCTTTTGTGCCTAGTCTGCAGTCGATTTTAATACGCGCGACCCAGGGTGCAAAGTGATGCGACTTTGCAAGGTTGCAACCTCAAATTTATTTTATTGCAAAGCCTTCCTGCAACTGTGTCCCAAAATGCTTACCTACAGTGGGTGACTTCGAAAGTGGAACATTGCTTATGCTCGTGCTGTGAAGCATGGCTCTTCCCTTTATATGTAGATGTCAGTGTTAGCTGTAGCTACACTTTCTAGGTTCAGAGGAGCATTTCTTTAAGGGGATTGAGCTCTGTTATTGAAAAATCAGGTTCAGGAGCTTAGTAAACTGAGCTTTATCTGGATTTCTATCTGTTGCTTTACCTGTTCACTGATGTTCAATGACTATTCAGTGCACTTGAGAAAAAACTTCACACTACTCCACCATGCCAGATTTGTTCCAGCTGCTGTCCTCAAAAACCCTAGTAGATTCAGTTACATGCTTTTTAAAAAAGAAATGAGACTACATAATTTGCCTTCATGTAAGGCTTTGTTTCAGCCGTTTATTAAGTGACATTTTGGATGTTGTCAATAGGATTTCCCCCCCCCAAGATGTTTTTCCATGACAGTCTGGATTCTAGGATGGGCTCCGAGCAGAGCTTGACCTTCGGTTGGCCTTGCCTGTTTTTCTGGTGAATTGTGATTCCTTTGCAAAGAGATTGTGTTATGTAGGAGTTTTGAATAGCAACAAGATCAACTTTGGCATTCAATAATTAATCAGTGGTAGCATTTCTCTTTATGCTAAATTTAGGTGAGCCACATACTGCAAATATATCATTGTAGCTTAACTCTGTTTATTTTCCAGATGGTTCTTTGCTCCTGGGAGCTTCCAGTTTGAGTGGACGTTGCTGGGTGGGTTCTATTTGGGTGTTCAAGGACCCATCGAAAGCTCCTAATGAAGGCTTTTGCTCTGCGGGAGTTCAGACTGAAGCAGGAATAGCAGATCTGAAATGGGTTGCTGATAAAGGCATCTTGGTAGCTTCGGATTCAGGTGAGCATCAGAGAAGTGTGTCTCCTGGAACCTCTTAGTGCCTTATAAATTACGGCCAAGATCACATAAGGATGAAGCTATGCTTCCTTTCTGAAGTGGTTCTCAATGCTAAAGAGAATTTTTAAACCAAAAAGTGGCATGTCTCTTTATGACTGCCTTCCAGTTCTTTTGGACTGTAATTCTTATCATGGTAACTTGGTTGGCTGCTTCCAAGAACATTAAAGAACATTCATCTGGAAATCCTGGATTTTCTACAATCACTCATTTATAGCAGTCAAATAATTTGACATGATATCTTTGAAGAGATTGAGGCCTGGAACAAGCACTGTCATTGCTGGATAAAAGGTGCATTGCAAATTGCTATAAAATATGTGGGTTGCATCCTAAGGTCTTGTGAGTAGCATGAACTCATGGAACAGCCATTCCTGATGCCCGGTAGTGGAAGAAGAAGAGCCTCTTTTGCTGATTTCCCCCCTGCAAATCATCTACTAATGGAATAGCATGGGAGGAGCTGGGGGGGGGATGGAAAGCAGTCAATTTTGCTTCTCTTCCTTTTCCATGAATGGAAGTTTCTGCTTCTTGTGCCTGAAAGGACACTCCTGGATCCAACCCTGTCATTTTAGCTTTACTTTAACTAGGTGTGACATTTTAAAGCAGAGTTCCCTGCTTTGGGGCTACTAAAGTAGTTTGGTGGTGGTGGTGATTTTGTTTCTGGTGTAGAAAAAGTCATCTTTGGTTTACCAATAACGTTAAGTAATGGAGCCCACCACTTTCATTAGGTATTAGGGCTTTCATTAGGTATTCTGCTGCTGACTTTGATTCTCATTTTGTTTAGGTGCCGTGGAACTTTGGGAACTAGATGAGAATGAAACTCTGATCGTGAACAAATTCTGTAAGTACGAGCATGACGACATTGTGACAACAGTGAGTGTCCTTGCCAACAACACACAGGCCGTCAGTGGCAGCAAAGACTTCAGGTGATCCCTTTGTGGTGCTTCTTTTCTGCTTTACTGTAAAAGTATCCATTCTAGTTTTTAACCTGCTCTGGATTTTATGTCTAGTGTGAAGATCTGGGACATCCCTCAACAAACAGTACTCAACACCTACAGAGGTGAGTGCTAAGCTTGATTTATTTCTTTATTTTTATTACTTTATCCTGCCCTTCCTCCTGAGCAGACCTTGTATGTGATCCAACCATTCCCCCAGTTTTATAGCCACGAGGTGTCAGGCTGTATGAGAACGTGGGTAGCCCTGTGGCTGGCATAATGAGCTTTATGACTGAGCAGCAGAGAACAATCTGAATCTCTTCAACGCCCCTGCAACTGCCTTCCACAGTGTTGAAGGAAACACTGTGGCTTCTGTGTGTCTTATCCATGTTGCATGTTCTCTCCAACATGTGTAGAGCTTCCATGGGCATGTTTTCAAGCTGTTAGTGTCCCATATTATCACAATACTGCTGAATGCTAGATGAAAGCAAAACAGCAGGAGGGGGGAGGATGTATGAGACAGACTTACAATCTTATCTGATTAACAACACAGTCATTGCAAACAATTTCTCAGCAGGTAGTATTTGATAAAATAAAATGGCACGCCTTTGCTCCCTCTTGTGTGGGATGTTTTGATGCTGTTTAGTCATTGATCTTTGCGGGATCACTTTCCATTCTACAGATAACCGCAGAAGAGTCATTTAATACCACTTAGTTCCTTTGGGTTTTTAGGGTGAATCGAATTGGCTAAAGGAGTTCACATTCCCAGAGCTTAAATCTTGGGCAGTATAATTTGGGGAGAAGCAGCAAGGTGATCTTTCTAGAGATTTGTATAATGTAGTTATTGCTTTTGCAGGAACACAAACCCACCCCTAAATTAACCCAGTGATTCCAGCAGAATATATCTGATGTAGAGTTCCACAGTAAAATTTGCAACAGCAACTAAGCAACCAGAACCCCATTTTTTGTAACTGGCTTTGCACACACCAGCATTTTTCATTTGATCTATTATTCCAAGTTAGCCTTCTGACCTCCTGAAGGCCTTTTGAGATGTTACTTTGGGAGCCACATGATGCTAATTGTGACTCTTTCATTCACACACTAGCTATTAGTCCTGTCTTATTTCCGCCCCCCTTCAAGCTAACTTGTCAATTTTAACATGCTGCCTGTGGGTGAATGGCTCCTTCTCTTCCATTCATGTGCAGTAATGCCTTCTACTCACAATGCATCCAGCCTTGAATCACCACCTAGACAAGCCCATATTAATGTAGTATATTATGTGCTTTTTGTTTAATTTTGGCCAGCTCATTCCAGTCCAGTGACATGTGTGGCCTCCTGCCCTGGAAAAGACAGCGTGTTCCTGTCCTGTGCAGAGGTAAAACCAACTTTTGTTTCTAGAACTTTGTAGATTCAAATTTAGCCTATAGGTGAAAGGATTTGGATACCTTTGATATTGTCGATATGAGCACAAAGCTAATGGAATTACACAGTATTGAGAGAGAGAGAGAGGCCTGATAAAACTGAGAAAGTTCCTTTTTAGGGTGGAAACAGTGGTCCATACTTGCCCGTTACTATGATAATTCTGCTTTTAAGGCTTATTTTATCTCATTCTTTTTTAGGATGGCAGGATTTTACTCTGGGATACCAGATCACCAAAACCAGCAACTCGGATTGGTATGTTTTGGGGCGTTAGATTATGTCTGCATTTCCTGTGGTTTAAGTTGAATAATATTTTATTCAGAGTTCTTGTTGCCCAGAAGAAAGTTAAGTATGAATTAAGGAATATTCTAATAATAATAATTTTATTGAGTGGCATTCAACTAAGCTTTCCTCAGAATAGATCTACTTAAATTTTTTAAAAAAAACTTGACTTAGTGAGATCCATTAATTTCTGAGGTATGTACTGTGAGTTTGCACACTCCTTTCACAGTTCCCTTTATCCCCAGTTTACACTAACTACAGTTAGGACTAAGAGTTGTATTTGGTGTAGCACTAAGCAAATGGTTTAGTCACTGCAAGATTTCATCTAGTTCTTTGGAATGGTCCCCCTCTCCCTCTGCATGCCCCCTAAGTCTCTGTTCTGGGATTCCTCCCCCCCCCCCCAACTCCCTGAGCAGATTTGGGGGTGATGCAGTTGTGGAAGTCTCATTGTGCTTGTGGTACTTTTTATGCAAGCAGAATTATATGGTTGAATACTGCCAGAGCTCAAAATCATGATTTGCAGACATACTTCTATTACAGAATTCCATAAATATTGGGCTGTCTGGAATTGGTGGGATGAGCAGTTTCTGTTTTTCCTTTCTATCCCCACCCTTTTAAGTCCAACCCTTACAGTCTGTCAGCTATTTTAGAGAACTTTGAGACTGACCAGAATTTCCCTTTTTTCCCTTCCCTGTGTAGCCTGCAGTGCCTTTAGTAACCTCCCTACCTCCCTGGTGTGGCATCCACATCGAACGGACACTTTTGTATTGGGTAAGGAATATTTATTGATGCTTGTTTTCCAGACGGGGCAAGAAAATGTTTGTGTCTCTCTAATAATGCTGCTCCTCTATGTTACTGTTTTGAAGGTGACGAAAGTGGGACTGTTGTCCTTGTGGACACAAAGAACACAGACTCTGCCCTAAGCTCACCTGTGCACTCCCGAAGCATCACCGGATTTGCTTTTTCTGCACATAGGTATGATCTGCAGTATCAGTTTCTAGATACATGCATTGGTTTCCTGGCCAGGGGCAGGGAACTGAATAGACATTATTGTTTCTTGATTGGCAGTTCTGTAAATTCCTGAAATGCTTGTTCACATCTACAGGACTTAGGGAAAGGTCAAATTTTCCTAGTGAATGCATTTTTATTTTGCTTGGCATATTGGAGCTAAAAAAAATAAATGTGTAAACATAAACTTTTCATTTCTCCTCTAGCTCACCCCTGTTGGCTTCCATCAGTGAAGACTGCTCAGTAGTTGTTCTTGACTCGAGGTTCTCAGAAGTGTGAGTACAAGACCGTCCCATCGATCCTTGCCCTGCTCTCTTCTCAGTATCCTCCTTCTGGGCTCAGTTACATTTTCAACAAACTGGCCACAATCCTGCGAAATACCTGGTGTGGCAGCTGCATGCACTTGGACAAATCCAAAACGGCACCGTAAATGAATTCCTGCATCTGTTTGGTCCATGTATAACTAGCAATATGTCTGAAGTCATTGGTCAGTGCCAAAGGGCCACCAAAGCTGTCATCGCTGGCTAAGGAGGAGGGATGGTATAGGCATGGTAAACCAGGCCCACCCCCATCCCTACTTACCCTGTGGAGGTAGTTGCTTGGAAGGTGGCTGAGGAGTTGAAGTGAAATGAGGGCTTCCTCACCCTTTTGGTCTCGTCCTCCGGGTCAGCAGTGTCAGGCAAAGAAGGGGAGTAGGGACTGGGTTTACTGAGCTTGGTATATCTTTGTTTAGCAGAGACAGACTAAATTGAGGCAAAAGGGTGAGGCAATAACACTGCCCATCTTGCTACCTTGCAAATTGTCTTCCATTATGGGTGTTGGGGACTATGTTCAGTACCTACTTTGCTGTTTGTGTACATTGGCTTTCCTCTCTTATCAGCCACACTGTAGCCAGGAAGAGATGGAAACCAGGAATTGACACTTACAGAGCATTGTTTCTTGCACCTTCAGCCTGGAAATAATGATGTTCCAGCTTGACTAGGGAACTGCTAGATGATGCTGGACTCCAGCTCCCACCATTCCTTGGGACTGGCTTGGGACTGATGGAAGGTGAAGTCCAACAACATCTGGAGGGTCACAGATTCCTCACCCCAATCCTGCTGTTAGAGCAGTTATTTTGTTTATTTTTATTTTTTTAAGCCATTAAAATCTGCAATCTCATTTTGCATTAGCATTTGAGTCCAATTATTTTCTATTTCTAATAAATTGCAAGAAACAATGCCAGCTCGGGGAGGTTTGTTCATTATTTGGAGCTGTAGTGATATGTGTCTGGGGTAGCAGAACTAATGTTTTATATCTTTTCCAGTTTTAGAAACCGGTCCCATCGAGACTTTGTGAAAGGCTTATCGTGGTCACCATTAGACAAAGTCTCACTGACGACGGTTGGATGGGACCATCAGGTTCTACATCATACAGTCCCGACGCAGAATAACCATCCTTCTGGAAAAAACAACATAACTTCATAGATCTGTGTGTTCCGTTTGGGGTCATTCTCCCTGGAATAGCATCTTTTTTGCTTTCGGTTTTTTGTTTTTGTTTTTGTTTTGGTCGAGTCCTGGGGATGAATATGGCCTTTGCAGCGATGAAGAAAAGTCCTGTAGCAATTTCATGTTAGGTGAGCACTAGCTCATTTCAACCACTGTTGCAGCCAATGAGATTCTTTGAGCATCAGAAGTATGATTGATGGTGACAGCACAGTACACAATCATAAAGAATTGAGTTCATTTTGTTTTAGTTCTATTTTTTTAGAACCTCCAAAGTTGTAGAGAAGTGTATGTGTAGCCCTTTTTTGAATGGGGAATTAATACAACCTTTCAGGAATTTGTAGGCTTTTTTGGGGGGGCAGCCTTGCATTGGGGTTTTAATTATGACTTTGAGAGACTGTGAGGTAATCCTGCCAAAAGTGGTCTAAATTGTCCCATCTTGAGGATGCAGTGTATTGTGATATGGAATCTCATCTGGGATAAAGTTATGTAGATATAGACATGAAAGCACGCTGTATGTGTAGCCAGGCAATGGGTGAGATTGAACTCATAAGCCCCATCAGTGGAAAGTTTGAACTAAGGCTTAGTTTTTAGGTTGTGTCCTTGGAAGCGGGGACAACAAAGCATTCTTGTAGAACATTGGTTTTGAACTGAGCTGCAGAGAATTGTGTGCAAGATTGGGATGGGGTGGGTACCACACCGCTCTGCAGCTCTTGAAGCCTGCGGACCTACTTGCTCCCAGCTCTCAGGTTACATTATGTAGAGCAAAGCAGATAAGCTGATAGGAAGCCATTCCCCCCCCCCCTCAGAATTAGAAACTGACAACATTGGTGTTTGCAAATCTATGTAGTTGTTATGTGAAATCCCAACTGTTGTTGTGCTTCTACAGCCAGTTTCCAAGCAGGAAGGGTCATATGTTGTACATTTTGTTTTGTTTAATGTATTCACACCTGTGTCCCATGGTGGAGTAGAAGATGTAAGGTGCGCATGCTGATGTGACACATCATGGTTTTGTAATGGGAGAACTGCTGGGAGGCATCCCCTTGTCTTCCGTGATTTTCTGGAGCAAAGGAAGACAAACTGCTTATTTTATGTCGGCAGCAAGCACTACTCCAGGACGATTGTGACATGAAATGGATAGAGATGATCGCACGCAAAAGGGAAGGCAGTTTTTGAAATAAATCCCTTTTCATTTTTAAATGAGCTGGTTTTCTGTTTTATTTGGCAGTGTCCTCATTATGCCTCTTTTTTCGAATCCTCTTCTAAATGGAACTTTGCATTCTTTGCAGTGATATTTCAAGATGTCAGGGCCATAAAACTTCAGATCCTGTTTTTGCTCAGTTGTAAAGCTTTCCTCCCTAAAAACATCACTGAAGTCAAATAATTAAATATTAAGTGGCTTCAGATGCACACATAATTGCAATTCATCCAGAGTGACTTGGAGGGGAAATGATTCATGTTCATTTCAGTGGCCTCTTGACCTGGACCATTGCTCAGCCATTGCTTTCTTAGGTAACCCTGTTGGCTAGAAGGCATGCATAGTACTCTTGTGTCCTGTTCCTCAGCTCCCCATAACCCTACAGTACACCTTGTCACTCAGGATGACTGGACCTGAGTCTCAAAGCACAGCTTTAAAAACCCCACCCACAAGGTCAAGCAAGTATATCCTTAAGCTGTTGTCTGCATTCACAAGATGTACTGTTTCCTGTGGATTATGAACAACATAAAGGCCACATGTCAACATAAAGACCATGAATTACCCCACAGTGTCTTCTGAATGTGACTGAGCTCTTCTGGCCTCCCTTATGTTCTAAACGGAAGCTTATATGGTATTTTCTTGCGAAAGAAAAATACATTTTCCAGATTTTCTGGAGGAAAAAGCTGTGGGAAAACAATTTTACCTTCTTTTAAAAAAAAACAAAAACAAATTACAAACCTTATTAAGTCTGAGAGGAGCACTAAACCAAACATTTTGTAATTTCAGGTTAACACTTGTCCTAAATTTCTCTCCCCACGCTCTTTCCATTTTAATTCTGGGGCAGTTTCAGACATTCACTGGCCGTGCCGGCAGTCTGTTGAGCTGTGTTTCTCCTATGTATCTAAGGACTAAACTACATGTTTCACTAGTCACCATTTTGAGAGGAGCATAAATTAGCCACTTTTTAAGGAAATAAACAGCAGGTCCTCAATCCATACTGTCCTCTCACCAGGGCCAATTCGGGGGGTGGGGCAGGTTACCCACTTTGTCCAGGGGCTCAGTCTCAAAGGGGGTCTCAAATTTAGACATTTGTTAATTTGGGGGACACGATTCGCAACCTTTTTTTATGCCCATCAGGCCAAAATGTGACGCACCTTCTCGGCTAGAAAAGCATTAGCTGAATGTGCCCTGCTCTGCTTTTGGTGCCTTACGTTGTGTTCAGGTGTTGTAATGTTTTATTCTTATTATGGTTAGAGGCTTCAAAAGCTGGAAATGGCCTGGGCTTCTATCAACCTCAGGGCCTATGTCCATGTGGAGAGGGTAGTTTTCAGCAAGAAATTAGGGCAGGCCTCCGACGTACACAAACTGCAATGTGAGTAATGACTCACTGGTAGGCGGTGCACATGTTCCACTTGTGTTTCATCACAATTTTCCCTTTAAAAAAATGGGAAGGAAAACAGTCTTGCAAATGTGAGCCTCCACATATATCACCGATGTCGCTTCAGTGTGGCGGAGGGGTTGTATCGAATCCTGCACCTCAAAACAGCACCGCCACACCCTGCTGTGCCTGCCTAGTATCTGAACTCTGCCTCAATAGCTTTGTACATTTTTCTATATTGGGTTTTTCTCTGTACCACAAGGTGGCAGCTGTTGCTTATTTCTTAGTGTAAAATGGTCAAAGGTTTCCCTTCCTGAATGTGAGATTCCCATGCAAGTATAACCTGAAACGTTTGGTGAGGGAACTTATATTGATGTGTGACTTTATCTCACATTGTCTCTTCCATTCTGATGAATCCTGGTAAAGAAACTGCAATAGGTGCCTGAAACATTGCTAGATCTGAGGAAGTCGACTCATCTACAAACACTTAGACCACAATAAACCTGTTAGTCTTTAGGGCAGGGGAAGCCAACCTAATGCCTTCCAGAAATTGTTGGACTACAACTCCCATTAGTCTCAGCCAGGTTGACTCCTGGTCAGGGATGGTGAGAGAAGAAGAAGAAGAAGAGTTTGGATTTGATATCCCGCCTTTCACTCCCCTTCAGGAGTCTCAAAGCGGCTAACATTCTCCTTTCCCTTCCTCCCCCACAACAAACACTCTGTGAGGTGAGTGGGGCTGAGAGGCTTCAGAGAAGTGTGACTGGCCCAAGGTCACCCAGCAGCTGCATGTGGAGGAGCGGAGACGCGAACCCGGTTCCCCAGATTACGTGACTACCGCTCTTAACCACTACACCACACTGGCTCTCAAAATACTGTAGCCCAAAATACCTGGAGGGTACCAGGTGGGCTGCCCATCCTTTATAGTGTCACAAGATTCTTTGTTGGGTTTGCTGTATGAGCTAGTTGATAGAATTAGCTTGAACGGTAACGTTGCAGCTTTCTGAAAGCGTGGAAAATTACACAGCCCTTTGTAGAAAAGGCTTAACCTTTCAGCTGCATCCTTATCTCTTGAATTGCAGGTAAGTAGCCTAATTGGGTAGTTTATGACCGGCCCAGCTGCTCACTTGTGAGTAGAAACCCTTTTGGCAAGATTGTCAAATGGACCTGCAATGTGTGGGGCTTCCCTTAAGTTTGATCTGGAAGCTGAGCTTAGTGCAGAATGGACCGAGACCATATAACATCTGTGAGCAGAGAACTGCTCTGATTTGCTACCAGGCCAAGCTCAAAAAGTGTTACTATTAATATATATAGCCCTTAACAGCTTGGGACCAGTCTGCCTGCAATATAACCATATTTGCCCAGTCAGTCACTTCAGTCTAGGAAACTTGCACCCCATAATACTCATTCTACATTTGTAAGAAATCAGTATTTTAGCGTGGCAGTGCCTACACATTGAATCTCCCTGCCTATTGACACTGGGCAGGGGCTTTTTGTGCTTTTCGGCACCTGCTAAGCACGTTCTTGTTTAGACAAGCTTACCTACATATGCAAAATGTTATCATGTGTTTTAATTTATTTTTAGTCTATAGCTGATGTTTTTTATTTTTTAAAAAACCTTTTAAATAGTTGCTTTTAATTGTTTTTGCTAATAATTTTTTCAGTAATTCTTTCAGCAGTTATGAATACGCTCCCTGGCTGTGCGCAGAAGAAGGGAAATACAGTGGTACCTCAGGTTACATACGCTTCAGGTCACATACGCTTCAGGTTACACACGCTTCAGGTTACAGACTCCGCTAACCCAGAAATAGTACCTCAGGTTAAGAACTATGCTTCAGGATGAGAACAGAAATTGTGCAGCAGTGGCATGGCGGCAGCAGGAGGCCCCATTAGCTAAAGTGGTGCTTCAGGCTAAGAACAGTTTCAGGTTAAGTACGGACCTCCAGAACGAATTAAGTACTTAACCCGAGGTACCACTGTATTGATTCCAAAGATTTTTAAATAGACAGTTTTCAGCAGAGCATGGAATCCAATAGTGTTCTGGGCACAAGTCTTCAGATGAGAGTCAGGTTTGGGTCTCGGCTTAGTATCCCAAAAGTTGCTTCCCAAACATGTTTGGTCAAATTCTGCCTCTTTTCTTTGCTAACTTACTGGGATCTTACGGCGCCTTTGCCGCCACTTTAAAACAACATGAACACACTTGTACACTTAAGATACCCATTATACAAAATTAAGGATGGTTGTGGTGTTTTTTTTTAAGTTTCAGAGAGTTTTGTTTTGTGCCTCTGAGAGGATTAATGCAAGTATTCGCCATTTCAAAAGACTCTCCTGTTAGGGCTTGCTGAAAGTAGTTGTATGGGCAGCTTTGAAGACATGTGTTTTCTATTTATAGCTTGAGTCTTCGTAAGCAGCAGAACAAGCTTTTCTGCTCATGTTGCCCCATCAGATGTGCATCTCTACTTAAGATGACTCATCTGGTCTTGATATTAAAGACAACAACGAGGGAGGTGGAGGCTGGATTAATATGGATCATCTACCTGGAAGCCAGAAACCTATCCCCAGTTGCCTACAAAAGCAGAGTTTGTGTACACTACCAGAATGAGATGGTATCTAAAGCAGTGGTAGGAAGCATTAATTTGTGGGCCTAATTAGGCCTGTTCAGGGTAAACTGCACACCCCTTTCCCATGTCTGGCTTCATAGGATGTTTGGGGCAGGAAAGTTTTGAGTCGTTTGAAAAGGAAGGCAGCTGAAATTCAGCATCTTTTGAACATAGCTGTCAACCGTCCCTTATTTGGCGGGAAAGTCCCTTATCCCAGCGCCATGTCCCGCTGCTGTCCCTTATTGATGATGTCCCTTAAATTTCCCGGGTTTCAAAGGAAGCAGCTCCTCTCCCTCCCTCCCTGCTGACCAGAGAAGAGGGAGGCTCCAGCTGTGTTGCTTGGCTGCATTGTTCACCCAATAAGGAGTCTAACAACGACTGGGGGGGTGGAGCTTGCATGCCTTGTGCCGATCAAATCGGCCGCGTTGCCTGGGGACTCGCCTTTGCTCAGTGCTTCCCAGCGGAGAGGTGACGGTGGTTTTCCTTGCTGCATCCCCTTTGCTGGGTTGCTGTGCTGTGGGAACCACTGCTTGAGGCTTTGTTTGGCTGCTGGCTGGGCTTTCTGCCTTTGGCTCAGAGGGGCTCAGAAGTTGAACATACCTGTGCTAGGAAAATCCCTTATTTTGGCTGCTGATCCCTTATTTTCGAGGCTGCTGGTCCCTTATTTTCGAATCTGTAAGTTGAAAGCTATGCTTTTGAACCTGATGCTTTTTTCTGTCAACCTGCATGGCAGCAAACTTGGCATGGCAGTGGTATGCCTCTGAACACCAGCTACTGGGGAGCACTGGTAGGGAGAGTGTTGTGCTCATCTGTTCACAAGGTTTCCACAGGCATCTAGTTGGCCAGTGTGAGAACAGGATGCTGGGCTAGATTGGCCTGATCCAGCACAGCTAATAGACCAGGCCGCTTAAAATATGAGAGAGTTTTATGTGCCCCTCCCCTTCCCAGTTTATGATTCTTCTCCCACAAGCATGTCTGCACAGCTGCAAGGATTATAGCTTTACTTTTTTAAAAAACTGAAAGCAATACTTCAAGGCTATACGTACATTTCATGTACTGTGCTTGCACTGCATGATGTGGAGATTTTTGTCTGCTCTCTGGAATGAAAATGAGGAGGGCTGCAGGCTAGAGCTGTAAGCCAAATTCTTTGAAGCAAAGCTTATGCACACAAAGTCTGAGTCCAATAAGCTCTGGCAAAAAGAAAAACCATTGACAAAAGCCACCTTATTCCATGCATATCTTAAAAGAAACAACCCACTAGGTTATGTTGCATTTTCTTCTAATCCAAAGGCTTGGTAATGTTGCAGCATACAAAGCAGTATCTGCAGTGAAATGATGGATATAGTTTTGCTGAATTTGGTTTAATACATTGCTTTGGTTTTGGGTGTTCCAATTGAAGACAAGCTTTTATTATTATTTATTAGTTGAACAGTTACTGTACAATCCTATGGTAGGGTGTGGTGGCAATCAAAGGCAGTAGCGCCTGTCCAAACAGGGCTGGAAATGAGGTTGGAGGAGCGCTCCTGCAATCTTCCCTCTTTCTTTATCGGTGTCCCTGCCCAAGGAAAGTATTTTCCTTCCCATTTGAAACAATCTCCTGTCCTGGCTTAAATTTGTTATGGGTTTGGAGGGCTGTTAGGCTGTTTAGGAAGGAATTGGATCCTTCAGGAGCCATATATTTTATCCTAGTCACTCCAAGACCAGATGTGCCAGCTTGCGAGGGTGATTGGGGGAGCTGGTCATACGCGCAATGCCAGGACATCAAGAGGAGCCGGGGGGTGGAGCCAAATGCAGCTGCAAACCATCCCCAGTACATCACTTTTGGCTGTACCGAAAAGGGCCATGACTACAAAAAAATTCCACAGCAATGGAGCCAGGGGCATCTGACATCAGATTCTGGAAGAAATCCAATTTCTCCTTTGGTTCCAGGGATGTTCTCCCTGGAGCTTGACTTTTAAAATTAAGCTTTGGAGTTCAACTTTTTATTTCAATTTGTTTCCTCACAGGATGAAAGAAAACCAATAATTTCAAAATCACCTCTTGTCAATAGGACTTTTGTCAGAGCAGACATGTTACACAATTGCAGTCAAAATTACATTTGTTCTTCCACAAATGAAGCTTCCAATATTTCTCATATGCTAGGTACTGCAAACCAGAAGCCCTTTGCAGGCTTTGGCAATAATTTACAAGTGGTAAGTTACTGATTCCTTTGGTGTTCATTAATGTTTAAAAATAACTATAATATATTCTTTGCTACAGCAGTTGCATTGGGTACCAATCTTTGGCAGTACTACTTAAATGTTTAATATATGGATATGTGGATTAGAATCCTATGCTGTCTTATCTAAGAGGAAGACCTTCTGAAAACGGGGTTTACTGATGACATGTGCTGTTAATAATAGGATGCCACGGAACGGTCAGGCTTTGATCCTGAGTTCTGTCGTTCATAGAACACCGACACAATTTGAAGGAGGGGTGGCAAAATATTCAGTGTTGGGAGTATTAATTTTGCATTGGTATTGCTCACCATTTTTGTGCAAAGCTCTTCAATGAACTATATCATGCTGTGCTCTTTTCACACTATCACACAAGAAGCATACATAATGATGCGCAGAATCATGCACCTTCATGGATTAATGCGTCCAACATAGATATGACGGCTGCCAGTATTACAGCTTGTTTAGTACTCTGCGTAGTTGTTTCTATGAACTTTGTTCATGCACAACTCACTGTTGATTATAGCCACTAACAGTAACTTTTGCATTCTTGTTTTACTCAGAGCAGAAAAGTAGTTTGGAATTTATTGCATTTTTATCGAATATTATCACTATCAAAAATGATTGTTCGTATAATATATGGCAAATAAACACACTATGGCTTCTACAAGTACACACACTTATTGTAAAATTGTTTTTTAAGTGACTATAGTCAATAATCATTCTTAATTTTAAGGCATTAGAATATTGCGTGAAATTTACATATACATATTTCCACACATGTACACACATTATCTGGAAAAGTGTATGGATGCAATTCCATACACACTTCCCTAGGAACAAGCCCTACTGAACTTGCACAAGACTTACTTCTGAGTAAACATGTAGAGGATTGCACTGTTAGTGAACTAAAGAGATGCTGCATATGGAGGAAAATTAAAAAGTGCATTCAATACGCTTGTCTAGGGTTGCCATATTCCAAACAGTGAAATTCTGGAAGGAAAAGTTGTTGAGCTCTTTTTGGCAAAGTTGTTGAATTGGGGGGGGGGGTGTTCCCTGGACATTTAGCCGATTTCTGCCTGGACTGCTGCCAACTGCAGTATTCCGGATATGTCTGGGAAATTCCAGAGGTATGGCAACCCTATGCTTGTCTCAAAGTGCTTTATTTTTCCATAATACAATTTATTCTCTACATGTTTTACATCTATTTTACAGTTCTTTACATTGCCTTATGATGGCAAACTACTAAACGAGCTTGTTTCAGCTTTATAACTTTTGAAAGTAGGGTGATCTTTTACAAGTGTTGGCAATCTGAAATGAATTGAAAAATCCTCGATAAGGGCTGAGAATACAAGTTGCTTGTTCCCCTATCTCATATGGATATTCCCTTAGCAGCAACTAATTTAGAACATTGCATGTCAGGAAAAGGCAGCCTCCAAATCAATAAAACAGGCAAACAATGCATGCAAGTATAAGGCATTGAGACTGTTTCATGTTACGTTTCCCCAACATTGCTGTACATTGGGGGAGGGGGGCTATAATGTTTGGAAGACACTCGAGGGACTTGTGTGCATAACGGAGAGAGCTTTGCAGCTTCTAAACATAATGGTTCGGGTCTTGATATAAGTTAACTTAAGGAAGCTCATGGAAATAAAGTTTCCCATCCCCTCCTTCCCACCCACAACTCATCCCATAATGTTCAGAGGGCCCCAACAACCCTCCAGAGAGAATTTGGGTATGTTTGAGTGCATAGGACACCATGCGGAAGGACAGGATGGGAAGCGTTCCTTCTATTAACATATTTTAAGAAAACTTAGGCTTGGATCCAAGCTTATGGGTTCATGTGCAGAGAACAAGTGCCAGAGGCAGGGCAGTAATGTATGAAAAAGGCAACTGTAGCAGCATGACACGGCAAGCTAAAATCCCTTAAAATACAGGACTCAAAGGTACAGGAACCCTTTCCTGTGTGGTACTTGGCCACTGCATGTATGAAGCAGTCTTAGAGAACAGAGTAATACCAGCCACCTAAATAAATTGAAGTGACCAGAGGAGGAATGGCCACTGGGAGGAGCGCAGAGAGAAGAAATACAGTGGTGCATCTGCAGCAGCACAACCGGATGTCTTCATCTGCCCCAGCTGCAACAAAACATGTCTCTCCTGCATTGGTTTCTACAGTCACAGCGGGTGCTGTAACTCTTTAACAGTTTGTCTTCGTTCCCAAAGGAGCACTCTTCTATTGTCTCCCGAGACAGACAGATGTCATCAACAACAACAAAATAAATGGACCAGAGCCGAGACTAAATGAGACAGGAAAGAGTGTTTGTTTTCAGGCCAAATCAGCAAGATTTATATGAGTGGTATCCAGCTAAGTCAGACTTTGAATAGAGCCACAGAATTCAATAGTCTTAAGTTAGCCATCCTGCACATTTTATTGTTTACAGTATTATCTACAAGTGTGAAAAGCTATTCAAGAGGAAGGGTGAGATGTAACTTCAATAAATAATAATAATTGGGTATGTAATAGTTTTCTTGCAAAATCCACAGAATTTTTTTTGCGAGGTGGGGTGTTTTTTGTTTTTTGCAGTCTTGAAAGTCGTTGCTGCTGCACGTGTCAACATGGGACTAATTTAGGAATAAGCTATCCAGGTTTATCATGTAATCACTGACAAAAGCATGACACTTGTCAGCCGTTAAACAGAGACCAGACCAACAAATTCAACACATAGAATGAACAGCTCTCATAAATGGGCAAATAAGCCAAGGTGGATTAATACAGTCCCATACTTAGCTTTTTGGAAGTAAATCTCATTGACTCAATAAAACTTACTGAGGATCAGGCTGCAAGGCTCACATTTACAGAGCCGAACTTTAAACCTGCATTGCTTCTTTGATATACATCAATATATAACTTGGCTTTAATTTTTATAGGTGCCAGCACCTAAAGTTTTTAATGCCCCATAATGTTAAAACACACACACCTTAAAACCAAACTGTTTGGTGCCCACTTTGACATATTTTGTCACTTTGTATGTAAGATGTTCAGACTGCGAAAGAGATGGGTCCAATCTCCTTAAAAATTTCCAGGACAGCAGAAGAAAGATACAGCCTTTTATGCCTCCCATTTTGTTCTTCTGCCCATATCCTGTTGCTTGCTGTGATTAGGCACAGTAGGCAAGGCAAAGGTGAAAGGACCAATGGAGGCACAGGTCAGAGGTCACAGTTACTGTGTTCTTTTAAGGAGACAAACAGGATCTCCAGACTCCATCCTGGCAAATATGGCATTTCGACTCATTTTATCCTGGTGCAGTTTCTTAATTAAAACCTCTCCCCAAAATTCAATTAACAAGTTGCATTTTAAAGTGACAGTAATACTCTTAATATTCTGTATGTGTATTGTATGGGTATTAGTGAATGCTGTGAAGTCTCATTCTTGTCTCCAGAGGTGAGTCATACAAAATGCTAAATTTCCTAGTCTAAAATTTGACCTGTAGAATTGTCTGAAGAAGGTGCAATCTCAATTATTTCCAATGGATTCAATATAACCTGGGTCTGACAACGCCTCCTAGGCTAGCTGACTTCTCTCAAGGTTCCTGTGTCTTTTGTACTTGCATGACAAATGGAAATCCGGTAAGTTTGGCTTTTTCTGACATGGAGATGCAGTGATGGGGAAAAAAATTCTATCAGCTTAATTTTTCTCTTTTTGTGGAGTTATTAAAGCAGGGACCGAGAACTAATGGGCTTCCAGAGGTTGTTGACTTCCAACTCCCATCAACTTCAGCCACAATGGTAAGAGATGATGGAAACTGAAGTCCAACATGACCAGGAGGACCACAGGTTCTCCATTCCTGTGTTAAAGCCACAGCTACCAGAAAAAGTAAGCAACCTTAGTCCTTCTCATCTATTTGCTTTCTTCTGCTTTATCCCTCTAAACCCTTCTTCCCCTTCCCTACTACTATGCCATCTTCTTCCAACCACTAGGCTCTTCAAATTTCAATTCTTGGCCCCACATACCTATTGGGGCCACTGCCATTTAACTCTCCCACTTAACCTTGGCTCCTGCTCTCATTTTCTGCAGCTAGATTCCTCTTCTGTTCCTTGCCTCCCACTAGGATGAAGGCATCCATCCTTTCTTTGCTGCTTCGAAGTGTCAGATGCACTTTCAAGAAGGAAGATGGGGCTGAAAATTTCTTCCATAAACTTTTAGTCTAGATATAATCTTCTACAGGCCAAGCTGGCACTAGTCACTAGGAAGTCTATGTAATTAATTACTTAAATGCTTTAAGCAAAGGTTGCTGAGTGACTATGTGGCATAACTTGCCCCCTTATCCATTTTGCACAGAAGCCCTTAGAACTCATTCTTACCTTGTCCCTAATAACTTACAAACAGTCTATTTACAAGCGGACACTTGGGCTACTTTCAGTCTAGGACAGGCTCTTGTGTCTCATTTTACAGCTATCAAAGGAAGAGCCAGAACAAAGCAGAGAGGACGAGGCCTATAACTTGGCCAAAGCTGGTGCAAGGCGATACAGCTTCCTCGTACATGCCTTATCGAAGACCTCCTTGGTACGAATAAGAAATGGGTTGTCGTGCTCCAGGCCTGACTGTAAATGTATTTGCAGTTCCACTATATTGTTGATTTCCATGAGAGGATCTGAAGATGGAAGGGAGAAAAACAAAAATGTCACCACATGGATGGAAATAATTAATCATACAATATAATACAAAGTCCTGAGAAGCAATATGGGGTGGGAAAGTAAGAAAATGATCTTTGCTCAGCCCCAGCTCAACATATTTTGAATGTTTTCTATGCAGTCAATAACCTTGCCAAACAGACATGCTGATTTTAAGAGGAAAAGTGTTTCACATGTGCAGTTTTCCTTGCTCTTTACCTAAATCTGGTATTGTGACTACATACCCTTCAAGAGTTCTGATTTTCCTGGGACATCCCAGAATTACTTTGATCCCAGAATGTCCTGCCCCCCCCCCCAAGTGCTGCCACCGCCAAGCTCGGAAAAGAAGTTGAGCTGGGGCTTGCAGTGGTACTGCACTTCTGTATAAGTCAGCTGGCGAAACAAGGCTAATATTCCAGAAGTCCTTGTCTTAGACTCTGTGAAAGGATTCTGTGGAACTGTAACAACCCTTCATGTGGATTATTGGACTCTAGGAACTGACGGGTAGAATAGACACTTATACATGTATGGACGGAATATAAAATAAACTGATCCACTGGGTCTTCTGCTTTTTTCATTGAACTTTATGAGACTTCTGTTGAAATCTACAATTTGAAACAATGGATAGTATACCTTATTTATTCAAAAGTACAGTCGGTTACGTCTTGTGTGGGGTACTGAGAAGAATGTGATAAAAAATGGCCCGTCAGGGATTTCCTACTCTTCTCTAGAGAGGGGGAAAGGACTGGATCTACTAGGTCGGGGGTGGAGAGCCTCGGGTCCAGAGAGCCATACATAAGCACTTCTAAGTTTTGCACGGCTGGAGTGGAGCCAACAGTACAAACATAGAAGTCATATCCCTTGCCCCCACCCACTACTGGCAGGCGGTCCCTGGAAGGTTGCCCACCACAAGCGAATGAAGCCCCTGGCTTGAAAAAGGTTTCCCCACTCCCACACTAGACAGTGCGTACTGGAGGATTTTATAGTTGTCGCCTGTATGCCTACACCTTGCCAGCAACACTTTCCTTGAAGCTCCCAGATCACATCACAATTCCTGCATTTATGGCAAGCAGAACATACCTGCCAGCGGCTGCTGTGTTGCTAGTGTACTCTCCGTTCTGGCCTTTATACATGGCTTCACTGGCAGCATTACTGTAAGTCACCATCTTCCCAGGTAATTCCAGGGACACCCTTCGCCCTTGTGCGCTGTTTGGACCATTCCTGTGAGTGGAGTTGGCCCGGCGCATTCCTTCCGCAGCCTGAGAGTTGTATGACATTGTACTGTGGCCATAGGAGGAGGTGGGTGTGCTCATGCTGCGAGAAGACATGGTGGGCCGGCTATACGACCTATCCGTCTCTGTCACATAAAGGCGCTTCTTGATCAGAGGACGGCTGTTGTCATAGGAACTGAGGTAGCTAGAGGAGTAGCTCCCACCTGGGTAATGGTGACTGTATCCACTGGGCCTCATGCTGTTTTCCAGAATTGATTTGGATGTCAGGGAATAGCTGTTACTGTAGTTATAGCTTGAAGGGTTGGAATTAAGTTGCTTATTTGAGGCCTGGTTGCCACCTGGGATATTAAAGGCTTTGTGGTTCTCCTCCCCTTTTGAAGAATCGTCTGGGACCACTTGGGCATCGTTGCTGAACTCGGGTGGAGGGGGAATGATCTCATAATCAAAACCCTCTTCCACCTCATCGTTGTTGTCTTTGGCATGGTTTTGGGGTGCTGTGAGAGAGTGCAAGGGAGCTTCCTGCCTGCTGTGACTTAGGAGGCCTTGAACTAACATGGAAGTCCCATGCCTGTTTGATGAGGGAAGATTCTGGGAGACATTCATCTCCTTGACCTTCTGCGCATTCCCACATTGTTCTGAGGCACTGGAAAATGTCTGAGGCTTCTGATCCCTCTGCCCCTCTGACAAGCCCAAGGTGCTGCTGTCAGGTATACCTGCTCCATTACGCTGCTTGTTTTCGGAGGCTGCAAGTGATTCCTTTTGAGGAGACTTTGGTACAATCGTGACAGAGTTGGGCTTGGAGTCACTGTAGTAAATAGTGGGTGACCCAGTCTCTGACTGGCTGTTGCTGTGCAACTTCTCTGATAACTTGAACTGGGGCCTCTCTGACAAATAGCTGTTCTGTCGGGAGGCAGAGGCAGAAGATCTACCTCTTTGGGCCCTCTGTTGTGCAGCTAAGAGGAGAGCCATTGGGGATCCCCTCTCTACTTTTTCTCCTGTAACAGGGTGAACCAAAACTTCACTATTCATTTTCTCTGTCTTCCAAGAGGATGTGGATGTCTCTGAGGGCCTGCGCTCAGCTGAGTCTCTTTGGTTTTCATTATTATTTGTGCTGGTGGTTCCGTCTTCTGTCGTTTGGGAAGAACTCGCAGAAGCCAGGCTGTCAATGGAACCGAACCTCATCCTATGCATCTTGTATTGGAAAAGAGAGAAATCCGTGTTAGGAGATGCAGTTAGTAGAGGTGAGGCCGTGCCAGAAGAGGCTGGTGAAGGCGCAGAGGGAACCAAGAGTTCATTCTTTGGTTTCAGAGGAGAGGCTGGGGGTTTACAAGTGTTGTCAGGTGCCGAGTGGCCAGCAGAGGTGCTAGGAATCTTAGGCTCTTTCTCTGTCACTTCTGTCATTGGTGTATTCGGACTTGCTGTGGGTTTTGGAAGCTCGGGCTCGCCACTATTGGTCTGGCTGCCACCAAACTGAAGAGTAACTTGCTTCTTTGGTTCTGGAGTATGTCTTAGGTTTGCAAAAGCCAAAGGTGGCCCCCCGTCCTTGGTTGGTGACAACAAAGCTTCCAGTTCATCTTTGAATTTCAAAACACTGTTTGCTTGCACAGAGGTGGATTTGTTGTCTAGTGTTGAGGAAGCATCACTGGGGGATGCTTTGCCCATGGAAGGTGTATTAGCAGGCCTGATTCCTTTCCTTTCACTTTCTGTAACCGCTGGTGATTTTGGGCTTGTCACGGCAGGCCTAGCTTGTTTTGGTTCATCTGGAACAACTTGGTTGCTGTTGGTAACGTTGGCTTTAGTCTTGGGAGATACAGTTCTGTCTAGTGGCCTGTCTTCCTTTCTGCACGAAGAGGACAGCAGGGCAGACAATTCATGCTTTAGCTTGTCCAGGTTGCTGCGTTCCTTCCAGTCTTCATCATCAGAGGACGCCCAGTCCGAAGAATCTGTTTCTTTGCCTGGTGGTGCGTCATGCTTCAGCAGGGAGGCAGAGGAGCCATTAGAATCTGATGTCCGTTTTGAACTTCCAGCCTCTGTGGTTAACATGGAAGGCTTTTCCACGGTGGCTTTCCCTGCAACTTCTCCCTCTGGGTGAACTGTGGCTGCACTTCGTACAGTAAAATTAGATGGCAGGGCAGGTCGGCCATGAGGAGTCAACTTGGGGAGCTGCTCATCTCTTGGACTGGATTCTTTTTCTGCCGAGGATATAGAGGACGTTCTCACGGGAGTCGGGGGAGGTACTTTTAATGACCTCGGAAAGGTAAGGTGAGGCTCTGGGCTGGATTGTGGCAATAGTGACGCCTTATGGGTGGGAGTGCTTGGAGAAGCAAGATTCGGATTGGGGGAAATGGTTTCGGGCTGCCTCAGGTTCAGAACAGTCTCAGATTTCCATTTGGACACACCATTGGAGAATGGTGGGGTGTGAAGTGCTGGTGAAATGGGAGGCATACGAGGGGCTTTGCCATCCCTAAAAGCCAGAGGCGGAGGAGTAGGAGGAATGAAGTCGGGTGGGGATGGAGTACTGGGGGAAGACAAATTGGAATATGAGAAGGAAGGTGGAGCCAGGGATGAAGGGGATGGCGCTGGCATTCCTGGAAGAGGTGGCGGGGGTGGAGGCACCATTGGTGGGGGTGGGGGTTCCACAGAAGGTGGAGGTGGAGCTTCCATGGGAGGTGGAGGTGGAGCTTCCATGGGAGGTGGAGGTGGAGCTTCCATGGGAGGTGGTGGTACATCAACCGTTGGTGCTGGTGGTGGAGGAGGGGGAACAGGTGGTGGTGGTGGAATGTATTCATCATCCAAGTAGTTCTCTTCAAATGCCTTGGGCCTCAGATCAAGAACCGAATTGTACTTTCTGTAATTGCCATTGATCTGAGAAGCTAGTCCTGGGGAGAAAACAACACATACAGTGGTGTTAAGGTGGCCTCTCATTTTAGTCAACATTAAGGCAGGCAGACATTTTCTGTTAGGCAATGCTAAGAAACTCTTTAATAAGATGGGTAGGCGGGGATAACAAACAAACAAACAAACAAACAAACCCTGCCCATCTGGCTGGGTTTCCCCAGCCACTCTGGGCGTCTTCCAATAAAACACTAAAATACAATAACCTATTAAACATTAAAAGCTTCCCTAAAAATGGCCCCCTTTCACCGAAAAGTGAAGAAACAGACATAAAATCATACAAGTCCATTCATAATAGTTTCTACTTTTGGTTTCCTTCCATCCTTCCATTCTAAGTAAAACATTCTGTCCGCCCCCCGTTTTATTCACCTTGAGTGGACCAGAGTGAAGCCTGCTCACTCGCAGTCCGCTCGGCTGGACCCACCTCTATCAAAGCCTCTGATTGGATTATTTGAACTGGGGTTTGGTGGGAACCCCCAACGACTGCGCCATCAGGGAGGCGGGCCAGCACAACCAGGTGGCAAGTCTCACGTGGCTCGGGGGTGCTGCGCGTGGTCCTGCAAAGGGCACCCACAATCGGAGGAGTGAGCGTTCATTCTGTCAGCACAAGGATTGGCAATTGCGTACTGGATCTCCCTTTTCCCACCCCTAGGGGGGGGTTCCCCCAACCCTTTGGAGCAAATTTGGGGAAGGTGCAGGGTATAGGAGCCAACTCCTAGGGGCCCTGGGGGCTTTGGCCTCCACAATAAGCACCCACAAAGTTGATGGGCATTCCCATTCAAATGGTGTGTGTACACTGTGCCATGTGATTGATTATGTGGGTTGGGGTTTACCTGGGTCCCCACAATATTTTATTCAAGTTGGCACCCCGGTGCAGTGTGTGGGCAGGGAGAGGAGAGGGGTCTGGGTTCTGTTACACAAGTGGAAATTTCTGTGCTGATGGAGGGCATTGGATAAGTTTTAGAATTCCATGAAACTGAGAAGACTGCTTTGGTCCCTGACAGTTTTTTCTAACTAAATAGCTTTTATCAGTTTTCAGAAACTCTTTCAGATTCTGAAACTGATACAAGTTGGCGATGCAAAAGGGAAACTTTATCAGTAACATGGCAACCACAAAGCAGTTCTTGTCTCATTCCAGAGAACCATGTGTGCTCACATGTGGTTCAGAATCTCCTGTGCATGCAAAGGAGGTCTATGCAGGTAATTGGGGGAGATCAATCATCTGGATCAAAAAAACATAGAATCATAGAGTTGGAAGGGACCCTGAGGATCATCTAGTCCAACCCCTTGCAATGCAGAAATATGCAGCTGCCCCATATGAGGATTAAACCTGCAGCCATGGTGTTATCAGCGCCACACTGTAACCAACTGAGCTATGCAACCTCCCAGATGATTAGATAACTGCCTTGTTTCTTTTGCTGAGGCAGAGTAAGGGCCAAACAAGATGTAGTTCATTAAATGGAAATTTACATCTAATTGAGCAGGTTTTTACAAATGAAAACAAGATCAGCTGTAGGGGGTGGGAGCTGATTATTGGGACTGCAAAAGGTGAGGAGAGGGAGTTGAAGTCTATCGTCCCCTGCTGCAGTTTTGGGGAAGATCCTTCCATGAAATATGCTGTTTGCTTTGGAGAACCCTTGCCCAGCTAGTGCTATCTGCAGTTTTAAAAACCTGTACAGTAAATGCAAATATGCACTGAGCAAGTCACATCCAGTTTAGAGCTACAGAGCAAAACCACACATTATGGAAACACAGGAGTCATTTGAATGGCCAGTTTTCTCCTGAAACTGCTTCTTCCCAGCTCTTTTGCTGCCGGTGCTGGATCACCTTCTGATTTGAAACATCACTGCTTCAATTTTAAAGTGACTGGCACAGGTGAGGGGTTAGCTCCTTTTCTGGCACCTATCTGTCGATGCTCTGGTTTAAACAGCCCCCAACATACCATTCATGTAGGCTGGCTGGTGACCCAACAGAAACATTCATCTACCACTGTAACAGCTACATTTGGATTTTCTAGAACAACCAGCAAAGCAATCTCGATAGGAATCTAATGGTTTTTTCTAATAGCTGCTCTGTGAAACTACATTCAGCACTCCACATTGCTGGTGTCCAGGAAATGTTCCTCCCAATGCAGGAACAGATACTGGAGCCTTCAAGACTGGCAGCTTTTTCCTGGGCTGATATCAAAACAAGCAGGACAAATACTTTCCTGTTTCCTAGTGAATATGCGGCTGTAGCAAACAAGACTGACTTATTAACAGGGAAGTAACTTTATATTTTTAAATATGTCTGATAATTGCCATGGCTGCCTGACTGCAGAAACTAGCTGAACGTGCTCTTGAAGAGGTTGATTCAGCTTTATGATAGCTGCCCTTAACTCGGTGCCAAGCTGTCTTCCTGTTAGCAACACTAAATATTTTGGGTGATATCCAACCAAGTGATACTCCAGGTAGGCCTATGGAAACAAATGGGCGAAAGTTAGTCATCATGAGTAACTTAAGTCCATTGCTTTCAGCGAGTCTACTCTGAGTCGGACTTAGGTTCAGCATAGATTTCTAGAAGTTCTCAGACATGTTCTCAAGCTGGAACATGTTCTAACAGAAACTACTGAACTAATGGTGAATATTTTAAAATAAATGTAAAGTGCTTTATGGTTTGTTTTTAATTGATCATTAAAAATGTCCTGCTATAAAAAATAACAGGATGCCACATTAAAATGCTCATTATTGCTTTGGTATCTCATTTGCTTTGCAGGTTCAATGCCCAGCATCTCCAGGTAGGGCTGAGAGAACCCTGCTTGAAATCCTGCAAAGTCACTGCAAGTCTTTGTTGACAATAACACTGAGGCTGTTTGTTGTTTAGTCATTTAGTCGTGTCCGACTCTTCGTGACCCCATGGACCGGAGCACGCCAGGCACTCCTGTCTTCCACTGCCTCCCGCAGCTTGGTCAAACTCATGTTTGTAGCTTCGAGAACACCATCCAAACATCTTGTCCTCTGTCGTCCCCTTCTCCTTGTGCCCTCAATCTTTCCCAACATCAGGGTCTTTTCCAGGGAGTCTTCTCTTCTCATGAGGTGGCCAAAGTACTGGAGCCTCAGCTTCAGGATCTGTCCTTCCAGTGAGTACTCAGGGCTGATTTCCTTCAGAATGGATAGGTTT
This sequence comes from Podarcis vaucheri, assembly GCF_965113315.1. Lineage (NCBI taxonomy): Eukaryota > Metazoa > Chordata > Lepidosauria > Squamata > Lacertidae > Podarcis > Podarcis vaucheri. The sequence goes on along the minus strand of NC_138764.1, from coordinate 69,566,454 downwards.
GTTCTTCTTGCAGTCCATGGGACTCTCAAGAGTCTCCTCCAGCACCATAATTCAAAAGCATCAGTTCTTTGGCGATCAGCCTCCTTTATGGTCCAGCTCTCACTTCCATACATCACTACTGGGAAAACTGAGGTAGGTGGACCAATCACCTGACTCCAGCTTCTGTGTCCCTATGACTGTGCGGTACCACAGTGTGTGTCATTGTGCTGCCATTGCAAGAAAGTCAATAGTGATGTCAAAAGATCATCAGTACAAAGGTCTGGGACAAGCTGAATTGAATGGTGTACATGTGCAAAGCAGGAGTTGTTGATTTAACAACTGTCATCTTAACAACTGTCATCTTACCTAGAGCTGGTTTTTCCTCAAAGCCTTCTGGTACTGATGGCGTTGGCACAGCCACTCCATGAGGCTCTTGAGCATTCTGAAAAACGTTGGGAAAACAGACTTCAAAGACCATAAACAACAAGTGGTGGAAGGCAGAAACATTCAGAGATTTAAGCACATGGCAAACAACAGGCTTCAGTTTCAAAGCAAACCAGAATCTATTTATCTATATCTATCATCTCCTGGCATTACAAGAGTCGATTCCATTGATGTATGGTTCTCTGGCTTTTGGCAATTTGTTATTTATTTGGCATTTGTTATTTATTGATTTTGCACTGCAACTATTTGTAAATTGCTTATTGGTTTATTGCTAAGCATTAAGCAACATGGCAAAATTCTGAAGAAAAGGACCTGAAGGAGGGGTGGCTAAACTTTCTCAGCTGAAGGACCACATTGCAGGACAGACATCCCTCGGAGGGCTGAATCCCACTCATGGCACACAGTACATATATGCTCATGCAGACATACATATGGCTCACATGCTCAGCCCAGCTACATACATACAGCACATGGGTACAGGAAGCAATCTGTCTCCCAGTTTCCCAGCTGGGAGCAAACCCTTTTGAATTCCCCTGCTCTAATCTCAGAAAGTCTTTTCAAGTTTCCCATCAGAGAAAAAAGAAATTCAGGTCTGAGACTGGTGTGCTATAAGGCATGGCTAGGCAAACTAAGGCCTGGGGGCCGGATCCGGCCCAGTCGCCTTCTAAATCCGGTGGACGGTCCGGGAATCAGCATGTTTTTACATGAGTAGAATGTGTGCTTTTATTTAAAATGCATCTCTGGGTTATTTGTGGGGCATAGGAATTCGTTCATTCCCCCCCCCAAAATAGATAGATAGATAGATAGATAGATAGATAGATAGATAGATAGGGACAGTGGACCAGCTGCCTGCTGAAAAAGTTTGCTGACCCCTGGTTGGCAGCCTGATCTGGCCCACAGGTTCTCCAACACTAGTCCAAAATGAACAGATTCATGTATTGATCTGAAATATGCTAAGTTGGTTCCCAGATGTGCTCTGTTCACAAGTCAAAAGGGGGACCTTTTACAAAATGGTTTTCATGATAGTGCAAACACCACTGGCCATGTTCCCTCTTTGTAGGCCGCTCCCTTGCAAAGCTCAAAGTAGAGTTCGCAGTTGGCCTGGGCTTTCCCCTCTGCTCTTTATGACTATGGTTAATAATAATAATAATAAATTTACTGCCCTATACCTGCAGGTCTCGGGGCAGTTCACAGGATAAAAACACAAAATATATAATTAAAATAAAAACAAAAACAACCTAATAACCCCTGTCCCAACACATTTTTAAAAGGGCATTGAATGTCAACCAACCAAAGTGGAACATTATTGCCTGGTGCCTAAAGGCATATAATGAAGGTGTCAGGCGAAGCTTCCTGCACAGCAGATGTGGCTTGGCTCGGGATGCTAAGTCTGATCACCTAGATTGTCTGCAATGCTTGTGAAAATGTCAAGATAATATTGGGCAATACTGGACGCCCACCTTCCTCTGCTCTTTCCCTGAAAGCCGTCTTAGCAGCCCAGAACACTGAACAAGGGATTCTGCTGAAATCCAGCCCCATGGAATTGGACTCAACTCGCCTCTCCAGTGGTGATTCACTATTGCCATCATTCCACAAAAAAGGCATTTAATGCTTCTGCTACTCTCTGAGCCTACACTAATGCATCTAAATTACAAGGAGGTCAGTGTCGGGAGTTGAAGTCATGCTTCCTTCCTTTGGGGACAGTGACTTATTTAGTAGCACTGAGTTTCTGCCCCACCCAAGTGCAATGAACCTGCATCAACACCATTCCTTCAGCAGTTTAATTCACATCTGGAATTGGGACCCTGAAGATGTTGTTGGATTCCCACTCCCATCACCCACAGCCAGAATGGCCAACAATCACTGATGATGGGGGCTGCAGTATGACAACATCTAGAGGACCATGGGTTCCCTAAAAGGTAAAGGTATTCCTGCCCATACGGGCCAGTCATGTCCGACTCTAGGGTTGTGCGCCCATCTCACTTCAGAGGCCGGGAGCCAGCGCTGTCCGGAGACACTTCCCGGTCACGTGGCCAGTGTGGCAAGCTGCATTTGGTGAGCCAGCGCAGCACACGGAATGCCGTTTACCTTCCCGCTAGTAAGCGGTCCCTATTTATCTACTTGCACCCGGGGGTGCTTTCGAACTGCTAGGTTGGCAGGCACTGGGACCGAACGACGGGAGCACACCCCGCCGCGGGGATTCGAACCGCCGACCATGCAATCGGCAAGTCCTAGGCACTGAAGTTTTACCCACAGCGCCACCCGCGTCCCATGGGTCCCATGGGTCCCCTACCCCTGTATTATAGTTGCCCCACTACTAGTCATGGGGCAACACACTCCACAGTGTCTGCAAACATGAGTTGATCAAGGCAAGAGTTGTTATTTTACTACATAGGCACAGCTGAGATCATCATATCAGAAATGAAGCAGTCCCAGGTGCAAACATAATTTGGAAAATCTTTAAGCACAATCTTTTAAGACTTTTAAGACGTAATGTAGCTTCCAGTGCAGCAGGTTCAGCACAGTTACACAGCTGAAAATGCCGGAAGTGTGCCTGGAGAATGCAGGCGCCTTTCCCTCTTGGAGACACTTGCGCCCATCATAGAAAGTCCACCTGTGCATGTTGCACAAGCTGCCGCTTCATCCTACCATGTTCCCTGGTCATTTGTGTGAACCAGAGAGGGACCACTAGATAGAAGCATTATATGGGGTGGCCACATGTCCTTCTAGAAAACGAGGTCCAGAATGCACCACGAACTCCTCCCTTGTTCTCTTATAATGGCAATGGCGCTCACCTAAGAGGTTCTGGAATTGAGTCCTGGTAAGTTCCAGCTGAAAAAAGCTCTGTGTGCTTCTTTACAGAAGATCAATCTCTATGTGAAAGGCTGGCAGAAGGCCTCTATTTGAGGATGTTCTCTATTTGAGGGTCTGTCTGATCAAAGTCCTGTTAGACTGAGAACTCTAAGAAGAGAGAGCAGCAGAGGTCTTGATGATGCCCATCAACATTTAGCACCCAGACAGAAGCCCCAGCAAGAACTTGGGTCACCATGTCTCTATGATGAGGTGTATTTTATTTGAATTTAAATTATAGTAATTATTTCTAAATGTGCACCTATGAATTAACATGTAAACACTATGCAAATCTTTGTATTGTTCTGTCCTCTTTTTTGGACATCTTAAGTGCAATGCACCTGTTTCAAGGAAAACAAGAAGTGCTCTTATGATGCTTTTCACTAAAATGCTTTTATCTACATCATCTCATGCATTCTTTTAACACTGGGTGTTCTTACAAATAATGAAGAAATGGGAATTCTTACTGGTGGCATTAAAATGCTCTGCTTCGTTTCAAGGGCTTTTAACTGCTCTGCTCTGCATACACCCTCTGATAATTATTAAGCCAAAAATCTGTGCTTTTCACTGAGCAGTTTTCATCATTCAAGGAGACTGCAACCTATACAACTCAAACCAGAATGTCAAAGAGCAGATAAATTGTGACAACCTCCCTCCCTCTCTTTCTTTTTTGGTAAAGCAATGAGCTATACCAGTTGATGAAGACCAGAACAAACGTCATGGTATCCTGCCTTGCAGTGGCCACAACCTACTAACCAATGAAATAGCTGTGTGGCCAAAGACTTTGAACTGAGGAAAGCCTTCCTTCTAACCTATGCAGGCCTGCAAATAATGTGGAAGCAGAATGAAAACATTTGCCAGTAATAAATTGTGGCAAGTTTTGTTTTTAAATCTAATCTGGTAGTCTCAATTTCACAGTGTTAATTGCATGCTATGAAAATGTGCATATTTTTAAATTTTACTGGCACTCAAAAATGTACTGAAACTCGAAAATGTTTGTTTGTTTGTTTGTTTTATCATTTTAAAAAGTTAGTAATTTCAATGTCTTAGGTGTTAAGAAAATGTGCACATGATTCCTCATTCCCATTGCCCTGCTCTCTGCTGTGGAACCACCCTATCCTGAAATCATCTCTTCTTACAAATCTTTCAAACCAATTTCAGCTTTTGCCCTCATTCCCCATTTGCCTGTCACAGACCTAAGCCAACCCTCTGTCTTTCATTATATTTTAAGGCTACCTACCATTTCTGTATTCATGTACCTGAAACTATTATTAAGCCTAAAGTTGATTCACTTGGCACACACCTCCGAACCTGTCTGACCCGCATGTCTAACCTGCTTAGGCCCATGCTATACATTTTTTAGGGACAGAGGAACACGAATAGCAGGATTGGGTTCAGCTTGCAGTGACTAGCGGGCTTGAGAAGCATTACTTCCCTACTTTAAGGAAATCCTGCAGCTCTGAAATGCCTCTGGCTTCAAAGTTGGGAAGAGTCTGGAGCTGTTAGCAGAGTCGATTGTATAAGGTGTGCCTCTCAACCAAGTGCCCAATGATGCTTTGATCCTCTTCCATTCTCGCCCCAAAACCAACACTACACTTCCTGCTTCAGTCAGTCAATTCTCATGTAAAGTTGTTTGCAAGTGTCAGACACACCAAATCGGAACATCTTACACCAACATGGGGATGCTAGTTACAGGTAGGTAGCCGTGTTGGTCTGCCGTAGTTGAAACAAAATTTAAAAATTCCTTCCAGTAGCACTTTAGAAGCCAACTAAGTTTGTTATTGGTATGAGCTTTCGTGTGCATGCATACTTCTTCAGATATGGGGATGCTGATGATCTCTATTATGCTAGCTGCTGCAGTGCTAATACACAGACACACACACACACACACACACGTTCAGTGTGGTGAGTGTGGCACCACTGAAATTAAGAAGTAAAGCATCAGCCAGCCCTTTGCTCTAGTTCGCACCTTATGGGTTGAAGTGCTTCCTCATTGAAGAGAATCAATGTGGTGTAGTGGTTAGCATAAGCCACTAGGGCCTGGGCGACCAGGATTCAAGTCCTACCTTACAGGGCTGTTGTGAGGATAAAATGGGGAGAAGGAGAACCATGTTGCCACCTTCAGCTCCTTACAGGGAAAGGGTGAGGTATAGATTTTAATAATAATAATGCACTGAAAATGATAAAAGAAGCTGTGACTGGAAGGTTGTGGTTCCTTCCCAAAGCAGAAGGTAGCTGGAAAGGAACCATATTTCTAATCTAAGTCTTATTTCATGCCAAATGAAATGTAAAAAAGAGAGAAAAGTTTCCCATCACTGAGTTTGTAAACATTTTTTTTAAAAAACGATTTTACCAATACAGATACATACAATGCTTAGCCAAACCATGACCAAGCACAAACACACGGATCTGTCTTATGGTTGCAGGTTGTTGTTGTTAAAGAAGAGAGACCTTGATGATGATCCTGGGTTCAGATGGACCACTAAGCCAGTTCTTGACATAGTTGCTGCTATCGTGTGCTTTTTAGCCTGGTGAGGAGCTAGGTGAGTGTGAGCTCCTTTGCAGGAGCCAGCATAACATGCCAGCATAACTCTGGCTTACAACGATGGGCAAACCACTTCAAAATCCATGATTATTTTACCCATATTACAGAAAGTGGAGCTGTGTCAGAGAGAATGTGGATTATTGTGCCAGCCTTGCAAAGTAACCCAGTGTTATTATACTAATTCTGCTTGAAGGAGAAGAGAGAGAAGTGCAGTGTGTAAAAGCCCTGAAGTGTAATCTAGTATTATTATTATTTTAAATTCTGGTGTGGTTTTTTTTAAAAAAGGGTAATGTAGTGCAGTTGATTGTATTAAATGGACAATTAATTAAGGGCTGGAAGGGCTGAAGGGAAGGAGGAAAAGAACTGAGAGTTTAAGCTGTGAATGGAAAGGCATCATCTGGATGTCAGATAGACTCATGGATGGACAGCATGTCTAACTATTGAGAAACAAGAAAGATGATAGACCTGAAATACATGTTTCTCAGAGGCCAGGTCTACCCAGGTCTCAACGCTGTTCAGTCACCAGATCTACCAGAAATAGTAGACATGCAGTGGTGCTAGTTATGACTGATTGTTTATAGCGTTGAACTGAAAAAAATTCCACTGGCACCCATGCTTTAGTCTCTTCTCCTTTGTTATCTATTATTACACTAGGACCTTCTATCTGGATTCCTTTTTATGCTGTAAAATTATGCCTGTATTTGGGAATTGTTGCTTTGCACGTGTATAATTCTACCACATTTCTAATTTCAGCAACCATGGGGACTAGAAACATGACAAAGCTGTTTGGATTAAGCACAGATGTCGCATGTGCATTATTTCAAAGGGTTAACTTTTATTCTAGAACATCACATTGTCTCTATCCAACATTATAGAGACCAACATGCACCTGACGAAGTGGCCTCTGGCCCATGAATGTTTATACTTCAAAATACTTGTTCGTCTTTAAGATGCTGCAAGAACTAATACTGTTATTGTAAACCATGGATGTCACTTTAATCCAAACCACAATAGCTCTGAAAAATTCCTTGGATTTCTCTTTGAAAAGAAAGAAACTCTGGCTACTTTCCTGTAAGCTTCTTTTCACTCCAAAGTACAGGAAAGTTATGATACAAACCACAAGTCTGAAACAGAACAATAAATAAAAGTTTGCTGAAAAATAACCTGCAGTCCCATACAAAAGGTTATTGATTGTACAGTGAAATATGACCCTTGATTTCACAATTCCAAGTGTTGCACACACACACACACATTTGAACACACAAATACTTCGAATTCTCAAGCTAACCTTAAGAGATTCTGCTAATATTTAACAAGCATTATTCCAGGCCAAGGTTGAGGTTTGTTTGATGGGTCGCCCCCCCCCCCCCGCAATGGGAACAGTTAAACTTGGCTCCATTAAAACATTGTGGGCTGTGCCAAGGAAGGCTGTTCACCGCATATTGAGTGCTTTTATTTGTTTTATTAATTTAGTCCACCTTTCTTCCATGATGAAACTCAATCCCAACAGTCTGGAAGTGCCATAGAAAGAAAGAAAGAAAGAAAGAAAGAAAGAAAGAAAGAAAGAAAGAAAGAAAGAAAGAAAAGCCACCCAGCAACAGCAAGTGATCACCATGAAAAGCTTAAAAAATAATAATTGGGTTTTAGGTAATTCAACTGAAAAGTATGATCCCTGGCACTGAGCTGCTCTCTAGGGACCACTGAGAAATACACCTCCTTCATCATTTGGTCATTTCCTCATGGATATGTCTTGTAAGCCCTTTGTCACCTTCATATTTTAGAGAGTGCTGTGGAATAAAGAGTCAGCAGTAGTAGCAGGAGCAGCCTTACCCTTACATTTATCTGACTCATCAAGGGTCACTTTCACAACACAGGGTGACTTAAAACCAGCTTTTCAAGCTTGGAGAATGTAAATCATGAGCAATTCAATGCATCAAACCATCCACTGTGGGACAAGTCTAATAGCAATACTGAAAAGCTACGTGATGGATGTTCGGGAGTAGAATAAACCTTGGACCGGGATAAGACCAGACCCTCATTGTCACATATGTACCATCAGAGGCATTCTCTGCATCCCCTCTTTCTGTGGAAGTATGGTGGCTGTGTAAAAGAGGCAGGGCCCATTCTGTCATGGACCAAGACAGCTGAATCTTCCCCTTGTCCAAATGTTGCCTGCCTGGCTCCATCTCCATCTGCCAATTTGGTGGACAGTGAGACATATACTGCTGAATGAAGTCTCAGAGGCAATATTCACAGCTGCTTTGGGCCATTTTGTAAAGGAAAATGAGACAGAAATCAACAAAACAAACATGTGGCCCGCAAACGTAAGTATCAAGACAGGCCTAAAGACACCTTGCTGTTCCATGTGACTGTGGCATACAACCCAAGGCATGCACTCAAGGATGCTAGGCCACAATTCTTGGATCACACATAGTTTCACTGGTGCCATTGAAACCCATCTTTTTGGTTGCTTCTAATGTTTGGCCATCACTACGCTAAAGGGGAAGAGCCAAAGTATCAGGGGTGGTAGAACACATGCCTTGCGTGCAGAAAACCTCACTCAGCTAGAGCTGGGAATGTTCCCTCCCTGAAACACAGAAGAACTGCTAGTCATGGAAGGCAATACTGAACTAGGCAGACCCATGAGGCCCCCTGCTTCCAGATTCTTAATGCAAGTAACTGGGAGGAGAAACAAGATGGCAGCATTAATCAAACCCTCCAGCTTTTAGTTAAGTTTTTATGGTTTTAGCTCCATTGTTTTTAATGTTTCTAAACGTTTTATGGCTTAGGCTTATTGCTGCATCATTCTTCCCATCTTATTTTACTTAATTGTAATGCAAGTAACTACCTTCTCTTATTTCTTTTTGGAAAAAGAATCTGGCAAGTTCCAATCTAGTTTTTATATCATTGCTTCCTCTTACATATACTCTTCCTCCTTCAATTGGAGCAATGTGGTAGAAGGAGAAACTCTGGATATGCAGAAAGTGGGACAAGGGGTTGTTCTTAATTTTGTTACTTATTTATACCTAGGGTATTCTTCAACAGAAAGGCTCAAAGGCAAAAAAGTTTAAAATGAAATTATAAAAACAGTCCCATTTTCAAGCTTTATTAAAAACAATATTAAAAGGGCACAAAAGTGACAGTGAAAAGCCCCAAGTAAATTTTCAAACAACTAGCAGGATGTTGCTGTTGCTTCTAAAAAAAAAAAGAGCAGATTTAAATAATAATCAATGTGTCAGCAGGTTTCACCTAACCTAATTTACAGAGCAGAGGTTGACACTGTGGGTGATGGGACAGGCATAGGAGATGGCAGAGCACAGATGAGTCAAACTGATATGCACAAGGGGACCCAAGAGAAGCAGACTGGCCCTGTGCAAATCTGCAGCTACAGATGCTGGCCAAGACATGCTCCGGCAAACATTGCTTAGAACACAATTCATTTCTCACAAAAATATGGGGGGGAAAGCTTCCTGGATGCTTCACTCTGCATGTGTGAGACAGGTGAGAGACTTGGCAGACGCGAGGCACATGCCAAGTTCAATACAGGGCGTGGCAAGGAAGTTTTAGTTTTACAGGGGGTTATTTTCAAAGCAAAGGAATATGGATGGGCTTCCATCCAATGCTGGGTGTACACAGTTCTTAAGCCAGTTCAAATATTGACTCATACCTACATCCATGGCAGCTGGACAAACCCTCATTCCTTTCTGAGACAGAATTGCACAGCTCTCAATGTCTGTCTAAAGGAAGGGCTTGGAGCTTTGAAAGCTTCAGATTTATACATGGCTGAAGACATGGGCTTGGGCTCACGTACTTCATTTTTTAGGCTCATTTATCCCTTTAACCCAATGCTGAAGAGCCTAACTGCACGTTACATAAAAATGCATGAAATGAAGCTACGTGGCTATTCTTTGTAAAGAAAAGCATCTTCTGGAAGGGTGAGTCTGAGGACAGATGCATCAAATATGTCTCTGTGGGATTTTCCCTTCCTTTCGCCACTATTTTAATCTTTGTGGTGCTCGAGATACATGCTCACAAGAATAGCATCTGCCTGAAACCAATGCGAACTGGTTCATTAGAGTGAATGGGGCACTGCTCCACTAACCTCAGTTTGCTCTCAGCCAGTGCTCACTTGCAGGCCTTCTTACTTACAGCCAACCTAGGCGGTGGCACCGCCTGACAGCACCATCTGCTTACAGCTTATCCATACTTCCACTGTCACTTTTCCTCACGGAAACCCACTCTTTACCACAAAGTTGGAACAAATCAGGTTTTCTGTGGATTGCCATTTGGTCCGATTTATTGCTAAAGAGCGAGTTTTCCAAGGGAAAGCAGTGGGGCACAGGGCTTATTATTTATTTGTGTAGCTTATTTACTACAGCTGCAATCCTAAACACACTTACCAGTGACTGAACACAGTGACTTTTGAGTGAACATGCATAGAATTACACTACAGTTCCCCTGGGACAGTCACCCTCTTTCACCCTAACCTATCCCACAAGATAAAAATGCAGGGTTTGGCATATGGAGAAAGGGAGGCATTGTCATTCCTCCTGAGCAAAGCCAGTCTTGGTCTTTTCTGCTGCCCAGGATGAATAGTCTCATGCCCGCCACACTTGTCCTCCTCACCAAAACACTGGGTTGGCCACCTTGTCTTCTGGCAACGGTGGTGGAAAAGTGTTTTCAAATTACGCTGGGCGTGCACATTACACTAAGCTTCCTAGTTAATTGAGGATGATGTCCTCTTTGCCTTCAAGCAACCACACTAGGATAATTTTATGTTACCTCATCAGCACGGGAGCTGCTGGAGTGTTTCTCATCACTCCCATATCTCTGGGCCCAATGGGAGGAGGCTGCTATTTTGTTCCACACCAGGGTGAATAGGTCAGAAACGTTCGCAGCTCACATCTTTCCCAGAGTGAGATAAATTGAGCTTCAAGGGCAAACAATGTATATTAAAATATACATAATGAAGCCCCAGCATTTTTTATTTTATTTTTAAAGTGGAAAGTAGCCTGGGGAAACGGTTTGAGTAAAGTAGCAGCAAGCTTAGCTGCTTCCTACCACTCATCTTCCTGTTCAAAATCCCCCATTTGCTTTCCTACCTTTATCGAAACATATCTAGATCCCTCCCAGGTAGTGGGGAGCAGTATAGTTGGGCAGGGAGCTTTTGGGTAGAGAAATGGACAGCAGGGCAGGAGCTAAGCACTCCTTCCCTCTGCCACTCCTGTAGGCAAAACTGGATCATCCCCAGGCTGTTTTTCTTTGCTTTTTTTAAAATGAAGATTTGTTATATGCACTTGCCTGCAGATTTCACTGTTGGGGGGAAATGCATACCACCTTTTCAGGGTTCCACAGGAAGCCCAGAAAGAACAAATGGTTCTTATCAACCTCACCTTTGCATTGATGTGTGACCCTGAAGCTTCCCACCCAACTAGCTAAAGACTGCAGGAAGCAGGAAAGGAATTGTGTTGATGCAGTTTAGAGCTCAGGGACTGCCCCCTCCCCCAAATCAAAACAATTAGTCAAATCTATGTGATTCAAAATCCAGTGGTCTTCTACCAAAAAATAGGTCTCCTAATTTCTTTATCACTTTAACCTCAAGTGTCTGTAGTCAAAGTGTAAGTTCTGATGTAGCAAACATGGATCTACTTCATGACAATGCTTGTAAGGGAAGCAGTTGTGGTTTCTCTCCACAACAGTGTAAACAAGTGGGCAGTCCCCAAGTGAAATGCATGCATGAATTCACCCCCAAATGTATGCTGAAATATTTCCATTTCATTCAGCAGCATTATGTGAGGCATCCTCAGAGTTCATTCATTTATATTTCCTAAATGACACCTGAGCCATGATATTCCCTCCCATTTAATGATGCCTTTGGAGCCATCTGTTCAACATCACTGACTTCTAATAATGCCCTCCCATGCCCTTTCTTTAGTCAGCACCACTTCTTGGTATTGCAGTTATTCAATGGACAATTCAGTTAAAGAAACACAAGAAGGAACAGAATCCAGCTGAACACATGTCTGCCTGGTAGGCATTAGGAACTGGAAGTGAACATTCAAGGCATCCTGTCTTCATATCACAAAACACACGACTTGTTGACTTGCAGCTGGATGTGCAAACTGATTCCATGGAAAAGCATTATGGCTGTCCAACTGGGGGCGTTTGATCTTTGCCAGGCCTTTCACACATGCTGTAGTTGTCCAGTGATGGACATGCATTTGAGATCCACCAGCTCTTAGTAGAGATTGCCTTTGCACTGGATTAAGAGCAATTCCTTAAAACAGTTCCAGAGATATGCTGTTCCCACTACTTCAAGAGGCACATATGTGATGTGGGATATCAGGTTTGTTTTTAGCAGAGCACAGCTGAAGATGACACTGACAAATCACATAATGAAAAACAGGTGTGGAATTCTGCTTAGTATGTGTGCCTCTGCATGGAGACAAGCACTGCAATGAGCAGAAGATAATGAAAACTGCACGTGAAGCCACTCCAATTTAACTCAGGATACATTTTTCCCCAGACATGAACTTTTCCAAAATCACGGTAATCTTCTCTATAAGAAATTATACAGGCAGCTAGTATCTTGGTGTTTTGCCAAGGAGTTTATGCCGGTTTTCTTTTATCTAGTCATTTATGGAATATTAATTGAGCAAATCTTAGAAATACTGTAGTTCTAAAACAAAACTATTTCCAAGATTTGCTCAATCTTGGAGCCTGTATTTTTGCGTTTAATCTTGTTTTTCGAGTCTGAATCATTGGTACTTTATCCAATTTTTTTCCTATTGACAGCTTCTGGCTGGCAAACAGTTGATAAATCTGATACACACACGTACACACAAAATTATCTGATCCATTTTGGCCTTCTGTCTATTACTGCAAAGCCACACAGGCACAGACTTTCTTATCATAAACATGCTATTTGTCTACCAGTTTTAAAACCTGGTGTTATCAGGATAATATGCAGAAGTGGTGCTTTCCCAGCCTCTTCTCTTGTACTTGCTGTAGTCAGCAGAACTGAAGAGAAGGGTGGGAGGAGGGACTGCTTGAGCAAAAGGGCAGGAGGCTTTGCAGCAGCTGAAACTCTCTTGCTGTCTCTGAGCTTTTAGAATGTCAACAGTTAATGGGTCTCATCTTAGAGGGGCAAGCGGAATTAATGGGTCTCATCTTAGGCCACATTCTCACCATGCATTTAAAGCACTATGATACCACATTAATTAGTCAGAATTCTGGAAGCTGTGGTTTCTTAAGGGTGCTGAGAGTTGTTAGACCCTACATCTCTCACAGAGCGACAGTTTACAGAGTGGTTTCACCCTTCCTAGGGAGCTCTGGGAATTCTAGCTCTGGGTGGAGAATAGGGGCCTCCTAACAACTCTCAACACCCTTAAATTACAGCTCCTAGAATTCTTTGGGTGAAGCCATGAATGTTTAAAACAGTATCATAGTACTTTAAAGTGTGGTATTAATGTGGTCTTTGAAGACAAGTGGAATTAATGGGTCTCAGAGGGACAATTAAATGGTCTCCAGCACTAACTAACCCTATCTGATACCCACGTCTTTCTGGTTGGTTAGCTAAAGAAGGAAATGAAACTAAAATTTCGCTAGGAAAATGTACCGTATTTGTTGGTCTGCTCCCTCCAACAGCCAACTCAACTATAGCAAACTTTGTACCGCACAGCATTTCTGCTTGATGTCTCTTAAATATTTGTCTCTGAAATAAGATATGCTATTTCCAGCTTCTTCTTGTTGTCATGGTTCCAGAAACAGCAAATCTAATGCTGGTGCCCAACATAAATTAAATGAGTACAATACAAACCAAGGAACCCCTGGGATTGTGTTCCCAAAAGTATTGTTAAAAAGAGCAAATGAAGTGGAACAGCCAATTAATCACATAGGCTGTGCAGTTTGCATATTAAAAAAATATAGAATTCAGCATAAAGGAACTATAATGTCAAGACCTGTATAAATTATGAAAATTAAGAAAAAAATTGGGGGGGGGGTTTCAAAAGGGAAAGCACACCAAATTCTGCACCCAGTGCCAAGTTGTGAATTTACTTTTTGCACTGGAGAAGAATCATAGAATCCATATAGTCTATAAAGTTTCTCCATTCCACACTTGGATAAAAGTAAACTTCAGAGAGTAGCACTCTTACTCCTTAGGAGACATCCAGCATATGCCTGCATGATCTTCACTCAAATTGAGGGATGACTACAGTTCTTAAATTGTATTCATTGAGTCGTGGAGGATTGTAATGGTGTTCAGCAGAACATACATATAATCCTCCTTTAGACCTTCCCACTCAATGCGAGAAGGTCAAAGTTGAAGGGGTGGGGGTGGGAATGGCACCCATGACCCCATACTGTCTCCACAGGTCCAACTTAAGAAAACCTGAACAGGGCTACAGTCTTCATGTTCATTTTGCCATTTCCACTACAGAATTAGCATCCCTGCTCACACTTCCTCCTTCTTCTATGTTTTTTTCCTTCTCCCCCCACCCCACTTCTATTAGTCATTCATTTGATTAATTTGAGGCGTCACTGAAGTCAAGATTACCAGTCTGTGACACAACCAACAGGGAAAACTTCAACATGCATACAAAGCACAAGGCCCAAAATGATTTCCATTGCATTTGCATGAAAGGTGCAGATCCAGTCAACCAAGTTGAGAACCAGTTGAATGTATGCTGAGAATGTTCCCTGTACCTCATCTAAGTCTTTTCTGCCTTGGGCACCATCACCAGGAAGTTCTCCATCAGTTCTACTTTTCATTTGTGTTTTTTCTCTCTCTCTCTTTTGCGAGATAAGTTGGGAAAGTATGGATACTACGTCGTTTGCAGTGGCTTAAATTTCTCCACTCATGATAGCCTTTTAAGCTCCTGTCCTACCATCTGAAGAAGAACATTAAGTAACAGCTTTTACTGGATCAGTGTGCTGGTGAGCATAAGTAGACACAGCAATCATTTAATAAGTGGTAACTTTTCCACAGTGTACATGTAAGCACCTAGTAAGCTGGTTGACTGCATCCTACTCAAAAATGTTTACCACACAGCTAAGGAGCTCAAGGTGTTGTATATGGTTGTCCCTTCTCTATTTTAGTGTGGGCCTGCTGACCAAACCTCAGGGGCACGTGGCACCACTCAAAGTGCCCCATCAGAAGATCTACTGCAAGTCACCCCCAAACTAGCAATGGATCCCAATCTACCTTATGCCCGCCTCTGTCTTACATTGTGTCTCATTATACAGAAGCAAAATGGCAACTGCGTTCCATATATACCATACAAACTAAAGCCAAACCAACCTGCTACACATAGCAAATACTCACAAGAGGTAAGAAAGTCAACAAAGGTCGGACTCTTGGACGTGGCTTAAGTGTTGCTGTTCCAGAATCTGTCACTGAAGCAAAGCGATTATCCCCATAATAAATGCCGTCCACTTCACCTGAAACAAGAAAGAGAAGCAAGTTAGCAACAAAAGGCAAACAAACTGCACATTGTTTTGAAGGCGTGGCCGTGAACCCCATCACCTTGAGGGTAATGGGCAGAACTCCATGAGTTTATGTAAAAATCCATGAGTCACTGCTTAAATGGGTATCTTGGATCAGATAGCTATCAAGACAACAATTTAAGTTGGTCAAGCCTGTAATTTCTTCTGTATTGCTCCATATTGGAGCCACTTTTGTTTGTCCCCTGCAAACGGATCCTGCTTGTTATGTTTGACAGAGTGCCCAAGGATGTTCAGGGTTTGCTTGCTTGGAAAGCAAGTATCTCAGATGAACTGACTGTTAGAATAACAGGCACATCAGGGCACCAACAATTCAGAAGCACCTGAGATTTATAGAATCCCTTGGAGCTGAGGGTCTCTTCATAGGTTTTTGTAGAAGACCTAAGGGCCATTTGACACACTATACAGAAGCAAATAGGAGTTTGCTACTAAATGTAAACCTAGAGCTGCCATCAACTGAGCTCTCCATAGAATAGATAGATAGATAGATAGATAGATAGATAGATAGATAGATGACATGTGATTGCAAATGTGTTGCTGGCATATCCATGCCAGCAAGAATACATACAGCAAGATAATAAAAGTGCTATCCCCCAAAATATGACATTTTAAAAGTGTCATCTTTTAAACACTTTAAAAAGCATATTCTCAGCTACATTCCTAAAATATATAATGGTTCAAATTCAACAGTCACCTATGAATGGCTTGCACTGGTATAAATTGTGACTAATGGTTGCATACTATTGGCAGTCCACCCATGTATATTACTGAAGGTAGCCACAATCTCTAAATATGCATGGTGCTGTTTTCATGTGTTGTTGCTGTTCTCAGGTATCCTGTTAGCATTTAGCTTTTCCTTCAAGCAGCTTAAGTTAACTCATTAAGCAACTCTTGTGAGGGAGGTTAGGATGAGAGGTAGTGGCTTCCTCAAGGTCACTTAGTGCAGGGACCTGTGGACCTCTGGACATTGTAGGACTCCAACTCCCATCAGCCTCAGCCAGCATGGGGAATAGCCATGGATGATGGGAGTTGCAGTCCAACAATATTTAGAGTCACAGGTTCATTCACACTCACACACACAACATTGTGTAGGACGATTCTCACCAAGGTACCTTCTGTTGAAATAAAATACTCTTATTTTACTATATTCTGTGCTGGGTCTCATGTATGCACAAAAAGTGACAGAAAAAGGAGTCCTGAGAGCCAAGCTCCAGAACACCCCACTTTCTCTTCTTCTTTTTTAAAGTATGAGAACAAGGAATCTACTGAAAATCTGGTAAAAAATACATTCTCATTGATTTCCCCCATTCAAGTTCTAGCATATAAAGCAGAGGGCTGCTTTTGCGGATGGGCCAGGTTTTGCTCTCAGTGGCCCTCAAATGGTGGCCTTTGGATGACAGGCTTTGGCAGGAGAAGAGATGGGACTGTGGTGCCAGAGCGCAAGCAATGTGTAGCCGCACCATCCCTGCTGCTGCACACCCCCATGGGCAGGGAGTCTGTTTTCAATACACAAGCGCCTTGGGTTACTTTACCATTCAGGCACAGGCCACAGAGGGACAATAAGTCCCCAGTGTTGCTTGAGAATATCACTGCTTTCAGCTTTGCAGCCAGCACCCGCAGTGCCTTTTGTCTGGTGCCTTTGCAACAAACACAGCAAGTGAATTCTTCTCAGACAAGGTGAATTCTCCATTCAGTGAATTTAATAGAGTACACAGTAGGAGGTACAGGGTGAGGCTTTGCATGAAACTGCCGGGTTTTTCTTTGCCTGGCTGCTTCATTCTTTCCTAAGAACAGCAATGAGGAATGGAAAGAATTAGGAAACTATGCACGTGGTGACACCTGCGCCCTTCATAATTACCAGTAGAAATGTTCCTGCACAGCCCACTCATTGGGCAAACAGAGCATCATCCACTGGGCACCAGCCCCAGGTTAGACAAGACAAATAGCTGCAGTGGCTCTTCCTCATGCCACTGCTGCAGCCAGGCAAGGTAAGAGAGGGATACAGAGGAGGTACACATAAAGCCAGGAAGAGGAAACAATTCAGAGACTGTAGAATGCAGATGGTTGAGACGTTTTGGTGCCTGGGGCAGAAAACTGAGAGGGTGGCAAGAAGATAATAAACAAGGTAGCAATCATTGACAAATGGCTGTCATTTAATGTTACCCCAAATCTGGTCCTCAAGGCAGGTCACCCTTCTGTGCCTAAATGTAGGGACAGCCCTAGGGCACAACTTGGCTCCTCCATTCAGGTGCATCAAACTATCACATTATCGCTCTGTTAGTGCTAGAAAGGTGTTTGCTTTTGCATTTTATTATCTGACATGGGTCCCAGCTTAAGGGACTTTGGCTAATATCACAAGAGATATGGAAACAGATAAAAGAGCTGTAAAATTCTAACCAATTGCATTGGTATGAATTTTAGCTACTTAGTTGATTAAATCAGGTGATTTCCCTCCAAATATTTGTATGTAAGAAAACTTATAAAACAAGAAGCATACTTTATGTTTGTGAACGATTGCCACATATGAGTAGAATGGGTCCCCTCATCTGTGAAAGTGAACACAAAATTCCACTTTCAATATTAAGCTTTCCCAATAATATTTGCTAAGAATACTCCTTTTAAAAAAATGCTACCAGATTAATTCGGGTATAGTTTTAATTCCATTATTGGTTTTTTAAGGCTATGCACACACATTCAGGAATAAATCCCATCAAAATCTGCAGAACTTCCAAATAAACATGTTAATAGATTAACTGATTCAAAACTGCACTTCTATTAAAAGACATTGGAACAATACACTTTGAAACCGGCAACATCAAATTTCTTGATAACAGTGGCAGCGGCAGGCTAAAGTCAAGTCAACCTTCAAGTAAACTCAGTCAATGCACTGCACAGTTTCCAAATAGCCTGCACCCCCTTTAAAAAAAGGCTTATAAGATTGGCCTCTTAAGAAACAGCATTCCAAAGACAGGGGACCACCACAAAATATAGTTGCCACTGGAAGATCCCAGTTGCCATTCCCAACCCAAAATAGTGCTGAAGGGACAGCACATTACCATTGGGAATGTGGAGGAGCCTTTACTTGCTTATCTAATATATTAAATTCTTATATAATATATCCTCCCAACACACTGCTAGCAGTGTGGTTCAGTGGTTGAATACACTGAGGAGTGCTTCAACCATTACACATTAATTTCATGGAAACATTTTCACATAGGGAAAGGCATGAAAATCATGTGTAGATGGGTGCTAAGGGCAATACAGGTCTCTTGTGTCATTGTATGGGACCATGTTACTGCGTAGCCACAACTTTTGAGACCTTCCAATTACACCTCTGTAGTATGTACTGTGCAACAGATTTTCATGTAGCCATCACTGATTGACATAGGATGGTATGCTTTCTATTTCCTAAATCCATGTCCTTTCCACAAGAGACATATATATCATTTTAAATAGCTCATGAACCAGAGTTCAGGTCAACTACATTCTCCCTCTCAGTTATAGTAATAGTGACTAACCATACAGGGTAGGTGTGAAGGCAAACTTAATAAAACCTGTATAACATATTAAGAGCACAGTCCTATACATGTCTACTCAAAAATAAGCAAAGTTGCAATTCTGTATACACTTCACTGAGTTTAACAGGACTTAATTCTGAATAGACATGTATAGAGTTGCACTGCAAGTCCTATTTTAAGTCAATGGGGCTCTGGGTTATATTTCAGTTAGAACTACCTTCTCTGTTCCCCAGTTTTACATTTTTAGTTTGCCTTTATCTTGCCTTTTTGGAAATTGTATTCATCTGTTGGATGAATACTTTTTGTGCGTTGCCCTAGAATCTTTTGCTGAAGACCAGTTAAGAAATACAATCTGAACACAAAACACTTTCCTTTTATTCCTTTGTAGGAAGGGCCTTTGCTACCTCTAGTCTGCCCTCCGTCTAGCTTCCTGATCTGATGTTTACTCAATTTTTGTGCATGCAGCTGTATTATGGGAACTGCAGTCCACCAAAACGTCACTTCCTAACAGAGATAAACAATTTATAGTCTGCCCTTCACCAAATGAGCCCAAGGTGGGTTACAAAAATACCACATGAACAAATGATCACTAAATAGAAACGAAATAAAACCACAGAATTAAAAAATAACGAAGTCAACAAAACAAAGAATGTGCAGTGTAGATACTGTCAACGCTATTTCTGCTGTCATGTTGCATTTGCAAAATCACTGAAATATCCAGCCTTTAAAAAAAAGAGGAAATAATAAAGAATCATGTTTCATTAAAAGGTTTTTGTAATCCTTTGGGATGAAAGGCAGGATATATACTGAAAAAATAACAATTATAATAATTATAATTTTCTCCTTAATATTTTGTAAACCGAGGCTTCTGACAATTAAGTGGTTATGAATTTTATGATGATGATTTGAATGCCCATGACTCCAAGGTTTTGGTATACCCCAATCTGGAGGAAACAGAGTCTATATGCAATGTTTATTGTGAGGTCCCTGTCATGTTTAAACAAAAGCGTTTCTGGAGTCCTTGAGTCTCAGCAAATACCTGATGGTAATAGCCGCTGGAGCCAGTCCTGTTGGAAAGAGAAACTATTTGAAGTATCTGATCTCTTCTGTGGGCACAGGCATCCTTCCTAAACATTATGTTAATTGTAACTTTTCCCCTTGTAAACCTGACAGGGGAGGAAACCTGATGACAGAATTGGTGTCAGAGCTGAGAATAGATCTTGGGGACTTCCTAGCTTCCATCCTTAAGCACTTGCCTTGGGACCACACCTCTCTGAGCTGTTCTTTCTAGTAATGAGCAGCACAACCTGTAATTTACTTTAATAAGGTTCTCAGCTGAACATTATGAATTAACAGGTATGATCAGCAGAGACACTCCGCTTCTATAAACCCCACCTCTGCTTAAAGGGCTGCTCTGCAGCACTTTGCTACTGAGAAAGTGAATGTGTTAAAGTCAAGCAGAGAGGAAGGTGCAACGTGCAGAATATGCGCCATCAGCCACAAAGCAGGATGGATTGCCACATGGAAAGAAAGGCCCACACCCAACCCTATCAATTACATTTCATTGCTGATTCAGCCTTAGAAAGACAGAGAGGGAGAGTGGAAAGATAATTCCATTATCAGCCAAAGTGCCACATTCCCTGAGGCCACATGGCAGCAGTGGACAGGGTGACAGCACGAAGCAGGGCCGGATTTAGGCTTGATGAGGCCCTAAGCTCCTGAAGGTAATGGGGCCCTTTATATGTCCAGCTGTCCTTTGTCAACAACAAATTGTCGCTGTTTTTTGTGTTGAATATATGCTATATGGTAATTTATGGACCTAATAGGTATCTAAAGCCATTTGCACATGCAGAATGAAGGCACCCTATATATAGAAATGAGGAAACCAGTGATATTTTAGGGAGCAGGCTAGCAAGCAGGGCCCATTACTTACATCATAGGAGCCTCCACAACACTAAACACTGTTGCTGTATGTAGGTTTTATTTTATTTGTTTCTTATCTTATATTTTGGAAATGTACATCCAGGTTTTTTCCCTTTGATTTTTTTGGGGGCCCCCAAGAGAGTGGGGCCCTAAGCTATAGCTTGTTTAGCTTATATGTAAATTCGGCACTGGGTGAGAGGCAAAGTGGACAGAACAATAGATGTGATTACCATATTTTTTGCCCTATAAGGCGCACTGGCCCATAGGACGCACCTCTTTTTTTGGGGGGGGAATGAATAAAAAAAATTTATTCCCCCCCCCAACCACGGGGCTGGGGCAGGGGAAGCCCGAGCTTCCCCCGACCCCAGCCCACAGAACAGGCTGCTGCCCGCAAGCCTTGCAAGCCTGCGGGAACTCCCACCGGGCGCGCAAGGCTTGCGGCAATCTGCCCGAAGCACGGGGCATCCTCCAGAGGGCACCCCGTGGTTTGGGCTGCAGGCTGCCGCCCCAAGCCTTGTGCGCCCCACGGGAACTCCCACTGGGCTCGCAAGGCTTGCGGATAGCTTCCTGAAGCGTGGAGAGCGAGAGGAAAGCCTGCATTCGCCCCATAGGACGCACACACATTTCCCCTTCATTTTTGGAGGGGGAAAAGTGTGTCCTATAGGGCGAAAAATACGATATACAACAAGAAACATTTCAACCATGCAGAAGTCAGAGCTTTCCACACACACACACTTCTCCAGGCAGACAAACAAGAGGCCTTATCACTGTTCAAGGACAGCCAGGCAAAAGCACTCAGGAAGAGCGGGGATAACATAAGTGTGGATGAATATAATAGTTCCCAGCCCCTCCAAGAAAGGATTAAGTCAGCAAAGGTATACATACACACAGTGTGTAACCAAAGGCTGAGACAGCTTCTAGCCACTTTTCCTAGCAATGGACATTTGTATAGAAATTGCAGCACACATTTCTCCCTAATGCAAGAAGAAAAGCTGGGCATATGCTTCTCAAGGTGATACCTGTTTCTATTTATTTTTGCCTTACTCACTTGCTTGAAGCTGAAATTCTTCAGCTACCTGGTTGTCTGGGCTGTCATGATATTAGAGGTTACTGACACCCAAAGTCTATGACTCTTTTGCCTGGCTTCCTTTCTATATGGCCAAATTAAGCTTTAAAAAGGGAGCAGATAATCAGGTTAACCTTGAAGTTAACAGTCTGGGTGAGGTTCCTGCCTGCTACAAATAACCTCATCATAACATTGATTCAACACATCTTCATAAAGAAGGTTTCCTCTAAATCGACTGCATGAGAGAAGGAAGTCAACCCAAGCTGATGGCAATAAACCAGTTGGCATGATGTTTTCAACGCATCTCCAAACTGCAGCTTATCACTTCTTCCATCCATTTTTAGAACCTTTTCTGAAAAGGTGGCAAATTATAATTTGGATGTCTGTTTGTCGCAGTTGGATCACATCCAAGGTACACCAAATGGTACATATAAGGTAATATTGTACCAGTCAAATGACTAGTTTAATTCCTGTTGTGTTGGTCATGCCAAAAATGACGGTTTAAATGGGAATAATAATAATAAAAAAAATAAATTATATGACACCCTTCTGACTGGGTTACCCCAGCTACTCTGGGCAGTTTCCAACAAATCAAAACACAGTAAGACATCAAACATTAAAGATTACCTAGTTAGTAAAAGGGAGGGGAACTGCAATTTGAGAGCAAACATTTCTTGGAGAGCGGACCACACTACATGGGAACCTGTCCCATTTATTCCCCAAGTGTTATGTTCATGTTATTAATCAAATTCTTAAAATGCTTATTAGGGAGTAAGGACCATTGAATGGAATGGCATTTATGACTGAGTAACCATGAATAGGATTGTGCCACATGGTTAGAATCCTGTGCACACTTACCTAGGAATAGTCCGCTGTACAGTCTACATATTCTAAATCAGTTTCATTCTTTGCTTACTAAATTGCACTGGCCTTGTATCATAATGCATGAGAATTATATGTACCATGTACAGCCTGTATTTCTTATCTCATGCCTGTGCAATCTAGAGGCTCCAAGGTTTTCACAAACTCACAAAAAGGTTCTCTGTGAGCTGCTCTCTTTACTTATACAGCAGTGCAGTCTCTGCCCACACAGACTCTATTCAGGTGGCTCATCTGCCTTTCCTATGTTGCAACAGCTTGCCAAAGGCAGGTTTAGGGTGCCGTGGGAAAACCAGGCAGCTGCAGTATCCACCAACCTGTCCCCATCTTTCATTAAATGCCCTCACCTGGAGACCAGGTGCCTTAAGAAACTTTGATGCAGCATTGTATCCAGTTTTTAAGGATATGTGAGATGAATTGCATCTATATCCTTCTAGTAGAAAGTTGTTTGCTGAAAAAACTGCATCTATACAAACCTTTCAAAAACAAAAAACCAAGATGCCCAGAAATGATCTGGTGCAGAAATGTCCCTGTGCAGAAAATGTCCCTATGCAAACAGCAAGGGTGCTTCCAGACTGCCACTGTTCAATCACAAACTGGCAAATTCAAGTTGTGCATTCATAGTGGAATGGGAGGTCTTGGACAACAAACTCACTTTCCCAGAAGATCAGACTTTTTGTAATAAGAAAAGCAATGGGAAAATGCACTCAAAGGTGTGGGATACCACTTGCTTTGATGCAACATCATGCAACCTCCCTGCAATCAAGGAAAGGAATGTTCATTAAATAGCCAAAATAATTTAATCTCTATGCAAACAAATGGGGTTGAATGCTCAGCAAACATGTCATCTGCTTCAGCTCATCTGGTACTTAAGAAATGGCCAGTAAAATAACAACAAAGAGATAAGTACAGAATTAAGGTGGTTTTAAGGACTAAATATATGCAACTCACTTTGTGAAACAGTTAGTATAGGGTTGCCATTCGTCCTGAATTTCCCAGACATAGACAGAATAACTTTGGCCAAAAAAGGCTCAACAACTTTTGTGCTCAGATCTTCACTTTTTGAAATATGGCAGTCCTAAGCTGGTAGTGAATGCTTAACTAGGCTTGCCATACATCCAGATTTGCGGGTGTCAGGAATTCTACTTTTTGAAATATGGCAACCCTATGCTTAACCCTTTCACGTCCCATCATTTCTTGGCTCTAAATTCCCTCCAGTGTCTTCCACCAAGGGGTTAAAAAGGGGACAAAAATGCATTTGACACTGGAGGTGGGGAGATAGAGTGGGAAAATAGGAGGCAGAAAATGACTCCCATATTGGAGAGGAACTGAACTCCAAAGAAGTCCTTGAGAGTCTGTCTACCCCCATTTCCTTTGCTAGGCTAAATACACCCTTTACTTTAGATCATTTACTGTGTTAAGCTCTGTGGACAAATCCTCATGAGCAAAACCTGTGCCAAGCAGCTGGCCTGGAATGAGAAGGAGGCTGAACATTGGAGAGACAGGGCACTCCTGTGAACCAAAAGCTATGATACCCGTACTGACACCCGTATGGGCATGTCTGTTCAGCATGTGAGTCAGCTGCAAAAACCAACTTGAATAGCATGACAGAACTCAGCTGGCTTTCTCCAGGTTTTGGTATATTTGGCCAAGGTCTACGCCTCCAAGATCGTTGACAGTCCACAGATCCTCACGCCATCCCTGCCCAAGGCAGTAAGAACTGCCAAAGTCCTGCAGGGACTGAAAAGAAGCAAGAATCCCTGTCAATCTTTGCTCTGCTAGTGCAACCTCAAATTTTAGATTCCAACAGGTTTGTCCACTTGATATGAGGGCACCACAGAACTGGCTTCAGTCTTATACAGGAAGCTGGGGTCTTGGCTGACTCCAGCTACAAAGGCTGCTGCAGAAAGTGCCAGAGACCATCTCCCTGGAAGTCCTGCAAGAACGGATCCCTGCTCTTAAGTCTGACCTTTTTCATCTGATCCAGGAAGGGAAAGCCCTGACCAAGTTCAGCACTGATGGCTGCCTCTGTTGCTCCTGGTACTTAGAGATATGGGTTCCATACATACCATAAATTTAAAGCAGCCCCTGAAAAAAAGAATCCTAGGAACTGTAGTTTGTTAAGGATGCTGGGAATTGTTAGGAGTTACCTGGGAGGAGTGAACTAGTTTCCAGGGTTCTTGGGGTGAGGAATGTGCTCCAAATGTATGGTGTGTGCAGACCCCGACAGGGGTATTATTTTGGGGTTATTGTTGGGGTCAAGCTTTAGCTTCAGAGATGTATTATTTTTGCTGTTATCTGCATTATGCTCTTGTATTTTTATTGGTAGACCTTATGATAAATGATCAGTGGATTGTTTAATTTTATTGTATATTGATTGATAGGAGAAGTTTTCCTTAGTCTGTTGTTCATATGACTGTACTTGTTAGTGCATTCTCTTATTGTTGTTGGTGTTATTAGCTGCTTTGAGCACGATTTATCATGGAAAAGTGGCATACAAATAAACTATGATGACAACAATCCCTTTAGAAATAAAAAAGACCCAAAATCTACTGAAAGCAGAATCAACAAGGAGTTGCAACTGGTGAAATGGGCTATGGTCTACAAAAGCTTTTGCCATGATAAATCTGTTAGTCATTAAAAGATACCACAAGCATCTTTTGCTGGTTTTTAAAGCAAAAAGTCTCTTGTGGAGGGTGCAGAGAAGTGAAAATAAGCTGTGCAAGAGACAGTACAGAAGAACATCACTGTGGCTTGCATTTGTCCAGTTCCACTTAATGCAGAACCATACAACCTCGGGGCGCTTCCCCATTGGCCCTATTTTCAGGTGGGATTCAATCAAATACTGGCAAATTCAGGTTGTGTGGTTAAAATTGATTTGGAACTCTTGTGCAAAAAACTTGCCTCGGAAACTGCCTTTTTGCAGTAAGAGAAAGGATGGGAAAATAAATGCACTGGAAAGTGTGCGATAACATTTCCTTGATGCAATGTTGTCTAGTCTCCCTGTAAACAAATCATAATTAATGCTCAATAAACGGCCAATATTGTCTAATCTCCCCGTAAGCAGATCAGAATGAGCGCTAAGTAAACAGGTTGTCTGGAGACAACCTCAGTTAACGTGCGGCTTTGCAAACTAAGCCACCTTGAGTCAGGAAAACACGACAAAGCCTTCCGGAGACTGACAAAGAAAACGGTCAGGCACAATGGGCGACTGCTGTCACCCTAGTTTCATATCTCATCATCGGAGAAGTCAAACAAAGAGGGGGTTCAGGGCATGAGATCAGTGAATGCTCTCAGAGAAGAGTGTAAACAGCCCCCAAAAGGGGAAAATGGTCTTCAGTTGAATCAATCAACATACTGGTAAATAAATACAGTACAGCCTACATGTCTACTATTTGCTGGTTCAGTAAAATAAATCGAAAATAGAGTCTGTTGAAGGGTCAGGGAGGACCTGCACCTTTGCTAGCTGTTTGAGTATCCTTAGCCCCACCCCCTGCCACAATGACTTTGATAGTTTCACTAGGAATGGTGATTGTCATTAAAAGTGTGCGCATATCTCTTTCAGATATAAATAAATAAGTGAATGTGCATTGTGCTCTCGGTTCATTAGTATGACCATTTGGTAGGACCCTATTTCACTTACTATTCCTCACATTCCAGTTTTATGCATAAACACTGAACACAGAGGACAGGACACATTTATTTAGAATCATAGAATTATTTTTTTTAGAGTAGGGACCTTGGAAGTCATCCTGTCCAACCGCTTGCCTGTGTAGAAATCTTGCCACGGTAGCATCCCTGACTGATAACCAACCAGCCTCTGCTTAAATATGTGCAACAAAGGACAGCCCAACATCAGATATTTAAACATCCCCAGAAATTATAGACATTGCGGATGTTCTTTGAATGCGTCAGCCACAGTAGAACATATTCTTTTCTACGGTCCATTGTACAACCAGCTACGCAAACATGTGCTGTCCCCTTTTTTGGGTAGTCTAACATCACGGCACAATGAAAATATCAGATTCTATCTGTCTGACATTAACCTGGAAGTAACTGCAAGGGTGGCTGAGTTTTTATCAATAGTATCTCTAGGAGTGGTAAATGGCACTATTTAGCGGGAAGAAACTCCAATGAAAATCCTGGTTATTACATATTTTTACATGGCTGTTTCCTTGTGTGTGTGTGTGCTGTTTCTCCTGAAGTGCACCCAAAATCTAGTCCCTTTTCTTTTCCATTCCACTCATTCTAGTCCTACCCTCTGAAGCAAGAAAAAACAAGTTATTTTTACCCCACACTGTCATTGCCAAAATTATTTCAAAATTATTGAAACTAAGAGGGTAGGGCTGTGCATGGCCCTCTGGTCCTATTTGGGACCTGATCTGATTTGGGATGGCCCAGGCCCAACCCAGATCAGGGTCCTGAGCTAGATAGGGGGCCTGGCACAGTTTTCAACTGATTAAACATGCAGTTGAGTGGGGGAGAAGGAAGTGGCTGAAGCTCAGGTGCATCAGTCCCTTCCTTTCACAGCTGCAAAAGCTGATACAATGCTTTGGCTTTTTCATGACAGACACGATCCAACCCGGAGCATCTTCAATCCACTCTGGCCAAATTTTGGGTCAACCCAAATCAGCCCGAATTGGTTTGTGATCCAGCCAGAGAAGTTGCACGGCACCAGTAGAAAATGCTAATCGACCTTGTTAGGAAAGTGGGATTCACATCTACTCTTTCACTATTTCCTAGTTTGTTTGCAAACAGCTGTTTATTGTGTATTGGGTTCTTCTCAATCCTGCACCCCCCCCCCCACTCAGTGTCCACACAAAGCCACTGAACTGTCACTATTACCTAAATGCCTGGTTTTCCCACCAAGTGTGCTTCTAGTCATTCTGAAAACTCTAAAATTGCCCTTCCCCATACAGTCCTGGTTAAAAATGAAAGAGTAAATGTTTTGGGCCCTAAAAGGAACATTTGAGTAGCATTCTCAGCAATAAACATCCACAATGCCCAATTTGATACTTGGAGAGAGGAGGTAACAAACAGTTATGCTTGTTGAGGATATAAAGAAAAAATGGTGAAATAATGGGTAAGTTTCTAGTTTTCTGGTTACATTTGCCCAAGGGACATAATCCAGTTCAATAGAATCCTCTGCCTGAACTTGACCCTCTCAGATAATTTTATATATATATATAGTTGTTTGGGACTATTTCTAAGACACATCTATGTTGTGTCAGTATAGCTTAGTTGGTAGAACATGACACTCTTAATCTCAGGGTTGTGGAGTTGAGCCCCATGTTGGGCAAAAGATTCCTGTGTTGCAGAACACTGGACTACATGACCCTTCCAACTCTATGATTTGCTGCATTGCTCACACGAGGTGTAGCTTTCTCTTTATGCCAATTGCATCCATAGCTTTAAGGGAGGTGTAGCAGAGAGGGCGGGGCCAGGGACTAGATGCAGGAATCTCTGAGTCAGTGACACACACAAGCCCACACCCATCTCCGGTTGGGTAACCTGTGTTTACTTTGCAACTCATCAGACACAAACTAAGGTGGGGATTAAAGCATTCAATCTCTTTTAGCCCATGCAGCATGAAAAGCATGCAGCAAACATTTAAGGTGGTTGTATAACACAGGCCTAGGGTAACCTCACTGCTATCTTGACCCACTGGTGCTCCTCAAATTGGGAGCTTCTTCAAGGTATCTCAGTAGAAGTCAGTACAGACTTGGGACAGCTCTGCATAATTTTCCCACAGTGGTCCACAGCAAATCACAGGTGGCCGCTGGCCAGAGCCATCCTCACTGACACCCCCCTCCTTTTTATGTGCATGTTTTGCTCTGTTTTGACTGGATAAGGGGTCGGGGTTTCTTGCTCTGGGTGGGTGTTGGCAACCATTCAAACCACTTGGAGTGAGAGCACAAATTTGTTTGAGAGTGGGGGCGAAAGGTGTTAAGTTACTCAAAAGCCACAGAGTGAGTCTGTTGGCACAGAGTGGGACCATTTGTTAATATTCCAGCAGTTGACTGCTTGGCTTTGAATATGTTGGTGATTGGATTTGGGGGTGTACCTGTAGGCTGGTTGATACAAACGGGTTCTGACAGTTTATTCCCCCAACGCAATCTTGCATATCAAACTGCATTGATATAGTCCATTGTGACTAGCAGCCATTTTCATAATGGTAGGGTGGTAGAAACTTTTGGCAGCTGTTGAGATGGCGGGATGGTGGTGGGGAGACTGTTGGCCACTGCAGAATGTGTCCACACACAGTCCATCTGGAGCAAATTTTTTTTGTACAATGTTCTTCATGAGATGGACTCCAGGGAAGGTGGGAGAAAGCCACATTTCTTATTTGAACTGACCATATGGCAAGCTTACCAACACGTTCTCCAAGGGCATGGAGGACAACACAAAGATAACGCTCAGGGCAGACTCCCCTCACCTGGTGGCCTTCAGAAGATTTTTGACTACATTTCCCATTATCCCACATCCTTGGCCATGCTGCCTTGCATTGCCTGGAGTCCAAAACACATGAATGGCAGCAGGATGAGGAAGGTGAACTCAGACCATCCAAAATCAAGTGAGCTAAAATAATGCCTTCTAAGCCATTTACTAAGGGGGGCCAATGTTTTGTTTGTTTGTTTGTTTCCTGCCCTTCACTCTAAGATCCCAGGGCAGGTTACAACTTTAAAACACAATATTAAAAACAATTTAAAACAACTGTCATAGGAGCATAGGAAGGTGTCTTCTCCTGAGTGAGATTCATCTGGCTCAATACTGTCTGCACAGACTGGCAGTGGCTCTCCAGCATTTAAGAGAGGGGACATTCCCAGCCCTGTCTGGAGATTGAACTTTGGACCTTCTTCTTACAAAGCCAATGCTCTATCACTGAACTGCAGCCCTTCCCAAAATTGCTCCTACTTCATTGCTTTTGCTATTAAACTAATGCTGAATGTACACAGTTTTTAACCTACTCACATGGTTTTCTTTCTTTCAGGATTGACATTGTATACCCTAACTGAGGCTTCTTGATCCAATAGAGACAGAACCACACCACACTTCTTGTTTTCTGCAGTTATTGTTGGGCCAACTGGTCCACCCCCCTCTCCATCCTAGAACTTATTTTAGAATGACATTTGTCACACAGATGGAACTTGGGAAAATGCTGCCTGAAATGACAGCTTCTCATTGCCTTGTGTAAGAAGGCCTATCTTGATTCAACAATATTTAGGTTTCTGCATGTTTATTACGTAACCCAAAGGACACCCACAGCCCAGAAAAAGGAAGCGTGCATGGACGGGAAACAAGAACAGCAGCAGAGAACAGGAAGAAGAGCAACAGATAAATCCTGAGGGTGCAATATTATCATTATCGTTCAGTCTTTGCCCACCACATGGGAAATCCTGGACACAGAGCTCTGCGATTCTGCAAAGCATCCTATAAGATCAGATACCAGAAAGAAGCTTTAGCACCTATAAGAGCTCCAGTGTTGGCAGATACTGCCTCAGACTTGGAGCACAACTTATTAATTAAACACTGTGTAACTTTTCCCCCCCACAGCAAAGAAGTGACTCATTCTTTGAACTAGAAGCAAGCCAAAGGGCAAAGCTTCACATTTCATTTCATCCCAGAGAATTTGTTTCTCCCTTATTATTACTTAGGTCTCCCTTTCATCTGAAATGTCACAGTCCTGGACACTGCGACAAAGTCAGTGCCACTGCCTAGCGTGAACCACACACAGCTACAAGTTTCACAACACTGGTGGCCTCCAAAGGCGCCATCTATGAAGAACTCGGCTGCACATCCTCCATTTGTTCCAACAGCTCTTGTGTGGGATTTCTGACACTCAGCCTGTTCAGACACTATTCAGAGTTGGCACCCACCCATCTGAGCCTCCAGTTTGCTTTTCCACAATTACAAACTTCAAGAGAATAAATACAGTATGCAGAATAAACACATCTGCTGCTGTCAACACCAGAGAGACCTACCAGATATCCCTGTAAAAGCTGTCTTTGGGTTTCAGTCAGTGCTAACTCTAATCTCCCGCATAAAAATATGTCAGAGATTTATTTACAACTGCCTGGTGGATCTGCTACTTGTCTTACGCTCCATTACACCCATATTCCTGCTCTACAGGAGACTTGCTGAAATCTGCACATTCTTCTTGGGGTTGTTGTTTTTTTTTAAAGAGAGTGGATCACAGGCTGCTAATTTAGTTTTGCAGGTTCCAACAAGTTTCTCCTTAATCCAGTCATTCCTACCAAAGGCTGTTGTTTTCCGACAGCACGGTTTATTAATAAAGCTTTCTCAAGGCCCCGATTGAAGTATCCAGAGCAACATCAAAACTGTGCACCCCACCTCTGAGTGTGCCGGTAGCCCCCCACAGTTGAACATCCTACAAGCTGAAGCCTGATTGGGGGGGGGTGGATAGTGGAAGGGCAAACAGGCTCCTCCAAGTCCTCTCCCTGAAAGCTCAAAACAAAAGAGAAGCCATACTGACCAGTTCTTGCCAGGTTGTCAGTGGTGACCTCCTGTGTGAAGATCCAAGGGGGGTTGGTGACGTAGAGGGAAGTGGTGGAATTGTTGCTGGCATGTTTTTTCCCGAAGAGCCTGCTAATAGTCCCCTGCACAGAGTGATTCTTCTTCATCCTGACTGCTGCCTTCTCTGGCGTGTCTACAAACGCTCCCTCTAGCAAAACATATTTCCACTTTGCTCAGCTACCACCCAGCACACAGAGCTCCAGCAGGTGCTCGTCTGCTGAGCTAACTTTTCAGCTTCTTTAAAAGCTAAGCCACCTGAGCAGGTAGAGAGGGCTGGCTGCTCTCACCTGGCCACACCCCGTAGCAGCTCCTTTGCTCACATTCTTTCCGTGCTGCTACAATAAGCCATTGTTACACCCAAGGCAGCTCTTAAGCCTGGGAGCTCGTAGAGGTCTTCCCTAAGGCATTGCCATGTCCAACGGGGACTGAAAGGTTTACGATGTTTCCTGGTTTAAAAAACAAAACGCAGCAAAATCCAGAATGCCTCCCAGGTTTTTAGAAACAAAGCCAAATAAATAAAAAGCATTGGTCTCAAACACATGAATTCTCCGACTGACCACACCAATATTGATTTAGGATTATCACTTTTCCTGTTTGGTAAGTCTCAGAAAAAGTTACGTTTCTAAAGCTGTGTGTGTGTGTGTGTGTGTGTGTGTGTGTGTGTGTGATCTACAGCTACAGTCAGATGAATATTATTTTTAAACAAAGATATAAAATATACAACTGTAAGCACTTCCTACTTATCCACAGTCACTGCATTTCTCCTTTTGTAAACTCTATAGAAGCTTGAGCTAAGGCTTTGGTCAACCTCCCAAGGCTAGGAAACAACTAGAAAATTCTCTCCTTGCAAAATATCTTTTTCTTTTTTTAAATTGACTTTCAGAGGGAACATTGAAAAGGTTGCTTTCACAATAAGAGAGGTGAAAGAGGTCTACGGAAATGCTCTCTTCACAAAGACTCATCTCCATCCCCTCCATCATGTATAACACATGTCAACGCCTGCTATTTCCTCATCACATGGCCATTTCCCTGTCTACATGAGCCTCCCCCAGGAAATGTGCTGTGATGTCCCCCCATGAAATTATGAAGGGCATATTTACTAGTTTTTGTACATTAAATTATGGTATCAGAGACAAGTAACCAACAGGAAGTGTTTGGGGGAAGTAAATCAGAAGATCTCCTGTGGCTTCTGAAATGTGTATTAGTGTAGTCACTCCATTTAGGAGCGTCTGTGTCTCTACAAAGCATGGCGGGTAGCGCTGTGGTCTAAACCACTGAGTCTAGGACTTGCGGATCGTAAGGTCACCAGTTCGAATCCCTGTGATGGGGTGAGCTCCCGTTGCTTGGTCCCAGCTCCTGCCAACCTAGCAGTTCAAAAGCATGTCAAAGTGCAAGTAGATAAATAGGTACTGCTCTGGCGGGAAGGTAAACGGCGTTTCTGTGCACTGCTCTGGTTTTGCTAGAAGCGGTTTGGTCATGCTGGCCACATGACCAGCGTACAGGAAGCTGTACGCTGGCTCCCTCGGCCAATAAAGTGAGATGAGTTGTTCGTGACTGGACTTAACTGTCGGGGTCCTTTACCTTTACCTTTTTATGTCTCTACAAAGTCTCCAGATTGTTAGTACTGAGCACTGCGAATCTGCAAATTCATATTTAAAAAGCAGAAGTAGAGCACACTCTGCATTGCAGTGTTTGGAATCCAGTTTCTTCATTTGAATTTCAAACTCAATTTTTTAATCCTGAAACTCACATTTTGGTGCATCTTCACTTACTTCAGCAGAAAAATTATACAGCAGAGTGGAAAGGCTGTCCTGAAATTCTCCACCTTATTTGCCAGTGTCAAAATTGTGTGCGATGATGGGAATCACTTCACCAAATATTCTGTCAGAGGAGGAGGAATTTTCCACTTTCTTTGTGGGTGAAGTTTGATCTTTGTGGTGGCAGTAGCACAGTTTCTTTCCTTCTTTTTTCTAAGGTTTGTTTTGCTGCTGTTGTGGTAACTACACTGGCAGCCTGGCCACCGTTATGTTCTCTTCACAGTGAGCTGGACCTGGGATCATTCCAGGACATTGTGATGGTGGTGAGGAATTGTGACCCCCCACAAAAAAATGGTAATGAATATTCAGAAAATGTTTGGCAAAACAACCTTTTTTTCCTAAGAGTTGAGAGTGAGAAAAATAAAGTTTTCCTCAGAAAAATATATTTGGATAAATTTTGAGCATGTTCTAAAAAATTCTACTGACGAGTTCAGTTAAACATGTTAACATCTTTTCCACAGTTCCACCTCAGGTACCAGCTGTTATGGTTGCTTCATTGTGTCAATTGGGCCAAATTAAAAAGATGAGAATACATGTGGGAATCTTTTCACATTTGAACTCATCACACTTAGAACAAGCAAAAGGCTTTTTCTTCTTTATTATTTCAAAATTCCAATTCACTTTTTGTAAATTTGAGAAACCCAACAATCCACAAGCTCGTGAAGGAATACAGAATGAAGAAAATATTATGGCAATGAGGCAGCTTTTACCGTAAGAATTTCCTCCCCCTAACTTTAACACTATATTTCTGTCTCTTAATCCAGGGGTGGACAGATAGTGCTCCATTGGTAGGCTATTGGCCAGCATGTGCAATTTCAGCAAGGTACATAAAGGATTCCACAATCACATAATATGAAGGTCCCTATTAAAGGTCTGGGAAAAATATAAAGAGTTACTGGAGCCTAAAACTCCGTGGTGGATATCACCTGTTGCAGCATTGTCACTCAAAATGTCTTCAAAGAAAGGAATATGGCCAACATATAGAGAACTGTTAATTGAACAGGAAGGAAAATTAAAATTGAAAGAGCATGACAAAATAAAGGAATATCTAGAGATTTGGTTGCACCATAGACAACTGAATGAAATTTTTAAAGAGGATAATAAAAAAGGATTTGCCTATTCAGTTTCCAAATTCCAAAGGGATGTTATAGATGATAACTCTAAACTGTTAAAAAAGGCATATGGCATACTTCTGGAATGAGAAACTAAAAATGAGGAAGTTAAATCAGTAATGATTAAATGGGCACAGGATATTGGGCATAATATACAATTTGATGACTGGACAAAACTTTGGAAAGTGGACTTGACGTTTATGGATTGTATACAGTGGTGCCTCGCAAGACGAAAAGAATCCGTTCTGTGATTCTCTTCGTCTAGCGGTTTTTTCGTCTTGCGAAGAAAGCCCATTGACGGATTAGCGGATTAGCACTATTCGCGCTATTAGCGGCTTTTAGCGGCTTATCTGCGGGTCGGATCAGCTGATAAGCGGCTTAGCGGCTTAGAAAAAGGGGGGGAGGGGAAAAAATCAGCAGGAACTCGCAAGACATTGATAGGAATTTTAGGTCAACTGCCAAAAGAAAAACAGACATTATTTATGTATGCGATGACAGCGGCAAGAATTCTGATAGCACAGAACTGGAAGACTGGAGATATACCATCAAAGGAACAATGGCAAGAGAAGTTGATGAACTATGCAGAGTTGGCAAAGTTAACAGATAAACTGTGTGAAAAAGACAATAGTGATTTTGAAAAAGAATGGGAACCTTTTACATCAAATTTGCAGAAATAACAAAAAAAAATAGTCATTGGTAGGACTTAAATAAACATTTGCAATTTTACTTATAAAAAATAAGAAAGCTAATAGTAGGACAAGATAGAAGTATATATAAACAACAGAATGTAATATGAGATGTAATAAACCAGGGATGGAAGTTGAGGGAAGTCAGTGGGGAAGGGGGAAATTGAAATTTGAATGTAATGTAATGATTACAGATTTTTTTTAAAAAAAACCCCAATAAAAATGCTTTTAAAAAACCAACCTCAATGCAACACTAATACTACTAACATTTATACTGCATGCTTCAGGCTTTCCCATGCATTATCACAGTAATCCTTACAACAGCCCTGTAAGGTAGTCTAGAATCATTA
This sequence comes from Podarcis vaucheri, assembly GCF_965113315.1. Classification (NCBI taxonomy): domain Eukaryota; kingdom Metazoa; phylum Chordata; class Lepidosauria; order Squamata; family Lacertidae; genus Podarcis; species Podarcis vaucheri. Next base: position 69,531,246 of record NC_138764.1, on the reverse strand, counting down.
TCCCCAGGTTACAGATGAGTGTCAGTGGCAGGGAGAATGGTGTCTTATCCAGAGCTGGATTTAGGTTTGATGAGACGCTAAGCTCCTGAAGGTAATGGGGCCCTTTATGTGTCCAGTTGTCCTTTGTCAACAACAAGTTGTCACTGTTGAATATATGCTATATGGTAATTTATGGACCTAATAGGTATCTAAAGCCATTTGCACATAACAGAATATGTATTTTATCAAAGTAATTGTTGAACTGAAATACAATTAAGAAGTAGTATATGAACAGTGAAATACAATTAAGAAGAAGTATATTTTTGGGGGGTCCTCAAGGGAGTGGGGCCCTAAGCTATAGCTTGTTTAGCTTATACATAAATCAGGCACTGGTCTTATCTAATGCTTCTTAAATGTGTTTGTGGCTGTGTCAAAAATAAATTTGAACTCAGGACTTCCTGGGAATCAGAAACTCCTGGAGGTCCAACAGCAGATCTCAATCCACCTTCTCCCCACCCATTGCTTTACAGCACATTCACACTATCTCAAATCAGTCCTGGTCTGATCCAACACAGAAAGTTCATGACACATTTTATCACCTGCTCCAAGCTGATCACAACCTTCCAGCAAGACTGAGGAAGTAACAAGAGGGCACCACAGGGTACATCTGGGTACCTCAGGCAGTGATCCGTATCAGTTATTTGGAAGCAAATTCCACAGATATTTATGAGAGTTCTAAGCAAATATTTGCACATTTGAGCAAATAAGACAAAGATGAAAGAGAGAGAGAGGCCTGGTTCACATGACATACTAAGCCAAACTATGTCTTACTGGAAGCAAGTGGACAGTGTCAGCAACCACTGTTGCTGCTTTCCTTCTCCTTGGTTATTTTTACTCCCAAACCATGCTGAGCTAAACCAAGTTTTGGCTTAGTGTGACATCTGGACCTGGGCTTGTGGTTAAGCTCTCTCCATCATTTCAGAAATTCAGTTCAGTTCAGCTGATCAGAATATGCAAGGCTTTCATCAGGAAGGTTTCGGGGAGAGTCTGTTGTGGGCCTTTTGCAAGCACCCACACTGTCCCTGGTTGATCCTCCCGCATGCCAAGGAAAACTGATAAGCAAATCAAGGTGCTTTCAGATGGCAGCTTCCACTGTAGCTATGCTACCAAAACAGGAAAGTAAAGGGGGAAAGGTGAAAATTAACCTTATGGGGGTGGCACTGTTTTGGTTGACTGTTCACCATAGCTGCTGTGTCAGCCATGCTGATCCTGCCTACCTAATTGGATTAACAGTGATCAGCTCACAGAATCTTGATGCACTTGCAAACCCTTCCATCTGAAAGAGTATTTAAAATGAGAATTGTTACAGAGTAGCTCAGTTCATCTGGAATTCTGTACATGCCCAGAGACAGTGTGCGTGATTTGGTTTCACTGAGCAATGAGTGTGTCATTGTAGAAAGCCCCTGGGTTACAGCCAGCCCAAACTAGCAATAAACATAAAGTTGTAATTTTCCAATTGATCCCCTGAACCAATTTTCATATCAAATACAAGTGAATATCATTTGATCATTAATCATCCAAAGAATGGATGCCAGCCCAGCCAGTCTTAGCTCTGTTTGCATTTTCCAAAAGATCTAACTATGGTTCCTTTCAGTTATGATAAGATTATCCCATTAAAAATAAGATGTGGCTGGCGGAGGTGCCTTTGTGACTTTTATTTGACTTTTCATTTGACTTTTGGGCCACTTTTTAGGCAAAAATGTCTCTCAACTCATCTATAATACAGATCCGTAAAACCCAGCAATAAAATAACTAAACATTTTCAGCTATCCACTTCCATCCAAAGTGTAGATCAATACATCATACAATAAAGTGGGGAGGGAAAAGATACTGGAAGTAATATGCAACCATCATACTTAGTGGCCACCAATGGGCTTTCCTATATACTGTAGGCTGCACTTCCAAAGCAAGATTCTGTCATTCCAACATGCACAGAATCCAAATGTTTGGTGCATGCTTTCTTCGGCTTGCCTGTCTTGGGTGCACCAAATAAGAACCCCCAAGTTTGGAGGGGGACCGTTTTGCATGCAAGCACCCAAACAAACAAAAAGGCATTTCCCTTTCCATCCCATTTTTGGCTGTGCTAGGAAGTTGTAGAATATGAATGTCTTTTATCTTTGTTTTCCTTGGAAAACCCTTTATAGGTATACTGGTTTTCTAAGCTTCTTAGTACACTGTTTATGCACAATATCATCTTGGTACTCCTCAGCATGTGATTTGTGGCCATTTTTCTCTGCAGTCAACCATGCATGAATATTGCGACGACATTCAAATCAATAGAAGTTAATTTTTACCACTTCCACATTAATGACTTATGCTTCCAGGTGAGCATAATTGTGGGCCCTTTCTTGTTAATCTAAATCAGGTGATACAATGAACTATAGTTATATATTTACACACAATCACATAGGGCCCAGCAGTCCATTTACATGACACATTTTGACCATTGTTCAAAAGTCACAATGGGGAAATTATTGTACAAATGCATTGTGGGAATAGTGGAAGAACACATACTATTCATCTGCAGTCGAAGAGTCTCAAATTCAGTGGTACCTTGTGTTACATATGCTTCAGGTTACATACGCTTCAGGTTGCACACTCCGCTAACCCAGAAATAATGATTCAGGTTAAGAACTTTGCTTCAGGATAAGAACAGAAATCGGGCTCTGGCGGCGTGGCGGCAACAGGAGGCCCCATTAGCTAAGGTGGTGCTTCAGATTAAGAACAGTTTCAGGTTAAGAACAGACCTCCGGAACGAGGTAAGTACTTAACCCGAGGTACCACTGTACTGGTGTTTGGACCCGGGATAACTAGTCTTTGCTAACATGAAACCTACAAACATCCTTAAATAGGACATACCTTAAGTGGGTATCTTTGCAGGCACTTTCAGAAACTGGAGGTTTCTGAATATTTGTACTTAAATTAGCCAGTGTGCTGACATTGTATTTGTGGCTTGATTTCCTCTCTTTCTTGTTGGGGGTGCTCTACTAATGGGACTTCTATTCACTTATGGTGGGAATGTCAGGCTGTAAGCAAGTTTAAGGGATGTTTTGTTCCACATGATTTCTACAATTCTGAAGAGTACAATGGTTAAAGACCCAGGTCTGGCCTTGCTATTGTTATTTTGAGGAGCAAATGGATATATTTTCTTTAAGCCATTAATAAACTATTTGCATGTTCAGACCCAGAAACCTCCCCCCTAAATAAATTCACACTTGACTCAAATTTTGGTTTTGGTTTGTGGCAGAATTTAGGCCACAACTTTATTGATTAAAGAGGCTCTGGTTCGACTAGCTCCCTGAACCATTGCAGGTGGTGCTGACCCAGGGTTCCAGCATAGGTCAGCCAAGGGTGAGCACCTGGATAAGCGGAAAGCTGGGAACAGGCTATCTCCGCCACCCAAATGTCTCCCTGGACTCAGGCACGGCCACAACTCCCTCTCAGGGGTTGACCAAACCATCGAGTCCCTGGATTCCTTTAACAAAATACCCTTCACATAGGGATGGTGAGAGCGTTCTCCCACCCCTATCACCTGAACCAGAGCCTATCCGCAACCTTACAAGTTGTGACAATTTAATACGTGGCAGGTGAAACCCAAATGGCAACAGCCAGTCAGCCAAGTGGGGAAAATTCCTGCCATGCCCCTGTCCCAACGACAGACGACACACAGCGGCATAGCAAGGTCAAGCGCAAAGCCCTAAAAGTAGGGAGAGGTGGGTGGGTGTTCTGAATGCATACACCGAAAGAGGAAGCTCTGGGTCACGTGCATGGGCATTAATAGGTCCCTCAAACCATTTGGACTGCATTCCATTGGCCAGATTGCACCCAGCTACTAGGGACCTACCAATCGGGTGTTGTGGCTGACCAATCATACCCACCCACAACACAGGGTGTCAGTTTTCAGGTCTCACCATAATACGTGGCCTCTTTAAGGGAGGACCTGATTTCCTGGTAGCAGCCTGGACAGAGATTGCATTCTTACAGAGAAGTGGTCATTTGTTAACTATGCAAAACTGGTATGATAGGGTTTGGAAAGTTATGCTTGCAGACAAACTAACACAACATTGCAGAGTAGTCAGAGGCAACATAATCAGAGATAAATTTTTCATTTAGGTATCACATCACCGGCTCTCTCTAAGATTTAAAGGTGGTTGTTGTTAACTTTGCAAATCTGCTATTGTAAAACATGCTATGTATTTGGCATTTGTAGATACATTTTTTCCAAAATGTGTAATGAAGACGCACGATTCACTTGCACTTTTTCTCTTTCAACGTGATCTTTGAAATGCTTTGATCATTTTATATTTGTTTGTTTTAATGTACTGTCTGCAATTAAAAAAGAAAGTAAAAAAGTTAAACAAAGAGAAAGAAACTGACCTGGTAAGAATCACTTTTATTATATTATTTCCATGTGTCTGTGCATGTGCCTTGCATACTGTAGCTATGTTATGTGATTATGCTATCTATCTGAAATGACGAAACATAGTTAATAAGTAACATCACTATTTATTTAAAGAGAACTATATAAAGAGACTGCACTATTTTCAGCTCTCAAATCATATTGGCTAACTGCATGGGAATCACAGTAGTAGTACTATACTACCATCTCCGCCAGCTAGATCTCTGAGTAGGGGATATGTTTGTGCCTGGCACTTATGAAAAGGACTTAAGCACTCATAAATTGCTTCCAAATCCCACCAGTGCTCAGAGCCCAGATCCAGTAGAAGCTTTCACCTACAATGGTCCCCCACCAATTTTCCACCATGGCATACACGATGCAGTCAGCCCTTCTTGCTTCCAACTCTTGGTGCATTGGCATATCGTGAGTGACACAACTTGCATGTTCAAGTGATATTTTGCCACATTCCAGCTGGGCAAACCCAGCCAAGTACATGAAATCTGCTTTGTAACATGCCCTTAAAAGCACATTGTAGATTTCAGCATGTTTGATTATGTTAAGACTGGGACACCCCCAAAGATAAATGAACTCAATTTAGCTTCTATTGTTTTGTTTTAGGTCTTCTTGCTCCCTCTGTATTTAAATATCTGGTGAACATTCCAGAAGTGTGCAGACAAATATATCAAATGTGATGCTTTGTGGTTATTTGCATCTCATCCATGGAGGCCAGCTTGGTATATGTATATATTTGTGCAACCAGGTTCAGCCCTGCCCTGCAGTGATGAACCTTTGAACCAAGGCAACTTACAACTAAGAAGCAAGATACATATAACAATATCTGACCATGGTCAGCAGCTTCCAAAAAGATTTAATAATATTAGCCAGGACTTTCCAGTGCTTAGATCATGTTGCTTTGTTTTTAAGCTAAGGCTCAGCCCCCAAACTCACGAAGAGGTGATTTTGATGACTGTTCATCTGAGCACACACAGAAAGTATTTTTATATCCCTTTCCACACATGGGTTTAGAAACAGAGCTTCCATATCAGATGGTGCAGTTTCCAAACATGCTGGAATGCCAGTGTACTTTTCCTTTTAGACATTAACAATGGGACATAATGCTTCACCAAATTGCATGAGCCTGTAGGGCCATGGGAAGTGTGGGTACTCACTGGGTGAAATTCACAGGGGGACCTGGGGCAAGTAACTCTTTCTGAACCTAACCTACTTCATTGGGTTGATGTGAGGATAAAGCTGGGCGTTTAACCCTGAGATCCTTGGATGAAGGGTGGGATATAAATCTAATGGATAAATAAAACCACTCAAGTTTGAACTAAGGTACATTGAAGTAGGTAATTTTCTCATTTTAAAACATACCATTCTCATACAGACCTCCAAAGGTCTCCAACACCGACTGCACAGGCCCAATACATATTACCTGGTTTCAAATTGACATTAACCCCTGATGGAAACTTTGTTCATGCCAAATCTAACCAACTCTTCAGTTGTGCCTGACACAACCCAAAAGTCAGCCAAATTTGGGTTAACGAAAAATAGTATTGCACACCAAGCAGTGTGAGATTGCAGGAGTTCCAGCTGCTTCCCCAGGGTTCATGTTTCCTTTTGGAATGAGGCTCAGCGGAGACTGTGGTGTCTTTAGGATATATGCTTTATTTACATATATACAACCTGAGCCTACGATGGGGGGTTCACAGCATCAGGGCCGTCTTAAGCATATCCAGCACCATGGTGCAAAGATCCCTCCGCCCGCTCCTGTTTCCCAGAGTTGTCAATCTTTTCCCAAGCCCCTGCGGGAATCGCTCTCCTCCCGCAGAGGCTTGGGAGGGAAGCTGCACACTCTTCAACCATATGGTTGACGGGGCGCAGCTGGTGGGCGTGCAGGGAAAGGGGAGGCCGCCAGCAAAGCCACGCAGCTCCCCTAGTCGTTGGGGCACCCCTGAGAAGCCAGCACCCTGGCGCAACACGCCACTAAGCCCAATGGGAAAGACAGCTCTGCACAGCATCAACACCCCAAAAAGGTTTTGCTTCTTCCATAGTCACAGGCTTAGATTCAAAGAGACATCAAACATTCTCTGTCTTCCAGCTTGCTGCTTCCATCTGGCTCACATCACTGCAACTCAACTCTAAATTCTGCTTCATCCTTCTAACCTTGAGATGGGGAGGAGCCCTACCCATTTGCCATCTCCCACAGAGCGCCTTTCCTTTGTATTCCTTAATGGCCCATCACCCAAGCGATCACCTCAACACAGGAAGCTAATCTGACTTATATTTTAATGTTTGCTGGCTCCAGGAGTCAGAAGGATCTCACATACAGCCTGCTTCCTCCCCTCCCCAACTTATAACCAGCGGCAGAGCAAGGTGCCTGGGGTGGTGCGTGCGCCCTGTGCCCAGGGGTGGGGCCAGTCGCCTGCAGGGTGGGGCAGGGCACTCTGGAGGGCCTCCAAGAAATCTGCCTGCCTCCTCCCACTCAGCCGCCCTACAGTTGAAGGGGAGGTGGCAGGCAGACTGTTTGGGGCAGTGCAGAGCCTGTGGGCGTCCAAGCCACTACGTCACACCCAGGAGAGATGCGTGGCTCGGACGCGCTGCAGGCCCCGCGGTGAGTGCCACCCGGCATTTTGTCACCCCCCTCAGTGGTGACAACCGGGACAGACCGCCCCCACTGCACCCCCGTTTCTCTGCCCCTGCTCATAACACCAGCAATTTGTATATTTAGTTGTATGTGCACATCTCTATCTATTCTTACTTCTACAGAAGCCATTGTGCTCTCTTTAAGTGATAACATTGTTCAGACCTTGTATTTTTCTACCCCTGCTTGTTGAAAATGCAAACATATCATCAAATCTTGATAATAAAAAAAAAACCAGCAGTGGGAATATTAGTTTAACCAAATACAAACACAAGGTGTGAAAGCTTTGCTCCTTGCCCATTTTATGGTGTGGAAATAAACACCTTTGTTTTATACAACAACAGTCAAAACACAGTTGGTACCAGCACCATGGCGGTGAATTGGAACACGCTGAACAATGAGAGCCGTAAGCTAGAAAATCTAAGCAGAATATAGCCAACAGTAATAATGAGTAAACACATTTAACAGTTTTCACGAATCTGTGCAAAAGAAAAATATGTATCTGATCTTCACAGTGCACACCTTGGTATTTAAGTTTCTTGTCAAGTTTCTCCCATTACTCAAATGGGAGGGAATGATATTACCTTGCCATTCTTTGAGGTGTTGCCTGTTGATATTCTACTGATTGACGTTTCCCCTTGTTGAACAGTTAGAGTTTGTCATGAGGTGCTTCTCTGACAGCACCTGCCACAGGCTGGGTCTCTTAGGCACTGTGCAATTAACATTGCATTTAATATTGCACTGACAGAAAGGGAACATTAGAATTTGGTACTAATCATACAAGGGTTGCTCCAATTTGCACCAACTGTTTATTGCTATGGATGTCAGTGTTTTTTGGACAATGTTTTTTTCTAGCGGAGTAGTGATTTGGGAAATTTAAGTATCATTGATTGTATCATCTGCTTTTAAGTGGAGAAGAGATAAGTTTCATTATCATTCCCCAAATCTGTATATTGTAGTAAATCAGTACTTTCATTTCCAGGATAACCAATATTTCAGCAATTTGTTCCTTCTGCTACAGGTACTGAAAGAACACAGTGGGCTAGAATTAATTCCAACCCACTAAGCAATACTTCAGCAATGGTGGGGCCTGGCTGGGTTTTGACCAGGGCTGGATTTAGGTTTGATGACACGCTAAGCTCCTGAAGGTAATGGGGCCCTTTATTTGTCCTGCTGTCCTTTGTCAACAACAAGTTGTCACTGTTGAATATATGCTATATGGTAATTTATGGACCTAATAGGTATCTAAAGCCATTTGCACATAACAAAATACGTATTTTATCAAAGTAATTGTTGAACTGAAATACAATTCAGAAGAAGTATATTAATAGTGAAATACAATTAAGAAGAAGTATATTTTGGGGGAGTCCCCAAGAGAGTGGGGCCCTAATCCGGCACTGGTTTTGACTAATAGAAATGATTAGGGTGTTTCATGTAAATCAGTTTGCAATGGGCTAGCAATGAGCAGGCACCAATGTGACTTATCCCCCCCCCCCCCGGAGGGTCCTAATAACTCAGCTTTCTTCCTTTTGCACAACAGCCAAATCAGGCTTATATGCTAGGTAGGAAACAGTGTGATTACCTAAACTCAGATACTTCTACACTAATCAAAAACCTATTTCCCTTCCAGAAATAAATTTTATATTGGGAGATATACCATGCGGCTGGTTAGAGATATAGCAGATCATACATTTTCCAAATCAGCCAGATATAATGATTCAAGCATTATGCAGCTTAAATAGTTTTGAGCAGCTGCTCAACTCAAGCAACACACTGGGAAAGGGAATCATCTCCCATGTATATAAAATCCCCACACAACTGGCTACCCTTCCTCTCACTTTATTAAGACTAAAATGGGGAAAAGATTTTGGAGAAGTATTAGAAGAACAACACGGGGAACAAATTTGGAATAAACTACCATTTGGATCCATCTCAATTAGAGCGTGAGAAAATGCTTTAAAGACACCACATTGCTGGTAAATGTGCCCAGGCAGATTATGTAGAATTAATCGTAACACATCCAACCTTTGCTGACAGCAATGCAATTTACCTGGCTCTCTAGAACACATGTGGTAGCTTTGCCCCCAAATTATTCCCTGTTTTTTGAACAATCAAATGATCCTCCTTTTATTAGCTGCAGTTAAATTTTTGATTGCAAAACACTGGAAAACTTTAATTGCAAATCTTTTTGTAGCCTGAATTTTGCAAGTATGGGACATTGTACTTACATATCACAAATTAACCATTTGACAAAAAGAATATTGATTGGAGTTGGAGGGGGAGAGACTCACACTTTCTAAATGATATGGTATCCTTTAAATGACCTTGTTAAGACAATTGAACATTTGTTAACCCTTTATCAACTCATGGAAACTGATGGAGACACTTTCATTTGACATCCTTTCTTGGCACATCTAAAACTACAACCACTAGTTTTCTTTCTTTCCTGCACAACTACTAAGCTCTGTATTCTTTGTATGGGTATGTTTTGTTACTTGGAATTACAACTCCATTTTAAAAAATGGATCTTTAAAATTAGATCTGTCTGAATTCTCCATGTTTCGTGCATACGCGGTATCGCCTAAGAGCAGTCGTGCAACAGAATTCTCCTGCATACGTCTGGTGACAGGACTGTGACTTCCAGAACTTTTCTGTAGTTTGCTACGGAAAACAATGAGATATATACATTTGGATCCAGAACAACACAGTGCAACCCTACCCTGTTTGAGGATCATCCTATTTTAGTCTTCAATCCTTCATCCAGTTACATGCATGGCAGATGGCAGAATGGAACAGGGTGGAGAAACTTACAATGTGATGATATCAGGTCGTGAGTTAAGTATAACTACATGTTATGAAAGGGGAGGGGAAGAACACGACAAGTTGTTGATGGAACCAGCCCTACATCACGCTCAGGGCTAGTTCTGCCACAATGATCCCTAGGAGTTGTGGTGGCGGAGAAACTGCAAAGGTAATTGGGGAGGGGGAGACACGTAAAAAAGGGGGGGTATTAAATCAGTGACACGTGATACTTGTTGAAGAAATGAAGAACCCTGGAACTGTATTCAAGTGTCTTGGAAGTTAGTGAGATGCAATTGGTTCTGGAAAACACAATGCAAGCTGCTCAAATATAGGTGCATGATACCTATACGTGCCCATCCTCCACAGATCTATATAGTCAGCGACAGCCACAATGCTTATAATAAGCAGGTCATGGTCTCTAGGACTGTTCATTTGCAAAATGGATAGAAATATAGCACGGAGGTTGTATAATAGCAGGACACTCCCTTTCCTGCAAGTATTTGTTATGACATGACGCAAGTTATTCATGCCGCTAACTCACATGAAACTCAGCTATGCGTATGCACAAAAATGGTGCATACCCAGAGGGTGTAGTCCCCATTCTAAGATTCTTCAGATTTTTAAGAATGATACGACTGTCACAGCCAAGCAAGCAAGAAGCAAAATGATTTATATAGCACTCCATCAACAGCCAGGGTACAATTATACAGCAGTGACTTCCCAAGTATGTAGGACTTGTTTGGGGAACAAACCCAACACAAAGCTTATTTTTAAGTTTATGCAAACTTCCTAGCAGCCACATATTAATTACCGTATTTTTCGCTCTATAAGAAGCACCAGACCACAAGACGCACCTAGTTTTTGGAGGAGGAAAACAAGAAAAAAATATATTCTGAATCTCAGAAGCCAGAACAGCAAGAGGGATCGCTAAGCAGTGAAAGCAGCAATCCCCCTTGCTGTTCTGGCTTCTGTGACAGCTGTGCAGCCTGCATTCGCACCATAAGATGCACACACATTTCCCCTTACTTTTTAGGAGGGAAAAAGTGAGTCTTATAGAGCAAAAAATACTGTAATGTTTTTGTGTTGCACTGACAGTAATTAAAACAGTGCACAGATGATTTGGCTGTAAAGTACCATGCTGATCGGCTCAGCACCTTACAATATTTCTGAATAGCACACAAAACTTCTTAGGACTACATATGGGTTGCTTTGAAGTACACCCCACCAAAAAGAAAATCATGGGAACTATTGTTTACCCCCAAACTATGATTCCCAGCAACCTTAATAAACTTCTAGGAGGGAGTATGCTATTTTTTATTTTTTAAAAAAATATATTAAAGATTTTCTTGGTATACAGAAGTATGTGCATCTTCTCCTTTTTCAGGTTGTAAAGTCTTTTCTACAGATCAGTTACATCTGTTATTAGACAGTAGTGTTGAGAACTGTACAGTGGTACCTCAGGTTAAGAACTTAATTCGTTCCAGAGGTACGTTCTTAACCTGAAACTGTTCTTAACCTGAAGCACCACTTTAGCTAATGGGGCCTCCTGCTGCTGCCACGCCGGCGGAGCACCATTTCCGTTCTCATCCTGAAGCAAAGTTCTTAACCTGAGGTACTATTTCTGGGTTAGCGGAGTCTGTAACCTGAAGCGTCTGTAACCCAAGGTACCACTGTATAAGGTTGGGGAAGAAGGGGTGGTGTGGTGAAACTTAAATTATTTTATACTGTATAATGTACGTGTAGGGTTTTGTGTCAGCGTCAACTGGGTAGGTTCTCTGACTACAGTGGTACCTCGGATTAAGTACTTAATTTATTCCAGAGGTCTGTTCTTAACCTGAAACTGTTCTTAACCTGAAGCACCACTTTAGCTAATGGGACCTGCTGCTGCTGCGCCGCCGGAGCACGATTTCTGTTCTCATCCTGAAGCAAAGTTCTTAACCCGAGGTACTATTTCTGGGTTAGCGGAATCTGTAACCTGAAGCGTATGTAACCCTAGGTACCACTGTATTCACTTATTACATTTCCTTGGTAGTGAGAGGGATTTGGGGAGGGAATATGCTATTTATCAGAGTTGTATCCTGTCCCCGCTCTTCATCCAAGGGGCTCAGGATGGCATATAGTAAGCCCCACTGGGAATTCTGAATGGAAGGGTGGGCTTAAGTAGAAGACATTTTGCTGCCTGATGCAAGAGAAGATGGTGTCTCTCACCACTCACTGCCATTCCACCTACAAAAGCTGACAGGACTGGTAGCTTTAATCTCATTTCAACACTGGGAACCGGAGCATGTCCTGCAGCACTCCTAAGGTCAGCTTTAGGCGCACACCCTGTTGTCCAGTGCTGCTCTCTGCCCATCTGTTCCCTTGTTCTGCCTAACAGTATTAGAAACATGAGGTAAGTGTTGCGTGGATGGCTGTGTGAATCTATTTCTCCCAGGTCCAAGTCCAGCAGCACGCATTCTATCCAATACATCGGACTCCTTCTCGTGCAGTAACACGGAAGTTAGCGCAAAATGCCTCCCGATTCGAGCAGACACTCTTAAGGTGACTTAACGCCTCCAGCACGTTTGCTGCACGTAAGGAATGTCCTTTGACCGAGGCAAAAAGTTCATTAAGGGCTCGCCCAATGTACCCCTGCAGCTTCCCGCTGAATAGCGAGCTGCGTAGGAGGAGCAAACACGTGGGCGCAACGTCACATTGCAAGCGAGCACCACTGCGCGGCATCCTAAGAGAACTACGGATTTGAGGGGGCGGGCGACGACGCCTGACTTGGCTTCAAGCCGATCCGTGGAGTAGGCTCAGACCAACTGGCCTTAGCTCTGGAATACGGTTTTTTCAAATAAAATAAAAAACAGTGTCTCTGAGCATGTCTGGAGTTTCTCATCGCATGCCCCGAGCCTGGGGTTGGGTCGCGCACGCGGCTTCCCCCAAGGCGAGGGCGCTTCTCCTCCGAATCCCCGATCGGCCACGGGATCCCTCGCCCCAGGATCGCCCCGCCGCTCGCTTCCCTTTTAGGGATCGCCCGTCTCTGCGTGGCCGGCTGACGCCCTGCCCGAGTCACAATGAGCCGTCCCCGCAGGACGCGGCGCCGCGGCGCGCTCTCCCGGGCTGCAGAGGGTGGCGGCACCAGGCGGCGAAGGTCACCATGCGCCCGGGCGCAGCGGCCCAGCCTTCTCTCCTCCTCCCGGGCGGCGCTTTTCCCGGCGCTTAGGGAAATCGCGAGGTGGCGGAGGAGGAGCTGCCGAGTGACGCGACGGGAGGACACCGCGGGGAGGCTTCCCTCGAAGGTAGGCGGCGGCGGGGCTGCTGGGCTCCAAGGAGAGCGGGGCGGAGTCCCACGAGGGAGTCCCTGGAGCATCTTTCCAGGATTGGAGAGCAACAACGCCGGTCCCTTGAAGGTGTCCAGTCCAGCAGCTTATCCGGAACACCAGCCGCTGCGGGACGTGGGCTACGTGTCTAAATCAAATCCACCTTATCTGGAATTGCATAGGAAGGACGTTGTCTTCCCATAGTGTAAAATGCCCAAACACAGAGAGGTTTTCTCTGGCAGCAAAAAAGGAAGCAGCTAGGCGCAGGATGGGAAAGAGGGGACCCCATAGGAGGGACTGTATGTTTGTGTGTTTCTAAATGCCAGTTGCTGGAAACCCCAGAAAGAGAGAGACCTGATGCTCTCAGGTCTTTCCTGTTGGCTTCCCATAGGCATCTGCTTGGCCAAAGTGAGAACAGGATGCTGGGCTATATGGACCACTGACCTTCCTGACCCAGCAGGCTCTCCTTATATCCATTCATATATCCTTTTTGTACTTGTATGGAATTTTGGGAGTCACCAGGTGGTGGGAATTATGGAACTGTGTTGCCTTGATGGGGAAAAGATCCAGCTAGCAACAGTCTGGATAGCCACCAACTTATTGACTCAATATTTACAGCCACAGGCATTTTGGATCAAATAGTTTTTGGAAGGTCTATTTTGCCCTATACCCTCTACAAGGACCCTGCTTTTATGTACTGTGGCTGTAGTGCAGTTGGGGGGTGCGGTACCTTCTGAACCCCTGCAGGAGCATGTATAAATTTGAGTGTACATACATAGATCCCTGTGCAAATGAAACCAAGATATATGAAGGTCAGGAGAGGTGCCAGTCTGGACGTGATATTGATCTCTCCAGGGATGGTTTTTCTTGGTCACAAAGATTCTGATCCATACGGTCGAGCGGCATGTTTGTTTTCTATAAAGCAGGTGATGAAACGGTAAACCTAATACTGTGGTACCTCGGGTTAAGTACTTAATTCGTTCCGGAGGTCCGTACTTAACCTGAAACTGTTCTTAACCTGAAGCACCACTTTAGCTAATGGGGCCTGCTGCTGCTGCTGCTGCCGCGCCACCGGATCACGATTTCTGTTCTCATCCTGAAGCAAAGTTCTTAACCCGAGGTACTATTTCTGGGTTAGTGGAGTCTGTAACCTGAAGCTTCTGTAACCAAGGTACCACTGTATGAACCTAAACATTGTCTATAACAAGCACTTCATCAGAGGCAGGCAAAGAACAAATGCAGGAACTGCGAGGAAAGAATATAGAACTCATCAATAATGTAAAATGATGAGATGGAGTCGAGAGAAGAGCGACCTGGAGGTGTAATTCAGGCTGTTTCTCAGCTTGATCTCTGCCCTCCCTTTGAACTCTGCCTGGAGGTTACTCTGGAAGCTAGGTAGCTGATGGTTTAAGAATGTCTAGAACCTCTCTGTTGCAATTCAACAAACTATCTGAAAAACAGAGGTGTCATTTAGCCGTACCAGCTTATAGCTCTTGACAGAGGTATCCTTCATGAAATTTTTCTGTCCTTCCTCAAAGCCTTCTGAGCTGGTAGCCATCAGAACCCCCTTGTGGCAGTGAATTCTATGTTAAATGTGCACTTGGTCAGGGGTCATCAAGACAGCATCTTGGGGCACCAGAACCAGTGAGCTCACCAGAATCTGCTGTGTCACCTGTGAAGGGTACCGTATTTTTCGCTCTATAAGACGCACCTAGTTTTTGGAGGAGGAAAACAAGGAAAAAAATATTCTGAATCTCAGAAGCCAGAACAGCAAGAGGGATCGTTGCACAGTGAAAGCAGCAATCCCTCTTGCTGTTCTGGCTTCTGGGATAGCTGCGCAGCCTGCATTCGCTCCATAAGACGCACACACATTCCCCTTACTTTTTAGGAGGGAAAAAGTGAGTCTTATAGAGCAAAAAATACGGTATTTGCAAACATCCCCTCAGAAATCCACTGTGCATGGGAGACTGTTTGCTCTCTCTGCTCATTTTCTCTCTGCACTGGTTCAGCCTCTCCTTAAACATGCCCACATTTCATTGGACGGAAGAGGGCCACAGAGCTTCTCCCTGGGAGTGAGCACTGCACTAGCTGATATAGGTGCCTTTTCCAACACGCCTGTACCATTTTGTGGCCATCTCTTTTACCCTTTAAGATACCATCCTTCTACCCTTTAAGATATGGCAGCCATTTTGAGACTGGCAAAAACACTCCAAATGTACCAACTGCATTAGGGCAGTTGCATGTGTGTTTGCAGGCACAGGAGTGCACAGCGGGCCAATAAAAAAGGTGACACCCTTATTTATAATCCTGGTGTGGATCATTTCTTAGTTCCCATGACTTCATCCCAAGTGTGTGTCTGTGTTTCTGGGAGGTTTGTTGCCCATGTCACTTCTTATGGGCACATTACTAGTTGCCGCAGGCTTTGAAAAGGGTTGACAAGACGGCTTTCTAGTTAATCTGGAAAATATGTCGTGTTAGGAAACACCCAATATTTTGCGCCTCTATGAGAAGCTTTAATGAATACAGGAAGGCTGAGAACCATTTCCTTTGCAGTTGGGTCCTATGGAGCACTTTTAAAACAGAAACAAGGGAGGGGAAAATCTTTAAAATTTGGCTTTATTTTATTTTTGCTTTATTTATCTTCTTTATTAGCCGATGTATATCTCAGTGTTTCTTACTGGAGTGACTCAGCATTATTTTCGGTATCTGAACGTGGTTCCAGTTGGGTGCATGTGAGGGAAGCATAGGGTACACATCCCTCTCAGCTTATGGATTTTGAAATAATTCTTCAGAACGTTAAAATCATGGCATGCTATTCTACAGAGTGTAAGTGTTCTACTAGAGCTAGGGTGGGGAAACGTTTGCAGCCCAATAGGCTATTTCCCTTCTGGTCCACTTTCCAAGAGCTGCATGCTAGTGATGGCAAAGCAGCTGAGACATCAAATTTAAAATTTGCATTTATACAGTAGACTTATTTCTAGAGTTGCCAGGTCAGGAACACCCCAGCCTCTGAAAGTTCAGGGCTCAAACTTGATATCTTGGGATGGCCTCTGGAGACAGAGGTTAATTGGAATGGAAGAGTGTCTGTGCTATAATTTGAAGCAAACTTCTGGACTGAGGTGTGCAAGCTGCACATATGGTCTTCTTAATTATTTTTATTTTTTATTGCAGGCACCCTTGCCCACCTAGAGATTCAAGCACTCCATTAGCCACCTGGATTTAAAAGATGCAAAGGCAGAAAGTAAGTGACCATTTGCTCTGGTATAGCATGCTCTGTCAAAAATAGGGGCATGCTTGCAATAATTCTATTTTCACAACAGTGACTACTGCCTAATACCCATTATTAGACATTGCTGGAGGTTCTGCTGTAGCCTGAATTAAAATATGCCGATGTTTGTTCTTTTGGCTCAATAAACAGTCAAAAAGCAGAACAGCCCCACAACAGTTGGTACCCTCACAGCTACAGCGTGTGAAGTTGCAGATTGTGCTTTAGTACCCATGTACATACATTTGCTTGCACCAGAGAATAGATGAATCCTTCTCATAAAAACGTTATTCTACGTGCCACCCCAAACTCCAAGTGGTGAGACTCCAGGGATACCAGCACTTTCCTGGGGCTCAGGTTCCTTGGAAAGACAGCAGAGACCATGGTCTCTAAGTTATATGGTTTTATTTACACATATATACAACCTGAGCATAGGATGGAGGGACTTATAGCCCCAAAAGATCTTGCTTCCCCATTAGTCACAGCTTTGGATTCAATACAGAGCAAGACATATGTATGTCCCCAGTTCTTGTAGCATTTCCCCTCCAGTTTTCAGCTAACGTTCTCTAGCCCAGGCCCATTTTTTTCTCTTTTGGTTGTTGCAGCTATTGCAACCCAGCTCATCCCTTTGGAAAGCCCATGAGGGCATTATGTGGCCAGTTAGTCTTCATCCCCAAAGAAACTTTATTGACTGGTTGCCCAGCTTCCCCCAAACACAGTGCTTTTTTGGGGGGAGGTACTCAGTACCAGCATCTCTTTTCTCTTGTTAAAAAGTGTGGCACTTATTGTAACAACTTTGTGGTGAGTACCGGCTTTTCTAGAGAAAAAGCACTGCCCAAAAGTATAACAATAAGACTAGGCCTGTTAAATCCAGCCAGTGACCAGTCTAGTCCAGTATCCTGTTCTCACAGTGGCCAACCAGGTGTCCATGTCACTCTCCCCTCCGACAGTTTCCAACAACTGGAATTCAGAAGCAGAATGTCTCCAACAGTGAAAGTAGAACCTAGGCATCATGTTTAGTAGCCACCTCCCAACTTAATGATTAAATTCTGGGGCAACTGGGCAGTAACACTGAAGAACAACTGCTCTTAGCATCTCACATTAAAAAAATTCCAGTGGAACATTTCTGAAAAGGCAAATAGGGACAAAACAGCCAGTGATTTGGTTTCTCGGACACAGGTGCCACAAAAGGAGGTCTGTCTCCAGAAAAAATAGGGGCAACTGGTGTGTTTTGATAGACAATGAAGCCCTGCTGGGATAGCTGGTTATATTGTGAGTGCACTTTTTGTGAAACTGAAGAGCTTCCTTGCAAGAAGAAATCTGGATCCTATGTATCTGTTTCTTGATAAACCATTTATCAAAAAAAGGCTGAAGGCTCTGTCCCCCTGTTTGGAAGAAACTGTTGGTTATTTCATTGCACTGACTCCCTTGGCGTCATAGCCATTCAGTGATTTACATGAATGGTTGCCGATTCCCCTTGTTACAGGATTAATAGCTTTACAAGCCAGTGGACAGAGCCAGATCTAGAGGCCTAAAATAATGCAGCCTAATGAGCTCAGAGCATCATGGAAAGTAGAAAACCCGTTAACAGAGTTTAAAAATAAGCTCAAGTGCCGTCAAGAGTTTAAACAGGATAATCAACACAGGTTTCCATTCAACAATTACCTGGGGCACGGGTGTCACTGGCAATAAATAAAGCAGCTATATTGGAACTAGCTGGTTAAGTAACAATTAAAAAATAGTTCTCACACAAATATTTCTTTCCAAATGACTGGCACTAATAGAACCGGCACTTGAATTGAAGAAAGAGACAATTGGGTTATAGAATTGCTGGCTATTATTGTTTGTTTAAAAATCATGTATGCTTATGCACACTTGTCATCAGAGGAATTTCCGTACCTTCGGTTTGGAAAGATGCATTTTCTTCCTGTTATCTCTATTCTTTTTGTTGATGTTAAGTTCAAAATGCTTTTAAATCTTCATCTAACCCAATTGGATATGAATTAAGGATTGGGCCAGGGGAGAGGCGTTGATTTGTGGGGAGGGGACAATTAGATATCCGGGGAGGGGGGCTCATGCAGTTCCCTGTATAACAAATTGACTCAACATGTCCTTCTTCAATGTGGCTTTTATCTTCACAGACCAAGGCACCCATGAAACCCAAAGTATGCATTTGTGCCTGCAAGATGTCACAGGAGAAGAATGCAGCCAAAGCTGCTGCGAACAAGCATCAGAAGCCATTCCCAGTAGCTCTGGGCTACAAGATGGAGCAGGCTTTAGTTTCTCAGTATGTCCCTGTTGTCCTCCACCCTGGAGGACACAAGCGTGAGTCTCTCCGATATGCTTTCTACAACCCTAACTACTCCAACACGTACACACCATTTTACACTTTGCAAAAACCCACCTGCGGTTATCGATATTGTCGAGACACAGATCACACGAGGAAGGTGATGGATGTTGAAAGAGTGGATTTCTCAAAATGGAAACCCATTTTTGGGAAGAAGCCAGGCTTGTCTGCAGCAGGCTCAAAACACTGAAATCGCCATGCAGTTAACCCGCGACTTCCATTCAGAGGCTTGAGCTCACTCATTTTCTAAGGCCACTCAGAAGGAGATGTTGTAGGAACTTCAGAAGAACTTTAGAAGAAGCAGATCTGCCTTAACAAGAGCTTCTGGGATAAATTGCAACACAGTCACCCAAGTGCCACCATAAATCGGGTACCAAAACCCAGGTTTTAGTTGGCACTTTAAGCCAAGGCTCATCCTGGAGAGAAACAATAAAGGCAGCTGGCTTTCCACCTTTTGATGTGAGTCAGCGGAATGCAAAAAGTAGCAAAGCAGATGATCAAAAACTGTGAATAAAACACCAAAATGCAAAGCCCGTTGAGGAAATTCCATTTATCCTTGTGGCCTCATGCACTCTGTGTTTTTGTTCCCCACAGTAATGGTAAGGGCAGAAGCAGAAATAATTTATGCTGTACTTTCCTCAGTTTTGCTGTAACATGGGGTGTCAGTGGGGGCTTTTGGATCTCACACATGGAGAGTTCTGTCTTCTGAGTTTCAAACAGCCACTGGAACAGGGAAGGTTGATACACAACTCTGTTATACCTTCTCCACTTTGGTATAGCATGTGAATGGACTTTCATGAGCTGAAGATGTCACTTCTAAGGCAGGTGAAGAAGGTAGGCAGCCAGTTTAGCGATCTGGAAATTTGCAAAGATGTTAAGGTGGAAGCATGAGAGGGAAACCCACAGTATCCTAAGCAAGCAGACAGGTCATTGCTACAGCAGGGCTGTGTATCTCCACAGCTTTGTTATATAAGAAGTACCCACCATTCTCTTGAAACCTGGGGTGCACCTGAAATAAGGCTCTGCTGTAGTCTAGTGACATGTTGAGAACATTGGACTTTACACAACCTATTTGTGTGTATCAGAAACATCTTGGTTATCAGGGATGTGATTTGAGGGGCAGAATCTGTATGTGCTTACCACATTTGGATGTAAGTGAAATGATACAGATTACCATGTGAAGAGATTGTGTGCGTGTATGTGTGTGTGAGAGAGAGAGCATTAAGCCCAGAGTCTAAAATTATTTGTGGGCCCACACAAGTAGGACATCTTAAGTACTGCAGGGGGGAGGAAGACACAACAACACAAATGCCTCGGACCTCTAGGTGTGCACTCACTTTGTAGAGGATGAGACTGGAGTCAGGATGACTCCTGCTGGGGAAGTCTCCAGCTTCTATCCTCTTGCAAGTGCTGAGCTATTTATTTTTCTGTTTGTTTTACAGTATGTGTGTTTTCCATCTGCTTTAACATGGCTGAAGATATTTTAGATGTTATGCTGCTGCTGCGTTTCCTTCATGCAGATGTCATTGGGTTCCCACATATCCCTATTTGCAAGGAGGAAGTAGCACGAGAAAGCATCCATAGTTGGTTGCACTTTATCCAGGTCCAGTTATTTTAAGAAGTTCCACAAGGGCTGCCTGCTGCACACACTATAAAGTATGCATTTCAGTCCTGATACTTTATCTGCATGGACACAGGCAAGTTACACTCATGCATTGCTAACCGTTCCACGACAGCTCAGGACTCTTACTAAGGAGCATTTGCCACACTTGTTCATTTTATGCCAGGCTAGGTTATGTAAGTGACCATTGCTGCTGGAATGTTTATTTTAGGGAAACTGAAATGATCTCAAAGCAAAAAACAACCCCAGCTGGACTCATGGCATGGAGCAAAATTTAAAACTGTCCCTATCTCTGAAAGAACATGCTAAATGCCAAGGGGCTTTCTGAAAGAGATGAAGGCAGCCCAGGATGATCAGAAGTAAATCCTTAGATGTGTCAATGCAGAGGAGCTTCTAGCAAAAGCCAAATTTAGGCCAGGCTAACTAACTGCTGAATTTCAACACTTAGTGGGTCTGCAGCAGATTGGAGGGAATCCCCTGAAATCCTCTAATTGCGTAGGGGCTATCCCTGGTGCTTAGCAGACATGGTATTTCCTCTGCTATAAACAGGTGTTTCCTCCTCGTCCTTAATATTAATCCACTTACACAAGCTGCAGAAGTGTGTCACGAACTGCCTTGCACTGGGCTGCAACTGATTCCTTGATCTGACTTGCTCTTTCCAAAGACACAGTTTCTAGAAACATATAGAACAAACAACAGAGATCCAGGGTTTTTTGGGAGTGGGCGGAAGTGGCAAGACTTACAGAATTTAGAACTGCGTTGTTTTGCTCTGGCGACCCAGAAACTTCTTGGCAAAAGTTGGCTTCACTTTTCATGGATTCTTGCAAGACCTGCTAGCTGAGATCTTCTATAATTTTATGTATTTGTCTCTTAAGTTCTATGGGGTGCTGCTGGGAAAGCATTCCATGTGGGCATATATGGCAATAAGTGAAACAATGCAATCATTGGAAAATGTGGGTGACTTAATGGCACAATCCTATACATGTATACGCAGAAATATACATGTATATCTCAGATATACATGTATATCTCAGAAAATACATGTATAGGCAGATATACATGTATATCTCAGGAAAGTGTGCATAGGATTGCTCTTACGGTTGCTATTTTAATAATATTTCAATCAGATTCAGGGCAGGAGTTTTTCTAGGCACTTCAAGGATCCAGGCACAGGCCAGTGACACCAATGTGCATATCGTTTGCGTGTGCTAATGTATAAGTGAACCAATTCAGATGGCAAGTGCCAGGGCCTCACCAGCACTGGGCTTTTAAAAATGGAGAAAAATCAGGCAGGAGACTGGGCTGGTGCAAAAGATTCAGAGCTCGGACCTGCTAGGCCACCCCTTAAAGCATTCCTGATTCAGGGTAAACTGCAATGTAGTGAAGATGGGGCCAACGGGAAATGAGCAATGGAGACGAGTTTGGGAAGCAAAACTCTATGCTTTTTTCTAAAAAAAAAATATTTAGAAGTACTCTAATTTTCCTACTCATATTGAAATACTGCCCCTCAATGAGGCCAAACTCAGATTCACAAAATGATTAGGGGTATGCGTCCCCCTGTGTCCCCCCAGGAAAAAAGCACTGGCAGAACTGATACAGAAGTGGTGAGGAGCATTAGGCAGGTGTTGCCTGAAGCAGATGTGTGACAAAATGTGGAGGAAGGGCAGAATAGAAATAGAATAATAAGAAAGTTGCAGGCCACTCACAATCTCTTAGCGGAATGAGATTCCAGGGGGTTCCAGGTACTTTACTCAGGGTCCGTGTCTCCTTTTGGAAATGAGGCGCAGCTGAGACTATGGTCCTAACTCACATTGCTTCTAACTCTAACCTCTCTAAGCTCTGGTTTAAGGCTGTCCCAACCATTTGCCATCTCATACTGAGTCCCTCTGATCCTTTGTCCTCTTAATTGCTCATCCCCCAGGCTAGCCCCTCACGAGAAAGTTAGCCTAGCTTAATTAGCTTTTAACATTTGCTGATTCCAGGTGTTAAAAGTGTCTGGCAGACAGCTTAAAACACACTGCTCTGGCCTCCAGTTTTAACGCTCCAAGCCTTGATTAAATTCTAACACCTACTGGTCCCAAAGAGTTTAGGGTGTCTAACAAGCACAAATTCATAATAATAATAATAAAGAGGAAAGCTGACACGTGGAAAGACATCTCCCTTTCACACTGGGTTGCTGGACAAAATGGGGCTGTGCAGCTTAGTGTCTTTCCCTGTTGGATGGATACAAGTATGACTTGGGGAGATGAAGGCTATCTACACACTAATAGCTTAAAATACAGCAAGGTCAACCCCCCCCCACTGTGTTTCAAGTCTATTTGCATGTTGCTGTACATACCAGACAGGAGGCTGGGATGTCTTTGCCAGATGAGCATTCCCTGTTTGAGTTCCCCTTCACTGAAGAAGAAGAAAACCCTCCCAACTCCTATTTGTGAAGCTATCATGTATATATCATGGCTGTCTCAAATGTACACACCTCAGCTTTACTGCGAAATGAATGTGGCTTATGTTTTCTTTTTGGATTGAAGCTGGCTTGAGGGAAAACACATCAAATGACAGTATTTCTCAAGAAAGTTGACAAGACTGAGGTGACATGATAGAAGTTCATAAAATTACTCATGGCCTGGAGGAAATGGACAAAGTAAAGTTTCTCTCTCTCTCAGAATTTGTGGACACCCAAGGTTGCTGAATGTTAGAAGATTCAGGACAGATAAAGTACTTGTTCACACAGCACATAGTCAAAGTATGGAGCTCATTCTGTCCTGTATGCCATATCTGCACATGGCTGATAGAATCAAAAGAGAAGTGGATTAGAAGCTTACGATGTCTTCAGGTAAATCCTGCCATTTTAATCTCCTGGGTCCCATAATCTGCAAAACGCTTTCCCATTTTACCACCTTTCTATTTTTTGCCCTGAACTTCCCATGCCCCTTTTGGGATCCCATCATAGGACTCTTCTCTCATTGGCTGGAGGAGGATTTAGTGGGTACTTAAACATCAGGTGCTTCTTTGAAGAGGCTTTTGCAATTTTAAAACTCCATCAGAGAGTGTGAAATTTTCTCAGGAAGCTCCCCCAATCATCCCTGCTCTTTAGCAAGCCTTAGGCGGTTTGCTGTTTTCTTTCACTTATAAATACCATACCGTCTGCTTCTGAATTGTAACAAGGGGGAAACATCTAGAAGTCCTCCACTGTTTTTTGAGAGACGTGCTCACCTCTTTTGCTTTACAATGGGGAACATGGATGGAAAGTCTGTTGAAGAACTGAGCGCCACCGAGTGCCACCAGTGGTACAAGAAGTTCATGACGGAGTGTCCCTCCGGTCAGCTGACCTTGCATGAGTTCAAGCAGTTTTTTGGCTTGAAAAACCTGACTCCAGCATCAAATGAATACATCGAGCAGATGTTTGAAACATTCGACTTTAATAAGGTGGGTATTCAGCTGCGGTCAGACAACATTCTGTTTACATATGTAATGCCCATACATATAAGAACATGTGGTTCTTATCTAAAATACTATGAAACAGCATCTAATCCTCACAGTGTTGATCTTTGCCGTTTTTACTTTGCTTGATATAGAACAGTAATTTCTGTCTGTCTGTTATGATATTGCACACTTTCTATTTTTTTGAATGGAATGTGCCTTTCTCAGTTTTGAATTGCTGCTTATGAACGTGCTATATGTGTTGGACCTTTTTCAGAAGTAGTCTGGTTATTATGGCTAGTTTAATCATTTACCTTTACTGCTGGGTTAGATGGAAATTTCAAAGCCTGCCGTTTTCAAAGTCCTGCACCCAGAACCCCATCACATGAGCATTTCTGAAGATTTGTAACAAAAAACTCTGTTACCTGCATCTGCAAAGCAAATTTCCTATTACTGCTGATGTTCTACAATAATATTCTGATCATGCAACGCTCCTTAGGAGCTTCTGGTTTCATTTTAGTCTGGTGATCTTCTCCAAGCCTTTTTCGAGGGAGCTGGAATATTGGTTACTGCTGCCCCATGAAAAATACTGCTATTCTGATTATATGCTGACAGTGACCTGTTTAACATCAGTGGAGTTGATACAGGGTCATCACATCACATGTGGAGTGCTGGCAAACCAGGAGCAAAGCTGTATAAGAAGCTTTCAGGACCTAGGGGCATGTAAAGCTTATTTTCTAGGCAAAAGGCCCTAGGGTCAATTCCTGCTGTCATTCAGCATCTGTTAAGTATAGAATTGATCTGCAGATGTCAAAGGAGGCAGCCCTGTCTTTACTCTTAAGTCAGATGTGTTCTAGATCCGTTTAACAGGGGAGCTGTAAGGATCCCAAATCTTTTTCTAAGTGCCCCAAATATTTCTGGGTATAAAATGAATTTGAGAGAAATTGTGGGGTGATCTGGGTTGGGGAAATCATTTAAGATGATTTCATCTGGAGATAATTTGGGGAATAATGAATGGGGTTCAGGCATGGTGTGTTAAGGTAGGGTGTTGCTATTCATCTTGTCCTCCTGTCTGGCAGGGAAGCACTGGATTCATGGCAGCAAAGGCATACCCTCTAACATTTCGCTGATGAAAACAGGGACATCCTATTTAATAATGATGATGATGATGTTATTATTTATAACCTGTCCATCTCACTGGGTTGTTTCAGCCACTCTGGGTGGCTTCCAACATATGTAAAAACATAATAAAACATTAAAAAAATTTTTCAAAAAACTTCCCTATACAAGGAAGCCTTCAGGTGTCTTCTAAAGGTTGTGTAGTTACTTATTTCCTTGGTTCGGGGGTCGCATACTCTCCAACATTTACCTGATGAAAATAAGGACATTCTACCATACCCTCCAATATTTATTTGATGAAAATAGGGACATCATAAGGAAAAGTGGGACACTCCAAGATCAGGTCAGGAACCAGAACAGCTTCTGTAAATGCAGGATTGTCCCTGGAAAATAGGGACACTTGGCGGGTCTGCAAAGCTGCTCTTTCAAGGTGTCTCCAGTGGGGTTTTTTAAAAAGCCTTGTCACTAATGAGGCTCTTTCAGTGGATAGCCAAAGACAAAATGAAAACTGCTATTATTTTACTATTTATTAATTTGTATACCACTTATATGCCAAAATGGCATATAAGGACTGAACCAATAACTGAGCCAGAGAAGTGAAGGTTAGTTATAGAGGCATGGATTATGATCAGTTATTCAGTAGGTCATTAAATTCTGAACCACAGAGTCTGTAAGTCTTTTCTATACCTCTCTGCACCACCCTAGTTTTTTAGAAAAACGGGTCAACAGTGTTCAGCAGTGTTCAACTGTGAAATATTTAGGACAAATATTAAATGATATAAACACCCTGTGCTTGCAGAAAGTCATTTTAAATTATTAGAGAGTATTTTACAGTAGAGAGAGAGAGAAAGAGAGAGAGAGAGGGAGAGAGAACTTCGTCTGAAAAGTATAATCAGACAATGGATAAAGAGGTTATTTAACTGACCCCAAATGCTTCATACCTGTGCAAGAAAGGCTCCCTCAGATATTAGTCTTCCCACAGATGAAAGATGAAAAAGATGTAGAGTGTGAGAGTGATCCAGCCAAAATTGAGTACTATATAGTCTTATTGATTTTACTGTAAAATACTTTTAAGTAAGTGCTTAACTTTCCCGCTGACATCACTATGCAGCTAAAAGTGCCCAACTTTGGCTGAACCTGCGTGCACTTAAATGTGTGTTAAGTGTGCATCCTTGTGTTAATTATAAAAATTAAGTGTGTGTCTCTGTTAAAAGTGAGTGTTAAGTGTGTGCTTGTGTGTTAAGTGTGTGTCTGGGGTGTGTCTGTTCTATGTAGTCATTAAAAAAAACCTTGCTGTTTGGCACTTAAGCAGTCATCCCTTGTGTTTGTGCATAGGTAAGTGTGATCCTGTGTGTGTGGCTGTGTGCGTTTCTGGTTCTGTCCACTGTGGGGCCTGGCCCACAAACCTTTGGAATGCTACCCCCAATTACTTTCCACCAGAGGACTGTAGCTCTCCGCCTGAAAATGCGAAACATCTATTCACTGTCCGCAGTCATTTGAAAGTATTAGGATTTGAGCTATTTCATAATATAGAAGTCTACAGAGCAAAACTGACCTTACCTCAACTACTTTAGGCTAAAGGGTGCTGCTAAGGACACGTGATATTAGAGATGCCGAACCAAAGTTTTGCCTTCCACCTCTCATTGTCTGCAGCCACTATGGCTAGTTGCCAAGGTTAATAGGAGCTATAGTCCAACAATAGCTAGAGGGCCACAGGTTCCTCATCTTTGTATAATATTTCCTGTCGAGGAGACCTGCTATTTAGTTTCAACAATTGGGGAATGTCCCAGGAAAGCAATGTTTTGTTCCATCTGCCTCCCATGAAATGTCACCCCAAATGAAAATTATTCCAGACTTTCTCTTTAGTCCCTCAACTGAGTTTTAACTTCAAAGCAAAAAGTTACGCAGGCAAAACAATTAAATGATATATTGTCTCATTTTTGTTGTGGTAAGAGCTTGCCGGACATTGCTTCTAATAAAAACAGATTTTAATAACGACATTTCAATTTGGAAAAATGGTTCTATCCATTTCATCTTGTGGTACAGAGCTCATAATTATCAATTACAAATATTCAAACCGACAATGATAATTTTGTTTAAAAGAATGCCCTTATCAGTAAATTCCTGCTTCAGTTTTCACAAAAAGCAACAATGAATTTTTAATCAGGCATTTGTTCTACTTGTGTCTAAGCAGAGATGGATGTGAAATTTCATTCTGTTTTCATTTTAATGTGAACCTAGCTAATTTGCACTTTCTAAATGTGCATATTAGGACAAAGGCATGCTAAAAGGCTGAAGAATTTTTAGGTGAATGTTTAAAAAAAGTGCAACTAATGTGGAAATGTGGCAAATCGAATTTAAGATTTTTTTTAAAAAGGAGAAACTGAAACTGACAGATTTGTACATATCTAGGAACAGGCAAATCTGTTAGTCTCTGTTTCTCTCGGTTCCTCTTCTTTACAATCTTAAATTCTATTCTCCAGATTTCCATATAACTTTGTGATTAAAAAAATAATTCTCAGGAAAATTCATCAGTGCAGATTTCTCTTCAGATACATTTGTTTTTATGCAATTTTGCCTGTTAAACATAGCAATTTCCCCAATATATTCCATTATTACAAAGCAATTTCCTCTAATATAATGCATTTTTGTATGTCATTTTCACAAATATATTAATTTTTATGAACATTTTGTCCTAATATATACATTTTTATACTGCACTGGAACATTCAGTGAATTTTCAGTTCTTGTATTGTTTCAGTCAGTCAGTGCAAATTAGGTAGATTCACCTTTAAATGCAAATTGAATTGCATTTCTCCTCCATCTCTGTTCATCTCTACATGTGAGCAAACATGTGAAGGTGAGGAGGGCGGATTCCACTAAGCCTCACCTTTCTACTATGTCACTATCCTCTGGTTTACAGCCCTCGTGAGTTTAAGGTACATGGTCTGAAATGGGGAGCTTCAATAATTTATGAAGGTTCCCTGTGTGATATAGAACCCAGCGCAAACATTTGAGGAATTTTTGTTTCAGCAGAGCGCTTTTCTTAAATTGCAGGACTTCATTTGGAAATGAAACAGGTTAATATCCCATTTTGTATCCAACATTTGGCATTTTATTTATTTTAGTAATGGTCTCCATTATTCTTGACAACAACTATATATCTTACAGGGCCAACAATAATTTACAAATGCCCAATATTTCTCACTCACCCTCTGCATATCTCTGATAATTTATTTATGCATTGAATTGAGTATTCAGGATTATCTAATCCACAGTGTTTGATAAAACTTTCATTAGATGCTATCACTTACAACTACCAAATTGAGCAAGAATTTGTGGAATAGAGCTTTGGCTTGACTTGTTGTATAATAGGTCAAACTAATGCCTTCTAAGAAGCATGATCTTAAGCATATTTATATACTGTAGAAGTCCCACACAGTTCAAAGGAACATAATCTCTGTTGGTACATTAAAGACTACAACCATAATTCCATATCAGGTTATTTGTGTTTATGATTAAAGGATGCACGACTTGGTCTTTATTAATTTAATGAACTCCTAGGATTTGATGGATTAAGGAAGTGGTTGTGCAAAGTCATTGAGCACACATCCATGTGAATTTAGTTTTCATCCATGATTTCCTCAATGGATGTCTGCAGACTTTCCATGCTCTTACAGTTCATTGAAATAAATTGGACATAAAATGTATAGCTGGTTATAAAATAGTACAATCCCATTATTTTGAGAGAAGTTACAATGGAAATTCTTGGAGGCAAGGGATAGACAGTTGATCAAAATCAAGATTTGTTTCCTGTTCTTGCACAAGAATTAATCATGAATGACAGTGGTTGAAATGAGAAAATAACCAGTTTTTTCCATATGAATGCTTCCTCATGCAGTGACACCTGCCCAACCATCTTTACCCTGTGATTAAACATTTGCACTCTGCCTGCATTGCCACGTGCAGTAATTTAATTATGCCTTCAGCATGGGGCAGTTTCATAACCATAGATCCAGCCTCCTACTCACAACGTCATAGGAATAATCAGCCTTGCAACTCACATTTAGAGTTACCAGATCTTTTAATCTTCAGGCCTTGCCAAAGCAAAAATCCCATATAAAGCAAGTCTTGATTTCTCAATGAGTCTTTAAGATAAGAGAGAATGATGATGATGATGATGATGAAGAAGAAGAAGAAGAAGAAATAGTAATTATTATTATTATTATTATTATTAGTAGTAGTAGTAGTAGTAGTAGTACCCTGCCTATCTGGCTGGGTTTTCCCAGCCACTCTGGGCGGCTTCCAACAAAATATTAAAATACAATAATTCATCACACATTAAAAGCTTCCCTAAACATGGCTGCCTCCAGATGTCTTCTAAAAGTTAGATAGTTGTTTATTTCCTTGACATCTGATGAGAGGGCATTCTACTGGGCGGGCGCCACTACTGAGAAGGCCCTCTGCCTTGTTCCCTGTAACTTTGCTTCTCGCAGTGAGGGAACCGCTAGAAGACCCTCAGTGCTGGACCTTGTGAAAGACACGACTAACATGCATACTCAAACATGGATATTTGTCTGAAAATAAATTCCATGGCTTTTAATTTACTTCTTATCAATAATTGCTGACTTAGGTTTCTGTTAGCAGAAGTTTTGTTTCTCCCTTTCAACAGATTAAAAGAAGAAAATGCAAGAAGTGTGCCAGGTTGACCAAAAATACACTAAATAAACTTTTAAAGTGGGATACAGAGCTGCTTTGTGCTTGGCCCGGTGGGGTTTTTTTTACCCTTCTCCTTCATGAACAGCAGATGCCACCCCCATGCCATACCACCAACTTATTTTGAAAGGATCCTTGGTTACAAATGTGGCTGTGACATGTGGGATAAAGAACTGCTGTTTGAGCAACGCAAGTTGAAAGCCCCCTTGAGCTTGTGCAATTTAGCTGCATGGTTCTTTGAATCCCAGCCATGATGAATAAATCAACATGCAGGAAATCCAATCCGGTAATTGGGTTCAATGTTGTTAAACCTAATCTGACTTTTGCGCCTGTAGAATAAATCAGATTAGCTGTTTGTGATCGAGAGGGAAATAGTTTGAGTTGCTGTAAGAGAACATCCCACGGGAATCTATATTCCCCTTCAAATTGTACTGTTCTGTCATTGAAGCATGGAGATGAAACCATACAGCTATCTAGTGTAGTGGTTGTTGTTGTTTTCATTTGTTTAGTTTTTAGCAGGTCCATACAGACATGATTTGAGCAGACTATTCCAGAATTTCCGAAGCAGCACCTGCACTTACATCTTAGGTGTATAATGCATGCAAACGTACATTGATCCTGACACATAGCTTCTTAAAAAGCACCTTGAAAGTCCTGGCCAAGACGTGAATCTCTAGGTAGCATGGCAACAGACAATCACAAAACAAAATGAAGCACAAGGACAAAGATACAGATAATCAGGGCTCAAAATGAAATTAACCTCCATGGAGACAAATCTGGACAAATAATTTGGTCTGTCAAGTTCTTCTTGCCAAGGATTACAGCCTTAGGTTTTGGTTAGCAAATGTATATACATTTGAGATCTGAACAAAAGTCGCAGCCGCATGAATTTCAAAAGCACAGTTCTCTGGCATCCATCTATACATTCCTGATCGACATTGTGTTCCAAAATGCCATTGCACCAGTGATATTTAGCAGTGAATGGACCTATGGAGCAGATTCAGCACAGAGGATCCTGCACTTCTTTTTTCATTTTCCACTGCAGAAAAGCTTGAAGAAATATGTAAATACAATAAATCTATTTGTTATTTTGGAAGGTTTTTTTCCACCAGGCCCCCCCCACCCCATTTTTACATCAGCTGTTTTGTAGTAGAAATACATAGAAATACAATCATTCCCCTAACTTTTCAGTGATTTGTCAACATTATTTTAACAGCAGCTTGAGAATCACAAAGGTACAGAGAATATACACAAGCAGTCAATGAGCCCTTGAAAGGCAGATCTCTAGGAAATCTTTGTTCCTATATAAAAGGAGGACACTAGAAAGTAGGCTCATCTGAGGTGGCAAAATCATCAGATGCTTCATTCTTTTGGTGTGGTGCTAAATTGCGTGTTTTGAGACATCCCTGGTAGTTGATGTCTAAAAGCACCACATCTTTTATCTCCCAACTCTTCAGAGGAACTATGAAAGGCAGCAAGCAGTGATCTTTCTATTTGTCTGAGAGCATCGTAAAATTCATATAAAGAAAAACCATGTGGAAAAGGATGCCATACACAAGATCAGCTTTCAGCTTAATTCACTGGGGAACTGGTACTTGTGACCCATTTCAGTTCCTTTTCCTACTGTAAATGTTCTGTGTAATGCTGCAAACATTGACTAATACTTCTGTCCGGCTTTAAAGCAGGGTTGTAATTGCACTTGCATTACAAAAGTTGAGATATGTATTTGATTGTAACAGAAACAGTGCCTATGGGAAGCAATAGAAATATTATAAAGGAGGTGTGCAGAAAAAGGACCACGGATGAATGGTAGGATGAGGCTAAGGTCTCCAAGAGTGTGTTTTGGTAAGAGCAGTTCTCTTTGATGATTTTCATTGCAAATGTATGTTTGTGTGCACCCTGTGGTTGATCCAATGTTTAAGGCACAAAAGCATTCAGCGAGAATGGCTGTGGCTTACTCATAGCATCTGACAAGCTGCCTCTTGTGTTTCAACAGGATGGCTACATTGATTTTATGGAGTATGTGGCAGCTCTAAGCTTGGTCCTGAAGGGAAAAGTAGAACAGAAGCTGAGATGGTACTTCAAACTGTATGATGTGGATGGAAACGGCTGTATTGACAGGGATGAGTTGCTAAACATCATTAAGGTGAGTTATATTCCTTGGCTAATTGTTGTATTGATGGTGTTTGGCAGAAGTTTGTGGAAGATTCCATGACACAGTTGCCCTTTACTGTTTCAATACAGGAGGCAACCATTTTGCACGTGTCCAACTGACACATGACCACTGACGTGGGGGCCTAAAGAGGGCAGGGTGGGGGTGGCCATAATGGGGCAAAGTGGACTTATGTGTGCTCCACTGACGCACATAGGGGCCATGGGGGGGAGTAATCCATCTACTGTGTGCAAATACATAACTCTGCAACTTGAGCTCATTAAATGTTCCCATCTCAATTTCCTGCAGGCGATTCGCACCATCAACCCATGTCATGAAGTAATGACAGCTGAGGAATTCACAAACATGGTGTTTGATAAAATCGATATAAATGGAGATGGTAAGAATTTCTCTATGCACTCCAAGGTGTGGCCTGACATTTATAGGCCAAAAATATAGACTGGGACCTACCAGTGTGTGGTCATAGGACTCTTGTGTAAAGGTTTCAGATTGACATCAGTTTGCACTAGAGAAAATTCAGCGCAGGAGGGATGGCCGCCAGTGTTACATGCCAAAATTGATCAAAGAGAGGTGGGGTACTACCTCACATTTCTTTGGTAGGAAGAAATTAATTAGCTAAATAAATAAATAAGACTACTTCTTTTCTGTTGGCCCTCTGACCATTATGCTTTTAAGGCAGACATAACTGACATTCCATTCCAAACATTCCACTTCCTTTTCTGAATCTTTGAAACTATTCCCCCCTCACACTGCACTGCAAGTTGGTCCTGAGAAATGCAACAAAATGTTAATGTGAGAGGGGAACAAACCTCCAATGCAGGTCTATGGAAAGACTGTGGAAAAGTCAGTTAACTAAGCCTGAGGTCTGCAAATCATGTACTCCACTGAGATGCTTAAGACATTTTGCTTATTCAGGAGAAGAAGTAATTTAATCAGGGTTGAGATTAGTCAAAAAGAGAGAAATCAATTGAATAGGGAGATTTTAAATAGGAATTTAAAGAGGTGAAGATAACGGATTCAGATCTGATATGCTACAGACCTTGAAAGTAGGTTGATCAGCTATTGTGACATCCTGATGTAAGGAAAGGGGGGGGGTCTCTCTTCTTTGGAAGTGAAACAAAATCCTGCAACTCCGACTTGGGCAGAAATGGTGGGCATGATGCAGAAATAGCCAATTCGGTTTCCATGTCATCCCTTTGAAAATCAGATACCACACCATCCATTACATTAGGCTATACAGTACATGAATTGAGATCCTATGTGTTTTTGCAGGTGAGCTGTCTCTGGAGGAGTTCATGGACGGAGTACAGAAAGATGAGGTTCTACTTGACATCCTGACCCGTAGCCTGGACCTGACACACATTGTTCGAATGATCCAGAATGATGGAAAGAATCCCGAGGAAGTGGCAGGAGCTGCTGAATAGACAGATTTGAATTTTTCAAGGGGAAAGGAAAAATGCTAAATATATGTAACACTGCATAAACAAAAATCAGGGATACAAATTGGAAAGGGGTCCAGGGGACTCTGTTTTAGAATAGTACCCTAAAGAGGAAAAAAAAGTATCAGCTTTTAACCTTTTTCTGTGTAATCAGAAGACGCCATCTGTTGTGATCACAATGAATAATGGTTACTGGTACTTAAGATGTTCAGGTTGCTTGGGAAGTAGAGGCAACTGGCAACACATCTACTGAAGGGAATGTGTTAAAATTTAAAAAGAAGATGCTTTGTTGGCTGAACCCTCCAGGATCAGTGTCAGTAGAGGAGGCCAGCATGATGGAAATTTCTGAATGGTGCCACAAGAATCCCAGTGCCATCTTGACTGCCTCCGAAGGCTGCACGTTCTAGTGAGGGATATAATCTAGCTGGGATAGAGCTGGATCATGTAAGACTGAAAAATATAACTTGAAAAATGCCTAGGTGCTGACCTCCTTAGATGCAGTGGAGCTCAATGATATCCAAGTTCTTCTACGCGTTCCTGAGAATCTAAACTTGGTTCCACTGAAGTCAGAGATCAAAGTCTCATGGACTCAAATGGTTCTAGGGTCTAGTGATGACCCTTTCTGTATGTCAGGCTTTACATAATTGTTTTGGTCCCATCAATGGCAAGTGGGAGCCTGGAAAATGCAAGCAAGACACATAATGATTTGCCCCCAAATCAAAAGAAACACAAAATAACTCATGTGTTATTTTAGTGAACCAGGCTGGTTGCCATTCAGTCTTTCAAAAATATATTTCACAGAATTCTGCTTCTAGTCTGATGCAGAGTTCTGCATAAGTGATAGATGCAAAGATTTGCAGATAAGGTTTGGGCCAATAAAAATAATATATCTCTCGTTTGTTTGGAAATCATCAGGCAAAACTAAATATTTAGCTATTTCAGTTAAGAAAATTGAGACAGTTTTAGAATGTGTCTGAAGCAAACGGGCACTAAAATTCAGCCATACAGATAAAAGCCCTGGAGGCTTAATTCCTTCACAAAAGTGAAGCCACATTTACTTAGGATATCTGTATTAATGATACAGTTTGAACACACCTTCAGAAAGTATCCAATGTTAATTTTAGGAAAGAAGATTTTGAAATTTGTTTAACTTTGTTTGGAAAATGTTTATATATTTTTTGCAAAGAGAAACAAAATGTAAGCACCAGTATACACACTTACATAGACTGGTTACACACTTGATAAAATGGTTCGTTGTCAAAATGACTCTGATCAGTGCTGATCAGATTCCACAAAATATTTGTGGCGGGGGGCGGGGGGCAAGCTGTGCTGAGTTTGGCTTGCGGCCACTGGCCAGCCATTTCAGCATGGGACACTATGGCTACAAGACTTTTGCACAAAATGAATAAAGACTGGATATCTCAAGAAGAATGGGC
This sequence comes from Podarcis vaucheri, assembly GCF_965113315.1. Lineage (NCBI taxonomy): Eukaryota > Metazoa > Chordata > Lepidosauria > Squamata > Lacertidae > Podarcis > Podarcis vaucheri. Next base: position 69,496,521 of record NC_138764.1, on the reverse strand, counting down.
CCAAAGGCTCCCTCCACACACTTCCTGAAACAGCTAAGGACCAAGTGTGCATTTCACAGGGTTTGATAGTAGTACCATTTTTGTGGGGAAAATTGCAACCCTTCAAGCAACAGTCATAAAAGATGCAACGGGGTGTGAAAAGTATTTCAAGACAGTTGCTCAGAGTCAGAAATACACAATCTTGTCTGCATTCATTGATGAGATTCATAGTTATAGTGACACTGTTCATGTTTGAAAAATCTCAGGCCCCAATGCCAGAGCTAGAGAAACTGAAAAACAATACCACTGACAACAGTGTTATTTTCTCCCTCTTCCTTTCAAGTATTCAGCATGTGCCTTTAAACATGTACCAGCCTAATCAAAGCAGTTTCTGTAAGAGCCTCTTGTCGTTGCAGGAAGAATCTCTAAATGGCAACGCTGACATATTATGGCTCAAGAGGTCTAGTAGAATATTTTCTGTATGTAACAAGAGCATAAGCTTCTTTTTTATTTGCTGGTCTTGACAGATTGTAAAATAATAGCTATTTTTGTAAATTTAGAAAGGGTGGGTTTTTTTAATAGGCATTCGTGCTACCTGCATTATTCTCTGACAAGTGAATATATAAGGCTGCAGTCCTGTACATGCTTATTTGGAAGAAGCCCAAATGAACTCTATGGGACTTCACTTCTGAAATAGATTTCTATAGAATTATACTGTTAGAGTGTGATTTGTAGCATAGAGGATTTTTTTTGACTATTTTATTGCACAAAATCACATTAACCAAATACCTGCAAAAAGAAAATTAAAAAACCTTTCCTTTGGTAGGATTTTTTTTTTTTTTTTTAACTACAAGCTGAGCTTTTAAAATGCTGGTACATCTTCACATAATCAAGGTGGCCAAAATTTTTAGGTCCATTATGACTTATTATAAGAATTGAATGATAAAAAGATAAGGCTTTGTATTATGGTCAAGAGACATACATTACAATTTTCCATAAGAAAGCTGCACTTTAACTCCAATGATCACACATTTTCCTGAAAACACAAATAGTTCCGTGTTGATTATTGTTTGTTCCACTGATGAAAGTGGATTATATATTTTATGAGTGTCATTAGCTCAATCATGCATATGGCTGTGATGTTTTGCAGGAACTCTGCAATATGTTCAGGTCCTCCGTATCTCTACATCCCTGCCCATTTCCATAACTACACACTCCCTATCACTGTTAGTGATTACTGAATTAATTTTTCCCTCACCTGACAGGGACAGGAGACAGGTATGAGAGAGAGTCAGGTGATACTGGAAGCAATAACTTTATCAGCTTTTATCTATTGCACATTAGACATTTTCCATGTACACACTCTTTTTTATTTTCTGAAAATGTATATTTCCGTTCAAATGTAAACTTGTAAGTTTTATACTTTGGATGTTACAATGTAATAAAAGGGCAAATTAAAGATAGTATTTTACAAAATCAGCTTTCTTTGGTATTTTTATTTACCTGTTTGAATAAATGTGTATCTGTATCTTAGTTTTCCAGAGTGCTTGGCTTTAAAGAAAGATGGCTGCTGCTGCTGCAACAGCAAACAAATGAGTTTCAGAACCCATGCAGGGCGTAATAATGCCTCTTTGCAGTCATATGACCATATGTGAAAGAGATTCAGGATTTCTACCGATCAGCAGCTAGACTGTAATGCAAGCAAAGATAAAAGAGGAATCCCTAGTATATCACATATCTGTGTTGTGCTATTCTGGGTCCCCATATGTGGTTGGACTACAATTCCCATCACCCTAAGCTGGGCCTGAGGAACCAAGGTTGAAGAACGCTTGTTCTAGGCAACTGCTGTTTCCATCATCACACGTACAACTGCTCACTCAGGTACAGAGCTAGATTTACCATGAAACAAAAACGAGATTCTAGTGGAGACAGCATTCTTTCTGTGTGTTTCATTAAAAACCATCTCCCATCCGGAATTTGGGTGGGGATGTGAGACTTATTTTGCATTGCACTCATTCAAAAAATAAATAAAATGTTACTCAGTCTGTGATGAAGAGAGAAAATTGACTTGTTTTTCATCTGATGAATTTTAAAGGTGAGTGCACAGAACACATTCCACCTCTGGATCTGAATGTACTCTGTGTCAGTATCTGAGCATGAGCAGATAGTCATGTCCGCAAGCTCACAAACAAGAAGTTACTTATTTGGGAAACGAAAAAAGAAAGGCAAAAAGATCGGAAATATTTCACAGATCAAATACTGTAGCCTATCTGTTTTGTGTAGTCACTGGTTGTAAATGATACGGACCGGAATTAAGAGTTTAAGAGAAAAGGTTCTGTTCTTTGAAAACCTTCTTAGTTGTTGCTCTTGCCAGTTCTTCATCTGAGCACTGGCGTTCCAGGAAGCAATTAAATTCCCAGGTCCAATTTCTCATGAACATTATTCAAAATAAATTAATGAAGATCAATTACTACTTAGCGTAAATTAGATGCTTTTATAGTCTTGCAAGCAACTGCTTGGTAGCTAAAGAGCAAAAAAATTGTTCTCTTCCCCCATTTCCTGGCATGCATGTGTACTTGTTGAATGGAGCCTAACCTGGAGGAATTATTATGGTGAAATAATCCAAGGACATGATAGGCCTACTAAATCCAAATCTGTGATTCTGGCTGCATACACAGCATATATTTAAAGCATATTTAAAGCATATCCCCACCCACCCAAAGAATCCTGGGAGCTGGGTGGAATCCATGAAGTGCCATCAGTGCAAGGATTTCTCCTGGTGCAATGGAACATTCTCCCCTTCCCCTGTGCACCCCCTAAGTCAGTTCTGGGAGTTTCCCCAAGGTAGTGGAGCAGATTGGGAAGGGTGCAAGGTATGTGGTGGGTGAGGGCAAGAGTCCCATTGTACAAGCAGAAATCTTTGCTCTGATGGAACATGCTATTTGAACACTGCCCTGTAGCTTATACCTCACAGCCCTACAACTCCCAGCACCCTTTGCAAACTACAGTTCTCAGGATCCTTTTTTGGGGGTGTATTCAAATATATGGTCTGTATGCAGCCACTCCTGCTGCCCCTGGCTTCCAGATAAATAGGGTTGGTCACATAACTGTGATGAGAAAAAGATGGAAAGGATAAACGGCTGATGTGGTGACGACCACAAAGTTCTTTTCCAAGAGCACGAACTCTCTAGGTCAGTGTTTCCCAACCGGTGTTCCGCGGCACACTAGTGTGCCGCGAGACGTTGCCTGGTGTGCCGTGGGAGGGAGGCGGGCGAGTCGGGTGGCGAGAGGCGGGGCGGCGGCGGCGAGGAGCGAGCTCCCTCCCACATCCCATCGCCGCTCTGCCGCACGCTAGCTCTTGACTGCTCTTGCTGCACGGCTAGGCTAGGCCGGCCTACTGGGCTGTCGCAGGCGGAAGGCCTGCGCATGCGCGAGGTTTTCGCACCTTCGGGATTCCCTTCACACCTTCTTCCTCCCAGGGCCTTGAGAGCGCGGGAAGCGGCAGCGCGAGACCGGCGTTGAGCCTGGCAGGTATTGCGCTTGCCAAGGCAGTCATTTGGGAAATGAAAACTTGCAAAGCAAGCAACCAGTTCAATCTGAGGTATGTGTATGCTTAATATCCTGTATCTGAAACCTGTTCTGCCCCCTCCCCCACACTTGGTGCCATTTTGCAGACTGTCTACTGAAACGTCATACTTTTCTCAGCTTAAATGTTAATAAGGCCTCATCTACACATGCAGCAGAGTAAGTTGACCCAGAATAGTACCAATTCAGATGGCAGATGGGAGAATGACAGTGCTGAATGCTTTCCCATGTAGAACAGTCCCTGCAAATAAAAACCTAGCATATTTGGAAGAGGGATGCTAGCCTAACCATTACCTTCTATGCTGTTACTATTTTTTTATTTTTTTTACATAAGTAAAAAGTGACCTTTCCCCATCTGGCATGGTGGTGTGCCTCGAGATTTTTTTCATGAAACAAGTGTGCCTTTGCCCAAAAAAGGTTGGGAAACACTGCTCTAGGTCTCCACTTCATGCAGCAAAAGTGTTGTGGGACCATGCTTTTAGTTGCACTCGCATGGTGCACAATCAGGGTTTCAGGATCTAGAGATGCCTCTGCGCAGCAGGACTTTTTTATCATATAAAGTGCAAGAGAAATCCCACCAGTGCCCTTTTAATTCTGCTTGGCCCTAGTTTGGGGGAAAGAAAATGCAGATTATGGGAGGGGAGAGTGCTCTCGTGCTCATGTTCCGCTTGCTAGTTTCCCACAGACCTCTGGCTCTCCATTGTGAGAACAGGATGCTGGGACATTGATTGGCCTGATCCAACAGGCCTTTCTTATGTTGTCAGGATTTGCCACCCTGTTTATGCTACCCATTTGGCTTAATTAGACCTGTTGCTTTCAGTAGATTCAAGGCTGTCAAGCTCTTGAATGCAGACTGGGGTGTGGAGTGGGAGAGGCATGAGAGAGGAGAGGGAGACTTCCAGGGCTTTGGAAGCCATTTTGACTAAGATATTCAGGAATGGAATTCAGGGCAGGCCCTGCCTGCCTAGTTATTTTAAAGGGTGAGCCCTATTCACTTAATTATTATTATCTTGGGGTCTCTCAAATCCGTATGGAGGGCGGAGCATACTTAAAATAAATTTGTGAGTGTTTTTAATTATAACTGTTATTTCCGGCATATAATAGAAATAGTGAGTCAGGAATTCCATTTCCTATCCGGCTGCCCTGCTGAGTCTCTTCCCCTTGTTGGGAAGTAAAATATAGCAATGCTGGCAATAAGCTACCTGAATGAGGCAGGTAGCTTATTCTCCTTACAGATTCTTTTAGTAACTACTTATTGGTAAAGTAGATTACTTCCTTTCAGCCTTTACTTCCTTCCTGTTTCTTTGCAAAGTTCCCTGTGAGTAGGAGCTAGCTAGCATGTGCTGGCGTTAACTTACTGGCTCCACGCTGAACGCATGTGAAACCTATACTTAGAATGGGTGTTTCAGTTGCTGGTTGAAAGGATAAACCTTACGTTTTCGTTATCCTTTCAGCCAGCAGGCTTTGCAACTGACAGTCTAATGGCCGGTTAAGGATCACATCAGACAGAGGATAATACTTGCCTGAAGGGAAACCATTTCCGGTTAGCGTACCTCAACAAAGATGGGGCTCTGCATGACAAAGTGTGAAGCCATGACAGCATAAAGGTTTTAATGATGGTTCATGGCATTGGGAGACTGATAATCACTGCCAGATTTCTGTATAAGCTAAACAAGTTATAGCTTAGGGCCCAACTCTCTTGGGGCCCAAAATTTTTTTAAAAGGAAAATAAAAACTGGATGTACATTTCCAAAATATAAGATAAAAAACAAATAAAATAAAACCTACATACAGCAACAGTATTTTGGGTTGTGTGGGCCCCGCCTAAAATATCACTGGTTTCCTCATTTCTATATATAGGGTGCCTATTCCTGTTGCTCGGTCCCTGCTCCTGCCAACCTAGCAGTTCGAAAGCACGTCAAAGTGCAAGTAGATAAATACGTACCACTCCAGCGGGAAGATAAACGGCATTTCCGTGCGCTGCTCTGGTTTGCCAGAAGCAGCTTAGTAATGCTGGCCACATGACCCGGTAGCTGTACGCCAGCTCCCTTGGCCAGTAAAGCGAGATGAGCGCCACAACCCCCAAGTCATCCGCGACTGAACCTAACGGTCAGGGGTCCCTTTACCTTTACATTCTGCATGGATGTGGGTGGCGCTGTGGTCTAAACCACTGAGCCTCTTGGGCTTACCAATCAGAAGTTCAGCGGTTCTAATCCCCGCAATGGGGTGAGCTCCCATTGCTCGGTCCCAGCTCCTGCCAACCTAGCAGTTCAAAAGCATACCTAAAAGTGCAAGTAGATAAATAGGTACTGCTCCAGCGGGAAGGTAAATGGTGTTTCCATGCGCTGCTCTGGTTTCTCCAGAAGCGGCTTAGTCATGCTGGCCACATGACCCGGAAAAAGTGTCTGCGGACAAACGCCGGCTTCCTCGGCCTGTAAAGCGAGATGAGCGCTGCAACCCCAGAGTTGTCTGTGACTGTACTTAACTGTCAGGGGTCCTTTACCTTTACATTATGCATGGACTGGCTGCATGGCAACATGTGCAAATAGCTTCAGATACGTATTAGGGTCATAAATTACCATATGGCATATATTCAACGCAAAAAAACACTGACAGTCTGTTGTTGACAAAGGACAGCTGGACATGTGAGAAGTTGTCCGTGGATAGAAACTGACAAAGGACTTCAATATAAGGGTAACCCTTTTATTCAGCGCATTTGCAAAGGCGGACTCCCCGTACCCACAGATACGAAGAGCCCCGATCTGGTTTCAGCACCGTAGTTTTATCCCTTACTGCCGCCCCTCTTTTGGAGGCTTGGCTTACAATCTACCTATCAGAGTTTAACACATTTCTAATACATTGTTCAATCTACTCTATTCATATTTACTCCCTTCTCAGTGTGGGCATCACCCTTTGGCTTGCCCTTTCTGGCGTACGCGACTGTGTTATCTTGTATACATGTCTAGCTCTCAAGGCTGAGTTTGAGGCACGTCCTTTCTGTATGCTTTCATTGTTTCCCAATCTCACAATCCCCCCTCTCTTTTGTACCTTGCCTCAAACTCACATAATAACTCCCAATGATCTCTTCCTTCTTCGTCCGTAAGTAGCGGGGTATATCTCATAGCCATCAACTGGGTAGTTACATGTCGCTGGGCCAATAAGGAAAAGGAATTGTTAGGTCTAGTGGAAGGGAGTTCCTTAGCCCACAGACATACAGGATTGCATTGTCCTGACCCACAGGCCGTCGAAGCCGCTCCCCTGGTGATATTTATCCCCTTCGGACCCCTATATAGGGGTATCTCTTCCACCCCATTTGTATACCAATGGTTCGTCACCCTTGTGGCCCCTATATTGGAACCGGCAATCTGCTGGAACAGGTACTTATTCTCTTGGAGATAAGCTCTCTCCCAGCTTAATGACCCACAAGTGACTCCGGCTTGGTCGTTAGGCCCCTGTCCCTTTGAAATAGCAATGCATGCATCAAAACAAACATGTATCTTCTCCGTGCCCCTGGTGGAATTGTGAGCTACATATCCCCTTCTACTTTGTGCTAGGGAAAACATATGTGCCCTTTCACTTGCTTTGTTTGCAGTTCCCCCTTTATCTCCATATACATATATGCTAGATGTAACAGGTCCTATCGCTAGAGGCTCATAACATTCCGTCTTATTCTCTTTGGTCTTACATCTAAGATATTGGGTCTGATTGTGGACACAGGGGTCTAATTCTACTGCACACTCGGGGGCAACATTATAATACATTAAAGTTCGTGTAATTACTGTCCCAGTTTTAGTAACTCGGATACATTGGCTGCAGCTCTCATCTTGAATTTCGGTGGCCAGGATACTCCCTAGCATAATCAGGAGGCTGAACCCTGCTATCATTGCCTCCGTCTTAATTGGTTTACTGCTTGCACTACCGTGGGAGTCCAGCTCAGACTGCAATTGACCTCTCCCTCAAGGGTGATGGCACAATATTGTATAATTATGTCTTCTATAAAAATTATGTCACACAACTCAGTGCAATGCACACATAACACACAACATTCGCAATGAGCGCAGCAACAGCATTCATAAAAACATTTGCAAGTACAGAATAGACACATCGAGGTCAGCGTTTGGATTCTTTCTGGTTCCTGGTTTCCTGATTGGTAAGCGTCACCTTCAGCGGATTATCGGGGTCAACAGTTACCCTCCAGTCCTGCGGGGCTTTCTTGACCCTGTGATAGTGAGCCCACCCGTGCTCTCTGGTAGCTCTGTGAAGTCCACCTGTTAAGAGAAAAGATAACAAAGACGGCAGCGATTGCACAGAACAAATTGATAGATAACATTTGCACATAAGGTATATTAACTCAGAGGGGTCAGCATGGCAAGAAACTTCGCAAGGGGTTAACAGTTCTGTTCCTTGGGTTAAGTTTGCCAGCCGAGATTTTTCAAAAGTCTTATTTGTGTGCTCTAAGTTTCAGAACTCTAAGCCATGTTGCAAATTTCAGTTCATTTGCCAGTGTCTGTAGAAAGAACAATGTGCTCCTTGCTTCTGGCAAAGTTTCAAATTCCTCAAAGTATCAATTCCTATGCCGCAGCTCCTTTCAGAGTAAAATTGCACATTAAAAAGAAAAACTTGACAAAGTTCACAGAAAGCATTCACTTGCTTTTTAAGAAAGTCACTTTTCCAGGTTAATACTTTGGGGCAGGGGGATGGGTAACTCTTGGCCTTCTGGGTTTATGTGGCTGAACTGTAAATCCAGAAAGTGTGAGGTTCAGGGTAGCTGGCTGAATGCAGCAGTGTCCTTCTTGGAATAGGAGCCAAGAGATAACGCTCTGAAGCTACCTCCAAGCACCTGGCACAAGGGGAAAAAAAACAAACTGATGTCCTGTTACTTTCATGAATGAATGTTAGAAACAGTTAGTTCACTCGCTTCTAGCTGCAACAGTCTTTTAGCAAGAACAGAGATGAGAAGAAATCATTTTTGAGAATTTCGCCATATTTGTAGGCCTTTCCGCTGCCCGTCTCATGCCTTCTAAAACATTTCTGTGATAAGTCTCTAAGGCCGCCCTTCCCTCTGTAGTATTGTAATCCCAAGGGGGGGTCCTTCTGGGGTTTCCCATCTATTATCCCTTTGTTCCCATCCCTCCTTTTTCATGTAATCTATCTCTTGGGGGGTAAAGACCAGGTTTTCTGTATCTGCTTTGGTCAGGACAGGTACTTTCAAACTATATTGTTGTACCAGTGCGGCTCTAGGGGTGCCCCTGACAGCTTCCTTTGCTCTCAAATCAGCCCACCTATTTCCTACTTCTTCGGGGCTCGTCCCTCTGGTGTGGGCTGGAACATGAACCACTGCGACCTTTTCTGGTCCAGTGAGGGCATTTAATAGTCTTTCTAGTAATGCCATGTGTTCTATTTGCTTTCCATCCGCCTTAATATATCCCCGGTCCCGCCAAGTCCTACCAAAGGTATGTACCACCCCCCATGCATAGCGGGAGTCTGTCCATATGGTTACCTCTAAGCCCCTTGCCAACTCGAGAGCCCGTGCCAGGGCCATAATCTCACATTTCTGGGCCGACCAGGTTGCCGGCAAAGCTCCGCTTTCAAGAATTTCCCCATCTTCCTTAACTATAGCATATCCTGACTTTCTCCTTCCCTCTTCAACATAACTAGAACCATCAGTGTACCATCTTTCTCCCCCTACCAATGGCACCTCTGACAAATCTTCCCGGACTTTTGACATTAATTGTATAGTATTCATACAGTCATGCTCATCCGGCTCCCACTCTTTTCTTTCCCCGATCAGAAACTCCGCTGGATTTAAATTTCGGTCGGTCCCCAGGGTGATGTTGGGGCTTGTCCGTAATATGGTTTCATATTTTACCAAGCGACCATCTGTCATCCAGGTGGAGGCCGCCCCAGTCATTACAGTGGATATCTGGTGGGGGCTGTGAACTATCGGGGCTCCTCCAAAAGTTAACTTTCTGCTTTCAACCACCAGTTCAGCTGCAGCTGCCACTGCCTGGATACAAGTGGGCCAGGCTCGTACCACCGGTTCCAAGGTTTTACTGAGGTAGGCAACTGGCTGATATCGCCCCCCTCTCTTTTGGGCTAAAACCCCCACAGCCGTCTGGGAACTGATCGTCACATATAAGTGGAATGGTTGCTGGAGATTGGGCAATGCCAAAACCGGGGCCCCGATCAGTGTTTTTTTTATCTCCTCCCATTTTAATTTGTCCTCCTGTTTCCACGTTACCTTTTCGTCCCCAACAAGTTTTTGATTCAAGAACTGAACCAATTTTGCGCATTGATCTATCCATAGCCTACAATATCCCAGCAACCCTAACATCCTTCTTACGTCTGTTTTATTCTTAGGGGGTTGCAATTCCAAAATTCCCTTCACTCTCTTTGTGCCCCCCAATGCATAACTGTATAAAAGAACTGTGCTTGCATGTGACAAATTGCCAAGCCACATGAAAAATTAATTTCTCATGGATCTTTGGCTGCATCTGTTGACCTTTGGTGACTAATGTACCACTTTGGGATTTAGCGCAACATTCCAAGTCCCTGTGCAGTTTTAAAGCTCCAGGTCATATAAAGACAAAAGGTTTGAAGACTGCCTCCTCTTTCTTTTCTGGAAGTAAATATTCGACTCACATAATAAATATTTGTAGTAGATAAATCATCTGCCTTTTTAATCAATAAATTGATTTGCAGATCACTAAACCCTCAATATTTGCACCTCTGAGGAAATAGTAATGAAGCAAGGGATAATTTATAATGTTAAAAACAAAAGCCTCCACTTTTCTAAAACAAAAATAACATATAGAATAATACAGCTTTATTCAATGTAGTGATTAAACAGACTGTGCTATACAAACCTAGGTGGAAAGAAAGTGCATCCTAACATATCCAAATTATTGGATCCTCCCTCAGTTATAGAACATATATTCTCTGTTGTCTGAGAATGAATAATATTAGAACTAACAAAAACAAATTATATGTTTCAGCATTCATAGTTGCTTTTATCACCAGGTGGTGATCTCAAACACTTCATTTTGCAAATGAAGTCTATTGAAATCAAATTTCTGTTTTCTTCAACTATGCCTGTTCCAGGCTATGGCAGTATTTATATACAGTGGTACCTTGGGTTACATACGCTTCAGGTTACAGACGCTTCAGGTTAAGAACAGACCTCTGGAACGAATTAAGTTCCTAACCCGAGGTGCCACTGTACTAGTTTTAGACAGCCAGCATGATGCAGTGACTCTAGAGGTGGCTATAGACTGCAACTGACCAGACTCAGGTTCAAATCTCACTTGGTGACCTTGAGCAATCCATTCTCTCTTAGGCAGAAATCCTATGCAGAAGAACCCAGCATAAGTTAAGCCTGTGTTAAATAAACTGGCTCCAAATTCCATTCAGCAGTGGAGCTACCACGGGCTGAGCTGTTCTAAGCCAGGCAGAGGAAAAAAGAGTATCTAAAATAGAGTTAGAATTACGTCATCCAGTTTGAGTTACACCACCTGTATTTCTGCCACCTTCATTTATGTCGAGTTTTGGGGTCATGTGACTGAGCTGATCAAGCTCAGGATCCAGCCTTAGTCTCCCCCTCAGGGTTCCAATTATACATTCCATCCGGCCCTATAGGGTATTTTGGCCAAACCACCCTACAGAAATTAATCATAGTCACTTTTGACAAGCCTATTGTATATTGTCTCACATAGTCCTCATCCCATTGCATCAGTATTTGTCCTAATGGACTATTAGGATCAATAGGACCCTTCCCATTTGAATCCTTCTGTCGTTTACTCTGACCCTTACCCATGGTTTACAATGTCTCCAATTTCACTCACTCACACAATCACACGGAATCGCCTGGCCGCTTCCCTCGCGGGAGAGACGGAACCGCAAGCTAATCCTCCCGTCAGGGCCGAAACCCTGATCCGCACTCACGCGTCCGTATGGAGCCTCTCTTTCATCCAAGAGACGAGTCTCTCACCCCTGTCCCACAGCACAGTTTACAAAGTTCTCATGTCTACTCACCCAATACAGTCCAGCGTCGCTTCTCTCAACTAGTGAACAGGCGGGCGTCCCCGCTGGGTGCTCGCGGTCCCGGACCGCCAAAAATGAGACCTAGTTCTCTCTCTCTATCCCCCTATATCAAGTCCTGTCTTTTAGCCCTCGTGAACCGTCACGGGTGGACTCCGGCTCGGGTCACTCCGAAAAGACGGAGGGGCGCCTACCCGGATTCCGAGATCCCCCCGAGCAGCCCGTCGAGGGCCCCACGTTGAGCGCCAAAAGTTGTGAGAAGTTGTCCGTGGATAGAAACTGACAAAGGACTTCAATATAAGGGTAACCCTTTTACTCAGCGCATTTGCAAAGGCGGACTCCCCGTACCCACAGATACGAAGAGCCCCGATCTGGTTTCAGCACCGTAGTTTTATCCCTTACTGCCGCCCCTCTTTTGGAGGCTTGGCTTACAATCTACCTATCAGAGTTTAACACATTTCTAATACATTGTTCAATCTACTCTATTCATATTTACTCCCTTCTCAGTGTGGGCATCACCCTTTGGCTTGCCCTTTCTGGCGTACGCGACTGTGTTATCTTGTATACATGTCTAGCTCTCAAGGCTGAGTTTGAGGCACGTCCTTTCTGTATGCTTTCATTGTTTCCCAATCTCACAGACATATAAAGGGCCCCATTACCTTCAGTAGCTTAAGACCTCATCAAACCTAAATCCGGCCCTGATGATAATGTAGTAGTCAGCTGGATCAGACCAATGGCCCATCTTGTTCAGCATTCTGTTCTCTCAGTGGCCAACCAGAGGCCTGTGGGAAACCAGCAAGCAGGATTTGAGTACAAGAGCACTTTCCCTCTTCTGCAGTTTCCAGCAACTACTTAGTCATTGCTGCCTCTGACTGCAGATGTAAAGCATAGCTATCAGGCTAGTGGGCATTGACAAACCTAGACAGCATCTTAAAAAGCAGAGACATCACCTTGCCAACAAAGGCCCGTATAGTTCAAGCTATGGTTTTCCCAGTAGTGATGTATGGAAGTAAGAGCTGGACCATAAAGAAGGCAGATCGCCAAAGAATTGATGCTTTTGAATTATGGTGCTGGAGGAGACTCTTGAGAGTCCCATGGACTGGAAGAAGATCAAACGTATCAAGGAGGGTGGTGGAGTCTCCTACTTTGGAGGTCTTTAAGCAGAGGCTTGACAACCATATGTCAGGAGTGCTCTGATGGTGTTTTCTGCTTGGCAGGGGGTTGGACTCGATGGCCCTTGTGGTCTCTTCCAACTCTATGATTCTATGATTCTATGATTCTATGATTCTATGTATCCATTCTTCAGGAAATCAGCCCTGAGTGCTCACTGGAAGGACAGATCCTGAAGCTGAGGCTCCAATACTTTGGCCACCTCATGAGAAGAGAAGACTCCCTGGAAAAGACCCTGATGTTGGGAAAAATTGAGGGCAAAAGGAGAAGGGGACTACAGAGGACGAGATAGTGGGACAGTGTTTTCGAAGCTACAAACATGAGTCTGACCAAACTGCAGGAGGCAGTGGAAGATAGGAGTGCCTGGCATGCTCTGGCTCATGGGGTCACGAAGAGTCGGACATGACTGAACGACTAAACAACAACAACAACAATTTTTTTAAAGCCATCCAAGTTGGTGACCAATCCTGGGGGAATGAGTTTCATAATTTGACTATGTACTGCATGAAGATGTAGTTTCTTTTATCTGTCCTAAATCTTCCAATATTCAGCTTCATTGGATGTCCATGAATTCTAGCGTTATGAGAAAGGGAGAAAAACTTTTCACTATCCACTTTCTCCAACTTTTTGTGGCAACTATACTACTTCACAGATGTTTCTAGGATGGATACCATCACACATCTGGTACTTCATTGCCTTCCACTCAGACAGATGCTAAATAAAGACAGACCATTCATTGAACTGCAGGGCAGTCACGATGTTAAAAAACCTCATTTATAATGGTTCATCAGCAACTGTGTTTTGATTAAAGGGTTGCCACATTGGTCCAGAGACAATATGGCATTATGTTCAGTCATTGTGTTCTAGCTCTAGCCAGGGGAGAATCATAGCAGCTATCAAAATCTAAAAATACAAGACGCTACAATCCACAACTTTTTTACAGGATTAGTAGAGTGCCCCTTACGTCATATGAATTATGAGCCTTTATAAACTACATTTCCTAACATTCCTTGGGACCAGCTATGCAAACTTAAGCATCAATATAAGTATATGATATAATTACATGTTCAAGTCTCTGTTATCTCAGGCTCACCAATACCAATTTGTTCATTGCCAGTTATAATGCAATAGTAATGTGCATTCACCATTTTGTTAAGAGAGTAGAAACAGGAGGGAGAAGAATACAAGAACCAAAGCTTGTTTCTTGGGTACGTGTGTTATATTTCGTAGCGTGTGACAATTCAAATTTAGGCTGCAATCCTAAACACATTTACTTGGGAGCAAGACCCATTAAAACAGTGGGAGTTACTTCTAAGTAAACATGAACAGGATTCGGCTGCAAGTAACAATTCCTAACCCAAAGTAGCTTTCCTGGGCCTGTTCACATAAAGGGCCTGGTGCCAGGACACTAAATTTGCCAGTTCAGCCCAATTCTGCCCATACACGATTCAAGGAAATTTAACACCTAGTATAGGTGTGAGCATCCTAGAATAGCTGTGTGTGTGTCTTACATTACTCTACATTGTTGATATAGGATTATAGGTGCTCCTATAGTTAAGGTAAGTTGAAAAAACTGGCAGCTTCTTATGTTTCCACACCCTATATTACATTTTCCAGAATTTTTATATAACTTGAATTTGAGTTGTGGAACCATAACTGGGAATGAGAAAAAATTTTTTTTAAAGAGATGATAAATCTGACTTTCTCCAAGCAAATTTGAGTTGGAATAATTGTCTTTAATTTCTCCTAATTTGTTTCAACTTCATTTTGCAGTAAATTGGGATTCTTTCTGAGTTTTATAAATCTAGCATGCCACCATCTGGCCATTGCTGTAGTTACACTTCTTGTCTTAGCACTCTGCTGAACAGGCTATTGTGTAATTCCATCTTTTTAATGCAGTAGAAACTATTTGTCAGACATAAATTGCATTCTAGTTCCCTCTGGTAATATAATGAAGCAAGAAGGGGTATGGGGGGCGGGGGGGGGGCGGCAGCAAGGGAGCAGAGTTCTGGGCCTTGATCTGGTAAGTGACTGGAGGTGATAATGGGACTTTTGGGTTTTATTATTCTTTGTGACAGATTCACAGAGGAAATCAGAGTTTGGGGAAAATAAAGTTCTGGAAAGATATTTCTTTCCTTTGATGGCATTCTTATTTTATGCTAGTAGCTTAAATGGTAACCTTTATTTGCAAGGTTGTTTGCATTTCGAATTGAAAGCTTCAGGTTGAGCTTCTGCCTGCAACTGGAGATGTTTTGATAAAGTGTGTTTTACAAGTTGAAAATATGAAGCTAGAAGTAAGCACCTCTCAATCCACCTGAGCCTACTCCCAGGTAACCATGAACAGGATCGCAGCCATGCCACATGACTGATCAGGATTGTGAACCCAGCTCTTCCCAGCCAAGTTCCAGGCTCTAACTGCTATACCAGAGGTGAGGAACCTCTGGCCAATGTGCCAAAGGAGACCTGACAGGCCTTGGAGTTGGTTGGCCACATGTGCTTCTGGGATTCTCTTTTCTTGCTTATGAGTTCACAGCTTTAACTCAAGCCAGGCTGCAAAGGAAAAATCTTCCTTTGCAAATGTGGCTCATATTCAAGCAGGAGATGCAGGTAAAGCTTGAATTCAAGCTGGGCTGAAAAGGGAATAGAAGTATTCAGAACACCCTTACAGTTTTTCATTCTATAATTCTTATTAACTGTTGTTATTTCTTAATTTTAGATTGTTGTAACCTACATTGGGAACTGCTAATGAAGGGCAGGTAAAATAACAATAATAATAATAATAATAATAATAATAATAATAATAATAATAATAATATCCACAGCAGTAATTAGAGGAGAAATGACCACTGGGAGGAGTGCAGAGAGAGTTTTCTAGCACAAAACTTTGGCATGGAACCAGAATTGGGGGTTTGTAGTCAAAAGAGCTTCAGACTACAATTGGTTGCATGGCATGTCTCTTAAGACATTTTTTAAAATGTATAAGTAGCCCTTCTTTCAATCAGTTTGGAAGTTCTGTGGGAAAGACATGCGTTTGTTCAGTATCCAACAGAACACAGAACTTTTACATATTCCTATGAAACACTATTACTGCACATTCTCGTCTCGATACAGCAGTCCATAATACTGTGCTCCAGGAGGTATACTGGGTCTCCTCCTTCTTTCCCCATGAATCTATCTTCAATCCTCTCTTATTTGGGGCAACATCACAAAGAAGCACCAGCTATGATGAGCTCGTAGCTTCAGCTGGGATTTGCTCCTCCTAAGCTTTTGATGCCCACCTCCCAGTTTCCGAAATTAGCCTGATGAGAAATCGGATCAAGTCAATCCAATCTTAACAAGGCTATAGGTCTGGAAAATGGATTACAGAATGTTTCTGACATCGTAAGTAGCACAGGGGTTAAATCAAACTGGAGGGAGGGGGTCAGTTTCCTTCTTAGAGAACTAATGGCAAGATTCAATAAGAAGAAAACATCTCTGAAAAGTGCACCCATAGATTCTTTTTTGCAGAATCCCTGTTTCATAAATGACTTTAAAAAGCTTTCAGCTGAGGCCCTTTATTCTCTATTTTTAAATTTTATTTTATCCCACTTTCTTATGCCCCAATTCTGAGTGTCTCAAAAATAAACTTTTTTTTAAAAGGTGTTACTGTGTGTGTATGTTTGATGTCCAAAATGAATTAAAACAATTGTTTCAGTTCCACCCTATGGAGAAGCATTATTTTACAGTACTGGTTTCACTCCCAACAAATCACCATCTGTAGGCAAGGTTTGTTCTTCCTTTACTCACAGTAGTTTTTGGATCAAATCAAGCTATGATCGCTGGTTTGGATGTAACACAGAGGCAAGGATCATAGGCTGCTTCCTTTGCATGAGAGCCACGTGGCGTGGAGAGGAGCAAAGTAGGCACAGTTTCACTGGTACATGGGCTACCTCAGGGCCGGGAGCCAAATGTGGCCCTCCAAATCCCTCTGTCTGGCCCTTGGGACTCTCCTCAGGCCACACCTCTATCTCTCTAGGCCACACCCCTGACTGCCCGGTTCTGCATCTTCCTTGTGTAATGTAGTGGTTAAGAGCGGTGGACTTGTAATCTGGTGAACCGGGTTCGCTTCCCCGCTCCTCCACATGCAGCTGCTGGGTGACCTTGGGCCAGTCACACTTCTGTGAAGTCTCTCAGCCCCACTCACCTCACAGAGTGTTTGTTGTGGGGGAGGAAGGGAAAGGAGAATGTTAGCCGCTTTGAGACTCCTTCGGGTAGTGATAAAGCGGGATATCAAATCCAAACTCTTCTTCTTCTTCTTGTGTGATTATGCTTGGCTGGAAAGTTTTCATGAACTATGATGGTATCTTTTACTTGTTTGG
Source organism: Podarcis vaucheri (assembly GCF_965113315.1). Taxonomy (NCBI): domain Eukaryota; kingdom Metazoa; phylum Chordata; class Lepidosauria; order Squamata; family Lacertidae; genus Podarcis; species Podarcis vaucheri. The sequence continues at coordinate 69,479,392 of NC_138764.1, read as the reverse complement.
ATGGAGGATGACAAGAGGGGTGTATAGAAATTGACTTTTGTGTTGTCGGAATGAAACCTCCTGCACAAAGTGAAGAGCCACATCCACTGCTCTGACCACTTTTGCCTCTGGCCTCACCTGACACTGGAACGCGGTCCCTGGAAGGTTGTCCATGAGGGAATGTAGCCCTCAGACGGCAAAGCCAAGTTTATGGTTTACTATGAAGTGCGGACATGGCCTTAGTGTCCTTCAAGAATATCCAGCTTCTTTTGTGCTATTCCAGGCACAGAAGAAAGAGGTCCTTTTATCCCATATGTGCCCACTCGGCCACTTTGATCAGAGGAATCGGCACTTTTATAGGTGCCACATAATACCTGCACCGCAACTGTAAGAACTCCGTTGTCTAGGACAGTGACACCAACACTTCGGAACTCCCTGCCTATTGATATCAGGCAGACAAACGGAATCTGTTCTGGAAGTCCGTTTGACTTCCAAAATGTTCGGAAACCAAAGCACAGCTTCTGATTGGCTGCAGGAAGCTACACCAGACATTTGGCTTCCGAAAATCGTTCAAAAACCAGAACACTATTATTCGGGAGCCGATCTGTTCGGAAGCCAAGGCGTTGGGGATCCAAGGTACGACTGCATTCTTTCTGATGCCTGCTGAAGACATTCTTATTTAAAGAAACCTACCCAGTTGTTCAGAGAGTTTGCATGTGTTTTATTTTAGTCTGCTCTATTGTGGTTTTAACTTTATGTTTTAATTAATGGTTGTAAATCTTTGGTGATAGTTATATTGTTTTATCATTTGTGTAAATCACTTTGAGGTTTTTCCCCCTACAATGAAGCAGTATAGAAGTTGTATCTAACAACAAACAAACAAACAAACAAACAAACAAACACAATGCGATTAGAAAAATCCCATATTGTAAAAAGTTTGTTTGGTTGCAAGTGAATGAAGATGAAGAACGTTAACATACATAATAACACCTTTAGTGACACTTTTCATAAAAGATATATTTTCTTTGATAGTAGAGGCAAGCTTATTAGAATGTAGAGACATGTCAATCACACTTGTACTGGATTGCTGAAAACACTGGTTTTATTTTACCCACCCATGTACCAACCCCAATGCCCCTAAATGTAAGAAAGCAAACCAAGTATGTAAAACTCAGACACTAAAGAGAAGCAAAGGGTTTATAACAAAAGGCCACAGAAATATATATACATATTATTCCAACCTTGTACAGAGCGGATTTTGTCTTATGAGTCTGAAGAATAAGAAAATGGCAAATAAAATACATTCAAGGTAAGGTGAGAAAATTATTATTCAGGTGGTTTAGTTTAGCATTTGGGTCTTCTTATTGTTTTACACAATTCTACCAGAATATGCTATCTCTGACAGATGTAACAGACCCCTCCCATAATTACATATCTATGAATATTCAAAAATATTGCCTATATGACTTTATTTCTGGTGTTTCCACATGCTTTACAAATTGAATGTGCAGCCAAAGAGTTATGTGAAAATGAAGATATTGAGTGATCACGAAAATGATTGGTCCGTTGTGTGCTTTGGGCCAGACCATTCCATGCTATTGCTATACCGTCCAGTGACTGGGGTCAACACCACCAGGCCATTGCTAAGGGCCTGAGCCCTCACTAAGGAAGCACCACCAAATTCTCATTTGGCCACTGAGGCCTGGTGGTCCTCTCAGCACTGGCTCCCGCATGGCTGTGGGTGGCTCCTGTCATTTTAACCCCCTCCCCCAGTGTCTCTGGGGCTCCAATATAGCATCACTTGCTGGTTGGACCAGCTTTTTCTGTTGCTGGGCCTGCAGGTTATCAAGGCAAGAGGGGCACCTGTGCAGTGCCAAGTGCCCCACTAAACCTGGCACTGATCCTGGCTTGTAGTCTCTGGAAAGCTTGAATGTAATGCAGGCCACTCAAACAAATGAGTTCTTCTGTATTTGAAGGGTTTTAATAAATATAATACAATGTCACCTATTTGCTAATGAGCACTTATACCTAGTATTCACAATGTGCAATGGGCTCAGCATATGGAGCCTCACCTTATTTATTCACTAATTCATCTGCAAACCTTTAGTGCAAATGTGACAGATCTGCACTGCTTATTTCACAATTAGCATCATTTCTCACCAGAACATGCTGCCCTGTCACCATCCTCATATTCAGGCCTGGGCAGACATCATGATCCAGTACTCCAAACCATGGTTTGGCAATTTGGGAAGGTACCAAGTGTTCTCGCACTTTCTCTTCCCCCTCTCACCTCCATTGATGCACACTGAGCCACTCCATTATCAGGTTTCCACTAACCATGGTTTGTTGTGATGTCCAAAGATGGCAAACTAAGGGTAATACTTGCCTGCAAACTATGCCTTGAGACCATAGGCTTGCAAATCATTGTTTGGAGTTAGTCCTGGTTATTGCTAATCACAGTTTGCCCAAGTCAATAACTATGGCAAACCATGGTTAGAAGAAATAAGGAAAGGGAGTGGGAACTGCCACAAGAAAATGCAAGAGAGAGACAGCTACTGCAAGCGCATGATGTTATGTCACCTTTCTGATTTTTCAAACTGTAGTCTGGAGGATCATCTTAACCAGACCAACGTTTCCTCAATGACACTAAAATTCCTAGAAAAGGGTTCCGAAGAAGGATCTACCATGTAGAGGAATCTGCCCTAAGACAATCAGTGAGTTGACAGAGGGAAATAGACTCAGAACACAATAGGTGTATGATGCTATAAGTCCAGTATTCATAATATTCTGCACTTGGTCTAGTAAGAGCCTGTACTCCCTGCAGTCTCATTGCATATAGTAAATAGGTTCTTTTCCTGTTTCCAGTTCCATATATGCTTGGCTGTGAATTTGCAATGTTACAAAAAGTTGGAACATCTCACTTGCGATGAAACAGTCTCCAAATGGTTTAGGTTAGCAGCAGAATATTAACATCAAGTAAAACCCTTGGAACACACAAACTTAGAATCAGAACAAACCAGCCACATTCTCAAACTCTGTTACCAAAGAACTTCCTCTCTTCCAGCAAGTTCATCTCTTTCTCCTCAGACATAAAATAGCAGACATACACCTACAAAGAAAGCATTGTGACTTACTAATCAGATCATGTGCATCTGAGCATCAAATGACACTCAGTGTTCACTTTTGAGACTCTTCTAAGTCAGTCCCTTTTGATACCTGGACCAGCAAACAGGACAATATTTATGCATATGGTTATTTCCTAGCATGACTGGCCAGCCATGGCTCACATAGGTTAGTACCCGTGGTACTTTCAATATGCGTGCTTCACAGAGTTGCTGGAGAATGCTTTCGGTTAAGCAAATGATTCTAGAATGAAAGGAAGCACTCTCCATTTGGTTACAACTGGAAATGCAACACACTGAACCACCCGCTGCCCCACACCACATCCTTCCGGTCACGAAGTTTTCCTCCTCTGCTCAACAATCCATCCTCCTGGGTTCACATCCATTTGTAGCATCTTCATCACCCACTTGTCTTTTCGGGCCCCGTCAATGAATTCATCCAGAGAAAGCTGCCCTAAAGAATCAAAGCAAGGGAGACGTTTATCAAAGATGGAAGGGAACAAAGGAAGCATGCCCTCAAAGCTCTACCTATTCTGTACATCTGCATGCCAGCACTTGGGTCACTGCACCTCTTTGCCACCATGTGCTATCAGAGACTCTCCTGCCACCTACAACCTGCCATTTTCATTGTGGAGAGAGAAGGGAATGGGTATCCCCATGCTAGTGGGTCCCAAATGGTGCTTCTGCACTTATTCATTGTAGGAAAACAAGTTATCAGAATGTTCCAATGTAGTTGCTTCAGATTCTTACCAACCAGGACTATGAGTGTTGAGAGCATTTAAGTCAGCCAGAATCTCCTTAAGAGAGTTTTCACTTTCAGACACATTATTTGCTGAGTTCCCCCACCCCACCCTGCGTGCTCTTCAAACATTTTCAAGGGAGTCGTGAAGTGCCTGAGCAAGTCTAAAAGGGGAAAGCCAAGAGTAGGTGCTCAGGTGCAAATCAAACATTCAGATTTGGCTCAGCACCAGCAATGGTTGGATATGACGGTCCACAGAAAATCTGAGTAAAGGTTCAAAAATGTAGAAGCTTTTATGTAGACCAAGAGTGGTGGGACCTGTGGCACTTTGGATATTGCTGGACTCCCAGCTCCAACAATCAAAAGAAGATCAGTCTCAGCCAGCAGGGTCAAGGGGCAGACGTGATAGGAGTTGTAGTCAAGCCATGTCTGGAGGACTACAGGATCCCCAACCCTGATCTAGGGAATCATAGAATCGTGGAACTGTAGAGTTGGAAGGAACCATGAGGGTCTTCTAGTCCAGCCCCTGGAATGTAGGAATATTTTGCCCAACATGAGACTTGAACACACAACCCTGAGATTAAAAGCCTCATGCTCAACCAAATGAGCCACCCAGTGCCCTTACATTTTAGATGAGTTGACTCGGGCTGTACTAAAATGCATACAATGCTCCTTCCCGTGAGTTTTGGTGTAACCATTAATCATTGGAATGGCATAAGTATTACAGATCCAGACACTAATATCACCCAAGGTGTAAATTTCTTACCATCTCCATTCTCATCCACTAACTGAAATATCCTGTCCACAACTTCTTCTGGAGTGAGACGAGGTGTCCCTTGCTCTTCATCAGGCTGGCATACTTGCTTAAGCCTGTAAATAGACTGGAAGACAGAAAAACAACCATGTTTTTTTTTTAAAAAAACAAACAAACCCCTGCTGGTAAGAGAAGACCAGAAAAGAAAGCAACTTAAGTTTCCGAGACAGATGCAGAAAAATCTAATGAATATTTTGCTCACATTTGTAATCTGGGGAAATAATCTGTGCATGTCAGGATCTGAGACATCAGAAAATGGCACAGCAAGAGACAGCATGTCAGATGGGGTAGACATACACCTCCACCTCCTCAATTTCCTTTAGGTAAGTTTTGTTCATGGTCACTGAGTCAGAACCATCTTGAGGATTCGTATGTAAAGTCTCCCTGTCTGCTTTGCTGGGACTTCAGTGCAGTGTACCTTGCTTTCTCCTGTTGGTTGCACAAGGAAACATGCACCTGGGATGCTCTGAACAGAAAAACAGCTAGGAGGTGCTATTTGTAGCAGGAAGGGAGTGGGCAGCGAGAGAGGTTAAGGATTTACCCCTTCTCTATCCATAGTTGCCCTTCCCAAAATGACTTTTCCAGATTGTGTTGTGTTTTTTTTTAACAAGACCACTAGGCTATTATGAGATGCAATCACATGTAATGTATACCATTTGACCCATGCTGGTCTAAATTATGATCTAAACAAAATGCATTGCAATGCTGTTCCTGAGCTCCTTTATTCAGTGCACTGGGGAGGAAACAAACCAAAGGCTTGCTTGCCATTATGTGCAAACCAATGCTCATGATTTGTTTTTCTCCCAAACAGCTACTTTGGAAAGCTATGGTTTGTTTTAGGCATACCATCATGGTTTGTTAAGAGAGAAATGAACTATGAGTGCTGGTTCACACACAACAGCAAGCCAGCCTCTGTTTTTCTTCTTTCCCAGATACAAAAGAAAGGAGCAGAGAGGAGAAGCATGCTGCTCATTCACATTAAACCACAACTTAATTTAAACAGTACAGTACTTTAATGTGGTGTGCAGATTGGTCTCTGAAAACATGACAAGTTGATGGAGCTGTTGTGTGATTAAGGACTAAGCTCAATGGCCTTTGATCACTTCCAACTCTGTAATCACCCATCCTCCTCTAAACCGCATATTCTGTTTTCTTAGTCCTGTGCTTAGGATAGCAGTTCCATTCAAATGTAAGTGAAAATATAACTTCTGTATAAAATAAAAATCGAATGTGTCATATGACAAAGAGGTTGATAAAGATAGTGAGGAGCTTGGGGAACAAGACCTAAGAGGAAAGGTTGAAGGGGTTAGGTATGTTTAGCCCATGAAAGAGATGATTAAGAGGCTTTATTTATGATGATCGTCATCAAATATTTGAAGGGCTATTGCATAGATGATAGAGGAAATTTGTACTCTCTTGCTCCAGAGAGTATGAGTAGGTTCAAATTTAAATAAGGTATTTAGACTAAACATCATATGTTGTTCAAAAGTGGGACAAACTGCCTTAGAAAGTGCTGGGCTCTTCTTTATTAGTGGTTTTTAAAGCCAAGGATGGGTGGCCACTTATCAGGGGAGCTGGAGTAGTGGTTTTCCTGCCTTGGCAGGTGTTGGGAATACATTTGAAGTTCCTTCAAACTTCATGACTCTACATTCTGATGGATTTGTTGGATTATTTGTGTGTGTGCTTTTGCAGTTTTGGGGATTCTGAGTCATGGCCTCTCTTTCCCCTTCAGGCTTAAGAATTAGAATTCTCTTCTCCCCTCCTTGATTTTCTTTACATCTTTCAACAAGGGCCAGGCATCTCACCAGACTGTGGATTAGCCAGGGCATGACCCAGCTATGGCCAATTCTCTGCCGACCTTAAAACTGGGACTGTGAATCTGCCTAAAGCAGACCTCTTTGTTGGCACAGGTCATTGGCTGCTTATCTTCCTGATGCCTATGACTCACCAAAGGAATTATGGCTTTGTTTTACTTGAAGCAATTAACTACTGGATGCAGTTGGTCTTGGATACAGGAAAGAAAGAATGGCTAGTGTGATAAGTGCAATGGCTTAGTCCTGATTTCTCTCTCTATAATCCTTATTCTTATGTAATGCTAGCTGAAGCAAGAAATTTTTCCAATAAATTTCCAATCACTCCTTTACACTGTTTGCTCTTTGTTATGTACAGCATGCCGTGTGTGTAAAAAGAGCTCCTCAGATCACATAGCATTGTTTTTCTTTTCTGGTATATATTACCCAAAAAACAAAAAACAACCTAGCTGCATTTTCTCCATTTGGATTGACCCTGTTCTAATCTCCAGGGACCTTTACTTGTCCATTGTGAACATGAGAGTGCTGGATCACTTAAATGTACAAATTACTATTGGAATGGCATCTAAAAGATGAAGAAGTCAAATCAGTAATGATACATTGGGCTAAAGATATAGGACATAATATACCAATAGATGATTGGGGGAGGTTATGGAGAGAGGGAACAAATTTTACTGCCTGCACTGCATTAAAAGAAAATATAATGAAAATGATGTATAGGTGGTACGTAACACCAGTGAAACTAGCTAAAATGTATAAAACAAAAAATTAATGTTGGAAATGTAAAGAAAAAAAGGGCACATTTTACCACATGTGGTGGGAATGCAAAAAAGAGAAAGACTTCTGGGAAATGATCTATAATGAAAGCAAAAAAATGCTGAAATATACATTTCCCAAAAAAACAGAAGCTCTTTTACTGGGTATGGTAGGTACAGAAATTCATAAAAATGATTTTTAAAAACTGTTTTTATATGTGACCACTGCAGCAAGAATACTATTAGCCCAAAGATGGAAGCAAGAAGAAATGCCAACAAAAGAAGAGTGGCAAATAAAATTGATGGACAATGTCGAGCTGGCAAGACTTACAGGGAAAATTTGAAACCAGCGGGACCAGACTTTCCTAAAGGACAGGAAGAAATTTATATTGTATTTGAATTGTAGGATTGCAAGAAGTTTTGTAAGGAGAGCTATTCAAATTATTGTGAGAAGTATTAAGATTAGTTGACATACCATCGATTCCGGCGTATAAGATGACTTTTTAACCCCGGAAAAGAGGTTAAAAAGTCGGGGGTCGTCTTATACGCTGGGTATGGGTGGCGGGTGGCGGGCTCCGCACCGGGAGAAAGACTGGGCTTATGACAAACCCCCAAATTGCAGCTGCCAATTTTGGGGGGTCGTCTAATATGCCCAGTCGCCTAATACGCCCGAATCTACGGTATGATTGGATTTAAAACAATAAGCATAGTAATAAAATGCACAATTAGAAAGGAATTCAGAAAACCATCAGAAGGGGTTGATGGAAACCCTAGGCTATGATAGCCAAGGATTTGTTATGTAGTGTTGGAGATGTTGTGTTGAAAAATTGTGTAAAACTTAATAAAAATTGTATTTAAAAAAGAGAGAGAGAGAGTGCTGGATCAGGCCAATGGCCCATCTAGTCCAGCATCCTGTTATCACCATGGTCAACCAGATGCCTATGGGAAGCCCACAAGCAGGATCTGAGCACAACAGCACTCTTCCCACTTGTGAATGGAAACCCATTACCATCTCCTGTACTCTGTTCCTTCAGACTGTCTGGAATCCACTGCTATCTCTCAAGATTGTGTTGTCACCTTGTTTGAATACAGTGGTACCTTGGTTTGCAACCGCTTTGGATTACAACCATTTTGGATTACAACCCATTTTTTTTTTTATTACAACCAATTTGGGGGGGAGGCCCCATTGGCGAAAGTGCGCTTTGGGTTACAACCTGTTTTGGCTTACAATTGGACCTCCGGAACGGATTATGGTTGTAAACCAAGGTACCACTGTACTTTCGTCATGATCAGAAGCATTACAGGAAAGCCACTGCATCACACCCAACTTGTCAGTCTTTGATAATTTAGAAGAATCTGGATCCTTTCCTTGATACTGAAGCCCATTCCTTGTCACTACTCCTTCTGACCATGCACATAAAGTTAAGAAAGCATGACGTGTGCATATTAACATGACAGGCAAAAAAGTTAAGATTTTTACTTTTTACTGTCAATAACATCATTTGGGAAACCTCAGTGAAAGTGAACAGAGCAGAGCAAAGGCACCATTTTAAAAAAAAATCAGATTTCAAAATCCCAGTCCATTTCCAGGTCCAGTTAAAGTGCCAGTTTTAACCTTAAAGCCCTAGATGGGGTTGTCCAAAAGACCACATTCTCCCATGTGCATCTTCCCAAAAGCTTAACATTTTCATTGGAAGTTTTGCTCCTCCAGTGAGGGCCTTTTCAGTTGTGGCACCCTAGCTCTATAGTCTTTCCAGGGAGCCTTTCTGGCACCATCTTTGTGGCGTTTGGGGCACAAGAGGAAGATCGTTCTGTTCACCCAGGTATTTAAAATAATCTTTGTAGCCTGGATCAGGCTGAAATTCATACCCTGGGTGCTCCTACTGCAGCTTAATGGTGTGAGGGGGTCATTGTGGCATCTGCAGCCTTGATGCTCCCATGATGGGAGGAAGCAGACAAATTGTTTGGGATGATTGTATGATGGCTCTCTTTGGGAGTCCTCTGGGCAGCTGCTGCTGTCGCCCCTGATCTCTAAGCTTCCCTCCACCTCTGCTCCAAAGAGAGGCCTGTGAAGAGGATACCCCCAGCATTAGTGGTCCAATGGAGAATAACCAAAAGTGACCAGGAGGCCAGCAGCTTACCTTGGGAGGCAGTAGTGGGCACAGCAAGCACAAGAAAGGCCAAAGCAGCACTTATCTGCCCAGCCTCCCAACAGCAAGGGCTGGTGGACTGGCTGGCTGGGCTCCCTTGCCTGCTTGCTTGTTTACTCCGAGGCTGCCTCAGCTTCTGGTAACCAGCACCCCCCTGGTCAGCCCAAGAGGACCATTTGCTTGCAGAGCTTGTAGCCAGGGCTGCTGCAACAAACAGCTGTGCAAGCCTTTGGGAGGCAGAGACATGAGAGGGGATCAAAGGAGGGAGGGAAAGAAAGAGGGGCAGAGGCCAGTGTTGCCCGCAACACCACTGACCATCCTTCAAGGCACCCCAGGGTGCCACGGCACACTGGTTGAAAACCACTGCTGTAGGCAAAGACTGGCAGAATCAGGACACCCCCCCTCCCAGCTAAATGGGCTTTGGATTATGGTGCCCATTTTTCAATCTGTGTTTTAACTTTGAGAGTATTTCTTTATATGTACCTTTTGTTTTTATGATTTCATGTCCTAGGTTGCATTTAAATTATTTTGTTTTATGTATTGTAAAAAAAAAAGTTATACAAATGCTACAAATAAATGAAACAATTCAAGAGGGAAGGTGAGTGATCAACATCACAGGTCTCGCACTCACAGCAGCAGATCTAGTGTCATGACAGTGCCGGACACTAGGTTTCACATATCTCTATGGATGGCTGAAATGTCCCATTTTTGAGAAACCCCGCAGCAGTTCTTCAAGCAGGACTGGGTTTATAGAAGCCTCCAAACTCAAGTTATGAAATCAGACAGAGTGTCTGGCAGCGAATACTAAATTCCTACTCACCTCAACTATTTCTAAGAGCTCAGGTTTGTCTATGCAGCCGTTGCCATCCTTATCATATATTTTGAACGTCCACCTCAGTTTGTGTTCCAACTTCCCTCGTAAAACAAGATTCAGAGCAGCCACATATTCTAGGAAATCAATGGTGTTGTCCTGTGGATTAAAAAACATGGAGGGGTTAATTTGGAAAGAGTGAAGCAAAATGTAGAGCGAACTTGTCAAAAAGATCTTAAACTAATGGAAATGGAGTTAGAATGATGGCTGCATGCCATAATTTCAATTCCCTGATGAAATCTAAACCTAGTCATTATGATATTTACTCATGTGCTATCTACTTTTGTTTTCTCCTATAACCTTTGGCTGACATAATTACTCAATGTAATCTTAAAATCTCTTAGATTATCATTACCAACCAGTTGTGCCTTACGTCAGGTTTCTATATTTCCAAAAGGAATCCATTCTTCACTTAGTGCTTTGTCCCAGGAAGCATTTGTGCACCTTGAATCCTAATCGCAAGAAGTCTTTGTGGTAAAGTCCTTCCTGAGGCCAGATCCCATCTCCATTTCTGGAGGCAGCAGCTGCCCAACATTTTGTAGCAAAAATACAGTTTATGTTATCAAGCACACTACCTTGTGCAGATTCCTGTTATCAAATGAAGTTATCAAGTACACTTCTTCATGCTTGGCACCATGTGTCTGCATGCACACACGTTTATCCACACACCAGGTCTTATTATTGTGTCTAGCATATGTTATCTTCTGACTTGTTTTCAGTCTTAGGATAGAGGGAGAAAGCTGGAACCCTTCACTATATTAAATGTAGCAGTAGGCCTTATTTGGATGATTTGTAAAGGTCTCCGAGAGAGAGCTTATGTGGTCACCACCCCTGGTGTAATGTAAAAGATCATTCACATTTGAATCAGGGTGTCTTCTCACTTTTTGTGTGTGTGTTCTATATTCCAAATGATCAGCATGGCTACAAATACTTTGTCAGCTATTTAATGGCTGACAGAAGGCAATATTTATTGCCTTCCTACTGTGTTTCCTACTGAGAAGAGAAGACTCCCTGGAAAAGACCCTGGTGTTGGGAAAGATTGAGGGCACAAGGAGCAGGGGATGACAGAGAACAAGATGGTTGGACAGTGTTCTTGAAGCTACTAACATGAGTTTGACCAAACTGCGGGAGGCAGTGGAAGACAGGAGTGCCTGGCGTGCTCTGGTCCATGGGGTCATGAAGAGTTGGACACAGCTAAACCACTAAACAACAACACTGTGTTTCACTCTCACAAGCTTCATTCTTGCCTAATGGTTTTATTGTTTTTTTGTTAAAGACTATATATTGTTTGAAAACTTACTTTAAAAGGGGGGGGGACCTTTGGAATTGAAAGAGTAGTTTCTACTCTTCCCAGTGATCCTGTGATACAACCTATTTCAGGATAATCTAGTCTAAAGAGTTCCTTGGGTGTGGCAGTAACCCTGCAATGGGTGATCCAGTGTCTAAGTATTTAAGTTTTAGATTCTAACAAGGATAATTTGAAGATCTTTTAAAATTGATTCTTATCACAAAACTCAGCTAATAAAAAGTGACTTTAATTACATTTGAATTTTGAAAATAGTTGCGGATTAGACCTTTAATCTCAGAACACAGCAGACACTAGTGGTTTCTGTGGAAGTGTGCAACGATTCCAAATGGTGCAATCGTCTTTTGTATATTTGAAACAACAGATGTGGACTTGGGCTATGTGCAAACTATACCTTAAAAGCACATTTGAGCACATTCTTTCCATTTAAAGAATTCTGGACACTACAGTTTTCTCTCACATAGTGAAAATTCCTAGCAACCCTTAACAAACTACGATGCTCAGATTTCTTTGAGCAAGGGTGCTTTAGATATGCTTTGAATGTGCTTTAAAAGTATAGTGTGTGGTACACAACCTTAGCATTTTTATACCTTATTGTCACTGGCATTCTGTCCTCCTTGCTTCTGTGTGGCTGTGCTGAGGTCATGTTTCCATTGTTTATCTAATCCTATATGAAGTGTATAATCCCTGCTTACTCTTTTGACTTTCTTTTCCTTACTTGGCATATCTTCTTGACTTTTGACCCTGCACTATTGACACCTAGTTTCCTTGATCTATATAAACCTGATTTGACTTCACTATCTTGATCCTCTTCTGGTGCTGATACACAACTTTGCTTCCCATGTCTGACTTTCTGGCTCCTATTTTGATGTCAGTTTCCACATCCCTCTCCCTACACAGAGTACCAAACACCTGACACCATATTCTATATTGACAAGTACATGAACGGCCTGCATGGATTAGTTGACCTGAATGGCTACATGAATGGAGAGTTATTCTCAAGAATCTTCTCCACCAAAGGTTCCATTCAGACAGAAACTGAATCGGTTCATTCAGATGGCAATGAGTGCTGCAAAAAGGGGCACCCTATTTTTTAAAGGAAGACTGTGGCGCCAATTTGAGTGCTGCTCTCTCTTGCACTCTCGCCCTGAAAAAGCACTTTTTTTCAGGGCAAGATTGCAATGCAGGTCACTTGACTCACCTGGGAGCATGTTGCAGAAGACGCATGTCCTGGTTTTTGAAATGAAAAAGTTGGACGGCGTGCTGTGTTTTAGAAACACTTCATACAATTATTTGTTTGTATTAACATGTTAGATAGAAATCACAGATTGCATATGCTATATTAAAAACCACAGGTTCTGCCATTGGAGGACACTATGTAAATACAATGGTACCTCTGGTTATGAACTTAATTCGTTCTGGAGGTCCATTCTTAAGCTGAAATCGTCCTTATCCTGAGGCGCGCTTTCGCTAATGGGGATTCCTGCTGCGCACGTCCCTCTGGCGCACGATTTCCGTCCGCATCCTGGGGCAAAGCTCGCAACCAGGAGCAGCTACTTCTGGGTTAGTGGAGCTCGTAACCTGAAGCGTTCATAACAAGAGGTGTTCATAACCAGAGGTACCACTGTACAGAATATAGTGCCTTTTTCTTTGGTTTTAAAGAAGCACTGGAAGTTTGGAAACCAATGTATTTTTGCTTATTCTAAATCTTAATTGGCCCTCTGCTTGTCAGCTTCAAATGTAGCCTCCATTTTTGTTTGTCTTAATCTGGCCCCAAGCATTGGGAAAATATTGTAGAACTAATGATAAATCAAAATGAATCCACCACCAACGCACTATTATTTTGTCAAGGATATGTTGCAGAATACACCTGTAATAAAACTCCTAAAGATAGGAGGTGCCTACAATCTCTATGTCTGGCTTTCCTGTTCTTGTCCTGCATACCATTTAACTATACTGAACAGGAACAATGGACAGTATCCTCCTTCTCAAAGCCAGTCTTTGGAATCCTGACTGAAGAAGAGAGCAGGAATCATTATTGACAGAATCAGGCTTTGTGAGATAAGGATTAGAATAAGTAGGGTAGGCAGTGTACCTGCTGTAGCACCCTCCATAACTAGTCGTCAGGCTGTTTTTTGTTTTAGTTTTTCATTACATCCACGCAGCTCTCTGTATAGCACAATCTTTATTTAAATTTGTATATGGCCAAATCTGATTGAAGCCAACTTCCCTCAAGAAGAAAAGTTATAGAAGCTTGCTTTTCCAGTTCTTAAGCGTTGTAGGAGCTTGCTCTTCCAGTTTCTTAATTGTGAGCCATGCAGTGATAGGTCTGCTATAGCTTCAATTAGCTGGGCTTGATCTTCCTGCCATTAAGATGTATGTGAACTGACCTCAGGGCTGAACATATACTTATGCTAGGTAGACCATGGTGTCCTGTCAATCATACAATGTTCTCAAAATTGGAGCATACACCTAAGACAGTTGGGATTTTGCCAACCCCCGGAGCTTCCATTTACTATGAGAAATAGCAGAAATCGGCCACTAACATCTTTAAGTGTCTTTACAAAGCTTAAAGTGATTGCCAGCCCAGTCTAATGGGTAAGGCTTAAGCTAGAGGGGTGCGAGCAATAAATTCCTCTGCAGTCCCCAAAGTGCATTTCATCATATTTCTTCAGATAGAATACACTGCTTTCATTGCTGTCAGCTTTGAGCAGTGCACCTCTGTGCTCTCCTTGATTCCTATGGGAATTTTTCTGCCTCTATTCCCCAAGCCAATGTCTCACGGCTGGCCCAGAGGCACTTAATACAGAACTGTATGGAAATTCTTGCACTGCAAGCCAGTTCGAGCTGATACCAACACTGAAACAATCAGATCAAATTCTACTACTCTTAAGAGTGGAGCACTTTTTTATAAGATCAGGCCATGCAAAAGCCTACACTCCCATTCATCTCTCTCTTGAGGTCTGTTCACTTTTTATATTTCAGGCACAAACCCCCAAGAGGGCCTTCTCGGTAGTGGCGCCTGCCCTGTGGAACGCCCTCCCAGCAGATGTCAAGGCAATAAACAACTATTTTACTTTTAAAAGACAACTGAAGGCAGCCCTTTTTAGGGAAGTTTTTAATGTCTAATGCTGTATTGTTTCTAATATTCAGTTGGAAGCCGCCCAGAGTGGCTGGGGAAACCCAGCCAGATGGGCGGGATATAAATAATATATTATTATTATTGTTGTTGTTGTTGTTGTTGTTGTTGTTGTTGTTGTTGTTAAGCTGGTATGAAGGATGGCATCCAACAATGCAGCTCTGCTGGCACAACAGATTTCTATGAGCACACAGATCTTGTGCTCAAGTGTCACTTGAGAATCTGTTTGACTACTGTGAGGACAGGATTCTGGACTAGATGGGCCATTGGCCTGGTCCAGCAAGCTCTTCTTATTCTCTTAACGTCTTCTTCCTCTCCTCCAGCCTTTGTGCAGCCTCGAAATCAGCTCTGGAGAACTGGGGGCAACTAAGAAGCAACTCCTACAGCCTAGCTGGTGCCAAACGTATTGCTCTGCTTTCCTTTGGAGCACATCAGCAAGGCCAAGACGTGGGAGTCTTGTTGTCTGGCCTCAAGGAGGTCACTTCAGTGCTGCTAATATAGCAAAAACAACGCAGGAGGCAGCAGTTACGAGTTACCAGTCTCTGTAGCCACAGCAGGTGCTGTGAATCTCCAGTGGCTTGACTTCACCTTGGAGGCACACTCCATTGTTTCCTGAGATGGGCAGCATAGCTGTCAACTTTTCCCTTTTCTTGCCAGGAATCCTATTCGGAATAAGGGAATTTCCCTTTAAAAAAGGGAAAAGTTGACAGCTATGACGGGCAGATGCCAACAAAAACAATCTATGGTATCCAATTGCATATGCATATTTCTTTCCCCTCTGCTCTTACCCTTGCTGTGAATTAGTTAAAGCTTGCATTCAGTATATGCAGTTGTACAATGTCAAACAAAAAAACACCCAACATACAAAATGCAAATCCTAGAATATTCTTCCTAAGGACATTTACCTCTCAACTGTGTTATCCATTTGAAACCTGTTGCCCTGAATTGGTGCTTTCCTGCTGGAAATTTCCCTTGCCATCAAAGCACGTGATAATTATGTGTTGGAAGTAGCAGGAGTTGGGCGTGGTCTCCCACTAAGCTTTACTCAGCGAGTAGACCCATTTAAATTAATGAACATGGCTGAGTTAGACCTATTAATTTCAGCAAGTCTACCCGGAGTAGAATTTAGTTGATGACTACACCTCATTTTTAATTAATTGAGCCGGTTTTGTGATTAGTTTAATTCACTCCCACACTGCAACTCAGCCCATCTAAGTTGAAACTTCTGAGAACGTTTTGAGTCACAACTTGGATACAAGCTGCATCTTTCATATGTCCAGTTCAACACAATGCACTCCTTCTATGTCTATATAGTGGTACCTTGGTTTAAGAACAGCTTAGTTTACGAACAACTTGGATTAAGAACGCTGCAAACCCGGAAGTAGGTGTTTTGGTTTGTGAACTTTGCCTTGGAAGCAGAACATGTTCCGCTTCCTGTTGAGTGTGTTCCATTTGTAAATTGAGTTCCCCACTGCAATGGGGAAGCACGCCTTGGTTTAAGAATGCTTTGGTTTTAAGAACGGATTTCCAGAAGAGATTAAGTTTGTAAACCAAGGTACCACTGTATAGTGCTTCTCTTCCTGGAACAGGGAAAATGAAGTTAAACTGATATGAATTATCATGACATTTACAAGAAGTGTGTAAGATAGGTATGGAGGTTGGCTAAAAAATATCTTCAATATTTGATCTGTACTTGAACAATAATAAAAATGTTTACAGGAATTTCAACAACAAAATGATGTTCTGGCTACCGATTCTTTGTTAGTTACAAAATGACTCGTCCTAGTGGTGCAGCAATAAAACCATTAGCAGATCTGCAAAGCTAAGCAGGGTCCAGTATGATTTCAAATTGGATTGGGGGGGGGCTGCGTGTTGATATTCCTGCATTGCAGGGGGTTGGACTAGATGACCCATGGGGTCCCTTCCAACTCTACAATTCTATGATTTTATGATCTAAGGCCACTAAGTCAGCAGAGTTCCTTCCTCTCGCTGATGTTTAGAACATAGTCAAGTGACATCTTATGTAACAATAGTCAGTGTGACCTTGCAGTGACTGCTATAAACCACTCTCCTTCCACTGTGCAGTGACAACAGGCTGTTTCATCAGAAAATCATTTCACTACCCAGATAAATGATTATCATAAAAATATTAAAGTTATATTAACGGCTACAATTGAGAGAACCCCTTTAAATGTGTCCAGCTTTGTTTTCCTGAAGGTTGTTCACTGTGTATCGTATTGAATCTGATGTACATTTCACAAGTCTTTAGACAAGAGTGTAAAATGTAGGTTCCTAGAATCTGACAGATAAATCTAAGGTTCAAAGAACCAAATTTTGGGGTGGGGTTGGGCTGGAGGGAATACTGAACAAAATTCAATTTTATTGGTTAACTCTTTGTCAAGTTCTGGAAATTATTACCCACCTTCTGCAAGTTCGGCGCATCAGTAACTCCTCTGAACAAATAACACTTAACAAATAAGGTCTAGTCCAAAGGAAAGATCCACATTTAAGGTGCAATTTTGGGGTGGGATGCAATCACATACCAGAAAATTCAGGTTGTGCAATTAAAGTTGATTTGGAGGTCTTGCGCAACATATCCACTTCCTAAAAAGATCTGGAAAGTGACAGGCAGATAAAATGGGGAGTGTGGAGTAACCCATGTGTGGTGCAATGAATGCTCAGTAAATATCCAACATTGTTTAACCTCCCTGAAAAGAAATCCAGAAGTTGGTTCAATAAGCAAGTTGTCTGGAAGCTGCCTCAGAAAAGAATGGAAAGTGGCTTTTCTTCTTTCAATATAAATCTAAATTAAATTAAATCAAAAGCTTTTAAAAACAGCAAATGCTTACCCCATTCTTATCAAAAGCTCTGAACATGTTCTCCACATATTCCGCTGCCTCCTGATTATCCTGTACTCCGAAGAATCGCTTGAATTCATGCATGAAAAGAGTCCCGCTTGGACATTCCACCACAAACTTCTTATACCATTCCTGCAGTTCAGCCACATCAATCTCAACTTGTTCCCCCTCCTCATTTGTTAAGCGTTGTCCCATGTTGTTTCACGAAATGGAAGTGGTGGGATTTTTCCCCTTCTCCTCTTTCAGCTTGGTATTTTCTTTTTAAAAAACTTACAATGTGAGTTTTCTTTTTCTTGCTTTGGTGAATATTGCACGATTATGCTGGGCTGCTTCTCCTTAGCATTTTTCCTCTTCTTTTTACCCGTCTTCCATGCAGCGGCTACTCAGCCTTCCAGTGTCATTCTCATACAAGCGCAACTGGGAGTGGATCCCCTGAGTTAATCCAGCACAAGATAAGAAAGTATAAGAACATTAGGAGATTCCCCCATACACGTCACAGAGACCTTCAGAGGTCTCAGGTCAATGTCTCATTTAGAAGTGTTTCCCAAGTAAGGTCACTGGGGTCTCTGATGCCAGTCTAAAGACCTGAAAGCTCCCCGTTAAGACTATTTATAACACTTTTCTGAATGATTCTGCGTTTGGAACATATCAAACCTATTGCAGGTGTTCTCAGTTGTCGTCACAAATACAGGTGAATGGGGTTGCTTCTCTTAAATCATATTAAACAACAACAAGGAAAGATTAAATGTAAAACACCATTATCTATACGTGGACCCAACATTGCTGTGGATGTAAATTTATAGTGTATCTCCTACTGTCTCTGTTCTATGAATCACGATGTAACTATGTACTTCTGAAAATCAATTGTCATTTTCAAATGTATGCAAATCCCTTTTTGAGTGTATGTAAGTAAACTAAATAAAAAAAACCAGAAACATTTTGCATTCTTCTTACAAATGAGCATTTTGCTTTGAGCTCCTTAGTAGAACTTCAGGGCTAAAAGTATTATCATACCTGACAGCTCTATGGATACAGAAATGACTCCCCTTCCCATAAAATCACCTATATGCCTGAGTGAAACAAATCCTCGTCAAAGTAAAATCTGAATGGGTATACTTTATAGCAAACAAAAATCAAACTTTTATAGGGAAATATTACAAGTACACATTTACTGTTTTATTTATTCAGTATTTTTCATGTCATCCTTTCTCCAAGGAGTACAGCCTCCATGGCTCTCCTAATTTATTCTGATAACGACCCTGTGAGGGAGGTCAGGCTGAATTGTAATAGCTTGGCTGGCACGGTTTGCTTAGTGGCTGAACAAGGATTCAAATTCAGGTCTCTGCAGTCCATGCCCAACACATTTTCCAATACACCATAGTGACTCTAACAGTTGCTGTAAGGCCTTATCCACACGTATCTTTCCTCCACTCTTTCCAGACATGGCCCACAACTTAAAGCTCTGTGTCTCCATTTTGAGGAGCTTTCCCCACAAAAACCTGCTCTTAAAAGCTCACATGGAGCAAACAACAATCGAAGGAAACCTCGAATTGGTGTTTGCTTTGATTCAGCTTTAAGGAGCGGGTTTTTGCAGGGAAAGCTTGGGCACAGAGCGTTAAAGCCCGGACCTGTGTCTGGAAAGAGCAGGGCAAAAGATAAGTGTGGATAAGCCACAAGCCTGTGCAACTCTCTGACAACCTTATGCGGCATTTTGGATCTGTTGGTTTGCGTGAAATACTTCTGCGCAGCTTCTGTTCAGTTGTGTCTGCTCTGCTTCCAAATTCCTGAGGGTTTTGTCAAAAAGTTGGGGGCTGCAGGAAGCCACATCATAAAGACAATGATGACCAGGAACATGATTATTATTACTGTTATGAGTTTGTGGGTGGAGTAGGTTGAGATCCTTCTAACCCCTGGATCCAGCAAGCATTAAAATAAATGAGATTCACATATAAAATTGTAGATTTATCAAACACACCTTTTTATCATTAAGTTCATTATTACTGTTACAAAGTGCTTAAAGTGGTCAAGTGCTGTACAGATATTAAAAGAATCCTAATAATATGAACCTTAATACAGAGAAATTTCAGAAATGAAAACAAAAAATGTGCAGTAGAGTATTAGTTCAAAGGAAAGGACCCCTGTTTCTATAAATGACCCTTTAAAAAAACAGCCATTGTTACTTTGGGTTATCCAAGACCAAATCTATGTTGTTATGTTATCTGGAAACAAATGACCTGTGGCTATAAATGTACTTGATCTCTCCTGATAAGCAGGCAGGATTCCATTCTAAGAGGATTGGTACAGTGTTAATAGGAAACAATAGTCTCTGCTGTAATAATAGTAAGGCACTGATGATTAAAAGGGGTCATCTACAGAGCAGGTCATTTTACATAAAAACAAGCTAATAAAAAACGCCCCCTACAATCAATCAATCAATCAATCAATCAATCATATCTACACAAATATCTGGCTAGTTAGATTACATGAGTATCAGATAGCCGTGTTGGTCTGATGCAGTCAAACTAAGTTTCTTCTTGGTATAAGCTTTTGTGTGCATGTAAGTGGGTATCTTTGTAAGTGGGTATCTGAAGAAGTATGCAGGCACACGAAAGCTTATACCAAGAGCAAACTTAGTTGGTCTCAAAGGTGCTACTGGACAATTTTATTTATTTATTTTATATATTTCATCAGTATCAGGCATTTGCCTTTTTTTTGGCATTTGCCTTTATAAATCATGTTAAACACAAACTGGAAAGGGGGGGTACAGATACTTTAAAATAAATAAATGCTTAAACCAATTCTGCTCCTCCTGTTTTGTTCAGTTCTTTCTCCCTTCTCTACTCCTTCCTCCTTTGGGAGGAAAAGTGGGATAGAAATGTAAGAAGAAATAAATAAAAACCCAGCATATAAAGCTTGCTTGCTCGAGAATGTCCCTGGTGCTATCAGCGGAGAGCCTTCCTGTTCCCCAGTGCTGTGCTTCCTTCTCCCTTTTTAAGCTCTGATTCACTTCATAGAGCCGACTCTGCCTTATAAAGATCTGTGTCTGTGCAAATAATCCAAATGAGATGGGTCACACTCATGCCTTCATGACCCGCTCTAATGCAGATATGACCACAACATTAATACACTAATGTAGTAATATTTGAAGCCTCTCCACAGTTTTACTAGTAGTATAGCATTTGTTTAGTATTTCTATTATCTTTACAAAACGGTGCACTGTAATTATATCAAGACTTTGTAAGTGGATGGGATCAAAAATAGGGAGAGCGCGTACTGAGACCTGTTACTTTCTGCCGTTCTGTTGTCTGTGAAACTGCTGTGTTTTGAAATTTAGCTGCTAAGAATGTGCAACAGGATTCCACATGCCCAGATTCTTATCGCATCACTTTGTTTTGCACCTCTCGGATTCTACTTATTTCTTCCCAGGTAGGCAGAAGAGTGCTGCTGCATTCACTTTGAAAAATATATCAGAAGGAATGAACTGGGTTTCCTGAATCGGGCAGCTGGTCTTTTTAAATACTTGTGTAGGCATTAGATTGAACATTCTTGCAGCTACTAGTCGGGATCCTTTATCCTGTGAACGGTTTTTTCCTCCCTACAGCTTTGTAGAACAGTTTTGGATTATGATAATCCACTGAATTTGTTCCACTGTCATTTCAGCGCAGGAACTAGATGTAAAAAGAAGTCACCATCAGGACAGATAGATGCACATATAACAAAACAAAAATGGGGGACAGGAATGTAAAATGTTTATCATTTCCTTGTAGTGGAGTTTCTCCAATCCTGTGATTCAAGTAGCAGGAGTAATAGGAGCTGCAGAAGGAGAAGCTGTAGTAAAAGGAAGATTAGCTACAGGGAGTAGTGAGCCTTGTTCTTTAGCTTGCTTACCGGTTTGTGGCAGCCCTACAGAAGATGTTTTTGCTCAGAAAGCTCCTGCTGAGAGGCCTGTCACTGACCTGACTCCAACAGCCCTGTTTCACTGGACTTTTGTTCATTGGTTGCTGCTAGCAGGTTCTTTTGAGAAGCTTAGAAGCTGAGGACACCCCACTCAAGTCATAACTATTTCAGATATTTGAGGAACTATGTGGGAAGCAGCGAGAACATCACGGGGTGAATGTGGTGCACTGTGCAGAAAGTGGTCTATGAAGCCATGCCCCCCTACAGTGCAGTTCTTCATATGTTTACTCAGAAGTAAATCATATTATTTGCCTTTATTCCCAAAAGAACATATGCCAAGCACCACTGGATCAGACCAGAGGCCCATCTAGCCCAGCTGTCTGCTCTTACAGCAGCCAACCAGATGCCCAGGGGAAACCTGCAAGCAGGACCTGAGGGCAACAGCACTCCCCATTGGTGGTTTCCAGCACCTGGTATTCAGAAGCACTGCCTCCAAATCTGGAGGTAGTAGATAGCCATCATGGCTGATAGCTATTGATAACCTAATCCTTCCTGAAGGTGTTCTTAAGATTGCAACCTACAGGGCAATTCAACATGTTTAATGAAAAGCAAGCTTCATTGAGTTCAGTGGGGTTTAGGTTGCTTCCGGATGACCTGTTTATTAAGCAGTCATTCTGATTTGTTTGCAGGGAGATTAGATGACATCATGTCAAGTAAGTGTTATTCCACACTTTCAAGCGCATTTCTCGCATTTCTCGATCACTTTCCTTATTGCAAAAAGCACAATTACCGTATTTTAGGGATGTGTGTTTGCTATGCAAAAGCTTTAATTGCTCAATCTGAATTTGCCAGTGTGTGACTGAAACTCACTCCAAAATGGCAATGGTCTGAAAGTACCCTTACTCCTATATAAAGATTGCATCCAGAGTTGTGTGGAAAGAGTTACAGCCTTGGATTCACTTTCTTCTGTGCACCAGACTTCATGTGTCACCTGATGCCATATGTGCTTCTTTTAGTTTCTTTGAAATAGTGCTGTAATTTCCCGATAGAACACTGTTTTATGAAGCCAAGTAAATGAATTAATCTGTGTGAGAGCCTGATGTTAGTCAATCAAGTAAGGAAGCATGTTAGACAGATGCCACAGGGAGAACTACTTGGGTAACCAAGGTACAAAGGAACAGATTACATTCAATAATATGCTCTGCTAGGTGAGTCATATTATTAACAGTGATGAGAGCAGAGATATTTCCAAGCTGACAGCCTGGGAGGATTCAGCAATACAGATTACTCATTTTCCTTCAGACTGCTTATGGAGCATGTTCCCACATGCCAGCTATATTGAAGCCTGAAGGAAATTCAGAAAGTAGCTGCAGCAAGGACAGAATCATCTGCTTGGGATCTGTACTAACTGGTAGGTTTGCCTTTGCTGGGCATCAAAACAGGCAAACCAAGAGGATTCCACTCGAGATTCCATGTCTGTGGCCTGACAGCGTCTAGCAAAGGTTAAGGATGAAATGTTTAACAGTGTCAAAAACGTAAGACCATGTGCCACATATGCTACTTAAACTACCGGTAGCTGTTTTATTTAGGAATGTCCTACAGCTGAGAAGCATCCTTACCCTGGCTGCCCCCTGAAGAAGAAAATTCTATTTCTGAGATTCATTAGAATTCAATAAATGTTGGCTCGTTTGAAAAGCTGTTTCTCCTTTGCCTTCCTACACAGTGCCTTCCTTCCCTCTCTTTTCTCCCCTGTACATTATTGTAACAGGAAAAGAAGGGCATGTTCCTTTCTCAAGTGTGCTTTGATCAATACTGTACCCACCCATTTTGTATACCTTTTTTCTTTTCCAAATTTTAATCTGAAAAGGAGTTCTTTGAAGGCAGTGGCTGCTATTCAAAACAGAGTTAGGGAGGCTTAATCCCACTGAAATCAAGTATGCCTAGTGTGCTTGTGTTTGTGTTTGTGTGTGTGTTTCTCTAACACCGGAATACAATCTTACTTTAAAAACAAACAAGAGTGAAAGCACGGCTACATCTATAACACTGTATGGCTACAAGCCATAACATGTAGCTTCCTGCAGGAGCAACATACACAATAATGTTATGGTGATGGGCTATATTGTGAACTGCCTTGAGATCTTTTGATGAAGGCTAGTATATTACACACACACAAACACACACACACACACACACACACACACACGAGTCTAATGATACTGATTCAAGGCTAGCAGAAAATAGCAATAAGGGCGGGGGTGGACGGACATCTAGACTTTAAAATCTTCCAGAAATGCCTCATAACTAATTTTGAGTTTGTGGTTTTGAACCTTGCACAAGCCCGTCTTTCCAAAATTAGCAACACCTTGGAAGCAGACTACTTTCTGTGTGGGTAGAAGCAAAAAAGGAAAATGCTTTCCTTTTTCCTGATTCATTTCCATAGAATTACAGTGTGTTACTTGCTCTCTCGAAACCAAGATTTGTTGAGTCATAGATCCCCACCTTAGTTTAAGGTAATGTGAGTGAAGGATCATATCAAGAACATACTGGAGAAGACTTTGTTGGGGAGAAGAATATGCTGTCCAGATATTACAAACAAAGGTAAGCTTCTTCGTACGAGGGGAAGTGAGAGTAGATGGAGCATTTTGATGCTCTTAATCTTTCAGTTGTTCTCTATAAAGGTTCCAGAGGATGGCACTAAGGAATATTGGCATACTGTTTCATTCTGAAATAAGGAACTTAAGTGTCGTAGGTTTGCAATGTCCAAGTTTTGTTTTGTTTTTGTAAAGAACTACTAAAAAGATAATACCATTCATTAACTATATTTGAACTGGAATATTTCACTGTAAGGTGCTTCCAAAGCATTTTGTGGGTAGGGAAAATAAAAATAAAATGCATGGCCAAATTAGGAAGAGAATTAAAGGACAAGAGGAGACCCAAACATTTTGTCCAGTCATATGTGTGCCTGCCTGGACTTTGAGATCTTCTGTGGAGGCCACTAAATGGCTGTTGTGGCAGGGTCTTCTGAGGGTGGGAGTTGTACTTTTTTCTTTCTTCAATATCGTGCTTTTTAATGGTTTTAAGTGTTCAAATTCAGTGGTGTTTTAATATGGCAACTTATTTGTTCTTTAAAAAATATTTACAGTGGTACCTTGGGTTACAGCCGCTTCAGGTTACATACGCTTCAGGTTACAGACTCTGCTAACCCAGAAACAGTGCTTCAGGTTAAGAACTTTGCTTCAGGATGAGAACAGAAATCGTGTAGCGGTGGCACAGCGGCAGCGGGAGGCCCCATTAGCTAAAGTGGTGCTTCAGGTTAAGTACAGTTTCAGGTTAAGAATAGACCTCCAGATGAATTAAGTACGTAACCAGAGGTACCACTGTACTGTATATTGATTGGTATGTTTCCAGTTGTATCCGTTTCAGTTCAAGTTTTGAACCTCCTTGAGTCCTCTACTGGGAGAAAGGCAGGATCTAAATAAAATAAGGATAAATAAGAACATAAAAAGAGCCTGCTGGGTCTGGCCAGTGGCTCATCTAGTCCAGCCTCCTGTTCTCACAGTGACCAACCATATTCCTGTGGGAAACACTCAAACAGGATCCAAGTGTAAGCGCACTCTCCCCTCCTGTGATTTCCAGCAATTGGTATTCAGAAGCATACTGCCTCTGACCGTGGAGGCAGATCATGGCCATTAAGCCCAGAACCTTGTATTTAAACACATCTGTAAGACTCTTCTGTGACATTTTCAGATTATAGCATGCTGCATGCAAAGAGTAAAAATGAACAAAACGTTTCTCCAAAAAGGTGACAGTAAAAATGGCAGAAACGAAAAGGTTGCTGCTTGAAAAAGTAATGTGAGAAGGTGTATAGTAGAAATATAAAGCAAGTATTTAATTTATTACAAACTCTTCTTACCATATTCTTCAGTCTGAACACCTTCAGAATGGCTTGCGTCAATTTAAAACAGCGAGAGATAGCCAACCAAGCCATAGTCATAGCCCACCCACTGAAATCAATTGAGTCAAGTTACGCAACTCCACTGATTACAGTGAGTCTGCTCTGCGAATGACTAACATTGGGTATCATGCAGTAACAATAAACCATGTAGTGTATCATGTGGCTCTCTGATCTACTGATGGTGCTGAAACCAAAAGAAATAATTTAGTTTACTGCTTTGTGGATCAAGGCTATCTGGCATTCGCCCAACTAAAATGGATGGTGTTTAAAGGAGGCTAAAAGTTAGCCGCTAACATATCACAACTGTGAGTATGAACACTTCCTCCCTCTCTTTTTTCATATTGCCTGCCATTGACACTTATAGGCTGTGTAAACAGACACAGCCTCCAGTACGTACCCCACTGCTGGTCTGGGAAGCAAGTTTACCCACAATCCATTTTGAACCTCTATCTATCCTGTCATTTCTTATGAAATACTGCATTTTGATGTATTTCTCTCCAAAGCAGCTTCAAGCCAAATTGAGAAAAAGAATGATATTGAAGTTGGTAATGTGTATACAGCAATGTATCCTCAGAGAGAATTTTATTTGTTTTTTTTTAAATTTGTTTGTCTCTTTATCTTGCCCAAGGAAACCCAAAGCAACTTTGGTATTTTGTTGTATTCGGTTGACTTCATAGTCACAAACAAAGGCTTTTGGGGCACCACAAACATTAACCCATTTGCAGCACATTCTTATGCATGACCCCCAAAACGAAGTCACACTATATTCCAGGAGACTTTTGTTCAGGCAAGCACGCATTGCATTGCAATCACATTGTTGTGGGAGCTATTGCAGGCAAGGGACTACTTCATCAGTTGTATGGAGTGGAGAGAAAATATGTGCAGACATATATGTAGGCGCTCAAGTCTTGTGCAGGGAAAAACTAATATATTCTTATTATCCTCCTTGTATGTGTGTGTGTGGGGGAAGCTATTTATTATTTTAAAAAATTATAGTCTGCTGTTCATCGCGTACTGATACCAGGGTGGAGTACAACATAAAACCAAGGATACAACACCCACCCACACCCTCCCCAGGTACATCTTCACTTGTTATTGAAATGATAACAGGATCAGCACCTGACATACCTGTCCGGAAACGGAACTCCACAAAGGATGCCCTACTCCACATCAGCACCTCAATGAGTCTCCCTGAAAGAGAACTAGGAGATGGTGGCAGTTTTGTGTGGGGAAGTGACTAAAGGGAGGGAAAGGGTTCAGCTGTGGTCCAGCTCCGAGGGCCTTCTGGCAGTTCCCTCACTGTGAGAAGTGAGGTTACAGGGAACCAGGCAGAGGGCCTTCTTGGTAGTGGCGCCCATCCTGTGAAATGCCCTGCCATCAGATGTCAAGGAAATAAACAACTATCTGACTTTTAGAAGACATCTGAAGGCAGCCCTGCTTAGAGATGTTTTTAATGTTTGATGTTTTATCGTATTTTTAATATTCTGCTGTGAGCTGCTGAGAGTGGCTGGGGTATAAATAATAAATTATATTGTTGTTGTTGTTGTTGTTGTTGTTATTCAGCAGCAGCTCCTTTCTCCAAGCTTGGTGCTGCTTCTCACAGCTGCTTTTCCTTCAAGAACAGGACAAAACCCAACAGCATTGGGAGACAGTTACACATATCTACTGGATGACATCTATTTTGACCCTCACAATTTCAGCAGCAGAATTCCCCTCCAGCGTGGCTGATGGGTGTGTTTCATCGGAGAATTGCTCATCAGCAATTTTATAGGAACCGCTCTTATGCTGCCGCGCTTAACTTTCAAGGAAACTGAGAAGTTTTGAGTAATTTAAGTACGAGTAGCAGTGGCAGCCAGACTCAAATCAAGTTTTAAACCCGCAAGGCAGAGAAGCAAAAGAGGCACCTGATATTGGAGAAGGGGAGTGGGGGCGTACTGGTTAAACCAGTTGCACCGACACCAACACTTTCCCATGAAAACGAGAGGATTTTTTTTTTAAAAGCTTCAAATACACTACATCCTTTTACCTCTGTTGTGGGAGAGGGGAGAGAGAATGAAGAGGGTCAGCTTGTGCTTATGCCGCGGCCACAGAGAAGAGCACTTTGTCCATGCGCAAGGACCACTTGTTTTACAGTCCTAGGCGAGCTCAACCACGACGTGCCTCTCCGCAAAGCGGCCCGTTTCTTTGTCCCTCCTCTCCTCGCCCCTTTCGCCGCCTACTCCCTTGCTCCTCGCCCGCGCCCCTTTCGCGCCCTCCTCCTCCTCCTTCCTGCAGGGGCGGAGCCGGCAGCGCCTGCGCCCGGCAGCACCTGGCTCAGGTGAACGCGCCGCGGAGCAGAGCCGCAGCCCAGGTGAGGAGCGCCCGAGCGGTGAGTGTCGCGGGAGGGGGGCGAAAACGCCGAGAAGGAAGCTTCCCCCTCCCGACCCGTCTCTTGCAGGTAGGCTCCGTCCCCTCCTGGGCTACGGTCGACGGTCATTCCAGCTCCAGAAACCTGCCCGGGCCTTTGGCGGCTCCAGCTTCCCACCCTCGTGCGCTTTGCTTATCCCCCTGCTCTCCGCGCGCCCTTCTCGCCCATGTGTTTCCTCCTTGCCTGGCCCTCTGTGAACTATTATTACCTCTTGCCCTTTCCCCCCCTCACTCTTCCAAAGCATTTTTTCAAAAGGCTGGTGTTTGTTTTGTTCACAGTTTCTGTTTCCCAGAGTCCTCATTTCCCTCCAAACTTCGCCCTCGTTGCTCTGCGCTCGAATCTAATGGAGGCTTCCTTGCAAATAATGGCTTGGTAGTAAGAGGACACTGCGAAAGCCTGAGGGAAAGAAGGGCTCCTTTGACTATAGCCTTGGGTTAGAAGAAAAGTTCCTGCTCTGGGGCCGTCCACACAAGCAGGAGTTGCTTTACTTGGGGCAAGTAAATAACCTCATGGGATTTAAATCAGTGGACGATGTACAGGACTGGCGTGTTTACTGTGAAGTAGATGGGGAAGGCCAGGGCGCTGCACTAGATAATATTGAACTTGGTAGGAGCTGCTCTTTAGTGCATGTAGCTCCTGCTGCTGTAATGTGCCTGAGCCTAAAGTTTCCAGGTGATTTGGGGAACATTGGAAGTTGCCCTGTGCCCAATATTGTCTACAGAGCCAAATCCTCTGGCCTGGATTTCAGACAGGAAACTTTCCCAGCCCTACCTGGAGCTGCCAGGGCTTTGAATAGGGACCTCTGTATGCAAAGCATGGGTTTTGCTATGGAGCTACTGTTCATGTAGATCACCTGTATGCTGTGGCACACAACTGGAGCAGAGTTGGCTGGGAACTGAACTTCCTGCCTGCTCCTGAGAACAAAGTAACTGGGTCCAGTTAAATGGATCCAGCAAGGATCTACCATGCTTACAACTAAGTCTGAGGATAATAGGCTATCCTGAGTCCATTTTTCTTGTGGGTTATTTGAGTTAAGACAGACCTTTTGTCATGGTAACTGAAGTGTTTGATGCGGGTTGATTAACTTATTCTGGCATTGTTATGCAGATTGTCCTCAAGTTTCAGATCTGAGATTAAAGTCTTCATTTATAGCAGGCCTTGTGCAGCTGCACCAGAGAGGAGTTGTAAACACTTATGTTACCTCATCATGTGCATTTCTAGAATGACCACTTTTCTTGTGCCTCATCAAAGGACAGGGTTTAATAATATTTAATATAAGGGCTTAACTTTGTGGTATTTGGTCTAAAAAGCCGGATAGCCTAGTTACAATAAAGCGGGGAGCTTTATCTCTGTGGATGACACTTGGTGATATTCAGTGTGGAATAATAAAAATGAAAGCAGAGCTTTAAAGTTTGATAGTTTATTATGTTAAAAATTAGTAATGGAGGTATGACCATGCAAAGTAAGGGGTGAGGAGCCTCAGGCCCAGGGTCCTCCAGGCCTCTCTGTTTGGCATGTGGTCCTCTCCCCAGACTGTACATCCTTCTCAGCCACACTCCCTTCCCTAGCCTTTCTTCATACCCTGCCCCCCTTGAGTGATTTTGCCTCTCTGAAGTGTTTCCTTGAACTCTGAGTGCCTCTTAATTGGTTGGGGGGGGGAGTACAGCTTAAAGATAAAATTTGCATTTGTTTCTTCATTTTTGCTTTTGGCTCTGCCCATCACTATCTTGCGGCCTAGAAATGTAGCCCTCATTCTGAAAAACTTTCCCCACTCTGGATATTTAGAGAAGCATTTATTTATTAACTTCTATCCCATCCTTCCTCCCAAGTGAGCTGGGTAAGGAGCTGGACATCAAAGTGGTAAGACGTTCTTATTTAAACAAACCTACCCAGTTGTTCTGGGACGTGGGTGGCACTGTGGTCTAGACCACAGAGCCTAGGGCTTGCCAATCAGAAGGTCGGCAGCTTGAATCCCCGCGACGGGGTGAGCTCCCGTTGCTCGGTCCCAGCTCCTGCCAACCTAGCAGTTCGAAAGCACGTCAAAGTGCAAGTAGATAAATAGGTACCGCTCCAGCGGGAAGGTAAACGGCATTTCCGTGCGCTGTTCTGGTTTTGCCAGAAACAGTCATGCTGGTCACATGCCCCAGAAACTGTCTGCGGACAAACGCCAGCTTCCGCGGCCAGTAAAGGGAGATGAGTGCTGCAACCCCAGAGTCGTTCGCGACAGGACTTAACTATCAGGGTTCTTTACCTTTTTATGTCTTTCAGCTATCAAATATATATGTGAAATACAATGTTCTTAAGTTGCTTCTAAAACTTAATAATGATAAATTAGTAACAATAAGTCTGCCACTTCTTTCCAACCTTGTTCATGGGCATAAATATGCTGCAGATAAGGGCTAATGGGTAGGATGTTGGTCCCTGTGAATAATTTTGAGGATAGGGTTGTGATCTTCTTATGTGATGTCTCCATATGGTGACATATCTCTAACATTGCATCTTAGTGCTGGGAAATTATGCACCTAATGAATTTCTGCCTGCTTGCTAAAGGCACTGTATCTCAGTTGGGAGTGGGGAGGAGGGAAATGAAGCAGTCCTATTTGGATATTTGCTGGTCCTGACAAAATTGTTACCCTTTGAGGATGGAACACTGAAATAGTGTTGGTCTGTTTTCCAGCAGTCGTTCTTTGAAGTTTAGCTCCCAAGGAGACAAATATGTCTGGGGGACGCATCTTGCTTCTAGTGCACATGCATATAAGTATGTGCATGTGAATGCAAATGTGTTTATGTGCTGCACAGGCTGCTATTTGACACACCGTAGGCGAGAACAAGAATATTGGAAGCATGTCTGTATTTTTCTTTGTGGAATGTTTGAGGGGGTGTACTTGAGACAACTTAAGGAAAACAAAATGCATTTGAGATTGGTGAAGTAAGATATACTGAATGTGCAGCAATGACTTCACAGGGTCAGAAAAGTGTTGGGAAGGTTTATTCAACTCATTTAGGAGCTTAATGATAAGAATTGCATAAAAGAATTTTGAGCAGCATGCCTTCAAGCTACCAGCATGGGGCATACAAATAGCCCGCAGTAGTATCTGAAGAGCATTCTTAGATAACTGTCTGCCTAGTTTGCCAACATACAAGTCTGTGAAGCAAGAGGTGGGATTTGTACTTTTGGTTTCCCTAATTTGGTTGTGCCAGAGCCCTGCCTAATGTTAAGTGACTGCAGTACTTTGGATACTGCTCTACAGTACAGTGGTACCTCAGGTTAAGAACTTAATTTGTTCTGGAGGTCCGTTCCTAACCTGAAACTGTTCTTAACCTGAAGCACCACTTTAGCTAATGAGGCCTCCTGCTGCCACCATGCTGCTGCCGCACGGTTTCTGTTCTCATTCTGAAGCAAAGTTCTTAACCGGAGGTACAATTTCTGGGTTAGTGGAGTCTGTAACCTGAAGCGTCTGTAACCTGAGGTACCACTGTACTTTGGATACTGCTCTACAGCACTTCCTTAGCTCTCATGAGGAAGTTTTCTTTTCTTTTTTATGATAGGGCTTGTGATCAGTTGCCGTTGTCAGAGAAATATGCTTCAGGATATATTTGGTTTCACTGTAACAATGGAAATCACCTTTTTAAAAAGGCTGGGACAAATTTGCATATGGTCAAATTTTGTCTGGGCTAAAATAACCAATAACTGACTATTACAGAAATACCTTTTTTCCTTAAAAAATGGTATTTGAGCAGGAGGGAAGCTGCATTTCAACAGGAGGGACAGAGGATGCCTTTTATCTTCAGGCACAATTATGCATATACATTATGTCTATTATGTCTTTGTCATTGTGCCACACTAGCAAAAACCTTTAAAAGGAGATTCCAGCACACAGCTGTAGGAATTCATTTACAAAACTGAAACTATCAGACTTGGGTTCACATAAGAGACTGGGACTGGCTAGCTCCCTACAGAAAATTGTTGTCCCTCTTTAGGTGCTTATACATGTGACTAATCTTCCTTTGCCAATTCATCACCGGTTGAGAGTAAGTCACGCCTACTATGATTTCATCTCTTAGTCTGGCCGGATCACCTTTTCATTTGTGCTCTGCATGGTAATCTTTTACATTGTTTGGCTTCACATTCCTTCCTGCCCTCGTTTTCCCCCCCTTCTCTCATGGTATAACTGATGCTGACATTAACACATGCTTCTGATGAAGTGTCTCACGAAAGCAATGTATCTGTTAGCCTGTTGCAGGAAAAATGAGGAGTTGTGTGGCAACCGCTCTGGCTGGCTTCTTGCAAGGTGTTTGGCGAGCACTGCCTACAAATAAAGTGTTTTGTGTCTTGATCTGTAGTTAACTTATGCACTCCATTTCACTTATACTGCATGTAGCTGGAGAAACTGTGTTTGCTGCAGCACATGCCTGCTGCAAAGGTTTGCAGTCAGTTTCTTGAATGCCTCCGTTTGTTTTTTTGTATTGATTGTCATTTTCGCTACTGTGGCTAACAGAATAACAATAGCAATCTGCTTATTTAAATTTATACACATCCCATCTTTTTGCAGAAAGCAGGTCTCCAAAGCATCTGACAATAAGTGAAAAATAATAAACAATAAACACAAGGTTCTTTTTAAAAATAGTGGTGGGGAGAGTAATTGAAAATATCTGCTCCCCATGTCTTATGGCTTCAAAGAACCATAGAATTGTAGAGTTGGAAGGGATCCCAAAGGTCATCTAGCCCAACCCCCTGCAAAGTAGGAATCTCAACCAAAGCATCCATGATAGATGGCCACGCAACCTCAGAAACCTCCAGTGAAGTAGAGTCCACCACCTTCCGAGGGAGTCCATTCCATTGTTAAACAGCTCTTACCATCAGAAAGTTCTTCCTGATGTTTAGTCAGAATACTTTCTTGTAACTTGAAGCCATTGGTTCAGTACCTACCCTACAAAGCCGGAGAAAGTAAGCTTGCTCCATCTTCCGTGTGACTGCCCTTTAGATATTTGAAGATGGCTGTTGTATCTTCTCTCAGTCTCCTCTTATCGAGGCTAAACATACCCAACTCCCTCAACCATTCTTCACAAGGCTTGGTTTCCAGACCGTTTATCATCTTGGTCACCCTTCTCTGCATACGTTCCAGCTTGTCAATATCCTTCTTAAATTGTGGTGCCCAGAATTGGACACAGTATTCCAGGTGGGGGTCTGACTGAGGCAGAGTACAATGGGACTATTACTTCCATTGATCTGGACACCATACTTCTGTTGATGCAGCCTAGAGGAGCATTAGCTTTTTTTGCTGCTCAATCGCACTGTTGACTCATGTTAAGCTTGTGGTTTACTAAGACTCCTAGATCATTTTCACATGTAGTGCTAGTAAGTCAGATGTCCACC
Organism: Podarcis vaucheri; assembly: GCF_965113315.1. NCBI lineage: Eukaryota > Metazoa > Chordata > Lepidosauria > Squamata > Lacertidae > Podarcis > Podarcis vaucheri. The sequence goes on along the minus strand of NC_138764.1, from coordinate 69,446,212 downwards.
ATCTTATTTTCATGCAGCTCGTTCTTCCAGTCTAAGTGTAGAACCTTATATACCGGTATGCCTCTATTGAAATTCATTCTGTTAGTTTTGGTCCAGCTCTGCAATCCATTAAGGTCATCTTGAATCCTGATTCTGTCTTCTGCGTCGTTAGCTACACCTCCCAAGTTGGTGTCATCTGCAGGTTTGATGGGCATCCCATCAATTCCTTCATCCAGTTATGATGAAAAGACCACCTGTGCCCCTAGTCCCTTCAGGAACCAGAAACACCATTCACATCAATTCAGTGTCATGTGCTCAAGGCATTAAATGGGATTTGTAAACACTCCAGTGTTGCCCCCTTCACCCCCCCCCCCTTTCTGGCCTCTGCATGGCTCAGCCTTTCTTCCCTTCCCCAGGTTCCTCTTATCCTTCTGCTTTCCCTGGGGAAAACTGCTCTTTAGTGGTCAGTTGGAGCAAACAGCAGTTGGGTTTTCCTTGGATTGCAGTTTGTTCTGGCTTAAAGCTAGAGAGTGGGAAAGGAGCAGGGCAAAGGGAAAACTGTTTGGACCCGTTCTTTCTAGACACTGGACGAGCAGAAGTGGGGGCAAGGCCTTAGATATTTCTGCTGCTGATTTGACTATCCCAGCTGCTGCTGTTCAAAGATTCTCTAGTGATCATAGTCACAAATAATGACTATGCTGTAATGGTGGTACTATTTATCATGTGTTGGATGCTTTGTCTTTACACTATGGCCAACAGCCTAATGAGGAAGCTGACCTTCTTTCTCTTCTGTCTTTTGTCCTTTTTAACCATCCCTCTTCACCACTGATCCCTTTATTTTTCCTCTTGTCTGTCATATTTGCTGTTTTGTTAGTTTTCTGTTCTTATAGGGTTGATTTTTAGTGGAGAATGAGCTTTGTTCTGTGTGTGTGTTGTCTCTGTGTGTTGTCTGTTTCCTTATTGCTTTTATGTATGTTTGGGCTATGATGTCACCTGTTGATGTACCACTGCAGCTCTGGCACTACACCTGAGCAGTTGCAGGGATTCATTACTGGGTGACTGGGTGTCTGTCCACTGATTCCTTAAGATTTTGCAGTGGTGGATGGTGTCTTTGCATTGGAACTTCAATCTTCTGCATTGGCACATGAAGTCTAAAAGCCCAATCATACTTTGACTGTAAGGCCCTACTTTTGCACTTGACTATAAGGCATTGCTGGGGACGCTGGTGGTGCTGTGGTCTAAACCACTGAGCCTAGGAAGGTCAGTGGTTCGAATCCCTGCGATGGGGTGAGCTCTCATTGCTTGGTCCCAGCTCCTGCCAACCCAGCAGTTCGAAAGCACATCAAAGTGCAAGTAGATAAATAGGTACCGCTCCGGTGGGAAGGTAAACGGCATTTCTGTGTGCTGCTCTGGTTTCGCCAGAAGCAGCTTAGTCATGCTGGCTACATGACTCGGAAAACTGTCTGCGGACAAATGTTGGCTCCCTCAGCCAGTAAAGTGAGATGAGCGCCGTGACCACAGAGTCAACCCTGACTGGACTTAACTGTCAGGGGTCCTTTACCTTTACCTTTTTATAAGGCATTGCTGCTTGGTAGTTCTGTTTCTTTAATGATGGAGCTGTTGACTTGCTGTGGATCATATGTTCCTCCCCTGCTGTGTAGCGTCATGCTCTGGTAATGGATGCTTTAGTTGACTGCATTGATGAGTATTTAATATTATGATGACTAATTCTGAAGAAAAAGGATGCTGTAAGAACAATCAGAAAAAAGTGTGTTGGTTCAGAGTTTAAAAACGTGCTTTATCTATGAGGAGCACTTCCAGAAGTATAATATTTAATGAAAATGTTTCAACCATGTGCTCCCAAAAAAGTAAGTATTTTAATGCATGAGGAGATGTGGTGGTGGTGTGATGATTTTCTGGGTATGGGAGGAGCAGAAAAAGCAAGAGGGCCAGAGGGCGTCTTAGAAAACGAAGGTTGAAACAGGGGGTGCTGCAGAAGAGAAGAGATTAGACCCAGGGAAATGAAGGAAACTGAAAAGAGTGAGGAAGTTTGCAGCAACTTGAAATAATCGGCTGTATCCATTGGTGCAGATCTCTTAACATTATTGTGACATCACTCTGGTTATATTTATGTTGATTGTTTATTTCATAGCTGAAAGCTAACCCAGGGCAAGTAAACATGTTATTGCAGCTGCCTGTGCTGCGGTGCCCTTTCTGGCTAATTCGTTTTACTTAAAAGCATTTCTAAACCACTTAATATTTATAAATCTCTATAAACAGTGTACAAAAATAAAACATTAAAACAGAAACATAAAAACAGAGACACAATCTATGGCATATTTCTAAGGAGTGTACACATTTATTAGGCCAGGGATGGGGAGGCAGTGTTCCTCTATATGTTGTTGAACTTCAATTCCCATCAGTCCTTGGTTGCAGTTGATGGAAATTATATAGTCCAGCAACATCTGGAGGACCTCAGGTTCCTCATCCCTGTATTAGACCTGTTGTTGTTGTTATTATTATTATTATTATTATTATTATTATTATTATTCAGATTTCTTCTTGGAGCAGAATAAGGCTGGGATTTCATGTGTCCTAGATAGAAGGGCTCAGTGGTAGGCCACATACTTCACATGCAGAAGATCCCAATTTGAACCCCACAGCATCCCTAGGTACGTCTAGCAAAGGCTCCTCTATCTAGAACCCTAGAGAACTCCAGCGTTGACAAGATAGACCACTGTTCTTACTGATTAGCCTGGTTTACAAGCCACAGTAAGCAAAACAAAGACTTACTGGGATTGCACAAATGTGCCGGCTTCTGGAAGAAGCTTGCAGCTGCTTTGTTCCTTCCTGGTCTTTCCACCCCCTAAACATAGCCAAGGTTTGGCTGACTGTGCTGTCTGAACCTGGGCTCTCTTCTAGCTAGCCATATGACCTGTACCTTGTTTGGATGAGCCTGGTTTGGATGAAACGCTTCGCCAAATCTTTACTTAGCTCAGTGCGGTGCAAGAGTAAAAAAGACCACAAAGGAACAAGGTGAGTTTAAGCTACTCTCTGGTAAACCATAGTTATTGTGATGTGTGAACCAAGCCACATGTAATGTAAAGAGGAACTGCCATTTCAAAGCAAGTCAACTTCAGACCATGACCTATGAAGCTGATGGGTTTAACCAGAGTTTGTTTTAAGCCAGGATTCCTGATTCATACTATTTAACAAGCTGACTGGGGGAGCCCAGTGTATTGTTCTACCATGGCTTAGCATTAATTTATCAGCATGGGTAGTATAAACCATTTTCCTGTGTTCCTTTGTGTGGCTGCTGCTTTCAAATGGTTTCAGAGACATGCCCCACAGTGTGATGCAGTGACAAAAGTAAAGTGTCCTAGATGCTACTGGTAGGAAGAAAGAAGCAGACACAATTTTGGAGGGGCTAGAGGCCACAGATGTGTTGCAGTATCTAGTTGTGGTCTTGTTAGTTAAAAACTAAAACTATACCATACAACTAAGTCCCATTTGTTCAGCTGTTCTATCCCATCTTAGAATTGGTGTCCTCAGTGTATTAAAAATGGATAAAGGCTGAGATTTTAAATTAGAATTCTCATTTATATTTGGGGGGGCTATGCTCACCTGAGTTCAGCTAGTATTTCCAAGCTTATCTTGATAAGTTTAAGTTGACTGGATTCTCCCCTCCCACACCTTCAACAAAACTCAGGGAGTTGGCATGGTGTTTAAAGCAGCCACAATTGGTTTCTATTGCTTTGTTATCTAGAAAATGAAATGCTGTTTGCATTTGCTCTCCCCCCCCCACTCCAGATAATGGCGTTACATCCACGGAGAGTTCGATTGAAACCCTGGCTGGTAGCTCAGGTAGACAGTGGTATGTATCCCGGTCTCATATGGCTTAACAGGGTTGCAAAGCGATTTCAGATCCCTTGGAAGCATGCAACTCGGCACAGCCCTCAACATGAAGAGGAGAACACAATTTTTAAGGTAATGAAATAATTCCATTCCACTTTGGAGAGCCAGTGTAGATGAACTAGCAGCCATGGACTGGTGAAATCCAGATTCATGTTCAGCCATGCACTAACCTTGGCCAATCATTATACTGTCTTACGGAGTTATTACAGGGATAACATAGGAAAACCCCCCCACCCTTATTTGCCATCCTGAGCTCCTTAGAGGACGGGTGGGATGCAAGTGTAATAAAAAGTATTACAGGTGACTTGCAGCAGCTAAGACCATTGTTTGCCAGCACCTTCTGCTTCATAGTCCAGGAGGATCACTGCTCCAAATGAATATGCATTTGCCTCCACTTCTTCCGTTTAGAAGGCTAATGCATTTCCTAGTGTTCATTTGTTTTGTTCATGTGATAGCAATTGCTTTAAACTTGGACATCATGGCATGCCACCGTATTCTGTTATTGAATGGTGTTTTAGTTACCATGGGATCAAATTGGTCAGCTGTGCTTTTAAAGCAAATATGATCCTGTGAATCTGTGAAGAGGAGATATGCAGCACCATGGATGTGTGCTCAGATCATAATACGACTTGTACTGGGAAATACTGTGGCAAAGCAATGTGAAAGAGGTTGTTCTATTTATATCATTCATATTTCAAGTACTTGTGGGATAGAGAGATGCCTCGATAGTTTCCGCAATCTGTTCTGTCACCTTTTTTAAAGAGATTGATAGTTTTGGCATAATGCTGGTGGTCAACCAAAAAGGGTTTAAAGACTGTCTCAAGGCAAATCTAAAAAAATGTAGTATAAACACCGACAACTGGGAAACACTGGCCTGCGAGTGCTCCAGCTGGAGAACAGCCTTTACCAAAGGTGTCATGGTCTTTGAAGACACTCGAACTCAAAATGCAAGGGAGAAACGTGCTAAGAGGAAGGCACACTTGGCAAATCCACACCGTGATCAACTCCCGCCCGGGAACCCATGTCCCCACTGTGGAAGGATGTGTGGGTCCAGAATTGGCCTCCACAGTCACTTACGGACTCACTGTTAAAATTGTGTTTCTGGAAGACAATTTTACTCGGCTACGAGTGATCGCCAAAGAAGAAGAAGAAGAAGATGACTTGTGGGATACAGCTTCCTCCCTCCCAATCAGCTGCTTTTTGCCTTATCATCACTCTGTGTACTCTGTGCTCCTGCAGAGTTGATTTTCCTGTCCTTTATCTGGTTGTTGACTGTTTCTCTTTGAAGGTAGCTCTTTAGTGGCTTCCCTTCTGAGAATCAAGGTTCTAGTTATCTACTTCTTAAGTCTTCATCTCTTCTCAAGTTAAGAGTCCTGCAGCATGCCAGCTGAGTCCCGTAAACCTGCATAGACTTGCACTGCACAAGGCTCTTCTAGTTTATTGCTGTTGGTTTTTGACCTTGTTCTGATGAACTGTTTATATTTTGGTTCTCAGACTGAACTGAATTTGATGCAGAAATTATTTTAGATCATTTTATACGTTCTGGAAGCAAACTCCTAGGCATTAGCAATGGCTACTGTTTTAAGGAGAATTTTACAAATTTTCTGTGTTAAGAGATTTTGTTAGAAGATTATTGAGCAAAGCCATGCTTTTGTGGTGACCTGTGAAATGTTCTTTCTGTGGAGGCTTGCCTGGCATCTTCCTTACATATTTTTAGGCACCACACAAAAGCATCCCTCTTCTTTCAGGCTAAATAAACAATCTATGGCCTTTTATATGAGAGGGTTGTTTGTTACTCTGTTATGTATTTTTTTGTTTTTAGATTGTAAACTGCCCTGTGATCCTCAGATGAAGGGTGGCATAGAAAATTAATAAATAATGTTACCAGGATAAATCTGGGACCTTAATTCCACATACAAATAAGAAAATAAATGAGAGCCTGGTTTGCCATTAGATTGGGTTCCTTTAGACACAATTGGGTGGCCTCTATTGGAATGGTCTGTCATACCATGCATAAAAATTGGTTTGGATAATCCTAAAATGATTTGTGCTGCTTTTGTCTGTTTGTGTTGGGGAGGGGAAAAACAGTACCAGTCATGTCTGGCTGGCTAGCTGCTGCACTAAGTATTTACTGCCTAGACTTATGTGATAAATGCAAGTTTGTTTGGTAGCATGATTCAACATTAGCTGGCATGATGACAGTACTTAACTGAGCATGATGTACTTTGCTCCCAGGCCTGGGCTGTGGAAACAGGAAAGTATCAGGAAGGAGTTGATGATCCTGACCCTGCGAAATGGAAAGCCCAGCTCCGGTGTGCTCTCAATAAAAGCCGGGAATTCAACCTGATGTATGATGGCACCAAAGAGGTGCCAATGAATCCTATTAAAATTTATGAAGTGTGTGACATTCCACAATCCCAGGGAGCAATAATTAATCCAGGTGAGATGCACAGTGATTCTGTTGGTTTTTAAGGAAGCCTGGTAACAGGAAGTCTTCTATATGCCATGATGTTATGTTGTTAGTGACTCCTGCTGGATAACTCGTTTTTAATTGAGTAAGCATTTCACCTACTCATTTGTGCAACATAACTAACACAAAGTGAACTGTAGGTGACAGTTCTGCCTAGTCAAGGTTGCTTTCTGCTCACCCACAAATTCAACACAGGGATGTTATTAATTGTTCAGCTTTCTGTTTTGCTTTTAATCAAGTCTAAAAGAGAAAAAAATTCAGGAGAAAGCTTTGAAGATCAGGTGCATGCTACTAAAAGCCAGAAGCAAGAGGGGAAAAGGCATGGTGTCTGGGCTTAAGGGCTTTCAGTTCTTCGTGGTCTTCCTTTCCCTTGTTCCCTCTTTTGCACATTGTCCTTAAGCAGGCATTCTAATAAGATGGCAGTCTTTAAAATTCAATTCTTCCAGAAATGAGTGTTTCATTAAATGAAATTCACTGGGAATTTCTCCTGCATGTTTACCATTGAAAGAAATGGACCTCACTGGGCACATGTATGCGTACCTGGTAGAAACATTTTTTGGACTTAGCTGTTGGATGCAGAAGGCTAGCAGGTTCTGGGATCAGGTAAATGTTCTTCTGGCCCTCTGTGCACCTTTGTTCAAACCAGCTGAGAGGTTGGATGAGGCCGGTTGTGGGATTCTGGTTGGATAGTACAAGGGCTGGGAGAGAGTTGCTTCATGCTATCATGTCTTCCATGCATAAGCTGAGAAGCATGAAAAGACTATTGGCTCTGGTGCTGTTTCTGGAGCTATGAAGCAAACCAAACAGTACTTGGAATAAAAATCCCCAGGAAAGAGATGTTTGTACACAGTGCTACTAGTAGAATTTTTCTGTGTAACTTCTGTGGGTCACACAAATGTCCATTCCACTTCTTTATTCTCTTCAGTTGATAAAATTCCATATTACTTGCTAATTCTCCAACTGCACTTTTCCTACAGGTTCTACTGGTTCCGCTCCATGGGATGAGAAGGATAATGAGCTTGATGATGAAGATGAGGATGAATTAAACCAGCCTCAATCTCATGTAGCTATTCAGGATACCTTTCCATTTCTTAATATCAATGGTTAGTAGATAGACCCTGGCACAGAGTGCACATCAAACCCTATCGTTTAAATGGCATTTTCCTCTTCATTATTACAATATGAAACAACCATGCTTTCAGAAAACAATCTTTTAAAAATCTCTGGATTGCAGCTCGGCTAGCAGTTGCTTGGCCAGTACGCTGCAGAAAATGGCAAAAGAAGAAAGGCAAAGTCTGCACTATATGAGAAGTACAAGATTAGTCTGAACTGAAATATTCCTATTGTTCTGTGTCGATATGTTCATACACATGTTTAGTATGGTCTAGCTGTCCTAAAGCTAGCTAGGTGTGAAGGAAAAGGCCATTCCTTTGAAATCTGTGCTGCTGTCATGGGTTGAACTGGGCCCTTGAGAGTTGTGAGGGCGACTGGGGCAGGGTGTGGAGAGATATTTGTGCCTTCCCCTTTGGTTCCAGGGATGCTGTTCCAAGTGGGGCAACAGGCTGTTGCAGCGGCTCCCAACAAAATATTAAAAATAGAATCAAACATTAAAAACTTCCCTAAACAGGGCTGCCTTCAGATGTCTTCTAAAAGTCAGATAGTGCTGTTTATTTCCTTGACATCAGATGAGAGAGCATTCCAAGGGGGGGTGCCACTACTGAGAAGGCCCTCTGCTGGGTTCCCTGTAACCTCACAATGAGGGAACCGCCAGAAGGCCCTCAGCACTGGACCTCAGTGTCAGAGCTGAACAATGGGGGTGGAGTTGCTCCTTCAGGTATACTGGGCCGAGGCCATTTAGGGCTTTAAAGGTCAACACCAAGACTTTGAATTGTGCTCGGAAACGTACTGGGGGCCAATATAGGTCTTTCAGGATCGGTGTTGTATGGTCTCGTCAGCCACGCGCAGTCACCAGTCTGGCTGCCGCGTTCTGGATTAGTTGTAGTTTCCAGGTCACCTTCAAAGGTTAGCCCCACATAGAGCTCATTGCAGTAGTCCAAGTGGGAGATAACTAGAGCATGCACCACTCTGGCGAGACAGTCCGCGGGCAGGTAGGGTCTCAGCCTGCATACCAGATGGAGCTGGTAGACAGCTGCTCTGGACACAGAATTGACCTGCACCTCCATGGACAGCTGTGAGTCCAAAATTACTCCCAGGCTGCGTACCTGGTCCTTCAGGGGCACAGTTACCCCATTCAGGACCAGGGAGTCCGCCACACCAGCCCACCCCGTGCCCAAAAAACAGTATTTCTGTCTTGTCAGGATTCAACCTCAGACTGTTGGGCACTATGCCAAGACCGCACAAGTCACTGTGACAGTCACTTAGCTAGCATTCTAATAAGAGGGTTAATTCCCACAGTGTAGCAAGAGCAGACACGCCTTTTTGCCCAGTGTGTAGCCTATAATGATGATGCAGCTTTGTAAGTCTGTTCCTTGGAGTGTGGTTCTGGTTTAACAGGTTTTAACAGTAATATTGTCTCAGTAGACATATTTGCATAAATTTCCCATGAACCAGACCTTGTTTAAAGTTATATTTTGATGGTGATGTGTTTTGAAATAATATTACTAATCCACAAATGGTGTTTATTATGGTGCCTTTTATAGTATACACTTTTCATTCAATGAACCTTTTTAAAATGTTTATTTTCTCTTGCAATCTAATTGTCTGTCTGGTGCATCTCTACCAATATTAATTCTTTGATCTCATAATAGGGTACATATTTTACTGTCTAGTAAACTGTTCAGTTATAAGTCATAGACGAGTTCACTTATTATTGCATAGGGGGGAGTTTTCCTTCAGTAAGTTTGCAAAAGGCCTAGAGACTGATCTTTCTTTTTCTGTGTACGCTTTGAAAGACATTTTAGGTCAAGTTGGGACATGTTGGCTGTGATGTTAGAATTACACTGGAGAAATCTGAGGGCATTGACCATTGCGTTCAGTAAAGGAAGTTGCTTCTGATTAACCTTGCCAATTATTTCCAAGATACTATACTTTTTACAGCAGGAATGCCAGGCATAAGTTGTTGAGTATATTTTGTACAGAAAGATGGGGTAAATTATTAAGTGAGATAACTCCTGTGGCCATATCAGGACTTTAGGGGGTCCCAATGTGTCTTCTAGCAGTTCTTCCATGCTCCATACATTATTAAATTAACTTCAGTTGATGTCTTTCCCAGGCAAAGCACTAACCACTCAGAGCTGCTGTTGGATTCCACAGCAGTGGGTAGAATCCAACATTGTGCAAATGGCTTTCTGCTTGCGTAGTGGGACTTCACCTTCCTCTCCCTGCACCCCTAAATGTGCTCTGCAGGATCCAGAGGGCTGCACTGGAGAGGATTAGGTTATATCTCCTTTCTTATGTATTGTTATAAGTATTGCATTTTTTGTTACGTTCATATTATAAATGGTTAAACATAGGTAACTTACCCAATCTGCAGGGGGCTTTTTTAATTTTCCCAGTGCTAATGTCTAATTGAGGCAAATTGATAGTTCAATGTTAAGGTCAGTTGGAATTGGCAGTTTTAGTGAACAGTTATAACCTGGCCCTAGGGCATCTACTGGATAGGGGATTTTGTTTTCCAGTCCTTTTGACTGTGACACGCTTGCTTTATAAATGCAACTTTATAAACCAAGTTCCTAGATATCCTCACTACAATTTATAGAAGTATGAGCCATGGATCCCCACCCACCCTTTCTTGGCATAGCAGTTGCACCATCTTGATCACCAGTGCTTTTCAAGTCATTTGCTAAAAACCTGGGAAATGAACTGTCTAGAGTGGTCTTCAACTCATGGGCTGGGACCCATTGCTGGGTCACAGTTTGACCTGGCGTGCAGCAGCACAACCACCATTCAAATGTATGGCAAAAAATTAAGTTTATCCCCAATTGCATGTGTGGGCTAAAGGTGAAGCCTTGGTTGGAAAAGATTGAAGTCTATTGATCGAGAGCGTGCAATTAGTGCTGATATCACGTTATTACTGTGCTTGGAGCTAGATAATGCAAGCTGCATTCTTGCTTCTTACCAAGATATTACTTACTGGGGGGGGGGGGAGTTGTAACCACTGGGGTTCCTTTGCTGATTGAAGACACTTTGATCCAGTGGAGACTTCCGGCAGCAGAACAAAGAACACTATTTCTGTTGATTCTTCCCTTCTCCTGCAACTCCTTTGACCACCAGCTCCAAACTGCTTCAGAGGGTTGTGGGCCCTTTTAGAGCAGTGTGGGAGGTGCTGCAGAGGGAGTCGGAATGAACAAAAGTTGCCTCCCTTTCCATTCAGCTGATGGAAACCTCTGGACACAAGCCAGAGTATCCAAGCTTTCAAGTTCTATTTTGTCAGACTGAATAAAAAGGAAGATAAATTACCATTGGTAGAAGGTTGAATTCTTAGCCACATAAAGTAGTTGAGCTATGCTTGCCATTCCAGTATGAGAAGTGTCCGAGTGACATCTTGAACTGTAATTTTAAAAATGTCAGCAGTCCCTCAGGAAATAATAATAATAATAATAATAATAATAATAATAATAATTTATTTATACCCCGCCCATCTGGACACTCTGGGCAGCTCCCAATCGAGTGTTAAAAACAATACAGCATTAAATATTTAAAACTTCCCTAAACAGGGCTGCCTTCAGGTGTCTTTTAAAGATAAGATAGCTGCTTATTTCTTTCACATCTGATGGGAGTGTGTTCCACAGGGCGGGTGCTGCTACCAAGAAGGCCCTCTGTCTGGTTCCCTGTAACCTGATTTCTTGGAATGAGGGAACCGCCAGAAGGCCCTCGGCGCTGGATCTCAGTGTCCGGGCTGAATGATGGGGGTGGAGACGCTCCTTCAGGTATACAGGACTGAGGCCATTTAGGGCTTTAAAGGTCAGCACCAACACTTTGAATTGTGCTTGGAAACGTACTGGGAGCCAATGCAGATCTCTCAGGACCGGTGTTGTGTGGTCCCGGCGGCCACCCCCAGTCACCAGTCTAGCTTACATAAAATGTACTACTTATGCTTAGATTCCCCAATGGCACCCACCAGTGTGGAGACCTGCAGCCCTGAAGCTGCGTGGCCAAAGAATGAACCTGAAGACATTGAGATGCCTATGCCTCCTCCGGTTATGCCCCATGATATGTTCAGCTCTCCTGAAGTCTGGATTAATTCTCTTCCAAGTAAGTCTTTTTGTTGACTATGTCGCTAGATACATCTAGATTGTTGTGTGCATGTAAAGTCCACATAGGGAGTATACTACATATTGCAAAAACATGCTGAACGTGTACTGTTTTCCCCCTGCAGTTATTTCTGTTTAGATTGGTGTAGCCCAGAGAGCCTTCTGTGCCTGAAAATGTAATGTACTCATTGACATCAGCAGATGAACAAAAGAAACCCAGCTGGAACCTGCTGTTGAATTTGGAATAGTGTGTGTCAGAAGTAACTTCTTACACTAGAAGCTTGTGTAAGAAGAAGCTTGAGGTGGTAGTGATAAGTTTGTGTCTACTGATCAGTGCTGCATTCGTGTGAAGAGCAAGCCTCTCTGCGATAGATGAAGTACTGCTGCTGTTATTTGGTGTTATCTTGTGGTCACCCTGACTTTGGGAGTTGGCTCTTGGTTTCCTTGGCACTTGTAAGGAAGACTAATAATTCTGCCCCTATTCTGTGCAAATTTCATTCAGCCCTAAAAAAGAGCCATGATAACAGGAAGAATAAGAAATCAAGATAACAAACTTTTTATAAAATAATGGAAATGGTTTATTGAATATTTACAGATAAATTGCAAACAGATAAAAACACTGGCAGGATTACTGTAATAACCTGCAGCTTCATAAGAGTTTATATTTAAAGTAGATAATTATATGAGCAAATTAAATGAATTTGGATCTGCAGACAATATTAAAAAATAAATTTAAGGAACCTCAGAAAGAGGAGGAAGGAAGTCAAACTTTGAAATGTTAAAATGATTGTAAAATTAATGAAATGTATACATTTGAAAAGTATAAATAAAAACTTTTTTAAAGTGCTATGATAGACAATACAGGTTGTTGGAATTATGGATCCTGTTGCAGTGTCTGATATTCTAACAATATATCCTTCTAATCAAGTGACAGACCTTGAAATCAAGTTTGAGTATCGAGGCAAAGAGTTTGGGCCAACAATGACTGTGAGCAATCCCCAGGGCTGTCGACTTTTCTATGGAGAACTGGGTCCAATGCCAGATCAAGAAGAACTCTTTGGTCCTATCAATTTGGAGCAAGTAAAGTTTCCAGGACCGGAACAGATCACCAATGAAAAGCAAAAGCTCTTCACAAGCCGTCTGCTTGATGTCATGGACAGGGGGCTGATCCTGGAAGTCAGTGGCCATGCTATTTATGCTATCAGGCTTTGCCAGTGCAAAGTGTATTGGTCTGGACCGTGCGCACCTTCTGGCACCACACCAAACTTGATTGAAAGACAAAAAAAAGTCAAGGTGTTCTGCTTGGAAACATTCTTGAGTGGTGAGTAATTATAATGCTCTTGGTTCACCATCACAGAGTAGCCAATATGTTCTTTTTAATCCCTGAAACATTTTGTATACCCGATTATGGTACTGCAGCCCATTGGGATTGGGTCCCAACCAGTTAAGTCACCTGGGGCTGTGTCTGGTGTTACTGGTATGGTGCAGATAGCAATTTGTGCAGAACTTGCTGGGCTCACAATGTGTACCATATAGTGTTTGCATGCAGGCATTAGTGAATAGGCATTGGTTCGATGTTTGTTGTGCTCTAATGTAGCTGGTTGAAGAGGAGCAATTCTTCCTTCTTCCTTTATTCTTTGCCCCAAATCAATCACCAGAAGGCATAGGTGTGGTTGAAGTTCTCGCCTATGGTCAGTGAAGTGGAATCCCTTATATTTGTTATAGTATACAGGGTCAAAGGGAAAACAGCATTGATAGCTAATATCATTATGGCATCTCTAGACAAAAAGATTATGGGAGAGAAGATAGAAAAGAGAGTAGGAGAATTGGGTTTTGAACTAGAAGAGGCAATATGTGGGAAATAGTGTTGCATCCAATATGTGGGAAATGGTGTTGTACATCACAAGCTTTGCTTTCCCTCCCGCTTAGAACTGATTGCTCATCAGAAAGGACAGATTGCTAAACAACCCCCATTTGAGATCTACTTTTGTTTTGGAGAAGAATGGCCAGATGGAAAATCCAAAGACAGGAAACTGATTGTTGTTCAGGTAAGAGAACAATGAATTGCTAAGGAGCGTTAATTGTCAGAACTTACTGTGAGAACATTTAGTTGACTCCTAGTTTTCACAATATATAACTATGTGCCATTTTATAACCCAGAAACTTTAATTCAGCAGCCTATGCAAATGTACACATTAGCATGCATTCTGCTTCTATCAGGCATGGACAATGCAAAGAACAATGTGACGCTAGAGCCCTGGCCACTGGAAGTCCATTGTCTACAAACATTTAAGACTTGGGGCAGCCTTGATATTTGAAAGCTGGGGTTCTTATAGTGTTGAACCACTGTACTGATATCAGTTTCAGCACTTGTGCATTCATCCACAACACAGACATGCTTATTTGCAATATTTATAGACCACCTTTCCAATGAAAAGGTTTTACAGCACTTTAAAATACAAATAAAAACCATTCATACGAAACAGGGGGAAATATAACTGAAGTAAAACTACCTGAAACTACCTAAAAGCGTAGTCTTTCCACTAATGCCTGAACACCCAAGAGAATAAAAAAATATCAGGGAAGAGAATGTGGATGTCCTCTGGGGGAGCCACATGGCAACTTGGAACATCTGTGTAAATAGTCTCGATCTGATAGATAACAACTTTGCCTTCCTCAAAGAAAGATCTTGAGGTCGGAACTCATGAGTATGGTCCTGTGGGGTGTGTATCTGTATGCGTTTGGAGAAGGCACTCCTTGAGTTGCTTAGGACAAGACAAAACCACCAAAAACTGGCACCTCTGAATTCTGCCCTGAAACAAACTGGTTTCAATGTAGGTGTTATGTAATAGGCGTAATGTGTTTGTGCCAACTGATCCATGTCAATACAGTGGCACCTCTGATGACGAACTTAATTTGTTCCGGAGGTCCGTTCTTAACCTGAGGTACCACTATAGCTAATGGGGCCTCCCGCCGCCACTGCGCGATTTCCATTCTCATCCTGGGGCAAAGTTCTTAACCCGAGGTACTACTTCTGGGTTAGCAGAGTATGTAACCCAAAGCGTTTGTAACCTGAGGTGTTTGTAACCCGAGGTACCACTGTAGATGGCCAATGACCATAGCTGCCACCTGAGAATCTAGGAGTAATGACAGGTCCAGGAGCACCCCCAGGCTAGAACCTGCCCATGAAGGGACAGTGATTCCATCAGTGATAGGCATGTTCTTAGCTAACAGGTCAACTGGGTCCCCAGCTACCATAAGAATAATTGAATAAGTTTGTTGAGTTTGTGCAGTAGTTCATAATACTGCTCTTTCAACTTGGCTGCATTAGCATCCTATCTGTCTGCAACCAATTCTACTTGAAAGGCAGTGCAGACCACGTGGGCCAAATGTTTTATCTGAGGCCTGGCTTTTTCCAGATGATTGGAGCTAACGTCCTGAATTGGTAGGCATTTCAGAATAGTTACCAGTGCATCTACTCTGCTCGCATTGTGAGAACATATGTTGTTTTATTTATCTTACATCCTTATCCTATCTTCCTTCTATCGTGACTAATAATGACTCAAATTGAAAATGTATGCAAGAGTGAAAATTTTTGTGTGTGTTGCTGTTACACCTTCTACTTGAGCTTTTAGCTTATTCTTTTCGGATGCAATTGAAAATCCCATCTGGATTGACGCTGCATAATTTCTTTCCAAACAGGTAATTCCAGTTGTAGCTCGCATAATCTATGAGATGTTCTCTGGTGACTTTACCCGCTCCTTTGACAGTGGCAGTGTACGGCTTGAGATTTCTACCCCTGATATCAAGGACAACATAGTTGCTCAGCTGAAGCAACTCTACCGCCTCTTGCAAAATCATAATGAAGGCTGGCCAATGCAGCCGCCAAGCATGGAGATGGCCCCGCCCCTTGCAGCACAGTGATGTCCTGGTTGTACCTAAATGAGGAATTAGCTGGATTAATGGATTGTGTGTTTATATTTCAATTAATTTTAAATGTCTTTTCAGTAAGTGCAACAGGAATGTATTATGTACAACATAATCTGTTTTAAATTTATACTTTGCAAAAACTGCTCTGGATTAATGCATGTAGACAAGAACATTTGTCTATCCTTTTTCTCTTCAATTAATGTAAATATATCAAATGGCATTTAATTTGTGTGTTAAATGTTACACACAGTTTTCTCTGCATATGTGATCAGCGTTCAAGTGCTCTTTTTAAAAAGTAGTTTCACGAGGCTAACAAAAACACTTTCACCCTAGTTTTCTCTCACCCACTGGCTTGATAACACAGTCAAATTTATTACATAAATTGCATGTTTCTGTATATTTTTATATATAAAAAATATTCAGTGCTCTTGGCACACATGTGAAATGTTAGAATGAATGCAAAACATTTTTTTAGGTGGCCATAATTCTAACTGTTCAGTAAAACTGCTTTGCAAAGTAGTAGTAGATTGAGAAGTTATCTGGATTTTCCACTGCTATTTGATAGTATTTCCTGTCTGTATACACTACAGATGAATAGTGCAAAATAATGACTTAAGTCTTAAAAGGCATAGTTCTTATTAAAGTGACTTCACAATCAGTTGAGCCTGATCTTACAATAAATGAAGTACAGCTAAGGTATTCAGATGATAATAAATTGTTAACTGGAAATCCAAGAAGCTGCTTTTATTGTAGTTCCACGTTGCATGCTACAGCTCAGTACAGCGACTGGTGGCGCCTTCTGTTGGACTAATCCTTGCTAACTTGGATTTGTCCAAAAAGTCTCCATTGTTTGTAAGTATATCAGATTGCTAGAAGATAGGGAAAAGCACCAAAGCCCTCTGCTTGCTCTGTGCAGGACCTGTTTGACATAGATGTAAGAAGACTGTGGAACCTAGGAAATTTGAATACTGTTTGAGATGTAATATAGCTGGCTTTAAATATGACAGTGCTTTCGATGCTAAGCTTTATTCTGAACTGGTTAAATGGCTGCATTTTTGCGTGTTTCTTTCCTTTGCTGGAAAATGCCTTAAAATGTCCCATAATAAAGTTTCTGGTTAACTATAACGTTTTCATGTCTCTTTCACTAGCAAGAGTTAAGTATATTTAACTTGCACATCCAAGAAAACTAGCACTCAGCTCTGTCCTACGTAGCATTTTGTTTGAAACATCTTGAATTGAATGGAAGGAAAATACCTTGTGCACTGCAAATGTTTTCCTATGGTGGAATTCAATGCTATGCTATTACAGACATTCCATCTGCGCAAGAATTTCAGCTTGCCAGATGGATTGATCCCCCTTAATGTGTTGTTCTGGGGGTTCTCCCAGCCCTCTGAGCTGATTGCAGGAGACGCATGGAGAGTGTGAAGATTTTTAATTTGTGCACAGTAAAATGCCGTTATTTTGTGGTGGAAACAAGGGAATGTAGAACTGTGGTTGGCATTTAAATATCTGTGTTGGTGCAAGGATGCAACAGGGCTCCCATCCTCCCCTGTGTACCCCACACCATCCCCAAAGCTACCCTAGAGGGTCAGAAGAATGTTTGGTTGTGCAGGGAAAAAATCCTTGCACTGACATACTGTTCTCCGTAGTGCTACTTTGTAATTTTTTCTTGATTTTAGGGTGTTATCTTTTCGTAAACCACTTTTGAGTTCTTTTACAATAAATTTTATAAAATAAATACTTGGAATACAACCCTAAAACTATGCTATACTAATTACTTTAGGAGAGAGAAGGTGAAGGGGCGGATTACCAGCTTAAAGCTGCTTTGCTGGTATGATGCTATAGCAACAAAAAAAATGCTTCAAAAAAGGCTATGGTTAAATGTTTGGTTTCAGCCCTGCAATCAGGAGAGCTGGGTGAGTGGGGAAACACTGTCCATAGAGGGCATCAGAAATGCTTATTAACATTATAGTAGTGCTATTTTAATAGCTACTGAATGACTTCATATTTGCTCTAGATTGAATAAATATATATTTTTAAATATGAGGCCTGAAGTGCTCCCCTTATGTGATGGCAATAATCTAGCTCAACCCGCTGCAGTGCTGGAATCTCAGCTAAAGCATCCATGACAGACAGCCATCCTGCTTAACATTGTATGTCTTTTTAAATGTGTTTGTGGGAACGGGCATTATTTACTGGTTGTTTTTTGGTTTGGTTTTATTCTGCATTTTGTCTTCTCATCTTGTATTTTTCTGTTGTGAATTGCCCCTGGGTCAAGGGCATTATTATTATTATTATTATTATTATTTAGCCCACTGCTTGTGAAATGAAGAAATGAGCCCCACTGCATTCAATGAGATGTAGTTCCAAGTACATCTGCATAAGTTTGCAGCCTTAAAAGTCGTAGATGTGGGGCAGATGGCCTTAGTTAAGGCACTATTATCTCTATTATTCTTCGCCGCATCAAGCAGTTGGTCCCTTACCTTTCCCGCCCCGACATGGCCACAGTGATCCATGTGACTGTCATCTCCAGGCTTGACTACTGTAATTTGCTCTACGCGGGGCTGCCCTTGAAGCTGTCCCAGAAACTCCAGCCGGTGCAGAATGCTGCAGCGAGGCTCCTTACAGGGTCTCTGCCATGGGAGCATATTCACCCAGTGCTTTTCCAGCTGCACTGGCTGCCGGTGGAGTACAGGGTCAGATTGAAGGTGCTGCTTTTGACCTTTAAAGCCCTTCACGGCCTAGGACCCTCGTACCTACGGGACCGCCTCTCCCAGTATGCCCCACGGAGAGCCTCAAGGTCCATAAATAGCAGCACTCTAGAGGTGCCGGGCCCTAAGGAAGTTAGATTAGCTTCAACCAGAGTCAGGGCCTTTTCAGCACTGGCCCCAACTTGGTGGAACGCTCTGTCTCATGAGACCAGGGCCCTGCAGGATCTGATTTCTTTCCGCAAGGCCTGTAAGACAGAGTTGTTCCGCCTGGCCTTTGGCTTGGAGCCAATTTGATTCCCTCCCCCTCTTTCTTTTTTCTTTTCCTTCTCCTCCTGCGAGGAGGCTACATTTTAATATTTCACTATTTTAATGTTGTATTTTAATTTTGTTTTTAAGTTGTAATCATTCAACTTGTTTTTATTATTGCTTGTAAGCCGCTCTGAGCCCAGCCTTGACTGGGGAGGGCGGGGTATAAATAAAAATTATTATTATTATTATTATTATTATTATTATTATTATTATTATTATTCTCAATTTAAGTTTCCTGTCTGCAATCTGGGACGACTCACTACAGGCCTTGTCTTATGGGGCTGCTGTAAGGTGATGTGTGCGAAAGTCTTTGAACACACTGACAATACTGTACTTGGTAAATGCTGGAAGAGAAACCATGCAGAAACCTGAGAGCCTGCGAGCGAGAACTTAGCCTCCTATCTGCCCTATACCAAAGAAACGCAAAAGGCAGATAACGTTTCATTTCCTAGACACCAAGGCGATGAAGAAGATCAGCCTGTCCCCAAGCAGTTCTAGTGGAACTTGCAGCAGCCATAAAAAGGGCTTGTTGCAGCGGTGAGAAAACCGCAGCAGTTGCTGCCGGACTCCGACTCCCATCATCCCCAGCCACGCCCAGGATGATGGGAGTTGCAGTCCAGCAACACTTCGGAGGCCACGTTTCCCATTCAGGGAGAGCGACTCGCACGCCCCGAGCCAACCTTCCCAGGCGGAGTCTGCCGGCAGAAGCTCGCCTTGGCTTCTCCTAACTCCCGACTGGCCGGATCTGCACAGCTGGGCGTCTCCTGCTTGCCGCCGGACTCGACCCGGGCAGGTCCGCCAGACCGGCGCTCTGCACATGCCCCGGCAGCGCGTCGACCCGCGGGATGCTGCCTCTTTAAGAGCCGCCGCCTACGCGGACGGTGCCCCTTGCCGCGAACTCAGCGTCCGCCTCCTCCGCTCAGGCGAGGGAAGCGGAAACGCCGCCCGCTCGCCCGGCAGGGCGCATGCTCGGGCTGGAACGGGGCGAGAGGTGAGTGAGGCGCGTGCAGAGGGCGGAGAGGCGGGATACTGGGAGAAGCAGTTGGCCGGCTGCCCGGCGTCGCTTCATGTTCCGGTAGAGGATCCTCCTGTGCACCTGAACTCCGACCCCGGTTGCTCAGGGAACCGAAGGAGATGCAGCATCCCTGTGCAGATAACACGCATAGCCGGATGCTTCATTCACACACGCATTCACACATGCACACTCCCCCCTAGCGGGAAGGGGATGGCGGGCGGGGAAGCACGTTCTGATAAGAGCCCCGAATTTCAGAATTAATAAGTTACCTTCAGGCGTGGTCGCGACTTCAAATTCTTGCAGCTCTTCTCCTTTGCTACAGAAGTTTTATCTTTGGAGATTGCTGGCAAGTTCAACCCCAAGAAGGGGCTGCTTAATTCTGAAAGGCGTTGGGTCTAATAAAATGCTCTGGCTTAATGCACAAGGAGACAAAGCCATGCATTGCAATTGGGCTGCTGCTAGGGCATGCCTCTCTCTAGCTGCGGCTTCTCCTCCCAGGTAACTTTAAAAATTAGAATATAATAGGGCATTAGTGTTGGGACGCGGGTGGCGCTGTGGGTAAAACCTCAGTGCCTAGGACTTGCCAATCGCATGGTCAGCAGTTCAAATCCCCGCAGTGGGGTGAGCTCCCGTCTTTCGGTCCCAGCTCCTGCCCACCTAGCAGTTCGAAAGCACCCCTAAGTGCAAGTAGATAAATAGGTACCGCTTATAGCGGGAAGGTAAATGGCGTTTCCGTGTGCTGCGCTGGTGCTGGCTCGCCAGAGCAGCTTCGTCACGCCGGCCACGTGACCCGGAAGTGTCTCCGGACAGCGCTGGCTCCCGGCCTCTTAAGTGAGATGAGCGTACAACCCTAGAGTCGGACATGACCAGCTCGTACGGGCAGGGGTACCTTTACCTTACCTTTACCTAGGGCATTAGAACTGTAGAATTGGAAGGGACCACAAGGGTCATATACTTTAATAATAACAATAATAATTAATATTTGTATGCTGTCCATCTGCTGGCTTGCCACAGCTGCTCTGGGTGGCTCTCAACAGAATATAACACGATAAAACGCCAAACATTAAAAACTTCCCTAAAGAATCTAGTCCAGCCCCCTGCAACACAGGAATCTTTAACCCAGTGCGGGGCTCGAACCCATGATCTGGAGATTAAGAGTCTCATGCTCCAGCGACTGAGCCATCCAGCCTGTAAAAACACTAATAATTTAAGTGTTTCAGAAGTACAAACTTGAACGACCCGGACCCTGTGATCATCTGAGGCCCTTCTTCGCAGCGTCCCCCGTTAGAGGTCTGGAGGGTGGCAGCAAGAGAAGAGGCATTTGCTGCAGTGGCTTCCTACTTGCAGAATGCTCTCCCCAGGAGGTTCATCTGGTGCCTTAGTTACATAACTTTAGGTGCTAAGCAAAAACATTGCTCTTCTTGCAGGCCTTTGGCTAACTAGACAATCTATGGCCTGTTGAACTGTGTCTGTGGCAGGGGGTATTGTTTTTGTTACTATGTGCTTTTGTGTTTTGATACTACCCTGTCATCCTCATATGAATGGCAGTCCAATAGTACCTCGGGTTAAGTACTTAATTCATTCCGGAGGTCTGTACTTAACCTGAAACTGTTCTTAACCTGAAGCACCACTTTAGCTAATTGGGCCTCCTGCAGCCCCCACGCCGCCGGAGCACTATTTCTGTTCTCATCCTGAAGCAAAGTTCTTAACCTGAAGTACTATTTCTGGGTTAGCGGAGTGTGTAACCTGAAGCGTATGTAACCTGAAGCGTATGTAACCCAAGGTACCACTGTAAAGTTAAAAGATCTAGTTAAAAAAACAAATGGAAGTTCATGTGCCCTGTCCTGTTTATATATGTTATGTGCACTAATTTAATTGTTTCCCCAAGTCCTTATCAACTCTTGAATAGCTTCCAATAGTGGATGTGGCATACTTATCTTTTCCATCGCTGAGACTCCTGACCTCATATTAACAAGAGTCTCTACCCTCCCTTCCCTCCGTCTGTGTCACATGCATATATAATACACGCAGACGGAGGTTAATATTTAACGTTTAATGAAGTAGGCTCTGCTCTAGGAAAGCTTGTTGGTCTTTCAGGCGCCACCACACATTTTTTTGCAGGGGAAGTGAACCCAGAGAATTCAGGTTTTAATGGTGAGATGCCTGTCCAAGTGGTTGATCTTAGGATGAAGTGGTGAATATTTTTATTGGTTGTTCAAAGGTGGGCTGTTTTGCTAGTCCTTGGTTCTGAAGTGGCGCAGAGAGCCTGCGGATGTGGTTTAGTCCTCAATCCCTTTTATAGCCCTTGTTACAGCAAGGCTGATTGATCGGTTTTAATTTTTGTAATACCCATTTTCCACTTACAAGATGCAACTACTGTGGCTTAAATGAGGCCACATGCTCATGAAGCCTGAGTTCTACTATAGTTTCATCACGACACCTTTTTCCTAAAGATAAAAAGTGCACTGGTTGTTGTTACTTAGCTGTATTGATTACTGTGATTTTTATTCCTAGAGCCAGGCTGAAGCAGCTGATGGTTAAAGGCCTGATGCAATGAGGTGATTCAGTTCCCTGAGCAAACCCAGTCTAGGACTTCTACCCGCAGGGTTAAGAATGGCCGAGCCCTTCCCTCAACTCCTCATCGCTGCAGCCCGCCAACACCTCAGAATCGGGAAGAAGAAAGTCTTATCCCGCTCAGCCTCCTTGAATCTCGCTGGCGAGATACTGGCTGTAGCCGCTGGCTTGAAGCCAGCTTTCCTGTATGATTACAATTCTGCTGGGACTTCTCAGATCCTAAGCTACGTTCAGCAGCTTCAGACCATCAATCCGTTTGGATGCCGGCTACACATTCTGAGCATAGCTGAAAATGTTCTGATTGTCAACTTGGGGCTGATGCTGCTGTGGTTGGAGACAATCCTGCTTAAGGACAACATCCCCTTTGTTGACGTTTCTGCTTCCAGGACATGCCCTAGCCTTTGTGATCTGGAAGACGTGGGTCTCATCAAAGGTCACCTGTCAGAGATACTGAATCATATTAAAGCCCAGGCAGCAGACACATCTCAGATGCTTTCCTCCAGTGCGGTCTTTTGCTCAAAGTGGAATCTATGCACTCTCTTTGGTGTCTTGCTGGGCTATCCTGCTGCTTACAGTTTCCCTGTTCAGAAGAGCTTTGACAATTGCCTTTCTCTGACCCCACTGAGGGTCTTCACTGTCCAAGCCACGTTCTGTAAGATAAGCAACGATTTTAGAGTACGCTTTTACTCCTTTAGCATCCCAGATCTCTTGTATCCCGTCATGAAAAGAGGCCTTGACGCGTGGTGCGAAAATCTCAAGGATGCTTTTAAAGCTCAGAAAGACTTTGCAGATCTTTGTATTACAAATGAAGTCGTTGCTCTGGCAGCAGTGGCCTTGTAAATGGGGGCTGCAATCCAGAGGAATGCAGCAATGTTTCCTCACGCCATATTTTGGGGAGTATGACTCACTGCTTAAGAAAAGGAAGTGGGAAAATGGTGCAGCTCTTATTCTGTTGGAGTCAGGGGTAGCCAATACGGTTCCCTCCAGATATTGATGGAATACAGCTCCCATCTTCATTGACAGGAGGCTCCCACTGCAAATTTCTGTGGGTGTCTATACCCGGACTCAGTGTATATATAGGTGGTATATAAAGCTGCATTTGGAAAGCCATCCTGCATTCAGTCTTCTCAAAATGAAGCCTTGTTAACCCCAGCCACAAATATTTCAGCTGTTTGTTTCTTTGTTTTTACCAGTCCCAGCTCCTAGGCTGGGATGGGGAAGCTGCAGTTCTTCAGCTGCTGAACTCCATCTCCCAGCCAGTGTGACTACTGGTACAGTCAAACCTCAGTTGTCGAATGTAATCCGTTCCGGCAGCCCGTTTGGCTTCTGAAATGTTCAACAATCGAGGCGCGGCTTCCGACTGGTTGCAAGAGCTTCCTGCACTCAAGTGGAAGCCATGTCAGATATTTGGCTTCCGAAAAACGTTAGAAAACGAAAGCATTTACTTCTGGGCTTTTGGTGTTTGGGAGCCGAAACGTTCCAAAATGGAGGCGTTCAAGAGCCGAGGTTTGACTGTATAGGATGATGGAAGTTGTAGTTCAATAACATCTGATGGGACATGGGTTCCCCAGCCTTGTCCTACATGGTCAGACAGCACATAGCTGGATTGTAGGTTTTGAGGTTTCCAAAGCTATGGGACAATTGTGTGATGTTTCTATTCAAAACCCTCTGGGGGGTGGATGCATCAGACAGACACTGTACTTTTTGTATTGTAGCCTTTAATTTTTTTTTAATTAAAAAGAATAGAACAGCCAAATGAAGCAACATACAAAGCCAAGCAGTCCAACAAACTCCTTTAGGAGATAGCAAAGTTCAAAATTCTGTAAGAAATTAAAAACATGTTTGATACAAAAATAGTCACTCTCTGTAGACAACTCAGAATGCCCAAATGCAAAAACAGTAACATAAGCAAAACTAAAGGTAGGGTATACTCAGGGTACAAAATTTATTAAGTAGGATACTACAGCTGTTGCCATCACTACCAGGAGGAGAGGAATCCAATGATCCTGCCATCTCTGGGGGGGAAAAAAGAGAAATCTAATAAGATAAACAAACTAGGGTATAATGTGTCTCTGTAATTCCTCCCTCTATTCGATCAGCTACACTTACGTCTCTCCTACACTTCCCTTTTGTATTTTATTCCAACAAAGTCTGTGGTTCTATTTGCATGGAACGGTGATATTAGTGAATTTTTGGGAGTAGAATATTTTCCCCACTTTGCAAAGACAACAAATGAGACTCACTGCATAGATGCTGAAGACTGATTATTCGGAACTTATCAAAAATAAAATACAAGAACTGCTAAAACCCACCACTCTAGTGAACCTGAAAGACTTGCACTTTCCTGTATCTTGCTGGTCCACGATGGTTGTCCTAGCATTATTGTTTGAGTTTGTGCTGAAATCTAAGACCACTGACTCACATTTTGACCTGACATCATGGGTATAGCGGGGAGGGGGGCAGCCGCCCTCCCAAATCAATAAAAATAAAAATACATTGCTAACTCAGTGTTCTGCCCCCCCCCCAACAAAAATCCTGGCTACGCCCATGCCTGACATGGCATGCTCTATCAACAGACTATATCAACAGTATGAGGTAGCACAAAGGGGGCATTCAGAGTGAATTCCTACTTTGGTCTTTTTGCTCTGAGGGTGATTGATCTCATTTCGGCACTGCTGTAACTTGGCAAGGCAGCTGCGGTACTCGTCACTCAGAATCTCTAGGTCACAACGGAGATCTATGCACTGGGCAAGAAAGTAAATAAGTGTTTAGTATGGTTGTTCATTCTGGTTTTTTCAAATGGTTTTGAGGGCAGCAGTTACCAATAAGTTTAGTGTGGTGGCACCTTGAGCATCCCTGATCCTGAATCAGGGTGGTTAGTTCTACTGTCCTAAACCTGGCTTTCCCTCCCACCTTACTTCACAGCACATCTAGGGCTTCCTTCACCATTGGCTAAAAACTTCCTTCTTGTTTCAGGCTATGAATAAGGTTAACGCAGCATGTAATGCCAGAAAATGACATTGAACCTGAATGACTTCTAGTTCCTATAAATGTTATTGTGAATGAAGTGTATTGATACAAGTCTTCCTATCCTGATGAACAGGCATGGGGTTGAATTCAACAAAGTCATTGCACGAGCAGAACAACTTCTGCAAGTAAACTTTCCCCTGTAAACCCCTGCCTGTTTTCTCCCCCATCCCTCCAGAGCAAGTTTGGGGTCCGTGTGCAGGGAGAGGGGAGAGGGGGAGTTTGCATTCCATGAGCAGAGACCTTTCCATTTGCACAATCGCTTTGTGGGATTCAATCCATGGTCTTCAAAAAGCATTCATTGTCAGCTGCTATTCATACAATTTCCCCTAAGAAAGAAATGATATCCGGTCTCTCCCCCTGACTCCAAGGCCTAGCAAACAGTGGGGTTTGCTGTTTCTACATTAACATTTGAACATGCATAGTGCAATTGGGTGTGATGTCCTGTGAAGATGGTTCATGTGCCTTTGACATCACATTTAGTTCAGAATTTTGGAGAATGCCACACATGTGCATCTATTTGTAGAAACTTTGGTTTGAAAAATCTGGAGTTTCTAGTTATTGTGAAGCCTTTATTTTTAATAGCCTGAGTCTGTCCCTTGTTTTGTGTTTTTAGCTCTCAAAGCCAATCCATACAAGCATTCAAAATAGGCACCAGAGAGCCACCTGAACAAACTGTTATCTGCTGGCTGTCCACAACCAGCTAGTCAATAGTATGCGGCTGCCATCCTGGGCAATATTTTTGCATGCTGTGTGCAGGATTTCAAAATGATTACAGATGGTCACATGAATCAGCAGTGATTTGTTTTCTTCAGGCTGACGTGTCGTAAGGAATCACCATTTGGAAGTCTGCACGTAAGATGTTTGCCTGCTTTTTTTGTTTGGTTGCTGTTCCGTACACGTCCAGGAGGATGCTTCTTCCAAAACAGAAAGAAAACTTACACTGGATGTGGGTCATTTAGGATGAGCTCTGACTGAGAGGAACATTGCTATGAATATTCATTTCACTGGATAGCTCATTTGGTTAGAGTGTGGTGCTATTAACACCAAGGTTGCAGGTTTGATCCCCATAGGGGACAGCTGCATATTTGTGCATTGCAGGGGGTTGGACTAGATGATCCTCAGGGTCCCTTCCAACTCTACAGTTCTATTTCTATAAAGCACAGAAACAACAATAACCTCTAAAAGCATCTAAGTCACCATTCAAATGTCCCTTCTGCTCTCTTGTCACACAAGTTGCATGTACAGTGGTGCCCCGCAAGACGGATGCCTTGCAAGACGAAAAACTCGCTAGACGAAAGGGTTTTCCGTTTTTGTGTTGCTTCGCTAGACGAATTTCCCTATGGGCTTGCTTTGCAAGACGAAAACGTCTTGCGCTTTTTTCTTAAAGCCGCTTGAAGAGGCGCAGTTGCGACGGACCGTGCTTCGCAAGACGAAAAACATCGCAAGACGAAAAGACTCGCGGAACGAATTCTTTTCGTCTTGCGAGGCACCACTGTACTCAGAAAATACTCTGTTCCAGAAGGAAGCAATGATCTCATGAAGAAAATGTTCAGAACATGTAAAGACTCTTGGAGAATGACTCCCAGCAGGATACGGAATATTTGCCCACAATCAAAATCTAACGAGGGCTAGAATGTCCATTGTTCATATGCCTACAGCCTGTAATTAAAACTCCCACCTTTTGTGTGCCATAGATTTACACTGCTAATAAAATATTTTACAATTGTGAACAGATCCTTCTAAGAATCTTTTAATAAAATTGTAAACTTGTATATTTTTTGTTTCCTTGAACTATGGAATGCACGCTGTTTCAAAACTCCGGATATGCAGGTAACAGGCTTTCCTGTGTCTCCCTTACCTTTTGGCATGTTGCTTAGAGCAGTGTTAGAAACTGAGATATAAAAGCTAGGAGCTAAGTTATGGGCACAAAAAATGGAATGTCTAGGCACACTTTTTTATAAAAATACAAAGCTGAAAATGAATCAGCTGCAGCTAAAATATTGTGTTCATCTTTTACATGGTCTAGTCCTTCCCTTGCCCACCCCCCTAATATTCGTATGAGGCTTCAGAGAGTAGCTATAAGTGGGGAGGCAGAAAAAGGTCCTCCTTTCCTTCCACTCTGCAGTTTTAATCTGAAACCTTGGCTTCAGTTCTGCACCCAGAGCTCAGAAACTGCTCGTGCTAATGAAATTCCCTGTCGCAAAGTGTTCCCAGAACAATGGGAGTTTCGAACACTGGCTTAGAACCAAACTAGATGTGAGTGCAGTAGATTTAAATATGTTTAAATCTGGGGTATCCAATCGCAAGAGCAAAAGGAGGATGGAGGTAAAGTGTGTTAAATCCTCATGTACCTGCAGCACAATCCATGTAGTCTGCATACTCCCAATGCTTTCCAACTAACCACAGGTGAGTCTGGCTGGGAGAAAGGCAGTGGGGGCAGGGAACAGCAAGCAGAGGGAAGGTTCTTACTCAATACCTGAGTGCCTCTTTTGTTGATAAACCCAGAATGCCACCACCTTGTATTGCATTCAACTAAGTTATACTCTAAGTAGCTCCAAAGAAATAAATAAACCGATGTTAGTCATTCCATTAACTTCAGTGGACCTACTCTGGCATTGAGTACTACTGTGATTTAACACAGAGGTTTGTCACTACCATGTCCAGTTCAAATG
Source organism: Podarcis vaucheri (assembly GCF_965113315.1). Taxonomy (NCBI): domain Eukaryota; kingdom Metazoa; phylum Chordata; class Lepidosauria; order Squamata; family Lacertidae; genus Podarcis; species Podarcis vaucheri. The sequence continues at coordinate 69,418,394 of NC_138764.1, read as the reverse complement.
GGGACAGGAAAACTGAGGCCTGGGGGCCAAATTTGGGCTATAGGCTGGGGAAAGTCCTGCAGATTGAATAGAACACTCGTTCAGTGTTAACGTCTGAATGCAGATGCAACCAATGGGAAAAAGTGGCTGAAAGCAAGCCTTTCAAATCAATGTGCTTATTTATTTATTTTTTTTAATGAGTTTTCAGCCGTCTGGTTATCAGGTATGCACACTGAAATGATGCACACATAGCAGGTATCTGTTGCCATCCAGAGTTTTCGGATCTGCATTGGAAGGCATTTGAAAATAGCAGTTAATCTCCCAATGAGATCCTTTAATCTCATTAGCTGCTTGAGTCACTTCCTCACCTCTTTTTCCTTAGCTGCAAGCTGGGATGTCCTCTTTTGCAGCTGGTCCTCCAGGCTGCTTTCTCTCCCCCCTTCGTGGTCTTTGGACTGTTTGGTTCTGGCTGAGCTGAGTCCAGACCTGCTAGCTACAGAACAAAATGGATACTTTCACAATTCCCTGAGCTATCTGGGAATCTCAGCAGGCATCACAGCACCAATGTGCTCTCCTCTGTTTATACTTCATAGTTTAATTTTTTAAAATAAAAAAATCAGCAAAGCTGGACATCTCTCCCGAAACCTTATACTGTATTGTATAAAACATTAATGTCTCACATCGAGTGTAACAGATCTGGAGAAAAAAACCACTGAGCCTAGAGCTTGCCGATCAGAAGGTCAGTGGTTCGAATCCCCACGACAGGGTGAGCTCCTGTTGCTCAATCCCTGCTGCTGCCAACGTAGCAGTTCGAAAGCACGTCAAAGTGCAAGTAGATAAATAGGTACCGCTCCGGCAGGAAGGTAAACAGCATTTCTGTGCACTGCTCTGGTTTGCCAGAAGCTGCTTAGTCATGCTGACCACATGACCCGGAAGCTGTACGCCGGCTCCCTCAGCTAGTAAAGCGAGATAAGCGCCGCAACCCCAGAGTCGTCCGTGACTAGACCTAACGGTCAGGGGTCCCTTTACCTTTATGTAACCCAAGAAAATCTTTAATAAAAACTACTTTGAAAAACAAAAACAAAGTGGACATCAATGTTTGAGCAAAAATCATTTATTGTACAAGAAGCTTGCTCCAATAAAAGCTTGCTCCAATAGATACAGCTTCATGCCAACAGAGGAGAAAACTTCTAACAGTTTGATATATTTTTCAAGCAGCCTTTTGCAGACCAGTAACAATACACACTATGTGGAATGCTTCTATTTGTGATTCTTAATCTGAGGGCACACATAAAACTAGAGTCTAGATGGTTCTTAGAGTACCAGTCACAAAATCCCAGATGCCCAGAAGTCCCACTATTAGTTTAGATGAGTTCTTTGCATCTCATCTTCATGAACTGGACTGATTCTGCATCCCATCTGCAAATGGAAGAAACCAGAGCAGATCATAATGCAGAATGTTTGCATGAACCAATTGCTTCTCTCTTTCCACACTGCTTTTCTGTCTCCAACACTCGATTCAGTTATTCACGAACAATTCAAACAGTTGCAAAGGTGTTGCAAACAGTTGCAGACAGCATAGACTGTACTGGTGCTGTAACAACCCCTACTTAGTCTAAAGGACAAGCAGGGAACCAGCACACACTGAAACCACCTGTGCACTTATTATGGTGGGTTAGGTGCACATCCTTAAATAACTTGCCACCTTATTCTGCCAGCAGGTATTTTGGACTTGACTTGGGACTGGAAAAAATGGCCATCAGTTGCTCCAAAAGTAGATCTGTTGAAACCCTGAGCAATGCTGTCCCTTTTATGCTTTTGGTAATCAAGTAACCACGGAGTTCTGAGAAATTAAATAAAATCTCTTGATCTTTGGTAGTTTGAATCATCAAATGTGTGCACTTCACAATTTATGTTTGAGGACAGCTGGCTCCTTTGCAAGTAGGAGTTTACATGGGAGCACAAATCTCAGCTATTTTTGCAAAGATCAATGCATACAACATTTTCCTGCCTGTGCACCACATGTTCAAATGCTCCGTGTGGTATACAAGAGAAGTACATGTTATTTGCCAACATGGGAGTTGTGGTCATATGCAAAAATCCTCTTGCACAAAGCATCCTTCATGATGTCATCCCTTACTGGGCACCCTTTCAATGACACAACCTATTATTAAACATAATCAGAAAACTATTGCCACATTCAGATGTACAGCTGGCAACACCCCCTTCCTGTCCCTCTCCACAAGTGACTGTAGCAAAGGAAAACAGCTGTAAAAATTGGAGTATACAGTAATTATCTCTGTACTCTCAAATATTTACACTTTTATAGGAACCAAATCAATTATACCCAGAGGGATTTTAAATAGGGCTATTATACCATGAAGCACAATGTGTGAACGCTCTGTTTGTGGTCCTGCATGTTCACTGTTAATTTCTTTGGATCGATGTGATTTACTTACTGTGCAAATGTTTAATTGTTGCCTCCAGCTGTAGCTTATCTCTTTCTTCACTTCGCAGCTTGCCTGAAATTAACAAAACCATTCAGGAACAACACAGTTGACGCCATGCAGGGCTTTTCCTTCTCCCAAACAGCAGTATTTGCCACCAGAGGTCAGAGTTGTATTCAGGTGGGACATGCTCTAGCCCACTGAAATTGAGGGGTCAGCACTACACTGTGGTTTTGCAATTTGTAAATGTTTTGCTTTTACTGAAACTATAGGAATAAAAAATGTGTTATTGCCGCTGCTCAGATGGGGAAAACAGATCTACACATTATATACCTTGTTTGGTATTCCTCAAGCAGCTCCCAGCACAAACAGAAATAGGGTCCACGTTTCCCAAAAAGTTATTTTTTTCCTGAGGAAGTGACCTGACTTTGACTTCTTGTACATTGCCTGAATATATTTTACATGGCAGGCTGTATATGCATATTCAAAACAAAAAATAAATACCCACACGTTCAGGGAGGTATGCAGTACAATCATCCATATGACTGAATGCATACAGAGAATTGCTTGCTCACAAGCATCTCTAGCCCAGCATGTAGAAAGCTAGGACTTTTGGTAAGAAGTATCCTCAGTCTAGCTTGCAAGCTAGACATCAGACTCATCTTTCAGACAAGCAATCTGCCCATTCAGAGGAGGTACAGCTGTAAATGAGGGCTGTGCCACTTGCTTCTCACCAACATCTGAATCAGATCCTTCCCCCTAGAAATAACTGACTGAAACCTAACAGTTGACACTATACTCAAAACAGCAGGTTAGTTCTAAGAGTCATGTATTTATTTATTTTTGGAAACCTGTAACTTTTCATTTTCCTGCTCTGCCTAAGACCCAGATCAGTCAGCATCAAATCTCCTGTTTCCTCTACATACCTTCCAGTACACTGAGACACTCAATTGTGACCTTGTAGTCTTCCTGCAGATTATTAATTCTGGAATAGAGCTGGGCACGTTCAGTCTCAGAGCTCTGCAGGGCTTGGTGTAGCTGAAAGTTCTGGTTGTCGGACCACTGCAGGTAGCAAACAGCAGCAATAACAAGGAACTGGTTAGCAAAGAAATAACTAGAGAAAGGCTTGTGGGAATTCTTGTGGCGTGGTGAGGAGGAGCCACTTACCTGACATTCCAGCAGGTGAGCAGCTGCTGCTCACCAGGAGAGAGATGGGAAAAGGAGCAAGGTGGTGAGTGGGGGGACGGTGTGGTGCAAGCGCAGCAACAGGAGCCCCAAACTGGCCTCCTGTACTGGCATAATGAGTCACTGTTCTCAGCACAGCAGCTATGAACCGGACCATCAGGTTCAGGATGAGGTCTAACATGGGCCCAGGATGCTTAAAGGATCATTGTCTCCCATCCTTCATCCTGTCTGCTCCATAAGATCAAAAGGAGAGGCCATTCTCTGTGTCGCAACTAGGATATGGGTATGGCTGACAACAAGAGATAAGACCTTTTCAGGGACTGCTGCACCGACGCTTTGGAATACCATAAAATGCAGATGGCCCCTTCTCTAGTTGTTGTTTTAGGATGCTAATTTTTGGGTTTTGTGTGATGCTTTTGCCTGCTAAGCAGGGGGCTTTTCCCCCAGCTTGAACACACCTCTCTAGGCTGCTGTGGTGGGCTCTCTCTCTAAAAAAAAGGTCAACAAGTTCCTGCACCTCTTTTTCTAGAAAAAAAGCTCTGTTGCTAAGTATTATCTGAGGCCATTTTTATCAGTGATCTCTGTTTCTGTTTTTAATGTATTGTGATTTTTAATGGTTGTAAGCTGTCCTGAGAGGTGCATGGGCATTAAAAGGGCAGGACAGGGGTAATATAAGTTGAGCCGTAAATATGTATAACAACTATCCATTGCGCATATTCGGGCCTCAAGCACATAATCTGCCTGTGAATAGAGAATTATGCACCTTTCCCAGTCATTATACATAGTCACCAACAGGTCTTCAGAAATGTACATATTGTTTTATATGTAGATTATATTTTCCAATAAAATATCAATATTGATTTTTTTAAAAAAACACACACATATCAACTGAAATTTGTACAGTCTCCATTCATTACGCATGCTATCAACAGGCCCTGGGAAATATGCATATCTGCACTGAATTTTGTACATTCTCCAGCCAACACGTATAATCCCCAGCAGGCTTTGGGGAATGTGCATTTCTCAGCAACAATTTGTTCATTCTCTGGCCATGAGTCACCCTCTCAAGAATCCTGTGATGTTAGCTATTATTATTCCCATTTTAAATTCTGACTTTGAGAACTGATTGCCAGACTTGCTGCTGTGCAAGGGAAGGTGGTCTCACAGAAGGACAAGGAAGCTACCTGAAGTTTGTTCTCCAGGACATGAAGATTGTTTTCCAGTTCAATGTGCTTGTCAGTCAGCTGGCTCCAGTCTTCGTTTAATGTGTTGTAGTGTTCTTTCCAGAGGGCACAGTCTTCTTCTGCAACGGCTAGGGCTCTCTAGGAAGAACATGGTCACATGTAAGGGGGAAAGTCAACAAGCATGCCTTTTCGAGAGCGACAAAGGGAGCAGGTGGCGTGGATAAAGCAAGCTATGATCTCCATGAATTGGGATTGGAACTCAAGAGGTCAGCTGTGTCAGGTGGCAGGACTAGAGCCAACAGGTGGAAATGGCACGGAAACAAAACTCCCTAACAGTGTCCCAGGAGGAGCTGGGCTCTCTTTGTTGAGGGAATTTAAGAGGTTAGGAGGCTCTCAGGCATGCTGTAGTTCCAGGCTAGCTGAGGGTCTAAGGGCCACACTGTCTCATTCTGGCCTCGCCACAGGCCATAGGTCAGGAGTGGGGGTGGCCACAAAGTGTATGTGGTTAACTCACAGTCTTGTACATACATGCACAGAGCACAAGTCTCTCTCACACAGAGGCAGGCACAGAGCTCCTCTTCTGATTGATACAGATCAACAGAGGAGCAGGGGAAAGCTTTCCTTCCCATCTTAGCACTGGTCAGGGCCCATCCTAACACCACAATATCATTGGCCACAGATTCCGCTACTGCAGGCAAAATTGGTGGCTGTATCTCCATACTAGCCCACAGGCCTCCAGTTAACCACCCCTAATGTAGGAGTGCATTGAGCAGGGACTTGGGCTAAATTAGCTCCATGATTCTGTGATTCAACCTGGTGTAGATGGAAAACACCACATTCATTATAACACAATGGAACTTCCCTTCCATCGCTTCTGCCCCTCCCAAAAAAATGTTCCTGGGGTTTTCCAAGAGGGCAGAGAAGTTCTGTCATGCAACTCAATTTTCGTCTTCTTTCTGTCTGCATTTATTTGCTTGTGTCACAATAACTGATCTGTCCCTGAGATTTATGGATGTGGATACCTTAGGCTAACCTTAATCCTCTCCCCACTGCTGTTTTCCTTCAAGATGTGTGCTATTAAAGGGAGCTTCAGGCATTTGCTATTTTCAAATTTACTTCCAGAAATACTATCTGGCAACCTCAGAAGCAAGAGGGGAATCATCATCACCAGACACATTGCCCCCACTTCTCTGCAGCAAAGCAGCAGTTGATATTTCTGCCTGAAGGAGGGCTGAATGAAACAAAAGCTCAAACATTTCAGTCAACAGATCTTGCTCCACTAGCAATCTTCTATTTTATGCCATATAGCTTTCCATATGGTGCCATCTAGTGGGGATGTGAAGGGCCAATCCAGATAATACATTTAATATTTGATCACATTTATGTATCCTTCATTTTTCCCCAAAACAAATAGCCCAAGCAGGTCCCCAAAGTGGACTAGGACAATGTGGAGGAAGGAAGCAAAGTCTTCCCTTATACCAAAGGTAGCCAATGTGGTTCCCTCATATATTTTTTTCTTGGACTGTAACTCCCATCAGCCAATCATGAGAAATGGTAGAGAGTGATGGGAGTTGTAGTCCAAAAAATAAAAATCTGGAGGGAACCACATTACAATCCCTGCTCTATATGATACTTTACCAATGAAAAATTACCCTCTAAAAGTGCTGTAGAAAATAGCTGCTCCAAAGGGCAAGAGGGATGAGGCCTTTTTCTCTTTCTGAGATGTTGCATGAGGAATAGGTTAACATTCCTCCCCATGTGGCTGCTGGACAACCAGTTTTCAAAGACATAAAATAAAAGGTCTGCAATGTGGCCAGTCACTGTCCACATGTGTGTTTGTGTTAGTTATTATGTCGGGCCTATTTGGGATCTGTAGAATACTGAAGCTTTGCTGAAAATTAATTCAAATGATTGATAAATGGATTCATTTATTAATGTGGGATTTTATTTAGAGCTTTTCTCTCCTTTGTGCAGTATTGTAGACTGCTAACAGAACATTTAAAAATAAGTACTGTAAGATGCCTTGGTTGTGTTCACAGTCCTGTTTACTGTGCACACATCATTCCAAACACTGGGTTTTTAATCCATGTTCACACCAAGTTATCCAAAATGCATTTGCATCCTGTACAGTGGTACCTCGGAAGTCGAACAGAATCCATTCTGGAAGTCCATTCAGCTTCCAAAATGTTTGGGCTTGTAGCGTTCAGGAACCAAAACATTTGACTTGCAAGGCGTTCGGGATCCAAGGTATGACTGTACCTTGTTTAAAAAATGCTGGTGTTTGATGCATTGTTTCTCAAACCAGATTCACAATGACTGGAGTCCTTAAGCCTATGAAATACATCCGAAAACCCAAACAACTTAAGTACACTCTAAGGAGGTAATACGAACACACCCCTTGTTGGAGCTTTAGGCAGAGAAAAAGTAGCAGAGGTGAGATCTGAGCCAGAGAATGCCTGATTGGCTCAAGTCTTTTAGTAAGCATACTGCACCAGCTTAATACTTTCTGAAGGTACATAATTAACCACCCACCACAGAAAGACATGTGGCTGCTTTGCAGAATTGTTACACGTTACCTGAAATAACCCCCTTGTACATGGCGTGGGGTAATAACATGCTTAGCAGGGTAAAGGAGAGCCTGTGGAAGTTGGTGTAGTGAAGGCAGGCAAAATCCCCACCATGCTCTTTCAATTGAGCAATGTGGTTAAGGTTATGCTTCAGGCAGACCTGACCACAATGATGCAGCCAAGTGGTTATTGTCAGCAACTGTGCTCCAAAAACACACCTCTCACATTGCTCTGGAGCTTCAGCCTTGTACTGAATGCACAACAAAATTCCCGCATGTATGTAAAGATGGAGCATGTTGTGTAAATTGCTGCCCAATCCTGTCCTTGTTCCAGGCTGAAATTCCACACCTACCTGGGCATTCTGGAGCTGCCCTTCCACCTGCAGTTTCTCCTCAAGGAGTTTCTGAAGAGACTCTTTCGCTTTCAGCTCATAGTTCTGCTTTTGATCTTCCATCTCCAGCAGAATCCTCTTTAAGCTCCACTTTGAGTGACTCTAAACAAACAAATGGAGAACTGAAGAATGATGCCCAATTTAAAAATATTAAAACCAATACAACCCATAGTTCACCAAAGTAGACAACATGCCCTGGAATTTTATCACACTGGGCAATTATTAAACCCATTTGCTATAAAATGTGGATGTGCACACACTCCCATTTACGCCGCCATTAAGAAGCAGAGGTTCTCCGTTTAATTGGATCTTTAATTGGTTTTAAAGTACAGTGGACCCTCGAGTTACGTACCACTCTGGATACATAACTTTCGGGTTGTGAATGCGGCAAACCCAGAACTGTATACTTCCGGGTTTTGCCACACACACATATGTAGAAGTGCTCTGTGTGCCGCACGCATGTGCAGAAACACTCTGTGCGCTGTCTGCGTGCAGAAGCAGCGCCTCCAATTACGGACTTTTCAGGTTAAGTACAGAACCCCGGTGTGAATTTAATTCGTATCCGGAGGGTTCACTATCCCAGCACATGATGGAAAAGGGTTGCAACATCATACTGCGGAATATACCAAAGGTATATTCAAAGGTTTGAATTGAGATAAGATTTTCTTTGGCCTGAGACGGTTGGGGAGAGGGAAACCCATGGTTTGTTTATTCTAAGCTTCTTTTATATATTATATATTCTTTCATATGATTCAGCAACCCTCTCCAGAATATAATATAATATATTTATAAGTGAGGAAGGGACATTGGAGTAATACTGATATTAACAAGGAAAAATGGAAACCGTGTGTGATCTGAAATGAAGGAGGGCGAGGGGAAGCTCAAGTATGACTATGTTGGAAAGACCATGTAATTCCCCTTACCTCCATTTAAAAACAATAGACAAGGAAAAAGAGACTGATATTTGTGTGTGCTACTGACAGAATATAATCTAAGATAAAGTTTAATTGGGCCATAAATCTCTTGCTGGAAGGAAAAGAATTTGGGGGCTATGATTAGAATGCCACAGAGATTGGAAAGTTGGAAAGGAGATTTGCGACATGTTTTGCTAATGATACAGAATTGTTTCGAGCAGACTGTTGCCTGTTCTGAGACATCAAAGCAAGGGAAGGAGAGATAAGAGCTCTGAGAAACTTCAAGATTCAGTTCCGCCCCAAGCCATGATGGGAGAAAACAACAGCTAGGAAGTGAAAGAGACAACACCATATATGGACAGAAGGAATCTCCAAGGACATAACAGTTTTCACACACAGGGCAGAATAAAAGATAATAGTTTGAGTTCCTCACTTGAAGTTTTATAAATTTATATATTGTAACATCACGAATGGAAATCATTAATTATATAGTAGCTGTTGACTAAGGGATTATTATAATAAGTGAAATGTAACTGTCATTAATTAAGATTATGGAAAGCAGTGATATAAGATCGGAAATGCACCCAAACCACCATGCGGGGAGCCACTTTAACAAAAATGTATTAATTGGAAGTTGATTGGTATTTTGATAATTGTATTGTTATAATTTGGCTATTATTGGGGGTATATTGTAAAACAAATTTTTAAAAAGGGGGGGAGAGAAAAAAAGGTTGCCCACTTGTGTTCTAGAGCATAGCAATGTTATACTGTTTTTAACATTTGATTGGGAGCTGCCCAGAGTGGCTGGGGAAACTCAGCCAGATGGGTGTGGTATAAATAATAAATTATTATTATTAATTATTATTTATTATTATTATTATTTCAACAGAGTTGTAATCTCCATGAGGGAGTCAAGTAGGTCACGCCCAAGCACTCATCTCTGAAACACAGAGCAGCCCCAAGAATGCAAAGACTGGCCACTCCTGGCATAATTATGAAAATTCTCTCAGAGGAGAGAAACAGTCCTTCTTTTCTGAGCCAAAGATGATTACATTATATTATAATAATTATATATTTATTTATACCCCACTTTCCCCCCTGACAGGGACTCAATGAGGCTGACATATAAAACAGGAACAGCTAAAAACATTTTTAATTTTTTTAAAAAACAACAACCACCAAACATTTATAGAATTGAAACAATGTTAAAACTATTAAGAATATGTTACCTGGGTGCAAGTCTGCAATTGATTCTCCAGGGCACTCAGCCTGCACTTGAGTTTGTCTTCATTTAGCTGACCCTAAGAGCAGGGCAGGGGAAAGGTTGGAATTTTACATCCTCAACTTCCAAAGATTTGTCTAACAAACAAAAGAAAAAGAAAAAGAACCCACGTCCCCATATCCCTGTGCCCTGGTTCACTCATGTTTTCCAGAGTTGTTGTTGTTGTTGTTGTTGTTTTGCAAAATATGAGCAATTCAACTGAAATAATGGCAGTCTGGAAATGCCTCTCATCTCCAGCACTCCCTAGTTATTTGTATCTATGCATCTTATCACTGTCTTATTGAGAGTGACTTGGTGCATCACAGAACAGGGTTCCTGGACCTTTCGTAGTTGGGTGGAAGCCATCTCTTGTGCTGAGGAGAACATTTCAATAGGTGCTGCTTTCCTCACCACTGCAGAGCTCTGTCATGACAAGGCGTACCTTCCAGAATCTCCTCTTCTAGACACCTACCTAGCAAAGTACTGCACACCAAACCTGAGTGGGGCATTTCTTAATATGCATGCGATTAAGCACAAAAACGGTGGCTCAGATCCCTAGGAAATGCCTCTGTGCATTAATCCAATGTGCAAAATGGCTGAAAATCTGCTTTCCAAAGAGCAATGCTTAAAATTAATGGAGCTGGGACTTCCGGTTCCGGTCGCGGACGGCGAGGAAGCGCGGAAAGCCACGCTAAGGGTTTTCCGAGTATCTGGGAGATAAGGGGGTGTCGCAAGGGCACTGCGCCCCCCAAAAAAGCGAAAGCCCAGGGGGGGAACCCCTGGGGGAAGGTTTCCCGGCGGCGCAGAGCGGCTTTTTACATCCGTGGGTCCTCCCCCCTTCGGTGGAGAGGAGAGACAGGGCGGAGCCGCAGGCGCATAATAGGGAAGCACCGTCTCCGAGCTACGATGCCTCAAGCTTCCACCGAAAAAGGCGACGAACCACCACAAGCTTAAAAACGGAATCCTCATCGTTGCTGGACTCAAAATAACAGTGAAGAGAAGGAGTATAGATGGGTGAGTCCGGGTAGTAATTGTTTTTTTTATATGGTCCCCACCCGACGGAGAGCAAAAATGGCGCAGGCTCAGAGAACCGCAGTTAGTAAGAAAGCAGAATAACTCACAACAACCGAACTGTGTATGCTCAGAAGGAGGAGGGTTATTTTTTCTTTCCATTGACTAAACTAAATGAACGAACTGAACTTTCGTTTATAGAAAGTTTAAAGACTGTTTGCCTAAGTGACGTGCATCTTCGTTAGGAATTTGGCGTGGACTTACGAACGGATATATTCGGACGTTTATTTCGGAATATTGCTTTAGTTTTGTTTTCTTCGGTGACTTTTTACTGGCAGTCTAGTGGGCATATACAGCAGTCAACGGAATAAACTTAAGAGGACAGGAGAAGTCCAGAAGGGGGAAGAGACAAACTTAACATGGTCACCCCCTGAAGAGACTTACTGCTGAGAGTTTGCAAGGATTATTGACTAAGGACTGCCTCCGCTTTCCTTCTTCACTTACTTAAGATATATGGGACTTTTTGGGCCGATGTAAGAGCGTGCTGTACGATATAAAGGAAGTTAAAGACGGATAACTATTTGTATTAGACGCAACAAACCCCCCCCCATCCCCTGGTGATTTAGAGTGATTGTTACCTATGGTTTTTTGTACACCTGTTTATACCCCCCCATTTGTTTGGTCTCTACCCTCCCCCCCCCAGCTAACCCAGTAATAGCTCAGCTCTCTGCACAACTATTGCCATATCTCTTTACCTGCCTCCCTTATTGACTTCTCTTTTACTTATCTTGTAAAGCTTACATAAATAACCCATTTGCCCCCCCACCCTTTTGCCTCCCCATACTTACCTCTCGGACAACCCCCCTGATATTTTGGTACCCCGAAGATATGGGGCTTTGTTAAGCTCTGGGTACTTCGTTTGGGAATATGTTGGGATTTTGATGGCACTGTTCTGTGCAACTAAACAGCCTATTTGGGACGGACGCATAGAGGGGAATAAGGAGATTGTGAGCCCATAAAGGGAGAGAATTAGCCTTGAAAAGCCTAACGAATAATCAGGATTAAAAATGCAGGGGAAGAATGGGAAAAGGGGAGGAGGAACACCAGGTGAAAGGAAAATATCTAGACAGGAAGAAATTAAAGATCTGGATTTTTTGTGGTTAAAAATCAAGGAGGAGCTTAAGCAGAACGAAAATAGTATAGAAAATAAATTAGAGGAAATGCAAGAGAGGATAGACAAAAGAATAGAGGGAGCCATAGGAGAGCTTGGAAAGAAAGTCCAAGAGCTAACGGTTAAAGCAAAGACATTTGAGGAATCTAACAAAAAAATTCAAAAAGATATGAGAGAACAGAAAAGGGAGACAGAGAAAATGAAGGAGGAGATGCGAGAGCTGAACAAATCACAGGAGCAGATATGGGACAATATAGCGATGACTGAACTGCGACAAAGACAAATGCACTTAAAATTTAGAGGTATAGAGGAAGAAACGAAAGAGAACATTAAAGAAAAAATAATCTCCGAATTAGCAAACTGGTTAGAGATTAAAGAAGAGGAAGTCGCGTACACGATAGAAAACGCCTTTAGGATTAAAATGAGAACACACCAGAACAAAACCAGGAAACCCATAGGGGATTGCCTAGTGATGTTTAACTCAATAGGAATGAGGAACTTGATACTTAAAACAAGTTACCATAAAAAACTAATAATAGGCGGTAGACCAATAATTGTCCTGAAAGAGATCCCGGTCAGGTTATTACGTAAGAGGGAAGGTTATAGACACATAATAGGTGTCCTGAGAAGGAACAACATTCAATATAGATGGGAATTCCCTGAGGGAATCGCCTTCTTTTTTAAGGACAAGAGATTTAAACTGACCAGCTCACTAGAGGTAGAGAAGTTCCTGAGAAGATACGAGAAGGAGCTTACCAAAAAGGAAAATGGAATATCAGATAGGAAGGATGTTAGGGAGGGAGGAGGTGGGGGAGGGGGGAGGGTGAGGTTACAGAGAGGGGAGGGGGAGGGAGAAGGAGAGGAGGAGGAGGGGGAAAGTATAGCGGAAGGGGAAGAAACAGAGGAAGAGGAAGAAACAAAGAACTGAAAATCGGATATAAACGCTACGCTTTCCTAAATAATGTCTTTAACTTTTTTAACATGGAATGTTAACGGTCTAAATGAGAAAGCAAAAAGAAATAAAATAGTGAAAGTTTTGAAAAATAAAAAATGTGATGTGGTGTGCTGCCAGGAGACCCACGTGGCCAAAAAACACAAACATATATTGATTAATAAAAAGCTGGGAAAGGAGTTTATTAACTCAGAGGTGAATAAAAAGAGAGGGTTGGTCATCTATGTTAAAGAGAAATTGGAACCTAAAATAATATGTAAAGATGAGGAAGGGAGGATCCTAGGGATCCAAATTACCCACCAAGGGGAAAGATTCAATGTAGTATCGATATATGCCCCCAATACAAACAAAACTGAGTTCTTTAAAAAACTGGAACAAATAATATTAGAATTAGAAAATTATAAACAAATTTTACTAGGGGACTTGAATGGAGTCCCGGAACCAAATATTGACAGAAGTGAAAAAAGAAGGAAAGGGAAGCAGGGGAAACTTACAAAAACCTTTGACGATCTCCAAGAAAATTTAGATTTAGTAGACATTTGGAGATATAAAAACCCTACAGGGAAACAGTTTACCCATTTCTCTGGAGTACACCAGAGCTGGGGTAGAATAGACCAGATCTGGGTCTCCAGGGAGCTTTTGCTGAGAACGGGGAGGTGTACAATAGAGCCCAGAACACTATCGGACCATAATCCAATTTTTTTGGAAATAAAAGGCACCGCACCAGGCCCATACAGATGGAGAATGAACGATTATTTACTGGAACAGGATGAGATTACTGATAAGGCAAAGAAGGTTCTGAAAGAATATTTTGACCATAACCTGCATAAAGAAACTAAAATTAATGTGGTTTGGGATGCCAGTAAAGCAGTCCTTAGAGGCTTTTTGATCCAACAGAACAAATATAGGAAGAACTTGAGAGAAGCAAAGAAGGAAGAGTTAGTTAAGCAATTAAAAGAAGTAGAGAACAAATTAATAACAAACCCTGGGGATGAGAGGCATAACCAAATCTATAAATTACTACAAACCCAATACTCAACACTGCTGAACCATGAAATAGAGTGGGGAATAAAGACGATGAAACAAAGGTACTTCGAATCAGCAAATAAGACCGGTAAGCTGCTAGCGTGGCAATTGAGGAAAAAGCAAAAGCAAAAGGTGATTAACAAAATTAAATTTGAAGATCAAATAATAGAGGATCCCAGTGAGATTAAGGGAAAGTTCCTCCAATACTATGAAAACCTGTACAAAAAGAAAGAGGCAGAAGATACAAATGAGATAGGAAGGTACTTGGAAAGGAATGGGAAAGAAGATCTGTCAGATGAGGAAAAGATAGTGTTAAACGAACCAGTAACTTTGGAAGAGGTCAGGGATGCAATCAAGAAAATGAAACCCGGAAAAGCCCCTGGCCCAGATGGCCTGTCTCAAAAATATTACAAAACCCTAGAGGAACATCTGATCCCGGTACTCTGTAGTGTAATTAATAACATCCTCCAAGGAGGGGAAATACCCGACTCGTGGAGAGAGGCACATATCACATTAATACCCAAAGCAGATTCAGATACACTTAACATATCAAATTACAGACCTATATCACTGCTCAACAATGACTATAAGATCTTTGCAGGAATAATGGCAAATAGATTAAAGAAATATCTGAATAGAGCAATCCATAAAGACCAAGCCGGATTCTTGCCTGGCAGGCAGATAAAGGAGAATGTGAGGCATGTAGTTAATATAATCGAATATCTGGATCTCAGGATTGATATCCCTGCCGCCCTAATTTTTATAGATGCCGAAAAGGCCTTCGATAATGTATCCTGGCAATTCCTCATTAAATGTATGGAGAGGGTAGGAATAAGAGGGCCATTCTTAGAAGGTATCAGAGCAATCTACTCAAACCAAAGAGCGAAACTTATCATTAACGGCAACTTAACAAACTCATTTAAGATCACAAAGGGTACAAGGCAGGGGTGCCCATTGTCACCCCTGTTATTTATTATGGTCTTGGAGGTTATACTGAATAAGATTAGAGGAACTTCGGAAATAAGAGGAATTAAGATAGGCAAAAAAGAATATAAAGTCAAGGCTTATGCCGACGATCTTGTAATATCAATAGAAGAACCTTTAGAGAGGATAAATACAATCATTGATGTAATGGAGGAATTTGGGAGGTTATCTGGGTTTAAATTGAACAAAATTAAAACAAAAATGTTGGTTAAGAACTTAGACGAACAATCAAAAAACAAAATTGAATTAGAATCTGGGATAAAGATATCAAAAAAGGTTAAGTATTTGGGTATTTGGCTTTCAACGAAAAATATAAACTTGGTGGAGGACAACTACAATAGAACGTGGAGAGAATGCAAAAGAGATTTAGACAGTTGGAGTAGATTACACCTCTCTTGGGAGGGGAGAATGGCCGCCATCAAGATGAACATCCTCCCCAAAATGATATTCCTATTTCAAAATATCCCGGTAATCAGGGGCACAACAATGTTCAAGAACTGGCAGAGGACCCTTTCCAGATTCATCTGGCAGGGTAAAAGGGCCAGAATCAAATACAAGTTGCTCACTGATAAAAGAGATAGAGGCGGGTTTGCGCTCCCAAATTTACAACTATATTATGAAGCCTCGTGTTTATGCTGGGTGAAGGAATGGATAGTTTTGGACAATACCGACCTGCTGGACTTGGAGGGTTTTAATGCTAGATTTGGTTGGCATGCCTACCTATGGCAAGATAAGGGAAGAGTGCACAAAGGGTTTTCTAATCACATCATAAGAGGAGCGCTGTTGGAAGTGTGGAATAGATGTAAGAACTTGGTAGAAAAAGATACCCCGCTATGGCTGTCACCCGTAGATATTCTAGTAAACAAAAAAGTGAATATGGAAGGTAGAAGATGGACTTATGCTGAACTCTTGAAAAGATCTGAGAAAGGATGGGAAATTAGACCCTACGAAGAGTTAAAAGATAAACTAACGGGGTGGATACAATTCCACCAAATTAATTCTTTATGGAATGAACATAAAAAAGCTGGAATGAGTAAAA
This sequence comes from Podarcis vaucheri, assembly GCF_965113315.1. NCBI lineage: Eukaryota > Metazoa > Chordata > Lepidosauria > Squamata > Lacertidae > Podarcis > Podarcis vaucheri. The sequence continues at coordinate 69,402,283 of NC_138764.1, read as the reverse complement.
ACAAATCCAAATTCCAGTTAGAAATAATAGAAGGGAAGTCTAAACTCCTAACTAAAATGTATAACCAACTATTAGATTGGGATACTATGGATGAGGAAGTCAAAGAGGTCATGATCAAGTGGGCTATAGACATAGGACATCCTTTAGAATATGAAAAATGGAAAAAATTATGGACCAAGGATATGAAATTCTCAGCATGTGTCGGGCTCCGAGAAAACATGGAAAAGATGATGTACCGTTGGTACATCACCCCAACAAAATTAGCTAAAATGTATAAAACCGGAGATAAGACCTGTTGGAAATGTAAGAAGAAAGAGGGAGACTTCTTTCATATGTGGTGGTCCTGTGATGAAGTAAAGAAGTTCTGGGGCTCCGTTTATGATGAACTAAAAAAGATGCTAAAGTATACTTTCCCAAAAATACCCGAGGCATTCCTTCTGGGAATGGTGGGCAGTGAGATCAATAAAGAAGACCAAACCCTATTCCAATATGCAACAGTAGCCGCTAGGGTACTGCTAGCGCAGAATTGGAAAAAACCCAGCATTCCAACAATTATGACTGGCAAACCAAACTAATTGAATATATTGACTTAGCAATAATGACGCAGAAGATTAGGCATCAGAAAAATACTAAATTTATTAATGATTGGAATAAATTTTTTTCATACATGGAGATGACGTTAGGAAACACCAAAATCACAGTAGGTATAATTTAAAAACCGCGAGGTTGAACACGACGATTAGTAAAAGATGCTGCTGTAAATATTGTTGAGATAGAGGTCTCGTCGTGGTGGTGGGAAGTCAAAGAACGTAAATATTGTATATTGATTCCGAATTATTTTACTATCCTTGTTTTTTATGTGTTTTGTTCTATTATGTATATGTTCTTTTTTAGACGTTGGATTATAATAAAAATTTTAAAATTAAAAAAATAAAAATAAAATTAATGGAGCTGGTGCCTAGGGCAGCACCCCTTGAAACACCAAGGAAAGGGGATTTTAGGTACTTGAGTCTCTTAAGGCATGGTAACAAACTAGTGCTTCCACTTGTGTCCAAAATAGGCTAACAACACCTACAAAGAGGTACTATGTTGCAGCAGACTTTCAGTAACACCACACGATCCTAAGGCAACAGAGAGACATCACATTAACAGGGCATGTCCGCACTGGAGAATTATCTAGCTGTTAATCCACTTCTTCCCTCATTCAAATTAGATCACATGTGTATGAGGAACAACTTTGGTCTTTCCTGTTCATACCAGTAGGTGTTCCCTTTTGTGTTTGTCCCCATCTTCCAGACTGCTGAATCTATTATTGCAAATTCTATTATGCCTATTAGGCACAGACAGGGCATGCACAGATAGCTGTGTGCACAACTTGGGGGCTGTTTTTAAATCTCCCTGTCCAGGAAGTGTGCAATAGCACACAGTCAAGGAACCGTAAATTCTCAGCACCCAATTTTCACGTGGTTTGCTTGTATAGTTTTCCGATTTTGTGCAAATCTGAGAGATATGGAAGGCTATGCTTTTCCATTCAAGAGCACCCCAGAAATAATTGCCTGCATAGCTGGAAAATAAAATAAAAAAATCATCAATTCTCAGCACACACACTTTTAAGATTAATGGTGCTGCTCAATATCTGGTGTGTAAATATTTAATGCTGTTTGCTTGTGCAGTTTTCTGGTTTTGTGCAAATCTGAGGGAAAGAAAAGAAAAGAAAAGAAAAGAGAAGAGCATGTGGTCCCTTCAGGAGTGTGCTGGACATAGTTATGAGTATCACTGGGAAATAAATTAAAGGATGCTACAGGACACTAGCCTATAGTTTCCCAGAGGAGCCACATAGCCATTTCCAAATCAGATTTATTTCTCTTCTCTTATTTGGAAACAAAGGGATGAAAGCTTCCCCTCACTTACACACCTGATCCTGACTCTGTGCCAACTGCTTATTTCTTTAAAAATCAAACATGGCAGAGCAAACTACAAGACACGCATCACGTCAAGTTTGCTCCTTAGACATTTTGAGGCACTGAAAATGTTAGATGCCACCTACGGTTTTAAAGAGGCTCTTATTTTTTAATTAATTCATCTCTCATCTGACATTTGCCGTGCCAAATCTCAAAGCTTCCTATCTGTGTTTGTTTTTGAAATCCCAGCAGCAGCCTATTTGTTCCTCTCCAGAGGTAAGCTGTGAAGGCAAAGGCTGCAGTGGAAAACTATTTTCTACAACATCACCGCTGAGAGGTGAAGTGCAAACCCACCTGTTGCTAAGCTGAGGTTTCAGAGACACTTCCTGCCAGCGAGGGTGTCAAGCTATTTTTTCCTCACTCCTCTTGAAGCTTGACTGAAGTCTTTCACAGAGGAAGTCTCAAACCACAGAAGCATCAAACTGTACATATTCTTTGGCATTTCTCTTCTCTCAGAGCTCTTGCTGGTCTTATTTTTGGGCAAACTACTTTGCATTGCTTTTCTTTTTTTAAACTGCCTGCAGCATTTTAAGGGCTTAACTTTCAATGCTGCCTACCTGTGAAAAGCTGTTTAGGCTGTAGAGAGGACATAACATTTTGTGGGGTTTGGGGGCAGTACAGTAAGACCATCCTTGCTGACAACCCAAACACATTTCTTCCATCCCATAAAAGGATGCACTTTTACTGGTCTGGGGGTTTTTCAATATGATCCCTGCTGAATTCACAAAAACTTGATTCCTCCTCACAAAAGAGCGATAAAGCCTGTCAGTATGGCTCCTATAGGCACCTATTTGCAAGTGGCCTATGATATTACCGCAGAAAAAACACATGCACTACAATAGCCCAGTACAGAAATGGCCTGCTATTTAAAGATTGTTTCCTTGTTTTGGTAAATCATTTCCCCCTTGCCTTTACAGAGTGAGTTCCCACTTCTAGTAGACCTACTAACACTGACCTAAAATTTAAAAACTTGATATAAAATGAGCACAAATGTTTTTCCGCCCTCTGCCCCACATGAAGGCACTCTACCGTGGAGCTAAGACTCCTACTCTCTGGTTATCTAGTCTGATCATAGTGAAACAGGGACTGGAGTCACTAAAGTGATACTGGGCAAAATCACTCTCAGAATGTGATACTTCTCTGAAATACTGCAGTGCCAGTGAAAGGCCCCAGGTCTGCTACAATCTCCTTTTTTGTGAGCCTTGTTTACACACTTTGGACAAATGTGGTGGCACATGAAGCACTTGATTGGACAGACTTACACAAGTCTCAAGCACTTAAAAAGCATTTTCTAATTTTCAGGGTGCTAACTCCACCACCTTGAATCATGGTAATAAAAATTGGGGTTTTTTAAAAATTAAGTTTTTCAAACAGAATAAAAGCCAGGTAAGAAGGAAGCAGAGAAGGTGGGATAGGAAGGAATAAACCACAATCCTGATATTCTGTCAGCTTGAACCATGCTTATAGTTTCTAAGTCCATAGCTTTTATCTGAAACACCTGATGCTTTTATGCATTTCGAACTTTGTTCTATGTAAAGCAGATAAGTCGTTTTTGCACACAGGGTCAAGTTGAGCATTGGTGCATATGAGTGCATGGCTAAATCTTAAGCGTACTTACCAGGAAATGTTCAACTCATATTTGGAATGTGGTACCTTTCTTGTCCCTCTTGTAGATGCCTAAAAAGGGAGATTCTGACAAGCACACCTTGTCACAACAGAGCACTGCACCTACTGAAATTGTGTCTTCTGCACAAGGAATGACCTGGGCCTAAGAATGAAAGGTCCAGGAACCATGTTCACTGATGCTTCTGATCTTTCTGGGTAAGATAGTGATAACATGTGTAGGTGCCTTGTCCTTACTCCTCTACCTCCTGGTAAACAGCAGCATTACGGCAAATCAAAGATCAGGTGAATGTCACCACCCCACCCTGTCACCTGCTATAGATAATCTCAGCACGGCTAATCAGTACCTTCCAAGACTTCTCTGCTGCTTGCAGCAACGTGGCAAAAAGTTCCTGTAAGATGGCCATCTTCTGCTTCAGCAGTAGCTCCCGATGAAGTGCCTCCTGAAAAAAGGAAAGGAGGAATCAGGCTCAGCAATGTGTGCAAAAGGTGTACTTATTCCCCAATGCATCCACACTATACATTTAAAGCACATGGCTTCCCCCAGAGAATCCCGGGAACTATAGTTTGCCCCCAACAGAGCTATAATTCCCAGCATCTTTCACAAACAACAGTTCCCAGGATTCCTTGGGGGAAGTCGTGTGCTTTAAATATATGCTGTGGATGTCACACCCATCTGCTGTGTCAGTAATGAGGTTTCCCTTAATCTCCCAGTAGAAATTGCTCCCAGGCTGGTTCAGAACAGCTTGACTGCTTCACACAAAAGAGGCACCCTGCACTGCCAAATCTCTTCTGGGGTTCTGATTCTGCACATGCTCTCACACCAGCTTCCCGTAAGCTGGCTATCAACCTGCATTTGTTGACCCCATTGCTCGCAAGGGGCCACCTTTAAACCGCAACTCTTCCCCTCTATCTTCTTCACTTATCTGTGCCTGAGATGCCATTTCCTGCACACCACTATTATCATTCCTGTTAGGCTTTCAGAAGGAAATCCTAGCGTTGCGTTAAGATCAGACTGCTGGTCCCTCTAGCTTGCCCTTTCCAATGACTGTCAGAAGCTTTCTAGTTACAGATAGGTAGCCGTGTTGGTCTGCCATAGTCAAAATAAAAAAATTCCTTCCAGTAGCACCTTAAAGACCAACTAAGTTAGTTCTTGGTATGAGCTTTCGTGTGCATGCACACTTCTTCAGATACACAGAAGCTTTCTAGGTTTTCAGACCTTTCCCCACCTCCAAGGACTAAGGCTGCTGCTCAACAGAGCAACTCATAGACTTCAATCCTATTCAAGCTCGCAGGTGAGTAAGTCCCAATGAACTCAAGTGGGTTCACTTTTGAGTAGATACATACACAATCATACTGCTCAGCAATAAATTGGATGGCATTGTAATGACTGCTTGATGAAACTTGTGCAAAACTGCAGATTATTATTATTATTATTATTAAAAAATGTGGTTTTGCACTAGCAGAAAGCACTTACTTGCAACTAAAGGTAAAGGGACCCCTGACTGTTAGGTTGTGATCGACTCTGGGGTTGCGGCGTTCATCTCACTTTACTGGCCAAGGGAGCCGGTGTACAGCTTCTGGGTCATGTGGCCAGCATGACTAAGCCGCTTCTGGCGAACCAGAGCAGCACATGGAAACGCCATTTACCTTCCCGCCGGAGCAGTACCTATTTATCTACTTGCACTTTGACTTGCTTTCAACCTGCTAGGTTGGCAGGAGCAGGGACCGACCAATGGGAGCTTACCCCGTCGCGGGGATTCAAACCACCGACCTTCTGATTGGCAAGCCCTGGGCTCTGTGGTTTAGACCACAGCACCACCTGCGTCCCCTCGCAACTAGTTATTGCTAATCCACCCCTGCAACTCTCCATGTACTACAGCTTCCTATGTCCTCTACAAAGATGCTTCTGATGGTAGGGGGACCTTCTGGAACAGCAAGGATATGGCAAGGAGTGATGCAGTAGGCAGGGAGAAGTTGGCTTTGCATGAATAGAACCTGAGGACTTTCCAGGAGTTCAGCCTCACCTCACCTAAAGATGCTAGGGATTGAACCAGGGATGTACTGTAGGCAAAGCAATTAATTTCATTTTAAATAATTTAAACTTTCTTTTTTAAACCTGCTGCTTGATTCACATGGGGTGGGATTATTATTTTTAAAAAAAATACTTTAAAAGATTATTAATCCATTAATCTAACTGTCTGTTTTTATACTAAACACTATTGGTAATCCAAATGTCCAGGAAAATGGGTAGCAGCCTTTACCTAGTGAAAATATGCACAAGGCCTAAAGCCACACGCTAACTTTTCTCCATTAGTATTGCCTTCAAGGTGTCTGCTAAGGCACCAAATGTGAGGAAATGTTTGACTCTAAATAATGCTTTTGTCAAGCCTCTGAGAGCAAAATCTGAGGTAATTTTCCCAATTGGTGCATGTCTCATTTACAGTTATGGTCCTATCTGAAGGACAGAAGTCCTTTCAGAAGAAACAAAAAAGTCCTGGCACAACTCTTCTTGAAAAATGTTCTGATTTAGTGTTAATTACTCACCTTGAGGTAGTTAGAAAGTTGAATAATCTCCTGAAATAAATGGATTTAAAGTTCTGCTTGAGTTGAACATGGAAGTATTAGCGTATGTCAAGGAAATTAAACAGGCACTATCAATCTGCAAGCCTCAAAACGAAGCTTGTATTCTTGGCAAGGTAACAGATAGACCAAACATTCAGTGTGTTTAGGCTATGGATACTGGTCGGCATTGCAAAGTTAAGGGTACTTGATAAGAAGTATTCAAGGCAAAGCCTTCTATGATACAAAGACTATTGGGAAAGGCAGCTCTTCCCAGCCTGGTGTGCTTCATATGTTTTGGGCTACATCTCCCATCAGTCTGGTGCAAATTGTAGCCCAAAACATCTGGAGAGGAGGCTGATTTGGAGAATAATCCACAATTGGCTGCAGCACAGTGATATGACCTGCCCAGGTTTATCCAAGATGAAAGTCACTGCATGGTTCAGTGGCCTTTAACAATTGCCTACCCTGCGACTGTTTTGAAGTCCCAGACAGGCAGCAGAAAATGAAAGTCTCATTATTTGTTTAAAAAGCTCACAAGGAAGGGATCTAGAGGTCATCCAGCTCAACCCCAACCCCATCAAAATATAATATAGGCTGTTTTCTTTGAGAAGTTTTCCAGAGCTTAGTCAGTATTTCCCCAAACCCAGTTTCAAATTGGTATGATGCTGCTGTGGTTGTTTTGCAATCCCAGGCAGGCAGCAGAAAAGGAAAGTATTACTATAAGCTAAAGTGGAAACACATGTACAGGTTCGTTTGGGCAGCTTATAGTCTTTACCACCAAATATATTTTATCTCTAGGATCTGATGTGTGCTGCTACACAGAGTATATCAGTCATTAATGTCTTAAAATAGGTTTCACATTTCTTGTATTCCATACCTTATCTAAAACTGCTGTTCCACAACTGAAAAAGAAAAAAAGGAGAAGACTATGTCAAAAGAGGATGTGCCACTATTGCAAAGAATGATGCCATAGGAAAGAGGTAAATGAACAAAAGTGTCTAGTGAATAGTATAGGTAATCATCAAATGTGTCCATACAAAAACCAAACAATGTGCTTCCTTACTCTGTCTGTTGGCCTGAGCTTTTCTTTACTGTACTCGTCTCATCTGTGGTTTGGGTACCTGTAAAAACACAAAATGAATAAATTCCATATAACTCCTTTCAAGAATGGAAAGTTAAATATGATTGGACATATTTATTTTGCGTTTACGTATGCTGTTTATTTATGAAAGGAACAGCAGAGGGGGGAAATACTTCCATTCCAGAGTCTTTGAAATGGAAGCATTTGCATCTTAATGGCAACATTTTAATCATGTTTATGGGAAATAAATCCCACTGTGTTCAGTGAGGCTTATTCCTACTTAAGTGGACATTTGAAGTCTTGCCATTATCTGAAAGAATGTCCAACCAGTTCAAGTGGAATCATGTAAAATTTAGAAATAAATTGCATACTAGTTTTTGCTAAACTGATTTCAAAGTTTGCAGAGTCTTACCTTTACAGGTTGTGTAAACTTTCACAGTGAACATGTTTTCGGGAGAGGAGTTCAAGTTGCCATGTGCAAAAGTGTCAGTGAAGCTATGATGCACAGATTTGGCATGAAGCTGAGAGGTACAGTTATCCCAAGACTCCTGAAACAAAGTAAGAACATGTCTCTCTTCAACATATTGGTCTCAAGCCACATTGAAATAGAGTTGGGTGGTATTAGTGCCAAATTACCTCTAAATTGCCCCAGTATCAGATTGTCTGCCCGTGGAAGGATGGGACGTAAAAAATAAAATAATTTGAGGAAATGAACCATTTAAGTGACAAAATAGCACTACTTTGCTATTAAACAAAACAAAAGACTGTTGTCATCACCAGTAATTGAAGCTTTCTGACTACAAGAACAAAAACTGACCCTGGAGTAATTTATGAAAGCTATTCAGGGGCTAATTTATTTATTTGAAATATTTGTTTTGATTCTTTTGTTTCCAAAACGTGAAAACAAACAAGAACGGCAGAGCTACATCTTGTAATTACTAATAGGAAGTAGTATGTTTAACATAGATTCCTTCTTATGTAGTAAGCCCTGTGTGTAAGATCCATTGGCAACTTGGAAATTTCAGTCATCACCATATTATAGTTTGTACTTAAGTCTCTTTCCCATGATCTGAATAAAAGCTTTGATAAATAGCTGTTTGATTTGTGTATGAGGTAAAATCATACCACACTATATAAAAATAAAATATTTTAGCTTTGCCCTTAGCTAATTCAAGTTGGTAAGTCATTTCCCCCCCCCCCTGCCATGGCTATTTGAAACATTTATATGCCACCGTTTAGCCAAAGATTTCTAAGCAGTTTAACAAAAGATAAAACCAGAGGCTATTCATGACTAATCCCCCAGCCTTGATCAACAGGAAGTTATAAAACATCAGGAGCGGCCTCTGTTAGAACTTTGATACAGCTAACTCAGGTATGTCCACACTGATGGGCAATGGCTCTCCAGAAGGGTTCAAAAGAAGGGATATTCCCAGTCCTATCTGGAGCTGCTGGAAATTGAACCTGGGATTTCTACCACTGAGATACAGACGTTTCTCAAGGAAAATGGGCCACTGAAGTCACTGAGGCCACATTTGTATCATTCATTTAAAGCACTATTATACCACCTTAACAACCATGGCTTCACACAAAGAATTCCGTGAACAATAGTTTGCGATAGATGCTGAGAAAGACCTCCATCATCTCATGGCGCTACAATTCTCTGAGTTGTAACAATCAAGCTCTTTTCACAGGGAATTATGGGAATTGTAGCCCTGTGCGGGGAGAAAGTCCCATTGCCCTTATGTTCAGATATTACCTGGTTAGCAGGCAAAGATCTCAAATATGCTGATCTCTCCCCTAAATCTCCAGGTTTGTTCTCAGGAACCAGGGACATGTCTGTGCCAGGAGTCAAATGCATTTCCTTCCTTCCTGGCCCTTCCATTATTAAATTTCTTCTTCTGAGGATCACTTTTTCTCGGCTTCTTTGAAGTAGCTCCTTGGCTTCTTTGCTCTGGCGTTTATCCGTGAGACGGCATGTGGTCCTGTTCCTCCTTCTGCGCAGCGTTTCTCGCTTTTCCTGCCGGCGTTCATATTTTTCTTCATAACTTTCATGCCTGGGGCCACGCCAGCCATGGGATTTGAAAATCTCTTTTATCATACTGATGGCACAAGACACGGCAGTGCAGAACACTTTCCAAATACACTTGAGAGTCACCTTCCTGGGGAAACCGTGAGAACAGAAATTCAGGATGTTAGGCTGTGGAAGATTTCTGTATACAATAATACACACAATGTATCTATAGAATAGGATGCAATTGACTCCAAAATCAAAACGTTTTTTCATAAAATCAAATATGCTGTCATGAGGGCAGGGTAACTAAATTCTGAGCTTCTGGAAGATGAAGCAAACTGTTCATATCATATTGCATATTGTGGAAATTTTACTGCTTCACTTGAGCAGGGTTATTTTAAAAGCTCCAGACCTTACTGTTCTCCTGTTATTCAAGTCTTTTGTGATTTCAACAACATGTGGGAAATAATATTTTAGAAGAGGATCATTCATCTAATTAACCTTCCTGCTCACCCCCCCCCCCAGTTTCATGTTGGACCCAAATGCAAATTCCATGATTTTTTAAAAACACGTGTGATTTTTAAAAAATGCTTACTTTTTTCAATTAAACTAAAATTAATCTACTACTAATATACAAAAGAAATCCAATGTAGTTGCCCCATATTTTGAGTATTTTTTTTATCTCCCTGAAGCTCTGTAAAGCTTTTGAACTAGGAAAATCACTGGTTAATGCACACAGATATCTGCAGTAGTGGCAATTTTTGAAAGTGGGTTTCTTCCTCCAGATGCTTTTTGCATTTCACCTTCTGCTTAGGTTTAAGGGCTGCAGAGAGTGTGCTTTGCAGATTGCTTGGGAGTCATCAAAGGAACATCTAGAGATGACAAATTCTGAGGGCACAGCTCACTGTAACAATGAGCAGGCATGCCACTGTTCCTTTAAAAAACCCCGCCACCACTTACCTCCTGTAGTAGCTTTACTTTCTCTGTTCTCCACACTGTCCAAAGGCTGTTGGATTAGGGATGCCATGTTCTATTGCTTAATGCTACACAGTTAAATATATTTATGTTCACTTTGAAGAAGGCTTACAAACTAAAGCCCGAAAACTGCAGCTAAAGGCAGTTTTCTGTGTATATCAGACATAATCCAAGTTACATAGGCAGGTTGTGCCAGAATTCAGACAGAAGAATGAATGCCTTTGTTTTGGCATTACCTTGTTACCCTGTGCCTATATAAAGAGTGATTTGTTAACCTCCTCCTTCCCTCATTAAAATCTTGACGGCTCATATGTTACAAGTACGTACGTAATTTGTCCTAGGAGTCAACTATATGAAAGGATTCGGATCTTTGCTTTTCCATCAGAAATAGAAAACAGGGTAGTGGGGGCGGGGGAAAGAGAACCCAACAAACTTCAAAAAAACCCTTATCCATCCTTTAAGCCAGTGGGATAATCCCTGTGCATATTCTAAGAATGGTGGCTGAAAGGAGGATCTCGTGAGCATGTTAGGCATTCAGGAAAGAAGGTTAGAACAGGATTGGCCTTACACTACAATTTAGTGGCTAGCAGAGCTTTATTTCTGTCCATACCCTCCCCAGTTTAACAGTTATCTAGCTGCAACAGTAAAAGGGACTTGGGTAGTGCTGTGGGTTAAACCACAGAGCCTAGGACTTGCTGATCAGAAGGTCGGCGGTTCAAATCCCCACGACAGGGTGAGCTCCCATTGCTCGGTCCCTGCTCCTGCCAACCTAGCAGTTCGAAAGCACATCAAAGTGCAAGTAGATAAATAGGTACCGCTCCAGCGGGAAGGTAAAGGGCGTTTCCGTGCACTGCTCTGGTTCGCCAGAAGCGGCTTAGTCATGCTGGCCACATGACCTGGAAGCTCCCTCGGCCAATAAAGTGAAATGAGCACCACAACCCCAGTGTCAGCCACGACTGGACCTAATGGTCAGAGGTCCCCTTTACCTAGCTGCAACAGTACACTTGACCATGAGGACTAGGAAGCTGGAACTGGTTTAAAATGCAACAGCCAGGATTTTAAGTGGAATTGCTTGCTGGGAGCGTAACTTGACAGTTTTGAGAAATGCACACTGGTAGCCAGTTCACTTCCAAGCCCAATTCAAGGTGCTGCTTTTGATGCTTACAGCCCTTCAAGCTTTAGGTACTTTAAGGATTGTCTAGTCTCATATCTACCTACCTGTCTCAGTTTTGCAATACTAAGCCTAGCTTGGTTAGCAGCATGGCAGAAAGCAACAATGTGGGCGTGGGAGAAGAAAACCAAGAGTAAAAGTGGACCAATGTCTGGAACCCGAGATGAAGAAGGAACCATAATCAGGGAAACAGGAGCAAAGGGCTCAAAAAGTTTATTGCAGAAGGTTCTGCAGATTCCAAGTATCATTACTCACAGGTTCAGTGTGTGTTTTGTATGATCTGGTCCAATTCTTCCTGCAACCTACCTCTTTCTTGGAGTCTTGATTTCCGGGCTTGACCAATGTGGAGGAAGTTTTCCGTGAACTGCAGAGGCTTCACCTACTGGGAATTAAACACATGGCAATCAAGGTGACTGTTGCTTTATTTTGATAATTGGAACAGTTATATTACTTACAGCTCAGCAGCTTGCCAAGGGCAGGGAAGCACTCGCAACAGATGCTTTGTGTTGAAGTTTGAAGAAGGCAAGCAGAAACCAGGATGTATGGCTGTGGTTGCATACTTTGGAACCATCTTCACAGTGATGCTCAATTAATACCAACATTATTATCCTTTGGCACTGAGAGAAAATCTTTTTATTCTTCCAGACTTTTAGACTATCTATTGGATCTGGCTTTTACACTGCTTTAAACTGCTGCTCTTGCTGTTTTGGGCTGTATTTTATTTTATATTGATGTTTTATTGTGTTATTGAAGGGTGATACAGAGGGATTGATTGTTAAATCACTCGGGAAACTATATGTGAGGGGAATAGGTTTCTTAAAACCTCTTAGCAACCTTAAAAACTACAGTTCCCAACATTCTTTTGGGAGATGTTCTGAATAAGGCCAGGACCCAAAGAACTATGAAGCTAGCTTTTGTAAGCCCAAGGGTTTACAGAACTTGCTTTTTTCAAGCAGCTGTCGCATGTAAAACTGCTTTTAAAACTGAGGGGTGTTTCAAAAGCAGTTCGTGAGAGATAAGGGAGGGGATCATCAGTTCAATGAAAAGTTAAAAGTTTTTTTTAAAAAATCCGTTAGTATAGTGTAATGGCTCCTTTGTGAACTTAAGTCACTCTTTGGATTCTGAGCTAACATGCCCAGACTTCCAGAAGTAATAGCCAGCACTTTCTGGCTGCAACAGCTATTCTTCATACAATGCAAAGTAAATACTCATGCTCTTTGATTTATAAGATATATATATATATCTTATGAAGATATATATCTTCATAATGTACCACAAAAATCAAATGCATGAACTATTGCCAATGTATTGGAAACAATGGTAGCCCCCCCTTGCAAATACCATATGGGGTTGTGATTCCAATTGGAGTGTGTGGGGGGGGGGAGCTAAATCCTTCTGTCCATGCCATGCTTAGCCCCACACCAAGGTATTAGTTAAAAACATAAAACTAGCCAAACTCTGTAACTAACATCACCTGTAGCTCGGCTCTTACAGAGAAAGGCAAAAACGCAATGTTCTCACACAAGCCAGGTACTCAATTATAAGTACACATCAAATGTTTGTATTGAAATTCAGGTTATTGTCCTTATTTTAAAAATAATCAACTTAAAAATAACCACTTTTTAATATATATATATATATATATATATATAGAGAGAGAGAGAGAGAGAGAGAGAGAGATAAACACAAACCCTACCTACAGCCTCACCACACTGCAATAAAATAAGCACTGTTACCTCTTTGATGCACAGCTGGAAGATGTGTAAGGGAATGTAATTGGTGTCCATTGCACTCAGCTGCTTAAAAAGTCACCCCTCTCCCAGCTGATGCCTTTATCTCTGGCTGCAGCATTTTGACCTGACTACTCTGCAATGTCCTCTATCCAAGTCTCTGCTCTGGGCCTGCAGCTTACTAGGCTGTAGGACTCCTAGGCCTGTTCCACCAGGAGAGCGTCTCTTTAGGTCAAAATCCCCATCACAGACAGGTGGGAGTCTGTCCCCTTGGCAGATGAAGCAATTCTCACCTCACTTCCAAAGTGGAGGTAACCCCTAAAATAAACACAAAGCAGAATGAAGGTAGGATGTAGGGGGCTTCAAAATGGGCTGTACCATTCCAAGTTGCTAGTGAATTCCCTCCTGTTTAAAAAAATGTTACTGGGGCTTGCTTTTCTATTTTTTATGAATGCCATTTTTTAAAAAAATTATAAGCAGTTTTGCTTACGGCCTTAAATAAGTTGCTTGGTGACCTTTGGTGTGTTTTACAAGCAATCGACAATTTACAATAGTGCTGAAAATGATGATAATGTGGGAATGGGATTTAAAAAAATGGGACAGTCCCCACAGTCTGAAATGGTACAGTCCACTCTGCCAACCCCATTATTTCGTTTATATCCTGCCTTTTCATATTTAATGCCTAGGGCTATAATACTATATTTGGGGGCAAATATCTTCCACACTCAGTGTAGGTGTGGAGCATGTGCATTGACAATTTGTTTAAAACATTTCTATACAGTTTAAAAACTATCAGTTTACCGTAGTGAACAAATAGAAAAAACAGCAGCAAAAAGAAATCACCCCAGAAAAAGAATCATCTTGTTTTCAATGTGTTAGGCCGTGCTCCCCCCAAAAAAAAATGTTTAGGGGTACAGTACTCTCATTTTCCTACTCATATTGAAATACTGCCCCTCAATGAGGTCAAACTTAGATTCACAAAATGTTTAGGGGTATGCATCCCCCTGTGTCCGTCCCCCCCAGGAAAATGCACTGGTGTGAGGTGAACATTATTTTAGGGGTTTCCTTCTATCCTGAATTGGCTTTTTGGTTGTGATGATGATTGCTAGCATTCCTAGGTCAGGAGCACCCCAGTACCTGAGGTTTCAGTGCCCAACCCTGAGACCTGGAGGTGGCCCCTGATGGTGTCATAAGGGTGAGCCCTGGAGATGGAGATTAATTGGGAGAAGGGAGCAGAGGTGGGCTGACACCTCAGAGCAGCAATGTTGTCATTTTCAGCCAGGCCCCTGCCAGGTTGAATATTATTACTATTATTATTATTATTATTATTATTATTATTAGTAGTAGTAGTAGTAGTAGTAGTCTTGTGCTCCACCTGGAGACTCTTCAGGTCAGACTTGATTGTCTAGCAACCCTAGTGACTGCACACATAGCAATTACAAAGCTAATAAAAAACCCCACTTGTGGATATAAAATACCCTAGATAATCTACAACATTACACGATATAGCTTTATAGGCTAAAAATCAAACAAAAGCCCAAATGAGCAGAGGACTTTGCAAGCTTAAGAGCAGCACCATCTTTTCTTAAAGGCAGATTCCCCCCCCTAAGAGAAAGACAGCTTCAAAAATACTTTATCCACCTTTTTGAAACAACACCATTAGCCCACATATATATAGACTTGCAGTTTCAGAACGTATGAATCATCTGCTTCCCTTAACATGCAACCGGGAAGTAGAGACAAAGTGCTGCAGCAATGTGTGGAGAGATAGGTTGTGTCACACCATAGCAGCACAACTGGTTAATGGCTGGGTGAAGTAAGAGCAGTTGCAGTGTGTGACAGAGCTAGCCACAGGCCTCTCTGCTGCTGCACTTCAAGCATACTGTGCTTTATTTAGCAGATGTTTTAAGAAACTGACAAATTTCCTAGCGTTAAGCACTTGGTAAATTGCCCATCTTCATTGCCTCGTTGCTTGCCAGTCCAAAGGTCATCTCAAATACAGCCGCATCACGTGGCTAATAAGTATGGTAAATGTATTATTAGTAAGTATCCCATTTACCTGAATGGATAATTTATTAGAAATTATTTGGTACGTATTCCACATTTGTATCTAAAATGCAGGTTGGTCTCTGTTATTTTTGTTTTCATTCATTGTATGTAATGTATTTAATTTTATTATTAGCTGACGAAGATTCATCCTTGAAACAGTTGACTTAATCTGGAAACACTGTTCTGCTTGTTTGCTGTTCATTATTGAATTATACATACCCAGCATTACAATACTGTTGGACAATATCTGTCGTGGTGTTCCCTGACAGCAATTCATTACGTTGACTATTTCTTGTTTATGGATTTATATATACATTATATAATGATGTTTATGATTTGTAAATTTTGGGTTATATTCTAACTACTACTAAAAATACATTTACCATACTTATTAGCTGTGTGTTGTGGCTGTATTTGAGCAGATTATTCTGTATTGCAACACAGGGGTTTGTTTTAGTCCAAAGGTCAGTGCATATTGGATGCTAGGCAAAGCTGTATACCCACTGAAGATCCAGGGCCAAACTACACTTTGAGAATGGATTTCCTGAGGCATGGATTTTCTCTTTTTAAAAACCCCCCGTCTCTTCTCCTCTAATAGGACTGGAGAAATAATGCTGGGGAAGTAGTTTTTTGTAAACCTTCCCTCCCACTGTTTCCCAACCTCAGCTGCTCCCTCCTCAAGCTGCTGTTTTCTCTACTGAGGAAAAAAATAGAGGCACCCATAGTGCATGCTGGAATGTGTACTTTGCTTAACTAATATTATTCAAAGCAAGCTTCACTCTGGATTTAGAAGAGACATGATTGCTGCCCACCAAAGAAGACAGCTGCCACACATTTCGCATACTGGATCCAATATCCCAGACCCTCCAAGTGTCCCTATTTTCCAGGGACGTCCCTGATTTAGAGAAGCCATCCTGGTTTCTGATTAGATCCTGGAATGTCCCACTTTTCCATAGGACGTTCCTGTTTTCAGTGGCGAAAGGTTGGAGGGTATGGTAGGATGTCCCTATTTTCATTGGTGAAATGTTGGAGGGTATGGAATTATCTGACCCCCAAGCCTTCTGAAGGCAATCCTGTATAGGGAAGGATTTTTTTTTTACTGTTTTTTATTATGTTTTTATATATGTTGGAAGCTGCCCAGAATGGCTGGGAGAACCCAGTAAGATGTGTGGCATATAAATAGTAAAATAATCATTAAGAAATGGGACGTCCCTATTTTCATTGGAGAAAGGTTGGAGGGTATGTTATTCAGGCCACTTCTGGCAGGAGCCAGTGAAATTAGAAAAATTCTATAATGCTTGTATGTGTGATTATGCATGTGTGATCTCAAAAAACAAAGGCGCTCCTCCCTGTTATGTATCTCCTGTTTTGATGTGCAATGCAATCTCTTTTTAAAAACAAGTATATGGTTGACTTCATTTTCAGTCTTTCTCTTGTGAAAGTATTTCCTTCTTAGATGGGAATAGTCTCTTAAAAACAATTGAAAGAGCTAACAGAAAGGGTGGATAATTTATACATGACTTGAAACATTAATGTAGCCAACCACAGAAATGCAGGCTCACAGGATGACTTTCAAATGAATCATCTTTCTCAAAGTATAAGAGAAGTACAACAGTTTTTACATTTAGTGCTTACGGAGACAGACAGACAGACAGACAGACAGACAGACAGATAGATAGATGCTTTTTTAATGTCCCTTTTGAATAACTTCAGAAACATGGCAGATAGTTAGGCCCTGAGTAGGTACCAAGCACATATTAAGTGGTTGGATAGCTCACCAGTCTAAACCCATCTTCAGTCCTTTAGTACCTGACTGTTATCTCACATTTCATGACAACCTGAAATTATCAGGATCAGTATTGCTGGAATGATCTAAAAGGAAGACTGTAGTGCAGAAGAAGCGCCCTCCAGATATTATTAGACTCCAACTCCCACCATACCCTGCCAGCATGGCCAGCGTTCACAGATGATGGGAGTTTTAGTACAGAAGTATCTGGAGGGCATTACATTGGCTAGACTTGCTGAGGGCTATGGTGTTCGTGCACAGAACCCTACTGGCTACCTTAGAATCATAGAATCATAGAGTTGGAAGAGACCACAAGGGCCATCGAGTCCAACCCCCTGCCAAGCAGGAAACACCATCAGAGCACTCCTGACATATGGTTGTCAAGCCTCTGCTTAAAGACCTCCAAAGTAGGAGACTCCACCACACTCCTTGGCAGCAAATTCCACTGTCGAACAGCTCTTACTGTCAGGAAGTTCTTCCTAATGTTTAGGTGGAATCTTCTTTCTTGTAGTTTGGATCCATTGCTCCATGTCCGCTTCTCTGGAGCAGCAGAAAACAACCTTTCTCCCTCCTCTATGTGACATCCTTTTATATATTTGAACATGGCTATCATATCACCCCTTAACCTCCTCTTCTCCAGGCTAAACATGCCCAGCTCCCTTAGCCGTTCCTCATAAGGCATCGTTTCCAGGCCTTTGACCATTTTGGTTGCCCTCCTCTGGACACGTTCCAGTTTGTCCGTGTCCTTCTTGAATTGTGGTGCCCAGAACTGGACACAGTACTCCAGGTGAGGTCTGACCAGAGCAGAATACAGTGGCACTATTACTTCCCTTGATCTAGATGCTATACTCCTATTGATGCAGCCCAGAATTGCATTGGCTTTGCTGTAGCGCAAAGCTTTCTAAACTTTTCATGTTGGCAACACACTTTTTAAACGTGCATAATTTCGTGACATGGTAATTCAGTTTTACTAGCAAACCGGAAGTTAAACTGACCCCTTTCCAGCCCCAGGAGAAGCGCAGGGAGCGTTTGTGTGACACACCTACACACTGCAGCCAACACACTAATGTGTCGTGACACACAGTTTGGAAAGCTCAGCTGTAGTGTAAACTCTATCCAATATATATTATCAGTCCCTATTTCCCAGTTTAGCACTGCAGGAAATCTGTCTCTAGTGCAGTGAGAAACTGGAGGCAGATTGCACCTAGCAAAATTCATCATGCTTGGAACTCCAATCTCCATAGGGTTTGTACCAAAACTTTTGCTGCTTATTGCTAGTCCAATGAGATAGCATGAAGAATACCAAGATTAGTGAAAAAAGATTGTATCAAAGAGCCGCAATATGGTTTGCCTTTTTAATTTTTATTCGGTAGGATTCCTTTTACTTGTATTCTTCATAGCCTTTTTGTCAAAAACCATTCAGGAATTTGTTCTTCATTTTCAACTCTTTCTCCCACTCACAGCCTGAGCACCTATCTTCTTCACATACTGGACCTTATAAAGGTAAATGGGTTAATACTACTACTACTAATAATAATTTATACCCTGCCCATCTGGCTGGGTTTCCCCAGCCACTCTGGGCGGCTCCCAACAGAATATTTAAAAAACAGTGTATACAGACAGGGTTAAGTGGAAAGTCAAGGCATATGTTTGCGATTAAACTCCCTTCATAGGATTTATATCCTAAAAAAACAGGATAGAAATAATTATAGGATATAATAAAGTATTAATTTAAATAACAGAAAGCTGCAAAAGCTGAACAAGTATCTGTCCTTGCTGGCTAGCTTCTTATCCACAACTCTCTTGTTATGACACGAGGCAGCCAATTGGTGGGAACTGCAATACGTGTTCCATAAGTTGTTCATTAATTGCCACCACATTTGATGTTCACAAATGATTAGATAAAATGGTAGAAATAAGCAATTCAGGTTTCGTCTCCCTGCCACTAAAATTTAATTGTTCATTTTTCTGCACGCACATACAATATATTCACATTTGCATTTGCCACATGGTTGTTAGACAGGCTGTCCTCTTTCTACAAAATTCTGTCTGAATTTAATTCCATTTACTTTCTTGTATTGCAACACTGTACCAAAGCTCCTGCTTGAGGGCATACAGTAAATAGGTTTGTTTTGCAATTTCCTTGCTTTTTTCTTGCATTCAGACTTTCTTTGCACATCTTGTCTTGGCACATTTTATGAGCCAAATACCAGGGCTGGACCAAGACATTTTGCTGTATGAGGCAAAGTACAGGGTGTCCTTCCCTGAGCATTCCAAGCCTAGAAGCTTGGCAGCTAAATCTTTATTCAGCTTGGGTGATGGGACAGTGTCCTGCATAACATGTGAGGCAGCAAGTCGGTTCAGAGAGGCTAAGGCATGCCATGTAGCAAACACAGCTCTGTCCTCCAACAGAGGGGAATGGCCAGGCTTGTCTTAGCAGGAACAACCAAGGGCTGCTGCTGCCGTCCCCCAGTATCTGCTACCTGAGGCAGGTGCATCTCATTTCCTATTGGTAGGGGTGGCCCTGCAAAATTCTCAGGTGAGATATCCTGAATGAGATATGTTACATTATTATTATTAACATTATCATCATCGTTAAATTAAATTTGTATACCACCCTATACCAGCAGGTCTAGTTATTTAGCTGACACATTATTTCATCCTCTTTTACTGGTTCCATGCCACCTTTTCCCTCCTCTATTTTCTGCCACGTCCAGTTTAGATTGAGAGGCAGCATGAAAAGCTGCTATTTCTGCTTGCTTGAAGAAATAATGAAAGCTGTGTGCCATAAGAGTTTCACTGACATAAAGGGGGGCGGGAGGGAGAGAAAATTATGGCGATCACCACCTCACTCCCTCTTAATGCCCACCACCACTGCAGTCATAGTTTGTTTGGTTTTTCCTGCGAGTTCCTTTTAAAAAGTGGAAGGTTCACATATATAATGTAATTTTATACTAAACATAACCAGTTCTTTATTTTCAAAAATCAATCCATTTCAAAGTCTAAAACTAGACAATATTTTAAACGAGGATTTTGAAGCCCATTCAGCCTGGCATATGAATTAATTCTGTACCCGAAAAAAACTTATGCAACAGGTCCCCCCCCCCCACCCCACAGAGAGCTTAGGAACTACCTACCTTCTCCAGATGCCATTACTTTATTTTGTAGCTGGTTGGAAAAAACCTTAGATTAAAACCAGACTATGAAGATGAGAAGTGCTCTCTTTATTTAACCCACAAAACTGGGCACACTGCTGAGGCCTTTTAATCACATTATTGGTTTCCTTCTTCCAGTCTTGGCCGAAGTATTTGCCTCGGATGAACACAGATGCCCTTTATCTTTCCCTTGCAGGCATGGTTGCATACACACCAGTTTAATCAGAGGAAGTAATGCCTGCTCATGTTATGGCTGCACGTTGTCAATTGTGTTGTCAGAGGCTCAAAAGCAAAACATTCCTTTTTGTAGATTGCGTTTGCTTTCTATAACCCACAAACGAAAATGGAAGGTCATTACGAACAAGGGAAGTCCTTACCTTTGCTTTTCCATGGTGGGCCTGAGTGAACTCGACAAGATCCGAGAAGCCTGGCTCTTCACTTGCCGAGGCACAAGCGAGAAGATGCCCATTTAGCTATCAAGTACTAACATGCTGCAACTGTCATTTTCATTCGGGCGGCTTCACTTTGCTGCTCCGTTAAAAAAAGCAAAAAACAAAACAAAACAGGAACTATAAGCCACAACACTTTACCCTAGTTCCTCTCTTTCTCTGTCTCTCATGCTGGCTTACTCTGATATGACAAGGGAGGAGACAGGAAGCCCACAACTCTGCAAGCAGGTTCATGGTATAATAGTTTGACCTCATTGTGGTTGGGCAGTCAATGTATTTCTTTCACTATCGTTGGGACTGCAGCAACAGTTCTTTGCTGAATTTCTGTTATCAGTTTTGGCGCCTTGAGCCTGTACTTCGTTCCAAGGGACTGTGGTTTGCACCCCGGGACCGAGTCAACCATGATATAATGGCATCAGCCATGATACCTTTTGGATTATGAACTCCTTGACTTGAGAAGAAATTAACGTTCATCCATTCTCAAGCATTGTGACAGTCAAGCTTTTAAGGTGGCAGTAGAATAGTGGTTTCTTTTGTGAGCTTTCAACCAGGAAGTCCTCCATCATTCTGACTTCTGCCAACAATTCGATATTTTTTTTAAAAAAAGTGCTCTTAGACTAGTCAGTGTGGTCCATTGCCCCCACCCTGTATCTATAATACTATGAGCAACTTAAAACAACACTATAAACTTCCAACTTAGGCTGCAATAGTGTTCACACTTTCCTGGGAGTGAGCTGCATTTAATACAGCAGGATTTACTTCTTCCTCTTCCTCTACAGGTTGTTGGCAACACTGAAGATGGTGTCTGTGTTATGCCAAATTCTAGCTTGTTTGTTTGTTTAAATATTTATCCCACCTTTACTTACAAACACTCCCACAATTGCTAATGCTAAAAAGAACAGTAATGAAATCAAGACAACAAAAAAATTAAATTAAAAAAACCCAGATGAAATATAAATCACGACCATTGGTGCAAAATTTGAAGCCATAGCAGCAGATTAAAACTGATCTTAGTTAATATTTTGTATAAAGGCTTGGGGAAATAAATAGGCCTTTGGTGCTGAAAGGATATAACGCTTTGTGAACTGTCCCAAGGAAAGTCAATAACTAGGATGTCACAATTGAGAGAAAAAAATAGCACAGACAACTGTTTTAGTAGATATTATTTTAATGTATGCCCTTAGTTAGAAGGCACTTTCCTTGGTGTACAATCCTACAGTAGTAGGTTGTGAGAAGTTGTAGGACAAGCATCTCACAGTCACAGAAGAGCCCAGTTCCCTCCATTGCATAATCCCATCAGTTTAATTGAAAAATTTCTTGGGGACTGATTTGCAAGTTCACACCAACCAGTTCACTATTTAAAGCAATATTCACCCGATGGATCCCATTATGTTACCTGTCATTCTTCCTTCTATAAAAACACAATACTGATACTGAAAGAGAGGGTGAAGTCTACTGAAAACAAAGTCTAAGTCCAGTCATGAACATTGGAAAACGAACTCTAGAGGCAGGGCTTAGAAATGGCTGGCAAAAGTGGCAAACAAACAAGGTGATAACATTAGTATTGTAGTAGTGTAAATATGAGTACTATAAAATTTGGGGTGCTCTAAAGTGAAGTGAGTCTTGATTTGACAGCATAAATAGGTGATATGGGAGTAGGAATGGGTGAAGATGTTAATCTGGTTTCTCTTGGCTTCTAATTTCCAGTTTTCAGCTCAGTTCTTTACACTTCCAAGTCAATTTGCATTTTTTCAAAATAAGTCCTCATGAAAATTCATCAACATTTTTGTGTGAATTTTGCTTAATATAGGGGTTATCCACGCTTACCCTTTGCCCTGCTCTTTTCAGGCACAGGTCCGCGCTTAAAAGCTCTGTCTCTGAGCAGAGTTTTTGCTAGGAATGCTCCAGAACAAACAAACAAAACAACTTCTGCTAATATAATGCAATTTTGTACAGTGGTACCTTGGGTTACATATGCTTCAGGTTACATATGCTTCAGGTTACAGACTCCGCTAAC
Source organism: Podarcis vaucheri (assembly GCF_965113315.1). NCBI lineage: Eukaryota > Metazoa > Chordata > Lepidosauria > Squamata > Lacertidae > Podarcis > Podarcis vaucheri. Next base: position 69,379,710 of record NC_138764.1, on the reverse strand, counting down.
CCAGAAATATTACCTCAGGTTAAGATCTTTGCCTCAGGATGAGAACAGAAATTGTGCAGCGGCGGCACAGCGGCAGCAGGAGGCCCCATTAGCTAAAGTGGTGCTTCAGGTTAAGAACAGTTTCAGGTTAAGAGCAGACTTCCGGAACAAATTAACTACTTAACCAGAGGTACCACTGTATCTTCTTTTCACCAATAGATGTATTGCTATTCACACTTTACCCTACTATGTGCATTTTTGTACACATTACTTAGCTGGAGAACTGCACCACAAATTTTGAAGTGTGAATTTTGAAGCATGGTTGTGTTTTAGTTTGCAAATGGTTTCAGGGAGTGAGAATCGGGTAAGTTTGGCTGATCAAGTTTCTCCTCCATGGCTGTACAGCAGACAGGAGATTTTCCCAAGTTGCCACCAAACTGAGATTTTATTTGCTTTGATGGTGTCAGAAGGCAACGTATGCCTCTGATCTCTGACCTCACCAATAGGACAAATCATAGTTGTACAGCTTCAAACTTGCATTGATTTTACTGTGCCGGGGGACAACAGAACAAACCCTTTCATTTTCTAGGCCTTCCCTTCTTCTTTAAAATCCTTCACATTTTGCCATGAACCCATCCATCAATCCCTTTTGCACTGATTCATCTGGCTCTGTGTTCATCTGGGTTCAAATAGCAAGCTTTGCCCAACAATTGGTCTTCATTTCTCCACAGGCTCAGTTGGAGAAGCTTAAAATAATTTTGTTTCCTGATGAGGAAAGCTTTCAGGCTGCAAGTCTAACAATTTGCCTAAGCTAAGCCTTTGATACAATAAAATGAGAAGAGCTGTGTTTTCAGTACAGCTCATTTCTCATGCTGAGCTTTTAGGAGAAATGTGACAGAACAAAAACTGCTGGATGCCTAATATTTCTGGGAATCAGAAAACTATGCTCTTTCCCCTTATGGTTCCTGGACCTCACAGTGAGGGTTACAATCTTTCTGAATGAGAGATAATCAAAGCGAAAACACCTTGAAATTAGGGGTAAATTAAGCAGCATTGCATTTTCTATTCAAATATAATCAAGTAATACTTTAAGGAGCAATGTCAGTCTTTGAATGAAATATTGGTCATTCAGGGGACAGGAACCGGGAGTCCATAGGAGTTACTTCATTTGAATCTCTGAATAGGAAGCCTATTTGCTGGGACAAGAATACTCTGAAATAAGGTGCATTTCCTAATAATGATATTTACTCTCTGGAGAGGAGAGGATAGCTTGAGATCAAGATGCCACGTGGCTATTTAACACTGGTTAGAGACAAATCTAGACAAAGATAAATCATAGTAACATTAGGAACATTGCCAACCTAATGAACAGTGGCTAAAATAAGTAGGGCTCAAATACAGGAATCCCTACTGGGAGGGCATTCCAGAGTGGTGGGGGCTGTGGGACAATAGAGTATTTTCTCATATTTACAGTTAGGTTTTCCTGAATAATGCTAAACTGTGGTGTAACTTGCTTCCCCCCTTCAAATAAACCACCAACAAGATTATATAACAGTAGTTTTAAAAGTAGACAATTCTTACGCAGAAGCAATATATTAAAGCACAGCATGGTTTCAAGAGCTGCCATGCCCTAGTTTCAGCTCGCTGGCATGTGTTCAGATCATGGTGCCTGTGAATCTAATCCACCAGATGAGGGAGCCATTGGATGCACAAAAAACATTGCTTAAAAGGCCATAAATACAAAACCATCCCTTAATAAAATCAGTAGCATAATATGTATGTTATAACTTTAAAGATCAGGTTTTAAAAATGAAATAATGTCTTTTTTTCTGGAGGGAGGAGGGAAAGCAATATAAAGACATATTTACATATAGCTTTAATTTTACGTCTCCTTGTACCCATTCTGGGCAGCTAGAGCTAAAATTTTGGAGACAATTTCTTGCAAGAAATCAACTTTATATTTCCCTGACACATTTTTTTACAACATTTTCAAATATGGATTTAGGTAGTTCAGTGTTTCTCCGTTGGTTTATTTTTTAAAGTGCAAAACCTCATGGGATGTATCAATCGTCGTTTCTCAACTGACAACAAGGCTTCCATAAGTGATATAGTAAGGAAATCAATTTCCTTCTTCTAATCCCCATGCCTCCCTAAATCTACTCTGAAGGGTCTCACAGCAGATTGGGAGGGGGAATGCTGATTGGGAGGGGTTGCTGTCATAAAAAACCCTCCCTTCCCTCCTCTGTCAATGGAAAACTTACAGTCAGTTGAGTGACGTCTTTGGATACAAACCTATAACTTTACCTTTTTATCAGCAAAACTAGCTCTGTCAAAAATGAACCCCAAAGACTTCAAATTTTCACATTTGATTTTTGTATGTGGGTGCCAAATCTGAAATTTGGGCAGAGCTTTATTTCCAAGTGCACTAAGTTCTCAGTGCTCTTAAGTTCTAGGTGCTATTATATTTATTTATACCCCGCCTTTTTCCCTGACAGGGACTCAATGTGGCTAATATATAAAATAAGAAAAGCTAAAGAGCACTTAATCTTTCAGTTTTTCAACGTTATAATTCCTCTGAATGATATAATCCAGGAGATTTGGAGCCCAGTCCCGGATCAATAAAGGGATTCTTGTAGATAAATATTCATAATAAATCTCCCTTTGGCGCAGGGCTCCTCCCTTAATGATTTCCAGTGCACATTCCTCCTTTGGTGCTGCAGAGATCTGGACCACTCCAGAAGTTGCTTTCATGGCTGTTTCTAAGGGAAGAAAAGGAGCTCGAGTTAAGTAGGTACCCTCTGTTCAAGAAGTCAGTCAACAAGTGCCTACTGGGCAGAGTGAATTATACCCAGGGATCAGCAACCTTTCTCAGCCGTGGGCTGGTCCACCATCCCTCAGACCATGTGGTGGGCAGGACTATATTTTTTGGGGGGAGGGGGGGGAAATGAATGAATTCCTATGCCCCACAAATAACCCAGAGATGCATTTGAAATAAAAGGACACATTCTACTCATGTAAAAACACACTGATTCCCGGACCATCCGTGGGCCGGATTGAGAAGGCGATTGGGCCACATCCAGCCTTAGATTGTCTACCCCTGCTTATACCTGTCTACTCAGAAGTAAACCCCATTAGGTTTAATGGGGCTCAGCCTCAGATAAATGTGTAAAGGATTGCAGTCTAGTGGAGCTGATAGGAAACTTTGCCTGGTTTTGTTTCCACTAAATACAGTGGTACCTTGGGTTACATACCCTTCAGGTTACATACACTTCAGGTTACAGACTCCCAGAAATATTGCTTCAGGTTAAGAACTTTGCTTCAGGATGAGAACAGAAATTGTGCTCCGGTGGCGCGGCAGCAGCAGGAGGCCCCATTAGCTAAAGTGGTGCTTCAGGTTAAGTACAGACCTCCGGAACGAATTAAGTAATTAACCCGAGGTACCACTGTAGTGCATCACTGAATTTCCAAGTGTGGGGGGTGGTATGTGAGAATAGACGATTTCAGAGGAATTCAGATGACTAATTGCAGTGGCAGTTTCCACATCAGGAGTGTACCGTAGACCATATTTGGTACTGCCTTCATAGGATGAAACATTACAGCTTGTGGTGGTTGCCATCCGGTCATGGTTTGGCCCAAGTGGATCCCTACAACTTGTGCATTAGACAAGTGATTTGTTAGAAATCACTCTTTCAAGTTCTCAGGAATTTTGAGTTACATGTGCTGGCTGTTTCCAATGGTAACTCTTGTGTCTTTGTGCAAGTGCAAGTGTGTGTTTATGTAAAAGGGTCTCTATGTAAAAGGAAGTCGAAGAAGATCACATGGTTTGGAGGGAAGGAAAGCTCACAGTCAATTCCAGACCTAGAAATGTACCGTTAAACATTGCCCTCTTCTCTTCAGCACTGTTCCTTCTCTTCTAAATAATATATGATATATAGAGAAGAACTGAGGAACCATTTTATATTCTACTGATGCAAATGGATGCCTTTGAGTTAGAAATAACACTTCATCATTAATGCAAAAGTTTGCATATTCACTTCAGAAGCAATTTGCACGCCTTATCCATTGGCTTCATTGTCCAAACATAATTTATGGGCAAGCCCTACTTGAGAAGACGTTTCTTGGCAATTTCATGGCATTACAATCTATGGTGTTTTAGATTAGAAAAAAGGCAATAAACAAACGATCCATATTTACGTTCACGTTGTTGACGTTGAGATCTGAAGGATTTTGAGCACAGCACAAACCTGCCAATGAAAGCCAGGTCCTTATAGTCAGGTTTCAAAATGTTAAATGGTACCTGTATCGATGAGTCCAAGGACGCAGAGTGTGATGGAAACGTTGGTGTTCTTCATGGCAAATTCTTGCCTCAAGGAGCTGAAAAACCCATCCAGGGCAAATTTTGTTGCAGAATAGTAAACAGTGAATGGGAACGCAACTTTGCCTGCAAATACAGTATAGCAATAGTACAGTCATGGGTGAATTCCACTTTAATCCTGCAGGTGGCAAAGTAAAACCACCATTGCTTGCATCTCTGTGAGAGATATTTTCCCCCTTCCTGCTTCCATTTGTTTACTTATTATTTTGTTTATAAAATGTTTCCAAGTTATGTAAGCACTCAGAAACTTGAACTTATGGCATAACTGGACCTTGTAAGAATTTTTAAAAAGATATTGCAAAATCTTTCAAAGTTCTCAAGATGAACTGTTTCTCCCTCCCCACCCCCTCTATAGGGCTGTTTTGTATATTAGCAGTTATATGCAACTCTGATTATAGCCTGTGAAATTTTAAAGCAGAACAGAAACACTCTGATAGAAATGCAATGAAGAATTGTACAGAACCACACTTAATAAAAGCACAAGGCTGCCGGACTGTGACCCAGAGATCCTGTCAAATGCTTAGGGCACAAGTGGAGAAAGTTTAGTCCTCCAGAGGTTGCTGGACTACAACTCCCATCATCCCTGTCCCTTAGCCATCCTGACCGGGACCTAAGGTTGAAGGGAGTTGTAGTCTAGCAACACCTGGAGGACTATAGAGTCCCATCCCCTGTGCTAGGGTAAAGCTGCTATGAGGATTATTATGAATATATGAAATTCAATTGAGATACCAATAGTAGAACACTTGAATACAGTTCCCTGAGCAGTGGCAGGAGACATTCAAAAATTAGCCCCTGGCCTGTCTCACAAGCAAAGAGAGAGGTGAAGGGACTAGAAGCCATCCTTGCAGAAGTGCCAATGGAAGAATTGAGTAGACCAATCCATATAAATTCACACCGGGTTTGTTTTGCACCCTACAAAGGAGAACAGTCACCAGAATCACTGTTATGGAAAATTCCTTAGCCTTGCTATTGCTTAACAAGGTGAGCAGCTCAGAGATGTTTTTTTTCATTAATGGGAGCATTTCAGGTAAGAAAACACATTAAAGATGTGAGTTGATCACCACACGTGGCAGAAGTGCCAATGGAAGAATTGAGTAGACCAATCCATATAAATTCACACCGGGTTTGTTTTGCACCCTACAAAGGAGAACAGTCACCAGAATCACTGTTATGGAAAATTCCTTAGCCTTGCTATTGCTTAACAAGGTGAGCAGCTCAGAGATGTTTTTTTTCATTAATGGGAGCATTTCAGGTAAGAAAACACATTAAAGATGTGAGTTGATCACCACACGTGATCTTTTTTGGAGTTGGCTGAGGGTGCGCACAATTGGAAGCTGCAACCAGCTGAGTGTGCAGTCATACATGTTCGCAGTCATCAACGTGCACGGCGATCATAGCAGGGAAATCAGAAATGTTTTAAGGAGCCCTAAGGCTTTGAGGGCCGCTGAGAGCTACTTCACACAAATGCTGTTTGTACTCACCTGCCAAGGATGAAACCACTACGATGCTTCCTCCGCTGTTCTTAAGCATGGGAAGAGATGCAACTGTCATGGTCACATAGCTTAAGAAATTGATATTCAGGACCTTTTGCATATACGCAACATCACTATTGAAATAGCTTAAGAAGGCAGGGCTAACATGATTCAGAATAAGCATATCTAGACCTCCTAAAAACAGAAAAGGGTTGTTAGAATTGTTTGTCTTGATCAGCTATCCTAGCAATGCTGTTTAATTTGTAAAAGAAGAGATACTTGAACGCCTGGTTCCGACCCATGTGTCTGCATAACTTGAGGTGCCTAACTGAAGGACTCAGCTGTGTCATTGCCATTTTTTCCTGCGTTTGGTCCAGAGTTTCTGGACTCAGCTTGTGCTTGCAACAGGCTTGTTATCTCAAGGAAACAATGTTAGAATGACAACCCTGAAGCAATGATTCACATTTTCCTGGGTGTGATCTAGCTCTGATCTGCAGCAGAGGTAAGGCTGGGCAAGGTTTTCTATCAGGCCATCTATATTTCAGTGAGTTATGATGCTCCGTACAAGCCTGTGCCTGATTCAGGGCATATAAGGCTGTTAACACTTCACACTGGAGCCAAACTCTTCAGGTAGATTTGGAGTACTTCCAGTTGTGTGCTTCTAGCTAGGGAGGTCCATGGTTCAGTTCCCAGTGTGTCAGCCATGCAATCATGTCACAAAAGCTTCTGCAAAATGGTTTGGTGAGTGTGAGCAACTGGGGTTGTACTGGGCCAGAAGGCTCCACATTCCTGATTCACAGAGAGTTGCAGCCCATGAGAATCAAAAACAGAGCTTAAAGCTTTGGAAAGCTTTAAGAGCACTTAATAGCATAGCAGAACTCGGACTAGCTTTCTCTATCAGGTTAATGAGTGATGCTTATACTACTATGGTAGTGGCCATTTTGGAACTGAAGATTTGAGGACATCTTTTCTTTGATTAAGTACTTCACCAAAGCCACAACATAGTAGTATGTGTTAATTAGCTAAATATTAGGCATAAAAGGGCAGTTTTAACAAAAACAGGGGAGTAAGTAGTCTAGTGTTCCACCAAGGAGTTCTATTGGAACACATTATTGTGATTTGGAGTTAGGGTGAGCATTGCAGTGACCAAGGTTGTGAATGATACCAAATTACGGTATTCAGCATTGTGAAAATCCAAGTGGACTGTGAGGAGCAGGTTTAGAAGAATCTCTTCAAATTGAGTGAATGTGTGAGATTCACGTTGCTTCCAAACTTGCCTTTCCCCTGGAATATTTTATTCATTCATATATTACAGGGAATACAGATAAGCACTGCATTCCAATGTTTTGTCCGTTATCCTCCCACGCTTTTACAGGGATGATTTTGGGATTCTTCTTTTCTCTACTTGTAATACACAGCACTTCCACACAGGGCCTTAATATTCTAACGATGTTGGTAACAGGTTTTATTTTCCTTAGAAAGGATGCACTTAGATTAAATAGAGGAGAACAGGCTGGCACTGGTGCCAATGTGGATGCTGTGAAAAATCTGCAGCTACGGGGAGTGCTCATCCCACAATAAACACCTCCTGGAAGCACCCATAGGTGCTGCGCCAGTGTGGACAGACATACAGCAGGAGTGAGTTGCGAGGCACTTGATGGCAGGGTTGAGTTTCCTGCATTGCTCTGACCCACTAAACTTTCCACTATTAATTTCTGGAATTTGTTGCTACAAGATGTAGTGATGAATGATCACCAACAGCTTTAAAAGGTGACCAAACAATCCATTATGGAGGATAAGGCTATCAATTTATGATGGCTGTGTAGAAGCTCCAGGTTCTGTGGCAGTCTACCCCTGAATATTGATTGATGAGATCATGAGTGGGAGAGGGCTATTATCTTCATGTCCTGCATATGAGCTCCCTATGGGTATCTGGTGTGGAGAGTGTCTCTTCCTTTAAATTCCTGGGAGTTTACCTTAGTGAAGACCTCACTTGGAAAAACAATATAACTCAGGTGGTTAGGAAGGCCCAACAGAGACTCGATTTTCTCAGGGTCTTGCAAAAGAACAATGTTAAACAACAGCTGGTGACCTCCTTCTACTGGTCCACAATAGAAAGTGTCCTCTCATATTGTATCACAGTGTGGTATGTTGGCTTGACAGCCACGGACACAAAGTCTTTACAGAGGATGGTGAACACAGCACATGATATCATGGGCTGTCCCCTGAGCCCGCTAGATGACATCGCAAGGGATCGTTGCCTTAGGAGAGCAAGAAAAATTCTCAGGGACGATTCACACCCCAGCCAGCACCTCTTTAATCTTCTACCTTCGGGTAGGAGATATAGAAGTATAATCAGTCATATCAACAGGCTAAAAAACAGTTTCTATCCATGGGCTGTTAGGCTGCTGAATGGAAAATAATATAGTGCAACTGACATTTGGGGTTGGTGTGTTGTGTGACAAGCACATAGACTGCAATGAGATTGAGTGTTTGTCGGGGGGGGAGGCTCGGTTAATTTCATTGTACACAGGTTGTACATTGACAATAAAGGTATTATTATTATTATTATTATTATTATTATTATTATTATTATTATTGGTTGACCACTGTGGCAAACAGGGCCCTGGACTTGATAGGCTTTTGGTCTGATCCAGCACAGCACTTCTGATGTCCTTATAAAGTAAGCATACCCCACAATTCCTCTGCTTTCTTCACCACAGACTGAGCGAATGCCATGTCTTCCATGCTGCCATTTATGTAGCTGGCAGATGCTGCCCCGAGCTCCAAGCACTGAGCAACCACCTGAAACAAAGAGGAAAGGAGAATTCTGGAGACTCGTTGCCCTTTCAGCCCCTTTTGCAGCCCAGCAAATTAAATTCCTATGCTATGCAGCATTGCAAGGAAACAGCTGGCTAGTTCAGCTTACCAGAATACTCTGAGCACAACATTTTTTCGGGGGTGGGGTGCAGGCTGTGTGCTTAAAGGGTCAGCATTATTAGTGGGGAATTTCCAATGGAAAAAGCAGCTTCATCAAAGTTTCCAGCTGCAAGAACACCGAATTTCTCATTTGTAAAAATCAAAATGAAGCAAAATGGGCTTGAACATTCTTAAAATGAACTTGCAAATTCTGGGTATGGGCTCTGGCTTTAGAACTTTATCCCTTACTGGTGTCACCGCAACAGCTGCTGTCACAGCCATGTCAGGCTTCTAGCTTGCTTTTACAAATGTATTGGAAGTCCTAAAAATGTGTCTGTAATCATGACCATATTTTGTATTGAGCAAGAACTGCATTTTAAAGTCTGCAACAATATTCAGGAGACCATTGGATTTTCTATAATCAGGGCAGGTGGAAAATCCTCTTCATTATTCCAGTTTGACAGACTTAATTGTAAGTGTCACTGGCTCTCTAGTACCTAGTTTTTGCATTCTTCTTTGTTGTTGTTGTTTAGTCGTTTAATCATGACCGACTCTTCGTGACCCAATGGACTAGAGCACACCAGGCGCTCCTGTCTTCCACTGCCTCCCACAGTTTGGTCAGACTCATGTTTGTAGCTTTGAGAACGCTGTCCAACCATCTCGTCCTCTGTCATCCCCTTCTTCTTGTGCCCTCAATCTTGCCCAACATCAGGGTCTTTTCCAGGGAGTCTTCTCTTCTCATGAGGTGGCCAAAGTATTGGAGCCTCAGCTTCACGATCTGTCCTTCCAGTGAGCACTCAGGGCTGATTTCCTTCAGAATGGATAGGTTTGATCTTCTTGCAATCCACAGGACTCTCAAGAGTCTCCTCCAGCACCATAATTCAAAAGCATCAATTCTCCGGCGATCAGCCTTCTTGATGGTCTAGCTCTCACTTCCATACATCACTACTGGGAAAACCATAGCTTTAACTATACGGACCTTTGTTGGTAAGGTGATATCTCTGCTTTTTAAGATGCTGTCTAGGTTTGCCATCGCCTTTCTCCCAAGGAGCAGGCGTCTTTTAATTTCGTGACTGCTGTCACCATCTGCAGTGATCATGGAGCCCAAGAAGGTAAAATCTCTCACTGCCTCCATTTCTTCCACTTCTATTTGCCAGGAGGTGATGGGCCCAGTGGCCATGAGCTTCGTTTTTTTGATGTTGAGCTTCAGACCATATTTTGCGCTCTCCTCTTTCACCCTCATTAATAGGTTCTTTAATTTCTCCTCACTTTCTGCCATCAAGGTTGTGTCATCTGCATATCTGAGGTTGTTGATATTTCTTCCGGCAATCTTAATTCCGGTTTGGGATTCATCCAGCCCAGCCTTTCACATGATGAATTCTGCATATAAGTTAAATAAGCAGGGAGACAATATACAGCCTTTCCGTACTCCTTTACCAATTTTGAACCAATTAGCTGTTCCATATCCAGTTCTAACTGTAGCTTCTTGTCCCACATAGAGATTTCTCAGGAGACAGATGAGGTGATCAGGCACTCCCATTTCTTTAAGAACTTGCCATAGTTTGCTGTGGTCCACACAGTCAAAGGCTTTTGCATAGTCAATGAAACAGAAGTAGATGTCTTTCTGGAACTCTCTAGCTTTCTCCATAATCCAGCGCATGTTTGCAATTTGGTCTCTGGTTCCTCTGCCCCTTCGAAATCCAGCTTGCACTTCTGGGAGTTCTCGGTCCACATACTGCTTAAGCCTGCCTTGTAGAATTTTAAGCACCTTGCTAGCGTGTGAAATGAGTGCAATTGTGCAGTAGTTGGAGCATTCTTTGGCACTTCCCTTCTTTGGGATTGGGATGTAGACTGATCTTCTCCAATCCTCTGGCCACTGCTGAGTTTTCCAAATTTGCTGGAATATTGAGTGTAGCACCTTAACAGCATCATCTTTTAAAATTTTAAAGAGTTCAGCTGGAATATCATCACTTCCACTGGCCTTGTTATTAGCAGTGCTTTCCAAGGCCCATTTGACTTCACTCTCCAGGATGTCTGGCTCAAGGTCAGCAACCACGCTTCCTGGGGTATACGAGACATCCATTTCTTTCTGGTACAGTTCCTCTGTGTATTCTTGCCACCTCTTCTTGATGGCTTCTGCTTCTGTTAGGTCCTTTCCACTTTTGTCTTTTATTATGGAAATCTTTGTACGAAATGTTCCTTTCATATCTCCAATTTTCTTGAACAGATCTCTGGTTTTTCCCATTCTATTGTTTTCCTCTATTTCTTTGCATTGCTCATTTAAGAAGGCCTTCTTGACTCTCCTTGTTATTTTTTGGAGCTCTGCATTCAATTTCCTGTATCTTTCACTATCTCCCTCACATTTTGCTTGCCTTCTCTCCCCCGCTATTTGTAAGGCCTTGTTGGACAGCCACTTTGCTTTCTTGCATTTCCTTTTCATTGGGATGGTTTTAGTTGCTGCCTCCTGTATAATGTTGCGAGCCTCCATCCATAGTTCTTCAGGCACTCTGTCCACCAAATCTAAATCCTTAAACCTGTTCCTCACTTCTACTGTGTATTCATAAGGGATTTGATTTAGATTGTATCTTACTGGCCCAGTGGTTTTCCCTACTTTCTTCAGTTTAAGCTTGAATTTTGCTATAAGAAGCTGATGATCTGAGCCACAGTCAGCTCCAGGTCTTGTTTTTGCTGACTGTATAGAGCTTCTCCATCTTTGGCTGCAGAGAATATAATCAATCTGATTTCGATGCTGCCCATCTGGTGATGTGCATGTGTAGAGTCGTCTCTTGTGTTGTTGGAAAAGAGTGTTTGTGATGACCAGCTTGTTCTCTTGGCAGAACTCTATTAGCCTTTGCCCTGCTTCGTTTGAACTCCAAGGCCAAACTTGCCAGTTGTTTCTTTTATCTCTTGACTCCCTACTTTAGCATTCCAATCCCCTATAATGAGAAGAACATCCTTCTTTGGTGTCATTTCTATGAGTTGTTGTAAGTCTTCATAGAATTGGTCAATTTCAGCTTCTTCAGCACCAGTGGTTGGTGCATAAACTTGGATTACTGTGATGTTAAAAGGTCTGCCTTGGATTCGTATCGAGATCATTCTATCATTTTTGAGATTGCATCCCAGTACAGCTTTTGACACTCTTTTGTTGACTATGAGGGCCACTCCATTTCTTTTACAGGATTCTTGCCCACAGTAGTAGATGTGATGGTCATCCAAACTGAATTCACCCATTCCCGTTCATTTTAGTTCACTGATGCCCAGGATGTCAATATTTATTCTTGCCATCTCATTTTTGAGCACATCCAACTTACCAAGGTTCATGGTTCTTACATTCCAGGTTCCTATGCAATATTTTTCTTTACAGCATTGGACTTTCCTTTCGCTTCCAGGCATATCCGCAACTGAGCGTCCTTTCGGCTTTGGCCCAGCCGCTTCATCAGCTCTGAATCTACTTGTACTTGTCCTCCGCTCTTCCTCAGTAGCATGTTGGACGCCTTCCGACCTGAGGGGCTCATCTTCCAGCGTCATAACTTTTATATGCCTGTTGTCTTTGTCCATGGAGTTTTCTTGGCAGGGATACTGGAGTAGCTTGCCGGTTCCTGCTCCAGGTGGATCACGTTTGGTCAAAACTCTCCACTATGACCTGTCCATCTTGGGTGGCCCTGCACGGTATAGCTCATAGCTTCTCTGAGTTATTCAAGCCCCTTCGCCATGGCAAGGCAGTGATCCATGAAGGGGACATTCTTCTTTACAATATAACAAATAATTTAAATATAAAGGCTATTAAAATCTAAGCAAAGGTGATGCATAAGTATGTACTAAGCATAGAGTGCTGGCGTAGTTGCAGTAGTTAACCCTATCATAGGCTTTGTTACCTTTTCTGTTAAGTAATTCAGTCAGTGTACAAAGATAAAGATTCCTAGCTTGGACCCACTTCTACCAAAACTTGCTAGGCTGAAAGTCTGGTGCAGGGTTTCCCAGACTTGGGTCTCTAGCTGTTTTTTGAACTACAATTCCCATCATCCACAACCACTGGTCCTGCTAGTGAGGGATGATGGGAGTTGTAGTTGAACAACAGCTGGGGTAGTCAATGTGCTGCCCCCAACAGATGTTGTCGGCTACAGATCCCATCATCCAATGTTCAAGGATGATGGATGTTCAAGGATGATCTGGGGGGCTCCATGCTGGCTATCCCTGATGGAGACAGTGCTGAGCTAGATGGACCAGTGGCAACTTCCTGTGTTCCCATGAGTGGCTGGAGGAAAGGCAGTGCGCCCGTGCCAGAAAGAAGCAAGCTCGACACTAGACATGCAGATGCATGCATGCAAGTGGGCACACCGGCTTCAAGGCTGAAGCCACATCAATGAAGGAATCACTCCACCCCTCACCAGCCCTTCTTCCTTGACTTTGCAGTGAGTGATGGAGCATGTTGGGCGCTGCTGGCAAAGAGGTTTCCCCCCCTCCTGTGCTGCAAGACTTTGGCTGTACCAACACTATCCTAACAGCTCCAAGCAGGCATTGGCTCAGTGCTAATGCACAGATTACACTGGCAAAAGGTCCCAGGCTTAACCCCTGCGTCCTTGGTGGTTAACTCCCCCTGTAAACAGTTGTTCTAGCACAACTGGGGTTTGGGGAAAATATAGCTGCTTGTGGAGCATAAGAGTCCAGGGACTGGTATTGCTGGATGTTGTTAAACTTAATGGGTCTCAAGAAGGGATAGATTAATGCAGGCATAGACAAACTCAGCCCTCCAGATGTTTTGGGACTACAACTCCCATCATCCCTGACTACTGGTCCTGTTAGCTAGGGATGATGGGAGTTGTAGTCCCAAAACATCTGGAGGGCTGAGTTTGCCTACGCATGGATTAATGGCAAAGGCAACCAACCAAGGAGCAGGCCAACAGGCATTCCCATCCCGCTCTAACATGCAATCACAGGACCTCAGATTTTTAGAATTCTTTGAAATGATGGCAGTGTCTGATTGTTCGCCAACTCCACGTCCCATTTCTGGCTTGACAATCTTGCAAAAGGGCATGTTGTTAATCTCCTAACTCTGAAATCAGAAGGGTTTGGTGAAGTCATTTACACTATGGTGCCTTATCTTTATAGTACTGCTTCTTGCCTGCCATATCCCAGAATTGGATAATGGCATTGCCAATGCCCTGTTCTCTACTCAGACAGTGCAAGTTCATCAGCTTGGCTTAGTGGCCAGAAGCGAAGCAGAGGCAATGACCACAGCTCTGTGTGATCATGGCAGGATGAGCCCGAATGCTCTAAAACGTTGGGAGAAAATGCTTGAAAAGATATTAGGCGACGTTGCATACAAATATGTGTATGTCGGGAGCAATGTGAACAATTCAGGTTAGGAGGGGCAGGCCTTAGGGCTGCACAGCTTCCAGTCTCACTGTGAATTTGTTGTATAAAACACAAATAAAGTTGTGGCCCTTAATGAACCTAATACACACTGCCTCTTCTTGCCTGGCTAAGGGTGCAAATAGGAACAAATGGAGTTGAGTTCCAGCATTTCAAGTCGCTGTGTGGGTTGCTATTGTCTATTGTCTATAAAACCCCCTGGGTTGTTTCTTTTTCCACTCTAGGGCAATAATCTTCCCACATCTGTACTTCTCACACTGCTGTTTGTCATTATTGACATGCATGGTGACCCTTGGGTGGTTTTTCCTAGTGCTGTGTACTGAACTCTCTGTTCTTCAGGTTCTGAAAAAGTATTCTTCCATTGCAGAAGAGACTTCCACCGTCCCGCCTCTTTCTCACTTTAGGATTTAGAATTTGAGTGGATGAGGGGTCAGGCTTATCTTATCACTGCAAAGTGGCTGTGGGTGCGTCTTGTGTTTTTCTTTCCATGAAATGTTTCTCCAGAGCTCCACAGTCTTCCCAGCAGCCTGCACTTCCTGATCTGGTAAAGGCCCATGGGGGGATGTTACTGCATGATTTCTTCCCCTGAGTTTGAATTGAAACATAGGAAGCCAGGAGGGCTCGCTGCCAAGGCACAGAGAACAGTGTGATCACTGATTTGGTGTTTTTTTTGTTTTGTTTTTTGAAGGAAGTCCTTTAAAAATCATTTTTCAATGGTTTCTTTAAAAGGAAAAAATAAAATTAAAACCCTTTACTTTTCAAACAACAACAGCCAATAGCTGCCAGGAGCCTCCCCGCTTTCCCAAGCTTACAGAAAAGTGCAGCCAAGGACATCATGGCTTTTTCAGGAAATGCAGGCACCCAGGAATGCTGCAGAGTACAGACCACTGGAGAGAGGATTTGCAGAATGAAAGGGAAAAAATGCTCAGAAACATCCCATAACCAACCTGAAAGTAATGTAAGCATAAGAAAAGGCCTGCATGCAACCCACCAAGAATTCTCCAAATTTTTATCTTTTCTTTCATAATTTTTGAATGCCCTTATATGTGGATCCCTTTTCCCATGAGTCACACTTCTGTAACGGCACCTACTGCCTCTCTCTTCCATTTTTATGAGCAAATGCATTGATATTCCTGTAAATTGATATTCCTGTAAATTGAGACATGCATTCACACTCTGCTGGTGGTAAAACTGCAAAACCTAAATTGCATCTGGAAATAAATAAATTTATATAAATCTGAATTTTAGTAAAGCATACGACTCTCCCTTCCTTCCTGTCAGGTTTGGCAATTTATCGTCACCTGTATGTGAATGTTTATCCCAATGCACATAAATATGAATTTTACATTCATGGGGTTACACATTATCTATCACCTGTGTGTGCAGGTGACTCTACAGAAGCATGCCCAGTAAAAGGCATGCATATATGAGTATATGACATTTACTTTCTGGAGCTTGGCTTCTGTTCGCGCTGTGATCAGTATGTGGGAGCCCATGCGTGCCAGGTGGTATGCCATCTGCTCACCGATTCCAGTGCTTGCCCCAGTAACAATCACACGCTTCCCTTTCAGCATTTCTGGAGAGCAAGATATAGGGACAGCCATTTATAAAGATCGCATTAAACACACCACCCAATCCTAAATCAGTCTCTAAAAGGGCAAGAAGCTCAAGAAGAGAAACAGCCATTTCTGCCTGCCGATCAGTTGCCCAGTCCCAACAATCTTCCAGTCTAATCTGCATTCTTCTCCCAAGAAACCAGCAGTCATAAGAATTGCTAACATTCCAAAAAGGATGCAGAATGCCAAGACAGCCATTTATTTTTGTTGTTGTTATTTTACTCTAATTAAACATGAACATGCATTTCTTTTTCAAGCCACTTCATACGTTCAGCTTTCTTGAAGTTTTTGAAGCAATTGTACAATTAAGCAACTTTAAAGAAAGCCCAATCCTTTTCGAAATAGACAGAATATGGAGAATCCAAATGGCAAGCCTCCTAACCACACCTGTTTGCAGGAAGAAAAAAAAAATAGCCCTGCCTGTTGCATGATGTATTTCAAAGGCTTGCCAAGCAAAGCCTTCTATTATCGGCAATGCAAGCAACGCCCAGACATGTTTCGTTTTAGGCTTGCACCAGTTCCTGTATAAAAACCATTCCAGTGTGACTCCTTTCTCTTTCTCCCCCTCCGTCTCCCCCCTGCTTTTATTTTAAAATGTCTTTACTTAAAAACAACAACAACTTACCCGGCTTAAAGTCTTCATTTCCCGAATAAAAAAAGAAGGCCAAGATCAGTCCTGCAAAAAGAACCAGAATCTTTTGCAGCAGACCCATCCCACTGCAGAGTCAGGAAATAATCAAGCATGAGAAGCAAGGAGGAGGAGGGAAAAAAAACCCTGCAGAGCTGTTCCAGACAGAGGGAGCAATGTCTATGCTGCAAAAACCTGGTAGCATAGAGGCAGCAACTTGCCCAAATGTCCAACCTTCTGACAATTCAGGGTACTCGTGGCAACAGCTCCATCACAAGCCTCTAATTTACTGTTTGTCAAGAGTTGATAAACTTCGGCCTACGTGATCTTTGGATCCTGGCTGTCCCATTTCATATTTCCTGTCCCTACGTTTAAAATAGAGAAATTTGCACAACACCCTGAAAGAGGTGTGTCTTTGCTGAAAAGCATCAAGTTTCACTTCAGAGAAGATCCCAGGCTGCCTACTCCAGGTGGGCTATTTTTTTTTATTAAAAAAAATCATTGTTTAACATCTGCCAGGCATAGACCCCACACACAGCACAAGGCTCAAGTGCAAGAAGCTTATGACTTCCACCCCAAAGAGCTTGCAGAGACTGAAGTGCAGAAGCAGAGGATGTTTTTGTTATAATATCAGGGATTCAGGGCAAATGGGTGGACATGACTAAGTTGCACATGTTTGGGAAGCTGAGCCAACAAACGTGTTGCTGTGAGTTTTCAGATCCTTTTTGGAACTCTTGACAGTCTCGCAGAGTTGTTATCAGTCTCCAAAGTACTTTTATGCCCATAATTAGTAGAATATTTCAAAACTTCATATTTATCATTGGCATTACGTGGTGCTGTTTATGCTTTCTGATACCACAGAGTAAGCCATTCTAAGATATGTTAATCCCCACTTTACAGTCGTGGGCCTCCGACTCTGAATGTGTTCTAATACAGATTTGTGAGCCAGATCCGCCCTAATTGTACCATGGTGTTCATGTGACGCCCAGTGCCTGCGCAGCTATGGACCAGTCAAATATTCAAGATGCCAATAAACTCAGCACTGTGGTGCCAATGACTGAACCACGTTAGGTTCACTAGCAGCACTGTTGTGTGCCATTTTGTTCTTCCTACACTAGGTGCATGGCTTCCCCATGATGAAACTGAAGCAACTGGTGATACGGGCCCAGAACATACTACCCCAAAGATTGTACATCTAGTCCACCCCCCTGCAATGCTGGAACCTTTTCAATCCCTGCTTTCTCCACCCACAAAGATCTGGGAACAACCTTTGTTGGAAACCCTGGAGTACCACTGTTAAACCACTCAGCTATGGGGCAACTTTGTATGTTTATATGATTCTTCCAAGACATACTGGATCATACAAAAAAAACCCTTGTGCTTCTCTCTCTTTCTTTCTAATCTTTTTCAAAGTCAGTGCCAAAAGTGTCTAGCATGACCAGTATGACTAATGAAGGAGCTCTAGATGAAGATGAGAAGGCAGAGTTATGCAGAAAAGAGCCAGCTTGATTCTCAACATTTGGGGTTATTATGGTAATAATAGACAAATAGTCTCTCTCTCTCTCTCTCTCTCTCTCTCTCTCTCTCTCTCTCTCTCACACACACACACACACACACACACTGTAGCTTATATGCTGTACAGTGCTTTTTTTCCTAAGAAAATGTTTAGGGGCACTGTCTTTTTCCTACTTATATTGAAATACTGCCCCTCAATGAGGTCAAATTTAGATTCACAAAATGTTTAGGGGGGTGCATTCCCCTGTGTACCCCCAGAAAAAAGCACTGGCTGCGTACATGTTGCTTATAAATGAATTGCTGCCATCCATACCTATGGGAAAAGGAAAGTAAAGTGGACACTGTTGCAGCAAAGGGAGGTGGCAGAAGCAGGAGGTCCATATCAGACACTGGGTGGCCTCAGCCTTCCATGTCAGAGATCCTGTAAAGCAAGTGTGGGGGAGCTTCTTCAACCCAACTGTAACTTTCCAGGGGGCCACATGCCAGTGTTGGGTAGAGCAATGGATACCAATTTACCTTTATACAGTAGGCAGTGGTGGACCTACATTTTTGGAGCTCTGAAGCTTGAACTGTTATGGGGGCCTCTTCGCAACCAGTAAGGAGGTCTGGGTAACCACTGTTACCTTCTTCAATGTGGTTGTTTACAACCTTTACAACAGCTGGGCTACTAACTCTTAAACTTTAGGATTGTTGAAATATATACAACAAATTACACACACACACCAAAAAATAAATCTGTTTGAGTTGTGTGACTCAATTTGGGTGTACTAGATCCAATTTTTATTTTTTATTTTTTATAATAATTTTTATTGCATTTTTTCCAAGTTACAGAAAGAACAAAAGAATAGACAGAATAGAAAGAAAAAAGAAAGAAAAAAAGAACAGAAAATCACAACCATTTCAACAACTTATTTCAAATTTCCATTGGACTTCCCCACATCTCCCACATAATGCATTCTTGATAATAAAGTTATCAGCAAATTATACCCTTGTTTTGTGTGTTTCTTTATATTTTCAGTTGCAATTTAAGTTTAAATCTCTTATTCTCCATTTACTCTAAAAATATAACATAATGTCGTTTTTACCCAATTAAAACTTTGATTCTTACATGAATGTTATCAATTTCATAGATAATTAAATTTCGTTGCTGGGGCTAACGTTCCAAATCATACGGCAACTTATAATTCATACAACTTATAATACTTTTGCAGATAGTCTTTAAATTTTTTCCAGTCCTCCTCCATTGCCTCTTCTCCCAAGTCTCGGATCCTTGCAGTCATCTCGGCTAGTTCCATGTAGTTCATCAATTGCGTCTGCCAATCCTCCAGTGTGGGCAAATCTTGGGTCTTCCAGTGCTTAGCGATAAGGATTCTTGCTGCTGTTGTAGCATACATAAAGAAAGTTCTATCCTTTTTTAACACCTTCTGGCCGACAATGCCCAGAAGGAAGGCCTCTGGTTTCTTGGGGAAGGTGTACTTGAACACCTTTTTTAACTCGTTATAGATCATTTCCCAGAAGGCCTTCAATCTTGGACAAGTCCACCAGAGGTGAAAGAATGTCCCTTCAGCCTCCTTGCATTTCCAACATTTATTATCAGACAAATGGTATATCTTAGCAAGCTTGACTGGGGTCATGTACCACCTGTATACCATTTTCATAATGTTTTCTTTCAAGGCATTACATGCCGTAAACTTCATACCGGTGGTCCATAACCTTTCCCAGTCCTCAGACATAATATTGTAACCAATGTCTTGAGCCCATTTTATCATGGCTGATTTAACTGTCTCATCCTGAGTATTCCATTTAAGCAGCAAGTTGTACATTCTCGATAATACCTTGGTCTTTGGTTCTAACAACTCTGTCTCAAGTTTCGATTTTTCCACCTGGAATCCTGTTTTTTTATCTAGCTTGAAAACCTCATTAATTTGGGCATAGTGTAGCCAATTTTGCACCTTATCCTTTAATTTTTCAAAGCTCTGCAACCTCCAATTACCTCCAATGTTTTCTATTATTTCCCAATATTTCGGCCAGTATGCCTCCATATTGGGTGTTTTCCGAGCTTTGGCCTCTATTGGTGAAATCCACCTCGGAGTTTTACTTTCCAATAAGTCTTTGTATTTTTTCCAGACCATATATATTGCTTTTCTGACAATATGGTTTTTAAACATTCCATGTGTTTTCCCCTTGTCATACCACAAATACGCATGCCAACCTAACGAATTATTGAAGCCTTCCAGATCTAGGACATCAGTGTTTTCCAATAAAATCCAACTAGATCCAATTTTTAAAGGATGTTTAAACCATTTTTTAATAAGAGAGAGAGAAATTAAATGTAAAATAAAAAGCATCCAAGGTCTCTGTACACTAGGAATTAGTAATGACAATTCAGCACTTATATAACAGGTGTAATCTTAAATTACCTACTGCTTAGATCTATTTCAGAGAATCTTCCTGGATAGTACAGAACAGTAGAGTACATCTCATTACGTGGCGTTCTGGGCATGATGCCATAGTACTTATAGACTAGGCATGACCCCAGTTGGGCTAAGAATCACCTAACAGGATCCTGAACATCTGGGTTTGGAGGAATAACACAATATTAAAACCAATGTTCCACAGGAAACATTGTTGGCAGCAGTTTGATGATGTTGAAGTGTTCTAGTATAATGGGCATCTCTCCCACAGTCTAGGCAGACTCTGGAATCTTGACTGCTAGAATCAACTTAAAAAACAATTAGGAAAGGAGGAACTTAGCAACGTATCCTCCCACTCAAAAAATAAGCCACTGAAAAGTTAACCCTGAAGTATCTGTTCTTGGTTAAATCCCCAATGGCATAGCAGCCAAGTAGTAATAGAGTATCAGAGGGAGAGAGAGATGCAAGGCACTGGTAACACTACCAAAAACAAAGCAAAGGATGCAAATTTCCATTCAATCATTAGTTGCAAAGTTATTCTTATCTAGGGTGCTGCAGTAATGGTTATAGTTAATGAATACCTGCCAGTTTACTCTGTCTTGGGATCATCTCAATAGCAATAATTGCCAGCTCCTGGTAATTAAAGCCAACTAATTATGAGCCTTGTTATTATGAAACAAAAATTGCATGCAGAAGGTCCCAGTTTCAATCTTTGACATCTACAGGTAGGACTGGGAATGCCCCCTGCCTGAAATGCTGAACCACTGCCAGTAATGGATTAGGCTCATTATTAGCTTCCTAGCTTCCTATTTTGCTATCATATGATGTAAGTTCCAGAAGGTCTGAGAAGTGACAATTTGTCAAAGGCTTTTTGAAAGTATGCAGTGCTTATTGGACCACCTCAATTCACAAGCTTGTTGACACTCTTGAAGAACTAGAAGATAAGCGAGACTGGGCTTACCTTTGCAGAAGAAGTGAAGCTTCAGGCAAGACTTGCTCTCTGCTAAGCTCAATAATTTCATATTGAACACTGCTTTCCATCATTAGGAAATGCAGGCAGGCTTGATTCATCATATAGTCAAGAGGTTATTTAGTGACTGAACTTCCACATGATTAGAGCTGCCATGGAGTCAACTTTTGAATAGCCATCACATGCTGAGCTGTATGATCCCACCTTGTTATACAGACCATGACTGGGACAAAAAAATAAAAATGAAAGTTGGCTTTCCCCTTCCACACCCCCACAGCAGTCTGTTCTGCAACTGTTATATTACACAGATTTTGCTTGCTGCAGTGTTTATTTCTCAACTTCCCATTGTTGGTGAGGAAAAGATTTTCCAAAAGAAGCAGCAGCAGTAGCAGCAGTAGCAGCAGCAACCCCCTCCCCACTTCCTAATAGACATTTAAATAGAGCCGGATGTTTAAAAATGCTTATCACCTGCACATCCCGTTGTGCTAAACTGAACTCAGCACTCTGCGGAAGTGGGAGGCAATTGCTCTTACAAACACAGCCAACCTTTTGTGTGGCTTTTCAGTTATATAATGAGTCCTTGTTTTGCAGGGAAATTCTCAGCTTTCCTGTGACTCTCCTCCTTTTCTTGTTCTAACCTTGAGGTCACAGACTCAGACACTTGACCTACATGAGTGAATAAATGAGGAATTAACAGCTGTCATATCTAACACCTGTCTGCTACACCAGTGGTGGGGAGCCCCCGCCCCTGCACACTGCAGAAACTAGCTCTTCTGTTACTTGGCCACATTTTTTAAAACTGCAAATTCAGGATGAATCTAATGAGCTTGTTTAAGTTCATAAATTTAAAGTTCTGTCGTCTAATGAAAGAATGCCCAACTTTGACTCATACCCTGGCAGAGTTTGCAGGTACTGTGTGTGGTTCCCTCGTAGCTCAGTTTTGGATTTCAAGCATGGCTTTTAGTCAATAACTTTGACTTCCAAGTCAAATGAATACTAAATAACTCAGGGCTCTTTCAGACAACCTATTCATAGAACAGCCCCCTTCTCCCCCCAAGACTGTGTTACAGAGCTGCCTAACTAGAGCATGAATGGTTGGGGATAGATCAGGACATACGGTGGTGAGAAGGGTTTCTGCCCATCTTGAAGGCATTAAAGTTATGAAGCCATCAAAAGGATGGCAATTCTGCTCTGACAGATGTGCGTCTCTTTTAAACTGACCCTGGCCCAGTGAAATCAGCCTTTGGTATGGAACATGCCAATTTGCTGATGTTTAAATGTGTCATTCCTTTCTAAAGAGGCCATCGTAAAAACAAAATTAAGCTTTTGGCCACTTGCCTATACCACATATGGTAAGTCTGTGGCCTTCCAGGTGCTATTGGATTCAACTTCAGTCAACCCCAGCTAGCATGACCACTAGTCAGGAATGATGGGAGTTTTAGTTCGACAACATATCCAGGGCAACTGGTTCTCATACCCCTGATTTGACAGCAACCCTGTATTTTTTTTAAGGCAACAGGAAAATGCTTAATAAATACTGCAGTGGAGTTAAAATGCTTTCCTCCACTGCCAGCCCACCCCACCCACCCACGCTCAAAGTTGCTATGGAAACCTGTGAGTATCTAATGATTTGAATTCTAGATATGGTCCTGTCCACACCAAACGTGGAAAGCACTATCATGCTACTTTGAGCACTCATGGCCATCAAAGAATCCTGGGAATTAAAAGTTTGCTGAGAGGTGTTGGGAAACACCGGGATTGATTGGTAAATCACTCTGAGAATTGTGAGGGAATAGGGGTCTTCCAGGATCCAGTTCCCAGGATTCCTTTGGAGGAGCCATGAATATTTATAAAGTGATATTATACTGCTTTTTAAGAAAACAGCGCAGAAGGGGCCATGAAACAGTAATTGGGGCCAATCCTTGGTAGACACCCGTTTGTATTTTCCAGGATTTTGCCTGTTGCCTTTTCCAATACAGTGTTAAAGTAAAACACATCAAATGAAGACTCTACCATCCCAGGATGAGTACTCCCATCACAGCCAAGAGCACACTTCCAAAACCTATTTCTTTTCCTGTATGTCATCTTACATATTATCTCTTTTTTATTATTGGCACCAAGCTGCACTGCACTGAATCATTCCTCTCCAAGTGCTTCTGTTTACATAAGGGATTAGCATGCCTCCTACTTGGCTGATCTCTCCTGATTTTGGCTTGATGAGCTCTTTCAAACATTCAGAGGAGGCTCATGGCCAAACCCTCTTGGGGCTGCACCATTTCAGAAGGTGAGCGGGGGAGATAATATGTTTCACTGGTCTCCTATGAAAACCCCACACATTGCATTGCAGCCAGTGGTAGCTTTGTGCTGGTAGAAGTGCTTCCACTAGCGCAAGGCCAGGCACCCCACTTTCATCAATATATAGGTAGCCCTCTATACCTTGGGTACCCAGATGGGAGACTACGACTCCCATCACCTGCAGCCAGCTTAGCCAGTATTTAGGAATGAAGGGGATTGTCTGGGGGCCCAATAGAAGAAGAAGAAGAAGAAGAAGAAGAAGAAGAAGAAGAAGAAGAAGAAGAAGAGTTTGGATTTGATATCCCGCCTTTCACTCCCCTTCAGGAGTCTCAAAGCGGCTAACATTCTCCTTTTCCCTTCCTCCCCCACAACAAACACTCTGTGAGGTGAGTGGGGCTGAGAGACTTCACAGAAGTGTGACTGGCCCAAGGTCACCCAGCAGCTGCATGTGGAGGAGCGGAGACACGAACCTGGTTTCCCAGATTACGTGACTACCGCTCTTAACCACTACACCACACTGGCGAAGAACACTGCTCTATACCATATACTATGCAGTTCTGGTGGGAATTCTAGGGAACCCTCAACCCTCTAGGGAAGATTTTCAAGGGGCTTGCATTGCATTGGAGGAATCAGCACAGACTTGTGGAAAATTCAGTGTACCTTCTAGCACAGGAATGAAGAAGCTTTTTTCACCCCAAGGGCCATATTTCAGTACAGTGGTACCTCGGGTTACATACGCTTCAGGTTACATATGCTTCAGACTCCGCTAACCCAGAAATAGTGCTTCAAGTTAAGAACTTTGCTTCAGGAGAAGAACAGAAATCGTGCTCCGGCAGCGCGGCAGCAGCAGGAGGCCCCATTAGCTAAAGTGGTGCTTCAGGTTAAGAACAGTTTCAGGTTAAGAACAGATCTCCGGAACAAATTAAGTACTTAACCTGAGGTACCACTGTATTGGACACCTTCAAGGAGGTATATGAAACTGGTGGGCAGGACCAGAAGCAGAGCAATGGATGCTACCATTGCCATGCAAAGTCAGAGGTTTCTACACACACACACACACACACACACACACACACCATTGTCTCTGCTTCACAACCTCTACATCTGCTATTATCCTTGCTTTGTTTTCCCGACTCTGGAATGTGTCCTCTTGCTTAGAGACAAGATAGAGAAGTAAGAAGGGTGCAGGAGTGCATACAGAAACTAGGCTGTTGTACAAAGGTAAAAATTTATACCCAGTGCCCCACCCAGGAATGGCATGTGGCCCCAAGAAAGTTGCTCAGAATGGAATGTGGCCCTCAGACTGAAAATGGTACCACACCCCTAGCACAGTTGTAGGAAACGGAAGGACACTTTTTACAAAGTCATTTGCATTTTCCTTATTTTACCCATTTTACAGCTGGGGAACTGAGGCAGAAAGATTCTATGGATTTCAGCATTTAAATGGCATGGAAAGCATCCATGAAGGGTTTGAAGAGGTCTGTGTGTACAAGAATAAGTTTGATAGAGGCAAAGTGATTGCATGTAAAATGCTCATGTGGTATCTTAAGGGTCAACTGGTTCAACCTCCTGGATTCACTGGATCAAACCCTCCTACTACAGCAGCCCTGACAAGTAGCCATCACAGGGATATAGGATTATAGGAAGCTACCTGATAGTGGATCAGACCACTGATCCATCTAACTCAGTATTGTCTACACTGACTATGAGCTGCTCTCCAGGATTTCAGGCAAGAGTCACTTCCAGCTACACCTGGGATTGAACCTGGAACTTCTACATGCAAAGCACTGAGCTAGGGCCCTCCCAGCCTCTACTTAAAGACAGCTAATGAAGGAAAAGTTCACTATATTCTGACACAGTTTGTTCTATTGGCGAACAGCATGTACCTTCAATAAATTCTTCCTAATCTCTAGACAGAATCTCCAGAACGAGACCCTTCACTGGAGGACCTCTTAATAGCCTGCATGAGCTTTTTTATTTCCAAAGAATGATTTGTCCCAACATCTTGGCAAAATGTCTATCACACTTGGTTTCTGTTGTACCAGACGGCAGGGGTATGTTTACTAGACATAAGGAAGAACAACTTCTGCTGAAGCAACAGAAAACAACAGAAAACTCTCACAGAGTTTAGTGGGACTTACTCCCAAGTATCTCTATTGATTAGACTATGAGTTGCAGAAACTGCTTGTCAGAAAGACCGACAAGCCAATTCCATTAGCTTGCTGCATAATTTTTATCTCTGATGTAAAGATCATTTCATTAGCAGCTTCAATGGTGTTTAAACATAGCAGGTCTCATTTCCTTTCTGACATGGAACAAGACTCTGCCGCACATGTACAGAGACCATATAGCTCAAGCAAAGGTATTTTGTTGTTTATGAACAATACAATGACTGTCTTGGGGTCTCTGGCTGTTAAACACCCGGCTCCCTGGGCACTCCTTAGCCTATCATCAAATGAAAAGAAGAAAGTTTCACGAAGCAATTGGTCTTCTGACATCTGCTCACATGTATGCTACACACTAAGCCTGCTGCTTCCTTTATCCTTCACAAACATCTTCTAAATTGAGCTGGGAAACATAGTCAAACATGAGGAAAAAACCCCAAGATCTAGTCCAGACAGTTGGGACAAAAGATACATCAAGATGCCCTTGAAAAAAGCATCATGAAGAAGTCACTACTGAAGCAAGGAATTCCAAACTCAGTGAAACTCCAATGCCCATCAGCCACAGCCTATGCTGGCTGGATAATAAAAAACTGCTAGATTCAGGCAGGTAGCCGTGTTGGTCTGACGCAGTCAAAATATATATATAAAATAAAAAATTGTCCAGTAGCATCTTAGAGACCAACTAAGTTTGTTCTTGGTATAAGCTTTCATGTGCATGCACACTTCTTCATGCACACAAAAGCTTATACCAAGAACAAACTTAGTTGGTCTCTAAGGTCCTACTGGACAATTTTTAATTTTTAAAAAATATATTTCAAAAATTGCTGGAAAGCATCAAGTTGGCAAAGGCTGTCTAGAACTCCATTTCTCACTTGAATATTCAAACTATTTTCAGTCAAACTATTTTACAGTAAGTGCATTAAGGACTGTAGCTGTAGATCTTATCAACAAGATTTTGGCAATGCCTGTTTCTGGATTTCATGCAGAGTGAGTCACTGATCCAAAAGATTTTTTTAAGCATACCACGCGGTTTAAGATACTTGTATATTTCAACCACTTTCAACAGGCAGAAAGCAGTATATCAAATCTGTCCCTTTCTTCTCATTTCACATTTTGCGTCAGCTGTGGGGAAAGGGTGCAGTTGAAACTGGATCTTAACATGCTAGGCACAAACCTGGGGAATTGTCTATTCACACCTAGCCAAAGCGAGTTGATTCCATGTCATGGTAAAGGAAGCTTGAGAGCACGTTCACGGTTGGGTCTCAGATTTGGGATGCTTTAAATTTCACTGGAAGTCCGACAGCTTTAGGTTCTGAATAGCCTAAAAGACAGGGAACTGTTGCCACTGCGTGGCTCTCCTCTCTTTTCCTTGCAGCATCTAGCACAAAACACGCTGCATGTCATTGCACTGTGCAACTTGTTTGGAAGTCACAATGCCACTATGTACCACAGCCTTGGGCTCACATACTCAACCCCACCTTAAACAAGAAGAACAGGAGAGGCATAGGAAATTTCTGACACCAGCCAGATACAAAGAAATTCTGTGCCACCTAGTGACTAAACCCTATAATGACACTATCCGCATAATAACCAAGTCCTGGGATCCAAATGTTTCTTTTATTTTATATCTTTCTTCTATCATGGAGCCTGAGGTAGCACAGGTGGGGTTTTCAGAAGCTCTCCCATGCTAGCACAGGCCAGCTCCAAACCTGCTTAGCACCAGCAAGATGACTGCCTCATGTGCACTCAGACCTTGCCCTTACACATGTTTTTACAATTCTACCACGACCCCTTAGGAACACTTCAAAGCTGCTTTCAAACCTTGGGAAGCTGATTTTGCTTTTTCAAAGACACGTGTTTCCGAGACCACAAGCAACAAATTGATCCTTCCCCCAAGCTGCCAAATGCCACCAGGAATTCTTTATGAAAGGTTCAATTGAGGCCATCAAACAATCATTTAGGCATCTAGAAAAGCAAGCCAATGCCCGCCGCTGCTCTTTGGAGAGGGCAAGATTCTATTATAGGGAGTGGAATTTCATTGTGTTAGGAAAGTTGTTTATTGGGCAAGTGTCACACTGAGTAACACTGGACGCTTTTGCAAGCATTTTGCTCTCCATGTAAATAGATCAGGGCGGCAGAAGACAACGCCATTTTGTTCTGCCATGATGGTGCTATGATTTAAGCCAGGCATGTCCAAAGTCTGTTTCGGGGGCCTAATCAGGCCCGCTGGTTGGTTAAATCTGGCCCCCGTGGCAGTTTATTTCCTGGGGTAAAATCCTAAAAAAAGCTCAACAACTTCAGCCTTAAAAATCCTTGCTCCCCAAACACCCATTTCGGGGATTTCTGCCTGCCACCATCAACAGCTCCTTTCCACCCAGCTGGGACCTCCATCCATCAATGATGGTACTCCTCTATCTGCCAGCATCCTTTCTGCAGAGAAGTTCCTAATGTGCCATACCACCTTCCTCCATTATTCAGCACGGTGATGGTAGAATTGTTCCCTTAGTAATTTGTCAGTGAACATATTCATGTTATGGTCGGGAACTTAATCTTCTGGAGCCACTCTTTTGTGAACGTTTATTGAAGGGCATATAACTGCAGCTATCTCAGAAACACTTCTTTGCCTGCCATGTGCATTCCCAACTCATGTAGGCATGCATCTGGCAGCCACTCCTGGATACTATTCTTGATACTTTCTTTTTAAAAAAGAAACATCACCCCTCTACATTTAGTCTTGATGGCATTTGGAACCTGATGCTTCGAGCCTGTAAATAACAGTATCTCCTTCTATAAACAGCCTCCCTGCCCTTGAGAGAGGTCTAAAAGGGTGGGTGGAATTTGGAAATAATACAATAAACTATCATCACTTGACTGAACTGGCTGTTGATTTTGACCTATAAAGACTTAAATGGCACTGGACCACAATACTTCAAGGTCTGCGTCTCCCTGTATGAACCATCCTGGACCCTCCGCTCATCATCTGAGACCCTTCTTCATGTGCCTCCTCCATGAGAGGTGTGGAGGATGGCAACATGAGAAAGGGCCTTCTCTGCAGTGCTCCCTGTTTGTGGAGGAACACCTGCCACCATCATTATATATCTTTAGGTACCAGTCATAAACTTTCCTCTATAACCAAACTTTTGGCCTTTAACTATCCATTACATTTTAGAAGCGGGTGGGATGTTTTAATGTATTTCTTTGTTCTTCTTGGTTTTAATGTATGTATGTGGGAGATTTATTCTTTCAGCTTGTTTGGTTGTAAGTCTCTGTGGGCTGCCCTGGGCAAGATAAAACAACTAACAAATTTTAATCATCTTCACCATCGTTCTTTCCTTGCTTAAATGATGGTTTGGAAATCATACTAACAGTAAATTCATTCTCTGACTGTGGGTCCTTATATAATGAAAACTGCATAATCCATGCACAAAGAGGGAGGTTGATTTTAAAAGGGGGGGAAATCACAAAGGAAGAGGTGGTTAAGGGAACACTTAGCCACTTTAAATGAATTGCAGTATCCAGGGGCTAATGAGCTGCACCCAAGGGTACTAAAGGAGACTCAGTCTATAATCTTTGAGAATTCATGGAGAACAGCTGAGGTTGCAGACTGGAAGTGGGCAAATGCTATCCCCATCTTCAAAAAGCAGGGAAAAGAAGACTGGTCAGCTTGACATTGATACCAGGAAAGCTCCTAGAACAGATCAATCAATGGTCTGTATGTGAACACTTAGAAAAAGATACTGTGATTACTAAGACCCAGCATGGGTTTCTCAAAAACAAGCTGTGCCAATCTCATTTTTTAATATAAAGTTATCATTGAATATTGCTTTATTTGATATAACCTGTTTATTTTACAGTTATTGTGACTTTTTATATACAATCTGATTGTTACTATTAAGGTTTGACGCTTTATTATTATTTTTATGTGTGTTGGAAGCCACCCAGAGTGGCTGGGATGGGCGGGGTATAAATAAAAAATTAGTACAGTGGTACCTCGGGTTACAGACGCTTCAGGTTACAGACTCCATTAACCCAGAAATAGTACCTCGGGTTAAGAACTTTGCTTCAGGATGACAACAGAAATCGCTCTGCAGCAACAGGAGGCCCCATTAGCTAAAGTGGTACCTCAGGTTAAGAACAGTTTTAGGTTAAGAATGGACCTCCAGAACGAATTAAGTTCTTAACACGAGGTACCACTGTCATAGTAGAGTGGGGTTTTTTGGCAGAATGGAGTGTTTAATAAATGAAGCAATGCTATAATGACTTTATTGTTGGTCTTTTTTCTCTCTTTTGCTCTTGTGTCAATACAGTTCTGCTAGTGTTGTTAAGAGCAATATTGTGCTGAGGATGTGAGGCAATGGTCCATAGGAACACTATGAGAGCAGCTGCCATTGTGGTTACATTGCCCTTCCACATCATAGCTGCTATTGTGCATTTGGCTTTTATTCTGAGAGAGCATAGGATTGCAACTAGTTATACTATGAACTTGGGGATTTGTCTTCTACAGTCATACTAAATGGTCCATCTAGCTCACTATAGTCTACTGTTTCAGAAATCAGTCCTTTCCAGCCCTACAGGGAGATGCTGGGGATTGAACGTGGAAACGTTTGCATGCAGAGCACTATCTACCACTAAGATATGGCTTTTTCCTGCTTTAAGCTCTAGACAGAGTAATGGTAGCTATGTTTGCTGAAGTACAGGATTCCCCTTGTCCTGGAGTCTGCATGAATACCTACTTTGTACTGGGTCAGAGCAATGGCTCATTCGTTTCAGTTTTCACCCTGTTAAGATACAACTTTCTAGTTTGGATTTCCCAAACAGATTGCATAAGATGTTACCGTATATAAAATAGGCCTGAAACACATATTGTACTCTGCCCTCAGAAGCTGCGCCCACATCTTTTTATTAGTTAAAAAACACACACAGAGATTTTATAGGAAGGAGGTTGAAATGCTCGAAAACTTTACACATATTATTGTATCAAGGATTCCCACCCCCCCAACACAATTTACTCTCTAGCACTTTCCCCATTAGTCTGGTTAATAAATGCCACATTGACAAAGTAAGATGGATGGGTTGACCTCTTTTGGTAATATTACGAGAGTGTTGACCTCTGAGATTACAACAGGTCAGGAGGCAGAAACAGTGCTGGACGGAAGGACTAACATAATCCTGTCTAT
This sequence comes from Podarcis vaucheri, assembly GCF_965113315.1. Lineage (NCBI taxonomy): Eukaryota > Metazoa > Chordata > Lepidosauria > Squamata > Lacertidae > Podarcis > Podarcis vaucheri. The sequence goes on along the minus strand of NC_138764.1, from coordinate 69,348,812 downwards.
TCTAGCTGCCTGAGCCACCTGGGTGCTATTCCAACAGTTACACATATCTCTTTGCATTAAGCTTATAAACGATGACATTGCACAACTGCTTCCAAAATGGTACAGGCTGCAGTGCTCTGCCCCGTTCATCCTGACGAGAATCAAATTGCCATTTTTAAGTGTGTGAAGTTGAAAATATTCATTAGATTAAGCTCTGTTCAATCAAGCCTTAGGCAAGACCAATGTTGCTTTTGAATAAGGTGGCAGGGGTGAGAGAGTGGGTTTTCTAATTTACATGTCTTTTTATTGCTACATTTTATATCAATAGCCTTGCTCAGTGGAAACAAGGTTTAATAGCTAATGTGTATTCTAGGAGGTAAAGTATGATGCTCTGCAATTGGGCATTTTCACTGGAGCAGATATGACATACTGTGTTGATGGATCATCACTTAACAATAAATTACTACTACTTTGCTGTATCCAATTTTTGCATTCCCCTCCCCCCCCCCCGCAAAAGTTGCCTCTTTAGGAGTGGTGGCAAAAAAAAATCCATAGTAACATTGTTACATTCCACTCTTTCACAGATTTTTTTTCACATCTATTTGTCTCTACTTCTGTTTCTCCTCTTTTTAAATTTGAAAGCTTTTTCACTGTGTGATTTCAGTCAATCAAATGTCATGTCATACATACATACAAATGCATACTTTGGGGTTTGGAAGCTGGTTCCAAAGTACTAAACTAATTTTGGACGTCAAGGCTGAAATATTGGAATTCTCTGGAGATCATAAGCTTTGGTGAATACAGATGTACAGTGGTACCTCTAGTTACAAACTTAATTTGTTCCGGAGGTCCGTTCTTAACCTGAAACTGTTCTTAACTAGAGGTGTGCTTTTGCTAATGGGGCCTCTTGCTACTGCTGTGCCTCTGGCACACGATTTCCGTTCTCATCCTGGGGCAAAGTTCTCAACTCGAGGTAACTCTTCCAGGTTAGTGGAGTTTGTAACATGAAGCGTTTGTAACCTGAGGCATTTGTAACTCGAGGTTTGAATCATCGTTCAACTTCTAGTATCAGTGAAACCAAAGCAAGCTGCATTTTTAAATTATTATTTACACCATTACCACTCTGGGTTGGGGCCAAACGCTACCTCTGGGTTGGGGCCAAACGCTACATTAATAAGCAGTAGGGACTCTGGTTTCCTACCATTCATCACTGCCCCGTACCAGTTAGCTAGCTTGAAGTCACATAAGTAGTACAAATTCTTGTAGACAACTTGTTCCTCAAACATTTTGACCCCGAAGATGCAGATGCTGAAACAAATTATGTCCAACGTGCCGTCTTCTAAAAACCAGGTTTCTAGCTCCAAATGGTACAGATATGAACAACGCATAGTGAGGTTTCAGGTGCCAGATGGGTAGGTGGGAAAGAGCAGAACTACTAGGGACTAGAGTGTGGGGGTTCAACGCCCTGTGTTGTCTTTGCAGAAACAGAACAAATTATGGAAATATAGCATTCATGTATATAGAATTCAAATGATCAAGGCAGAGTTTTGGACTAGAAGCATCCTTGGAAAAGAAGTTGTAGCAGCAACGTCAGACTACCCATGAAGAATGACATGCAGAATGAAAAATCCACGTGGATTTTACAGGAAAGCTCCACAGACAGAAACTGGGGCCCTGCTCACTTGGCATCATGGTCCTTTCCTGAAAAATGTGTATCAATTCTACCCTTCAGTCTAAGAGGTGCATTTCTCTCTGGATCTGTGTAGGGGGGTATTCCCTTTGAACTGATCTTCTTAACCCAGCATTTAATACCTCAGCTGCCAGTGTTAACATGTGAAAGCAAAAATTTAAAACCAGCAGTTGTTTGTGAGTCTCTGTTTGCAAAGGAGACCATGTTGTGCTGGCAGCCTCCCTAATTATGCTCCCTGGAGATCACATTCTCTAGGCCCAGAAGCATGAAGTTGGCAGGCTGGCGGAACACTTGATGGAAGGGTGCTTTTCTTATCTCTTAAATCAAGCATGGAATTGGGCCAGCCACTTGTCACTCCAGAGTGCTGGAAGAGAGGTCAGACTTATTTTCCCATATTTGTTTGAAAGTCATCACGACCTCATAACTCTTTTTTCATAGCTTCCTTGCTGGACACTCTCCATGCAGAGTGTTTTAACTAATCCCCAGTGGGCTGGCCAGATTCAAACGAGGAAAAGGCTCTTGTGCCTTTAGAAGCTGCACGACATGCTACAACTGCTGAAATCCTTCTTCTACATAACCATTAAAGGTGCAAGAATCCTGAGTTTCCATTTGAAAATCTCATGCCAGTAAAGAAGCAAACATTTACTTTAAAAACATACAGCTATCAATGGCATTTCAGCCATGGGCACAGCATTTCACATTATTAAACAGGTTTTCTTGCTCCACTGGAAGAGTCATATGAGAGCTACAAAATCCAGTTGAAATGGAACTTCTGCCATTTCAGAATCACAAGCTTTACAGAGCAGTCCTATGCATCTTTACTCAGAAGTGCACCTCATCATGTTTTGTGAACCTTACTCCCTAGTAGCACAACCTGACGACTTCATCTGCTCCAGCTGCAACAAAACATGTCTCTCCCTTACTAGTTGCTACAGCCATGGCAGGTGCTGCAACCTTCCAACAGTTTGACTTCACCCCGAGAGGCACACTTTTCCATTGTCTCCAGAAACAGATGGATGACCACAACTCCCTAGTAAGTGTATTTAGGATTGCAGTCTTAAATGCTTCAAAATATATTTGTGGTGTTTTCTGTTGCTCTCCTTATTTGAAATCCATTGTCCTCTGTCTTCCTTGTCTGTCAGAGAGATGGGCAGGGGACCAACATGGGCTCATTTTAGGGTGATTAGTGGGGGAGTGAAATGCCCCCACATCCCATAAAAGCAGACACACCCTTAAACTTAAAGTCGGTTTGGGTGGTGTGTGAATGTTTGGATCTCTGAATCAACTTCCACCAACATGTGGGCTGTGCAGCCAGAACAGATGGGAACAGTAACTTAATTACATTTTTTGAAATATCTGCCTTGTTTTTAATTTACTGTGTGCTGTGTCTGTGGCTGGGATTGCAACATGCCTTTTAGGGCATGGGACTCTTTGAGAGCTGCAAAGCTAGCTGAACTCCAATCTTGCTCCCGACTTTATTTGAGGAAGGCAATTGCAATTTTATCCTGGGTGAAGTTTGTTCTCATTTGTATGCTAGCTGCTAGGGAATGCAATTATCTTGGATCTTGACTGCCTGAGGAAATGAGCACTGAAAGACTTGGTGGGAACAAAGTAGTTTCTCAAATGGAACTGTTGGCTGACATCCTAAAATTTCCCAGGACAGGGAAACTTGTGTGGGTTTTGCCATTACAGGAGCAGGACATATCACAAAGCATTTATTCTTTTTTTGCAATAAAGGTTTTTTTTATGGGATGATAATACCCATTTCCATTTGGTTTTTATTTTTTATACTGAAGTCTTGTGCAAGAGTGATATTTTCCTGATTAAGGATTGCCTAAGAGTGATAACAGGGACGCGGGTGATGCTGTGGGTTAAACCACAGAGCCTAGGGCTTGCCGATCAGAAGGTCAGCAGTGCAAATCCCTGCAACGGGGTGAGCTCCTGTTGCTCAGTCCCTGCTCCTGCCAACCTAGCAGTTTTAAAGCATGTCAAGTGCAAGTAGATAAATAGGTACCGCTCTGGCAGGGAGGTAAATGGCGTTTCCATGCGCTGCTCTGCTTCGCCAGAAGCGGCTTAGTCATGCTGGCCACATGAGCCGGAAGCTGTATGCCGGCTGCCTCCGCCAATAAAGCGAGATGAGCGCCACAACCCCAGAGTCGGCCACGACTGGACCTAATGGTCAGGGGTCCCTTTACCCTTTACCTTTTAAGAGTGATAAAGAGCTGTTGTGAGAAATCTCTGAACTAATTTTTTTAAAAAGTCTGATATATGGATTGTGATTACGGCAGAACAACTACTCCAAACAGGGTTGCTGAAATTTGAGCATGCCTTTAGCATGTGGCAATTGGTGGAAAAAGTCATAGACTTACATTATTGGCTGCTGGGAACAAAATGGTTAGGTTGTGCTCTGGTAAGGAAGAAATGAGAGTGGTGATAATGACGACACATATGACAAATTGCCTATCCCAAATAATGCACTAATCAATGACTGGAGGTGTAGAACAGGCGGTGTTTACTAATCAGAAAATAATCTGGATTAAATTTAAACTGAAGTACAGGTTAGTATTTTGATAGCAACAAGATTGTGTGGAGGCTTTTCTCAATCAGTAGTTCTGATTCCACAATACACTCTCACCAGGAGCTTTCTATGGGAAAATAAAAGACAGGTCGCTTGGTTGCTCCTCCTGTTTCAGAAAAAGGACTCTCCCCCCTCCACCGCAATCAATCATTTCCTAGGGTTATTGTTGTTGCTGCTTTAAAAGGAGAAAACAGAGCCTCTCCCTCTCTAACCTCTTGGCTTCTCCAGACACCTGTGGTGATAAGATTCAGTCTATGGCACCCAAATCTAAACCACATCTCTCAATTCTTTGCACTACAACGTAGCTGCTTGTGGAAAGCCCATCATGGCTTTTTGTTGTCGTTTAGTCGTGTCCGACTAAAGAACTGTAAAGGACAACTTGACCCCAAAGGGAGCAGTGAACCAGAAATATGCTATTTGTTTCAGCTGAGCAAGCAGGTTGTTTATGCACACTCCTTTTCATAGACAGGTGGGTAACCTGCAGCCTGAAGGCAGCCGCTTCCAACCTAATTTATGTGACTTCCAGAACCACCTGAACCCCCTGGAGAGCTCCTTCAATTCCTGTTCATTTCTTCTTTATTTACCCTAGCTTTTAAAAGAGTCCCTCGCCCCCACTCACCCGTGCTTCCTTTTTATGCATTTTTCAGACCTGGAAGGGGCTGTATTTTATTTAACAAAAAATAAAAATAAAAAGAAGATAGGTTTTTCAAAAAACTCATTCCTTTTCCCTTTCCTGGTTGTATGGCCTGGGGAAGAGACGTTTACTCCCCTAGCTCCCTAATAACAACTTGACAGGTTTAATGTGAGTGGAGCAGGGCTTTTTTTCCAGCTGGCACTCACTGGAACTTCCAGCATCTCTCAGGTGGGCACCGTTGCCATTCTAAGAGAACAAGGGAGGCATTCATGGCACCTCTTTTTCTAGAAAAATAGCACTGGTGTGTAGCATGCATTAGTACACAGCATTCCTCTTTTAACTGGGTGTGGTATGATATGTTTTTATATTACTGCAAGCTGGATACTTTTAATTAAGAATATTGTAAATCTTTTGATGTATTGCAATTTAGTATTGTATTCTTTTTTAAAAAATTGTAAATTGCTTTGAGATGTTTTTGTAGGGACAACTATCATAGTAACAATAGTAACTACTGTTATAGTAAAGTCAGAAAGTAGTTACAGTAGCTATATTGGTCTGTTGTACTAAAAATAAAATAAATCCTCTGTCTACACATTTGAGAGTAATCCCATCAGCGGGGCTTACTTCTGATAGAATTCCAAGTCCAATGCAGGTCTGTCTGAGAATTGAAGCAAGGTTGTTTTCAATTAATTGATATAGACCATCATTTGATTTTCCTCTACCCACCATTGGTATGCACCCCTTCCTTGACGGAGTATCCCCAAATGAATGTGGCTCTCAGCAGGAAAAAGTGGCCCATCACTGTTTAAATACTATAGTAGCATCATGACCTGTGACTTGATTAATTCTATAAAATCTGTTCATTGACAAAGTGGGCTCTTAATTATCCTCTGAGAGCACTAGCTATTACATTTCACTGGGCACAGAGAAGCTATAGAAATCCCAAAACTTGTTTGTGTATGTGACAGTATTCACTGGTAGAGAATACCAGCACCGCTTTTTTGCTGCCCATGGCAGCCATTTTTTACTGGCACAGATGGCACTTTTATCAGTGTATGAGTACTGACACCTCATTAATATTAATAATAATATAATATTAATAATTTAATGATAATAATAATTTATTATTTCTACCCCACCCATCTGCCTGGGTTTCCCCAGCCACTCTGGGCAGCATTCAATAGAACATTAAAAACAGAATAAAACCCCAAACATTAAAAGCTTCTCTAAACAGGACTGCCTTCAGGTATCTTCTAAAAGTCAGATAGTTATTTCCTTGACATCTGATGGGAGGGCATTCCACAGTGTGGGCGCCACTACCAAGAAGGCTCTCTTCCTGGTTCCCTGTAACCTCACTTCTCACAGTGAGGGAACTGCCAGAAGGCCCTTTTTGGGGTCTTTTTTTGGTGGAGGGGAAAACAAACTTTATTGGAAGGACACAGGGTGGATTATCTCTCTCTGACCAAGCTGTACAAACATGTCACACAGGGGAATTTTGACCCCATTGGGCTACAATCAGCAGCAGGCCTCAGAACAACCAGTGGGCCTCACATTCAGACTCCAGAAGTGTGAGCACATCCCCTTCTCAGACTGGATGTTATGGAATATGGATGATCAAAAGGCTGATGTCATCCTTGAATTCCACACAGACCTGAGTGGACTGTGCCTGTGAGTTAGTCTGGTCCAGCACTTTGGTGACTCAGGCCAACTTGATGGGTACATGGCAGACGTGACACCTCATTTTTTACAAACAACCCCAAAAACCAACCCATTGGAAATTCCTAAATCTAAAATTAGGCTGAATCTAATTATTAAATTATACTTGACCTAATTATCTATGATGTTTCCTCTATTTTCTGATGGAGTGTAGTCAAATTAGTAAGTTAACTATAATGTAACAATGTAAAGTGTATTATCAATATAAGGCAGCACCATGACTGTGGAAGTACCGTATTTTTCGCTCTATAGGACGCACTTTTTCCCCTTCAATGTGTGTGCGTCCTATGTGTGGGAAATGTGTGTGCGTCCTATGGAGCGAAGACGCCGTAGCCCCGCGACCCTCTCCCGGCTGGAGAGGTGAAGCGCAGCTATGGCAGGAGCCTCTACAGCCCCACGTCACCTCTCCAGCCGGGAGAGCGCGCGCGGGGCTAAAGAAGCACCCCGCGACCCTCTCCCAGCTGGAGAGGTGACACGCAGCTTTAGAGGCTCCTGCCATAGCCGCGCATCACCTCTCCAGCCGGGAAAGCACTCGCGGGGCTAAAGCAACCCCCGCGACCCTCTCCTGGCTCGAGAGGTGATGCGTGGCTATGGCAGGAGCCTCTCCGCTGCGCCTTTCCACTGCTCCCTGACCTGCTCTTTGGGGCTGGTGGTGGGCTTCCCCCCCCAGCCCCAAAGAGCAGGTCGAAAGGAACCTGAAGCCTGGAGAGCGAGAGGGGTCAGTGCACACCGACCCCTCTCGCTCTCCAGGCTTCCAAGGTAGCCGCCTGAACGCACCTTAAACGACACCTTGTTTTAGAGCAGGAAAACAAGAGGGGGAAAGTTCTCCCCCTCTCTGTGCAGCGCCTCCTGCTGCTTCACTGAAGGGGCGCTGGGCAGAGAGGGGGAGATTTTTTCCCCTTGTTCTCCCCCCTCTAAAACAAAGTGCGTCCTATTGTCCGGTGCGTCCAATGGTGCGAAAAATACGGTATACTCCAGAAGATCCCTTTGTAGAGCAAACTACGTGCTAAAGCCAAAAGATGACAAAGCACAGAGCAAAGAGGAACTGCCTAATGAAGTTTCCAGGCTGGGAAAGGCACAGATGATCTAGTGAATTTGAAACACCAAATTAACTGACAAATATTTCATGATTTTTAAACATTGTATTGTTTCAATTTTTAAAAATTGGCAAAATGTGTGGGTTTTTGGAAACAGAACCAGGAAGTGTTCTTTTTTGGGTGATTTTCCCTAAAATGCTCAACAACTTTCCCAAGAAAAGCTCAACTTTTGGCATCTGGATTTCTACTTTTTGAAATATGGCAACCCTAGGCTATTGGGACATCTCCATTTCCCCCTCCTGATATATTCAGATTCCCTAGTACAGGGATGGAAAACATGTGCTCCCCCCACCATATATTGCTAGGCCAGCTGGGCTTATGAGAGTTTTGAGTTCTATGCCCTATCGAAGGCCCCAAATTCCCCATTTTTGTTGTAGTATTCCGTTCCTAAATTACCAGCCAAATATTCCTGTATTCTGATGAAAGGTTTCAGAATTCAGACACTTAAACTCAACCCCAAACATATTTTTCCTTGGCAATGTCTCATTGATTGCTTCAGTAGCAGTGGATACCATTTCCCCCCTCAGTCAAGAGTGCTCAGGAACACAGACCAATTGCCCCAATCCTAAGCGTACTTTCATAAAACTAAGTTCTACAAAACCCAGAAAATGATGATGAAAGATCCCCCACCAATGCAAGATGACCAAAGCCAATAGTGTCAGGTATAAAATAGTTTATTTAAAATGAAAATGTATGTAAATTGTATGCATAGTTATCATAATAACAATAATATAAAAACAACCACCCCACACAAAGGTGGGTACAAGATGCTACAAGCTTCACATATCCATACCTAAAGAACAGGTACGTAGATTGGAATGGCTGTGTAGTTAAAACTGCTGCATGGCAGCAAAATAAAACTGTCTTGGTTTTAGGTATAGAGTCCATTTGCATCTCGCATACAAGTCACAGTTCTCTTGCCTTCTGGAAACTACACTGTCAAGAAGGAATGGGGCAAGGAATGTCCTGTGCATTTCATGTCACCATGTTCTTGCAGGCGCTGGGCGCGCTCTTATGATGCATGCTGCCGGTTCACCAAATTTCTCACTGCTAGCACCTGCTTGCTTTTTACCAGTGTTACACCCTCCTGTTTCTGAGGCACAACCTCCTCTTTTGTCAGGGGGGTGGCAGGTCTCTCCTCTTCCTTCTCCCTCTCCTCTTCCTCCTGCCTCTCCTCAGAGGCGAAAGGGCTGCAGACTGTCTCCACCAGGCCAATGACCACACCAAAGAACGTCAGCACGCTGCCCAGCATGTACAGCTTGACCATCTTCCCGTTGGGTTTCTGGCTGAGCATCTCTTTGGCAAAGGGAATCAGCTCCTGCATCGTCTCCATCGTTAGCTAAGGGAGTAGACACAGCGAGTCACAGAGACCTGCAGAGCAAAACGGAAAAGAGAAAGGACATCAGTTGCAGTTCAAAGGATGCCTCCCCCTCGCCAAAAAAATCCCACAAGCTGATCTGACTTTGAAGAAACCGACAGCATTTACAGAAGTGCAACTTACAATGGCCACATTATCTCTGCAATTGTAATTGCAATGCAGTTCAGATTATCTACCTGTCTCACTGCAGGACGCATGCACCAGGCTTACCAATGCAAAAAGCATGGGGGCTCGGAGAATCCCGCCCCCCAAGCAGCCCCACGCTGGCAAACCTTTAATTCGAGGAATTCAAATCGCGCTCTGCACAACCTCATCCCAAACTGGATCTAGGTGAACTGAGCCGCCAGCTATCGACCTATCTCAGCGCCTGTCGTTTAAAATCCTGGTTTTGCTTTCAGAAAACAGAAATCCGCCGTACTCACCAGAACCACAGAGCTGTCAATCTTTGCCTCGAGAGATCTCTTGTTTAAGCAACAGCGGTGCTTTTTCTCTCTGCTCTTTAGATCCGACCAGGCACTCGGCGCTGCTCAGCTGTTGCCTTTGCAAGCGCGCAGCCCGGGCCTTTATATTCCCCACGCTGGGCGAAGCCCCGCCCCTGGCCCCAGTCAGCTTGCAAGAGGTCGCCCAGGCAGGCGGAGGGCCAAGGGGGCTGTCCATGCGCCGAGCACGCCGCGAGCACACGGAGGGCTTAGGGGGCCGGACCCTCCCGGGACGCGCGAGCTGGCAAGGCGCAGGGTCGGGGTGGGCGCCAGCTGCCAGTGACCCGGGCAAGGAGACGGGAAGGGGGAGGCCCGTCTCCTGCGCCAGGAGAGAGGGGTGTAGTTGTGTGTCACGTAGCAAGCGGCGGGCCCTCAGACGGGATCTTTTCATTTATTTTTGCAAAGGTCGGGGGTGTGTGTGTTAGCCCATTTTGCGCAGCCAGGGAATAAGCAGGCGGAGACGTGCGCGGGTGCCAGTGTTAGGATGACCTTCACTCCCCCCACTCTAATAAAACAGTCTTGCGCTAAAGGGCATGAAGGCTTTGCAAGGAGGCTTAACCGGTGACTTGGCTTATATGCCTCTTCGTTTGCTTTGTTTCGTTCAGTTGAGTGATTGGGGTTATTAACCGGCCCCCAAGCGCAATGGTTTAAGAGCAGGTAACACACGCTGCGTCCAACAGCAACCAAGTGCCCCCCGGTTGTTGCTGGGCTGCACCTCCCATCAGCCCCAGTCAACGCACTGGGATAGTGGCTCCTCTAATGACTCCGGGGTAGCTTTGTGGATAGGCAAAGCTTTGAACCCTGGTTTTCCTGAGCCAAACTGAGTCTGCCGACTCTGCCATACCTTAGATACCCAGGTTCTATATACAGTGGTACCTCTGGTTGCATACTTAATTCGTTCCGGAGGTCCGTTCTTAACCTGAAACTGTTCTTAACCTGAAGCACTACTTTAGCTAATGGGGCCTCCTGGTGCTGCCACGCCGCTGCCGGCGCGCTATTTGTGTTCTCATCCTAAAGCAAAGTTCTTAACCCGAGGTACTATTTCTGCATTAGCGGAGTCTGTAACCTGAAGCGTATGTAACCTGAAGTGTATGTAACCCGTGGTACCACTGTATCATAGAATTGTAGAGTTTTAAGGCACCTATATATGGGTGGGTGTGTTTCTCTTGTACCCCACCTTTCACTCAAGGAGTTCCACTGCCCCCACTTTTTATCTTCACGTCAACCCCGTGAGATATGTTAGGCTGAGAGAGAGCAACTGGCTCAACTTCACCCAGTGAGCTTCATGGCTGAGCGGGGATTTGAACCTGTGTCTTCCTATGCCCCATCTGCACTATACAGTTATACCTTGGGTTACAGCCGCTTCAGGTTGTGTTTTTTCGGGTTGCAGACTGCCGAAACCCGGAAGTACTGGAACGGTCGCGGATGCGTAGAAGTGCTAAATCGCGCTTTGTGCATGCGCAGAAGTGCCGAATCGCAACCTGTGCGTGCACAGACGCAGGTTGGGAACATTGCGGGTTGGGAACGTGCATCCTGCACGGATCACGTTCACAACCCGAGTGTCCACTGCACATTTAAAGCAGTAGTATACCACTTTAAACAGTCATGGCTCCCACCCTGCAAGAATCTTGGGAACTGGAGTTTGTTAAGGATGCTGAGAGTGGTTAGGAGACCCCTATTTTCCTCACAGAGTTACAACACTTGAGTCGTTTCACAACCAGTCCCTGTACTCTGGGAACTGTAGGTCTCTGTGGGGAATAGGGGTCTCTTAACCACTCTCAGCACCCTTAATAAGCCACAGTTCCCAGGATTCTTGGGAGAGCGGTATAACATTGTCTTCTTTGTGTGGTGCAGATGGGACCAAAACTTGTCACACTAACCACTACGCCACATTGGTTGTATGTAGGTTCTTGATGTTAAGGCCCTTCAGAGTGGGGACCAGCCACCTCTGAGCAGATCCTTCCAGCCCCTTCCTCCAGTGCTTGACTCATATATATATATTTTTAAGGGGAAAGGCAAGCAACCCATGTTAGCATCGTTTCTGTTCTTGCCAGCTTTGAGAATGGTTTGGAGAAATTGCTCTTCTGGTACACAGGGCATGGTTTTCGGCCTTTTGGGATCTGTGTTCTATTTCTGTCCCTAAAGCCGCTGGGCACTCTTGCGTAAGCCTTTATGCCTCCCTCTCACCTCTCACCCACTAGCTGTGTTGTCTATTTGGATAATAAGGGGTTGCGAATGCATGCAGTCTGTTGCAAAAGTGTCTCTCATTGCAGCAGAGACCTTGTTGCTTTAGCCAGATAAGGAAGGGTTGAAAAAAGTGAATCAGGGAAGGGTAGAGCTTGGTTTAGGCTTTCCAAATGAAAGTGTGGAGGACGGCCGATATCATGGTTGTGCCCACAGCACCCAACTTCCATGCACTATATGCCTGAAAGGGTCGTCACATCAGCTGGCATGACCACATTTCATGTTTTTAGAAATATGCTGAGGTACACCAACTGGTGCCAGGTGCAACACAATATCTCTTTTTTGGTGTGTGGAGTTGTAGAATCAGGTGCAAAATAGTGTTTAGGTGATAAAACCATTTATTTATTGTACCCCATGAGCTATACACCGACATTTTCTGTATTTACAGGTACAAATCTACATCTGAGCTAATACAAATCAAGGTTTGAGCAGCAAAACGTCACCCACCTTTTGCATTTGTTAAAATGTTGGGAGTTAGAAACCCTTGCTGATCCACTGCAAGTCATCTAGCAATGTACCTACAGATCCCAATTTACCTTCTGCCCATTGTGGATGTCCAGTGTTCTCAAAGAGTTTAGACAGAATAGTGATTCACAAATGATTCCAGAAGTTGTTAACAGTTTGCAGTTTCACTTCTAAACTGAGATTAGGGGACTCAGGCTACAGTTTATGATCTGAGAATCCTACTTCTTCACCCCACATGTGTGGCAGCAGTTGGCTGGGCTTCCTCAGTGGTGGAAAAAAATCACTATTCTCATGTTCAGAAGCCATGTTTTATTATTCCACATATTCTAGGGATGAGCTCTGGCACTGAAAGCAAATTTTCCAGTGCCAAGGCATGGTGAGTTCTAATTCTGTTCAAGATAAACCTTGGGTGTTGTAGGACTGGTGGTTATGGTCTTTCCATACTGGAAAGTGATTAAAGGAAGGATCACTTCCATGTCAAGCAATTAAACCCATTTCCCCCCTGGGAATTGTAGCTATGTGAGGCAGTTAACTGCAGTTCTCAGAATTCTTTGGGAGATCCACATGCTTCAGATATGCTTTAAATGTACAGTGTGGATGTGCCCCATGATCCTATTGTACCACTTCCTGTTCCATCATTTTGTGTGGCCATAAGACCCACTGAGGAGCAAGTGTGAACACTCAGTGTATAAGAGGGAAAGATTTTGTATAGTGGCTGAAACACTTTAAGAAATCCAACATATTATTACAAGTCCAGACACCTTTTTTAGCCAATCCGTAGAATTGGGTTGCCTAACCATATTTCCATTTTATTGGTTTTTGCCAATATATATAATTGTAGAGTTGGAAGGGACCGCAAGGCTCATCTAGCGGCCTCGGTCCAGTATACCTGAAGGAGCGTCTCCACCCCCATCATTCTGCCCGGACGCTGAGGTCCAGCGCTGAGGGCCTTCTGGCGGTTCTCTCATTGCGAGAAGTAAGGTTACAGGGAACCAGGCAGAGGGCCTTCTCGGTAGTGGCGCCCGCCCTGTGGAACGCCCTTCTAGCAGATGTCAAAGCGATAAACAACTACCTGACATTCAGGAGACATCTTAAGGCAGCCCTGTTCAGGGAAGTTTTTAACATGTGATATTTTATTGTATTTTTGGTTTTTATGGAAGCCGCCCAGAGTGGCTGGGGAGGCCCAGCCAGATGGGCGGGGTATAAATAATAAATTATTATTATTACTAGTGCAACCCCTGGCAATGCAGAAATCGTTTGCCCAATGTGAGGCTCAGACCCACGACCCTGAGATTAAGAGACCCATGCAGCTGTGAAGTTTCAAACAATATTACTCTGCCTGATGTCCTCTCTTTCTTGCATCTCCTTTTCTTCATGTTTTAGAGAGATCTGACTGAAGTGTTTAGTTATTCCTTTTCTCCAGAAGCATTCTAAATTTTTTTGCTCCCAAGCAGATTGAGTTTGATCAGTTGGAGATGTAGAGGGAGATGTGTTTTAAATCCGAATACAGACATAGGTACAGACCCACATTTATAACATATCCCCTCCCGGCAAAACTACTATATCTGAAAAAGAGCACAGCAGTGAAACTATTAACAGGGATTTAAACTAAAATAATGCTACATGCGACTATTTCCTTTCCCCTTTCTACAAAACTTTCCTTATGCAATGGGCTTTCCCTTCTCTAATAAGGAAACTATGCAGAAACCAACTGTCCCCCAGCAGCGAGTCAGAACGACCGCTCCCCACATTAAATGGGGGGCACCCTTTGCATGGTCACACACAGCCCCCTGGACCCTATGAGGCACCATTAGCACAGGCTTGGCTTCGCCTTCCCCAGGTGGGATACCTGGAGGTCTCCGCCTACCTCAGCCAGTTGCCCAATTCTGCCTGGGGAGACATTGCCAAGGTAATCATGCCAGGTAGGGGGAGGGACCACCCTGCCCACACAATAGGGGGAGGATCTTACCTGGGAATCCTCAGTTGGCTCCAGAGCTTCTCCTGCCCTACCCACCCTCAGTTAAGACTTATTTTGCAGGTTAACCTTTTATTCACAGGTATGCTATGTCAGGGTCGCTGTTGAAGGGCCGGCAAGGAATTCTCCTGAATTGGCAGGTTAGCCTTTCCCATAGCAAAACGTCACAACTTTGGCGGTATCAGGCCTTGGGTGGAATCCTTTAGTCTATCTTCCCTAAATGGGGGTGGGCATGCAGCAGTGACCCACGCCCCCCTTCTCTTTGCGGTGGCGATTCCAGGGTTCCCCATTAAAGTTGTTTTGAGGGGAGGCTTTGGCCGTACGCCTAGAGGTTGTCATTGCTCTCCCCTGCGACGGCGGCGTAACAGGTGGGCTCTCTCTGCTTGAACATATGTTCTCCAGAGCCAGCCCATTCCCCCCACAAACTGGATAACCCTGATATTCCCCAGATCCCTGGCAGGGGACTGGGAAGGATAAATGCCCAATGCCTGAGCCAAGATCTACCCACACCTGAAACATAATAAAGTTGTGGCCAATTTTAATCCCATAGCACATTGTCTTGAGTTGTTTTTCCACATGGGGCTGCTCAGGGTTTGGGGGACTCTGCCTGTCCACGCAAATGGAAGGGATGCACATTCTGTGAAGATGATAGTGAATCTCTCCCTGCCACTTTCACACTTCTTCACCTCCATCTCCAAATGAGCATTGCATCAGCAACATAAAGCAGGTTACATAAACTTTGGTAATACATTCTCTAACCTCAAGCTGCTATTAACCCATTTCACATAAATAGTAAATACGTTCTATATTTTGAAAGGCTGTGTCTCTGGAGGATGGGACAGATGCACAATCAACTCCAGTGCTGACACAAAGCATTTTCTCACAATTTTTTTTCTCTGATGTGACTGTCAGCATTTGTTTTAAGGGTCAAACTGGGCAAGATGCAGTTAGCATTGTGTGGATGGCTTTAAAAAACTAAATAGCAAGTGTAGGAGGAAGCACTGAATCCCTTTGATCACTGTCTCAGATAGCCAATCCGCTTCTAACCCAAATGCAGCAGCTAGGTAAAAAGTGAGCACACTTCCCAGCATTCAATGTGCCCTGGTCTTGTGCTTGCCCTTTGCCCTCAACTGCTTGCACTGTTTTCAGTTGTGCTTATACACCCAGACATTTTTCCTGCGGTTGAGACAAGGATCTGATTTCAAAACAATATTTCCTTGCTAGCCTCACAGGACTTAGCTGGGCACTCTGCCTCTTATCAGTTTGAGTGCCCAGCAATGTGCTTGGGATGTCTAACTTTACTAATAGGGAGAGTGTTTCTACCTTGCTATTCTTAGACAGCAAAGCATTGGGGTACCTAAGGAACAGTCATATAGAGAAAAATCCTTTCTCCTTGAACAGACCTTCTTAAAGAATTAGCATGGGCTTTGCCACATCAGATGGGTTACATCTCTAAACCACCTGTCTGACACTAATTATATTGTCCTCAAACTTTCCCTACTTAATTTCCTATCCCTGGAAGTTATCTTCTGTGCTAATGCTCACTTTTCAGTCCACAAAGAGGAAAATATACTTTAAACATGTTAATCGACAGTAACCTTTGGTGCCAAATTGGAGCCTATCCCTGGAAGTTATCTTCTGTGCTAATGCTCACTTTTCAGTCCACAAAGAGGAAAATATACTTTAAACATGTTAATCGACAGTAACCTTTGGTGCCAAATTGGAGCCCAAGATAAGAGGTTGGTTTTTTTTTTTAATCAAGCAGTCAGACCAGAAAGCTGTTTACATGCTGCAGAATGTTTCAGCTCTGTCTGGGAACCAATGTAAGCAACCTGGAATTTAAAGCATTGATTGCAGCCTGTTCTACCTTAGGAGGAGTTCTCTGTTTCACACATTATCCGGCGGCAAGGGTAGGGAACCAAAGCCAGTCCTGGCCACCAGTTGCATGCATTGGAGGAGGAAGAGGAGTGTGGGGGGAGCACCCCACCCCCGGCAGTGCGATCCTGGCAGGGTGCCATCGCGGCTGCTCCCTGACCGTGTTGGGCGCCATGCCCCCGCAGGTGGTGCACCCCGCCTCAGGACGTGCACCCCGCCCCTGCGGGCAGCACACCCTGCCCCCAGGATGCGCTCCCACTACCGCCTGCTCTCTGCCCCCCGGTGCTGGAGCATGAAGCTCCGCCACTGTTTGCATGTATCTGTGTTGCACAGCTTGTAAAACATAAGATTTTTGCATCCGTATTCCAACTTTTTGCATGCACATTTTAAATACTTGAATGTGAGAAATAGCCATTGGTTTCACACCATTTCCATCCAAAGGTCCCAGGAATGGGGAACTGATTTGGATGGTCCACCCCTAGAGATTAATGGAATCTGGTAGATGCTCTGGGGAATTTCCGGATGCTCTGGGGAATTTCCCAGGAGACAGACCAGGTGCTCCATGTTTCAGTGTAAAATGGCTCCCAAGGGTTCTCTTTGTTGCTGCAGAGCCCACATTGCTGCTTGTTCTACTGATGAGCTGCAGACAGTGACACATGCTGGAGTGCAGGTAGTGGAAAACCGACTCTGAAGGTGTCTGGACACATGTTAGGTTACATATTTTTGTTTACCAATTGACAGTGAAAGCTTCAAAGGCACTTCAATGCCTTCGCTGGGTCATACCAAAAGTGGTGGGTGGGCCCCTGGAGCATAGCGCTTTGAGCATGAAGTCTCCCAGCTCCTTAGTGCATTGGATGTTCCCGAATTGTAACTCCGGTCAAGGCGTCCAATGCAGCATCTTCTCACATTTTATGTTATTGAGCTCAGTTTATGAGGCCTGATGACTATGATGACTATGATGACTATGTTGCGATAATGTGGCCAGCTTCCTTGACGCCCATCCACCCCGGCTGGTAATAGCCAGTTGGATGGCCAGGTTGGTTCAGGCAAATGCATCTCTATGTGATGAATTTGTGTCTTCTGCAACAAGAATTCAAAAACGTTCCTGTATAACCAGGCATTTGTGGGTGAGATGTTTTCAGTGTCCCTCCCTCTTAGTTTCAATGTATCTGCGTGGGTTCCCCTTTGTGACAAACAAAATCTGCTGCCTTGCTCTGCCTTATCCTAGGGCCAGCTTTGGAGCTGGTATAACACCCTTACTCTTCAGAAGACTTATTTTAAGAAAAACAGAAACATTTGGGGATCTGTTGACGTATTTCCTACATCTTATCTAGGTTGGTCCTCAAGTGTCTCATAGAATCTGAGTGACCATTTAGGCCCATTTCTGTATATACCTGCACATGAAATCCCTTCATGTTTAGGAGGCACCTGAGTACATGAGAGTTCCTGGTCATAGAATCATAGAATTGTAGAGTTGGAAGAGGCCCTGGTTGAGTCATGATGCTTTTTTTCTCTTCCAGTCAGACCCTTATATGGATTTTTAATATGGATAGTTAATAGGAATAAGCATTAAAGAGACACTTTGCATTGGTATCAAATACTGTACCAAATTCTAACCTAGCTAGATACAGCCAACCATTTGAGCCAGAGTTCAGGACATAACCTGAACAACTTGCAGGGTTCAGAGAACCATTTCTGCCAGGCTACTGCAATAACTGGTGGCTGGGCAGGGTTCTAACCTCCTCCTGTGTGTTTGTACCAACCATAGGGGTGTGCTTATCAGAGGATAAGGAGACTGATGGTGGCCAGATGGCTGCTATTGTAATTGCCCACAATGTCCCGGAATGACACAGCACCTCTTTGGAGCATTGTAGGCAGTTGCCGTGGCAACCACATGGCACTCAAGAACTGTGGAACAGAGAGTCAGAAGAATCTTTCTTTGCATCAGCCACTAGCCATAGCAATAAAATAAAATAAAATGTACTGAAGACAGAGGTGAAAACTTAACTATACACAAAATACATTCTGGAGATTTACATCAATAATTAAATAATAGATCTTATTCTAATTGCCACGGCTAATTTTTTTTTTTTGCATTTTTTGCTGCTTCTTCTGGCATACAATATCAGGCCTGCTGGAGAATGCTTGTAATGTTCCAGTGTGTACTATCGGACCCAATGAATGGATGCAATATTATTGTTCACTCGATATCATGCGCAAAATGATGAGGTCAACCAAACAACAGATTCTTTGGAAAACTTACCAGACTGGCCTCCAGTATCTATAACTGAGGTCAATAACCTTATTTCACAGTTAAAAAATAATAAAGCACCAGGCCTAGGGGATCACATCAGAAATACGCAAAAGGGAAAAGCGCCTCAAAGCACCAAGATTCTGACATGCTTTTTTCCCATATAAAAGGTGGCAATCACATACCATCAGCACCTGAAGTGTTTAAAGCTAAACCCCCAGCACAGTTATTGTATGGGGCTCAGATTTGGACAGGCGCTCACCTTGAATCTACAGAAACTGTTTAATCTAAAGCAATTTTTTTCTGTTCCATCCTGTGTTCCAAATGCTTCATTGCACTTGGAGGTTAATTTGTTGAATTACAGATTTGATGTAGGATATTTAATTATTGGCTTCAGCTAAATTTAAACTCCACTGGTCTACTACCCTTAGTATCGCAAGAGTTATGAGTGCGCTTGGTCTAAAGTTGTCAGCTGTGGAACAGGTGGCTGAAGGCTGTGGTGTCAGCAGCACAGTGCCCTTGGCACCTGCCTGTGGATTGCCACCTGCTGTAGCTCCAGCCCTGCTTTCTGCATTAATGTGCATAGCAGAAGACTTTGTGGTTTGTTGTAGGGTGCACATAAAACCCCGGCCCGATTCCTTGGATCTCATCATTGCCTAATATGCACCAAGCATACTTACAGGAACACCACATTGCAGGGGAAGTGAGTATCAAGTTGCCTTTCAGGGGAAAGTTGCCTGCCACCACTAATATTTCTTATTGAGCAAGTCTCAGGCTTCTTTGAAACACAGCCTGACCGCTGTGGGGATAAGATGCTGAAGAATTCAAGGGAACTCATACATAGAGTTTGTAGTCAGTTATTGGAAGTGATTTCTCTACACTCAGCCTGTTGAGTAATGCCCAGTCCTAGAAGTAACTTTTGTCAAAGCACACATGTCTGTGAGGAAGTGGGAACTCCTTTTGCTACGTGCAGTTTGGATGCACAGGGTATGAATGACTCAGAATTTAGCAATAATTGGGAGGGTGGCTTTAAGTCATGAGAAAGATAAGACACTGGTCTTACGAAGTTTACCATGTGAAATCCTTAAAACTGCCCTGTTTGCACAGTGAAAACCCTTCTTTGCTCAACTATTACATATCGTATTCACAGAGTAGTAAACGTGTGTTTTTCACACATAGTGATCTAAATGCACTTACTGTACTTTTCTCTCTGAAAATGCCTTTCTCATTAACAAAACTGTTCTCTCCATATCCCTCCAGACAGCTGTAGGTGCATTTGGTCTTGGCTCTGGCCTATCCACTGCCTCATGTGGCCCTTGGGTGTCCAAGTGTAGAGTCTGCTTTCAACACCAGTGATCAGAAAGAAACATAATATGAAAGTTAATTATCCAGTGGTGGGGAGGGTAGAAACCCAAAACCTCATGCAATACACTAGTGCAAGAAGCACAATGGATTCTGAATAGGGTTGCCAGGTCAGGAGCATCCCAGACCCTTAGGATCCCCCCCCCCCGTGATGTCGCAGGGTGGGCCCTGGAGATGGAAGTTAATTGGGAGAAGGGAGAAGAAAAGGGCAGACCCCTCAGAACATCTATGTTATAATTTGTCACCAGCTGTTGCTGGGCTGAAGCTTGCAAGCTACATGCACATTCGTCTTCTTTTTCTGCTTCAATACTTTATTATGACGTTAAAACAATCCAGTAAGAAATATGAAATAAAATAAAGAAAAAGAGAGAGGAAAGTACAAACCCTTGACCATAAAAAATCAAGGTTCACAGCCAGTACATCATAAAACAAGGTACATTCTCAAGAGACTGCACATTGAATTACATGTTACAACATAAACCAATCTGATACAGGAAGAGTACAAAGGGATTTCTGCCCAAGTAATTTGGGACTGAAGTGTTCAGTCATGAACACTCAGGTTGACAGACTGTGCTTTAGTAATGAACTGGACCCCCATCATCAAACTGCCGTGAAGCCCCCCTGAAGGACTGATGCATTACCCAGTTATTCCTATTTATCAAGGTTTAAGGGCTGCACCAATTTGGGTCAATTGCTCCCTAGATACTGTCTCACCAATTGGCATTTGCAAGATTACACCAGCATGCAGGAAAAGACTTGAAGAATAAGCGAGTTCCTCAGGCTTTGTTAACAGCTTGTAGAGCATGGAATCAGCTAGGAACCTCTCATGAATATTATTAGGTTTTTCTTTTCTTTTCTTGTAGAGCTAAAAAAAGTTGGAAGGCAAGGAAGCAATGGGGAGCGAGGCGTCACCAATGTGGCCCCCATGGGCACCCATGTGTCTGCAGATGCCTCCACAGGGTCCCCTATGAAAGAAGAGTTATTGAAAGAAGAGTTCTGTTGTATCCAATAGAATAGGTGGCAGTGTGGGCTTGGTGGTGGTACATGTGGGAGTGCCCACCATGGTTTTTTTGATAAATCTTGGTAGTGTTATTCAGATCTGTTGCTTTCTCATTCATTACTTCCAGTGATGATACCTTTATTCTCTTCCAGTAGACTTCCTCAATTGCAGTCCTGGTTGAGGGGCTGTAAATTGTTAAAGAAGGGCATCTGACAAAGGTCATTTCAAACATAGGTTGAACACAGGGCTGAATGAAGCTGAGATGACATATTAAACGTATTTATTTGGGAGCAAGTTCCATTGAATTCAGTGGGCCTTACATAGCATCACACTGTCATCATGCTGTTAAGTAGGGCAGGTGATTCTCAAGTGGGGGGTGACACACAAGAGGGACAGAAATGTGCTTGTTGAAACATTAAACAACCATGATAATGTATCCAGTGATTTATGCCTGTTGGAAAGGAGATCCCATTGATTTCCCCTTCTCTAGAAGTGGCTTACCTGGTGAGGTGGAGCATGCAGTGCATGCTTCCTGGCAGGTGAGTTGCTGCTGCTTACTGGGAATGACCAGGCAGTGGGTATGTTGCCGTGGCACAGGTGCACCAGTGGAAGTGCCAGATTGACTCCACTGGTGCACCAGTGCATCCTCTCTCTGCCCATCTTTTTCCCGGTAATTGACAGCCACACACCTGCCAGAAGCTAGTGTTGCGGCTCTGCCTCATTAGGCAAGCCACTTCTGCCTCTCTCTTAGCCTATGATATCAGAGCAAAGACTAATAAGGAAGCATTTGGATTCTTGATGCAGCCCACACTGTGGCTGATAGGTGTAGAGAATCTTCATTATTGCCCAGAAAGCCCAGTCCCATTTCTGGGTGTTTGCCTACTAGAGAAAAGGGTGAATGGAGTACTAAGAGATTTTGATTGTGTTGTAAGGCCCGATCATTCTTCTGATATATTGTATAGCTGTTCTTCTGTGTAAAAGACTTGTGAGCAGGACTCAAACAAGGTAGCGAGGTAAAAAGGAGGACAGAGGTCATGTACCATTTTTGTAGTTGAAGGGGCAATTGATTCACTCAAGTGCAAATCAAGAGCTCAAGGATAGCCAATTGAATGCAAAAAGCAATTGCAAAAGAAGTCTGAAAAATCCTGGGATAAAGGGGCAGAAGAAGTGAAATAACCACACGTTGGTGAGTGTGTGATGATCATGACTCATGAGCAGCAAGAAGCAGTGATACTGCAAAACAGCCACCCAACTAAACAAAAAACCCTAATGTGGATCAGGCACTGCTGAAATTCCCTCTCTTGCACAACTTTGTAAGGTACGTGACCTCTGTTCTCCTTTTCCCTGGGATGCTCAAAATCCAACTGAGTGTATCCCAAGCTTGGAAAACACAGCAGTAAATGTTCAATAAAACTGGAGTCCATTCTTGTCGCATTCACTCTTAGTTTTCAATCAGTCATAGTCGACTCTCTCATTAACTTTTGTAGCAAAGTCCTTCCCAACTTTACTATCTGCACTTCCATTTTATTGAATTGCCATTGTAGCTCTCTGAAAAGAAGAGCTACAATTTTTTGTTTGTTTTTTAGGGTGTTCTACCCAACTATTTGTGCTGAGGAGAACAGAAGTAGTGGAGGGAGAACCATAACCATTGCCACTAGTAGCCATCAGTAGCCCTCTCCCTCCATGAATTTGTCTAATCTTCTCTTGAAGTCATCCAAGTGGTGGTCTTCGACTGCATCCTGTGGCATCAAGTTCCATAGTTTGCGTGTGGAAAAGTGCTTTCTTTTTCTCCATTCTGAATCTCCCAATGTTCAGCTTCATTGGATTGCCTTGAATTTTAATATTATGAGAGAATCTGAGAAAATGAATGATGGTGTCATGCATATTATAAAAGGTTTCTGAGATTGAACAGCCAGTAAAAGATTGTGCCTCTGTGTTTTTCTTGAAGTCTGTTCCATTGTCTCTGGGTACATGCTTGAGTGCAGAAAGAAAAGAGAGTACAGTATATGAGTCTGAGAGGTTCAGGATCTCAGGATAATACTTGCCAGAAGAACATTGTGTTCTTCAATGCAGTGAACACCAAGTCACAAAAATAATCACCCGCACTGCTATCCTAAACATATTTGCATTGTTTGCAAACAGGCCTGTCGTAGTAAGGTCTGCTTCTGTGCTTAGTTGTTCTGGTGTGGTACAGCATTGCTGCAACCAACTAATGCCTGCCTTCATTCCCGCAGCTGGATCCTATGTAAGTTTACTTGGAAGTATTTCCCACTGAGTTCAGTGTATGTAAGATTGCTGCTTTACTTAGATAAACATCATTGTGAGGTTGCTGCAAGAAACAGTTAAGTAAATTTGGCTCACCAAGGGTGGCATATTTTCTCATCTTAAGAGCACAGATTAAGACAAGGTTCTCATCCCAGTTTTTGGCTGCAACCACAAGGGTGGTCATTGGGCTAATAATAATAATAATAATAATAATACACCACCCATCTGGTTGGGTTTCCCTAGCCGCTCTGGGTGGCTTCCAGCACATATGAAAACATAATAAACATCAAACATTCAAAACTTCCCTGGTACAGGGCTGCCTTTAGAATATGCGTACTAGCTGCAGATGCAGTCACAATGAAAAATATTATACAAGTCATCAAAACAAAATGATTCAGTGTTTGTGTTTAAAGTAGTTTATGATCAGGTTTGAGCAACTGTGGCTACAATGTTGGTGAGGTGGGCAAACTTCTTTTTGTTTGGGTGATTATATTTTTCATGTGGTCACAAGATACAGAAAACTCCCTTATACTGAGTCAGACAGTTCAGTGCATCTGGCTCAATATTTGTCCATTCAGCTAGCAGACGCTCCAGAGTTTCAGGAAGGGGTCTCCTAATCTGGAGAAGCCAGGAATTGAACCAGGTGCCTTCTGCATATCTTTCTAAAGAAGCTAGATGAAGGGTCAGCAACATACTGCCTTCCAGAAGTTGCCCCTCACAGTGGCCTCCCATCATCCCTGACCATCCCTGGAGTCCAAAGACATTTTCGCAGTGCAGATGAACAATTGGCTCACTCTTTGAGGACCACTTTTGATTTCAAACCACAGGATGAGGGAAGCAACATAACAAGCCAGTATTTTATCACTGGAAATAAACCATGGAAAAATCCACACCCTATTTAGCCTTCATATTTATCAGATGATATACTAGTCAAAACCTGGTTGTGTTGAGTACTCAGGTGGCTAAATAACACATTCAGTTTAGTGCTGGACCAGCGGTATAATGCAGGTGACTGCTGAATTTAGGGAGCTGCTCAATAGAAGGTCCTGCCTTCCCAGCTGCATCCTCTTTCTGATGTGCGCATGGGCTTGTTGTTTGGAAGAGGCTTGTCTCATTGCTGAGCACAAGTTCCCAGGACTGGGATAAATGGCACAGCTCCTTATCAGCCACCTTTGCGAACAAAGGCCCGTGGTGAGGAAAGTGTCCTTCCATAATCTTTATAGCTGCAATAGGACCTGGAGCTGCTCATGTCTGCAGACACATGAGCGGAGAGCGAGCACTTAGCTGGCTGCTGATCTGTTGTTTCATTAAGGATTTTGTGTTGTAAAGTTATATGGCCCAGCCAAGCTCCTTACTGATCTTTAGTGTTTGTAAACATTCCATAGTCTTTAGTGTAGTCCTGGTGACGTGGGGCATCCTGGTCAGGCCATCAGCCACCTTAAAGAGACATTGACAAGCATATGAGCCATGCCATGCCTTTGCTTACAGTTACAGTTACACCATGGTATTCAGTTCTCACCAGGAAGGTGTTTTTTAAGGCAGGCTCAGGGGCAGACATGGGTGGCGCTGTGGGTTAAACCACAGAGCCTAGGACTTGCCGATCAGAAGGTTGGCGGTTCGAATCCCCGCGACGGGGTGAGCTCCCGTTGCTCGGTCCCTGCTCCTGCCAACCTAGCAATTCAAAAGCACGTCAAAGTGCAAGTAGATAAATAGGTACCGCTCCGGTGGGAAGGTAAACGGCGTTTCCGTGTGCTGCTCTGGTTCGCCAGAAGCGGCTTAGCCATGCTGGCCACATGACCCGGAAGCTGTACGCTGGCTCCCTCGGCCAATAAAGCGAGATGAGCGCCACAACCCCAGAGTCGGTCACGACTGGACCTAACGGTCAGGGGTCCCTTTACCCTTTGCCTTTACAGGGGCAGAAGCCCTGTCAAGCAAGTGCAAGGTTACCTTCAGATGATTGGTTTGGGGTCCATCTATTCTAGAGGAATCCTTTCCCAGTTTGTGTCAGAGTCTGTAGTCAAATACCCAAGGCTCTGCAGGTGCTCATGCAGGAGGGAAGCTGTGGACAAAGGATTCCAATAGCAGAAGGATGGAGTGGGACAACCTAGGAGTATTGGTCAGGAATGTGGAAAGAATTGCAGTGAGCAGAAGTCCCAAAAAGCTGTTGTTTCTCTTGGCCAGATTGAAGTAGGAATTTCAGTAGGGAAAATTCCTCAAAAACAATTACCGTATTTATGGAGGCTGCAAAAGAATAGGGAACATGAAGGGCAGAATTTCCTATCTTGTCAGTGCAAGGATTTCTGTTTGTTCAGGAGGAGTTTCTCTTCTACCACTATGGATGCAACCTCCCCAAATCTGCTCCAAGAGGGATGGGGGAACCTCTAGAACAGCTTTGGGGGGATGTTCAGGGGGAGGATATCCCATTCTGCAGGCAGAAATCCTTGCGCTCTTAGTGCTACATTGGATACATCCTGAAATCAAGAATGCAGTGCTTTTTTTTGCCGAGCCTCAGAATATTTCCTTGTGGGATTTTCAAAGGGGAGAACCATGGCTCAGTGGCAGAACACACATTTTGCATGCAAAAGGTCCATTATTGGCATCTCCAAGTATAGCTGGGAGAGTCACCCATCTGAAATCCTGATGTGTCACTGCTGATCAGTGTAGACAATACTGGAGCCCTGTTCGCATCCTGAACACAACGTAAGCCACAATGGCACATCTGTGTGTGTGTGGGTCATGTTTTGCCGCTTCCGCACATGTGCATGGCGTCATTTTGAGCATCTGCGCATGCGTGAGCATCGAATCCTGGAAGTAATGCACTCTGTTACTTCCGGGTTGCCACGGAGCGCAACTCGAATGTGCACAACCCGAAGCACATTCAACCCGAGGTATGACTGTACTGAGCTGGATGGATCTCCCCAACCCCCCCATAACATTTTATTAATTTTTCAACAATAGCAAAAATACTGTAAAAGAAACAACAATAACAAATCAAAACAGTTTGACTTCCCCCTATTCCCTTTCTTGGTTTCATTGTATATCAACGTGCTGCATGCCCATTGTGAAATTTTAACCATTTGAATTACTTATTATCCATTCATAATAATCTTAAAGTAATCTTAAAACTCTGCTAATGTATTAACCTGTGTACATTGCTTCTGTATATATGCAATAAAGTCCTTCATTCTTGCTTAAATTCGTTGTTGTCTCTTCCTCTTAATTTCATTGTCAATTTTGCCATTTCAGCATATTCTGTTAATTTAACTTGCCAATCTTCTGTAGCTTGGGAACCTTTCTTTTTTCCAGTGTTGTGCTAATAATGTTCATATGGCTGTAGTTGCATACATAAACAAATTCTTTTGTGATCTTGGTAAATCCACTCCTCTAATTCATTATTTTTATAATGAATGATTTTAGAATGTTGTTTATGTTGTACTTTTGTACTGTTTTATTGTTGTTAGCCGCCCTGAGCCCGGCTTCGGCTGGGGAGGGCGGGATATAAATAAAATTTATTATTATTATTATTATTATTCTGGGTTTTTTTAACAAAGGTTATTTTAAACATCTTTTTCATTTCATTATAAATCATTCCCCAATATTTCTTAACAATTTTACAGTCTCACCACATATGAAAAATGTCCTTTCTGTTGCTTTACATTTCCAACACTTGCTTTCTTTAGTTTTGTACATTTTTGCTAATTTGACAGGAGTTAGATACCATCTGTACATCATTTTCATATAATTTTCTTTAATTGCCACAGATGCATGAATTTCATCTCATTCTTCCATAGTTTTCCCCATTCCCCCACCTGGATATTGTGTCCCACACCTTCTGCCCATTTAATCATGACTGATTTAACTGGTTCATCTTTCGTTTCCCATTCCAGCAACAGATTGTACATTTTCGATATTAGTTTCTTATCATTTTCTATTATTTCTCTCTAAAAGGTTGAAATTTCATATTGAAATCCCAACTTTTTATCATTTTTAAGTATTACGTTGAGCTGGATGGAGTAATGGTCCAACTCAGTATAAGGCAGCTTCCAGTGTCTTCAGATATGCTTGGTGCCATTTCTGTTCATCTTGTAAGATCACATTGTTGGGGGCACACATTGTGTCTAGCAGCTCTTTCAGCCAGACAGCAACACTTTCCAAATATTGCACAGTGTTATTTTTACCCTTGTCTATTTACAAGGCATAAGAGACCATTGCCACATCTCCCAGTTCCACATGGTTTCAGTATGGGCAAAGGTCAGCAGTATGTGGACTTTGGTTCCTGAAGGATAATGACTTGCTGGTTACTAGCATGGAACAGAGATTACATAACACAGGTGGCTGATGCTGCAGACAAAAAATGACTGCGTTCAGAGGAGACGGGAAAAGAAAAGGACTCTGGTTATTCTGATGGTTATTGTAGGGTTACCAGACATCCCCGGTTCCCGGGGACATTCCCTGGATTTGCAATCTGTGCCCAGACAAATTGTGTCCCAAGAAAGTCCCCAGATTTGCAAATCTGTCCCCAGGAAACGTGGCAGCGGCAGCCTCCGCAGCCCAGAGCCAGCCTGGTAGCGCAGTTGGCTGTGGATGGCTTCAGGAGCTGCTTGCTGCCACCGCCACTGCCAAGGGGGAACCAGGGACATGTGGCAGTACAGATCTCCTGCCCACTTCCCCCTTTGTTTTGACAGATTGGGGGAGGCTTGGGAGTCACTGGTGTGTGGCCATTGCCCAGGAGGGGCGCAGGGCGCGCAGTTTCTCTGCTGGGCAAGGTGCAAAGCCCTTCTTTCGCACCCTGTGAAACGTAAATGCACAGGTTTTTTTTTTAAAATTGGGCAACAGATGCCCACCTGTGACTCCCGAGTCTCCCCCGATCAGTCAAAACAAAGGGGGAGGGGGAGGATATTGGGGGAGGCTCGGGAGTCACGGGTGGGTGGCACGCTGTTGCCACTTTTTAAAAACTCTGTGCATTTATGTTTCACAGGGTGCAAATGAAGGGCTTTGCACCTTTATATAATATGCATGTGTGCTTGGGCCCAGGGTCTTTTACCTCACCATCCCTACTACTGACTCCCTGTTGCTACTCAGCTAAAAAAAAAAAAAAAAAAAAATTGTCCCTGGATTCATTGGAAAAAACCTGGTAATCATAGGTTATTGGGAGGGCGGACACTTAGTTCAGGGATTCTGTTTCAACCAGCCAGTGCATGCTGATGCCATTCTCCTGCAATTCTGAGGGTCTCTGCTTACCTGTTAGCTAGAATTTGAAATTCACCAGGTGCCAGGTTCATTTTGCACCTAGCTATCAGCCACTTGTGACCAAGTGAAGATGCCTGGGCACCAGCATGACGCCAAATGTCTTCACTATTTGGAGCTGCATACCTGGGGATCCTTGGATCCTGACTCTTTTCACACACTAGCAACACATCCTGTAGAATTCTATCTGTTATATTTTATTATCTGAACAATCAGAATGAATTTCAGGAACCCAAAGGTTGTATTGAAAAATACAATTTTCGAGCCATCTGACCCCAAAATGGCAACTAGGCCATTTGGGCAACTGTAACTCTGGTTTAAGGAGCCATTTGGCACCTAGCTTATATATCTGAGTTTTTAGCTGCATGTGGATCCTGTTAAATACCCAACCATGCTGACTGCTGCTTCCTTGCTCGCAATCAGCTCCTGCATGTCTTCTTACAGAAATTGAAGATATGGTTGCTTCGCAGCTGTTGACTTCCTTTCTCTAGAGATCTGAAAGAAGCTGAAAACTAGTGGGTGTGGGGGCACTTGCATGTATCTCAACCATCCTTTTTCTTCTGTTGCCCAGTTTTCATTTCTCTCTGAATTCTGTCATCTTGTTTCCAGTAAATGGAATGTAGTCATTGCAGTAGACATTTAAATTCAGCAATGTCAGCCTTGGCTGTCACTCTGACTGCAATATCGGTCAATAAGCCCAAACAGGAAACATTCCAGTCCTGTTTGCTTAGGGTAGGGGTTTTTTGTGTGTAAATGTATAGACAAGCTCAGAATGGTGTATCCGTCTAGTCAGATGGGACTTTAGCCGTGCAGCAATACATTGGTTGTCATGCAGAGTCCCATATTGCTAGACCATGGTCAGCTGATCTCCAGTAGGCGAGACTTGAGGTCAGTTGTCCAGTTAAGAAGTTCACATTTCCCCCCAATGCAGATAAGATGAAGTAGCAAGAGAATATTAAAAGAAAATTGGAACGCATGACAACTTGCAGAAGATCACTGCATATCCATTGTAAAAATGCGTTAAAAATTGGCCAAACCCACCCTCAAGAAAACAGCTATTTTCTGTTTTCTGTTTTTGTTTTTAATATTGATTGTGAATTGCATGGAAATTGCTGAAGGCTAAGGCACACATTTTACAAGCAAACAAACAAACAGTTCTACATTGTTGTAGCCCGGCTTCAGCTGGGGAGGGCGGGATATAAATAATATTTTTTATTATTATTATTATTATTATTATTATTATTATTATTATTACAAATGAATAAATCTCTATTGCTCAGTTCAGAAGTTTTGCTTCATGATTATCTCCACCAATAATCAAATAGTTCAGGCAGAGGAGCCAATGAAACACCTATGATTTCCTCAAGTAGAGATGCCGCCACAAGAGAAAAGGTGTGGGGTGCCCTTAGAGGTTCTCTGCCTTCTGCATAGAGAGACCTGCATAGAATTGGACTGTTAGCAGTTCAGTATATCTACAAAGAACCTGATCATACTGAAGTAGCAGTAGCAGTAGCAGTAGCAGTAGTTATTGTTATTATGATTATGATTATGATTATGAATATGATTTATTTATTTACTAAGTTGTAGAACTGTCTCTTCCCTCCTTACACAGCTTTAAGCGAATGCTGAAGATGAAGCCCCTTACCCTGGTTTTTGGCATTTAAGATGTACATTTTAAGGACCTGCCTTAGTCCTGTGATTGTAAGTTGTTTAAAACTCTTTTTAATGTTGTCTTTTTAATGTTGTGACCCACCTTGGGACCTTAAGGAGAAGGGTGGATTACTAACAACAACCACAACAACAACAACCACAACAACACTTTCCAAGATAGCATTTGCATCCCCTTATATCTTGTACTGAAGAGGCTATATAGATGTTTTGCTTCTAAATAACGATTTTAAAAATCATGTTATTATCTTAGGTACATTCGAAAGCACGTCAAGGTGTAAGTAGATAAATAGGTACCACTCTGGTGGGAAGGTAAACAGCGTTTCTGTGTGCTGCTCTGGTTCGCCAGAAGCGGCTTAGTCATGCTGGCCACATGATCTGGAAGCTGTACGCCGGCTCCCTTGGCCAATAAAGTGAGATGAGCACCACAACCCCAGAGTCGTCTGTGACTGGACCTAATGGTCAGGGGTCCCTTTACGTTTACATAAGGGATTCTCTTTTCTTTATGTTATATTAATCAACTGAAATTTTAAGCTGCACAAATACATTTTTTTAAAAAGAAACAACTCAAGCTTGCTGTGTATTATTTAACAGGCTTGTTCTGTGAATAATTGTATCAAAAGCTATGAACTTAAATAATATTGTTATGTAACTGTCTTTCTTGGTTGCTCCTTTGGGGAGGGGATTATTTCATATTCATCACCAACTGCTGGCTTTTATTACTGAAATCTGCATCCAGGGTCAGGAATATTTTTTTAAAAAACACACTACACTATTGAATTAGTCCCAGAACAATTTATTTTTGAGGAGGAGGGGAGGTTTGGCTCAATAACGCTTTCAAATTATTTCATGGGAAAGACTGTGGAGATGATGATGATGATGATGATGATTTTCTATACTACTTTATATTTTAAAGAAGAAAAAAAACTACAAGAAAACAACCCAGAATCAGTGTGAAGGAGATGAAGTGCAGAATGCACATTTAATGCAGCAAAGTTAACCCAAAAAGAAAATTGGCTATGCCTTTCAAAAGAAAACATTATTAAGGGAAGTAAAACATATAATGCACATTTAAAATAGCATAATTGGCAAGAGAATAGAAAATTATGATGTTGGCATCTGTATGTCTCAGGAGACAATGAAAGAGTGAACCTTCAGGGGCAAAGTCAAACCATTGGAGAGTTACAATGCCTGCTGTGACTGGAGAGACAGATAAGGGAGAGACATGTTTTATCACAGATGGGGCAGAAGAAGGCACTGGTTTTTGCAGAAGCATAGAGCATATCTGCTGCTGTTGCTGCCAATCCTGCCAAGAGTGGTTCATGGTGGGCAGCAGCGGTAGAAACTCAGGCTTGATGACCTGGATCTGTGCTAAGATACAGCCCAGATGGTCTCTGGCCTCTTCAGCAGCCTCAGCTTTTGTAGCTGGAGTCAGTCCCGACTCTTCCCTCCCAGGCCACGTGGGAAAAAGTCTGCAAAGCAGGGAGCAGGTCTTCCATAGCCAAGATGGTACAGAATAATGCTACATTCCAGCACAAACCTAGGATCTATCAAGACTGCTTGACACAGAGCTTTAAGTGATAATAGGAACCAAAGACAAGCCCTGCTGGACCAGGCTAAAGACCCATCTAATCTATCTTCCTTTTCTCACAGTGGCCATCCTGATGCCTGTGGGAAGCTCACAAGCAGGACTTGAGAGCCACAGCACACTCCCCCCGTGGGATTTCCATTAACGGGGGTTCAGGGCCATGCTGCCTTCCTTGTGTTGGGAAATGGCAGAAGGGAAGGAAGACAAAGTTGAGAATGAACTTTGACCTGCAGGTGAGTGTCTACTTAGTGCCACTGAACTGCAACAGATCATTTATAGCAAGTTGGCATTTTCATGTCAGCTTATCATCTTGTGAATCTCCTTAGCGTTTGATGGCTAATTCTCAAAACAGGAAGCAATAATTTAAAAGTACTGATTCATACCCAGTGTGATCAGAAACTTGATTTCTCTCAAGGTCTTTGTTCACATGCATTGGGTTATATTTGGAAAAGTGGATTGCTGCAGGGATAAATGGGTATGATTTGCTTTTCTTAGCTCCTCCAACAGAGTCCTTAAAAAAAAAAGAAGGCAAAACAGTTGCAAACACATGGATGACAATCTCATACTGCCCGGGTTCTGAGATCTTCTGGAGAGACCCTAGAGCATCCTATTAAATTGCAGCAGCTTAGCCTATGGGAGCTCAGCAAAGCCATGCCAAGTTTCTAGCCCATTTTGTGAATATGTATGAGATGGTGTTATGGGTTGATATGCAAGTCTGCTGTTTAGTTGCTGCTTCCGCCCTTCAGTTTCCTGTATGAATAGGTATTACAGGGAAGAGAGGCATTTTCTTATTTTGTACTGAGTTTTTGCAACTGGTGTTTGTAGATTAGATCTCTTTATTAAAATTCCTTTTCCACATGTACATCTGATATTCATGCACCAAGTTGAAAGAAAACAAGCTTCTCTCTCTCTCTCTCTCTCTCTCTCTCTCTCTCTCTCATTTTCTAACTGCTAATCTTTCCTGACAAGTTGAGAGCTGTTGACTGCAAGGTGGTTTGTTGAATCAAGATTCCACACTAAAAAATTTGGCGCCGCAGCATTAGTAATTGGAGTCTGAGCAAGCCCTACAAAAGCAGGCACACCCAGATTCTCTACCCACTTACCAGCATTCTTGCCACACCCAAGAGCAGGAGAAAACTCCCAACCAAGCCTTCAAATCTTGTAGCTTTAGGAGACAGTTCACCATCTTCCCTTTTTTTAAACCCTGGAGCTATAGATCTTGATTTTCATTGAAAATGGAGTTAGGTCAGGGTGACAAATCAATAAATGCTTGAGAAAGCACTCTGGTCCTGTACGTTTTGGAAATGAGAACAGAGAATGGTTCTTATGTGCTGTAAAATGTGGCTCAGATAAAATAATTCACAACAGCATCTGAGAGTAAAGCACCAGTGTTTGCTAGTTGCTGTAAATGTAGTGCTCGGGTTAGGAAATGGTCTCATATCAGGTCAGGCTCCTTGTTCATCTAGCTCAGGATTGTCAGCTCTGAGGGAAGGCAGCTCAGCTCTCCAGGCTGAGAGTCTTTTGCATGTTTAGACCCAGAGACCTCCCCCCTAAATAAATTCACACAAATTTTAGTTTTGGTTTTTGGCAGAATTTAGGCCACAACTTTATTGATTACAGAAGGTGAGTGGTTGCACAGGCTCTGGTTCGACTAGCTCCCTGCACCCTTGCAGGCAGCGCTGACCCAGGGCACCAGCATAGGTCAGCCAATGGTGAACACCTGTGTAGGCGAAAAGCTGGGAACAGACTATGTTCACCACCCAGATGCTCCCCTGGACTCAGGCATGGGCACAACCCCCTCTCGAGGGTTGACCAAACCAGTTGAGTCCCTGGATTCCTTTAATGGAATACCCTTCACATAGGGATGGCAAGAGCACTCTCCCATCCCTATCACCAGAACCAGTGCCTATCCACAACCTTACAAGTTGTGACGATTTGCTACACTGCAGGCAAAACCTAAATGGCAACAGCCAATCAGCCAAGTGGGGAAATTCCTGCTGTGCCCCTGCCCCAGCGACAGACGACACATGACGGCATAGCAAGGTCAGTCGCACAATGCCCTAAAATTAGGGAGAGGTAGGTGGGTGTTCTGAATGCATGAGCTGAAAGAGGAAGCTCTGGGTCACATGCATGGGTATATATGGGTCCCTCAATCCATTTAGACTGCACCCCATTGGCCAGATTGAACCCAACATCAAGGGACCTTCCAATCAGGTGTTGTGGCTAACCCATCCAACCCACCCACAACACAGGAGGTCTGTCTCCAGGTCTCACCACAACATGTGCCATCTTTTAGGGAGGACACGATCTGCCTCAGAGGTGGGAACATTTACTTTATTTCTTTTATTAGAACACCAAGATACACAAGCTAAAACTATATGCAAAAGACATCCACTTAGAATTAACAGGGTGCCTCTGAGCACATTCTGAGCCTAGAAATTTGTTTTCACTGCCAGACCTGAATTGAACTCACAGTCTGAATTGAACATACTACTTCTTTATATATCCCCAGAGAACTAGAGGGCTGTTTGATAAGCTATTTGAAGTTCTGTTCCTATCCATGTTCTATTCCAACTGCTCATATATGGGAGGCCCTGAACTTTTTTAGAGTAGAGATTGTGGTTGTTTGCTGGCTCTCCTCCTGTGCCCTTTTCTGTTCTGATGTGACACCCAGAAACCTAAGCAAGTACAGCTGTTTCCAGCACAAGATGGAGCAGTGGGAAAGGTTATCTTCCTATGCTTAGTTTTTGCATATCCAGCAGATGCTTAAAGGCAAAGGAGGAGCGGCAGTAAGAAGTCGTCAACCCTATTTGAAAGCAGAAAAATGAACTGAAATGCGGGGCTTTTCCAGACGCTGGCTTTTCAGAGGGTGGAGTGGGGAAAGGCCACACAGTCATCAGTAATCCCTCAGTTATCCTACCTGATGACCTAATAGGTGCAGCTGTAATGAGGAAATCAGAATATCCCAGCAATCGGACCACAGGGTGGCAGAGTGCAATGTTTTATAGGGAGAAGTCCCTGGTTTAATACCTGACACCTCACTGCATGTACAAATGCTCTAACTGGGTATAGGTACCTTCCTAGGTTCCACAAAATGTAAATGTAATTGTTACAAAACAGCTGACCAGTGGCGGAGCAAGCTGATTGGGCACCTGGGGTGGCACGTGTGCCCTGTGTCAGTGGGGGCAGGGTCAGCCACCCATGGGGTGAGCCGGGGCAGAATGCTCCAAGGGGGCCTCCAAGGAGTCTGCCTGTCTCCTCCCACTCAACAGCCTTACAGCTGAGGGGGAGGTGGTGGGCGGACCGTTTGGGGCAGCGTGGAGCCTGCAGGCGCCCAAGCCACTGTGTCACTCCCAGGAGAGACACTTGGCTTGGGCGTGCTGCAGACCCGCGGTGAGTGCCGCCCAGCATTTTGTCACCCCCCTCAGTGGTGACACCCGGGGTGGACTGCCCCCACCGCCCCCTTCCTCCGCCCCTGCAGCTGACCCCCTTTTTGCTCTAGAAAGCACAACTGCCCTCCACCCACCCAAAAATGCTTTTGGGTTATACAGTGCTATTTTTCTAGAAAAAGAGATGCCAGAACTCACCATATTTCTCCACAGGAGAAATAAATGCACGCTGGACACAATAGTACTATCTGACCAACTGAATATGCAATAAGAGGCAGAGTTTCTTTTTCAAAGAGTTGTGTGCCATTAGCCTGCGTAATTCAAATGAATAAGAAATGAAATTCAGTCTAATGAATACTGAGTAAGTCACCTAAAGAAATGCACCTTTTTTATTTTCACCATATCCATTGCTCTTTTCCTTGAATGAACTGGACATTTGAATGAGATTGCCAGAAAAAATGTGGCTATATATTTTATGAGCACTGTTCACATGAAATATTACTCCTAAATAAGTGAAATGTGACCCATCTCTCATTTTGGATCAAGAGTTACTTGACTCAGAGTAACCTTGTTGAGACCAAACTCCTGAGGACATAATTCCTTTTCATTTATTTCATTTTGGACCTTTCACTCAAAGGAAGAGCCTTGGATAGGGATGCACAAATCTGTCAGTTTTCTTTTCTTTCACTTTCTCATCTTTGCAGTCTTAGATTCAGTTTTCCACATTTCTGCCTCAGCTTGTGATTTTATTTTATTTTATTGAAAACGTCCCCCATCCTGAAAATTCACCAGCCTTTTTGTTCAAATTTCTCCCGTTTATACAAGCAGTTCCCCCTAATATAATGCATGTTATATATGGTTTTTCACTAATATGTGCAATTTATTGTACATATTCCCCTAACAGACACATTTTTGTATAATGCAGAACTGCATTTTGAGAAGTGTGACTTTAGAAGGAAAGCTCTGCATTCTGGAAAGTGTGAATTAATCCTAACTGCACCAAATTCCTCCATCTCTTGGGAGGTTTTAGAAAACCAATATTCTTTTGAAAAGATTTACTTTAGAGTTATGGATTCCCTTACTTATGGGTACAACAAAGCAAAACCAAACTGCTCTCTTCCTGCTGTTTTAAAAGTTACTGTGACATATTTTCTTGAATTTATGTCCTTTTCTTAGTGGATGAAAAAATCCATAGTTCACATCGGTGAATAAACATGTGCTCATTGTCTAGGAGGTATAATGAGTTATATTGTAAATGGGTGTGTCTGTCTGAAGAGATCATTGAATCACTCCTTGTATCATTATTACTACACCCACAACAGCTTACTTCCCCAGGTGAGGCGTGTTTAAAATCAGAGATTGAAAGCACAAGAGGCCAGGTGTGGGATTCATGTTGACCCCAGCGAGCAAGAGGAGGAAAAATCCCAGAGAAGAAGCAGGTATGTTTTACAGAGTGTGGGATTGGGAGCTGTACATTATCCCACTTGGCACAGCTTCTGTGGCACAACGGAATTCTGTATTTTAGTTGAGAAACTGCTATTGTGCTTCTAGCAGGCTGTCGATTCGTGATTGTGAGGATTTAGTTATAAAGCTTGCATTGTTTAGTCAAGTTTTGAATCAGTTATTCTAGGATGCTTGCAACATTTCCAGAAAGGTTAAGGGGGATTTTGCTATCCAGAATGAAGTAGACAAAAATAAAAATAAAATAAAATAAAGATAAATGCTGGGAACAATAGCACACGCTGCAGGTAAAAGTTGAGAAAGTAGCTTGCTTGCTGTGTCGATTGACATTTAAGAGTTATCTGTTTGCCATGTGTTTGTAGACTGATTTGTAAAAGAGAGCTTCAGAGGCAGCAAATTAGTCAGTCTCTGAAAAATAAGGTTCTCCAAAGTCCATGTGGAAATTTAGGAGGTTTTTTTGTTCCCCAGAGAGAATAGAATGAAAGAACTCAGCTGCAGTTGATTAGTGCTTCGGAGAGAGTCTTATCTTTTATGTATTCAAAGAGGTTTTATGCAAATGCAAATAGGCAAAAGGTGAACTGAGAAGAAGCTGTTATGTCCCTAAGCTAAAGAGGGCATCTTTGAAATAGGCACATTTTAGAATCAGTCTCTCACACGAGCAAGCTGGGCAGTGAATATTAGGCTATGCATAACTTTGGCCTAGTTTTGCATAGGGTGCACAGAAATGCAATGTGAGCCATATGAATTGCACTGTCAGTCTTATATTAGATGTATGTCAAAGTGCAACTGAATGCACAGTCAGCACTACAGAAAACTTTTATTACTGATCCTATTGTTCCATTTGCATCTTCAGCGTTAGGAATGAGCTGTGTCCCATAAATCATTGTTTCTGAATTTAAAGGGGGTTAATGCTGATACGTTCCCAGGCAGCTGACAGTTTTTCCATGACTGCATTTTCCCATTCACTGCCATGAAGAAGGCATTTGTGTTATATATATATGTGCTTGTCTGTCTGTCTGTCTGTCTATCAAGTGCTTTTTTCTGAAAAAATGTTTAGGGGTACTCTGATTTTCCTACTCATATTGAAATACTGCCCCTCAATGAGGCCAAACCCACAAGATGTTTAGGGATATGCCCCCCCCAAGCACTGTATCTATCTATCTCTATCTCTATCTCTCTATCTCTCTCTCTCTCTCTCTCTCTCTCTCTCTCTATCTCTATCTCTATCTCTATCTCTATCTCTCTCTATCTCTCTCTATCTCTCTCTATCTCTCTCTCTCTCTCTCTCTCTCTCTCTCTCTCTCTCTCTCTCTCTCTCTATCTCTCTCTCTATCTCTCTCTCTCTCTCTCTCTCTCTCTATCTCTCTCTCTCTCTCTCTCTCTCTCTCTCTCTCTCTCTCTCTTGCACAAAGCTGTCTCCACCACTGAAGGGACTAGATAGCGGTCTTGGCTAGAGGAGGCCTGTGTGACAATGTGCATTTTATCCCTTCCATCTGCTTCCTTCTGCATTGAGTTTGCACTTCTTTACATTGCAGAAGCAACCACAGTGAAATGGCATAATTGCAGACCAGTGGTGCAAAGCTGGTAATCAGAGATAAGTTAATGGGTTGAGGGATTGTCCTTTTCTGTGTCTTCATCTCTGCCACTGAATTTATGCTTTACATTCATTTCAGGTGAATTTTTAGTGTTGCGAAATCTCAGCATCATGTGGATATTTCTTTTCTTCCTGGGTAAGTGTTGGCATTCTAAGCATGCATCTACCGAAAAGAAAATGAAGTCTTTGAGATTTGTTTTTCGTGAACAGCACAGAGGTGAAATCAGTTGTCCAAGGTGGTTGGACATAATCTCTAACTGAAACTGGTTAAAAATTGTATGCATTCTACTAAAGACCACTCACAATAAGTACTTGGTGTTAAGATAGGGACAACCCCAACCTTGGTATGTGCCAAAATCAAAATATGCTACTGAGTAGTAGGCTGGGGCAGAAATTATAGATGTACTGCGGTAGCAGACTGTGTAGCAGGGCAGAGGCGCTTACCTGACCTCCTGGCAGGTGAGTCGCTGCTGCTTACCAGGAGGGGGACGCGGGTGGTGCTGTGGTCTAAACCACTGAGCCTCTTGGGCTTGCCGATCAGAAGGTCGGAGGTTCGATTCCCTGCAGCGAGGTGAGCTCCTGTTGCTCTGTCCCAGCTCCTGCCAACCTAGCAGTTTGAAAGCACGCCAGTGCAAGTAGATAAATAGGTACTGCTGCGGCGGGAAGGTAAACGGTGTTTCCGTGCGCTCTGGTTTCCACCACAGTGTTCTGTTGTGCCAGAAGCAGTTTAGTCATGCTGGCCACATGACCTGGGAAGCTGTCTGTGGACAAACACCAGCTCCCTCGGCCAGAAAGCTAGATGAGTGCCGCAACCCCATAGTTGCCTTTGACTTAACTGTCCAGGGGTCCTTTACCCTTTACCTTTTTTTACCAGGAGGGGGAAAGGGGCTGTGAGGTTACTGTGGTGAAAACACGCAAGAGAACACACAGTCTTAGCAGAGGGATAGCTCAGTTGGTAGAGCATGAGACTATTAATCTCAGGGCCATGGATTCAAGTGAAATATTCCTGCATTTCAGGAGTTGGACTAGATGAACCTGAGGGTCCCTTCCAATGCTACAATTCTATGAATCTATGAATGATCAGCATTTTACTTGTATCAGTTAAAAAGATCGGTGGATGTTTGACATAATAGCATAAATAGTGCTTTTGAGTATTTAAGGTTGATACATTATCTCAGTAATCCTTACAACAACCCTTTAAGGTGGTCAGTATTGAAGAGACCTGTACATATTGCAGATGAGGGGCAAATGTGCCCAGTCCTGTACATGTCTAATCAGAAGTAAGCCCTGTTTAGTCAACTGGGGCTTACTCCCAGGATGTGCGTCTGAGTGACCACCTTGATGCCATTGAGTCCACAGCAGGAAGTGAGATTTCACATAATTGCTTCTAATTTCTAGTTACCGGTAATTCACAACCATACTACACCAGCTGTTACGTTATCTCTGACGGCTTCTGGGAAACCAGCAGGTTTTACGTTGCTATGATGATTTTTTAATCTCCTTTTGTCTTTATTAACTGAAATTTGGTTCTTGTTTCATTCTAGCTTCACCACACCTCCTGGCTGCCCAGTCTACCTGCTCACACGGGGCTTGTTACCCACCTGTGCGAGACCTTCTGGTAGGAAGAATCCATCACTTGAAAGCCTCCTCTACCTGTGGACTTGTCCAACCGGAAACTTACTGCACTCCATATGGGGAAGTACGTATGGCATAAGTAGCTTTTATTCGCACAGGAAAGGTACATTGGCTGTCATTTCGTGTTCGTCACTGAACAGAAATTGCAGTATTTAAACACTAAGGGGCCTCCTCAACTTCCCAGAATATGCAATGCCTGGTTGCAGAGAAGTATCAGAATTTTAATCAGGCTTAAAGGCAAGGAGTAAAAACGTTAGATATTTCCCATAGGCTTCAGTTCTCCCCCATAACACATCTGACAGGGGCCAAGTTACATGTTGCAACAAGCAACATGTTCTGTATGTCTTTTCTGCTTTGATTGGTGCCCTTATTTGGTCAGTCCCTATGTGCCTCAGCATCAGGGGAAATTTAGGCTCCTCATGTTAACTGTATTCATATCTTTTTGTTTGTGTGTTTTGCCCTTGCTCATTGAATGTCAGAGACATTCAATTTTTACCTGTAGGAGTTTCTTGATTTAGGGCCTATGAGCACAAAGGTGATTTTTCGCAAAAATAATAATTACGTAATTTATATGCTGCACATTCCAAATAAATTTATGTTCTCAGGATACCCAACAGAGTTGTAATTTAAAAATAAATAAATAATGTGTGCAAACAGATTTAGCAAATGGAAACTAAAATGGTTCATTCAAGGAGATAGTATCAAGCAGGTCTGAGTTAAAGAATGCTTACATTAGCAGTTCTGGAAAGCCTGGGAAATTAGAAATGTTTTCCCATGGCACTTGAATGATAGCAGTGAGGTCTTTAGGTGGGCCTTCTTTGAATAGGGCATTATAATAGCACTCTCTCCGGTCGCCACAAACAAAAATTCAGATGGCAGGTGATGGTCTCATCAAGACATAGGATTTCTGCTAGGAAAAAAAATGGCAACCCTATCAGTATCTTTATTGATGCCTCGCTGCGTCAACTTCAGCAGTTAAAAGAGCTAATCCATTAAACATTGGTCAATTTACATCTATGTCTATCTATCTATCTATCTATCTATCTATCTATCTATCTATCTATCATCTATCTATCTATCTATCTATCTATCTATCTATCTATCTATCTATATCTATCTATCTATCTATCTATCACCTATCTATTTATCATCACCTATCTCTTCCCTTTTCCTAAGGTGGGTGGAGCTGGAGCTATAGGAGTCTTGGTGTCTCACTTTCTAAGCAGCCTGTTTCTGTTGGTTTCCTATTAATCTGCCACTGTGTGTGCATTCTTAAGAGTCCAACAGATCATCATGTATGGATCACACAGGGCTGGTTCACATGTGACAGCTATGCAGTGGGACATCGGAAGGCACCTTGAAATCATACAATGGCTCACAGTTAATGAGAACCCAAGCCTCTGTAAGTCTCTATATGTGCAGGGGCTACATGCATAATCTACTCCCTACCATTTTTATGGTGGGTGGGCTTCATAAAAAGGAACTAATTACATTGTTGTTTCTAGAAAAAAAGCCCCAGTTTTCATTAAATGCTAGGGTATGGTAGGGTAAAGCTTGTAAGTCTAAAGCTTGTTCCTGTGCCCCACGGCATGGATAAATTATGTACTAGGGCCCTGTGTAAACAAGGCCATGCATTTGTGGAGTCTTGCACCTTGAGAAAATCAGATGATCTCACCAAGGCTATAAAACCTTTACCTGTGTTTAGGGGCTGTCCATTGTATTCCCCTGCCACCACTGTTATTCCATGTCACCAGCTAACCCAATAATTCTCTTACCTTTTATTTTGATTAAGTGCCAAACAAGTGGACAAAATGTTATTGGTGGAAAATGAAACTGTGTTGATAGCAACTCTAGTTTTTTCTCTGAGCATGTATTGGCTCACAGGGATATATGGTTAAAAATGGATACAACAGGAAGGCAGAGTTATGAGGTGTTTCTAAGGAGGCCTGAATCAAATGTTGCGGTCATGGCCCATCTGTGGCTGAGAAGGCAAACTTGTTTTACCTTTGTGCATGAGAAGACTTTTTGTGCAGTAATACCCAGGTAGTTTACAAGGAATTTGATCACCACGGCGCAGCTGACCTGCATTTTAGCAGGTCAGTATTGCGCTCGGGGCCAGATGTAGGTTTGATGACGTCCTAAGCTACTGAAGATAATGGGGCCCTTTATATGTCCAGCTGTCCTTTGTCAACAACAAATTGTCGCTGTTTTTTGTGTTGAATACATGCTATATGGTACCCTATATATAGAAATGAGCAAACCAGTGATATTTTAGGGAGCAGGCTAGCAGGCGGAACCTATTAGTTACATCATAGGGGCCTATACAACACAAAACACTGTTGCTGTATGTAGGTTTTATTTTATTTGTTTTTTATCTTTGATTTTGGAAATGTGCATCCAGTTTTTTCCCCTTTAAATTTTTTTGGGGCCCCCAAGAGAGTGGGGCCCTACGCTATAGCTTGTTTAGTTTATATGTAAATCTGGCACTGATTGTGCTCACGTTCAGCACTAAAGATGACTCATAATAGGAACTGTCTGGATGTTACCTTCAAATTTGGTCTCCCAAACACACACACTTTTCTGTGCTCTCAGTGAAGAAAAGTACAGTGGTACCTCGGGTTACATATGCTTCAGGTTACAGATTCCGCTAACCCAGAAATAGTACCTTGGGTTAAGAACTTTGCTTCAGGATGAGAACAGAAACCATTAGCTAAAGTGGTGCTTGAGGTTAAGAACAGTTTCAGGTTAAGAACGGAC
Source organism: Podarcis vaucheri (assembly GCF_965113315.1). Lineage (NCBI taxonomy): Eukaryota > Metazoa > Chordata > Lepidosauria > Squamata > Lacertidae > Podarcis > Podarcis vaucheri. The sequence continues at coordinate 69,306,485 of NC_138764.1, read as the reverse complement.
CTCTGGAATGAATTAAGTACTTAACTCCAAGGTACGACTGTAGATCAATAGGAGAGAAGCCACTTTTTCCATGAAATGAAGAATTCCACCAGGTACATTTCCACTTTGCACGCAAAATGATGCCCCCTGGATTTGAGAGGACTGGGACATGGCAACCGTCTTCTGACTTGGCATGCACCAGCCACTTGCTCTGTATCAGCTCTGCAGTTTAATAGGTCAGTGCTGTGAAGACAAAGTGGCAACAGTTTCATCATCCATCTGCCCTTCCTCCTTGTTTTGGGCCCCAAGCTTCCTGGTGTACTGTTAATGAGGCTGTGTATCACGTTCCTTACTTTTGTGCCAAACGGTGGAAAAGTTTTAAAGTCCTTTTTTTTTTTGCAACCTCTGCACAGGGTATGGGAGGAGGGGCTGCATTAGCTTGCTTGCTTTCCTCACACTCTGCCCTGCTGGCCAATGTGCACTGTCTGAGTCTGGTGCCAATCAGAGAAGTGTCCCAAAGTGTGTGTTTTGTGTCCCAGAGTCTTTTGCAATCCTGGTAAGTTCTGTGCTGATGGAAACACTCCAATCCCGAGCCTCTCGTCTGCTGCCTTTGCTTTGGCTGTGATTCCCTCTAACCTTTATACTTTGTACCCCCACAGAGGCAGCCTCTCACCCAGGACTAGGCAAAGTGCAGCCTCCACTTCCACAATTGCAAATTATGCAAAAGGGGGCATTAATCCTGATCAGTGATTTGGAGGTGCTTGACCTCAGACTTGGCTTGCCAAGAGATAAATCTTGGGTCCTATTAGAATCCTACATTATTTTCCATCTCTTTCTCATTCTGGGTCAATAAAAATGTGTTGCCAAGGTTGCCACTGGCAAGGCTGCTATGCATTTAACAGCCATGGGACAGGCAGAGGTTTAACTGGTGATGTTTTTTCTAGCACACAGAGTCACGAGGAGGTGTTCTTCAGTTGAAATTCTGTCTGTTTTGCTCCTTAATTAAGGAAAAAACCCTTTTAACTGCACTTTTTAACAAAGGTTTTTAAAGCAGTTTCTAATCTTAGAGAGTAGTAAAAACCAGTCAAACATCCAGTTTAAACGGTAGCTGGCTATAACTTAAAGTGAATTTGTTTTTATTGTGTATTATGTGTTAAATTGTTGTGACTCATCCCAATGCAATAAGGAGTGGGATAAAAATCTCCCTTATTTTATCTTCACAACAATCCTGTGAGGTAGATTTTAGGCTGAGAAATACCGGCTGGCACAGGGGCATTCAGTGTGGATTGTGGCTGAACAGGGATTTGAACACAGGTCTCCTCAGTCTTCACTCAGCACTCTAACTACTTAGGGTTAGGGTTAGGGTTAAAGGGATGAGAGCCCTCCCAGAAAAAAGTGGCAGCTCTGGGGGCAGATTATCAAGCTGACTGAAATCATATAATTAACCTCCCTCTGGTACCTGCTGTAATGGTGCCTCTGTAATAGGCATGGTGCCTCTGACTGTCTTTCAAATAGTGGTGGGAGCATTAAAATATTACAGTATGATAGCATTTTGGATAGTTTCAGCGGCAGAGAGGGAAAACAGCTAAGAGGCTGGTTGAAATATTCCATTTTCAATCTTTATGTGAAGTGCCTTCCACAGTTCCAGTTTTTTATGGTGAGGCAGATAATCTTGGAGGCTTATACATGAACTCGCCAGTCTAACTTTCCTCAGCGTTTATTATATGAGAGGCCTTGGTTATTAAGACTGCTGTTTGCATTAGGTCAAGGACATCAGACTCTCTCACCATTATCTTGCCTGGCAGTGAGGGGGCTATTAATACACGATAATCACAAAGAGTGAGAAGATGCTTTTATCATCTGAGATATGGCAGGATAAGAGAACTATGTCCGTGTGTACACACACACACACACACACACACACGCACACGGTAAGCCAAGGAAAGTGTCAGGTACTGTCTGTGGGGCCTAACATACTTCAGTTACTGCCCAGGGATCGGCAAGGTTTATCTTGCCTGGGCTGGATCGGTCCTGCGGAGATCCCTATGTGTGCTGGATTGTATGTGTGTGTGTGTGCCCACGATTTCCGGCATCTGCACAGATGTGATTTCTGGCGCCGCGGAAGCGAGCCCCCATTCCGCCTTGCGCTGGTTTAGCGCAGCATGTGAGCGGGTGGCTCGGTTTGGGAGCAGCTTGTGGGCGGGTCAAATGACCTCTGTGGGCCGCTCTCAGCCCATGGACCTTAGGTTGCTGACCCCTAGTTACTGCCCTAAGCCTGCTTACTCAGAAAGCATGGAACTCAGTGGAACCTACTTCTGAGTAAACAGGCTGAGGACAAGATTATAAATCATAAAAAAGCAGGTGAGTTACGGCAAAAGAGTTACAGCAACTTTTCAAGACTGGTAGAGGGTGGTACTATACGTAGCTATTAAGCAACTATTCATACTTGTTCTTCTTCCTTGGCTTTTATCATAAGTCAGAATGGTATAGTGGTTAGATTGTTGGTCTAAGACTGGGAAGAGCTGGGTTTTGATCCCCACACAGCCATGAAGCTCAGTGGGTGACCCTAGGTCAGTCACTCTTTCTCAGCCTGACCCTTTTTGCTGGGTTATTGTGAAAAGAAAACATGAGAGGGGGGGCATGTGCACTGCCCTAAGATGCTTGAAGTAAGGGCAGAATCTAAAAAAAATGTAATGTCAGAGCTGGGTGAAAGCGACCTCAATTTCTCCAGACTCTCCAGAAGCCACAAATTTGTGGGTGTCAATTTTGCTGGATATTATCCAGAGATAACAAACATTTGAAACATTTTAAACACCCACTTTTATAACAAACAAACAAACAAACCTGTGTCTCATGAAACCTCATATAGGTTATTAATATTTCCATTTCATGACTACTGAACTGAGGCATGCAGATAGGGATATTCTGAAGGCCTTTTCAAGTTTCACTTGTTTTGTGGAAAAACATGGCTTCAACTGGCATACTCCAGATCACAGAATTGGGAGCTTCCAGTAACAGCAACAAACCTTTCCACTAGGGCATTCCTTGCTTGCATCACCTTTTTACAGGGATGTGCTGTAACCTGTACAGTTCAAATCCTTGCCGGCATTTCCTGGCCTTTCCATTTGTCATCTGTTAAGGCTGTTGGTCTTCTGCAGAAGCCCATAATCTTCATGTGTGTTTCTTTGCAGTGGTAAGGAGACAGCACTGTTCAGCCCAGCATTCACATAAGAATGGCTGGCTGGTGTGTTGTGGTTTCTCCAATCTGTTGCTTGAGCAGTCCCGTCCCCCCCCCCCAAGTTTCTTATGAAGAAGGGGGAGAAAAGGCTGAGTGAACAAGTCTCTGAGACGAGCGCTTGCACGTTTGCCAAATGAAATAGGAGTTAGGGTGATTGCTTCATCAGACTCAAGCAGCACCACTCTCTAGATTTTGATTGCAACTTGCTACTAATTCTTCAGATTCTGTCCAGTCAGGGAAAATACAGTGGTGCCTCACAAGACGAAAAGAATCCGTTCTGTGATTCTCTTCGTCTAGCAGTTTTTTCGCCTTGCGAAGCAAGCCCATTGACGGATTAGCGGATTAGCGCTATTAGCAGCTTTTAGTGGCTTATTGGCTTATCGCAGTGTTTCCCAACCGGTGTTCCGCGGCACACTACTGTGCCATGAGACATTGGCTGGTGTGCCGTGGGAGGGAGGCGGGCGAGTCTGGCGGTGAGAGGCGGCGGCGGCGAGGATCCGCGTCGAGCCGGGGGTGGCTCCGCGGTGGTGGTGCCGAGCGGCGGGGCAGCGCGTGCAAAAGGGAGGAGCGCGAGACTGCGGAGGAGGAGGAGGCCGGCATGTCCGGGCAGCAGCAGCAACAACAGCAGCAGCAGCTCCCGGCGACGGCTCCTCAAGCCCCGCCGCCGCCCCCTCCTCCGCCCGCTATCGCCGCCACCACAACAGCCGCCGCCGCCTCAGTTGCCGCCGTCCCTCAGTCCCTCGCTCTGCTGCCTCCTCCCACCCCCAAAGCTTGGAGGTTCCCCGGCAAGGGGGAGGGAAAAAACTTTCACTTTCGTGCGTCCCTCCCGGCGTGACGCTGCGCGCTGACGTCACGGGGCTGTAATGGTGGTGTGCCGCGAGATTTTTTCCCTTAAACAGGTGTGCCGTTGCCCAAAAAAGGTTGGGAAACACTGGCTTATCGGATCAGCTGATAAGCGGCTTAGCAGCTTAGAAAGGGGGGGGGGAGGAAAAACCCCCCGCAGGAACTCGCAAGACATTTTCGTCTTACGAAGCAAGCCCATAGGAGATTCGTTTTGCGAAGCACCTCCAAAAAAGAAAACTCTTTCGTCTAGCGAGTTTTCCATCTTGCGAGGCATTCGTCTTGCGGGGCACCACTGTACTAGGGTACACACCAAAAGGTGCTTTGGGCATTGGGTAGAATTTGCTGATTGGACTTACTGTGGTTGGATGTGGATGATGAGGGATTCATTGAGTGATTGATTATATATCTATGCTACTTTTCATTCAAATGAATCCCAAAGCAGCTTACGATAACATGACAGAACATAATAGAACATCCCAAATACAGCATAAATCTCATAGAACAATCAACAAATCATAGTAAAACAATCAGTCTATAAAACTATGTTAATAAAGCAACAACTAAAAAAATAAGCTAAATATGACAATTAAAGCGAAAGTCATGTTATACGATTAACAAATTGATACAGCAGTTAAAAACTGTAAAACAATATAAAAAAATAGCAACTGAAATATAAACTGAGCACTGCTTCAAAAGTCTGCTTAGCCATTAAACTCAGAGGGAGACCTTTGGCGAGTCACAAACTCAGTTTGTTTGTTCTCAGTTGTACTTGTTTCTGTACGGGGAAAATGTTATGCTACCCTAAGCTTCTTGGAAGGGTGATGGGGTATGAACGTGATAAATAAGCACAGGATTGACTTTTGAGTTGTAGTCAGAGAGATGAAAATAGGTGAAACTATTTGTGAGTGGGTGGGTGTGTCTCTTAAACATCACCAATAAAAGAGGAGAAAAGAGAAAACAGTTTTGCATAAAATTTGCCTGTGCTAATTGATATGTATAGATGTAAATTTAGAAATATTACTATAATTTAAATAGAATGAATCTCACCATAGTGGAGAGATTGTGATTGGGGATCTTTTCTGCATGTTCAGCCAGTTGCCCAGTACTGAAAGCTCAGCTGATGGTCAATTTCAATGCCCCTGCTCTCACTTCTTATGGTTCTTTATCTATACATTAAATTGGATTTGGATTGGACAGCTCTTACAAACAGAGGGCTGCCCTCTCTAAAAGAGGACACAGGGCCATCCTGAGCAGAACAGTTGTCTGAAGGAACTGAAAAACTGGTAACAACTTATGTGTATAAATGATAATATTAAGATAGGCTGGTTTTTCAAAAGACCTTCAGGCACTTAAGCTGTCCTGGTGCCCCTCCTGGCTGTGGTGGCACTGCTGTTCACCAGAACTGTGACAGAGCACATAGGTTGCCGGGGGGGGGGCACCAAGTTGGCAGCAGTGGCAGGTGCAAGTGTGCCAGAGAGTGGTCCCAGAGAGTGGCAGCACCACTGCAGCTGGAGGATGGGGCAGCGGTGATGCCTCACCTCATGCAGTGTGACTGAACCTAAGTTGATACTTTGCAGGGAATCAGGACTGCTACCTTTCTCCTTATTTAAGTCCCATCCTTTGCAGCTGTATGACTTATTTTACTTCAGATAATGCCATGCTACCTTTCAGGGCGAAGCCCTTCTGAGGTGCCTCACACACCTAGCAAAGTCTTTGGGCTAAGATATGGCTGTTTTTAAGCCTGATACCAAGCAAATTTACCTTTCAAAGTTCATACGGTGACTATATATGCATGCACTGTTACAGTACGTACTGTGTGAGTCATTCCACTCTGGCACATCGATTAGCGGTTTACATACACAAAGTGTGCACTGTTACTAATTTCCTGCTGCCCTCAAATGCTCCTGCCTCGTATATGTTTGTTTAAGGCATATGCTGTTAACTTGATTATTAGATCAGCTGGTAAATCTGACTTTTAATCAGGGGAAAGCAGCAAACTAAATGGTATAATGTTGATTTAAACAGCTTGATTTATACAGTCCATTGCTCTTGAAAGGACGGCGCTTGTGTCCTTGCACGGCATCTCTTAAAAATGTCAGCCTATAAATCGCATAACAGGGCCCTCATGGGATTGGTTCCAGGCGGAGCTGAAATCATTACGGCATGCAGAGTTAAGATCAATTCCAGCATTTTTAAAGGTACTTGAGTTAAGATTACAGGCTGTTTCCCCATTCTCTGTGCAACATATTGGGAACGGGCCAAGCTCATTCTTCTAATTTAAGTGAGGCCTTGTCAACATCACTGTGTTAGAGGCAGTATCTCTAAATAGGCATGCCAAAGCTGCAAAATAAGTTTTCCACAGGCACTGTGCATGAGTGATATGTTTCAAGGTGGGGCTGAGACGAGACTGTGTGGCTACAGGTATGTGTCAGGGAGTTTAATCTTTACGGTAGTGGAATAACCAAGAATGAATGGTGTATAGTTGGTGAACATGAGAATAGCTTGCTGGATCAGGCCAGTAGCCCATCTGGTCTAGCATCTTGTTCCCACAGGGGCCAACCAGTTGCCAATGGGGCACCTGCAAGCATGACATGAGTGCAACAGCATCCTGCCCACCTGTGATTCCCAGCTGCTCATATTCAGAGGCATGGCTCCTCTGACAGTGACAACATGGAACTAGATCTAGAACTAGAGGACAATAGGGAGCTTGTAGTCTTCCAGCTGTAGCTGGACTACATTTGTAGACCCCTACCACCCCTGGCCATTGGCTGTGCTCACTGGGGCTAAGGGGAGCTGGAGTCCCACAACACCTGGAAGGCCATAGGTTCCCCAAGGTTGGATCAGGGGGTCCCTCTGGACTGTTGTTTATTTGCAGGAGTAGTCTGCAACATGTCATTGAGAGAATGCAGCAGTGGTGGAGTGTTTAAGAGGTTCCTGTTAGAATGGTTCCTGTTCACTCACTACTTGGTTTTGCAGTTTTGGCTGACAGCAGGTGAACAAAGAAACATGGCTATACATTTTGCACAGCAATAACTGTTTCTCTCATGCTCCAGCCTAAGAACTCCAGCACCTCATGATATATTTGGCGGCGGGGGGGGGGGAGACTTCTGCCATTTGTCATGTTGAGCTTTTAGGAATGCATGCTTATCGCTGAAAGAATATTTCAAATTACTCAGCATCACTTTATAAGCACCCAGCTATATTCAGGGTTGAGCAGATATTGTAAATTCCTGGGGCTAGTATCAATTTCCTGGAAATCTTGTGTGTAATTTTCTCTCTTGCCTCTGTCCATTTCATACAGTGAGAACTGCTTTTGTTGTCACATGACATTTTTCCTACAGGGATATAATTTTCTGTTCAGCGAAAAGTATGTGTGCATGACAGTACACACGTTTTATAATAAACATGCATGCTGGGAAACTAGTTAGTACCTTGACCTTTTTTTTTTTTTAAAAAAAAAAGCAATGGTAGCTATTGGGAGGGAATTAATGGGATAATATAACATCATCTTTGACACCCTGGATGGCATTCTTGGCCAACACTCCCCTTTCTTCACAGAGATGCAAAGTATCTGAGAGCTCTATTTTTGGAGCTGTCTTGTATGATGCGACTTGATGCTATATTTTCACTGGATTTAGGCATATAAAAAGGGTATTGTGTAACCCAGCTTTAATGGATGTCCTTGCTCTGGGCTGAAATATAATTCCTCACAGTCCAGATCCTGCCAATTCTTGATAGATCTTTTCACTCTCTCTTTTTCCGAAAGTCTTAAGTAGCATCCCAGCTCCTCCCTGACACATTGAAGCCAACAGTGAACAGTTCCATTAATAGCACAAATGTAAGGCCATAGAAATCTTCAATTTGAGAAGCTGGTTATTGACAGGCTGGGATTGAGAGATAAGGCCAAATACGTGACCATGAAGTGCCCCAACCAAGCACCAAAGGTTTACACATGGGCTTTCTCATGCTAGAGGAAGCAGGATGGAAGGGTAGCTTTGCTGAGGTGTTGCAATTCCCCCTTTGGTTTAATATGCACCCACATGTTCCATTAACTGGAGAGACTATACATATATTTACTCACTAAGTCAACTTAATATTCTCTCCTTGAGGCGAATGACCTTCCTTCAGTTCCAAGGTCACTGGGATAAACAATGTGCAAGTTCATCTGAGGAAACAGGCCTCTGTGGAAGTGCACAATGTGGGTGGGGGTGAGTGTTTTTTGTAGCAGCTCAGCTATTTGCCTTGCATTATAATGCAAGTGATCTGCTACAGAGAGGCACATAATGCAAAAAGCACCCAAACAGTCACACATAAAACTGCTATAAGGAGCTTGTATGAACTTTGTACTTGGACTAAAGCTGCTTGTATTCATTCCTCCTCCTGCCTCTCTCCTCACTGCTTGACTGCATGTTTAATTAGGGTTTAATTGGGAAGAGCCCCAGTTTGGTTTGGGATTCAGCCAAATTGGGGGTACAGCCCTGCTTTTTTTCCCTGAGTATAGTTCTGCTGCTTCATGTCTGGCTTTCAGGAATTTCAGCTTTTCCTGAAATGTTCTTACCTTACTGGGTATTCCTTTGCCACATTTTTACACAGGACGTTTGTTTGTTCTTTAAAATATGCTTTCCTCTTGGCTGCCTATTTTGCAGTACCACAGCAATTGATTTGCCAGCTAGCCAGAAAAGAACAACAACAGCAACCCTGGCCTAGTCTGTCCCTCCTGGGCTTTTTGCTGGCATCTGATATATAGAAAATCAGCCCTGGAGTCTTTTCATAGCATGGAGCTAAATATTATCACAGGCTAAATTGCTACAGCTCAAATTGCTCTTAAAGGGACAGTGTAAAAACTGGTGAAACCCCACAGAGCTCTCTTTCACCCCCTGCCCAATTTGTTTACATCTCAGATGCTGGGGAGCATGGCTATATGCCCCGCAGAGCCCTCCTTTTGAAAGTTCCTCTATTTGAAGGGCTGTCCAATCCATGTCCACCTTTATAGAAAAAGAACCTGAATCCTGGTCAGACCAAAATGCTGGGGGTGAATGGGGTGGGGTGGGGGGCAAAATATGCAGCCATGCAACTTGCTCAGTGTTGAACTTGCTCTAAGACTATGTATCTTATGATGCAGTGTTATCTCAATGCAAAAGAAAAAATCAGGGGCCCAACATTCAGCTGGAAGACAAAGTAGTGAATTATGAGGGTGGAGCTGGATGAATTCCATGGATCTGTCCATGGTAATCCACTCCTTGCTGCAAGCATGATGATCTAACTGTCTTGATGGTTCTGACTCATCACCTCACAGACATTTATCTGCTCAGCTGGACATACAACCTAGAATTAAGGTACCTGCATGAACAAGAATACTTTTTCATAGTTTCCCCCCTTTTCAGAAGTGGACTCTATGCGTGGAATTTATAACCTTTGAAAACCAAGCCTTTTACATCACTTTCAGATCTTTAAAGCCTGGTTGTTGCCCCCCCCCCGCACTGCAAATTAGAGCTGTGATTTGCAACTGGGGAGGTTTGGGGCCTGGGGGAAGCCCTCCTTCTCCACGCCATTTCTGACTCCCATATCTCCCTTCCCCTGATTGCTTTCCCTTGAATTTAGGTTCAACACTCAAACCTGCCCTGAAAACATGGATCTAGAGTGGGTGTGGGGAACCTCACCCTGTGGGTGCTGCTGAACTACAACTCAACTGGGCATAAAACCTAGGGTCAAGGTACCTGCATGAGCATGAATACGTTTTCACCCTGGCCATGTTTGCTAGGGCTGATGGGTGTTGTAGGTCAGCAGCATCTGAAGGACCAAAGGTTCCTCGCTCCTAAAAGTAGGCTGGTAGGAGTGTTACTGCTAGGTCTATAAATTTGCATAGGAGAAACAAATGGCCTGGCATGAGGCTCAAGTGCACTGTGCAGTTCTTCTAATCATAGGTTAAATCTGAGATGGAGAACCTGCGGACCACAGCTCCTGTCATCCATGGCCACTGGCTGATAGGAGTTGGAGCCCAGTAACATCTAGAGGGTGCCAGGTGCCCCATCTCTGGGTTAGGCAAACACTTGGAGAGAAAATAGGCAATGTAAAGGACTGAATAGGCAATGAGTGAGATATTATAGTGCACCCTTCCCATGGAATCTCTTGGTTCCAACTGGTTACCAAAGGCAACAGAATGAAAGAAGTTGACAAATGTTCCCCATTCTTCCTTATCTCCTGGTGATAGGGAAGAGTAGAGGACATTGGTTCAGGAGATCTCCACCATTTTTCTCATGAGTAGGCCCTTGCTTCTCTGTTCCTGGCAAGGGGACTAGCCGGCAGCTTCATGTCCTCTCCTTCCTGGTCAGCTGCAAGAAAAACACAACTTTCTGTGGCCTCTGTGGTTAGGCTACTGAGCCCTCCACAGTTTGAGTTGTTTCACCTCCTTGATCCTCTTGCCCTCAATTCCTGTGTCCCATAACTTCAGTACAGTGGGAATACTGTTTCCTGAGCCTACCCTTCATATGCCTATATTCTTGATCATAGAGATTGTGCCCTGTTCATTTAGCCACAACCACACTTGACCCCGAATAAGTGGCGAGTAAGGGATTTGTGCATTTCTGTCAAATGTCAGCCTTCCCAATTGTGATGTGTCCATTATATCTGGCAGCCAAAGCGCTTGGTAGAGATCTTCCAAAGCAGGGTGACCTTCAGTTCAGCCAAAATAAAATCCATAGTTTTAGTTTCTGGGGCAGGGACCCTATCTTCCCAGAGGAACTTTGAGACACACACCTCCTCATGAAAGCTGCAGTTTCAACAATGGACAGAAAATACCCTCCAAAGCAGTGGAAAGGTTACTTGCTCAAGAAAGCAAACGTTCCATGCGTCTGCCCCCAGTGTTAATTTTAGCCTCTCCAAATATTGAAAAAGAGCACAATTTCGACACTGTGGTAGGTTGCCACATGAAATGATTATTTCAGGGTCCAAGTGTTTCAGTGTCTCGGCATGGAGGCATCCAAACTTGGTAGGCAACACATCTGGCATTAGCATGATCTTGATTTGAGGGAACGCAAGGTCCTGCTGGAATTCTAGCAAACTTTTTGCACAGTATATTGTGCTAAGCAAAAACAGGCAAGATTTTGAAGGGTTCCATCTTTCTGAGAGAGCCTGGGAGAAGGACAATCTCCCTTGGTGTTTCAGTACATACCTTATTCACGTTTCCTTGAGGGAAACTCATACAACAATGGCAGGAGCAGGGGTTTAAAACTGTAAGGAGGAACCAGTGATGGGAGCAATCTTCAGCTATTGTCCCGCTCCATTTCCTCCAGCCGGTCTGTGTTTCACCTGTGGCCAGGTGAAAGCTGCTGGCACCAGAGGACGAGATGAAGCATTGGAGGCTGTGCTGGATGGTACCTGCACATTTCTGAGCTCATTGCACATTGTGCTGGAATGCTGGAAACAGCATACAAAACCCTGGATCATCAAGACCACGTGCAAGCTAAGAGTTGCATCCCAGCATCCTCTGTGATATTATAGGACCAGAGTAAACAACATGGTGCCCTCCACACACTGTAGAGTCCAACTCCCATTAGCTATAGCCAGCATGGTCAGGGATGGTGGGATTTGTAGTGTGGCAGCATTTGGACAGTACTATGCTGGCTATCCTTGTTGTAGGGGGTGCTGGGGTATATCACCCCTAGCTAGCAAGGCCAGAGCTCAGGGATGATGGGAGTTGTAGTCCAACAACATCTGGGGACCCACAGGTTGAGAACAGCTGCTCTAGTGCATAGAATGTGGCAAAAAAATATGTTTATAGCAGATGTCCGTCTTTCCTTACAGGAAACTCCATAGTATTGCGGGACATGTCATGGGTATGGAGTTCAGAGGGAACTGGGGCAGCTTTGATAGTAAATTAAAACGGATTGGGTTAGATAAGAGTATGCTAGATGAAAGGTTCCTGTCCTAAATATGAACCTTGTAACAGGTATTGCTGAGCAATGATGAATGAGCTGAGGGTCCATTATATTGAACCTCTGCACCTGTGTAAAGGCCATAGACTTCTATAACTGCACCCTCCAGGTGTTTGCCTCTGCCTCCCCTCTAAAAAGTTCTTTTTAGAGGGGAGGCAGGGCCCACTGTGTGACCTTGGGCCAGTTTCAGTCCCTACCTCACAGGGTTGCTGTGCAGATGAAATGGGTGGAGAACTTTGAGCTCCATGGATGAAAGGTAGGATATAAAAATGTAATAATCAATAAATAGGCATCTGCTAAGTCACTAGATAGCCTGGTTGTTGTTGTTTTTTTAAAAAATTCTTTAAAGAGTCAGGACTTAACCGGATCTGTCATCTTTTAGTATTTGTTTGCCAAGTTGGGACTGAAGTCTCTCTAAGCCATCTGTGCACAAAACCATTAGGGGATATCCAGGCCCGGCCTGCTTCTTGAATTACTCACTCCAGCTGAGGGATGACATTTGCTCGGCTTGACTTTCCACCCAGTAACCTTTCACCGACTGAAGCTGCCTAACCTCTGCTTGACTCTTTTTTGGGGGAGAGGGTGTTAAAGGGTCTAGGTTCAAACTATCTTGAGATTTAGATAAAGGTTCCTTTGTTTGCCCAAATGAAACATCCCACCACAAAAGCCTGACCAACCGCTGCAAAGTTAGGTACTTGTGGCTAACCTTCTGCTGCATGGCAAATATTGTCACAGGGACATTTTTGGCGGTCTGAAGATTTCTCTGATTAAATTGAAGGTGCAAATTTAATCTTGTGTACCAAACAAAGGATATAAACTGGTGAGCCAGAATGTACTGTTCTCCTTTGTGTTTAGGGGGATCTGAAGTTGAGCAAATACTAAGTGTCCACATGTGAAACTAGGGTAAAGAATTCCATTTTCACCATAGTTGAACAGTGGGTGTTCACCCCTTGATCTGAAGCCCATTCTTTTTCTACTCTGTCACCCTTTAAACTAGGCAACTAGTAAAGTGGCTCTATAACTTCAAGGCATGTTCTGTTTTTTGTTTTAAAAAATCTGTTTCTTGACAAGCTTGACATTTCTTGACAAGCTGTCCAAATTTCAGAGTGTAGCAGTGGTTACAACCCATGTCTTTCTACCCTTTTGCTCATGCCCTTGGACCTCATTCTCCGCATCAGGGATAGGGAGCACGTGACTCCCCTGATGTTGCTGGACTACAATTCCCACATCCCTGACTATTGGCCATGCCACCTGGGGCTGATGGGAGTTGAAGTCTAACAACACCGTGAGAGTTGCAGACTCCCCATTCCGGCTTTACACTCTAGAGCAGCCTTTCTCAACCTGTGGGTCCCCAGATAATGTTGAACTACAACTCCCATCACCCCTAGCTAGCAAGGCCAGAGCTTAGGGATGATGAGAGTTGTAGTCCAACAACATCTGGGGACCCACAGATTGAGAACCGCTGCTCTAGAGTTTCCTTTATCTCTACTGTACAGTGGGCTATAGTATATTTTTGGCCAATAAGTAACAAACTTTAACCCCCAAAGCATCCCATGAAGAAGGATGTCAAATCTATCTGGCATAGCTTCAGCTCTTAGATCTACTTAGCATTGGTCTCCTGAATCTAGAGTTCCAGTAACGTAATCTCAGAGATATTGAACAACCCAAGAAGAAGGACATAGTGCCTAATTGGTATTGATTTTTATTTTATTTAAAACATTACTATACTGCCCTTTATCAGTCAGGCAAGGATGGTACGCAACAAGGCAAAACAGTTCCAGGAAACTCGGCTGGTTAAAATACAGTAAAAATACACCAAGTGCTAAGATCTATTAAACTACGCTCTGCTCTTCTTGAGGTTTGAGTGGCATCCTTACTTGGACTCTTGGGACACCTTTGTTATGTTCAGTTTTAAGCTTTTTTATATGGTTGTGTGCACTTCTCTCTCTGTGTGTATGTGGTCCTCAACCTTCTGTCTCCAAAGTTTGGTGAAATTTTGATTTTTATAATGGAAAAAAACTGAGAGAGAGACATTGTGCACACCTTTGTAAATCAAGAAAATCTTTAATAAAAATACATTAACAAAATAATGGATGTGAAAAGGAAAAGCTTCCACAGTGCAATAGCAGATTCCACGCTTTGCCTGCATGAAGTTCTAGGTTCAATCACTGACGTTCCCACATCAAAACAATATGGGGTATCAGGGCTAGGAAAAAACACTCCTGCTTTGCACCCTCGAGGGTCCTCAGCAGCAACAGGAGACACCACCATCACTAAGTTTATTAATTCAAATTCCCCACAAAAACCGAACGGCAGGTAAAAATGATAGAATACATGCAATTGGCAAAAATGACAGGGAGAGTTAGAGGATATTTGATGCAGAAGTTGAATAAAGAATGGATAGTATTTAAAGAGTACTTGAAAAATTGTTGTGATAACAAAAATCTCCAGGCAGACCTTGAGTGATTCTTGTAATATATTGGTGACAAATAATAGAACTTTTTGTAAAGAATTGAAAAAATAAAATAATAACAAGGCACTGTGGGTAAAATAAGAAAATAATAAACAGTACAATGAGAATAATTGGAAGTATATTTTATTTATTCCATCTTTTGTCTTCTTGTTTTCTCCTTTTTCTTCTTTTTTTTTTGTAAAGTATGTGTATGTAGGTTGTATGTTTTATATTATTGTGTATTGATGTGTAGGTTGATGTTGATTGTTCAATAAAGTTCTATTTAATTTTTTTTTAAAGTTTATTAATTCAAAGTGAACAGTTTCTTCCTTTCTGGATTATCCAAGGTGCACTGTATGGCCGTGCACCTGACTTCTGAATTTACTTAAATTGAAATAAAGGTTTTTATGTTTATATCCCACATATCTCATAGGAGCCCATCACACCCCATGTCTTCTATCCAGGCATTGGCCAGACACTGACCTGCTTAGCTTTAGCAAGGTGTTGGCCTCATGGAAATCCCTTTTCCTAGGCACCCTAATCTGATAGTCACCTTTTGTTCTTTTTTAGTGGCAAATGAAATGTTGCCGATGTGATTCCAGAAAGCCTCATGTATTCAACAGTCACCGGGTAGAAAATGTCCTCTCTTCTGCAGGAAGTACGCGCTGGTGGCAATCCAAGAATGGTAAGCCTCTGCCTTGCTTAGTGGGCCTTCAAGAAAACCAAACAAACAGTGTGGACGTGCTCTGAACAATGTCTTGGTTGGATAGCACAGAAGAGTAATGATAAGTTGAGTGGGGCAAGGGTTGTGTAGATTCAGCAAACAGGGCTTGGGTTTCAGTGGATTAAATGCAAAGGGGAAATGGATGACCTGACTAATGGGAAAATCCGTTTGCAATTTTGTTTTCACAACCTGCTATTCTAAAAACTGCTCTTTTCTGTCTCTTTAGATGAGAATCCTGTCTTTCTCCAACTAGATTTGGATAAAAAGTTCCAACTTGATAGCATCCTGATGGATTTCAGGGTATGTGGATAATAACTCTTACACTACAGTGGTACCTCAGGTTACATACGCTTCAGGTTACATACGCTTCAGATTACAGACTCTGCCAACCCAGAAATAGTGCCTCGGGTTAAGAACTTTGCTTCAGAATGAGAACAGAAATCGTGTGGCGGCGGCACAGCAGCAGTGGGAGGCCCCATTAGCTAAAGTGGTGCTTCAGGTTAAGAACAGTTTCAGGTTAAGAACGGACCTCTGGAATGAATTAAGTACGTAATCAGAGGTACCACTGTATTTACTGGGGGTATAAACTTGAATTCAGATGGCCTTTGGAAGCTTAGCTGAATATTATCAGGACTTCAGATACGTTACATGCACCAGTGGTTTTCAACCAGTGTGCCATGGCACTCTGGAGTGCCTTGAATGGTGGTCAGGGGTGCCGCGGGCAACACTGCCCTCATTCCTTCTTTCCTTCCCTCTCTCTTCTGATGCCCTCTTGCTTCTCTGCCTCCCAAAGGCTTGTGTAGCTGTTTGTTGCAGCAGACCTGGCTACAAGCTCTGCAGGCGAATGGTGCCTCTGGGGCTGGCCATGGGGTGCTGGTTGCCAGGAGCTGAGGCGGCATCAGAGTAAGCAAGCAAGTTGGGCAAGGGAGCCCAGCCAGCCAGTCCACCAGCCCTTGCTTTTGGGAATGGACAGACAAGTCCTATATGCCCCTGTGGGGCAGTGTGAGGAGGCACATCTCTTTCGGGCAGGGAGGGATGCAACTCAGAGACCAGGGGCGGCAGCAGAGGTGCCCAGAGGACTCCCAAGAAGAGGTTGGGGGAACACCTCACAAGGGGATGGTGTTCGAAAAAGGGTGAGAGGCTCCCAGCTCTACAGGTAAGGGGTGACATAACTGGGTTCCTGAGCCCCATACGGGCGCCACAGAAAGGATGTAGTTGACCAAGGAGCTGTGGATTCAAAATGGTTGAAAACCTCTGGCATACACTATTATTGATCTGTTGGCTTAGGCTGCATCCAATTCCGACTCATTGTTTGTTAACGTTTTCAAAAAGATACAAGGAAAGGAGGAAAAACCTACATTAAAGAAACTGCAGATTTTCAAGAAGAAAATCAATTGTTAAGTTCAGAATCAAGCACAACATTAAGCATTTTTGTTCCATGTACAATTGCACCAAGTATATTGTGATGTGTTAATTTTAATTTTATGGGGGAGGAAGCACAATAACACTGAGGGGCACTGGAAAGACCCTTATGTCAGGTCTGACTATTTGTCCATTGAGCCCATGTCATCTGTTTCTTTGGCAGAGATCTTCCCAGTCTTTTTATGTGAGTCTTTTTAACGAGAGATGTGAACTAGGGATTTCACTTGGGATGGTTTGCATGCTCTGCCTTGGAGAAATGGCCTGTTCCTTCAAAGTATATCTTCCTCTGTTTTGGCATGTCCAGTCCAGTCTGCTTTGATACCTCTTTTCCTCTGTCCCTCCAGAGTCCTCTGCCCACTGGCATGGTGATTGAGCACTCTACAGACTTTGGCAAATCCTGGAAGATTTATCAGTACTTGTCCACAGATTGTGCCACTTCGTTTCCACGGATCTCTAGAGGTCTCCCTCAGACCTGGAAGGATGTGCGTTGCCAGGACATCCAGACTCAAGCGCAGAACGGGGGGAAGGTATAGCAAATGTGATGCTTAATGGATTTCACCAGACTTAAGACTTCTAGGACCTAACTAGTTTGACAACAGCCATCCCCAGAGTGACTTTTCTGCACTGTGAAGGCACCTGCCTTCTACTCTTCCAGGTGCAGATCAACCAATGTCAGAGGGCCCAGCAAGCCCTTTTTGTGGAGAATTGGTAGCTCCTTCCAATGTAGCTGCTTTAGGGAACAGAAGGCTTCAGGTCTCTGGGGACAATTTATTAAGAGACATGCTGGAGCTCAGGAATCCACCCCCTGACTTGGAAAAACTGCCCTCTGGTGTGTGTGGGGAAGCTGTTGAGTAAATTAATGAGGTGATATTCTGTGTTAGAGATGCTTTCCCTCCAACAGCAGTTTCAATGAAAACGTTGGCGGGTGGGTGTGACAACCCACTTGCCAATCATCTGACATCATAACAACATCAGGTGATTGTCAGGTAGGTCTTCCCACGTACTTATCAAAGTTGGCCTGTAGGGCAGGGGACAGATCTGCCCGCCCTGGGGGCGGGGGAGGTTCCCCACCCCTGCTCTAAATCATGCAGGGAATCTTCCCAGACAAGGCTTCTCACTCCAGAAGTTATCACATAATTCAGCCTGGAGGAGCTGTACAACTTTGTTTAATGTGCAGTCCCACAAGTGCTTTGTTTCACTGCTGCTTTTCCATGTGAGTAATGCATGAAGAGAGCTTGTGTTATGGCTTTCTTTAAAAGGAAAAAAAAGTATTGTGGTTTAAATCTGTTTCATGGGATTTTAATTGTTGCTGCCACTTTTTGGCAAAGAGAGGGAGGGAGGGAGGGAGAAAGTATCACACAACCCTCTTTTGGTGGGTGAAGAGACTATAGTCTTCCTTGTAGCAGTAATTCAGTGCAAAATCGCCATTTTAGTGCTAATGTAAATAAGCATTTGTCTAACTGGGAAGTGCCGTTGATAGTTTTTAGAATGACAGGATAGAAAATCTCATGCTTTGACTGCCCTCTTTTTCTTCCTCCTCTGTTCTTCTAAGGTTGAGTTCAACCCCATTGGTCTTGCATCTGGGATGAGGACACCTCAAAGCCAAAAAATCATCAGTATGTACATATTATTTGTGTCTGCTGGGATGGGGTAGGGGAAGCTTTTGGGGGATTTCAGGGAGCAGAACCTGTTTAGGCACCCAAGTGGATGGTTTATAAAATCCAGTGCCTGAGCTCACTTTCCTGCTCCTCCTTCCACATCCCCTTTCCCTTGTTTGTCCTATTTTTTAGATCATCAGCCTGAGGGCAGGTCTTAGAAATGAGCTTTGTAAGCTGCTCTGGGAGCCTTTTAAGCTAAAGAGCAGGGTAAAAATTATTTAAATAAATTTGACTCCTTCATATACTAATGGGGTAAGTGATTTAAGGTTCCTGTGTCTTTTGTGCTGACCTTCATCTGACTCCAGCCCTGACAGCCTCACTCAGACTTTTGGTGTGCTCCTCAGTGCCAGCTGGCAAGTGGCGTGTGCTTTTTTAAGGTCCACCTGGCTGGGCAGGTTCCAGTGATGTTTGGTCCTGGGAGGCCCAGGCACTTGCCCAAGGATCACAGTTGCTGATGCTGGGCTCAGTTTGTTAAATGTGGTTATTGGGACCTAACAGTTACATTGTTTGGACTTCCATGTATTAAGAGGAAAACCACATCCAACGGAGTTTGCATCTCCCTTTCTCACTGGGTCCTTGTCCCAGGAGCTAAAGCCTTTAGGTCCCATCTCACTGTGTCTGTGTTTCTCTTCTTTGCTCTTTCTCTTGTCTCCAAAAGATCTGGGCCAATTCACCAACTTGAGAATCAACTTCACCCAGCTGTCGCGTCCTGTGCACCAGGGGTACCGCACGCCCAGTGCCTTCTATGCCTTGAACGAGATGCAGGTGAAAGGGAGCTGCTTCTGCCATGGACATGCAGACCGCTGTGCTGCCCTGGACGCTGCTTCTGCAGGACACAATGTTATGGTGAGGGTGAGGATGGGGAAAGGTTGCTGCAGATCTATGTATATCAGTTCTATTCTTCCCAGTTCTATTCTTAGATTCTCGCAGGCCTGCTCTGCAACCTTACCTCTCTCGACGGTTAAATTTGTCCTTATAGGTTTGTAGCGATACACCAGAAACCCTCTGTGCTTTTGGAAAGCAGATAGTGTTTCCTTGTATTATGCAGAGTGCAAGTGACCGAGATGATAAAGGTCTTGCCATCTTCTCTGCCTTAGCCACAAAAAGAAGGTATTTGGCATAGCACAAAGGCCAACCAGCTTGCTTCAAATTGCATTTCTGACTATCTTTAAAAGGTCAATGACCAGCTGCCCTTGGGCTTAGTAAGGCAGCTACTAGCTTCTTTCTAACTGGGCTTCTGGGGCTGCCCAGAGGGCTGAAAGGGAGGGCAGAACAGAGAGTGGTGTACGTGTTCTCCTTTGCACATCCTTCATTCTGTAGCTCATTTTCCCTCCTCATTGTAGACATCATAGCTCCTCATCATAGCTTTTGGAGAGGAGAATGGGCAGAAACAGAGAATGGGGATGGTGGAGAAAACCATTTTGTTCACATCTTGAGGCCAACCTATCCACCATTTCACGCTTCACACCAAATCACAGCAGAACGCAGCAACCGTTTGAAACGTGCACTTCTCTGAATGTCGCAAAGCTGTTTTCCAATCAAAAACCACCTGCAAAAAGGCACATGCGAGCAGAAAGTGTGCCTCAGACTTGGACATATTAGTGAAAATAATGTACCAAAGTGCATTATTATATTAAAGAAAATGCAAGCATGTGCATTATTAGACAAAATGAGGAGAAATGCACACAAATATGTGCTTTAATTTTTGTGTGGACTTGAAAGGAACATGCATTGTTGCAGAAATGAGGCAAACTGAACCTAAGACTGGGAAAAAGAAAGAGCAACTGAGACAGAATCACCCCTGCCTAGCAAAAAGGACTTGAGAAAGAAAATAATGCTCTGTCTCTGTGGTCCCTTCAGATGGGATATGGCTCCATTGGGGCACAGAGGAATGTGTGCAAAGGGCAGATGAGAGGGAGTTTTCTCTTACTTTTGTGCACAGGAGAGTGCAAATAATATTAGCCAAACAAAGTGACAGGCTTCTTGCAGGGGGGAGAGGGTGCCTCAGCACACCCCCACACCTCGATTTATAGGTGGTTTGCATCTAGATATAAAAGCAACATGGCTTCCTTTATTGTCTGGCCTGGAGCAGCTTGGACTGAACAGGAGTTTCCAGACAGGAACTTCAGAGTTAAGCCTGAACTGTGAGAGGCAGCACACACAAAGAAGAGGGATTACACAGTATGGTTTTTTAAAATGGCAGCCGTATTCACTCTGATAAGCTTTTCAGTCCTGGGAGTTGCAGGGATAATCAGTATGGTCTTTTCTTTTGCTTCTGATATAAAGTGCTCTGATTTGGCATGAATGCAGAATAATATGTCCCTCCCTGCAATCAGAAGAGACACAATGTGAGAATTCATAGCATACCGTAGAAGAGCAGGCTGATCTATGATACCCGCAAAGCAAAGCTTTCTTTGCATCTTCTAGGTGAATGGACAGTGTGTGTGCCAGCACAACACTGCTGGAACAAACTGCGAACAGTGTGCGGCTTTCTACAATGACCATCCATGGAGAGCTGCTGAAGATGGCAACCCCAACGAATGTCACAGTACGTATGCCTCTATCCAACTTCCTAGGGAAACAGACCACACTTTAACTGAGCAAAGCTGTCTTGGAAAGATAACTGGAGTTTATAAAATGCAGTGGAACCTTGGTTTTCAAACGTAATCCGTTCCAGAAGTCCGTTTGACTTCTGAAACATCTGAAAACCGAGGATCAAAGGGCTGTCGGCAAGTTCAACGGGGAAAATTGAGAAACACTTCTCAGAAGCCGTTCAACTTCCGAGCCGCGTTTGAAAACAGAAGCATTCACTTCCGGGTTTTCGATGTTTGGCTTCTGAAATGTTTGGCAGCTGAGACGTTCGAAAACTGAGGTTTGACTGTACATACTTTGTTCATTGTAGCCACTGGAAATATTGTGGTTTCTCCAATGCTTTTTTTTTATCGGGGGGGAGGGATGCAGGGGTGGACATACCCCTAAACATTTTGTGAATCTTTGTACTTTTGTCCATTAACTGTATTTAGTTTTCCCGATTTGAACTGTAAAATGGTGATTTTCTTGAGTCAAAATGAGAAAAAAAAAGTACTGGGTTTCTCATCAGTTATGGGATCTGCAGATTCCTAAAAGGGTGGAGGTGATCAGGGAAAGGGGAAGCTGAGGTAGGAAGTACAGGAAGGAGTGTTTAAAAGAATCTACTAGCAAACATTTTTAAAAAGGCTGAGGCAGATGAGAGGAGAGCTGTGATTTCCATTTGCAAAGAAGCTAACTGTTTCTTGTCAAACTTCCTCCATCAGTTTGGAGAAAACAGGCAAGTTTGGGGAAATTGCAGTGTGTGTATAGAACAGTGCTGCTGAATTGATGTTCCCTAAAGTCCTAAACCTTGCACTCTGGCTGTTTTGCATGTTCTGTGTGGACCCACAATGTGATATACCTTATGGATTTATACACTTGCTGTAGAACTAACTGAAGAGGGAGGCCCAAGCGCCACCCAGTGGTGAAGTTGAAAAGTATAGGCACTATTGTTTTCCTTGAACTTCGTTTCAGAAATGGCTTTGTCTCTTTTCTCCTAGGGTGCAACTGTAACGGTCATTCTAACAAATGTCATTTTGACCCAGCCGTGTACCAAGCCAGTGGGGGTGTGAGTGGGGGCGTTTGTGAAGACTGCCAGCACAATACGGCAGGGAGGAACTGTGAACATTGCAAGACCAAGTTTTTCCGTAATAAGCGTTTTGAACTTGATCACCCAGAAGCTTGTCTCCGTAAGTGGGTGCTTAAGCATTTTCTTCATGAGTTTTTGCATAATCTTTTTAAAAAGATAATATTTGAATATGTAGTCTGCCTTATTCCAATGGTAGAGAGAATTCCCCTGTAAGATTGGTGCTCAAAAGAAACATTTTCTGTATTTTAAGTTGAATCTGAAGTGTAGATACGCCTTCAGATTCTTCACGTCCTTCCTTGTGTCCCATCTTTGGAACTCACAATTCTTTTTCTGAGTCTCTATTTTGGTAACTGGAGGAGATGATGAGGCTTTCCTCTTGCTCCCCCCTGAACTAGAATCCTCAAGTTCCAAGTGCATTTTCCTATGCATTTAAAAGGGAGGAGCAGTAAAGCTGCCTTGCAGCTGACCAGAGAAAAATGAACGGGCTTGTTTTCTGAAATCTTTTGTGCCAATTTCAAGTGTGAGAGAGGAATCCTGAATGGGCAACCCTGTCTGCAAATGAAGAGTGGGAGAAAGAAATGATGAGGAACAAGGCAATGCTAAATCCCTACACAAAGCTCAGGTTTTGATGACACCTTTTTGCTTTGGCCTGTACCTTTAAAATTTGTTGATTCCATGTCTTCTCTTTTTAGCTTGTGAATGTGACCCAGACGGCACTGTTCCTAACTCCAGTTGTGACCCCCAGACGGGCCGCTGTGTCTGTAAGGACAACGTGCAAGGAGGCCGTTGTCATTTGTGCAAGCCTGGATTCACCCAGTTAACCAACTCTAACCCCCAAGGTTGCAGAGGTTAGTCAAATTTCAACCATGCCATGCTAGATGTGGGCATGGTGGAGATAGCCACCTCCTGCTGTTTATTAACAATCAAACATTTATTTCTTTGGGAGGGCCCTTTATACACTGTGATAGAGATAGATAAATATGTAGATTAAAGCTATCTAAACTAGTAGCGATCACTACATCCCATTACAATTCATTCCATACATGAAAACTGTACAGTGGGTGAAGAAATTCTTCCCTTGTGTTTGTTTGGAACCTATAGCCATTCTCATGTTTTGAGAGACAAGCATTTCTTTCTCCACTGTTCATAATTTTATAAAGCTCTCACATGACCCCTATTTAGTTACTTCAAAGGCCCCAAATAAGTCAAACACGTGTCTTCATGGGGGATCCACCCTCTTTGGTAATCCTTTCTCTGTAACTCAAGAGACCATAATATTGGTGAAGCTCTGCTTGTGCTGTTGCACTAGTATGAATGCAGCACATAAGCTGTGAGAAGATCAATTCAATGTGAGCAAAACCTGGACCATTTTCACACAGCCACCACCAGCAAGCCAGCAGTCAATCACACTGGGCAAGTTGAGTTAACTCTTTATTAGCAAAAAAAACAGGATCTGCACAGGGCTGTCAGGTCTAATGAGCATAGAAACTCATCTCTGGTAGGTCTTGCCACCTTGAAGCAGTTGCTGAAACTGCTGCCCAAGTCCCCTCCTTTCTGGGGTTTCCCCTAAGCAATCTGAGACTGCACCTGTGTGAAGCTATCTCCTGGTTCTGGGAGACCAGGGGTAGGGTGGGGGGTGGGGTGGAGATTGTTGCAGCAGGAGGGGGAGACACTCATGCCTCTTCACCAGCTGGAGTTGTCTCTCTCTCTTGGCCTCCCTGCTTTCCTGCTTTAGAGCCAGTGTGGTGTAGTGGTTAAGAGCGGTGGACTCATAATCTGGTGAACCGGGTTCGCGTCCCCGCTCCTTCACTTGCAGCTGCTGGGTGACCTTGGGCGAGTCACACTTCTTTGAAGTCTCTCAGCCCCACTCAACTCACAGAGTGTTTGTTGTGGGGGAGGAAGGGAAAGGAGAATGTTAGCCGCTTTGAGACTCCTTAGGGTAGTGATAAAGCGGGATATCAAATCCAAACTCCTCCTCCTCCTCTTCCCCTGATAAAGAACTTCTCTCTGCCACAGACTCTTCCTGCTCACTAAACCCTGTTACCTCTTCACCTTCCAACACCTCCTCCTCCCAGTCTTCTTCCTCTTCTCCCTCTAACCACTCATTGTTGTCCCACCACTAGTCCCCTGGCTCTAAGCCGCCTTCCCCTGGGGGTTCCCCAGCTGATTTCTCCCATCATTTCTCTGCATTCAACCAGTCCACAACAGCATACTATGTAAGGGCAATCTAGCCTTAAAAAAAATGTTTTTTTTAAAACAGAGCAGGTTGAAACATTCAAAACATAGCCCTAGGAAGATGGAAGAAGAGGGAAAGAGTTTTTCTTTCAATTTCACACAGATCTGAAGATCTTAACGCTTTTCCTCCAGGCAGGTCCCTTGTGGCATATGGTTTCAACTGAGGCTTGGCTTAGATAACCAATCTCACGTCTCTAGATCCACCTTCATTTATCCGTCGCAATCTCTTGGGCAGACCTTGCCTTGCTTTAGATTAAAATGAAATGTAGCCTCTGCAAGTGGCTATACTGATGGGTTTCAGCTGCCTCCCAGCAGGTGGCAGTAGCTGCTTTGCTAAGCTTGATCTTGGAGAACAGCCGCAGAACATGACAGCAATAGCTGGACAGAATCACCTTGGGGAAGGACCATAGCCTAGTGGCACAGCAAATGCCTTCCATGCAGAAGGTTCCAGGTTCAGTCCCCGGCATCTCCAGCTGGGAATGTTCTCTTCATGGAACCTTGGAGAGCTACTGCCAGTCAGTGTGTGAGGTGGACTAGTTTGCTGGCTCAATAGAAGGCAGTTTTGTACGTTCCTGCCATTATTCATTAGAAGCCTGACCTCCTGTGGTCAGCTGAGGGGGGGGAAGGGTCTGTGCTGAGGAAACAAATCTAAATTCATGGAACAATATCGGCTTGGATATGACTAGTATCTGGAGTGGTAATGGGCACTGTCTGTCATAGCCTCAGTTCAAAACTGTAATTGATTAGTGATGTTGCTAAAGAGTGCATCTCCTTAATTTGAAATGCAGACCTTGGTGTCTCATGATGCTCAGCTCCAGTCTGAGATGCATGCTTTGATAATTGCAATGTCTGTGGTGACATCAAGCATGAAGAGCAACCAGCCTTCATTCTTAATTTGATGCTAGATAGATTTAGTAAATTTCTATACCGCCCTTCATTTAAGGCTCACAGGGGGGTTTACAATATAATAGCCCAAAAAGGGATAACAAATGAAAACAATACCCCATCCGTCACACAGTTTTAAAAGCCATAGATTGTTTAATTAGCCAAAGGCCTGGGAGAAGAGGAATGTTTTCCCCTGGTGCCTAAAGATGTGTAAACTAAAGATGTGTAATGAAGGCACCAGGTGAGTCTCCCTGGGGAGAGCGTTCCTCAAGTGGGGAGCCAGCACCCGCCCACTGCTGCATCTGCAGATGTAAAGGAGAAGTAGAGCTGTGTGTTGACAGCATATTGCTGACAATGTACTCCAAAGCCCTGGGTGACCCCACCCAGCAGTTTCATGTAGAGGTTAAACAGCATGGGGGATAAAATTGAACCACGAGGAACCCCACATTGGAGGCTTCATAGTGTTGAAGAGCACTCCCTGAGCACCACTCTCTGGAAATGTCCATGCAAGTAGGATTGGAACCACCGCAAGTGGTGCTGCCCTCAACTCAGACATCTGCCCCAGATACAGTGGTCAATGGTATTGAAAGCCCGTGAGACATCAAGGACACATTGATGAGAGGTTGAGGACATGAGGATACATTTCCCCTGTCTCTCCCCCAACAGAGGTGGTCACGAAGGGTGGCCAAAGCAGTTTCTGTGCTAAAACCAGCCCTAAACATTGACTGAAATGGTCTAGAAAATCAGTTTCCTCCAACAGCACCAGGATCTGGTCTGCAGCCAGATGGGTGGGGATCACCGATACTTCCAGGGAGATCCTTTCCTTCTTCCAGATCAATGTGTTGCAGGAAGTCTATAGCAGGGCTGGGGACTGGAGGCGAATCTGCCCCCAACACCCCTCCCTATCTGGCCCTCTGGACGTTCCCCTTGCTTGGCTGGATGGAAGACAGAGAGGGGTATATAGAAAATAGCCTACTGTAGAAAGGTCACATTTGCATTCATTGGCCCACCTTCTTTTGTCCCTGGCTCCACCTGCGATTGGCATGACTTTCAAAACCTGGAGCCAGCACTGAAGATTTTAGAACAAGACTTTGCTACTGGCGGACTGAAGGGTTTCATCAGCTTTGATTTTATTTATTTATTTCTATATCACCCTGTACCCACAGCTTCACAGGAGACCTGATACCTCCTGCCCACACCCCAGGAGCATCCCCCAGTAGTTCCGACACAAATGCTGGCTCCTTTGTTTTCCAGATTGCGCCTGCAGCGTTTTAGGCAGCCGCCGCAACGTGCCATGCGACGACGAGACGGGCCGCTGTTCTTGCCTCCCCAATGTGGTGGGAGACAAGTGTGATGAATGCGCCACCAATCACTGGAAAATTGCAAGTGGGCAGGGCTGCCAGGCTTGCAACTGTGACCCTCAGCATTCACGCAGCCCTCAATGTAACCAGGTACTGCCCACGAAGCAGCAGTGCAGGAGCTTACAGCTCTAGAGGTGGGCGGGAAGAGGGAAATTCTGGGCCATTGCACTTTGTAGCACCACGATCAGGGCATTGTCTTCTTAGTCTTGCAGAGAGAGGGGGAAGCTGTTTTGCTCAGTAGCTAGGCTACCGTTGAGAGTACTTAGTACATTCGGTGGTATTGGGTGGTAATGCTTTCTGCAGATTTTACTAACTTAGGCTGTATATCTGGGCATGGGGGTTGCTGTTGCCTGTTTGAATTAGGGATGGAGGAAAAATTCATTTTAAAGCAAAGTGGCCTCATTTGCTGGTCCCTGATGGCTATGTGGATTAAAATGCAGCTGTCCATCAGATCACACATTTCTCTGGATTTTGCGAGGCAGTTTTTAAAAATGCACACGAAATTTATGTTTTATGGAAAAATGCACACAACAATGCATATTTGTAGGGGAGCATTAAAAAGCATACAGGACTGTGGCTGGTAACTGACTTTTACTCAGAGTAGATCCATTGAGATGAATAAGCCTAAGTTGGTCATGTCCACCAATTTCAATGGGCCTCCTCTGAGTAGGAATAGCATTCGTTGCAATCCCATGTATTTTAGGGGAAGGATGAGTACAACATGTGTACCATTTAAATGTAGTTTTTCTTTTGCATTAACCCCCCCAACACTGTAAAACTTAGAATGTAACAGACCTAAAACTGAACATAATGCTCAAATACATTTGAAACTAACCTGTAACGGAAATAGACTGATTTTTCCATTCCTACCATGAATGCTTTCTCATGAAAAACAAGCAGCTGAGGCCGAAGTTGGAGCTTTTCCTTGTAAATCCCTTCTGGAACTCAATTATTCTCCAGACCAACAGGCCTAACTCTACGTCAAAGAGATTTCCTCCCTGGCATCTTTCTCTCTTGTTTTGCAGTTTACAGGGCAGTGTCCATGCAGAGAAGGCTATGGGGGCCTGACATGCTCTGCTCCTGAAGTACGGGTTTGTCCGGACCAGTCTTATGGAGATGTCAGGACAGGATGTAGAGGTAAGGAATGCAGGTTGCACCCACCTATAAACCACTGGGTATTTAAATGGTTCTTGCCACCTTGCTGTTCCATCTAACTCAGGTCTGGAGGAGCCTGTGGCCCTCCCGATATGGTTGTAGTTCATCTCCCTCCTTCTCTAACAGCTGGCTGTTGGGGAGAAGAGTGAGCAGCCAGAGGGATGCACTGTGGAAATGTCAGCCTGTAACCAGCAAGTAAAGCCTGTGACTATTTTTGAGGGATCCAGACCCTTCTTGTTCTCTTTCAACAGCTTGCAACTGCAACTTCCAGGGCACAGAGGAAATGGGCTGTGACAAGCTGACAGGCAGATGTCTTTGCCGTCCCGGCTTTACTGGAGACCGCTGTGACCAGTGCCAGCGGGGCTACTGTGGCAACTACGACCACTGTGAGGCATGCAACCCTTGCTTTCAGGCCTATGATGATGAGTTCCATAGGTTTGGCTTGCGCCAGGCCACCTTGAAAAATTCCACCCAGCGGCTTCCGGTGGGGACAATGAGCTCCGGCTTCAGCACCCGCCTCTTAGAAGCAGAAGGAGAAGTGCAGCTCATCCAAGGGATCCTGGGAAACCCCCTCTTGACGGAGCAAGGGCTGGATCAGGTGGCCAACACCATTGCTACGATCAGGTGAACAGGAATTGCATTCTACTTACTGTCAGCAAGCAAGCATTGTCCAAAGCATGAAGATAACAATCTCTGATGCTTTGCTTTTAAGCAGTCTCTCTTCTACTTAATGGGTAGAGCATGAGATGCTTAATCTCAGGGTTGCAGGTTCAAGCCCCACCTTGCGCTAAAGATTCCTGCATTGCCGGGGACCTAGAGAGGGGCCCTAGTTCCTTGCCAATCCTTCCTTGGGTGCCTCCAGACTGCCACTGTTTTGTGAGAGGGATTCAAGTGCATATTGTAAATGGAGGTTTGTGAAGTTGGATTAAAGTGCTCTGTTGCTCTAGCGAGACAAATCCAACTCGAAAAAGAGTGGCTAGGAAAATGACAAGGAAATGTACTTAAAAATGTGGGTAAGACATATGAATGCCAGGCAACCAATCAGGATGAAGGCTCATTGTTACATTAAAAGGTAAAGGTAAAGGTACCCCTGCCCGTACGGGCCAGTCGTGACAGACTCTAGGGTTGTGCGGCCATCTCACTTAAGAGGCCGAGGGCCAGCGCTGTCCGGAGACACTTCCAGGTCACGTGGCCAGCGTGACAAAGCTGCATCTGGCGAGCCAGCGCAGCACACGGAAACGCCGTTTACCTTCCTGCCAGCAAGCGGTCCCTATTTATCTACTTGCACCCGAGGGTGCTTTCGAACTGCTAGGTTGGCAGGTGCTGGGACCGAGCAACGGGAGCGCACCCCGCTGCGGGGATTCGAACCGCTGACCTTTCGATCGGCAAGCCCTAGGTGCTGAGGCTTTTACCCACAGCGCCACCCGCGTCCCGCATTGTTACATTACTGCCCTGCAAACAAGATAGGAATGAATACTCAAGAAAGACCTCACATAGTCTAACCTCCGTGTAAACTTTGTGCAAACAAAGTGGAATGAATGTTCAATAAGCAGATCGTCTGCAGGAGCCCCTTGATTCACTGGCAGTCTATGAAGAAGTCAGTCTCTCATAGGGGCACAGAATACTAATGACATGCTTTCATTTGTTTCACAGTATAAAATCTGTGAAACACTGTGCACATTCAAGGTGGTATCCGGCTGCCCATTCAGTGATTATATGTTTGAATCAATTGTTTTAATTACTTCATCCACTTCAGTCCTTGTCTGTTAATTATTATAAACTGCCCTGTGATCCTCAGATGGAGGGTTGTATAGAAAATTAGCAAACAAATAATAGTATTAAATTAAAATTCTGTTCTGTCCCTTCCGTTACATTTGTTGTCCTACATTTGATACCAGTGGGTACTCGGCTGCTGATATATGAGTCAGAATCTTCAAGCTTTATTTCAAAGAAGTGCCACTGATTTCATGGGCGTATGTTGGCATGAAGGTTTTAAGGGCAGTAATCACTGGATGAAAGAAAGAGAATAATTACAAGATGTAGGCGGAACCAAAACCAACTATCCTGTTTTGTTTTGTTTTGTTTTGTTTTGTTAATTCCAGGCAGACCATTGAAGGTTTAAGACATGAAATACCTTTCAGGGATGAAGCATCCTCTTTATCCATAGAGATGGATAATCTTGATAGAAGCCTGATTCTGATCATCACTGAGTACCAAAACAAGAAGGCTCAGTTTGAAGCCAGCCGAAGCACAGATGTCTCAGGTATAATACCTGTGTTTCAACCACTACATTCATCAGTTCATACATAAGCGGCTGTATCTCCTACTGTAAATACGGACAATTATCTGATTAATGGGTGGCTTTGCCATATTGTGGATTTTGTGTCCTGCCTGAAAGAAATTGAAGAGGGATCTTCAACTTAAGTCAGGCTTTCACAATCTTTCCCACTTCTCATTTTTCCTCTTCCAACCCCCTCCCCTTTGCCTGTAAGAGTGGATCCAAGCACAGAAGCTTATATCAGAGACAACGTTGCACTCTCACAAAAGCACATTTCCTAGTGACCCTCAGAGGAAGCTTTGGTCATTTGCACACAGCACTTTTGTTTTCAGCTGCTTAAAAATGGCAACCTACTGTGGATGGAATATTTTTCTTCTTCTTCCCCCCTGTGTTAAAGGTGTTATGAAACTGGCCCCACAGCTCAGGGTGTGTAGCCTCATCCCGCTAGCATATCTAGAAAAACAGATTTTGCAGTGCTTCAAAGTAACTTAACAACTCTACATCAAAAAGAATGACTTTCAGTTTGTGAATTGACCCTGGGCTCCAGTCTCCGGCAGATCTGCAAGGCGTTTCTAATTATTCTTCTCACTCACATCACACAGTCTATAGTTCTTACCAGCAAAGTGCTGCTCTGAGGCTTTCCAGGCACACCCCAGTGGTATTAGTAGGCCATTTCAAGAAATGTATGTTTTAAGTTGTTTCTCTTCCTGCTTGGTGCTCTAATTAGAAGTGCGCAGAACATCCTCCCCTCCAGGGAATTATCGCCAGTCTGATTGAAACTTTTTTTTGCTTCCCTTGAAAATCACTGGATGTTTCCCTTGATTAGGAAGCTCCAAATTAGCGTCCGGATTTTGCTGTAGGTGAAGTGTGATGGCAACTCTGGATGTAATATATTTACTCTGGAAGGCTAAAGAGGACTTTCCAGCACTTTCTCAAACCTACATGTTCACTTACTGCAGTAGCTTCATTTTTGCCTCCTTTTCTGAACCTTTTCTGAACCCTGATGGAAGGAAGGAGGTGTGACAGACCACATCCCTCAGCTTGCTAAGTTCTGATGTGAATCTTGGAGCTGCAGGTGGCAGAGGCACATCTCTACTATAACATGTACAGTACAGCTTAGCTTTGTATAGTACATTTTCAAAAAACAAAACAAAACACTAATGCAAGAGAAAAACAGTCATTAAGCAGTTTCATGTGAATGGCGATTGGCAAGTGCTTTTCAGCTGGCGTCCTTGTGATTCACTGCTCTGGCAGATCCTCCTTCCTCCTTTTTTCAAGGTAGAACTCCATACCAGGAGGCCTTGGAAAGGAAAGCTGCATTGTGAGTCACTAAGC
Organism: Podarcis vaucheri; assembly: GCF_965113315.1. NCBI lineage: Eukaryota > Metazoa > Chordata > Lepidosauria > Squamata > Lacertidae > Podarcis > Podarcis vaucheri. The sequence continues at coordinate 69,275,328 of NC_138764.1, read as the reverse complement.
CATCTAAACATCATTTTTTCCTTTGTTTCCCTAGGAGCATTCAAGACACTCAGCTCTGCGCATCAGACATCTTCCAATGCCAGCTTGCGCATAGCTGGCTCTTCCAGGCTGCTGGCCCAGTCTGTGGAAAACAGGCAGAGTGCTGAGGAGCTAGAGAGTGATCTTGCAAGCCATGGGTCGGGACTGGAGGCTCTGCAGGCTGAAATGGCCTTCTCTCCAAACTTGACTCCTGCCATTAATAAGGTGAAGCCAGCAGTTAACCTCTGCCAAAGGTGCCGCTGCATAGCATCATTACTCAATTTGCCTCATAAATTGTTACCCAGTGAACACTGCTTCCTATTGTTCTGACTGCAGCCCAATAATGGCTGCAGACTAATGAGGCGGAAGGTTGTTTGGGGCCAAAGTCTGTTATTGTTATTGGGTTTTTTTATTCCTCTTTTCTGCAGTTCTGCTATTGCCATGGAGACTGATGGAGTCTCCAGTTTAAATGAAAAATCACCCATCTAATCTTGCTGCATTTCAGCGCAAGTGCTCTCAAATGAAATCTATGGGTGTGGAGGAGTTGGGGATATCAGGAATCTCAACTGCCTCTGGATCTCTTTCTCTCCTGTGAACCCTACAGTTGTTCGTAGTTGGTGTGGGGAGAGGATGTCTGCTTTCCTCCTGGAGTAAGGGTGAAGGACCTCCAACCCAAATACCCAAGGCAGCACCCATTGACTCTCTGTCCCTTGAGACACTTTCCAGGCCATGTTCCTTCACCAGCCAAGAACTGCGCCCCTTGAGTGCTTCGGCCTGGCCTGCCTTTTGCTTGCCAGGATGGAGGAATATGTAGATATAGTGTGTGTGTGTAGAAATCTCTGGATTTTGTAGACTTCCGGGGTTGACGCGATCTGGGAATGGCGGATTCCCTCCGAGCTCCGGAGGGAATCGGCTCAGCAGGGGACGGGTCTTTGCCGTGCCGGCGACACGGGGACCCTTAAAACCGCAGGCGCGGAATGCCTGCGGACTGAAGACTCGGCGGGTGCCTTAAGCGCCCCCCCTGATTCGCGAAGAGCCTTTTTAAAGGCTGCGGAGGGGATACGGGGGGTGGCGCGGCACTGAGAGTCCATCGCTACCTCTGCTGAGCGAAGCCGCGAGCCATGACCGGAGAGCGCTGACTTCCTTCCTTGAAATTCGGCTGAAAAAACAACCCGTGAGTAATTTGGACTTGGCTTTTAAGAAATTTATCCACTGAATTTGAGACGATCGGGGGATGTGCTAAAAGGAAGTCCGCACCCCCTACCTTGCAGACGATCTAGAGCAACGAAAAAAGAACTAAGCTGGAGTGCCTACCCTGTAAAGGGTGAGTTTTAAAAAAGACAGTAACTTCCAAGATTTGGAAATTTTGAGCAGGAGAGAGGAGTGTTGGATGTTTTATGTTCTGTTGTAAACAACCCCCCCTCCCGGGCCCGGGAGCGTCCTGCTTTGGAGCTGGTTTAAGAAGTGCAGAGTTTGACAGCTGTCAAAGCTGGCAAACGGACTGTTAATAGTGGAAAATTGCTACCTAAGTTACCTCTGGATTAAAAAGAGTTACAATTGATCTAAAATTGTTGGAAATAAAGAAACAATAACAAGACAGAGGACTGTTGGGGAAAAGAATACTAAGTAACCAGATTCCCTCTAGAGGGAATTCTGTGGAATTACAATGGCTGTGGATGGAAAGATACTGGGAGAAATCGAAAGGATGTTTTATTTGGTTGGAATCTTACAAGAGCAGACTACGGCTATGAGTAAACAATTGATGACCTTGACTTCTGAAACAAGTAGTCCTGCTGAATGTAAAGAGGACCTCAATGAGAAAGAATCCACAGCTGAACCAGAAATGATAATAAAAGCAGAGGAGAAGACAAAACAAGAAAGAGAAGAAGTGATGTGGGAAAATACTGAGCAGAAGCTGACGCCTGTGGAATACAAACAAGGAGATTATTGGAGTAAATCTACTATAAATCCACGAAAGATGCAGAAGACGAAAGTGGAGGCCCTGGGAATCTATGAAATTAAGGAATTTAAAATAAAGAAATATAATTGGGGCCTCCACATAGACTCTGACTTTGATTACCTTCAAGATTCATGCCTTGTGGAAACTCTTCAGCAGCTGTTTGCAAATATGGGAAGAGACTTTGGATTGAAGGTGAAAGAACTCTTTCGAGATGTGACGACTGGCATAAAGGGTTACCAACAAGACCGGCGGAGAGGGACTGAAAGAGACTGGAGGGCCTCGGACGTGAGGAACCCGGGCTAAGAACTGTTATTTTGGACATGCTTTGGGAAGGGACGCAAACCGGGGATGGGAGGGAGGGAAAAATTAAGTTCTAACAACACTCATGATTATGGGATTTGGTTAAAAAGATCATTATTCAAGACAAAATGGGAAATCGATGGAAGGGAATTGAGGTCCAACTTAGAAAAAATTAATTTTGTTTGCTTTTATAAAAGGACTAATATTAGGACAGGGAAATGCCAATTTGCTGACATAAATTTGGAAATGGGGATGCAAGAGAGGGGGTAGGGGGAAGTCAATGACCAGGGTTAGGAAATAATATCTTCGGGAAAGTATATATGTTTGTTGTTGTTTTCTTTTTTTTTCTTTGTTTATGTGTTTATTTGTTTTTTGTGTTTTTGTTTTTGTCTATATAAAATGTGAAAACCCAATAAAAATTTTATAAAAAAAAAAAATAGAAATCTCTGGATTTTGTGTGACTGGAATGTAGTAAGAAAAGGTAGGGCTTACAACAGTTGCCCTGTCCATTTGTGGCTCCGTGGGGCTGCAAATGGTTTCTTTTAGCTTGCTGCTGTGGCAGTGCTTTTAATCCCTTTCTGGGAAATTTTACTTAATATTTATGAGAATCCAAAGCATTATTTGTGTATGAAGTATTAAAGCAGAACAGCAATGTTCAGCTCTCTCTTTGGGGCTGCCCTTGAGGTTGACCTGGAAACTGCAGCTAGTGTAAGATGTGGAGGCTGCTCTGGTCACCTTTTGCTATCATGTTACCCCGCTGCTGGAAGAATTGCACTGGCTGTCAATTAGCTGCAGGAAATTGGATGGAATGGACTTAAGAATGAGCAGGTGCAAAACGTACACAGACTGGAAAAAAGTGACCCGCCCTCCTCCCTTCATGTATCATTGTGACTCCTTTTCCCCTTCCCCATCCCACCCCCACTGACTCCCAAGCAGTCCTTTGAGCTATCTGTGTGCCCCTCCCAGTGGGAAATGTCTTCTGGGTCATCTCCAACCAGCAGTGAGCTCTCTACATGTCAAGGGCCTTGGCCATCCCATAGAATCTTCTTCTTTGATTGCCTTTTATGTTGTCTCCATTTGGGCATCTAAAGCTGGGTGCTGTGCATCAGTGGATGTGCTGTACCATAAGTGCATGAAGATAGTAACTCCCTGAATCATTTTTGGGTTTTGTATTATTGAAACTTAACTGATTGTGTGGCTTCTATGTTTAGATTTGCAGTGGCATCAGGTCAGAGATTTGCAGCCCTGGAGAATGTCCTGGAGAAGTATGTCCACAGCAAAACACAACTGGATGTGGCCCTGGTCGGAGCTGTACTGGAGTGTTCTCACTTTCTGGAAGTTCCATCCAAACTGCCACGAAAACCTCTCAAGATATCCACAACTTAAATATCCGACTTCAGGAGACTACACAGATGGTGTGTGTGTGTGTGTTTGTAGAAAGGAAAAGGAGAGCTCCTACCTTTGCTTTCTTGGGAGACAAAGAGTGAAAGCTCTTTTGCAATTGCCAAGGAAAATGCATGACTTGTGCTGTGTGGCTTTTTGTGAACATGTGAACATGTTTGTCACGACACCCAACATCAAACAGCATTCCTTCAATTTTAAACTCTGCCCAGGTAACTTTTCAGTTTGGGAGATCCACCTGGCGAATATTGCTTTGTGAGGGTGCCCTGTCTGACAGGTACACTGCACAGGGCAGGGTGTCTTCCAGAAGTTGTTGGACTCAGGCTTTCATCAGCCCTAGCCAGCCTCGTTAACATTCAGGGATAATTGGAGTTGTCATTGAGAAGCACCTAGAAGGCACCAGGTTGGCCGTCTCTGCACCAGCACAACAGCTGAAAGTGAAACATCCAAGAAGCATCTTGCGTGTGTCCTCTTCCTGAACAAAAATATGGCGTGTGGAGCAAATGAGAACCTGCTTGTGAATGTGCATAATGCATGTTGTTGTGATGCCATAGTGGGATTGTGCAGAAACAAATATCTGTGTTCTGAGTGCCTGTTGGTTGTTGCAGAGAAGGCAATGGCACCATTCATTTTCTTCCTCAATGTCTACATTTTTCACTATAAAAACACATATTTTTTTTTGTTTCTGAAATACTAGGAAGCACCGGGTAATTAAGAAACAGGCAGATTGAAAGTATGGATGAATGACACTCTGGAACCAGTTTAGGATCTTAGAAACTGACTCTGCCTTGCATGTTGTTTGACATAGATCAGAGCTGCAGAAATAGCTGTTGGCCAAATTCAGACTAATGCCCAGAGCCTGGGAGACCAAATGACTTCAACTAGGGCCCAGATAGAGGGAGACATCCATCGCACCCAGCAGTTCATCTACCAGGTTCGCAACTTCCTGTCAGGTATGTCTATGCATGAAACTTCTGTCTTTGATTACTTGCCATTACATTATCTTTAAAATGGTCAGCTTTCTCATAAAACACACCTACATGAAGCAAATGATCAAGTGCTATTCATTGGACCAATTCATTTATTAAAAAGTTTCATGCTTACAGGAATATGAATAGTTCTAAAATGTATGCTAAGGCCAGATAGATAGCAGCTAGCTGTTGCTGGGAAAAGGAAAAAACATTAGATAGCAGGCAAGACTTCCTCCAAGCCCTTCAGAGACAAATACAGCAGATGAAAAGCATACAGCAAATTTGCCGCTATTCGAGGATGGCTGTTACAAAACCATTCTTCCTGCTTGTATTTTCCTTGCTCAATATCTTTTGTCGATTGTCTGTGTCTCCTGCCCGCTGGTACGGAAATAGAATCCATTGTGCATCATAGTGGTTACGCACAAAAGCTTTATCCAAATGGTTATGAGCTGGACTACTTCCCAAGTTATGCTTAAAACATGTGGGAGTTTACTTTTGAGTAAAGGGCATGTGGTAGAAAAGTTGTACTGGCAGTGCAGGAGTGCATTTAAGAGAAAGGATATGCCAGCCCAGGATCTAGTTGCAAAAGTTTGGTCAATGGGGGCCTTACCTTCAAAGATATCGGTGGCATTCTGACATTACAGTTTCACACAACTTCGGGCAAAGCAGGAGGGTTTGACTTGATGCGCTTTGAGGTTCCTACCAATTCTAGGATGCAAATGCTGACAGTAATTCAGTGAGGTAACTGTAGACAAAGAAGGGAGCCATGCATATTTTCCTAGGGAATCTGTTCCAGGGATCTGGGACCATCACAGAGAAGAGTCTATCCCTGGCTCTTCCTTCCCACCCACCCCTGTTCCCCAACAACACATAGGTGCTACTAACCAATCCCATGATAAGGAAGCTGATTTGGTACCATGGCTGATTTTTTTGTTTGGAGGTGAACATTTTCACATTTGAGCTCCTGGGTGTATGAGAGTATCTGGAATTTGTGACCTGCTAATTTGTATTGTTTTGCTAGAAGTTCCTCTCCTGTCATCTCTAATTGACTTAGTGGTTCTTCAGTTGCCCACCCCTGAAAAAAATAAATTCAGACATGGGTATCTGCCCAGCATCTTCTTCAGGGGAGACCAATGTGTAAAGAAGAAGAAGAAGAAATTAACCACTAGTCCTACTCAGACTAGGCTCACTGAAGTTAATAGGCATGACTAACTTGAGTTCATTAATTTAATTGGGTCTAATCTGATTAGGCCTTAGTTGAATTCCTCAGGCTACAAACCTATGCCAGCTAACTTCAATAGGACTTATTCCTGAGTGGATACATATGGGATTTCACTGTTAGGCTTTATCCCTTGGGACTCTTACTTTAGAGTAAGCTCTGCTGAATACAGTGGACTATATTTCTGAGTATTTAATCATCCAATCATCTTCTTGGGTGATTTCTTCCTTATGCATTTTAACACATTTGTTTTTAAATTGCAGGCATTATTTAGCGTGAAAATGTGCTCCTCAATCCTTTTTTTTTAAAGTCATGCATTATCATTAGTTAATATTATTTTGTTAGAAGCCTATATATAACAACTTGCCTATTTGAATAGCGCTCTCTCTAAATCCCCATCTCTTGCTTGAGACTTCTCCCTGAGCAGTGCATACTGACAAGCATGATGGCTGTGATTTGACAAGTATCTAGGGGAAAATACCGAGAGGGTGGGATACTTTGGTTGTGAGAATAAATCATGAAATGTTGAGACATCTCAGATGTGGCAGATGCAGAGAGTGATGGACCAGTTAACTCCTGCTGCTTTGAAAAATGTCTACATGTAGAGAGAATAAGAAGTGCTGCTGACAGCTAGGGTGGCCAGATTCAAAAGGGGAATGTCTACACAACTGGAATGTTAACTAAGAGCTCCTCCAGACAACCTGTTTATTTAGAATTCACCTGGATTTTCTTGCACAAAGCTTATGCAGAGGTTAGACTCTATGCAGTCTTTACTGAGCATTTGTTCTGATTTGCGTGTGAGATGGTTATACAACATTGAGAATTTGTCCTGTGTTTATCCTGATTTGCTTGTGGGGTGTTTTTATATCCTCCTGTTAATCGTTCATTCATCCCACCCTTTTCATTACATTTCCTTCACTTTCCAAACTGCAAAGAGGCTGATTCTTTTATAAAGTCGATTTGTTGCACTAGGGTGACAGAGTGTGTTAATCCAATTGGATTGTGTGAACTTAAATGTACAGTATGCATTTGAAACCCTCCCGCAAAATGGTGACAATTTGATGTCCATGCCTAGTTTCCCCCTTAACTGTTAGCTTCTGACGCTTCCTGAATTTCTTTTTAGCACCCTTATGTTCTCTCTTCAATCTGCTTGCTTGTTTTTTTGAACATTTCTGGCTTTGCTAATATAAGGAACCAGTGGGAACCTACAACACATTTTCCCCCTAGTGTATCACCCACATCCTAACAGGAATGCTCCTTGTCAGTGCTTTGTACAGTCTAGAACAGGAACCTTTTGAGTGTTGGTTGGAGGTGGCAAAGGACCTACTTTTTCTTTCCACCCTCCTCTCACTGTGTTATACAGTTGCAAAGGAGTCAGGATTGATAAAGAGCTTGGAGGAGTATAAAATAGGATGGAGAGGGTCATTTCCTAATGCTGAGCTCAAGGATACTATAAACAGTTTGACACACCCACACAGGCCAATTCTCATTCTCTCCCTCCATTTCCCAGCCCATCAACATCCCATGGCTTAACTGGCCTCAGTTATGCCTTTAATTCCTAGACTCACACAAGCCCTGTTCAGGAGAAAAAACCTTTGTGTGGTTCTAATAATCACAGGAGAATGGAGCCATGCTCATTAGCCATGCTCCTTGCATTGTGTCCCCACTGCTCTCCAGGTGTCACAACTAGAAGGTCTGAATCTCAGAGTCTGCTTTATGCCTTGGGGCTCCTTGTATGATTTCAAACCCTGATCACACAGAGCTTTAGCCTGTGTCACATGTTGTGGAGGTGACATGTTGTGGAGGCTCCCTTCTCCAGACCCCTTCCTCTTCATATGATGGAGGCACAACACCTGAATAGGGCTGTGGCCTGCCTGAATTCAGTTTCTTCAGATTGTTTTCTGAAATCCTGGGCGAATCCTGGATTTTACCATAGCCATGATTGGACAACAGTGTTTCCTTCCATCTCCAAGGAAAAAATAACAGTAAGGACAAGAGTTTCGAGTGAACATAGGTGAAGATGAGATGTGTGTGTCTTTGCACCAATATTTGTCCTGTAATTTTATTTGGAAGAGCAGCAGATCTGGCTTTCCCTAGCGACCCAGTGTTTGATTTGCTTCAAGGAAGCTTCTGGTTTGTTGAATAAGATATATACTCTCACTTGGCCTCGACTTGACTTTTTCCCACTCTTATCTTTGCAGATCCAGATACTGATGCTGCTACCATCCAGCAGGTCAGCGATTACGTCCTCTCCCTTCGCCTTCCCGCTGACACTGCCACAGTCCTCAGGAAAATGAATGAGATTCAGAGCCTGGCAGCTAAGCTGCAGTGCCCTGAGACATTCATTTCCCAAACGGCTGGGGATGTTGCTAAGGCCAGACAGCTTCAGCAGCAGGCAGAAGAAGCCAGGTAAAGAGGCCTTTAGTACTGTTGGATCATGTAAGGAGAGTGATGGAACCTGTTTGTAGATATTATTCAGAAGAAAGGTCCTGCCCTATAGCTAGTACAAGATTCTTTGCCTTCTTGAGGCTTCCCGGGGACGTGTGTGCAAAACCTCAAGTTTTTAAACCAATGCAAATAAGACACTATATATGTGATGTGGTTTCATTTAGCACCCACTGAGATCTGCTGGTAGAAGCATGCCAGCCACATCATTGAAGCATCACCCCACTCTATTGGTTGAATACAGGAACATTGCTCTCCTTTCTGGACAGACATTAACCTTGCATCCAATCCACCTACACTAGTGGCCAAAATTGTGGAAACCTGTTGGAAAAAGTGTATTTCCGAGGTTTGGTGGCTCTCATAACACCACTTTCTTTTAGAGTAATACCATAAAATTATATATCGATGGAAAGATAATTTAATGAAGAATGTAATGCAACAAAGTTTGTTCAATTTTCTGTATTCTATCAGAGGTTATATAGCCAAATAACCAAAAAAAAAAAAAAAAAAAGGTGGTGTTATGAGCCACCAGACCTCGAAATTACACTTTCCCCAAAAGGTTTCCACAATTTTGGCAACTAGTGTACTTGGGTTTAGTGCTTGCTGTAGCAGCATGGGGAGGTAGCTCCGAGTTCGTATTCTTCACTTAATTGTTGCTGTTGTTACTATGTGCACAATTTTTGTATTTGCACTGAATTATTTGTATAGGATTCCCCCCCTAAACTTTTCAATTACTTGGGTGGGGTCAGAGGCAGCTGAGTGAGGCACAGTGACTTGCTTCAGTGAAACTTATCCCCAGCCAGATCCAGTGAGTTAAAGATGGTCAGTCCCCACTTCCTCTTCCTTTTTGATGTCTCTTGGCAGCAGGGAGGCTATGCTGAGAGTATCCCTGCAAGTGTGGAAGGTTAGCATCTTGCAGAAACCTGTCCTTGGAATGGAGATGGGAGCCAAGGATTTCCTGGATGACAGATCATATATTGTAGCTGCTGTACATTACGTTATTAGCTCTCACCACGCTAGCATAAAGTGATGGGATCTTTTACGCAGGCAACATTTTTCACTAGCACTCACTTCAGTAACCACCTAAGATTCTGAATTAAAGTTTGCTGGCTTATCTTGCTTGAACGCAGCTCAAGGTTTTGTCCCTGCTGCATGCATACACACACACACACACACACACACACACACACACTACATCCAAAGCACCTCCAAGCATCATGGGAACTGTAGTTTACCTCTCACAGAGCCACACTTCCCAGCACTCTAAACAAACTACAGTTCCCAGGATCCTTTGAGAGTAAAATGTGCTTTAGATGTATGGTGTGGATGCAACCTTTATTTATAGATGCTTGTTGTAGTCCATCCTCTCTGTCACTTCCCACTTCTTACTGGCCCAGTCTGTCTGTTTTTCATGTAGCAATATGTGATGGGAATTCAGAGGGGTTCTTTTTAATAAATATATATTTAACGTTTTCCTAGGAATCGGGCCAATGCTATTGGGGCCAATGTGGAAGATGTGGTGGAGAATTTGAAGCAAGCAAACACAGCACTTCAGGAGGCCGAGGACACCATCAGTGGCTCTGGCTATTCCCTCCGGCTCATCCAAGACCGCCTTAATGAGGTGAGTGATACTTGAGTGTCTGGCTCTGAAGCCCCCAAATGAATGGCTTACTCTAAAGCAAGCCGGCAGGACTTGTGATCCTCCAGGGCCAAATACATCTTTATTGTTCTGTCGATGACTCATATTAAAAAAAGAAGAAGTTCTGTGAAGGTGGAACACGTACACACTCCCCGACAGAAACAATAAAGCACATTACCTATTTAAAGGCATAACATTATAAAGATTGATTTCAGGCTCAGAGCATCATAACTTCCCTTCCCTTGCACAGTCCAGGTAATGTCAACTATTCTAACCCTAAACAGTTAACATAAAAATCTTCAGTCCCATTTCAAGTCTGGATAAGCTAAGTGTCTTCATTATTTCCTGCGACATGGATTGCCAACTGGGAGGACATGGGCAGTTGTTGGCCGTCTTGCATTTTTTCGTGCAAGAGAATATATTTTTGTACACACATATTTTCCCCGGTTCTGGGGAATGCTCTGTTTTTATTAGACAACAACAGCATCGTGTGTGTGTGTGTGTGTGTGTGTGTGTGTGTGTGTGTGTGTACGTAATCAATATTGTGCAATTTCCACCATTGAGATTAGCAGGGCATGGGTGACTTCCTATGGCAAGCAGGAGGTTCTTGGGGGAGCAGGAGGCAGTAATCAGGAATGACTGGACGCCCTTCAGTTTTGTGTTCTGCCAGCCATTTTGTATTCTGCCACGTCCTAACAACCACCATTTTAGAACTAGCACCCATAGCAGTCTGAATATTTGAAGTGTGCCTGCTGGTCCAAAAAAAGTTGGTGATTTCCATAGATTCTTGAGTAGAACACAGTTTTTGCAATGAATATATTTTTTCAGGGACAAGAATTTTCATTGCTAAATGTTTCCTCTTTTGGGATGCTCAGATCCAGGCTGTCCTTAATCCAGCTGAGAAGCGTGTGCAGGACATCACTGGTCAGCTGGATGGTTTCACTGGGAGACTTGCCCAGCTACAGCTTAATGCAAAGCAGAACCTGTTTTTGGCTGCTGATGCTCAGCAAAAAGCAGGAGAAGCCAGTGAGCAAGCAAGGAGCACCCAGCAGGTATGGGAAATGGCAGCTTCCATACACTACAATGTTTCTTCCCCCCTTCATTTTAAAGCTGACACATTGTGATTCAAGGAAAACATATCACTGTGTTTCCTGTAGTTGTTTGCATGCTCCGGGGTGCAATATTAGTCAAGCAGCCCTGGCCAATACCTTTTGGGAGCTGCTTTGAATTCTGCTCCCAGTTTGGTGGTTATTCATGACGATGGCATGGTGCCTCACTATAATATAGTGTATCATACATACCTTCTCTCTTTTGCTTGTCTAGCTTTCCATGTTTGGTTCAATTATAGCCCTAAACAACAGACCACTGAGGAACTGATGGAATTCATAGAATTGGGTTGTTTAAAGAGCATTTTACATATCACATGCAGTTGTCAGCCTCAGCTCATCTTTTTTCATAATCCTTTGATCTAGTTATACAGGGGTATATTCAATGCACTTGTTCTACTAGTGCAAGGATTTGTGCTTGAGGAATGGAATTTCCCCCTTCCTCCTCTTTGCACCCTCTGCACCTTCCACAGATCTGCTCCAGAACATTGGGGAATATTGTAGTGGAGGTTGGGATATTGGAAATTCTATGGCATCCACATGATGGAGCCGTCAGATGTGTGACTTTAGCCTGTTCCCTCAATTTCTTCACAGAGATTTGAACAGGTGAGACAAAAATATGCAGAACTTAAGAGGAGGATGGGACAAGGATCAAACCTGGGAGAGCAAGGGGCTCGGATCCAGAATGCCCACAAGGAGGCCAGCACATTGTTCACAGAAGCCTTGAGTATGATGGCAAAAATGGGAGGTAAGGAGAGCATGACTTATAGCTGACCTCACAGTAATTTTCTCTGCCTTGCCTCACCACACAGGATTACGGATTTGTAAAGAACTAAAGGTTCTCTTTGGATTAATTTTATCTCTAGAATAAGTAGAATCCTACTAAAGTCAAAAGCAGTATTGAAGGTGTTTCATTTTGGGTACAAATCTGGAATGGGGAACCTTTGGCCCTTTGGATGTTTATGACATCCAACTTGCATTAGTCCTAGCTGGTGTGGCCAGTAATCGGGGTGATGGGAGTCTGCTGAAGACTATAAGGCCTTGTGAGCATGTTCTCCAAAATGGAAGCTGTGTGCATTTCTGGAGTAGCAAAATCTCTGCCAGTCCAGTTTCAGGGTTTTGTGGAAAGGTGAATAGACTGCAATAACCCCCATGTATCTCCGCTCTTTCTTTTGATGCTATGTCCCCTGAAGGGTGGGGTGGGGGTGTCATGTAAACACAGTGTCCTATAGAGCCACTCACAGGCTCGCATCTTAACAACTGGTTGCCAAGCCAAGTGCCAGATTTTTTCGATGCTTCATTTGAACACTTCAGTTTGAAGCTTTCAAACCTAATGACTTTGCTCGACACGCTTTGGGAAGCAGCCAGTGCGTAGACTAAATGCCTTGGCCCCTGTAGCAGGTGGAGCATGAGTAACTGGCTGGCTCAGAGCCAGGGATGTTGCTGGAAAGGGGAGTCGGTGTTGCTTCCATTGATAAAGCTGTGCCTCTAATGAATGGCTTTCATTGAAGGTGCCTCTCTGTGCCAGAGACTTGGCAGCTGGCTGCTGCCAGGCAGTTACTCCTGCTCAGAGTTTGCTAAATGCAGCAAGGAGTGTTGATATTACTAAATAGAGCAGCAGGCAATTTCCTATGCAGAACACGAAGAGCATATTTTACCAGTGTCTGCTGACGTCAATGCCAAAACTTGTTTGCCCCTAATCGGAAGGAACTGATTCAGGATGCTATGTGATAGAGCAGCAATTTTTTTAAAAAAATTGTGGTTCAGATCCTGCCACTGTTTTAGGCAGGCTCAGTGGGGGGTGTTAAGGATAGGCAGAAAATGTGGTCTGCAAGGCTCAAGGGTGTAGGCTCAAGCAAAAGTCAGCTGCTGAATTTGTCTACTAAAATAGATGTACTACTATCCAGAACTTGCAGGAATGCTTGCATCAAACTGTGGCAGCACTTAATTGATTTGTTGTGCTCAAGGTCCTTTTCCCATCCTTGGAACCTGTCTTCTGCTTTCTGCATGCATATGCCTTTCCTCCTCTTGGGACTGAAGCTTGTCCTTTGCATTAGGAAGTTTAAAAGTAATGCTGAATTTGTGCACAAAGAGCTGTGCATGCTTGGTAATGCAAGGGGGAGGGTAGGATGCAAGGAATCAGCCAGTGATCTCCAGAGATAAAGTGTGCCCTTGAGAGATTAACACACACTCTGCAACAGGGGGCATATTATATAACAGCTTAGTTTCACTCTGATCAGATGAATGAGAAACCCATGGCTGCTGCTGAGCAACAGCCTACACACACATATATAATGTTAAAGAACTGGAGATGAAACAAAAACATTTCTTTTCTGTGCATGTACCTGATTTCTTTTTCAACCCACAGCTATAGAAACAGAGCTTCAGGATAGCAACAGTGCATTTCTCCTTGAATCAGCCAAGCTGGCAGGCCTGGAAAAAAAGGTGGAAGCCATTCGCGATCATATCAGTCGTCGAGTTGAATATTACGCCACATGCACGGACTAGCACAACCCTTCCTGTCTCCTTTCAGATGCCTTTCCCCCTCTTTACAAATAAAACAACTTTATCAGGAGGAGAAGCTAGCTGTGAACCAAAAGAGCCCTAGCTTTTAAAAAAGTCAATGGGTTAATTTATTTGCCTTTCAAGGTCTTTTTTATACTTTACAATTACTGTTTTGAATTAAAACTTGCAGATGGTTCCTTTTTATGTAGAATGTGTACTTAATTTGCAACTTTTGCACTACAGAAACAAGGGGGACTGAAGCTGGATTTGGATTAGGGAAGAAACACAGTCATGAATAGTGATTGTGAGCAGCAATAATAATGACACTACTGTATCTTGGACTTTATATTACAAGGACATCTTGTCTTATTAGCCACCACCTGCTTTATTGACAGCATAACACTCTGCAGACAGCAGGAAGAAAATCTGCCCTTGGAGTTCAGAATGAGTTCCTCCAGAATGAATTAACAGACCGCTTCCTTTGCCATCAATAACCAGCAAACACTTAAAAACCAATCAGCTTTATTAAGCATGGTACATATTGTAGAATCACTGGCTTGGAAGCAGAACTTAGCATTCCTATTCTCTTGATGAGGCCATGTATGTCCCCTCTGCATCCATTGGAAGATGTACAAGGAATATGGAAGTTTTTGCCCACCTGCATCTGGAGGGCATCTCATTGGCTACCACAGCTGTAATGAAAGCTACACAAGCGAGCCAGCACAGAATGCATTCAGACTTGATCACCTTTTCCACATGGGCTCAGCACAAAAGAAGAACTCCTGGCAAGTGTTCTGTTATTCCACTGGACAGCTACAGGCTATAGATACAAAGCAAACATGCCCTCTACTTCCCGCCCCCGCATAAAAGATAGCTTTTTGCAAGGATGTAGATAAGTACACTGAAATGGCTAGCAAAAACCTGCCTTCCTTTCATAGAAATGTTTTCTTGTTGGTATTAATGACCCCTCTAACATTTCAAGTCAATTGCATCACAGAAGTCCTCAGGCCCAGTGCTTTCCCCCCCTAGAAAAATAGGTGCGGGTACTCACCATGAAGTTGTTACAGTAAGTGCCATACTTTTTAACAACAAAAAAGAGGTGCTGGTACTGGAGTACCCCCTGAAAAAAAGCACTGCTCAGGCCTATGAATGTGTAGCACTTAAATGAACGGCCACAGGCAACTGAGAACTCACTTCAGCCTGGCAGAGCTCAGACCAGGCTCCTCTTCTCTCTTCTTGCACAATTGATGTTTGATTTTGTGGCTTTGAAGAGATGAATCCAACAGCCCTTCTGAAAGAGATGAAACATAGTTTCCCACAGTTGTAACATAGTTCCCCACAATTCAGAAGTGCTACAGTTGTTTATCTTGTGGTTGGTGTTTTTAAAAGCTCTGGCCACTGAAACAGGGTGCTGAAATGGAGTATAGTGGTTCAGCAAAAACTACACAGTAATACCAGTGGATAAAACTAAGTGTTTGTCCTCCAAGAACCAAAACCGCTGCTGGATCTCAAACTGCTTTCCCACTTGGCAGAGATTATATACTTAGCATTAAGGATCTCTCAGAAGAAGGCACACTGGCCATAATCTAATATAGAGTTAAGCATGCTTTAGAGGGACGCGGGTGGCGCTGTGGGTTAAAGCCTCAGCGCCTAGGGCTTGCCGATCGAAAGGTCGGCGGTTCGAATCCCCGCGGCGGGGTGCGCTCCCGTCGCTCGGTCCCAGCGCCTGCCAACCTAGCAGTTCGAAAGCACCCCCGGGTGCAAGTAGATAAATAGGTACCGCTTACCAGCGGGAAGGTAAACGGCGTTCCGTGTGCTGCGCTGGCTCGCCAGATGCAGCTTTGTCACGCTGGCCACGTGACCCGGAAGTGTCTCCGGACAGTGCTGGCCCCCGGCCTATAGATGTGAGATGGGCGCACAAACCCCAGAGTCTGTCAAGACTGGCCCGTTCGGGCAGGGGTACCTTTACCTTTACCTTTAAGCATGCTTTAAGGTGTGGGGATCTTTTTCATCCCAAAGGGCACATTTCCTCATGGGGAACCTCTGGGAGCTGCATGCAAGCAGTGCAGGGGGCAGGCACCTTCATTCATTAGAAGTCAGAAGTTTCTCTACACCCATCTCTTTAACCACCATCCAGGCAACCCACAGGTATCATCACACTTCAAGGACACATTCCAGTCAGGAAAAAGCACTCAAGAGGCATTGACCACCATGAGTCAATGGTGAATTAGAAAGGCCTAGAAGGCCATACTCAGCCCCTGGGTCTGAGGTTCCCTGCTTTAAGCTTTTTGACACTAGTGGGTTCACACACCCCTAGCTATGAGTTGGACAGACTCTCATAGGGGAGCTTGACTTAAAGACTTATTTATCAGAGTGAGATTGGGGATATTTTCATTCAGGGGACATATATGATGTTATGGCAACTGGCTGATTATTCATATCCTAGAAATCTCTAAACATAGGGTCTCTTGGCACCTGACAATTTCTTATGAGACACATCAGCATAGTGGAAGTTTACACCCTCCAGCTAAGGAGAATGAGAAGCAACTGGGTGTGTGTGCACATGCCAGCAATTTGGAGCAGGTAGAGCGCAAGGGAGCAGAGCCTTTTTTCTGGGGATCTGATGTGGGATAGTGGACCTGATGGCTTGCTGAGGAGGTGCCTGCTGTTTCCTTTCATTTACTCCCTACTTGTATATTTGTAAACCAAATAAATGCTACAACAAGCACCCTAGGTCTCCAGTGGACTATAATGCAAATTAAACCAAAGAGTTTATAGTATGTGCCCAAAGAACTTTCTGCTGCTCATATAAGTGCATTTTCTAGTGCACTGCACCCTCCTGCCCTCCAAAGGCTGCCCAATGTAATCAAACTAGTCATGAAAGAATAGAGTGGGCCACAATTTGGGGGGGGGCTACATGCACTCCCCTCTCCAGTGCTTTGGTATACATGCACATTTAAGCCAACTTCTCTAGCTAAACAAAGACATTTTTCACTTAAGCAAGGACAGGAGAGAATGGAACTGGAACCAGATCATCAAGGTTTCACCTCTAGAAACGGCCCTGCAATACGTCTGGATCTAGACACACTTACCTGGTAAATGTATGAGAAAGACTCAAATGGCTGATTTTCCAATCACATCACCAAACAAACTCCAGTTTGCCCAGTGCCAAAATAGGAGTGGTTACTGGCTTTCACTGGAACAAGGACTTCTGAGTTGAAATGACTGAGATTTGGAAGAGAACATTGAAAACAAAACAAGAGTGAATTATATGTGTGGAAAACAGCGGCAGCATTGTTTAAAAATACTTACATATGAATTAGCTCATCTATAGGTCAGCAGCTTTATGGCTCAAGGATCTATTCACCAATAAAGTATGCAAGAAGTAAACTACTGCTTTCCCTCGGCATGATTTTGAAACTCACATCAGCATAAAATCCTTACAGCAGATTAAATGGTTAAGAATCAAGCTGACAGCCAGTTGGGGAAATAGTCTACTGCTTAACTTTCAACAATTTGGGAATCTTATCAGACACATTTCATACAAAACTGAGGCCCCGTAGAGAAGAAGAAGAAGAAGAAGAGTTTGGATTTGATATCCCGCCTTTCACTCCCCTTCAGGAGTCTCAAAGCGGCTAACATTCTCCTTTCCCTTCCTCCCCCACAACAAACACTCTGTGAGGTGAGTGGGGCTGAGAGACTTCAGAGAAGTGTGACTGGCCCAAGGTCACCCAGCAGCTGCATGTGGAGGAGCGGAGACGTGAACCCGGTTCCCCAGATTACGTGACTACCGCTCTTAACCACTACACCACACACAGTAATAACATACTGACAACCAAATTACAGATGTATCCAGCCTGTACAAGGGAGTTTTGATGAGGGCTGCAGTTCAGATGATGTCACACACCCATATGCTTCACTGCATATACATAAGTCACAGGTGCAGAAGTCTACCTCTGCTAATTACGGTAACTTCCCTTGCTAGATTTGGATATTTTTGGGTTGTATCCAATGTTAATCATAGTCAGAGTAGACCTAGTGAAATTAATAGACAAGGCTAATTTAGGTCAACTCATTTCAGTGGGTCTACTTCAAGGAAAACTTAGTTGGATAAAAACCTTTGCCTTAACATTTCAAAAGTAAGTGGATTAAAAAAAGCCTAATTTGAAAAATGAAGTACTTATAAGGCTGGGTTTGCATGCAAGACCATAAAGTACATTTGAACATCTCATGCACTGCTTGTTCTATGTGGGAGTGTTGTTAATCTGGGATAAAATATGGATAAATTTAATGTGAACATTCCTGTCATTATAGGCTTTATATCCACCTTATAGAGTAACCTGAGAACAAACTAATTTAAGCTTCTTAAAGCTGTCATACTTTTAGGAGTTACTGTGAATCTGATGGGTTTTCATGATTTGATGACACCAAATCGCAGCACTCTACTTTTTAAAGCCATCAGTGCATTCTGGTTTTGTCAACGAATAGCAAAGGGAATCATTTCCAGCATGGTTTCCTAACAAAAGCGAATATTTTTGTGGGGTTCTGTGTGTGAAAGCAAATTACTTCAAGCCTGATATTACACCCTCAGGAAATTTTCAAGGCAAGGGAAATTGCCTTTTCATATTTTCCTTTGAATTAGAATCCGTGAGTTTGCAATAAATCTCAAGATAAGCCAAAGAAGATAAAGCAAAAATGATTAGAGGTACAATTGTTGCTCTGTGGGAGCACATGCCAGCATCTCAATTGGGACCTGGTGGCAAAAATGCAAATGGACAAAGCAAGTCTCTCCCCTACTGTATCCAGCTGTCCTGAACTGGTTTGGCAATCACAACCCATCTACAGCATAATGGAAAGGTTCACACAATGTATCAAGGAAGGCCAAAATGGTTGAGCACATTTAGCACAGAGGTATAATGCATACTGAATGCACACTGGATGTTCAAAACCTGACCCCACCCCCCTAAAACCCTACTGGGCAGAATTCCCCACAATGTGCAGGCTTTGGACTTTATTAAAGATCTCAAAAAGTCTCTCCAAGGTTCACATGGATTAGGCAAATGCTGCCACCAGCAAAGCTGGCCATTAGAAAGAATAGGGGGGAAACTGTTGCAGTGGTCTTTCTGTGACATTTCTTTTTGTACAGTTGGCTTTAATATAGTGTTCATTTTTATATTTGCATTGTGCGTTGCATTGGGTGGCCTTGTAGTGCAAGAGCTAAGCATTTGAAAAATGAATAAAAGAAGCATCTCTCTCAAACAGCTTGCCCACAGTAGACATAAGAGTGGAGGAAAGCTCTACATTCCCATATCCCCCCCTTTTTTTGGCTTAACATTTTCCCTCCCATTGGAAACAATGGAGGGCAGGAAGTGGAGGGAGAGATGTAGTCACATTCAGGAGCATAACTAAATTATTCCCCAGATAGAGGATGCATCAGAGAACTAAAGCAGTTCAGGAGCCTTTGGGTCCAAGCCCCTTCCTGGCATGTCCTTTGTGGCCATGCTGAGATTGGAGCTCTGGTGTTTGGAGGAGCCAGTAGTGAAAAAGGGAGGATCTAACATGAAATCTCCTTCTCCTGTGTTTGAGGTCTCCAAAACTGAGTAAGTTAAAGGTAAAGGGACCCCTGACCATTGGGTCCAGTCGTGGCCGACTGGGGTTGCGGGGCTCATCTCGCTTTATTGGCCGAGGGAGCCAGCGTACAGCTTCCGGGTCACGTGGCCAGCATGACTAAGCCACTTCTGGTGAACCAGAGCAGTGCATGGAAACGCCGTTTACCTTCCCGCTGGAGTGGTACCTATTTATCTACTTGCACTTTGACGTGTGATGTGCTTTTGAACTGCTAGGTTGGCAGGAGCAGGAACCGAGCAATGGGAGCTCACCCTGTCACGGGGATTCGAACCGCATCCTTCTGATTGGCAAGTCCTAGGCTCTGTGGTTTAACCACAGTGCCACCCGTGTCCCCTGAGTAAGTTAGACCTGATCTATTCCATGACCCCTGGCATGCCCTCACAGGAACCATAAGATTGCGCCCTCCTCACTGACAATTAGGGCCTCCTGTTCAACAATTCCATGTGGTGGAATGGACACTTACTGGGGTTTGGCACCTCTTTTGAGGAGCACTGACTCTGAGCAAAAAGCCGTCTTCACTTTCTCATGTGTTCCACATGCTGTGTTGCAGCTAAATGAAGGTCCATTTGGAGAGCTCTGGTGGTCTTCTGTGGCTGTGCTGGAAGTGACAGGGAGGGGTGTGGTAGGTGGGTGATCCACACACTTGCTGTCTGCCATCTTGCTTTGCTGATTAGAAAGCTCCAAAGTGTTCTGGCATGATAGCACAGGCACCAGCATCTTGGCCTCTTGATTTGGTTCTTCGTGGCTGGCAACTGATGGAGTATTGGGTCTTGATGCATTTTGCACTTCTATGAGCGGGAGACTGCTTTTGGTTTTGGTATCTGGGTGGTGGCAGTTCATATGGAGCTTCTTCATGTGGTGTACGACAGCTGCAGCATTGAAGGCTTGCTAGCAAAGAAGAAGATAGCAAGTTTTGTACGAGTGCCTACCAGACTACTGAACATTAAGTCTGTTCAGATGCTACTTTGCTCTTGGAATTCTTTCTGGAGTGACATTGGAAGCAGACATCAGGTTCCTGCTCTCCCCGCTCCATTCCCTCAAGTAAAGGCAGAAGTAACAAGAAAACCAGGAGATCCCATGTTTATTTGAATATGGCACCTTTGCCAACCCAATGCCCTCCATATCTCTGGGCTACAGTAATTGCCATCAGTGCCAGCTAACAAAAACTGGATATGGGGTTTGCCTCTCATGTTTATCGCAAAAGTGCTCAAAGGTTTGTAATGACTAAATGTTTTATCAACTGTGTTAAATAGAACAAATAAATAAAAGGCAAAGGTTACAAACCACTTTGCACAAGGGCAATGCAATCCTATGCAGACATGCTCAGAAGTGAAAAGTGCATTTTGGATACCAATCTAAAACTGGTATATAGAGCAGCTGCCATAAAGGCCTAACACAGGGGAAAGTTAAACTCCTAAAATGAATGTCAGTCCTTTATTTCTCTGGTATGACAATTCTGCCATTAATGAGGGACATTGTACAACATGGCAGGGCCAAATCCATATTAAGTCTTCTGGTATGCCAATACTAATGCTTAGGGGAGTTCCAGGAGGAGTGTCTTAGCTGGGAAATCTTTCTTTGGGGTATTTATTCATTGCTAGACACCGAACTGAATGTCCTTGGGTATCGTAATATGCTTGGATAGCAGCACCAAGCAACTTACCTTCCACTTGCTCTTAGCAAAATTTTTCTGGATCTGTGCACTGACAGATGGATATATGTCACGGTGGAGAGCTGTGTTTCCATTAATCCTGCAGACAGAGGGAGAGGAATAACAGGCAGAAAGGCAGATGGTGTTTGTGAGGCATTTTACATTCTTGCAACAGTTAGCTAATACCTTTGTATGTTCAACCAGTGGTAATTAAACCCAAAAGGGAAAAGGCAATAGAGCACAATATAAACAAATTCTTCAATGTTTGAGCATGGTCAGAGGAGGATGTCCCCTCCCCCTCCCTGGCTGTCCTCACAGTGAACATCCATGCCAAATGGTAGATCTAATTCAAGGTGACCCACCTTTTCATACCAAATGGGCCACAAGAGTACTTTGTCATGGAAGCCACGGCCCTTGTTGCACTGGGGGGTGGGGGGAAGCGAGCCCAAAATTTGACATGCCCTCACCCCAGCCCTTGAACTGCCTTCCTGAAGCTGGTTAAGTGAGGCGCTGGGCTTTGGGAAGGAGGCACGAAGCTCAGCCAGGGTCCAAGAGCCCTTCTACCTTTCCCCCAAAGCTGGAAAACCACTAACTAGGCTTTGGGAAGAAGGACTCTATGACCCTGTCAGAGCCCTCACACCTTCTTCCCAAAGCCCAGGACCCCCCCTTACCAGGCTTTGGGAAGGCAGCATGAGGGCTGGGCTGGGGGCATCAAATGTTGCTGAGGAAATGCCCTGAGGGCCACAAGTGACCCTTGAGTCACACACTGGACTACCCTGATCTAACTTATAGGAACTAGAGCAGAGAATGACTGGGGCTGCTTCAATGAAACTGTACAATCTGTGGATCTTCTGAACTATAGAATCATAAGATCATATAATTCTTTTTCAGTTTTTGACAAACAAACATTGAACAATATTTTTGGAGGTTGCAAGCAGTTACTCGGGGAGGTGCAACCAACATACCTTATTTTGTGTGTACATGCCCCTCTCAAAGGACTTGGTTTGAGCAGGAAGCCACTCAAATGATCATTATATTCCCTTGAATTATTGTTTCATTTGTTTTTTCATCCTTTTATATTCCTGTTTTATTGGTTTTAGGTTGCATTCTTGTGTAAATTATATTGGCCACTTTAAACGTTGTATACTGATTAGAGGTTTTTGAAATATTAAGCTGTTTGTAAATGTTTTTAAACAAACAAAACTGCTCTTTATATTGTTTGGTACACAGGGCTGATGGAGTAATTCTTAGCTTTTTGAAGGGTCTACTTGCTTTAATGGTCATCCTGGGGAGAACTTAGAACACATCGCAAGCCTGTCTGCCCCTGTGAGGCTCAGCTCAATTGCTCCCTTGCTTGAGAAGGCTCACCATAACAACCTCAACAATCTACACTAAAAGCTAACACCAGTTTTATACTATTTTAATTGCCAGAATCCTCAGAACTGAAGTTTAGTAAGGCGATAAGAATCCTCTCCAGTTCTCACTTTACAGCACATACTGTACTACAATTCCCAAGGTACAGCATGTACATTCTTAACAAAGAAAAACAATTCCCTATTCATATTTTCCTGCCTGCAGGTTCCGGCAAACTGAGATCTCATAGAAGGTAATTTTGTCTTATGAGCCATGACCACTACAATTTCTCTACGATACAGAGTTGCATGCTTTTATTCTACTAGCAGCACTGATCTTACCAGGGGTGCCTGAGGGCTTTCTCGCAGGTAAACCTCTCATTCGGATCCTTCTCAAGTAAGTGACAGATGAAATCCTTGGCTGTTTGGAAGGAATGAGGAGAGGCAGGGTTCAGCACAAAGCAGGAAAGCAAAACAATGCACCACAGAGCTCATTGTTTCAGGGTTCACCACATGTTTCATGGTTCATTTGGTTTGTAACCAAATATATGGCCTGTGTTGGATGGAATGCTAATTTAGTTGACAAATTCCTTACACGTGTAAAATATTTTCTGTGAATGTCTGTGAAGCTCCCTTATATCCAGTGCTTTTTTCTAAAAAAATGTTTAGGGGTACTCTCATTTTGACTCAAGAAAATCACCATTTTATAGTTCAAATCGGGAAAAATAAATACAGTAAATGGACAAAAGTAGAAAGATTCACAGAATGTTTAGGGGTATGCATCCCCCTGAGTTCCCTCAGAAAAATAGCACTGCTTATATCGATCAAACCACAGTACAATGCTGGTTTGCTTTCATAGAATCATAGAGTTGGAATAGACTGCAAGGGCCATCGAGTCCAACCCCCTGCCAAGCAGGAAACACCATCAGAGCACTCCTGACATATGTTTGTCAAGCCTCTGCTTAAAGACTGCCAAAGTAGGAGACTCCACCACACTCCTTGGCAGCAAATTCCACTGTCGAACAGCTCTTACTGTCAGGAAGTTCTTCCTAATGTTTAGTGGAATCTTCTTTCTTGTAGTTTGGATCCATTGCTCCGTGTCCGCTTCTCTGGAGCAGCAGAAAACAACCTTTGTTCCTCCTCTATGTGACATCCTTTTATATACAGTGGTACCCCGCAAGACGAATGCCTCGCAAGACGGAAAACCCGCAAGACGAAAGGGTTTTCTGTTTTGGAGGCGCTTCGCAAGACGAATTTCCCTATGGGCTTGCATCGCAAGACGAAAGCCCATAGGGAAATGCTGGCGGTCGGGAGCAAAGACTTTCACCCACAGCCGGCCTTCAGAAGAGGACCTCTTCTGAAGCCCGGCGGGGGGCAAAAGTCTTTGCTCCCCCCCGCCTGCCTTCCCCCCCCGCCTGCCCCGGGCGATCTTAAAATGCTGGCGGGCGGGATCGAAGCGTTCGCTGCCGACCCCCAGCATTTTAAAATCTCCAAGGGAAGTCTCTGTCCCGGGGAGATTTTAAAATGCTGGGGGTCGGGAGCGAAGCGCTGCCAACCCCCAGCATTTTAAAATCTCCCCATGTCCCGGGAAGGTTTTAAAATGCTGGGGGTCGGGAGCGAAGCGCTGCCGACCCCCAGCATTTTAAAACGCTGTTCCGGAGGGGGGGCGGGGACACCTGCCCCAGCCGCCCCACTTCGGAAAGCTGTTCCGAAGTGGGGCGGGGGGGGGGGCGGAGACACCTGCCCCAGCCGCCCCACTTCGGAAAGCTGTTCCGAAGTGGGGCGGGGGGGCGGGGACACCTGCCCCAGCCGCCCCACTTCGGAAAGCTGTTCTGAAGTGGGGCGGGGGGCGGGAACACCTTCTGAAGGCGGGCAGGGGGCGAAAGTCTTTGTCCCCCCTGCCTGCCTTCCCAGGGGCTTTTAAATCGCCCCGGACAGCGGAGAAGTCCTCCGCTGTCCGGGGCGATTTTAAAATGCCGCCCGCCAGCATTTTAAGATTGCCCCGGACAGCGGAGAATTCCTCCGCTGTCCCAGGGTTTTTTAAAATTCTGGGGGTGGGAAGAAAAGCCCTTGCCCCCCCAGCCTTCAGAAGAGGTCCGGGGACAGACTGTCCCCGGACCTGGTCTGAAGGCGGTTTCCCTAGGAACGCATTAATTGATTTTCAATGCATTCCTATGGGAAACCGTGCATCGCAAGACGAAAAAACCGCAAGACGAAGAGACTTGCGGAACGAATTAATTTCGTCTTGCGAGGCACCACTGTATTTGAACATGGCTATCATATCACCCCTTAATCTCCTCTTCTCCAGGCTAAACATGCCCAGCTCCCTTAGCCGTTCCTCATAAGGCATCGTTTCCAGGCCTTTGACCATTTTGGTTGCCCTCCTCTGGACACGTTCCAGTTTGTCAGTGTCCTTCTTGAACTGTGGTGCCCAGAACTGGACACAGTACTCCAGGTGAGGTCTGACCAGAGCAGAATACAGTGGCACTATTACTTCCCTTGATCTAGATGCTATACTCCTATTGATGCAGCCCAGAATTCCATTGGCTTTTTTAGCTGCCGCGTCACACTGTTGGCTCATGTCAAGTTTGTGGTCAACCAAGACTCCTAGATCCTTTTCACATGTACTGCTCTCAAGCCAGGTGTCACCCATCTTGTATTTGTGCCTCTCATTTTTTTTTGCCCAAGTGCAATACTTTACATTTCTCCCTGTTAAAGTTCATCTTGTTTGTTTTTGCCCAGTTCTCTAATCTGTCAAGGTCATTTTGAAGTGTGATCCTGTCCTCTGGGGTGTTAGCCACCCCTCCCAGTTTGGTGTCATCTGCAAATTTGATCAGGATGCCGTTGAGTCCATCATCCAAGTTGTTGATAAAGATGTTGAATAAGACCGGGCCCAAGACAGAACCCTGTGGCACCCCACTAGTCACTCTTCTATGACAACTCGCTTTGGAACCTTTCCAGGCCATTTCTGAGCCCTGTTTCCGGAGGTCCTTCTAACTGGAGATAGCAGGGGTTGAATGTGGGACATTTGACTTATGAAACACTGAACTATGGTCCTTCCACTAAATTACAGGTTATAGCAGCCAAAATGCATATATTCTTGGGGAACTATTCTATAGGCAGGCCTCCTGAGGAACTGCTGAACTCCATATCCTGGAATTGTGACCAGCTGTATCCTGACGAAATATTTTTTATTAAAGTCTTCTTCCTAGCCTACTGTTTTTGAATTTGATTAACATAGGAGTGTATTTGATCTGGTGTGCCAGATCAAAAACTGGCCACTTCTCCTATGTGGCATCATATACCAATGTCAGGTGGATTGGAGCCCGCCAGAAGACGACAGGCCTTGCATTTGGTACTGAATTTAAAAAGCATCAAGTGCATACCCCATTGCAAAGGAACAACTGGAAGCACAACCTAAACCATGTGCTCCCAATTGTTCCTCAGCAGTAGGTCTTGTTTTTGACGTTGTTTGGCTACATCCAAGCCCTGCTTCTTGACTCCCAGTGGGGCTTGCATTCAGCAACAAATTTAGATGGCATCAAATGCAAGCTCTGTTGCACAGGTGTTGTCCCAATAATTTGTTGGCAGCTATGACTTTATCTGTTCTGCACCTGTTGTCACACGATGCCAAGTGAGTGACAAGTGGAGGGGGCTGTCCAAAAATGGCTGCATAGGCCAAGCTGGCTAGCCTGGAGAGCCTAAATTTGCCCATGAGCTAGATGTTCCCATCACTGATCTAGAACAAGAGCCCTGAAAATGTTGAACTACAATTCTCATCCATCCCCACCCCAACTATTGGCCATGTTGGCTGATAGGAGTTGGAATTTAACATCTGGAGGGCAGCAGGTCCATCCCAGAATATCATAGGCTGAACTCTTGGCCAGCTGAAGTCAATGAAGCTTTGAGACCAAAATGTCTCTGCAAAATTGCCCAGTATTTCATTAAATAACTCTATGTTTCCTGGCCACAGTAACACTGAAAACCCATTGGTAAACAGGTCAGAAATTGAAAAAGGATCATCTTATTTATCCAATAATATTTGGAATTCTCAGTCTGAATTTAAGACAATAGATCAGTTTCACCTAATAAATGTAGCAGAACATTAGTAGCAGCTGATGCATTCCAAACTGTGTTAGATTTTAGAAATGGAGATTTACCCAGTTTACTAAGAGATAAGAACTCCAGGGTCTACAGGATTAGATATTATGAAATATACGAGTATCGATCATAAGCAGATTCCTAAGGGTGGAATGTACCTGATTCAGAGATATCATCCCAAAATGGAGACTCAAATTCATAGTATCCTTCTCTGATCTTCTCAAACAGTTTGGACTCTGTCTCTTCATAGAAAGGAGGGTATCCACACAGGCTAAAGGGGATTGGAAAAAGGAGAAAGGCCACCTGGATTAGATGCTGCTACTGTACATATGGCTGACCTTAAATTCAAGGAGGGATGGGTGATGAAGAAGAACAGAGGCCTGTGCTGGCGACACAAAAGCTTCATTTCGTGAACTGATTGTCAGGAGCCCTTACCTTACCCCTTTATAGCAGGTGTGTTTTCACTGGAGGGGGGGGGCTCCAGAGAAGAATCAAAGTCAGATTTTTATGAAAAAATATAAGCAATCATTGAAAAGATTAGAAGGGAAGATACATTGTCATGTGGCGCCACTGGGAGCTTTCCTTCCATTATGTATGGCAGGTATGCCTCCAGCCATGGAGGAAGAGCATAGCAATTATGGCTAGGGGTTTAGTCTTCTTTTTCTTTGGTTATGGAAGCGGTTGCCTGCTCTTTTTTGTCTGTGCTTTATTTATTTAGGGTATGAGCATATTGCCTTTTTTGGGGGGGTGTTGTTGGGGGAGTTCTGAGCATTGCCCATTTTTCTTCTGTGAAACGTATATTTTGTGGTGCACATCACCATTTATTTGGGCCCTCCTGGACCCAAAAGGTTGGGGATCCCTGGTTTACAGCATTTTAGCTTGTAAGCTTCTCAGCCAAGGTCAAGCACAGTCATGATGGAAGAGAGCAGAGGAAAAGTAAAGGCAGAACAGAAGAATTCTAGGCCAGGGCTTTTTCAGTGATGGCTCCGACCTGGTGGAATGCTCTGTCCCACGAGACTTCGGACCTGCAGGACTTGATCTCCTTCTGCAGGGCCTGTAAGACAGAGCTATTCCACCTGGCCTTCAGTTTGAATTAGTCTGATCCTCTATTCCCTTTTCCCTTTCCTCTTTTATGAAGAAACCCTTTCTGGGGCCCCACATTTAAATTCTTCCCTGGTCTCCTTGCTGGCCCTAGTAGGACCAACTTGGCCAGTTAGCCCTGGCGATCATTTGATGTCTACTGACTGGGGTCCCCCCCCCAAAAAAAATGACCAATGAATTTTAGAATTTTATTATATTGATGCTGCATTTTATATTGTCTTTTATGCTATTTTATGCTGTTTTAAAGTCGTATTTTAATCAATGTTTTATATATGCTGTTAGCAGCCCTGAGCCCGGTTTTGAAAGCAGGAAGGGTGGGGTATAATTTTTTTTAAAAAAATTATTTATTTCCTCAGTTTTTAAAGAGACCAATATCCAAAGATGATGGTGCCATTTTATTGTTTTAGTGTTTTAAATTATAAAACTGCCTTGAATGCATTGAATGCACACAGTAAGAAAGAAAGCAGATTTTTAAAAACCCATAATAAGGATGGAAAACCTGTGTTTATAATGTTGGCTTGTAAATGTTGGTTTGTAATGTTGGCTGTATATCTGTTTATGGTGAGTATTAGAGCACACTAGGCTACTGAACAGAGTATTTTAAAATGGGAAGTGGGTTGATTCTTCTTTTCATTCAGGTCATCAATAAATCACAGATGCTTGCTTCTGCTTTTTTCTCTGTCTCTATCAGCCAAGCCTGCACGCAAGAAAACATCTTGTGGGCTAAAAACTGTGGTGGACATTTGCAAACTTATTGGGGTCAAGACTATTGGGGAATGACACTTACAGGATGTAGGTAATGACTCCGATGGACCAGCAATCCACAGCTTTGCTATATGGCTTTTGTTCTAGTACCTCTGGAGCTGCAGAAAATGAAAAGGAAAGCCGGGTTAGCAATAAAATGAGCAATTTGAAAGCAAACATTCCTCTAATCAGCACAAAAATCCCTTTCAATGATGCAGAGTAGAATGGAAAAATCCAACACCTGAAGCAGGTGATGATGCAAGTTGGAAAGTCTGAGGAGGAAATTATAGTCCATCTGTAACACATCTTAAATTATGTGTAGAATATAGGGCAGCCTTGAATCCCCTGAAATTACATTTGGCTCAGGAGTGAGACAGTAACTTTAAGCAGTGTATCTCCAAGCTGCCTACGGAATAAGGCTGCAGTTCTATGCATGTTAAGTCGAAACAAAATTCCGCTGAAATCAATAATCCTCTTCATTCATGAACTAAACACATGGAGCTGGGTTACCTATGCTCAGCATCTAGGCACTGGGTATGTCTGAAAGAGAGTCTTCAAGACTGTTACAATTTTGTGGGTGGGATTCACTGGTATACTGGCAAATTTAAGACTGTAATTGGAGCTCCTGTGCAGTTCCATTTCTTTCTTTCTTTCTTTCTTTCCTCGTTCTTTTCTCTTTTCATTTCTTTTATTTTAAATTGACTTTTTACAGTAAGAAAAGCAACAGGATAATGTAGTGGAAAGTATGGAATGAAATTCCATTGATGCAACATTAAATAACCCCTCTACCAGCAAACCAGAATTAATGTCCAATAAGCAGCTGATGTTGTAGAACCGCCCACAAACTTTGTGCAAACAGATCAGGACGAATGTTCAATAAACAGAACGTTCAATTTCGAAGCGACTCTAGTATATAAAACTGTAGAAAAGAAGACTCAATGTGGCTGATCTTCCAAAGGGTTCCCAGTCACACAGAGAATGCCCTCAAGGCTTCAAACATGCTGTTATATGTATGGGGCTGTGGGGGCCAGACACATGGGACCACTCCATGCATTCAGATAACATACACACAGGAGCAATGGGTTGGAGATTAAGATGTTGCGTATGCATCAATACATTCTAATTTCAAGATCCAGTCACCAACCTGCAAGTTGAGATAGCAATTTTCATTTTAAATAACTGCCACACACAAAGGAGAAGGAAGTAATATAAAAGTGGTTAGGCACTCAATATCATATTTATGTTCACCACACTCAAATAGATAATTCTGCTGGCAGGAAGTGAATATACTGTTGTCATGCATGATGACTTCAGTGATTGAGAGCAAACATACTTGCTTACCGACATATCCTGGAGTCCCACACGCTGTCGACATGATGCCATTCTGCTCCATTTTAGACAAACCAAAGTCTGTGATCATGATTTTGGAGTCCTCCTCGGGAGTTAGGTAGAGCAGATTTTCAGGCTAGGGATAAAGGTTGAGAGTAGAAAGTAAAGTAAGATGTCTAAAGAAAGGGTTTCTTCCGTGGTTGCTCCCAAGTTCTGGAACTCCTTGTTAATGGAAACCTGTCTAGTCTCTGCTTATCTTCTGCAGGCAAAGACATTATTATTCAAAAAGACGTTTAGCCTTGTTAGATGACAGTATGGCAAATGACTGTAAATATGCAATTTGGGGCTTGGGACTGTTATTTTATTTAAAAAAACCACCCTACCTGCTTTTGTGTTTTAATTTGTTAGCTGCCTTGAGCATCATTTGGTGATGTTGAAGCAAAAATACTGTAGTAAGGATTATATATGAATGACACTGCTAGTCAATGTAGACAAAAAGTATCTCAAGGAATTTACCTTCAGATCTCGGTGGACTATCCCATTCTCATGAAGATAATGCACAGCTCCCAGGACTTGCTGAATTACAATGCTTGCATCCTTTTCAGTGTAAACACCTCGTTCTAAAATACGGTCAAATAATTCTCCTCCAGACACACTGTGGAGGAAGATAATTAGACAAATCATAAAACTGCTCTTACTGAACTGCATGAATATGTCTGATCACATATTCAGGCTGTTCCGTTCAAATTCTACTTTCAAGTTCAGCACACAGTGCCACTGAATAGCTTGGAAGCAAAATCAGTGGGGTAGCAAAGGAGTTTTGGACCTGACTGGCACTTCTTCAGGAAAATTCAGGGAAGCAAGATTCAACATTTAGATGTGCTGCATAAGAAAAGGAGAAGCAACATATCTAAATGGTGAACATCTGGTCACATCCACACTGTATTTTTAAAGCACATCTCCACAAAGAACAGACTGCAATGGTGCTGGGAATTGTAGCTCTGTGAGGGTAAACTACAGTTCCCATGATTCTTTGGGGGGGACATGCCTAAAATGTTTTGAGTCACTAAATATCTATTTCTACTATGCAATTGCTTCCGCTTCCTTCTCAGAGTTCCCATTTTTGTTGCATTTTTCACTGATCAGCCTATGATGAAGAAACTTGAAAATGCAGCTAGATAATGGAAGTTCTGCCTCCCATTTCCTGGGTCTTGATAGGGTTTGTAAATAAAAACCTAGTCAGTAGTAATCAAAACTGGATGTACTAACATACTGAACCTAAACCATGCATTTTCCTGCCATGTTTTCTTTGAAGAACAAGGATCAGTTTTCATTTAATCCTTTCAGTGCTTGAAATCCCCCATCCCCAACCCTTTCCTCTGTAGTTTTGTTGGAAGCTGCACAGACTGGCTGGTGCAACCCAGTCATACAGGCAAGAAAATAGTAACAACAACAACCAACTTTGCTCACAAATCTCTTTCGAGTCTTCTGTGAAGCAATCTGATTTACTAGTACTTAATTGTCACAAAGTACCTTCATTAGAAGAATCAACCTTTAATCCAGCAAGGCTTTCGGAACCTGATTGCTGACACACTAACCTATTTTCTTTAATGGTCACAGTATGAAATCAAATCAGAAATCTCTCTTTTAATCCCTCAGGGTTGCATCCAAGCAAATCACTCCATTCGCACGAAGACTTCTGCTTGCAGAACAAAAGTTGCCTCTCCCTCTACTCTCCCCCTGCCCCACAAAATCTACTCCAGAACAAATTTGGGGGAACTGCAGGGGAAGGAGTGGGAGGGAAAATTCCATTGTGCAAATGGAAGTACTTTTCTTAATTGGATGACTTCGTTGGCTACAATCTTTAGTTGCCTTTTTAAAAAAATGGGGATGAGGTAGAGTCTGAAGATTTTCTTTAGAATTCAACTGCCCACTATGGATGGGTCACTTGTATTGAAGAAGACACTCCCCACAGCCCATTGACCAAAACACTTCAAGTGGAATAAATGTGAAAAGTGGCCTGCACATGGATATTAATGTCACTGGGATCAATCTCTTTAAAGCTGAATAGTTTTTAAAAAGTGCTCTTCTCCCTTCTGTTCCAGATCCCTCCCTCAATCCCACCTACAATTTTCCTTTTCCTGCTCTAAATATCTCCTTATCAAGCTGTTATTAATGGAGGGGGAAGAAGTGGACTTATGGGTGGGTTTATGAAAATGAGGCTCACAATTGTACCATCTGCAATTCTGGGATATTGTATGGATTTCATTGCAAAGATGTGTATGATAGACCTCAGTCATGTTGTCACTTCATAGCCAGAAGCTACTGAAGCAGTGTGCAATAAGAGAAAATAGAAGACTCAAAATAGAAAAATGGTAAAACCATTTCTACAGCTGCCCAACTAATATTCCATAAATTGACTGTCAGACTTCAGAGAAAGCCTTAAACAAAATGTGGTAAGATGCAGCTCTTACAGCACAACAACTCACTGACATTTCTCTACTTACAGTTGCATGACCAGATAATAGTGGGTCGTACTCTCATAAATGTCCTCCAGAGTCACTATGTTGTCATGCTTTATTCTGCAACCAAAGATAGAAATGTTTCACAACATAGCAAGTGTCAGAAAATGTCAAACTAAAAGCAATTCCTCTCTTGTGCAACACTTATTCTTTTCAGAATGAAGCACCATTACTTCGAGGTACTTATTTCGATCTACACAGGAAAGTGGGAAGCATCCTTTTCCCCCTAAGCACTGTGAGTCTCTTCTGTTCAAGGAACAACAACAAAAAATTGTTTGAAATTCTAAGAGCAAGAGAAATTTTCTTCCCAGCTATAACCAAAACCCCCTCAGTACGTTCTTAAGGAGAAGAGTTTATCTGTTTAGAAAGCACACAGTTTCTGAAGCCTGTTTTGCTATGTACACTCAGTCTTTGGGAAGCATACCCCCATTCTTATTTATTACCTAATTTATATACTGCTTCTTAGGGCAGAATTGCCCTTTCAAGTATACAATATAATAATCACAATCACAAAAAATAATGGGTTGCATCAAATGATTGCATAACTGGCCTTCACTACCCTCTCCTGTGCCCCATAACCCTTCCACATGCCCTCAGAATCGACTTTGGAAGGTTGGAGGAACCACCAGAATAAAGGAGGAATGCTGAGGAAGGAGAGGATGGAGAAATTCCACTTGCAAACACTAGATTCCACCCAATAAAAATAATCATTCAAATAAAAACCTCCTTGCACTTATCTCATTAATGATGCAACTAAAGGTTGAATTCCCCAGAAACAGCTCTTATATTTCCCTCCCTTCCTCTCTAAGTTTTACCACACCTTCTTAATAGTGTAAATATTTATTTGAGGGATCAGAATGAAGGTTGAGATAACCCACCTTTTTGTTGCAATTATTGGATGAACAATTGGAATGAGTGGCATGAAAGAAATAACTATCTCCCATTGATTGACTATGCTATATAATAATTCAAGGAACACTGCCTCTGAACATAGAGTTTTTATTTAGCTATCATGGTCCATCACCCTCATTTGCAAAAGACCATCAGGAAGTCCATTCTGCATAATGATAAAACCAGGTCTTTAGTGTGGTGGCGCATGCTCTTTGGAACATATCTGGTGCTTTCTTGCCTTATAGCTGGATGTTGAAAATTTTTCTCTTTCAAAAAGCCTTCAAAGTGGATCCTACCCTCTACCCCAGTTGATATCTGCATGCATGCAAAATTACTTTCTTATACCCTTCCTGTAGGGCTGGGCTTTCATAAATGATATTGTTTTGTATGTGGTTTGAATTGTATTGCAAAATCACTCTGAGATGCTAAATTATTCCATTTATGAATCACAACAAGTCTATGGTGTTTCTAAGCCCTCACAAAAGCTTGTCACCCACTTTGAAAAGCCATGCCACTAAGCTAACATGTGCCATCTAAAGGCTGATTTAAATTTTAGCTGTTATATTCTGTTGGTTCCTGGATTGCAACATGGCAAGAACAAATCAGAAAACATATCTAAAGCATTTCTTTCTTTAGTGCATTAAATCAAATATGAAACTTCGCTGTTTCAGCTATGACTTCTTCTGTCCCTCACGGGACATGTTTTTTGTTGATGCCCTTTGGTGCTTCATATATACATATCTAGTAGCCTTTTTGCGAGGCTCTGGAAACAGCACCTGGCTTTGTTTTGGTGTCCCAACTATACTTACTTCTTCAGCACAGCTATTTCATTATCTAGGCTGCTGTCCCGGATAACAGGTGACTTTTTAATGCATTTCAAGGCATAAAGCTTGCCAGTCGTTCGGTGCTTCACCAGGAAAACTTCTGAAAAAGCACCTCTGTGAGGAAAGCAAAGATTGAAAGGTAGGCAAATCGATTTCAGAGACATGGTTTAACTTCTATCACAGAACACATGCAGAAAACACTTTCACATTAATAGCCAGCAAGGAAAATGGTAATAAATCAACACTCCTTTCATATGCAGATGGCATTAGTAATTAGACCTGGGGGGTTGGCTGCAAACTCAAGTATATTAATTGCATAAATACACAGTGGGATTTGAAGTTCTCCACCGAGTGATTGCATAGGAAATGTAGAGAAAACAGCAGTGTAGAGTGATGGTATTTATGAGGGCTGAAATATAACAGCTGCAAAGATTAAACAAAAAACTTCTTGATAATGTATCATTGCAATGTATAAACCTAGAATGAAGACTCGGATTGATATGTTTGAAGATGGCATCAACATGGCAGCTTTCAATGAGGGGGGAAGGAGGGGTTGGAGGCATATCTAGAATCACAGAATTGTAGAATTGGAAGGGACGGTGAGAGTCATCTAGTCCAACTCCCTGCAATGAAGGAATCTTTTGCCCAGCGTGGGGCTCAAACCCACCACCCTGAGATTAAGAGTCTTATGCTCTACTGACTGAACTACCAAGGCAAATCTAATACACATCCAACCGCTGGTGTCTTGGCCCTTTGATTTCCCTTGCTATTTTCTACTCCATTGATTCAGAAAGTGACTATAGGACTAGAATGGGATGGGCTTCAGGTTGATTCCAGCACATCACACTTTTGGTCAGGCATTTCAGTACAGCACACATCCATTGTTGTAGGTAAAGGCTTGGGAAATGGTAGGAACTGTTTTTCTCTGGACATCCTTGCATTAGTGGTCAGGCTGTGCTGAGGGAATAATGATAGAATCTGCATGCTCATTGGCAGAAGGGTTCCTCAAATTCAAGGGTTCCCCAAATTCAAGGGCAGCTTTACTACACAGAGGCTGCGATGGCATAATTCAAGAGATGCCCTCTCTCTCTCGCCTCCTGCCCCCTGCAACACTAGAAGCATCACACCCATCTAGTCTCTCTTGCACGTCTTCTGACATGGCCAGCTCTGCAAAGAAGCTCAGAATAAAATACCCTATGATCTTTGGATGAAGGGCAACATCTACACTTAATAAATGAATAAACGCAGGGAAATCAACAGTAATAAATATGTCAGGAGAGGCCACAGATTTGCATAAAATTAGCTCATGTCAGATGCAAGAGTTGGCGCCCCGGGACAGAGCCCAGGTTGAAAACTCCTTGTCATGGCTGGAGTAGCTGTAGGATGATGCAGTTTGCATTTCTGCTTGTGTTATTTTATATTGTGTATGCCAGGCTGCTCACCTATATGGATCATGCATCAGCAGGTTCATCAAAATCCTGCAGTCAAACAATGGGTGGGAAATGACCAGTTATTTCAGCCAAAGCAGAAACTTTCTTTTTTGGCCTCTGACCTTAGTTGTCCAGTTCTTGATCAGCCTACTAGCGAGGCTTAATTAAGACCTGATAAATGAACACCCACTGCAGCTCTCAGGTCTATGGCAGGAAGTGTATTTTTAACTTTTTTAAAGCTTGCAATCTTATTAAAGGCTTTTTTGCAGGCAGCTAAACACATGGGCAGCCGAGATAGTGCTGTCTATTTTACAGGTCAGTCGTGATGAATTATCACCACCTGAGCAGCCCTTGCAGCTAGTAATGGCTACTCTACTGACATCTCCACAGGAGCTTCACACTTCTGAAGCAAGATTCTTCCAGAGCTGTCCTTCAGCCATGAGGAAATGCATTCCACAATCCGCATGGTGCATTTATGGGGAAGGGATCCCTAATGTTCTCTGGGAGACAAAGTCAGCGTCTTCTCCAAAGCATTTTTAATGTTGCATCGCTGGCTAACTTTTTGCAATGTTTGTGGTTTCTCTTCCCCCATTCACAGACCTTAGTGTCATTTTCAAAGAGAAACATAATTCAAAGCCATCTGGATTAAAAATGTCATATTCTTTATCCTTCAGCTTCATTTTCCATTCAGTACGCCCACCTGCCTGTTTACCTCATCTTGATGCTGCATCGATGCAAAAGTAAATTGAAGTTTAAATAAGCTAGAGACTTAAAAAAAAAAACCCTGAACATTTTTTGGTATGTTTGCAGTACCTTCTTTGTAGTCCCTCTGTCTCTTCCTGCAAGCAAATACACACACTTTCTCATACATACACACTTAACATTGCTTTTTCGACCAAACAGATCCTATATATAGGCCCTTTTATGAGACATCTTGAACTCCTCAGGTTCAAACCACTAAACTTTTTTATTCTGCTCTTTGGCCAAAAGGGCCCTGGAGGAGATACATAAGAGCAATAAGAATAATATCATTAACCAGGTTATGTAAAAAGGTCGTTATAGGGACAGTCTCCTTCTTAGTGTTCTTCCACCAACAGTGGAATCTGTGAGTCTTAGCCAGTGAAGGAGCAGCAGTTAAAGACGATGTATGCCTTGTTGTCTTCTTCATCTTGTAAGCATCCCATGACACAACAGTAACTCAACCACTGGTGGAGAGAGGCTAATTTCTTTGATTTCTAGGCTTACATGACATCACAGCAGTTCAGCCAATGGCTTGGGAGGTCTTAGAATGTGCAGCCTATTCTTACTTCCTTTTTAGTGATCACACTGGTTAGTGATGGTGGTGTGCAGGGACACCACAAAGCACAGCAGATTCTTATCCACTCTCTCTTGCTCCTCAACAAGAGCTCTCTTTAAGCCATCTCCATGGATATGATCTTCAGAGAAACCCTGTAGTTTCTTTCAGCAGTGCTTAATCTGCTGGGCTTGTGGGTTGTAGTCAGATGGGCTGATAGAGACAGAGGGTCTATCTGGGAAATATCTGCATGGGGCAACTTGCATTTAGTATTCCTTGCAGGTATTTCTGTTGCCAATTCGGCTGTCCCAGAAATACCAGTGGATGGCTGAAACTGTGACTAGCACTGGCATATGGATGTTGTGCATCACAACAACAACAACAAAAAGGTATAGGGAAAGAAGATAGGATGTATACTCATTATTGATTCGCTTCTTTGGCTAAACTGTTCTTCATGGAAATCAGGATGGAACACATGCCAGTTCCTAGATGATGCTTGCCCTCAACAACCCATAATTTGCACAGCACAGCTGAACCTTCCTCAAGCGTAAACAGTACTTTGGGGATGGGGGTGGCATAATGTCTGCTACCAATACTACTGTTAAGAATTGTGCAGAATAAGCCATATTCATTCCTGTTTCCTTTGGGTATTTGAAGGCAAGGGCAGACAAAATGATATCCCCACAATTAGCAATTGCACCAAGTCATAAGCATGCTACCCCATGCAATCTAAATCAAGACTATAGAGGCCTTTAACCTTTAACCTTTTACCACCTTCTAGGGGTTGCACCCAATACTCAGTAGAACCATTGAAATTAAAGAACACAATGAACTTGGGACCCATTGGTCATAGTGGGTTTACTCTGAGTAAAACTTCGTTGGATACAACCCTGTGATCCCAATTGGCCACCTTGTGCCTCATATTTGCATTGGAACGAAAGTTCATAGTCACACCAAGGGAAGTTTTCTCCCAATGCAAATAGTAGGTATGGGGGCTCTGATCTAGATCAGGACTGCATCTGTGGCAAAGGCCCCCTAAGAGCCCCATAGGCCAGATGACTGATCCACCACACCCACTACCAACTTTTTTTAATGCTATGTATTTAATGGCTAATTCTGAGAACGTTGTCTAATCCATGTTGATCCTCAGCATGGCCTGTGCTCAGCTCACCATGCCTGGTTTCTTTTTCTTTTTTTATGAGGTCTGGAAAATTAATGTGCTGCTTTTTTAAAGAGAACAGAAGCCTACTAACTTAGGATCACAAATGAAGAACCAGCAAGTTCCACGGTTTCACAGCGCACCTACACACATGTGGCGTGTGAACAGCTCGGAATCGTGGCGTTTTGATGAGATTCTGGGTGCTCTTGTCTCCATCTTGCACTTTATTTTATTCTCTTACCTGCCCTTTTCAGTAACGCTTCCCCACCGAAACGCCCACTGCATCGGGGAAGGAGTCAGAATTTCTAGCAGCATCTTTCCTCGTAACTGAAGACAGTAGGAAATCAGCAGCCCACAGCTCAGATGCTCCGGCATCTGTTCTATCTTTCATTTCTAAACAGTTTAAGATAATTACAGCCCCACATTTAGACTACTTGAATCAACAAGCTGGCGCAGAGGAAACAAAAGCTTTCTCTCGCCTCCTTCTGTATTGCACTGCAGGGTACTGGCTCTGGATAACTGATCTCATCCCTGGGGTGACTAACCATCGATGCATCACCAGCTTAGAACATGTGTTCATGAAAGCATAAGTGAAAAAGGCAGGCTATACACCCAATATATTTTAAAAGCATTTAAAAGAACAGACCTCTGTATATTCTTGTAAAACCAAAGCTCCAGTTCCATCACTATTCAAAGTCAGGTAAATTTGTCAGTTTCAAATCCTTGAAATAGGGTTTTGCTTTTCTCTCTCTAGCAAATGAAGCTTTCATTTAGCCGTATCAATTATATTTCAGTTTTGCTCACAATTCTTGTATCATTTTCCATTATAGGCCTACACTGCCACTGGCTGTTTATAGCTTTGTTATAAAGTGGAAGGGAGGCTTGGTACTTTGCACAGGGGCTGTTTATTTTGGCATTTCCTTCGCCTCTTGCACTTCAATTGCCTGTTGCAGCAATGTACAAGCCGCAATTGACTTCCGTAACAGGAGAGTTACAAGCCGATTTCTGATTAGCCAGAAATAACAATCAGCTTTTAGATATAAAACAACCTATCTGGCCCTCCAGGTGTTGCTGAACTACAGCCCTCAGCAGGCATGGCAAATGACTTGGGATGATGGGAGTTGTAGTTTCAGCAGCATGTGGAGGGCCCCATACCTGACCTGCAGTAACATAACTCATTGCCAACACGTGAAACTTGACTTCTTTGCATGGTTACGGGTTGGTATTAGAAGCGAGCAGGACTTTTATGCCTTTAACAGCTAGGGGACAGAAATATATTGAACGGAATAAGCCTTTTGGAACTACAAATATGGGGCAAGCTTCACCTGTTGCATACCCATCAAGTGCCCCAGAAAAAAGGGACATCATTTTTTTTTTCTTGCGAAAGGACAGTGGCCAAAGTGGCCACCACAGTCTTTTGCAATTTCAAGCTGAACTTTTTTGGGGCATGGAGCTGCTCCCAAAAGTGCCTTTTGGGGACTGTGATCTTGCACAGGTCACGTGACTAACACAGGAGTGTGGACCTGGAAGATGGTGTCCCAGATTTGGGCCACATTGTGTTGGAAGGTATGCTGTTCATATTTTCTCTGTTGGATATCTTGATGTGGAGGTAATGCTCCGCTTTGCGAAGGCAAACCTCGCACCTGACATGCAACAGTATGTCAAGGAGCGTTGCACCTGCTTTCCCTGACCTTTTGCCTTCTTGGATAGAAAACAGGGTTTTTCGCCTGTTTGTCCTCTCACAGATTTATTTACTAGACATAACACTTGGCTGGAGCATGACCAGGGACACAGACGTAATCAAGTATCGGGGAACATTTTAGGGAAACACCTGCTGACACGTGTATTTGCTAATGCTGGAAATGTGCTTAGATGGAAATACGTTAAGTTCAGGGTTGTTTCACTACTGTTTCCAATTGTTGACTTCTGCTAATAAAAGGAGCCTCTATAGAGCTAGCCAGCAGCTTGCTTGGAGCATGATTGCCAGCGTGCTTCTTCACAGCTCACCTGCATCCAATCTCCTGTCGTCTCCATTATTCCTACATCATACTACTTCACTTGTCATAGAATCATAGAATCATAGAGTTGGAAGAGACCACAAGGGCCATCGAGTCCAACCCCCTGCCAAGCAGGAAACACCATCAAAGCACTCCTGACATATGGTTGTCAAGCCTCTGCTTAAAGACCTCCAAAGTAGGAGACTCCACCACACTCCTTGGCAGCAAATTCCACTGTCAAACAGCTCTTACTGTCAGGAAGTTCTTCCTAATGTTTAGGTGGAATCTTCTTTCTTGTAGTTTGGATCCATTGCTCCGTGTCCGCTTCTCTGGAGCAGCAGAAAACAACCTTTCTCCCTCCTCTATATGACATCCTTTTATATATTTGAACATGGCTATCATATCGCCCCTTAACCTCCTCTTCTCCAGGCTAAACATGCCCAGCTCCCTTAGCCGTTCCTCATAAGGCATCGTTTCCAGGCCTTTGACCATTTTGGTTGCCCTCCTCTGGACACGTTCCAGTTTGTCAGTGTCCTTCTTGAACTGTGGTGCCCAGAACTGGACACAGTACTCCAGGTGAGGTCTGACCAGAGCAGAATACAGTGGCACTATTACTTCCCTTGATCTTGTGACCCTGATGTATTTGAGGTTGCTCCCCCCAACCAGCAAGAGAATCTACAACATCGCATGTGACATAAAGCATATGCAACTTTTATGCAAACTTGCATCTTCTTTCGTAAGTGCCACAGAGGGCCCAGTCTACATACAGGATACCCAACCCTGCCTAGACCTTGTTTCTACATAAGTATTTCAAAACAACAAATACTTTTCAAGCAGTTGATAGCTTTTAAGATTAAAGTGCCTCTTGTTCATTTTAGGATACATCCAAATGCAAATTTTGCTCACGGGGAAAATCAGCAGTTCAGTAATTTGTCCTGGTCGAGATGCAAGTAAAAGTTGAAATACAAAGGTTTTTATAAGGGCTGGGGCTTTCTAAAGGCAATTTGGGACATTGTTGAGACACCTAAAAAAAAAAGGAAGCCTGTTGGGAAAATGCAAATTGACACAGTGGCAGTGAGTAAAGTGTTTTTAAAAATCCATTATGAACAAAATGAATCTTGGTAGGCAGGGATAATTGCGAAGACAAGCAGACCCCTCACGGGCTTGAGGGAGGAGAAAAATGACACTTGTGGCACAATATTGGAGTCACTTAAATGCCATGGCAGAATTAAAGAGGATGCAATGTGTGAAGGAGAAATCTTTTGACCACTCAGCCATGTAATCATAATCAAGAGGCTGTGGCAGCTGAAATTGGGGCACAGGTCCTTATGAAACTCACTGATTGTGTTTGTCAAACAGAATGGAAAAGTGGGGGGGGGAGAGAAAGGGGGAAAGCAAGTAAAATGACTCCGTAAACACTCAGCTGGAATGAAGCAGGCAGTAAGAAATGACGACTGCAAGCTGTACAAAAGATTTCTACTGCATCTTATAACTTAACTAGACATCACACGGGGAGGGGGGAACCTGTGGCCCTCCGGACTCCTCCTCCTCTCATCTGTGACCATTGGCCATGCTGGCTGAGGCTGCTGGGAGCTAGGGCTGTGCTGTATTTATACTGGTATAGTTGCTGTCTGATCCACATGGTTTTCAGAAGGAATTTGTAGCTGACTGTCTGCCTCTTGGGTCATGTTTGTTGTTATCAGAGAGTGAGAGTGGGGCTTCCTTTCCACGCTAATGGTGGGTTGTGTTCAAATTGAGGGAAGGCCAATGGCCATAATGACACCCATTATACACTCTTATGTTTCTCCATGGAACTCTCCTTAGGGCACCCCCTTTCCTCAGCCATACTCTCTCCTCCCATACTCTCTCCCCACACCAGCCTTCCTTCTTTTGTAATATACAGTTACTGACTCGCACTTGTGTGCATGAAAGGGTTAATCTGAACCCTGATCTTAAATTAGAGTGGGTGTGGCTTAGCAGATTATCAGCAGCCTCTGCCCCCCCTTTCTTTTCCCCTTTCATGGTTCCTGAAACAAGCAAGAAGCCATGCAGCCATGGCTCCCTGCAGGTGAACTGATCTCTCCAAAAGGAGATTTAACAGCCTGCGCTCTAAGATTGCATGATGCTTTTTGGAAGTAAACTATGCACTTTTCTTTTAAGTCATTTGGAACCCTTTTCACCTTCATTTTACTGCTGACCAATGGGGACTTGTTTGCTGCAACTTCTGGAAACTTGTTGAGCAAAACATTCACTTATTTGCAAAGCTCGGTGTCTGATTTATCCTAGCCTAAGTTTTTTGTGGGATGCAGGTGGCGCTGTGCTGTAAACCACTGAGCCTTGGGCTTGCCAATCGGAAGGTTGGTGGTTCGAATCCCCGCGACGTGGTGAGCTCCTGTTGTTCAGTCCCAGCTCCTGCCAACCTAGCAGTTCAAAAGCACGTCAAAGTGCAAGTAGATAAATAGGTACCGCTCCGGCGGGAAGGTAAACGGCGTTTCCGTGCGCTGCTCTGGTTTCGCCAGAAGTGGCTTAACCATGCTGGCCACATGACCCGGAAAAACTATATGCGGACAAATATTGGCTCCCTCAGCCAGTAAAGTGAGATGAGCACCGCAACCCCAGAGTTGTTCACAACTGGACTTAACTGTTAGGGGTTCTTTACCTTTTTAAAGTTATTTGTGGGGAACATTTGCTTGAAGGTGGATGAGAGCAGATGGAAATCTAACCAAGTTTTAATGTACTTGGAGCAATTGCAATTGTACTAACTCTGCTACAAGAAAGATCTCTTCCAAACCCCTCTGTCTCCAACAGTTTGGCATTCTCCTTGAGTGTTTTTTCCTCTTTGAAAAGTGTCTATGAGCTCTGACAATGACTCTTGCTTGTGTGGAATGAGGCTAGAGTGGGGCATGTTAATTGCAGAAACTTGCCTACTATAGGTAAAGGGTAAAGGGACCCCTGACCATTAGGTCCAGTCGTGGCCGACTCTGGGGTTGTGGCACTCATCTCGCTTTATTGGCCGAGGGAGCCGGCATACAGCTTCCGGGTCACATGGCCAGCATGACTAAGCTGCTTCTGGTGAACCAGAGCAGCGCACGGAAACGCCGTTTACCTTCC
The DNA here is from genome assembly GCF_965113315.1 of Podarcis vaucheri. Taxonomy (NCBI): domain Eukaryota; kingdom Metazoa; phylum Chordata; class Lepidosauria; order Squamata; family Lacertidae; genus Podarcis; species Podarcis vaucheri. The sequence goes on along the minus strand of NC_138764.1, from coordinate 69,232,630 downwards.
CGCCGGAGCGGTACCTAATTATCTACTTGCACTTTGATGTGCTTTCGAACTGCTAGGTGGGCAGGAGCAGGGACCGAGCAACGGGAGCTCATCCCGTCGCGGGGATTCGAACTGCTGACCTTCTGATCGGCAAGTCCTAGGCTCTGTGGTGTAACCCACAGCACCACAATGTACTATTTTATTAGTTACAATCATTGCTCTACTAAGTTTTGCCTCTGGTTCTGGATGTGGTCCTCAGAAGATTACCCATAAGAGAATGGGGGCTGAAAAGCATTTCCCACCCCTGCTGTACTGTGTGAAGTTATCTTTTCTGAAAATTCTTTCACAGTGGGGTGAGCATTCTTATTAATTATATTGTGCCAACTGATTTGTTTTTAACCGGTTTCATTGTTACTGTTGTTGTTTACCTCAGGTACCTTCAACCTTCTCCGACCCAGTACTCACTTTTAACCCAAACATGCATTTAGAGACCCATTTCTTAATATTTTACCCTGTATTTGCATAGCGGTAGTGCTCCTGTTGCAACCCATCTTGGATCAGGCCATGACCTAACAGTGGTCTACCTCCAGTTGGGTGCTTACTTGCACCTTGAGAGGACTGTGCATAAGTGCTTTTAAAGATAAATAAAAAGAATAATGAACACTTACGATCCAAGTGCTTCCATGAAAATGAATGTTTTTCTGATGTTGCTGGTTTGTTTTTTCCAGGAACTGCCCTCCTCCTCTTGTTGGCAGCCCATTTTCTCCAGAGTTGAAGCTGAGAGTTCTGACAGGAAATCAAAATGGTGTCAGAGAAGTAAAAACTGCTACAGGGATTAAAACAAAACAAAACCTAGTTGCTGCTTTTGCAGCTGGAACACAGTTACTAATTCTAACCCTCCGATACATTCTCATCTTTGTGTGGCAGGTCTATTTCATTTTCCAATAGGCTCTGGTATAGCCTGTGGCCCATTTCTGTAATTCAGTCCCCTTCTCTGCTCTGTAGCCTTTCTTCAAACCACATGCCTGAGGAAGACTAAACTATTAGAAATTATGTGAACCCACGAAGGACTCTGTACTATCATGTGATGAAGTCTAGCCTAATTTGGGCAATGTTGATTGGGCTGCTTCTCACATCAGTGGTACTCCAAGGCAGGGATGGGCAAAAAGTAGATCCGAATCTACTGGTAGATCCCCTGGCGAGTCTGGGCAGATTGGCAAAGGTTTCTGACTTCTGTTTAACAATAGCAATAACCCTTTCTTTCTCTCTGTTGAAATTAAGAAAATGTGGGTGGGGGTGGAAGCCAAATAGGAGGGAATCTTTGTGCGAAACTGCTGAGTGTTCAGTTCTGGTAATGAATACAAGTTCCTGGGCCTAACACCTAGGCTGTGTACACATTACCACTTACTCCAGATCTAGCTCATCCTACCCCTGGTGTCTGAAGCCAACTGAATTTAAGTGACATTAGCTACAACCTATAAGTATCCCATAGCTGCTGGAGAAAAACTCCTATTTGATTCATTTCCCTTCAAACCAGCTTCTATCCAATTTATAAAAAAAGAAAGAAAAACGGAAGCCATGCTTAAGCTGAGATGTATACATTTCAGGCAGCTGTAGTACATGTGCAGATGTTATTGTTTAGTCGTGTCCAACTCTTCGTGACCCCATGGACCAGAGCACGCCAGGCACATGTGCAGATAGCTTCAGTGAATTAGAGTTTAGTATGGGGAAACAAAACAGGTAATACACATCAGATGAAGACATTTCTGGCTCCTCTCTGGTGCAAACAGCAACATATAATAGTAATGAAATGCATTGGGGATGGGGTAGGGCAGGAAGCAACCTCTCTTAAGTTTCAATTCACAGAGCCTGTTTAAATAGCCTCTTTGTGTCCCACCTGCATCACTATGGCTCAAACCTAGCTGATGGATCTTGGGGATCTAGTAAACAAAAGACATCCAGTAGATTCCACAAGCCTCAAGCATGCCCACCTCTGTTTTAAGGTATCGTGCTTCACAGCCATTGAACTTAATGTGTAGGAATACTAAGTCATTCTTCTTGAGCAGGAGACTCCCCCTTTTTTAATGGCTGGTCTCCCATATCCACTATAACATTAGACTGGTTATGGTAAAATTGACCTTCACAAATTTTGTAAACCAGCAGTCTTCAGCATTTCTCAACCCAGGATTCCTGCAAGATGGGACTTGCTTTTGTTAATTTTAACCAGACACAAAGGGAAGAAAAATACATTTTGCTAATGCATGAGGTGAATTATCATGGCAACACCTAGTTATGGTGAATAACTACTTGTAGCTATCACACACCAATATTTTAAACCAGGAATTGGTAGGTAGCTGTGGCATTAAGACCCACCGGCCACAGCAAGGTACAAAATGTAAATTTAGGAAGAGACAGTTTTCCTCTACCACATACATTATTTGCTGGGGTGTTTTGCAAGTCTATGGACTCAGCTACATTAGCAAAAGGAAAAAGAAAAAGAAAAAAGCCTATTTTTTAGAGAAAGCATTTTGCTGTTGCTACTGATTGTTAAAACATTTGAAAGTTAAAGCTTGCCAATCTACCATTGTGCCCATCACAATCAAGATAAACAAAATGATTGTCTCTGAAGTTTAGTAGTGCAGTAGGTCCATCCGTTACTGAATTCAACAATGGTGTTTTGCTCTTGCGGTACCCTCTTCTGCTGTTGTCTTCAGACTGAAAGAAGGCATCACACACTCAGGCTGTGCTCTGGTAAGTTTTGACTAAAATAAACCCAAGCAGGGGTTTCAGCACAACTTTGAAAGCTAAAGTTTTAAAGAGAGAGCTGATTCTTAGCCGAGTTGAGAGCCTACAATTCTTACTGAAGACGCACATCCTTTAAGAAATGAGCCACTAAAAACGTACATGTGAAACACAAGCATAATTTCTATTAATGGCTGAGTCCTATTATTCACTGTGATAGACAAGGTTGGATTCTCATTGCAAAAGATATTAAACCTGTTCATTGTTTATACGCAGAGAGCAGGACATGTTACAATTACCATACTGAATCAATTTTGGAAATAATCACATGGAAACTGTTCCCTTTCAATCCCATCACAATGCACCGTAATGATTATGCTTGCTATTTCTATTAGGGTGGCTGCCTGCACATCTTCATTTTAAATGGAAAGCTTTGGGATATTAGATGCTAACACAGTAGTTTAGATGCTAATGATGGTAGTTTATAGTTGCTCTTAGAGATGTAGGAACTCATTCTGACTACGCTCATTTAGTTTAATAGCCTACCAATGGAATTCAGAGCAAGCACACAGAAAACCAGACAAGTTCTACAGCCACGAGAATGAATGCCCCTGTCAATTATTCCAAGATACGAATTAGTGGAAACAAACCTTAACTTGACAGAGTTAACACTTTCCATTCAAAGCAGGAATTAAAGAAAGATACTGGCCATGAATGCTCCCAAATGCTTAGTTTATTAAGTTAGCGAAAAATTACTATATGGCCCAATTGATCAAAAAGGTCCAGAATGTATCAAATCCTTAGAATATGAATGGGAAACACATATCTAGATGTTGTTGGACATCAACTCCCATCAACTCCCTGAACATTGGCTGCACCAGCTGGGCCTATGAGAGTTGGTATCCAACGACGTCTTGAAGGCCACAGGCTCCCCCATCCCTGAAGTAGAACTCACAAGACAATATTACTTTGGCATGAAGCTGGGGCAGGACATAAAACCCTAGAAAGACATTTACTCTTCATGAGAACCCTTGCCAGGATTTGGATAACAGTATTTTCCTTAACCAATTCCTTGGATAATGAGTGCGGGTGCATCTATTTTTTTTAATGGCAAACAATACTATTTTGAAAGATCAGTAGGGTAGCCAGGTGAAAATAAGGCAGCGCTCCTGCACGTTTAATAGTTGTGCCTTCTTTTGCCCTTACCCACCTGAGTGAGTAGCAAGGAAGGTGGCTGTGCCTCCACTAGAAACCTCCTTAGACAGCACCTATTTTAAGAACTATGTCCTTGGGTGGTCATTGCCAAGCTGGTGGCCTCCAGATGTCTTGGGACTGCAATCCCCATCAGCCCCAACCAGAACATACTGGCTGGGGCTGATGGGATTTGTAGTCTAAGACATCTGGAGGTGACTGCGTTGGCCAAGGCTGCTTTAGAGTATCCTGCACTGATATCTAGAAACTGACATCACTGCACCAATATCTGAAAAAACCCAAAACATAATTGTTTGCTGATCAATAAAAACTGGGGGGTTTCTGTATCATCTGGGTTTACAATATACCTACTTATGTGGGAATTCTGCACATTGAGATGCAAACAGATGCTCCTTCTTACAGCCTAGTTCTATAAAGCATTGATTAATTAGAATTCCCCTCTTTCTCAAAAAGAGCTCAGAGCAGCATATGTGGCCCCATTATTTTTTCTTTTAATCTTTACAACGACCCTGTGAGGCTACAAGAGAATGACAAGCCCATGGTCATCCATGGAATTTCATAGCTCAGTAGATAACTGAATCCAGGCCTTCTCACCAATCTATCCACCACATTGAGTCAAGTACCCAGTAGCACTTTATATGATGAACAGAAAATGTAAATGTACCAAGAAAATATTATACCTTTGCTTAAGAAGTTAGTCCTTCAAAACAGATTTCTGGGAGCACTATTAAGCGCAGGCACTTGAGAATTCTCTTTCTCTCTTTTTCATGAACCAAAGACTAGGAATTGATGCTAAGAACAATATTGCCTCAAGGACTAAAGCACACTCCATTTCTCACTTTTCAGAATCAAGGAGGGAGAGCCTCCAGGCCCATGGCTGAATTTGCCGGTGTCCTAATTGAATCTTTTGTTAAAAGGAACGTTCTGAACAGGGAGAAATAGCTATAGCTAAAGAAGCCAAAAGTTCACTTCTTGTGACAGGTAGTTAAGATTTTCAATTCCTACTGAAACTGTATTTGCCACCTTTAATTAATGGGGTGACATGATTTTCCAGTGCCCCAGCATTGGGTTTCAAAGGTTAATTCAGGTGTACTGAAAGAGAAATTGACTCAGCTGCTAAAGAATGACAGCTTCAGTCTACAAACTCCTTAAAGGCCAAAATGTGAGTTGGCCTTTATCCACTTGCAAGTGTGCATGTTCCCCTGTGAGCTGTTAACTTGCAAGTCTCGGTAAAAGATGGCTTTCTGTGGCTGTTATCTGCATGCTGATGGACAGATTCAAAAGGGAAATCTTTATTGTCAATACTTGCAGCCGTCTAGTTTTATTTGGCATTGTCCTTGACCTACCTAACAATCTGCACAAGAAACACCACAAATTGTAATACTGCATGGCTGAGTCACACAGTCACTGGAAAGTTTGCCGTCACTGAAATTTGAGGCAATTCAGATATTTGAAACCTGGATTTTAAAGACACAATCCTACTCAGAGAAAATCCTCCTCACCCTGAAAACAGGGCCACATCACAGAACTGTATTGCAAAAGTCAGTGTTCACCTAATCAAAAGAACTTTGACAGGATCAAATGAATGTGGAGGGTAAATGTCATCCGATGGTTCATTCCTCAAATAGTTTAATCAGTACTGAGCCAAAGAGCCACTCTGAATGCAATACTGTATTTTGTTCTTATTTGTTGGCTCTTGGGCAAGATTGAATTGGTTCAGCACTTCTTTAGAATAATATAACTTGTTGGTTCAATGCACAAATATAAAACTTGAATCTGGCACTGTCAACATTGTACATTAACAAATTAAAATGCAGTGCCTGCACAATGAACAGTGTTATTTTCCAGAAAGTTCTGGCAATTCTTTCTGGGCTGGCCAAAATAGACCTGATTGACAGGTGCATAAGAATGAGATAGCAGAATGAACCACCTGAAGTGATGAACTGGGTTGTACCACCTGAGACTCCAGGTGAAGGGGTATCATGTCTGAAGCCTCTCTCATATCAAACCCAAGCCACAAAAATAACACTTCTTGCTAGTAACAAAAAAACAAACCCCTTAGCACACAAGGTTAAAAAACTTTAGTCCCGTCTGTTCCTTGCATACAAGTTTCTTAATTGTATTGAACTTATAACTTTACTGAAGCAAAGTGTATGTTCTTCTACTGAGGTACAGAACCACCTCATATTCACTTAACTCCCATTAAACTCAAACTATACCTCCAAGTCAACGTGCATAGAATTGCAATGTAAGACTGCAAACTCTTCTCAAACAGATATGCATGTCTTTTTTATTATTGCTATCCTCATGAAACATCAGGAAAGACTGGCTAATATTTATCAGGAGACATGTAATCCACAATGAAGACTGGGTGAAACTAATTTTTAAAACTGACTTTCTGAAAATTGTTTAAACAACTCTGAGGAAAACAACAGCAGAAAACTTTCAGCGATCATGTCAGTGCTCAAAGCAGTATATTCAAAACAAACAAAGTCACGACAAGTTTTTTAATCATTAGAATGTTGCTTTCAAGAGATTGAACTATTAGATTTCTTATCAGTACCCAACCTTTTTTAGGTGGGCAGCTGATGAGTCATAAAATGACAAAGTCTAAATTTCCCCTCTCTCTACTTTAGACAAGACTTCTGAAGCACAAGAATAGAAGCATGAAAATAGAATCTGCCGCACCTGAAGTTTCATTCTTGTATATAACACCTTTTCCAGATAATGTGATGATTTTGTCCTTGCTCCAGAAATGGGACAGGGAACCATGAAGTTTGCTCCTCTCAGGCCATTCAGTTGAGGAGCCTGACTGTTCAGCAGACAGCATAAATCAAACATACAGCTGAGCTGTTCCAGTCAGCATGCTTCACCTTGTGATCAGTGAATTCACATGGACACCATGTGAAAGCTAAGCTTCCAAAAGATAGCTTGAATAAGCCACTGAAATGAACTGCAGTGACATGAGGAATCAAGAAGCCCCTGTCATCAGCAAGCAAACAGGGAAGCTGTGAACCAAGCTGATGGTGCCTTGAACAGTTAGGAAGGTCCACACGATGCCTCATTCTCCTTATGGATATTACAAATGCGTAATGAACATGTGATGGAATGCGATAGGGTTGCCATATGTCTGGAATTTCCTGGACATAGCCAGTATTCGGCCATTGCAAACAGTACCCGGGCGGAAAAATCACTGAAATGTCTGGGGAAATCTGGATGTATGCTTTTGGCACCCCCCAATAGTTCAGCCTCAGCGCCTAGGGCTTGCCGATCGAAAGGTCGGCGGTTCGAATCCCCGCGGCGGGGTGCGCTCCCGCTGCTCGGTCCCAGCGCCTGCCCACCTAGCAGTTCGAAAGCACCCCCGGGGGCAAGTAGATAAATAGGTACCGCTTACCAGCGGGAAGGTAAACGGCGTTCCGTGTGCGGCTCTGGCTCGCCAGAGCAGCGTTGTCACGCTGGCCACGTGACCCGGAAGTGTCTGCGGACAGCGCTGGCCCCCGGCCAATAGATGTGAGATGGGCGCACAAACCCCAGAGTCTGTCAAGACTGGCCCGTTCGGGCAGGGGTACCTTTACCTTTAATAGTTCAGAAACATTTTTTCCTTCTCTGAGATTTTGCAAAAGAAGCTGAATAACTTTGGGCAAAAATAACTTTTGTGTCCGGATTTTATTTTTTGAAATAGGGCAACCCTAGAATGTGATAGCAGATCACATTGGAGAATCTCATTTTCCATTCCATCAACAATTTCTGTTGTCAACCATTTTGCAAGTATGTGCTACATTCATTAATGGTGCTTGGGCACCATCAAGTCTCTCTGGCAGTTGGAGGCCACCCCCCACTTTTTAAAGGAGCTTAATGTACAGTAGTATGATAGAGCCTTTGGGTGGAATTCAACATGGCACTATTATGAGTATTCGGTTAGTGTAAGCATTTCTGCTTGCCAGATGGAACAATATCCCTTCTGCATGCTGTCCTGGGGCTTCTTTGGAGCCTCCAGAGCAGATTTGGAGGGTGCATATAAAGAGAAAAGATGTGGGAGTCCTGTTGCACTAGCAGGAGTTTTTGCCCGGGCTTTAGCTTCCACACTGGGTGTGCATGCACAAAGCCAAAGATTGAAGGACATGATGTGGAATGATACCTCTGTCACACTATATTCAACTCTGGGGATGGGGACTTCATGCAGATGTTCAAACGGTCCACTGAACATACAGTGAGGTGGGAGAACAGTCTTCACACTTTCAATTCAATCTACAGATTGCATGTATAGAGTTGAACCTGCATAGAGCTTCACCTGCACAATAGGAACTCTGGTAAAGCGGTGTTCTCTAATTGAATAGAGAATGTCCTACACACAAACTGTACACACATATGCTCTAAGCAAACGTTCAACTGAAGAAATGTAGAGTGGGGGCCCATCCTCACAATCCCTCTTATGTGTTCACTTTACACAGTTTGAACATCTTCATCAGTTGTAGGGGGGATCCCAAAGCTAAAATATAAAGTCGTTAACTGAACAGATGCCCCCTTTGCACCTAAATTCTACCACTTCCCCTTCTTTTCCTGATGTTTGCCCTCCTTAGGCTACCCATCTGTTGGGTAACATAAAAACAGAAGAACCAGATTTTAAAGTGTTGATTTCTCTTTGCTCAACCTCCTGAGGTTAGTGTGTGTAGGCTTTTCAAATAACCTAATGAAACATTTCCAGTATGCAGAAATTTAAGAGAAAATACATGCATACCAATGTCTTAAAAGTCTAGTGGTGCAATCTCTGTAACTCTCAACTTACCCTGTTGCAGATTTCTCTAGCGTTTACATAGTTTTGGAATTTCTAGTTGTGTTACGGTAATTTAGGAGTTCTTTCCTGAGATTTGCTTTGCAACCAGATGCCATGCATGTTTGCTTTTAGAAGTAAACCTCATTGAGTTCATTGGGGCTTACTCTTGTGTATGGTATAAGTGTACATAACTAATTCTTCTAGGAGCCAAATCCCATGGCACTCAGTGGAGCTCCCTCCATAATAAATAATAATAATAATGATGATGATAATAATAATAATAATAATAATAATAATAATAATAATAATAATAATTGCAAGACGCCAGGCAGTCCCATACTTTTTTTTAAAGAGAAGGGCTGGAGGCTAGTTCAAATTGAAACCCATTCTTCAAACTTCTGTGATTATGGAAATAGTAAATGATGGGCTCACAGCTTTTGTTTACTTGTGATGTCAAGGCAACTTTGCACAGCTACAAGTACGAGTACCCATAGTTGTGAATATTCCCTCTACCTGCTCAATGCTTCCACTAAATTGCTCTAAAACCAGCCTAAATCTTAAAGACTACTGATATATACTACTGGAAAGGGGGAGTCAGAAGCTCAAAAGCACAACATAAATTATCCTCTTCTGTCACAAAAAGAAAGATGAATGGAAAGAAAAACATGAGAGAAGGGAAGAGGAAAGACTTTCAATACATTGCTGATGAGACCTGTAAGTCAGAGGAAGAATAGACGCATACTATGTATGTCATACATCTTGTAAAATCAAATGCTTGTATAGCACAGGAGTGTCTACCCTTGATTTACAATGTATAAAGTTTGCTCTATAAAACAAGACAACTGCTCCCTGGAGAGCCTTAAGCAGGTAAAATGCATCACACATTTTCATATATTTTTGCCACCCAACAATAAGAACATGCAGAGTTGCTGAATTGCTCTCTTCTGTAGCTTAACCAATAGATCTATTTGCTTTGCAGACAGAAAGAAGTTGCATTATTTAAGTCTAAGGGGAGTATTACCTCCCCCCCAACCCCAACCCCCATATAAATATAAGCTAGACTTGTTTTCTTCTCTTTGATCCACAGAATGATGTGCCATCCATTACAATCTAAGAACAAGTGTTACGACCTTCATATGAAAAAAATGTGCTTGGTTTTTATATATTACAGTACTGGCAGATCCGTTTGGGTCTGCTGCCTAATAATATATTAGAAAAACTGCAGGAACATTGCTTGAGAGACAAAGTTAAGATTCAAAGGAAGGCAAAGCCATGCCTCTTAACCTCAGCCCGTATAACCAAAGAGAGAGAGAGATGATGCATGTAATCAGAACTATTTGACAATATAATTCAGCTCATTTCCTGCGTCGTTCAAATCAAGCTCTTCTAGCAGTCATAATCATTGTTAAGAGAACAGGACAAGAAGGGGAAACTTAATATAGCCTTGCTAATTGCATGTTTGAAGACGACGATGAGCTATGCAGCAACACCACTGATGCCAAAGGAATACATTAGGCTGACGGTAATGGAATGGCATTCAAAATCTCTCTCACTATTAATTTTCATATAAACACAAATGTTTGCAAAGTATATCCCCTGCACCCCATGCTTAAGTTCTCCCAGAATAAAAGTATCAGGTAAAGTATGACACCAAGCAACAAAATCTGCAAAGCTGTATGGTCATGATGAAGACACACAGAGGCAAATCTAGCTTGGTAATAGCCTGGCCAAAATGCCCCCCAGTACTTTGGACAAAACAGGTGCAAGACAGAAATGGTTGTCAAGTAAATAGAATCAGCTTACCCCTCAAGACCAAAAAGGAAGCAACTTCTCTTCTCTGACTCGGCTGCTCTGCTCTTACAGGTCTGCAGGGATTAAAGGCAGGCACTGTGCTAACAATAAAGTGAGATTAAAGGGGAGGGAAGCAGGAGGCTCCTTTCATGAGATAGTAGCTAGGCAGCTCTTAAAGGGGAGTGAATGAGCACCAGAATGCACTTTCTCTGCGAGTGCCTCTAAAACAGCAATGAAAGTGGTCTTTTACATTTCCAGAATACCTGTCATCAGCACACTCCAAGCTACATAGCAACAGTCATTAATTTATATTTCTGCATGCCAGTAGCAATTGGTTTAGCTGGTCCCTAGAATGGCACATTGTCAAAAGAAGCTCATTACCTTTTAAGAGTCCTCTTATTTTTACCACCTGATTGTGAGGAACTGGTTGCTGTCAGGCAGCTGAAGTAGCACCAGATGCTTAGCAGGTGGGGAAGAGCCAATACTGCTCTGCTAAATTTGCTAGAGCACCTCTGGAGTCTGCTTTTTGCAGAGCTGCTCTGCACATGGTCAGAGGCTGCTTGAAGTGCCAAGGTGGAAGGGTTGTTTATGTTCCAAGGTCAGATGGCTCAGATTAAGAGGGGGGAAATCAGGTCCCAGCACAAAGACACCAAGATTATAGAGCTGAGCCATAAGAAAGATTTTCATAACAGAAAAGGAATGTGGACACCTCCGTGAAGTCCACCCCAGTTTTACACACACAGCAAACCTATGCAATTCAAACTAAAAGGTGCTACAAACAGCTGCAAGATATAAGTTTGGAAACAGTGACCAGATAATTGTAGCAGCAAATATCTTGGCCTGGCTGCACAAGCTGCCATTGAGTTTCCCCACCCAATTCAAAATTCTGGTTTTGACATATAAAACCTTCAATGGCTCAGGACCACACCTCAAGGACCACCTCTCTCCATATGAACTGACATGATGGTCTTCAGTGCGTGCCTCCTCCATGACAGCTCTGCAGAATAGCAACACGAGAATGGGCCATTTCTGCAGTGGCTCCCTGTTTGTGGAATGTTCTCACCAGGGAAGCTTGCCTGGTGCCATCATCATATATTTATAGACACCAGGCAAAAACATTCCTCTCCCCCCAGGCCTTTGGCTAATCAAACCATCTATGGCCTTTTAACAGGGGTGGGTGTATTGTTTTCGTTACTACATTATGCATATATACATTGTGAATTGCCCTGTGATCCTCAGATGAAGGGTGGTATAGAAATTGAATAAATAATAACAACCACCGCACAAGCACAATACTGAATTTCTAGCCGAGGGGTCGGCAAATTTTTTGTGGCTTGGGCGGGTTCACGGTCCTGCAGACGCCATGGTGGGCCAGAGTGTGTGTGCGTACATGTGCAAACACTATTTCTGGTGCGGAGGAGGCATGTGCAGCTTCCCATTAGCTGCAGGAGCTTCTGCGGCAGGGGTCACCAAGTGGGTGGGTTTTTCCCCCCATTGGCCAGTTAAACAACCCCCATGGGCTGCTTGTGGCCCATGGGCCTTAGGTTGCCAACCCCTGTTCTAGCCCTTTGAAGTCTGGCATGCTAACTGCAGATGCAAAAGGGTGCCAGTAGGTGTTAGCTAGTGGTGAAGGAATTGCACTTGGAACATGCTCAAAGGCACCATGTGGTCATTTTTCAGCTAAATTGTACTCAAGAGTCAACCCACTGAAATTAATAAACAGGCTTAAGTTAGGTCCATAGATTTCCATAATTCTGTGGGTTAAACTACTGAGCCTAGGGCTTGCCGATCCGAAGGTCGGCAGTTCGAATCCCCGCGACGGGGTGAGCTCCCGTTGCTCGGTCCCTGCTCCTGCCAACCTAGCAGTTCAAAAGCATGTCAAAGTGCAAGTAGATAAATAGGTATTGCTCTGGCGGGAAGGTAAACGGCGTTTCCGTGCGCTGCTCTGGTTCGCCAGAAGCGGCTCAGTCATGCTGGCCACATGACCTGGAAGCTGTACACCAGCTCCCTTGGCCAATAAAGCGAGATGAGTACCACAACCCCAGAGTTGGTCACGACTGGACCTAATGGTCAGGGGTCCCTTTACCTTTAACTTTACTCTGATTAGAACTTGGTTGAATACCTCCTTTTGTTATTGCTCCACATGTGTCAGACCTATATTCTAGTATTTAAAATCCTGCATTACTGCAAGACAGTGATAACACGAACAGAGAGCATCTGTTTTCTTTCTTTCTCGGCACAAGCCAGCATGCTAAAGAGTTTCATGAAAAGAACTTGCTTGTGCATCTCACTTCATCTTCATGATGCCTATGGGGTTTTGCCATAAATGTGACTTTTTAAAAAAGACACAGCTGACTGGATTCCACTTAAACACAAGTGGAATTGCCCACATAAATTTCATTTTGCCGCTTAATACATTATACCTATGTCTCAGAGCTATAATGAAGATAGATAGTTTTTGGAATTTAAATTATATGATGTGTCCGCCTACCACTTAGCTTTCTCAATGTATGGAGAAATGTTGCCCTCTAGAGGAAGTTACAGAGTAGACTTCAAGGAGTCTATGCCTGCACACCACTTCTCTGATAAGGATTCTACCTAAGGTTAGAATAATAGAATAATAGAATCATAAGAGCTGGAAGGGACCCCCAAGGTCATCTAGTCCAAGCCCCAGCAATGCAGGAAATCTCAACACACAGTCTCCCATCCAGTTTCAATCTATACTGGATCCTGCTTAGCTTTGCAAATGAGCTAGTAGTCTTATTGCTGCACCAATGATAATTGCTCCTTCAAGCGCATCCTGAACAGTTAGAGAATTTCTACCTGGAAAGTATTTGACAAAATGGTCTACCCAGCTTCACCATCCATGCATTTTTGAGTGCAACTGTCAGATTCCAGTTTCAATTTCATCATCATCATTATCATCTTCATCATCATTGCTAAATTATAACTCACCATCCCCGCGCCCTTAATGGTTACCTTACAAAAATTAAAGCAAACATGGGTAAAACTCAGAAAGCAAAAAGAAAAAAGAAAACAAAAGATAATAGTTTTTAAATAACAAAACTATAATGAAATTAAAATAATGCAAAACCCTCAAAACATATTAAAATACAGATAGCAAAAACAGTAAACACAGCACTATTTAAAAAACCCTTTCCTTAAAAGTAGTCAGATCCCAAAGGCCTCTGGGAATAAAGTTGTTAGCTGGTGCCAGGAGGTCAGTTAAGCACCACCATTTCACCCCACCAGTTGCTCCCGATTTCTGTTATATTTGTATTTAACTTTTCCTGCTTCAGTATAGGTTGCCTCCCAAGTATACAGCATTAGGGGGAAACAATAATGTATTAATCTTTCCCAGGTTTTGCTGATTGTAGCTTCTGGAGGGTGCTCTCAATCAGGGAAATGTCACAAGGGGAAGGCTTAACTCTCAATTTATTGGCATAGGTTTTATAGGGCATTTGGTAAGGTAAGGCTGCGTCCCAAACCCCTGGCCTACCTGGCAGCAAGTCAGTATGTCAAGTTCAAAGTCCAGGGGTCAATCCACACAAGTCCAAAGGTCAGGAAACACAGTCCGGGGTCAATCCAAGTAAGCCACGTCTGAAGTCCAGCAGTCAGGATACAGTCCATAGTCAAACCCAAAGCAAAGTTCTGCAGAAGTCCAGGAGCATCCTAGCCCAAGGTCCATCAACATGGGTAGTTGAGCAGACCAAGCACCTCACTGTGCTTCCTTTGTGTACTTTGCATGCTGATTGCAGCATCTGGGCTTGATGAGGCAGGTGACCCTCACCTGCTCCAAGCCTACTCCACCTGAGGAATCACACCTCTCCTCCCAGAGCTAGTGAGTCACACCTGGGCTGGGCTGTGGGCCCTTGCTTGCCTCAGCTTTCTAGAGGGCCTAAATCCCCCTAAATCTGGCACTGCTGTTGGCATGGACAATTTACTGCTTTGTATGTGCGTAACGCAAGATGCAAAGCTGGGTGAAGGATATTTCATCCTCCAAACCCTGTTTCTAGATTAATTAGACTAGAGCTCAACCTCCTGTGGATGGGTTTAATTTTCATCTTCTAAATGTGTTGAATTTTGTAGTTCTGGTTACTTAGGAATGTTGGAAGCTGTCTTACAGGAAACAGGTCAGAACATTTATTTTGTTGTGGTCCATCTAGCCCAGTATTGTCTAATACTGGCCCTCCATCTGTTTTAGGACTACAACTCCCATCATCTCTAGCTAACAGGACCAGTGGTCAGGGATGATGGGAATTGTAGTCCCAAAATTGTTGTCCCAAAACAGCTGGAGGGCCAAGTTTTGGGCATGCTCCCCTTTTGTGGTTTCCAGCAACTGCTATTCAGAAGCATTACTGCTTCCAGCTGTGAGGACAGAGCACGGCTAGTGTGGCGTAGTGGTTAAGAGCGGTAGTCTTGTAATCTGGGAAACCGGGTTCGCGTCTCCGCTCCTCCACCTGCAGCTGCTGGGTGACCCTGGGCCAGTCACACTTCTTTGAAGTCTCTCAGCCTCACTCACCTCACAGAGTGTTTGTTGTGGGGGAGGAAGGGAAAGGAGAATGTTAGCCACTTTGAGACTCCTTAGGGTAGTGATAAAGCGGGATATCAAATCCAAACTACTACTACTAATACAGTACTCTTCTTCTTCTTCTTCTTCTTCTTCTTCTTCTTCTTCTTCTTCTTCTTCTTCTTCTTCTTGGCTAGTAGCTGTGGATAGCTTTATCCAGGGCCAGTCCATCCATGAGGAAAGGTGAGGTGACATCGGGTGGCAGGATCCACAGAGGCCATAGATCCCAGATCTTTAGTCTTCCCTTGTTTCCAATTTAGATCTTCACTCACTCTTTTTCCCCTGGCAGGGGTGCCATTTTGTGGTTTTGCCCGGGTGCCAAATAAGGCCCTGGCCTTATCCTCCATGAATTTGTCCAATCCTTTTTTAAAAAAAACAATCAAGGTTGGTGGCCATCACTGCTTCCTGTGGCAGTGAGTTCCATAGCTTAACTATGTCCTGAGTGAAGAAGTCTCTTCTTCTAGCTGTCCTGAATCTTCCAACATTGAGCTTCACTGGATGTTTTAGTGTTTAGGGAGACAAACATTTTTGCTCTCTACTTTCTTCATGCCATGCATAATTTTATGAACTTCTATCATGTGACCTCAACTATTTTGAATAGTATTGGTTTTCTGCAAAAGACCCTTTGCATCACTGGCTGTCTAATCACACCCAGCAACCCAGATATACTGGGGTGGGGGTTGAACCTAGAATTTCCTGCATGCAAATTCTGTGCGCTGCCACCGAGCTACCCTCATCTCTAGAGTTTGCGAACTTCTGGTTCAGCTTTACTTCTGCCTTACATCTATGCAGTCTCTTTATTCTCCCCCCCCCCACCTAATAAAATCTCCTGACTGTACCCATTTCACATGCTAATAATTGCTAATAGAGCTGAAGGGTTTATTAATCCAATTACTACACCCACATTTAAACACTGGCTTCCTGTCAACACAGGGAGCGCTAGAAATGTGATTTTCTGGGTTTTATTTTTTATTACTCTCATTCATCAACCATATTGAAAAAGACTTTTGCAAAGTGTGATGGTGTAATTTTTTAAAAGCCCCACAGTTGACTAGTTTTCCAATCCTGAGAATACTGAATTGTTTTTAATTAGGCTGATAATTAGCTGAAAACCTCCTCATAACTTTGTATTTATGATGACTATGATAATTGTCTCATAAAGAAAGCTCACAGGGATTTGAAGTTTCCTGAAAACCAATATGAATTTGTTATAACGAAAATATAAAAGGGCCACGAGCTGTTAGCAAAAAGAGGTATTGTTGGCAATAGCTCAATACTGCTCCACCACCATTGAGCAGTTGTTTAGTTAGATAATTTTGGATTTAATGATCTCAGACCAGGTATGGGGATCTTTATCTCTCCTGACCTTCGGGCCCCTTTGACAGGTGGGCAGGGCTACCCACTCTTTGCCAGAGCTGTAGTGTATGGGGGTGCCAGAGATCTTTTGGACCAAGTTTTGTGATGTCAATGGTATAGGCCTTGGTTTCCTCCTTTAATATGGACACAATAATGTTGTAGCCTTGAGCATCACAGTGTTTCAAGTGGCTTAAAACTCCACAGTTACAGGGCACTGTTGGCTATAAGGAGTTGTGGCTTGAAAAATGAGTGGATTCCGATTCCACAAAAACAGGAGATTTTCTTCGTAATGTAACAACATAATGCATGTTACACTTCTTCCAAATGACATCTTTGACCATTGGTTTCTATGGCAACAATTCACTTGTACTTGGCCAACTCTTTAGTTATACAAAGACCCATTCTCCCGACACAAGGGAATCTGCAAGGCTATCTTCAACACAACAACAAGAACAACAAGAACAACAACTGCTTTGACCATGTTTTGCAGCCCTCCTATTTTTGGAAACTTAAATCTTACAGCTATAAAGTAACAGGACTGGTTGGTAGATGCATTTTTATTTTTTTAAAAAAGGGGGCTTCTAAATGCAAGTGTAATGAACAGTGCAAAAACAACAAATACTTCTTGCCATGTGTGTATGTGTGAGGAAGAACTTGCAGATAGGCTCAGGCTAGTCAGCATTCTTTCAGCTACAGCTGCCGCCCCCCTCCCATCTGCAGTATGAGTACAGTAATAATATTGAACAATAAATCCAAAGTAGTAAATTTATGTCCTAAACTCCTGGTCCTCCTGCTAATGCGACAACTGCACCTGCTTTTCCTTGTCAGGGTTTCCCCCCCCCATCAATGTAACATGGCAAATATGGAAACAAAGTTGTTTAAACGAACTTCTTCCTCTTCTTCTTCTTCTTCTTCTTCTTCTTCTTCTTCTTCTTCTTCTTCCACCCATCTGACTGGGTTGCCCCAGCCACTCTGGGCTGCTCCCAACAGAATATTTTAAACATCAAACATTGAAAACTTCCCTAAACAGGGCTGACTTCAGATGTCTTCTAAAAGTGAGATAGTTGTTTATTTCCTTGACATCTGATGGACGGGCATTCCAGAAGTCAAGCACGTGCATAGCAGATCAAAACTCCATCTTTCTATTTTACTTCCCACTATTGACTCCGTAGGCGTTTGGCATGTGGAAAACAACAGTGGCATTTCAAATCCAGTCAAGTATATTCAGTTACGCATTATTTCTCTTGATCCCATTTCAGCCCTAAGCATACATTAAGCACATGTGAGGGCAAGACCCCAAGCATCGCAGGAGACATTGTCTTCCCAGTTATTGGATGGCAAGATTCTGCTTTGTCCTTCTCACAAAGCAATCTCATGCAGCATTTAGAGGTGAACTGGGCAGCAATCTGAAAAGCAGCCCTACTGTGTGAAGCTAGCAAGAAGAGGAACGACTGCCCTCACAACAATAACAAAAGAAGGTGGGTGGCTTCGGATCCTAAAGAGAGCCTGATAATTTTCTTTCAATTGCCATTCTGAAATGGGGAGCAAATACTGATTAGTCATTTTGCTGGGTTTCTGAAGACAACCCATCAATCTCTCTCATTCCTGCCCCCTCTCTGTAACCTCTCCCACACTTAATGTAAATATTATGCTTTGCTTTCTCACTTGAATGTAGGGTGGTGGGCGGTATCCTGCAGAAAACATTAGTTTTCTGATAGATGTTGTTGATTGGACTACCAGGGAGACATGAGTTTCTGGTTGCGCTGTGAGGTTGCTGCACGGATGGGGATGTGGGGGCGGAACACAAAGGATGGATAAATCACATCAGAAGAAAGTGAGTTCTTTTGAAGCTGAACATTGATTTCACTCTGGGAGGGATCAAATGACCACTTACCACATGGTAATGACTTGAAAACTCCCTGTGTGGCAACTGTAGGCATATAAAGAGTTGGCCATCTGTAGTCAAGCATTGCTGTAAAGATTCAGAAAGCTAGGAAAGTGTGTGTGTGTGTGTGTGTGTGTGTGTGTGCAAACAGTCTTTTATAAAGGTTAGAATCTTAAGATTATTAGCTCCTCACACAGGTAGAGCTACTTCTTCAAAAGTGTGGCATAGGTATGTGCAGTTGCACCCCTCTCTACCCTCCATTCAGAAAAGCGGGAGGCATTATCAAAATTCTTGACAAAAACACTCAAGGAGGGTAAGATGAAGGGTCAGTTAGGGGTGTGATCCATAGCTATCAACTGTCCCTTATTTGGCGGGAAAGTCCCTTATCCCAGCGCCGTGTCCCGCTGCTGTTCCTTATTGATGATGTCCCTTAAATTTCCTGGGTTTCAAAGGAAGCAGCTCCTCTCCCTCCCTCCCTGCTGGACAGGGAGGAGGGAGGCTCCAACTGTGTTGCTTGGCTGCATTGCTCACCCAATAAGGAGTCTAAGAACAACTGGGGGGGGGGTGGAGCTTGCATGCCTTGTGCCGATCAAATCGGCCGCATTGCCTGGGGACTCGCCTTTGCTCAGCACTTCCCAGCGGAGAGGTGATGGTGGTTTTCCTTGCTGCATCCCCTTTGCCGGGTTGCTGCGCTGTGGGAGCCACCGCTTGAGGCTTCATTTGGCTGCTGGCTGGGCTTTCTGCCTTTGGCTTGGAGGGGCTCAGAAGTTGAACATACCTGTGCTCGCAAAATTCCTTATTTTGGCTGCTGATCCCTTATTTTCGAGGCTGCTGGTCCCTTATTTTCAAATCTGTAAGTTGACAGCTATGGTGTGATCTGGGGACTCTGGAAGAAATGTGTGGTGTGGGAAGAGCCGCAAAGCCCAGACAAGAGAGTCTTGGAGAGTCACATTTATCATAAGCTTCCCCACCCCTTCTCTAAGTGAAGTCAATATTGCCTCCTGGCTACTTGGAGATAGCCTAAGGGATCTGTTCCCTCATCTCTGGTGGAGTTGTGATCCTCATGCCACTGTGGAGTCTGTGCATTGTGGATCATAGTGGCTTCTCTCCTGGCTGTCCTCATCTGCTAGCTGTCAGAACATGCCGGGGGGGGCAGACACATGCAGCCCCCAGAATGAGACAGACCTCTCTGGGCATCTTCCTGATGAAGCACAGCCCAGGACATTCACAAATCAGTCCCAGTGTGCACCAGCGACACATATCTAAATACTATGTGCACACTCACTCAGCAGAGTATAGCAGAAATGAAGTGGAGCTTTGGTGTGTGCATTCTAAGTATTTATTAAGCAATATATACAGGACAAAGCAACCATGACGTCCTCTCACTTCTCCTCTGAGAGAAAGAGAGAAAGAAAACAGTACAAAAGTACAGTACAGCGAAAGAGATAAGACTGGCTTCCATTCTCACACTTTCCAAGCCTGGAAAGTAAACACTGACATGTGATGTAACAATCACACATCCAGCAACGGAGGAGTGAAATGCTAACACCAGTATCTTTGCTCCTGGCTACCCTCTCTTCCTGCTATGGTCAGGGCCCGCCTGCCCATGAAGCAGACTGAAACAGCCACCTCAGACAGCAGCATCTTGTGAAGCAGTGCTCCCGTGAGCATCCTGACTGCCCCTGCTGCCTCTGTGGTATTGCAGCTATGGGGACTGTGACTTCCGGCGAGATCTCAGGAGATCTTGGGTAACTCTTGTGAGATCTCACCACAAGCTGCCAACACGTGACCCTGGTAAGCAAGGCTTTGATTGGGGGTGGCACTCTCCCATTTCATCTTAGGTGATGAAATGGGATGGGTTGTCCCTGGTGATGGTCATGGATTATGTAGCACCAAAGGCAATAGCAGGATGTCAATGGTCCTGAACACATCCAGCCTGGCCAATATTTACATCCAATTCCGAACACACAACTCCCACCCTCCAGACATGGCCACGCTATTTTCAGCCTTTTAGAAGGGGTTACTTTCCATGAAAATAACTTACAGAATGGGCACGTTCAACAGCTGTGCTCACGCAGGCCTTTTATAGTTATTTATTATAGTTAATTAATTAATATACCGCTTAATGCCAAGATAGACCTCTAAGCAGTTTTCATAGTATGAAAAACTCATTACACAGAGATTAAAATATAAACCTCTGTAATTAATGTACATGATAAATCCTATTAAGATATAGGCATAATTAAAATATGCAATAAAATGGTCCCATTGAAACAACATCAAAGAAAACAGGAGGCTCAGGTTGAGAGATCAAGGGAATGTTTGTGTGACCAGGTGCATCTTCAAAAGCCATCAGAATACCAACATGGACAATATAGTTTTACATTTCAGCAGGAAGTGTGCTGTAACACACCAGAACTACTAGTGAAAAGCCTCATCCATCTATGTATTGCCACAAGCTAATAACTACCAGGCTGTGGCAAGACTAATGGGGTTCTACTTGTTGATCTTAACCTGGCCCAGAGTGGTTCTTACAGAAGAAAACAACAGATGACTTTAAGTAGTCTATCTTTTCCCACATGACAAACATGTACTTTCATTGCTCCTCTCTGCCTTGAAGGAAATGCACTCCCCAGCCCCATGTACTAGAATGACATCATCATCATTAGTTTTTCCAAGGATCACAGGGTTTACAATATAAAAACACAAAAAGACATACCATAGTAACAAACAAAATCAACTACACCTCTTGCAAACACGCACAGTTTGAATGGTAATAGATTGTATAATTAGCCAAATACATGGAAGAAGAGGAATGTTTTCATCTGGTGTCAGAGGAGCCTCCTTGGGAAGAGTATTCCACAAGCGGAAGCCACAAAGAAAGGCCCGTTCTTGTGTTGCTCCACCTCTTGTGGACGAGGCACACAAAGAAGGGCCTCAGGTGTCATCAGAAGACTGGAGTAAATTTACGGACTATTTGAAAAGTAATTGTGATGGACAGATTATGCTAGTAAGTTTGCAAGAAGTTTTGTAAGGTGAATTATTTGAAATATTGAAAAAAGATAATGAGGAGAATTATTAGTTAAGGATAATTAAAGGTAATACAGGGGTCAGCAAACCTTTTTAGCAGGGGCCGGTCCACTGTCCCTCAGACCTTGTGGGGGGGCCGGACTATATTTTGGAAAAAAACACCGAATGAATTCCTATGCCCCACAAATAACCCAGAGATGCATTTTAAATAAAAGGACACTTTCTACTCATGTAAAAACACACTGTGTTATGTACTGAGTTGAATAGGATCCTGAATGAAGCAGTCTGATTGGTCCTAGAACAATAGGATCCTGAATGCAGCAGTCTGATTTGTCTGCAGGAGCCACCCAATCCAGCTCCAGGTGGAAGTGAATCCGCAACCTGATTGGCCTACAGGAGAATCCCAGAATTAGCCAATCATGTGGGGCCCATTGTGTAAATAATGTATATAAAACAGACAGTTTTGGGGGAACTTCCATTCCTTGCTACTATGAGCTGAATAAAGAGCATGAAATTCACACTCAACTTCAAGTATATTTCACACTGATTCCCGGGCCGTCCACGGGCTGGATTTAGAAGGCAATTGGGCTGGATCTGCCCCCCCGGGCTTTAGTTTTACTACCCATGTGCTACATGTATCACTTAGTTTACCAATGACAGCACCACAGGGAAGCCAGTGCCACTACTGTCTGAAAAGCAACTTGTATCCTGCCTACAAAACAAACCTTACTGCAGCATCTAAAACTGCAGGTAGGAAGGCATAGCCTGGGCGCCACAATTTTGGATATGAGAAGCAAACACAAAATGTTGTGAAGACAGTTGCAAACAGTGGCGTAGCGTGGGTTGTCAGCACCCGGGGCAAGGCAAGTAATTTGTGCCCCCTAACCCGTGGATTTGCGCCCCCTAACCCTAACTCCCAGATGTTGCACCCGGTGCGGCCGGCCCCCCCTGCACCCCCCACGCTACGCCACTGGTTGCAAACCTTTTCCTAAGGCTTGGGTCTGGAGTTCCTGTGAAATTCTCCCCTGCAGCACTTTACAGCCTCAAAGGGTTGAGGACCCATCCAAACAGTGTGAGAACTGGCACGGTGAGCTGCAGAAGGAGGAAGAAAAACAAAAAAATCCACTTCCCTGTTTTCTACTGACTGGATCAAAATGGAAGAAACTGGGAATGGAAGGAGCCTTTCCATTTAAGGAAGGGATATTTATGATCCAAGCCATAAAATATTACTGGATTAAAAAAAAAGCCATTAAATTGTATAAATCAAAGCCACAAAAAACAAGTTTGTGTGTGTGCGCGCAGAGAGAGAGAGAGAGAGAGAGAGAGAGAAGGCCACCAATAGTACATGCACCTTACCACAGAACTACAGAATGTGTTGATGTAGCCACTTCTTTGAGGCTATAGCATGGGTGGGCAACACTGAGGCCTGGTTTGCTGAATGGGCCACTCCAAGCTTATCTGGCCCTCAAAACTCTCCTTGGACCACATTCCTCTTCCAGTTTGCTTTGCACTCTTGACAAAAGCTTGTGTCTTTTTAAAGTGTGTTAATGTTTCTCGCTTGCCTGGAATGGCAATGGTCAGAGGTGTGTATGTACGCAGAAACCTCTGCCCTGGCATGTCACTCTGCCAAGTTTTGCCTCTGGCCCTGCCCATGAAATAATGTGGCCCTCAGGTTGAAAAAGGGGGACATGCAGCAAAGGATTAGTTTGTTTTGTGCTTTGGCCTATCTAGGGTGTCTGTGGACTTGCCCTCACCCGGTGAGGTTTCAAACAGATGTTATCATCTTATGCGCACAAATAGGAACAGAATGAATTATATCAGCTTATGTTGGCTTCCCTTGGATTTTCAAGATACACCTTTAAAAAATTAACTTTAAAAAATAACACAATTTACCAGCAGAGGGCAGTGGACTATAAGCAATAAAGTGATGGGGACAAAAAAAAAAAGCCTGTACAGTATTTTACAGAACCAAACTAGATATTTAGAAGCAGTGCTTATAAGAATTTTAGGATGCTGGCAGTATGATTTTGATTTTTTGACTGGATTATATTTTTTTGAGTGAACTGCATTGAATCATCTTGTAGAGGTGTATTTTTTTAATTTTTAATTTGTTTTCTGATATTAGAGGCTTTTTCCCACTGGCAAAATTTACTTAGAAGAGAATGCTAAACTTGGTTTGCAATCACTGGAGGTGCAATTCTCAGCAGGCATAGTGGAACAGTTTGTTAGATTCCAGCTCAAAAAATACTCTGTGAATTTAAGAGCACAGGAAAAGGAAGAACCATAGGTACATGGCAGAACACATGTAAAAGGTCCTTGGTATCTCCAGATAAGACTGGTAGAGACCCTTTCCTGAAACCCTGAAGAGTTGCTGTGAATTGATCCTAATATGCACATTTTCCCCCCTTATGTGAGTTTGCCTATTATTCCATTTTTTAATGTGCAATTTACTCTAGTATATGCATTTTTGTGCAGATTAGTTGGCTGGAGAACCGCATTTTGAAATTCAGAGAAGTTCTGCAACTTTTTATATCAGAAATGTTCTAGGGATGGTGGGTTGTCATGCATTTGTTGCATTACAATGCACAAGTGGCCCTCCTGGCAGCAAAGATGTGATAACATTGGGGAAACATTGCAGAACAACGAATAAAGCTAAATTATTTGTGGATGGTCCAGTATAAATCCAGCACATGGCACACCTTTCCCTAGGTGGGATGAAGGGGGAAAATATTATCTGAGGAGCTGCAGTAAATCAGGAAGTTTTCCCTAGCACTTGGAAACCAATGGTTACTTTAGGCTTCTCCAGATAACCTGTTTATTGTCATTCATCGTTTCCCGAAGATTACATAGTGGTAATGTCTGCTCATCATTGAGCATTTGTTTGTGTGGAGGTCATTTGTCTTCCTGTCAATTAGTCATTATCCCACACCTTTCTCACTCACCATCACTTTCTTCATTGTAAAAAAAGAAAGGAAAAAAGTCTGTGTTTTTGTTAAAGTGGATTTGTTGCCCCAGAGGGTTTTTAATCTACTTTAATAATGCAAACCTAAATTTCTGGCATAAGATCGGATTCCTCCTGCAGTGGTTCTTTAAGAATTCCTGGGAGGAATGCCAGCTCTTTGATAAGGTATATCTTCTCAACAAACAGCCAGATAAAAGGCAATGATGGGAGACCATGGGAAGGCTGAGTCCTCATAGGTTTCCTTGAGTCCCATATGGTATGAAATGACTTTTGCAATGAAGGGAGATAAGTACGCTTGGCAGCTGTCCTGGAGCCATAACTAACTGAGTATAAAAATAACAAAGACGGAGAAGAATTAGGGGACATTGGGAAGGAGGTGGGAAGGGGAACCAAACTATCTAGGAGTGGAACAATCCAGGCTGATGCAGACCAGGAATGAACAGACTAGAATCAAACACTAAGGTTTAGAAGTGGATAACTCTTGAGGGTTTACCACGAGTTTGAGGCTGCTTGAGTCCAACATTTCTGGGCATTGTTCACGTGATCTTTCCCTCATCCAGAACCCATCTCTTTCCCTGTAAATTCAGATTTACCCAACCCTGGGAGAATCTGAAGAGCAGAGCAAAATTCAAACCCAATTCACTTCTGCCCAGCTGCCAATCTCTGTTGTCTGAATTTATTCAGTTAAGGTGGCACTAGGCAATCTTAAGGAAGTAGTGGGAGTGTAATCCAGAGTTTGTGTTTGTTCACAGAGTGGAAGGAAAAGGAGGACCTTCTCTATCCTTGCCCACTTTCAGCCACTTACTGAAGACTGCCGAAGGGACTCATATAATAATATTAGCAGGGGATGGGGAAAAGCATGGCTTTGTTTTTGATAGAGGAAGGAAGTTTGTGAGGCCATCTTAATATTTGCCAGTGCATTGGACCTCAGAATGCCCACAGGAAGCAGTGGTTTTCTTAGGACTTAAAGGAGCAACATCCAATTGGCTGTTTTGCAAAACTATGGACTGAACTGTGCATTGAACTTGGAATCCTGCCCTTGGGTGAGCCTGCCCACACAGGTTAGATCACCTGAGGGAGGCACTTCCCAGAGAGGAAGACATATCTGTAGTTCAAGTAGGATATAAATTTACTCACCTTAGGTAATTGGTGCAAAGGTGTGTGTGGTCCTAATCTTGATGGGGAGCAGTGGACGTTCAAGTCCCTATAATGTGTTTACTAACACCCTCCCATCAGATGTCAAGGAGACAAGTACCTATACAACCTTTAGAAGGCATCTGAAGGCAGACCTGTTTAGGGAAGTTTTTAATGTTTAATGTTTTGTTATATTTTTGTATATGCTGGAAGCCGCCCAGAGTGGCTGGGTGTCAAGGCTCTGCCCAGGCTTCAGGAAGGCTATTCCTCCCCCAGTTGCAGCAAGAGCAGAGAAAACAAGGTAGATTCCTTTTTAATGAGTTTTATTCAATCCTAACAGCGAGAGACAAAAGAACGCAATAAGCCTTAACAATGGCATTGCTCCAAACTGGGGCTCCACCCCCTCTTCCTTCCTAGCAACAGCACTTTCCCTTATGGTGGCGACCCATGATCAGTTGCCATTGATTACGTTGTTCCTGCACCCTTAACGAACACTGAGTTCTGGGGGAAGGGGGATCAGAAATACTTTCCAGTGGCAACATGTCAACTGGTTCCAATTCCACATTTTCATCCCCGCCCCTTTTTCTAACACTTGTCAACTCTTCTGTTCACCTGTCTCTGAGTTATGACTTCCTTCACATTCCTCAAAGCCCTGCTGTAATTCAATACTGCATTCCTCTCCTTCTGCAGCGTCAGGGGGAGGGGGGGTTGATCTCCACCATTCCTCTCCCTCCCCCTCGTTCTCTTCTGTCCAGTCCCTGACACTGGGGCAACTCAGTTAGATGGGTGGGGTACAATTATTATTTATTTATTTTATTTATTATTATTATTATTATTATTATTATTATTATTATTATTATTATTACCACCAGTGTTTGGCAGGGCCTCTTTCCTCAGGTATGGAACATCTTCCAGCAGGACTCTTGAATAAATTGGATTAGGATGTGCCTTGGATGTCTTAATTAGGTTAAACCCCTCGCAGAGAGGAAGGCATTTGGAATTTCTGGAGGTCTCACACTACTTCTCACAACTAGTGAGAGTCAATCCTATTGATTAAGATAAATAGAGGGTGGCGCTGTGGGTTGAACCACAGAACCTAGGGCTTGTTGATCAGAAGGTTGGCAGTTTGAATCACCTCGACGGGGTGAGCTCCCATTGCTCGGTCCCTGCTCCTGCCAACCTAGCAGTTCGAAAGAATGAAGTGCAAGTACCTTCCAGCAGGAAGGTAAATGGTGTTTCCGTGTGCTGCTCTGGTTCGCCAGAAGTGGCTTAGTTATGCTGGCCACATGACACGTAAGCTGTACGCTGGCTCCCTCGGCCAGTAAAACGAGATGAGCGCCACAATCCCAGAGTCGTTCGTGACTGGACCTAATGGTCAGGGGTCCCTTTACCTTTACCTAAGAACACATTACAACTTTCTTGTCTTGTATGCCCAGGTTTTTGTCTTGCATACTTTCCCAGACAACCTAGAGACAACATTGACTCGAAGACACTCAGTGCATACTTGTATAGACAGCAAGGCTGTGTTCCTTCACAGCAGACAAGATGAAATAGAAGGGTAACTATTGTCTGGTAGGAATGGCCAAACAAACTCAGATGCTCCAGTGCTTAGCTAAGACTATTTACTGCTACAAAGTGTATTGGAAATCCAGGGCAAAATTTAGAATGATGCTATTCATCTTCTTATTCTAGCTTATCTCTTGGCCAAGTTCACCTGAGATGATGATAACAACTGCCTGGAAGCGATGTGTAGATTACTGACTCACAGCGCTGCAAAGCTACTGTGAAGTGCTTAAAGTAGGCAGAGAAGGCAAAAAAGCAGCTTGATGTGAAAGTCCTACTGCTGCTGTTATATATATATATAAAGCAATAAGACACAGCTGTTGTACTGAACAGAAAGGGGCAAGGGAAGTTGCTTGTAAATGTAGCAGAAGATGAATGTGAAGAATTGCAGTTACATGGACTTCAGTGTTGGGGGTGAGGATGGACAAGGCATGGGTCAGGATTGGGGAACATGAGAGCCTCCAGGTGTTGGATTCCAAGGCCCATCAGTGCTGGCCAGGATGGTCATTGGTTAGGGATAATGGGACTCCAACAACACCTGGCAGGCCTAGACATGCCAACAGAGCTCATTAGATCCCAGCCACAGATCAGATAGGCTTCACTTTAGCCTCCTATGTCTGCCTCCCAAGCAAAAAACAAGAGAGATTTATATATATATTATTTTCAACCAAAATGCAATTTATTGGAATATACAATAAATAGTATTGTGGCTCTACAAAGGCTGTGTGTGTGTGTTAGAGAGTGCTTCAACAGATGCATGGCAAAATAGGTTCTAGTAGATAAAAGCTGTTAACACAATAAATAAAATTAAAATTTAAGGCATCACAAAAATCTTTACCTTTTTTTTTTTTGCTATAAAGCACTCCCCTGGATTGGTTTTGTTAGATAATGTTGACAAACTTTGGGAAAAGAATAAACCCCACACAATGATTATTGTGTAATAGAATTCTAGAATTGACCCAGGAGCTATCCAGGTCCATTTCTGCCCCCAAACATGGCATGATCCTATGCTGTCGTTTGGGGCTTCATCCCTAAACAGTAGGAATTTCAGGGTCAAATGTCAGCCACAATGGCACCATGCATTTAAAGGACTGTGGTATTACTTTAAACAACCTTGGCTTTCTCCAAAGCATTCTGGGAGCTTGAGGTTATTATGGCTGCTGAGAGTTGTTAGGAGACCCCTACTCCCCTCATGGAGATATGGTTCCCAGAATTCCCTGTGAAGAGGGCTTGGTAGAGAAACAGGCAGTAGTACAGAACAGTCCTAAAACTCCTAACATCTCTCTCTGACAACTGGTATCAAACTTCTGTTAATCATCTCCCCTTGCACACCCTCTTCCAGGGAAATGTTAGTTTCAGTGCCCTACCCTGCAAGACAGTGTGATTCCAACTGCCCAGTTTGTGATTTTATTATTATTCTTTTGGGTAACTTGTCCTCAGCTTAAAAAGTAGAAATAATAATAACATCAAAGCCTATCTGAATTGTTGCAGACTGTTCATTTGTATTCTGTTCCCATTTAATGCTAACATGTTGTTGTTGTTGTCATTGTTGTTACTTTCTCTCAACACCCCATAAACAAATCAGAACAAATGCTCAGTAAAGGGCAGGCAGAGTCTAAGTTTTGTGCAAGCAAAACACTCTCAAGCAGCCAGTTGTGTATGTTGATGGGGAGTTGTATAATTTGCAACTGATAACATGATGGATTAGCTCATGACATTTGGGAAACCATATTCCATATTATTATTACAATTAGGACTGCGTGGATGAAGTATCATATTATCTCAAACACAAAATGCTTGCCCCAAACAGAAAGGCAACTTGAGAGGATGCATGGATCTGGTTTTGCAGGAAGGCCCAGGAAAATTCCTTCCTTCCTTCTTTCTCCCATTGCTTGATCCTTATGGAGGCGATAACACTGGATTATATCTGTAAGGAGGGTCACATAGGCCTTATCCTAGAAAAGTTGCTTGGAGGGGGTTGTGAGACCTAATGGGCTGGCTAGCCCCTAGACTCCCACAATAGCTGTGTATTGGATGTATATCAGATGCACACACAGAGAGCACCACGGGACTCTGGCCCATTCAGGAAGAACTCTAGACACATACATTGGTATGTGCCTAGAACACCTTTCAACATGTGTCAGAAGCAGGTGTTGGGGGAGCATGGTTGCCACCATAACAGTGGCTAGCCCTCACGGCCCTGCTGCTCCCTCTATGTGTGGGGAGGATCTTATGAGCTCCCCACACATATGCATTTAAGACCGAGACTTTTTAATGCGCCCATTTGTTTGACCCCGACAGTTCTTAGACATGTCTGCATTTGGTAGCTCTCTCTTTCCAGGAATGTTCCCAATAGCACACTTCAGGCCTGCCTGAATCTTTCTGTTGGTTAGGATAATCAACATGGGACTTATAGCTGAGTAGCAGGAGTCAAAAAACATGCGGGCATCTGCGAACCTCAGGGAGACTGGGGCTACACAAAGGTTGACCATCCAGAAGACACTGTCCAGTCCAAAGCTGAGAAGGTACATGGCCAGCAGGCCCATGACTGATTTTGCTGCTCGGATCTCTGAATGCTTCAACTGTAGCATGGGCAGGCGGCTCATCAGTTTCCCATGCTGCCAAAAAACAAAGAGGAGGTATCCACTCGAGAGGCTCATCAACCCCAGGAAGAAAATGTCTCGAGTGACAAATACCACTCCATTTCCAAAGTACAAGAGTTGGTTAGGGAACACCACGCAGCAGAAGTCATACACTACCGTGATCTCTTCCTCGGTGCAGTTGGTACCGGTGCGAGGCAGGGAGTAAAGCAAACGGGTACAGCAGACCAGGAGGTTGAAGCACCAAAGGGAAATCATGATGGAAGGGAGTTTTGCAAGGATGCTGTGCCTTAGCCGCAAGCATCTGAGAGGACATGGAGCAATGAGGAGGCACTGGAAGCAGCCCAGCATGGAAGTTAAAAAGATGCTCATGGCTCTGCTCACACAATAGATGTAGAGGGTGATGCCACAGGTCAAATTATCATGCATGGTGTGGATGCCAAATGCTTGCAAGGTGAGTGGGACACCTCTGGTCAGGATCACCAGGAGGTTGGCCAGTGCAAGTTTGCCCAGGATGATTTCACTGGGTGTGAAGTTTTGCCGGCAGGTGGCTTTGAGGAAGGCATAGAGGATGGCTAGATTTCCTGGAATCCCTATCATGTCGAGAGAAATGAAACCAAGCATGTTTACAACGAACCAGACTTGCATCGCGGCTGCGTAACCCTGCTGGCAGGAAGGTTGCTCGCTCTGTGTATTCTACAAGACAAAAGTGTTGAAAAGTAGCAGAGAATTGGTTCCAACCCCCCCCCCCAGTCAACAAAGCCATATATGAATTAAGTTCCTTTCTTGTTGATAGAAAAAAAAAAACACACAAACCACTCAGGTACTTATTTAGGAGTGCATTCATGCAAGCCCTTCTGCATGCAAAATTATTGCACGCTGGAAAACTGAAAAGTTGCTTAAGATGCTGAATTCTAGGATAGGGGAAAGGTTATTCTGCAAGCAGACATTCCTGCTTGAAAAAGTGAGAGGCCTTTCAGAGGCAGCATGGTGTAGTAATCAGAATGTTGGCCTAGAACCAGCAAGAACCTCCACTCAGGCATTGCTAAGTGTCCCTTATGACATCCGTTTGGCAACCACAATGAATGGGGCCTTTAGCACCTAGATTTGTATATTAGGCAGACATCCTCATGTGTTTCATTTTGGAGACCAGATTTATCTTCTTCTGATCTTTGCATTTTATTTTTTTAATTTTACGTTGAATTCTTGTGCACCTTTCTGAGAAGATTCCTCCCTTCCCTGTCACTTGATTTAGCAGTACAGTGGTACCTCGGGTTAAGTACTTAATTCGTTCCGGAGGTCCGTTCTTAACCTGAAACTGTTCTTAACCTGAAGCACCACTTTAGCTAATGGGGCCTCCCGCTGCCGCCGCACAATTTCTGTTCTCATCCTGAAGCAAAGTTCTTAACCTGAGGTACTATTTCTGGGTTAGCGGAGTCTGTAACCTGAAGCATCTGTAACTTGAAGCGTCTGTAACCCTTGGTACCACTGTATCCAAGCTGTGCCCACCCTGTGGAATGTCCTCCTGTCAGATGTCAAAGAGATAAACAATCATATGACTTTTCGTAGACATCTGAAGGCAGCCCTGTTTTGG
Source organism: Podarcis vaucheri (assembly GCF_965113315.1). Lineage (NCBI taxonomy): Eukaryota > Metazoa > Chordata > Lepidosauria > Squamata > Lacertidae > Podarcis > Podarcis vaucheri. Next base: position 69,201,438 of record NC_138764.1, on the reverse strand, counting down.
GAAGCTTTAATGTTTCATGTTTTGTTGGGTTCCTTTGTATTTTGTTGGAAACATTCCAGAGTGGCTGGGGCAACTCAGTCAGATGTATGGGATACAAGAAACAGATTGTTATTAATAATGATTATTATTATTTTTATTATCAGTAATGATATAATAATAATAATAATAATAATAATAATAATAATAATAATAATAGAATCTCACTGAGTGAGCTTGGGCCAGTCATTAACTTTTCTAACTTCCTGAATCAATGTCAGGATAAAACAGGAGAAGCATTTATATCTCCCTAAACTCCCGAGAGTAAGAGTGTGATTAACAATGCCATAAATAAAATAACAAACAAGCATTCAGGCCTTAATTTCAAGTGATATATATCGCAATCATGTCTTTGGAGGCATTTGTTCCAACCTTTCTGTACTGTTAAAAACTGGTGATTTCTTTCTAGCCTGTATCAGCCCCCTTTCCACCCGTTTGAGTTTGTTATGGCTTTAATATGCTAGATTAAAATGTTTCTGCCTCTGTAGGATGTTATAGACTCGGTGTGATGGAATTACTTTGTAGTCTTTTTCCTTGCATAAATGACATAAGCTTTCCACTCATGTCCCTAGATGTGTTCTTCTCAGTTACACTGCCAAATTCTGACAAGGGTATCTGCACAGGAGACGGCTTTCATTTCATGCTGGCTGATAACCATTTCTGTTTGACATCTACTTGGCAGCCTTTCAAAGACAGTTTGGTGATACGGTTGCAGCCAATGCTAAAAATGTGTGAAAGTAGGTGGGTAATTAGATCTTATAAGAACTGAAAACTTTAATGATTATGTCTGGAATACAGTTTGGATCAAAGTGGATGGAGATGTCTATAGAAATGAAAAAAGAAAAGGGGGTGGCGGGGAAAGGAGCTGGAACAAATAGAAAGGGGGGGGGGGAGAATCTTGCCATAACTTCAGGGAAAACAAAGCCATGCTTTTGTTTCATATTTTCAAAGGGATGCGAAAATTGTATACAAGTCCCTAGACTGCCCTAAATCAAGGGTGTGCACAAAACAAATGTTGTTGTCACAGGTTTGCTTATGCTTCTATGGCTATCAGCATCCATTGTGAAAGGCAACAGGGCACCTAAAAGGGAGCAATTGTATGCATTGGTTAATTTCCAAATTTAGGATGGTATCCAACTAAATAGTTGCACAAGCAGAAGAACTTCAACTTGTGCAATGGGACTTTCCCCCACTTCTCTTGCCTGTGCATGTCCTGCACCCTCCCTGAATCTGCTTTCGATGAGGGGAAACCCCAGAACATTTAAGGGGCATGCAAGGGAATGAGAGGGGGGAAATATCATGGCTCAAGTAAAAATTGTTCTGCTCATGCAAGGATTTGCTTGGTGCTACTTTGGAAACAACCTAGAGAGGTTACTGACGACTTTCTGTTGGATCCACCTTGCAATACCAAGACATACATTGATTATTTATGCACTTGGGGAAAATGCTCTAACTTCTATAGAACTATAGAAACAGGAAACATAGAATGCGTACATTTTTTAAATAAACAAGATTTTTGTAGTGCAAGAGAATCCCATGCCAGTTCTATGGGCTGGACCTAAAATGTTGACTAAGAAAGTCCTGTTCCTATGCAATATATTGTGTGTATGTGTGTGTATACATCCACTCACATACTAGTGAACATAGCAATAGCTGGAAGATGTAAATTGGTTGTGCTAAATGGAAAGACAAACTATATTACTCAGACTAATATCTGACTACATCGGTGTCCAGAAAAGACTTAAAATAGTATTTATGGAGTTTAAGATACTGAAGCTGCCTGCAGATAATCTCATTATGGAACTAGCTAATTAATGGAAAGATGACCCATAAACCAGTAAGTGAAAACTGCTTGGATTTTTGCTCACTAAAGTAAGCAGCAGCAAAATAGCTTAAATCCGGCTTGGAAAACTGTTTTAACGGAAATGGATTGCTTTTACAATGCAATCCTTTATGTGTCTAATACTCTGAGGTGCACGTGTATAGGACTGTAGCCACAAAGCATCTTTCAGCCTTGAAGTTCAAAGATCATTTACATCAATCCCCACCAATTTGTTAGTCTCTAACATGAAATTCAATAATGGATCAGCACCAAAATACCTGTAGCAACAGCTGGGGATAAGTTGTCTTCCTGTTGTTATTTCTAAGCTCCCACGCTGGAAACTGAAGCAGGTAAATTTGCCATTGTGATGCAGCTGGGAGGGAAAACGCTATTGCTTGGAAGGGCAGAAGGAAAAATAATGTGTCTCACAAGTACACTGGAAAGAAGCAACCCACAATGGGATCTGCTAAAACAAGCCAACAAACATCTCTTCCCCTCTGAAATAATGGAAGACAATGGTATAAACCAGAAATAGCCAAGCTTTTGACATTCAGCTTCTTATGCAAGATGTCTCGAGAGGAAACCAAGTCCGAGTTTTTCCAATGCAAATCCTCACTTTCCCATGCTACTGTTGTCAGCCTCTCAGAAGCCACAGCAGTAGCACAGCAGATACCAGCCCACACTAATTAATGAGGAGCTGGGCAGGCACAGCAGGTGCACAGCCACTTCACCAGGCTCCTTACAGGGTTGCAAGATTGAAGGCTGCAAGTCCTGCCTGCTCCCTATCTATCCCTCCCACCCCATAGTTCTTCATTGCCTTTCCTGCTGCTTGCTGAAATGAGAAGCAGGTTTGATGTTCAAAAGAACCAGAGGCCAGCCCCTGAACTCTGGGTGCAAGAAGCTAAAAGGAATCGGAAAAAGTGGGCAGCTGTTAACCACTGGACCTGGTAGGTCCAGGGCAAGGAAGTCACTGGTTGGCTCCATTTTCTTCCACGTCCGCTCCACTTGAAAAGATACGGTGGACACTTAAGCAGTAGTCGTATGCACAGTAGTGCAATCGCTTGGCATCTAACAGAGCTTTTCACTTTACCACAGGGAAGAAAAACAGGTGTCCCCCTACTTATGTGAGGGTTACATTCCAGGCCCCTGCGTGCCTAAGTGAAATGGCATAAAGTGGGGAGCACCCTCTAAAAAGCTCCTTAATGTCCATTCTGGCCCCATCTCCAGCTCTCTTTCTGTACAACTGTCTCTGCAACTAGAGCTCTGGGGCTGGCAGAAGGTTGGCGGATGAGCAGAAAAGCGGCCGCTGCTGCTGCACTGCCCCACATGTCAGCTGCTAGGCAGGGAGGCAAAGCAGCTTAAACAAAGCTCTGCTGCACCTCAGGTTTCTTTGAGACTTCCTTCGCCCTCACTGACATCCTCTTTGGGATCTGGGGAGGGTCTCCTCACTAGCCACGAGGACTCTCCAGCTCTATCCTGACATTTCCTAGCATGATTCTATTTATTTATTTATTTCCTGGTGCTACATGTATACGTGGTCTCATGTGAGTAGAGGGCAGGGGATGCCTGTATGCTACCTTGAGCTCCTGAAATAAAGGTGGGATAAGACTGAAATGAACAATTAAAAGGAGCCATGCTTAGTTCAGCTTCTGCCAGGAAACAGAGGTTGCAATCTTCCAACTCTAGTTACTATACTGTCACCTACTTTTCCACAACCCACCTTCCAGTCCAACACCAGTGTCCTTTGAAATGACCTGCCTGTAGCATTTGAGGGGGAAATGCAACTTAAAAAAAAAAACAAGTAGAGAGAAGACTTTTACAGCGGTTTCATTCTAAACGGATATGCAAGGTGCAATTTCCCAGTTATTGTCTTGTTCTTTGTTCTACAGCAGAAAAAGCACAGCAGAACCTCCTGCCCCTGGATATGAGGCCCGTGGAACCTTAATTACTTGGTTCTGGTAAGCAGAAAAACTGAGCTGAATGTTCTACTGACATGAAGACCCATGGTAATAAAGTCCTTGTCTTCTTCTCTGTATGATCACATAGCAAATAGTACTGTTTAATTTGCAAGTAGCTGGTTTTGTGAGTTGCTGGTTTTGTTTTGTTTTGTTTTAATCTGCAGCTCCTTTACCTAATTTCACTATACAGTGGTTTATTTTGCTAGAGCAATGAACGACTAAAAGTAACTTTAGGCAGTTAACTTTACCAAGAGATTTTCATGTTCATTTTAACCTTAGCCAATTAGTTTCCATGGGCTGACAATCATTAATTAAAAACTGCCAAGGGATCATGTAATTGGCTCCTAATAAACACATGCTGCTAATTCAGCTACTTGATGCATTTATTTACAGCTTAATTGGGTATCAAAGTCTCCAATCCTCTGTCCCCTTACATGGAAGTAAATCAATTGACCTCAAAGGTACTTACTTTTGATCAGGCATGTATAGGTTTTTAATATAAGTAGGAATGGGTGAATCTATCAATTCCAGTTTTCTCAGTTTCTTGCTTTTCCAATCTAAACAAGAAATCCCCCCACTTTTACATACTAAGTTTGCAACTTTATTCATGTTTGATGGGAATGTCCCCATGTTAAAAACATTTGGAATAGAGCATTCTCTATTGTATCTACAATTACAAGGCAACCTCTTTCTCCAAATCTTGCCTTAGCCCTCCTATCTTTGGGCTCACCCCTGCACAACAGTAGGTTTCTTACTGACCGCAGCATGATTAGCGATATCTCAGCATTGAAAGAACCAGACTGAAATACCCCTGAGCATATGAGAAAATAATATCTGGGATACAGCAATGTCTGTGCATCTCACCAGACGCAGAAGGGCAACTGAAGGCATAATGAAAAGAAGTACCTGTCAAGAAACGGGGACCCCTTGCTTTAACTATGTTAATGATCAAATTCAAGACCTTGTTATACCAACCGCTCATCTTCTCAGTTTATGTCTGCTTTCTTTATATCCTCAGGTCAACGTCAGGCTTTCAGGATTACATTATTGTTTACAAGAGTGCCTAAGAGCCACCAACCAAAGCCAGGTACTAAATAGTGTCTGATGAGGTGGAACCCATCCTTGCATTTAAGCACTAGCCTGGTAACTATAAGTGACATGCAGGTGAGTGAGCGAGCAGTTGTAGGAGATATGGAGGGCTCCATCCTCTATGCACCAAAACTAGAAATTGGAGAACTGCTAGAGGAACATTATTTGCTGTTGCCCCCCCCCCCACTGCTCCCCTGCGTCCAGTGGTGATGGTGATGTAAGCTAGTAACTTTTGTGAGGCTTAGTTACAATACTGATGGAATGAATTAATCACCATCACCCTGGGACCCAAACAGTGGAGGGATCTAGATAAACAAGTACAAATGACATCAGAATTACTACAGCTGGGGGGTCAGAAAGCCTTGCCAATCCACTACAAATCTACTGAATCACTGATTTACTTTTTGCACAATCCCTGCATTGGAAACGGAGCATGATCTGTGTCAAAATTCAAAGCTGATTTGATTTTATCTGGCTTGATGAGATATCTGGAGACATGATGAGTATGATAGTTCTGCTCTGCCTCCACGGTCAGCGGCAGTAATGCTTCTGAATGCCAGTGCTGGAAACCACATGAGGAGAAAGCGATCTTGTGCTCAGGGCCTCCTTGTGGGTTTCCTACTGGCATCTAGTTGAACACTGTGAGAACAGGATGCTGAAATAGATGGGCCCTTGGCCTGATCCGGCAGGCTCACCATATGTTTTTATCTTGGATCACTCAGATGAAATATGGAATACAAACATTTCCCACCATGCATTTCATTTTATTCATAAGCCCAGACAATATTGCATCCCATTCTATCAGCTGTTGCTTTATCCTCTTGCTCAAGTCACGTATTTCCCAAGTCGATTATTTCAAATGCTCAAAGTAAGCTCTAATAGGAGGTGGCAGCCAATTAGGAGCCTAAAAGAGATTTTCATCAGCTACTGGAAAATTAAATACCATAATTATTTAGCTTTAGCTGCCTACATACTCAAGGGGTTAATTATGTGCCTGTAAAGAAACAACATTTGATTTGCCCGGCTTGGGGAGTTAAAAGGGTCACACAATGGGAAATCTGGCCTGCAGTTGTGTTTGTTAGATTTTTAAAAAGTGAGGCCATAGAGCTTTAAGGCAAGATCAGAGTCTCGGCACTTCAAAATTTGCCTCTACGCCACTGCTGCTACACATTCATCAGAAGGGTTAACTCTTAACACAACATATGTACATACAATCTTGTGCCTATAGGCTCTATATGTAGAACTGTTGACGCACACATTTCCTGAAGGTATGAAAATGGCTAGAGCGGAAGTAAGTTCCACAGAAAGTAATGGCATGTCCAAAATGCATTGGAGATATGCACATTCCCCAAGGTCTGTTGGAGATTGTGTATATTGACCAGAGAATGTTCACAATCCCCTCTTCATTGACAGAATATGTGCACTAACCTGGTGAAAGGCCAGTTGTTGAGCACATAGCAATGACTCAACTTACAGTACCCTAACACACACCCATATTTTATATATAATAGTATTATAGAAAATCACACAGATTTTTTTTTTGTGTGTATAAATATTATATACCAAGTGCAATGGTATGATATGTATATTCTTTCCTTTGCCTGTCATTGCCATTAGTTCCCAGTGACCCAGCACCTATTCTTGCAATTTCTGTTGCAATGATTTTAGGGATAAGACACATGATGCAGAAATAAATTCTGAGGTAAAGAAAGGCATGCTTTCAATTTTATTTGGGGACCAGGTTGAGGAGTTAGCCTCTGAGCCCCTACCTCATACAGTTGCTGTAAGGATGGGGGTGGGGGTGGGGAAGGACTGCACGCTCCTAAGAAAAACAAACACCATGGTTTTTCAACGGATATAGATAATCCTGCTCATAAGACATTGTGTTCATGTTAAGAATCAACAACTCCAGAGGATGATAAAGCAAACATGAGTGTGCGTAAATCTGGTCTCATTCATATGAGTTCATTAATTCATGCTAAGAGTGACATATAATGCAATAAGATCCTTTTACCGTTATATGGCAACAGCAGAGGAGCTTAACTGCTGCAGCTACTGGAGTCTATCCCTCTTTTTTATGCCTTTCACATCACAGGATATTCAAGGGGAAAACAGTGGAGTTGTTTTGCTGAACTGTTGCCACACAACTCACTGCTGGGGTTGATGAGAAAATGAACAAAGGATTACATTGGAGACCTTGCACAGTCTTGTGCAATTGTTCCAGATATACTTTGGCAGCAGATTGGCTCAAGGGAAGATATTTTGCAAAACAATTTGAACAAAGTCATTATGATGGACGGAACACACATACCGTAGCGGCTTTTGTCAGCATGTAAGGCTTGCAGGTATGAGAAGGGGCTCAACAAGCCACAGAAGATACAACCCTTTGGTGCAGACTTCACTTTTGCCAGGTTTAACAGATATTAGACCTGAAACAAAAGTAGAAAAACAAGATGGGATCTGAAATGGCAAATGTGATGTGAATTTTGTCACCTAACCCTAAAACCCAACTAACAGAAGAGAGTCATTTATCTGTTTGTTAGCTTCTAGTGGTTGTAAATAGTACTCTGGGCCCAGAGACATCTGAGGTGATGGACAAGTGATGGACAATCAATAAAACTATCAAATTAAATCCTAGCTTGTGGGTGCGGGACTTTGGATAGGGAGCCTTCCTTACTCGGGTGAGGAGGCCTCTGCACTGAGCAGCTGGGGGCAGATGATGATGTTTTCTTGGCAAATCTCTAAGATGTGTAAAGAGCAAAGACTAGTTGTAGTTTGGAGATCTATTTTTCTTTTTTCCTTTTTAAGCAGGCAGAGGGCCTTCTCAGCAGTGGTGCCCTCCCTGTGGAACACCATCCCATCAGATCTCAGGAAGATAAAGAATTACACTTTTAGAAAACATCTGAAGGCAAAGTTTTTAATCAGAGAAGTTTTTTATGTCTGACATGCCCCCCCCCATATTTTTCTGGAAGCCACCCAGAGTGGCTGGGGAAACCTAGCCAGATGGGCGGGGTATAAACGTTGTTGTTGTTATTATTATCTCCTTACTGGCAAAGTGGGGGCGCTTGTTTTGCATTAGTGATTGAGAACCACCAGGGCAAATCACAGTTGTACTGGAACCCACTTTTTGAAGTGCATACCCTCCCAAGGTCGGATAAAAAAAATAATCAATTAACATCATTAAAATTCAAAATGAGAAAAGGTGATCTCTCAGATAAGCAGATCCTCTGCAGTTTGGGGCTTCATATATCAACAGTAAAACCCAAAACCTGTCCCAGTAGTTAATTGGCAGCCAGTACACACCCCTTAACGATCGTGCTGGGAATAGGGCTGCTCCTAACAGTAGCTTAGTTGTGGCACAATATATGTATAAATAAACAATTTAAAGACGTTTAACATAGGAATATGCTTACACTGAGTTATACCCATTTGTGCATCTAGCTCAGTATTACTGACTGGCAGACGCTGCCTAGCATTTTCAGATGGGGGTCTTTCTTTGTCCTACCTGGAAAAACCCAGGATTGAGCCTGGGACCTTCTGTATGGAACCCCGATGCTCTGCTAATGAAATACAGCCCTTCTCCTGACCCATAGTGTAAACACAACTTGAATTTCCTCATTTTGTCTTTTCCCGAACATCTCACAGAAAGGAGGTACTGGCAGTAATGGTGATCATTGGAAAAGAGATTGCCCTGCGTTCCTGAGTAGAAAGGGTCAAGCCTTCTTCAGAAGTCGGAGTGGTGGAAGCAAAGCAAATGTGCTCCCATGTAAAAATTACCTGTGAACCATGAGGATCTCTCTGAAGGGAATACTATAACATAAGTCAGGCACACACTTGAAAATATCTCCCAAATCAGTGCTTGATTAATTGGGCATTTTATTAGCTGAACAAAGTTTTAGGCACTATTAAAACAAAAAGGGAATAGAAAAATAATTACAGGACCAAACACCAACAGAGAATACTAATGAAGGATTTAAAATGCAATTTAGGATTTAATCAATTCCTTTACAACCTGACAGATAATTAATTAAGCCTTAAAACAGATGTCCCAAAAGCATGAACCGAATCTCGGGCCCTATTTATCTGTCACATCCACTCAGTGGCGTGATGGTTTCTTGGCACTACCAGGTTCCAGTGACCTTCGAGCAGCTGAGATTTCTTAGTAAGTTGCTCCCTCCCTTGGCCTCAAAGGAAATTGCAGTCCCCGTTGGAACCTAATGTTGTTTCTCACTTGCAAGCAGCACAATTCCAGAAGGTGCATCAGATGAGACGTTGCTGTTATTTACAGAGAAGAATGTGGTGCAGCTACACTGTTCACGAAAGAGTGCAAGAACTGACGCCACAGTGATAATAGTGTAGGCTTGGCAGCACGCCAAAGATTCACAAGTACAGCCTGTGATTTCATGTGACTGCCAGCATCAGAAATAAAAATTCAGTTTCAGGGCAGTGTATAACAGTTGGGAGGTTTTTTAAAAAAGGGACCTCACTATTGGATTTTTGTGAGTGGTGCTGGTGGAGAGCATTTACTCCAATTTTCCCCAGTGGGCAACTGCCAAAAAATAACACTGCCTCTACAATAATGGTGCATAATAATGAGAGGAAATCTGTTTAAAAGACTGTTTTAAAACAATGCTGTTACAGCCAATGACACTGGTGCTAAACTTTGATTTAAAGGTAGTAACAATAGCACTGCTCCTGCAATTGCCTGCTTTACTAAATTATCATTTCACATATGAAGACAAAGCCGTACTGTTAAGTCTCGAATACCAATGCCAACTTCAGGGCCTAAGCTTCCTCATCCTCCTCAAGTATCCATTCCTATAGACTCTGCTTTAACTGGTGCATTTACAAATGGAAGCGGCCTTGTTTTGAGTCATTTGACTGATCCACCTAGGTCAGTATGGTTGACATTGACTGGCGATGACTCTCCAGGGTTTCAGACAGGAATCTTTTCCCAACTCAATGCCCTGCGGGTGCTGGGTATCAACCATGGAAGCTTTTGCATGTGATGCATGTGCTGTACCACTAATCTATTGCTCTTTTGTGTTTGTTTGTTTTAACTCTATAATGAATTGACCCACCGTGGTTTCAGATCCAAGAGAGTGTGTGCTCTTTGGGCTAAAGAGGATATACTTGGAAAAACATAATTGTACTGCAATATGCTATATCGTATCAGTTTAAAATGAGGCTTCCCAACCTGTGAGATGGCAGTCTGTGCATTGCATAATGCCTTAGGGTGCATTAGGGGCAAGATGCAACCAATGCTCCACTTGAAGATTTAACTTCTAAAGACCCTGGTTAAAGGGTCAGCCTCTAAAGAATGAGCAGGCCCCCCCTTTCTGAATGCAGTAAGGCTGGATTACTGTTAAGTTGTTGGGTGAACATATCAGACGACACAGCGATTCTTCAGACAGCTCTTGTTTATTCACAGGCCAGAACATAACTGAGCTGAAGGGTTCAGCCAACCTGCTTATATAGAGCTCAACTACAAGGCAACAGTAACAACTTTCTGTAACTATCCAATCACTGAACGTCACTTTCAATTCCTTATTTGCATATGTGGACCTGAGTGGAAACTATCTACAGTATCCCCCTGCTGGCCCAGGCTGAGAACTTCAGTACATAACAATTACCACATTTTGAAGTAAGCTACAGTATGTAGCAGACATTACCATCTAGAGCAGTGGTGGTCAACCTTTTTATACTTACCTCCCACTAATGCATCTTTCTTTATGGTAAAATTTCCTTACTGCCAACCAGTGCTCGATGGAAGGAAGATTCAGCTTGTGCTGTAGAACCCCCTACCGCCCACCTAGACTCCTGAAACGCCCACTAGTGGGCGGTAGGGACCAGGTTGACGATCCCTGATCTAGAGAGTCCTCTGCCCAAAAAACCATTAAGCCCAGAGTCTAAAATTACCTGACTGCACTACTGCCTCCAGTCTGGTGTTTGGGGTATAATCAGTGGAAATTAGGATATATTCTCTTGTCTCCCACTTGTCCCATGGCTATTACTATGGTTGCCAATAACAGTTATAGCTTTTGGGTAGCAAAACCATGCAGCAACTCTTTAAAAATGGAGGATCGCACCACTGACCTTCAGCATTGGCAATTGAAAGAGATGGATCAACGCGATGGGGGCATTGTACTGAACTGAATGGAGTTCAATACTCAGAGGTTGGCTGAGTATGGGTATCCGTTGTTCATGGCTTTTGTCCAATCAGTGCGCACAACCAAACATGGGAGGGCTTTCCAATTTTCGGGGGAATTGTTTCCTTCCCTCCACATATTTTCACCGTGTCCTTTAAGAATCATTCCTCTTAATAACTAAAGCATTGCTGCATTGCTGCATGGCAGATACTCTTATTGTAACTGTCAATGCTCCTTGCACTCCCCCCCCCCCAATTCTGCGGTATTTGCTATTGACTTGAGTAGGATGTGAACTGAACCCCAAGTGCACAATTCAGACTGATGTAGGGGTTTTATTTTGTAGAAACCAAAAAGAAGAAGGAGCTAGAAATGGTTTCTTCCATTACGGTAGAATATAAATATTTAATGTGTTAAATATTAAATGTAATAAAATAGAGGAATACCTAAAGGTGCCCCATTTCATCATTTACGTTAATGATGTTTTAATTTTAGTGATTCCTCATTGCTAAGAGAGGGTCATACTGTATAGAGGATCGTTTTCTTACTACATGTTGCTTGATTCAGGCTGCTTGCTGGCAGTTAGCATGTCTGCTTGGGTTCAAGAAATATTTATCTATCTTTAAAAAGATCTTGTCAGCCTGTATTTTAAAAGGCCTCTAAAAATAGAAAAAGTCTGAAAAAACATTGAGAAGGCATCAGGCAAGCTTCAATGGAGTGAGCATTGCCTAAGGTGGGGCACCATGATAAAAAAAAGTATTTCTCTGTCTCTCTCCGGTCACTACTTGCGTAACCTTAAGAAGTAGAAGTAACAGGGAAGGGTTTCTGGAAATTTTCAAATGCACCGTCTTTTCTCATTAACTGCTGAGAATGATAAAAAAAGAAAACATACACAACTTTTAGTGTTTGATGTGTTTCTCCTCCCTCTGTATTTTGCTGGAAGCCATCAGAGTGACTGGGGTAACCCCATCAGATGGGCGGGTTATAAGAAATTTATTATTGTTATTGTTATTGCCCATAGGGCTGATTTTGGCGCACCACTCGTTTTAATGGCACCACCAAATTTTGTCTCAAATTCTACTTCAACACTTTAAAAAATAAGATAAAATAAACCTCCAGCACTGTTGTAATGTTATGGTCTTTCTTAAGCAAGCATTCTACTCTTTAGTATAAGAGATAGCTGAGGTCATTATCAAAGGAGACTGAACATTTTGGGAAAGTTCTCATGGGTGGAGTATTTGGGGGGGGGGGTTACCTTACTTTTGAGGTGGCTGGGGGCTGTTTTGATTGCCTCTTCTTTCATTCTGCAAATCACCTCACCTGTCATATGCACTCTGCAGCCTCCACAGGTCTCATACTTCAACTGAGGACCAGGAGAAGATTGGTGCCATTGAGTCTTCCTCCCAAGTAAGTGTGTTTAGAATTATTGTAACCTTTGCCATACTGAACACGGATACCATTTTTGAACCCACTGCTTTAAATCATGTACCTTGTATTTCTGGAGCTTTAATCTCCAGACATACTTTGAGCTTCAATCAATTTAACTAATCCATTAATCAACCACTAGATATAATAATACATTAACATTTGCACCTCAAAAAACCATATGACCATAAAAGTGCCTTTCTGGATGAGACTAGAGGTTAGTTTAATGCAGCTTTCTGGCTATAATCCCAGCTAATTATTTTCACAGAGTAATCCTATATTCCCATTTTGGTGGGACTAGAGAGAGATTGCTGCTACAATTGTGACTGTGAGTATACTTCTCCCTTGGCAGCTCTAATAAAACACTTTGCCTGTCTGTTCATGCATCTGTGCTGCCATCCTGCAAGGCAAAAGTGCTTCTGAGTGTTTGGCCAGGCATGGAAATGGCTAGAGTGGGGGGCTTGGCCTTTAGCAACAGAGAGCATGTTTCCATATGGCTTCCCTTGTGTGGAGGATGCTACTCTTTGCTATTGTGCCTTTATGTGTGAGAGTATTAGTGTTAGAGCAACACAGCTCAACAAGATATAGTATTCACATATGGCAAAGAGGGAGACAGATGCAGCAGTTACATATTATAGCGTGTCTTCTGCCTTCCCTTGCTTGCCTATGTGGGATGCTCTGTCCTGGAAACCAAAGTTAGTGTAGAGGAGCTAAATTCCTTGCTGGATGTCTGTGCCTTCAGTTTTGAGGCAGTGGTACCTGTTAGGATTCTAGGCTGAGATATGTTAACAATTTGCACAAATCCCCCATGTGTATTGTGAAGCCAACCTGTTTTGTGCAAAGTCTCCATAATTCCCACCAGCAGAGCTCTCCTTTGTGTGCTCTACTTGACATGAAACTCAGACATAGCCACAAGTTGTGCACCCTGCTTGAGTCAAACAGCAGCAGATGGTTTTGTGGGACTGTGCCATTGACCTGACCTCCATCTAGCTGAGTCCGTTCTGCATCCCAGGATGGAGAGGCTGTGAGGTCAGCATGGTGTAAATAAACCAGCAGAGCCAATCTGATGCTACTGCTGCTGCATTTTCACCTCACCAACCTCACCATCACTGCACCCCTGCCTCTTCCCCATTCTGATATGCTTCAGTGACAGCCTTCAGGTGAGTGGTGCAGCCCCACCATGTTGTCTTCTTCTGGAGTTATGTTAACTGGATGGCCATAGCCTTACAGCAGCTGGGCAATCCTTCCCTGGGTTTTGCCATCCATTTGGCAACCCAATGTGAGAATAAGTTGAATGGGTAAGACTATGCAGATAGGAGCTGGATTAGTTGTTTATTGGCTTCCATCAAATGATATGGGGCAAACTAGTTTGGAACAAAGTTGTAATAATGTTCCCAAACCAGTTTATCCCTTGGGTCACCAGGACATGAGACAGACTTAGTATTAAGCCAAGTGGTGTCTCTAAATCCAATCCACAACCTTCTCACATCTAAGAGAGTTGCTACCCATTCATTTCTATAGGAACAATAAAGCATTGAATTTGGAGACAACTATAGAGTGGGGGAGGGGGGACTTTCCAACGTTATACCTGATCCTGGGTAGTTTGGTTCCCATAAACTAGGATAACACCTTCAGGAAGTTGAGAAACCTTGTACACCATCCCAGACATTTCTGCAATTGAAGTATAGGGATCATCCCTCCACAGATGTGCCATAATAATAATAATGAGCAGTTTTGGGTCATCCCTCCACAGATGTGCCATAATAATAATGAGCAGTTTTTCCAGGCTCAATATACACAAATATCTCTTGATTGACTGTAGAGGTGCAAATTGTTTAATGTTAAAAAGTCACCTAAAAGCCTTATCACACTTAAGAGAACTGCCCAGGGGGCTCCCCCCTGTTTAAGATGGTATTTTGTAAACAACCTTGTGATTTAAATCCAGTTCATTGCAAATCCATAAACATAAGCAATCAGTTAACAACGACACCTATTTAATGCATTCTACTTGGGTATTTACATTTTTTATTGCTCTGGGAAACAGCGATTTAACAGACGTAGGAGGACAATTCATACTTATTTTCCTTCACATTTATTCTAAGGGCAGTTATATGACAGGAGAAAAACAAAAAAATGAAACAAAAAGAACACCCCTGCTTAAAAACAAATAAACAACCCACTTCAGAAAACAGCAGTCGTGTACGTCTCATTTGATCATGTGTAGTACAACTTATTGATGCTTTTGAATTATGGTGCTGGAGGAGACTCTTGAGAGTCCCATGAACTGCAAGAAGATCAAACCTATCCATTCTTAAGGAAATTAGCCCTGAGTGCTCACTGGAAGGACAGATCCTGAAGCTGAGGCTCCAATACTTTGGCCACCTCATGAGAAGAGAAGACTACCTGGAAAAGCCCCTGATGTTGGGAAAGATTGAGGGCACAAGAATAAGTGGACGACAGAGGACGAGATGGTTGGACAGTGTTCTCGAAGCTACAATCATGAGTCTGACCAAACTGCGGGAGGCAGTTGAAGACAGGAGTGCCTGGCGTGCTCTAGTCCATGGGGTCACAAAGAGTCGGACACAACTAAACGACTAAACAACAACAAGTACAACTTAACTCACAATACCCTTTTGTCATTATGCTGAACATTTCTTGCTCCTGCCAGCAGCAGCCAGTGACACAAGACAGAGATAGGGAAACACTCACTGTAATGATATCACAACACAAGATAAGGTGCGTTACATGCTCCCTGGGGAGAGATCACTACTGGCAGCACCCAGTGTTTCCCATAATGTGTAATTCTACCCTAGCTGAAGAAGTTTAGTTGGAGCTCAGATTCAAAAATGGCAGAGGAGTGCTGCGTTTCCTTCCGAGCCAATTTTCAGATTTCCTATGTTTATTAGCACTTCCCTTGGGACTGACAATCAGTATATTCCACAACCATGGTGAATTATAGCATCTTTAATTTAATTTACTATTAGGAAAATAAAAACAAGAGTTAGGGCGGTTCACAGCAGTCTGTAAATCCATCTCCCAGCACCAGACTTTTCATTAGGAGGGCCTGAGTTATTGCAGGGTCTCCACATGGCAATGCCAAGTGCTATAACTTCTAAGCAGCCAAGATTTATACTGATTTATCCTTCTGAGAGCCAACCCTTTTCTCATAAAAGCCGCATATCAGCTTTGTGATGCTAGCCAGCAGACCACCTGCCTCCTCACCACCCGATTTATCATTCAAGTCATCTAATGCCACCAAATTCCACCCAGGACACAACTCATTCATTATTTAGGCACTAAAGGTCTAAACTCACTTTCAGGTGTTGGAATTCAAACACGTCACACTTCCTCCTCCTGACTTCAAGCTGTTGAGCCTTTTGCCAAGATGCAAGGTCCCCCTGAGAAAAGAAAAGAAAGGAAAAATGATTATCACATCTTCCTGTGATCTTTTTTTCTTTCTTGATTAATATGCGTGGAGAAATGAAACAATGGCGGATATGGGAAAGTCACTGATATAATATTTAATGTGATTTGCCCACATTCTTCCTGACAAAAACTCTGTGCTTTTAACATCTGACTGTTGAGAAGAACTTCAACAGGGGCAGTTTCCTTGGCACTCCATCCCCATTCCATGAAAACTGTACTGGCTAAATTTCCCTCTGCTAAGTAGCTATTCCAGTAGTGATGTGTGGAAGTGAGAGCTGGGCCATAAAGAAGGCTGATTGCCAAAGAATTGATGCTTTTGAATTATGGTGCTGGAGGAGACTCTTGAGAGTCCCATGGGCTGCAAGAAGATCAAAAACATCCATTCTTAAGGAAATCAGCCCTGCATGCTCACTGGAAGGACAGATCCTGAAGCTGAGGCTCCAATACTTTGGCCACCTCATGAGAAGAGAAGACTCCCTGGAAAAGACCCTGATGTTGGGCACAAGGAGAAGGGGATGACAGAGGACGAGATGGCTGGATAGTGTCTTCGAAGCTACCAGCATGAGTTTGACCAAACTGCGGGAGGCAGTGGAAGACAGATGTGCCTGGCGTGCTCTGGTCCATGGGGTCACAAAGAGTCGGACACGACTAAATGACTAAACAACAACATGTAGCTATTTCATTCTAGCCAGGGGCATGAAATGATAACTTACAGAGGTTTTTTTTTTAAATAGTCCTAAGGCTGCATGCATCCATAAAGCACAGATGGCCCATGCCTGGTGAAGAGGGCATATGTACCATTTGATAACGTGTTTTCTTCCTCTACAACAAACAAATGCAGCATATCTACAATGGTACCATGATGGTTAGCCACTGTCAAGTGAGTCAGGTTTGACATGGCAATTCTTGGGTTCTACCCTTTCAGCTCATTGAGTCTGTCCAGTGCCTTTCATGTCATTTGAAACATTTTTAATCACACTTAATTGCCAAAGCAGCCCCAGAGCAGGGTATATTACATTCAAATATACACTACGTTTCAAAGCAAGCTGGGGTACTGTACAAGCTAAGACACCACCAGCATGTTGGCTATGCCCAAGTCTGGGCAATTAAGTAAGCCTTAAGGTGGAATCAAAAATTGTTAAGACTTGTTGCCAGCCACATCTAGGTGCCGATGTCTGTCATGTTGCCACATACAGAATTTCAATTGACTGCAATACAGATAAGAATGACTCCACTCGGTGGTGGGGTACACATGTTTATTCTTATTTATTTATTTATTTATTTATTATTAATACTAATACTAATAATAATAATAATAATAATAATAATAATAATAATAAGAGGCTCCACCATAGATATTAATGCCTGGGCAGATCTATATGGAAGAAGAAACTTCATCAGGTATCTAGGTCCCCAGTTGCATACTACAGGTCAGTATAAACACCTTGCACTTGGTTTACAACATATAGGCTGGCAGTGGTACTCTTTCAAGACCTGTGTAGACCAGAAGAAGCCTGGCTGATGCTCTCCAGATGGTGCTGGTCTACAACTCCCAGAATTTGTGACCATTGGCCATGCAGGTTGCAGTTGATGGAACTGTGAGTTCAACAACATCTGTAGATCACCACATTGGCTACCACTGCAGTAGATGATCTCACATAACAGACCAGCTGTGACATTCTACACTAGCTGAAGCTTTTGAACTGATCAGCCCCTAGAGCTATGAAGTACATTATTGTTGTTGTTTAGTTGTTTAGTCGTGTCTGACTCTTCGTGACCCCATGGACCAGAGCACGCCAGGTACTCCTGTCTTCCACTGCCTCCCGCAGTTTGGTCAAACTCATGTTAGTAGCTTCGAGAACACTGTCCAACCATCTCGTCCTCTGTCGTCCTCTTCTCCTTGTGCCCTCAATCTTTCCCAACATCAGGGTTTTTTCCAGAGAGTCTTCTCTGTTACGGAAAAGGAGCAATGCAGCAGCGAGCTGCAGCTGGCTGGAAAGCAAAACAGGAAGGGAATGTTTGGGACTGTACCGTGGGAACAAAGGGACAGTCTAATCACTGTGCTGAGCACCGGATTTAGCTCAGAGTGTAATCTGACCTGTACAGGAAGTACAGGGGTGGAGTTTGTCTCTCTGCTGTTGGAGTTTGGAGAGTGCAGACGCGTTTCTCTGTAATGCTGCAAGGACAGAAATAAAGGCATGTAAATATATTTCTGTCTATCTCTTTCCCCTCCCTGGGGGGAGCAGGGAAGAATGGTGTGTTCTTCTCATGCTTGAGGAGGATCGCCGATAGTAACCTAGCCTGTATCCTGCCGGGAATGCAGACAGGGAGGTCAACCAGGAGATCAAGCCGGGTGCCTGGAGAGTGGCCAGTTTCTCCTGATAAGGCTCAGATTTCCTGACATCCTCTTCTCATGAGGTGGCCAAAGTATCAGAGCCTCAGCTTCAGGATCTGTCCTTCCCGTGAGCACTCAGGGCTAATTCCCTTCAGAATGGCTAGGTTTGATCTTATTGCAGTCCATGGGACTCTCAAAAGTCTCCCCCAGCACCATCATTCAAAAGCATCAATTCTTCAGTGATCAGCCTTCTTGATGGTCCAGCTCTTAATTCCATACATCACTACTAGGAAAACCATGATGTCTCTGCTTTTTAAGATGCTGTCTAGGTTTGTCATCGCTTTTCTCCCAAGAAGCAGGTGTTTTTTAATTTCATGACTACTGTCATCATCTGCAGTGATCATGGAGCCCAAGGAAGTAAAATCTCTCACTGCCTCCATTTCTTCCCCTTCTATTTGCCAGGAGGCAATCTAATTTTGAAGCTACCAGCACCTCAGATTAGATCACTGTGACATTCCTATCTAGGAATGGCTGTAGCTGGCTTGCCAACTAAAGCTGGCAATAGGTGCTCCTCACTGGTAAGGCCACTTCTGCCTCTAGTGACAGTGTTGAATCTAGGCAGTTGTGAACCTTGGCATCTCAAATTTCAGAGGTGCCCTGTGCAACACCAAAATCTGATGCCCCCTGCCTCTATGGATGTCATAGTACCTGCTGTGGCACCCCATAATCTCCCCTAGATCCGTCTTTGACTGGGAACCCTCAGATTGCATACTTGTGCTACATATCGTCCAGGTAAGTGCTGGAAATTCTAGCTCCCAATGGAGTACTAAATAAAAATCCTCTATTATTAATTACATATTACTTTCCTATTCTTCCTAGGGCTAGGATTGGACAAGGCATTATTCATGCTTAAGTTACAAATGTGGAGTAGATGTATCACTTATACAGAAGCATATTACCTCCTACCTATATATATGATTAAATGACTTTACTAGAAGTGTATATCAAGCCATAAAAAAATCTTATGGACATGAAAGATGACTTTTAATATGCTCTTGTTACTGTTGCGGCAATGACACCTGAAATGGCATCTCACTAATCAAAGTGTTCTAATGGGACGGAATCTGATCTGCCAGTCCTCTAGAGAGAGCTAAAGGAAATGGAGTGCCAGTTTGCATTGTGGTTTTTATTGCAGCATTATAATACTTTGCCAAATGGGACAGCTCCTGTTGAGTTTCATATCGATGTGCTCTCATTTGACTTAAATAAACTGTATGACCCTATGCCAGACTGTGCAAGAAGGGCCAGTGAGATCAGTACTGTGACAGGTGACCTTTTATCAAATACATTTATTCATATTTGTTTTCCTAGGTGATGGTATTTGTCCTTGCAGTGCATTGTTGTGAAGTGTTTGAAGTTCTTGTAGCCAGAATCATGTCCCCACCAACCCAACTCCCAGACTTTCCAGGGGAATGGAGAAAGCACAATTTCTGAGAAGCTCAGAAAAAGAGAAGAGAGGAAATCACTTCTCATGCAAAGGGAAGTGAGAGGTGACATAAATTTTCAGGCCCATTTCACCGAGGTTGTTGTCAAGAACTGGAACCACAAGCCCCTGAGCAAGTCCTAAAGGGATACAGTGGAACTTTGGTTTTCGAATGTAATCTGTTCCAGAAGATCGTTCAACTTCCGAAACATTTGACTTCCGAGGATCAATGGGCAGTCAGCAAAATCCATTGAAAAAAATGGAGAAACGCACCTCAGAAGCCATTGGCCTTCCGAGGCACATTCAAAAACTTCCGGGTTTTTGGCATTTGGGTTCCGAATTGTTCGGCTTCTGAGACGCTCGAAAACAGAGGTTCCATTGTATGACCAAGGATGCCCAGGAAGATGGAGCCATGAGCCTTGCATCAGCCGGTGGTAATGTAAATTAACACTAATTTTTGAGAGGGAAAATGAAAAATAGGATTTTTAAATTTTTTAAAGAAAAGCCTACATGAGATTGAAATCCAGATGCTGTGACCTCAGCTCAGTTCAGTGTTTTCTGTTCAGCTAGATTACAGACATTTTACACAGACACACTTGTGAGTATCTTGATGTTTCCAAATATGATATTTTCCAGGAAACTCACAGGGGTCTGAACAGATTCTTCCCACTGCTTGCAATTTATCAATACATAATTCAAACATCTGCTGTTTCTGTATGTTTGGCTGAAGCAAGCTCTCAAATGAGACCAGTAGAAGGTTTGCGTCCTCACATATTATCTGGGCAAGTAGTTTGGCTCTTAACTGCTTCTTCTAATAGAAAGCAGGAGCAGCAGGAGCTCCTGGTATGTCATGCAAATGTGATTTAGACATGTCACCAGTGACGGCCCTTGATGAATTTCATCCGCAGATGCTGCCTACTAGCTTGACTTCCCTTGTATTCTCACCACATGTTTGCCTACATTTTGCATTCTGAAAATGGAACAGAGTTTATCAGCTGCAGTTCATTTGTGAATGTAACCTTTCAAGATTCAATATTTGTTCATTTCCTAACTGCTTTCTTTCCACTCTCCATTCCTTTCTCATTTGGGGTACCATGGTAAGGAAGGGAAAGCTAGAAAATCAAACCTTATTACTACACATACTGAGTTGGTCCTTTTAAGGGGTGCACGGTAGTTTCTTATAGCTATGAAGATTGAATTTCTTTCTATGCAGTGGAGAGCACCAGTGACTTAGGTATGTATGTATGTATGTATGTATGTATGTATGTATGTATGTATTTATTTGTTTGTTTGTTTGTTTGTTTGTTTGTAAGTTATATCTGCTGCCTTTTGTTCCAGATGAACTGCAATGCAATGTTCTTTGTTCAGTCCTGTAAGTGTCAGTGTGTCTCTCCTGAGGACTGATCTTGCAACAGGCAGGTATCCAATCTACCCTACAACTTCTTCTTCCAGCAAAAATGACATGATTTGTCTCATTGTCCATTGTGGCAAAAGGGTATAAAATATTTAAGGAGAAATTTGCTCAAGGCTGAACATTTAGATCTTATACAAACAAAACACTGCAGTGCCAAAGCTGAGGTTTGCAGGCAGAAAAGTCACAGGTTCAATATGTAGCATCTCATCCCCACCCCCCTCTTCAAGGAGCTTCAAGTAGCAGATGATGAGGAAACGTACCATTGCCTATGACCCTGGAGAGCCACTGTCAGAAAAAGCAGACAGTGATATGGATTAAAAGAATACGATCCGATAAAAGGCAGCTTCCCAGGTTCCTAATATTCCTGGTGAGAAATGTTCAGGTACATTAAAAAAATTTTTTTTTAAATGTTAATTGGAATGTTGCTAGGCAAAACAATTGAAGCCTCCCCCACACTGTGAAAAACATCAAAAGCAAAAATGCAGAAATAGATGTTTTTGAACTATGCAGTGCCCAGAGACAATTGGCACTGCAAATCCTGGGACATATGGGCATTTCAAGGCCAATACTCACAACTGCGGCATTCACAGTGGCCCTTTTCCCCCACTGCGGCGGCTTCTTGCTCGTGGCAAACGACTTGTCTGGTTAATTTGCCTGAAGCAAAAACTGGCTGCTTTGCCTTCCATATGTGCTTAGCAAATTAATTAAACCAATGAATGAATCATAACAGAAGCTTGCAGGCTAAGATGCCAACGTTCGATCTACGATGCTTGGCCTTTCGAGGATTTCCCCCTTGTAAGTTCTGAACACTGCTGAAATAAAACTTTTAAAAACTGGATGAATTTATAATGCAATATTTTCTATCTCCCCCGCCACCTGACCCGCCTTTGGCCTGTGACAATTCTTTCTCGGTTTTTGCTAACAATGCATTCCAGAGAGCATGAGACGTACAACAGGAACTCAGCTGTCGAAAGGCACAGAGCTGCCTTTCTAACAAGCCTCGGTTTTCTGCCTGGCCCTCTCCGATTATATTTTTGTGCTCTCATGATTAGCTCCCGGTAGGAGCCAAGCTATGAATCTCTCCCCAGCCCTGGCATTTTATTAGTATGGCCCATGCAGGTTTGGTGAGATGGAACAGCTATAACTCTGAGATGCTGAATAGGAAACCTTCATTTGCATGAAAATGAGGACGCCCTGCTGGCCGCCGTGCACGGATCAACTAATAAATATTTGCAGCATTTTGTTCTCATTAAATATATGCAGACACGAGAAGCACAAACAATGTCTCCTTCTGGCACGCAGCCTCGGCGGAAGGCCTGGGGAAGGACACTCTGCAACCAAGGAGAGGCTCTTCAGGAATAATATAGAAGAAACAAAAATCCATTAGCTGGGCTGAGAGGAGTCAACCCACACAAATGTTTTTCGGCATGTAGTGGTGGCAGAAACAGCTTTGCCTAGTTTGGCTTTCAACCCCATCAGTCAGTGACAGCCCCTCGTGCATTTGCTAGAACATGCCTACAAGATGTGGCTTTTGATATGCCATTGCAGACATGGCTCTCGGATAAATTTATGGTGACTCGCTGAGTGCCAAAGTGGTTATGCAAACAGACTTTGCCTCCCTTGAAAATGCAGGGCAGTGACCTCAGATCTGAAAGGCTTCTGGCTCACACAGTAAGATCAGATGCTTGTAGCTGGATCTCTTTCTCCCTTTGCGCTCTGCTGTGGTCTCCTGTGGCTTGATCCTGTGAGCTGCTGCACTGAAGTTGATCTGACTCATGAGAGCTTGAGCTGTGATCCTGTAGCGGTTTGTGTTGTATTGTGGTCAAATAAAAAATGCCAGGGTTCAACCTAACTTGGATAGCACATTCATTTCCCCCTGCCATGATAATAGATATGGAAGATTATGGAAAATAGATTATGGAAAAAGATATGTTATCCTGTTGGTTAAGATTAATACTAGCAAACACATTCTCTGAGTACCTATGCTTATGCAGGCAGCATGGCCCCTTCCACATACAAGAGGGAGGTGTCATTAGGCATAGAGAACTCCCCAATATTTGTAGAAGCGCATATCATGTTTAGGGGGAAATAATGTGGGGAGTGGGCAGCCCGAAACAGCCCAATGCAAACTGAGTGTGCTCTGTAGCCGTGGAGTGCTGACTGACTGTTGGAAGGGGAATAGAAACCAGGAGGTGGGGGATATAATGGAACATCCTGGAAGTGCACATGGCTAGCTGGCCAAAACCCTGAACAGGAGTACTCTATACTGCAGCACTCTGTTGCAGGTCCCACTTATATTTCATAAACTACCAATAAAGTGCCATTTTATAATGTCCACTAAAGACTCCAGGAAGTCTGAAAATGCTACAGAGACAGATCTGGTTGGTAGTACTTCTTCCACGCTGCGCTCCAGTAATTACTTTTCAGTTTCCAGATTTGAATAGACACTTGTCATATTCATTCTTCCTCCTTAGTGGCTTGGCTCTTCACAATGACTAATCATTGATGAGCAATCAAGGTAATGTAGAAATGCAGCTTACACCTACGTCCTAGGATGGATGTTGAGACAAATATTCTGCCTGTGTGGATGTGTGGAATAAGAGTGGGGGGCGGGGAGTGAATTTTGAGTCTGGCAGCCCAGGGGCAAGAAATTTGAGTTTTTGCAGCTGGCTAGGGAAAAAAGCAAGCTGGGAAGGCTGCTGTTACTTCCAAGGACAAATGCTGTTTCATTGTAAGTGCTTCCTTTCTGTGTGCCAGCCTGCTCCTTTGTTTCATTGCTAGATTAATCAATTAAAATTTTACTTGATCACTCCATGAAAGCCATTTTTAGTCAGTGAGGACACATTTTAACCAATAAGGTCATTTCCTGCACTGGCTCAAAAAGTCACATCCAAATGTTGCATTAATATTCAATGTATCCCTCAATTATGAAATAATTAAATGACAAATTTTTATGCAACTAATATTTTTTAGTAAGTTGACAGTCCTACAAAAGTGGGAAATGCATTAAAACGTACTCATCCCTATGCAGTATCTAGGAATGCCATGATGAATGTCTACCTGTGGCTGCTTATCTTTACATGAGTGTCTCATAACGTTGCGCATATCCCTTAAGAGGGCCCAAGTAAATGTTGCAGACAGGCAAAAGGTCAACAGGGGCGGAATATAGTGAACAGTATTCTTTACACTCAAGCCAGTCTCAGTGTGGTAGTTGTCATCTAGGTTGATGCATCTATAAGCTATGAGTGCATGAGTCTTTAAAAATGGATGTGGAAAGCCTGGCTCTGTTGCTGGGCATTAAGAGATTCATATGCATCCTCGCAAATACCTTGCACTGTGCAGCCCATTCTTCATGTGAGCTTTACCTAGAAGGCACTGCACTGTTCACATTTCTTTCGGTGACAGACTGTGCTTTGGGGATATGGACACACATAGCTTTTCAAGGCACATCCGTCAGCACACACACACATGCACACACACACTTTCTTTTCTTTAATAGCTTTTAATAATTAAGTCTAGCTGAGAAGCTTTGATTGCATTATACACTTAGTGGGTTAATTAGAAACCTCTAAATAAGTTGCAAACTGGTTCCTCCGGACTCGGCCCCTTGGTCATTCCCCCAGCTAAAATGCTTGATTCTCTGGAGGGCTCGGGTTTGAGAATTGAATGGAAGTAATTGCTCCCAATAAGTAAGACTACAAAGTTAAGTAATTTAATTTTGCCCCCTCCCTCTTCTCTTAACCCCCAGGAACCAGGAACAGCTGTGTAACACTATCAATAAAAATCCCTTTAAAAGGTTAAGTTGGTGTTCTATTGGAAATGCTTAGAATCAGGGGAAATCCAGTAAAGACGTTTAGCAGAGTGATAAGGTTCTCAGTGAATGAATGTTCTCCCTCCCCCAATCAAAGTCTTCTTTGTGATTGCTTGCATGTCTTCCATATATACCCATGCAGCTAACTTTTCCTTCTTGGAGGGCTCTGCTTCCTCATTGCTTATGATGATTAGCTAGTCAACTGAGATCTCACAAGGTTCTGCAGCATTTGTGAGATCTTGGCAGCTCAAATCTTGTGAGACCTGGGATTCCCCTGTAGTCAGGGCATTCAAATGGGAGCAACAGCACCAGGTGGGAAGTTGTGTCATGGAAAGCTAGGACAAACCACCAAGCGGAGCAAGGAGCTAGGTAGCAATCACAACTCTCTCCTCCCCTGTTATTGCTCCCATTTTAACCGACATTATAGCAGTCAATTTGGGGGGAGGGAATCAAAGTTGTGGCCATTTAGCTCCAGCACTCCTTAGCTGCCACATAGAAGATGCACATCAGAAAAAACACCTCGACTCACTTCTCCACCTTGAAACCAGAAATGCTTTTGGCTCAATCTCCTTATCAATGAAACATGGAAAAGAGAGGAGTCACAAAAGCCATCCACAGGTTTGCATGATTAGAGATGCTCAAAGATTGGCTTTTATTACCGACTCCTTGCTAGAGCTTTCTGCAAGTCCTGCTGAGCTGCAGGCAGTTTAAAGTTCCTTTAACTGTCAAGCTTATTGCACCTACTTGTATGATCACAACTGCCTGCCAAGTTGCTTCTTTTAAATTGGCCACCTGTAATGAAGCCTGGGAGTTTAGTTGCCTTTCGTGCTGAGGATGTTTTCTTTTAAAAGGTAATCAGTTGTTGTTTTTACATGTGTATCTTTTGCTTCCTTCATAGAGCTCAGAGTGGTGTTTTAGCTTCACAGCACCCCCTGAGATAGACAAGCTGAGAGCGAGCGAGCTGCATAGCAAGAAGTCCTAGTAAGATTAATAACTTGACAGGGGTTGCATGTGGGTCTCCCAATCTATGCTCAACATCTTAGCAGAATTCAAGTCAGTCCACTATCCATCCAGGTAACTGAACCTTTTTTTTGCCAATTGTGTCAGAGTATTTTGCAGTTGATGGGCATTGATGTCCTAGCCTCAGCTCCCCCAGTGAATTGTATTATTGATAATACCTCATGAAGCCAATGCAGAGTACAGAGCAGGAATCATCACTCTTGCTCTGGATGGTTTAACACGTTCACCTTTCTCCATGCTCCCCACACTTCTGTTGGCACCTTGTGAAAGCTTTCGTAAAAAGCTTTTCACTTTTCCATTCTATATTGGCTTTCTCTTAAGTCCCAAACTACCTACCATTCCACAATCACTCTACAATGCATCCAGCTGCTCTCTCTCTCTGCTATCAATAACATCTGCTCTTGCTTAATTGTATCAGAATACCTGACAAATTTCCCATTTCCCCAATCTCTCCTAATATTCCATTCCTAAGCCATGCTTGAGCTCTCCTTATTACATAGTAGGGACTGTTCCTTCCAGGCACTGCAGGAGATAATAAAAAAAATGAAGCGCTTGTAGTGCTTTCATGCTGTTAAGCCCAACATGTTATTTTAGGCCAGGGTTTCTTAAAATTGGACGGCAGGTCCCCAAACTGCAACAATGAAAACAACAGCAATTGTTGTCCTATATCTGCTGCATACAAAGATCCAGCAGATGGCAGCATGGAATGTTTTTGTGCGTTATATATTCCATTTTGTAAATAGATTTGATGCAGTATTCAAAAGCATTTTCCTGAAATACAACATTTTATCCAGAAGAAAGCTGAAAGTAAGCACAGATATCCTGTTATCTTATAAAGTGACTCGGTTAAACATAACGTGATCTAGTTCCACTGGAGTAAATGCCAATAGTTTTTGGCAAACACGGGGGTTTCTTTGCAATGGAAATTAGCTTTAAGTCCTTATAATTATATATGGATTACTATCTATGGGTTGGGGATGAGATAGATGGGTGGATGTGCTGCAGTTGTTGGACATCTGGCCCATAGGTCTTTAAAAGGATATTGCCCCCTTTGTTGTTTGGATTCACTGTCTGTGATACCAAACCTATCCCTATGCCATGTCATTTCTTTTTGTAGAAGGTGCAATATCACTACTTTTCTGATAAGATTAGGGATATGGCTGGAATTTTGCTGAGCTCTAGACAAGGGAAAACTAGCATTTCCACGAGAAGGCAGTTGGGGTCCCTGTGCATCAGCCCTCATTGAAATCTTGCCACTTGCTATTCTTCATCACACAGAAAACACTAATAGTATTGCCGTGTCTCCACTTGCTCTTGCTTGTGAGATATTAATGTGAAAGATAATATATTGGCCAGAATCAATACTTTTCCTGACTTAGTAAAGATCACCATCCATCAGTCCCTGCTTTCATTTGATAAAATCCTCTTATGCCACTTTTACTTAGACTGATGAGATCACAGTGGCCTTTTTGTTTCATGATCAATGGAGCCAAGATGAAATATTGTCCTATAAATTAGCACCTCTGGATCAAGACTGTGAGATTCCCCCAATGGCTGCCAAGAGGACTCACCAAACATCATAATAAAGCACAGTACAGTCTAATGAGTTAATTAATTTAGAGCTGGAATTTGCTGCACTAACACATGCTGGGAAGCAGCAATATAATATCCAAACAGTGAAGTACCATGAACTCTGTTTGGTGGTTCCTCAAGAATCTTGAGTCAAAATGTACAGACTTTAGTCCAAATTATTCCTACACACAGAGGTCAACTAAATATGATGATGATAAAACACAGGTCACCAAATCAGTTTGTTTTCTCTCTCTTATAATATGAAGGTGAAACCTGGAAGGCATTTGTGTGGACGGGTGGAGTCCCCCAGACCCTGGGTGGTCCCTGTGTGGAATAACGACTTAAGATAACGTGCTATGGGATTAAAATTGGCCACAACTTTATTATGTTTCATATGTGGGTAGATCTTGGCTCAGGCATTGGATGTTTATCCCTCCCAGTCCTCCGCCGGGGATCTGGGGAACATCAGGATTATTCAGTGGGGGGGGGATGGGCTGGCTCTGGAGAACATATGTTCAAGCAGAGAGATCCTGCCCCCGTTATGCCGTCTTCACAGGGGAGAGCAATGACAACCTCTAGGCGTACAGCCAAAGCCTCCCCTCAAACAACCCCTTTAACAGGGAACCCTGGAATCGCCGCCGCAAAGAGGAGGGGTGTGTGGGTCATTGCTGCATGCCCCCCATTTAGGGAAGATAGACTAAAGGATTCTGCCCAAGGCCTGATACCGCCAAAGTTCTGACGTTTTGCCACAGGAAAGGCAAACCTGCCAATGCAGGAGAATTCCTTTCCAGCCCTTCAGCAGCGCCCACGTACCTGTGAAGGAAAGGTTAACCTGCAAAAGAAGTCTTAACTGAGGGTGGGTAGGGTGGGAGAAGCTCTGGAGCCAACTGACGATTCCCAGGTAAGATCCTCCCCCTATTGTGTGGGCAGGTAGTCCTTCCCCCTACCTGGCCTGATCACCCTGGCAACGCCTCCCCAGGTGGGATTGGACAACTGGCTGAGGTAGGTGGAGACTTCCAGGTATCCCACCTGGGGAAGGTGAAGCCAAGCCTGTGCTAATGGTGCCGCATAGAGTTCAGGGGGCTGTGTGTGACCACGCAAAGGGCGCCCCCCATTTAATGTGGGGAGTGGTCATTGTAGCAGATATCTGTGGGGCGCTTAACCCACTAATTCTTTCTTGCAAAACTCACCCCAAATTTCTTTGCATTGATTACCCCTCAGTCAGACTCTGAAACTAGAAGTGAGTTCAGTTGGGGGGGAATTGTATTGGAGAGCAGATGGGGAGAAAATAATTGCAAGAAATAATTGGCAGATCTGGAGGAGTTGAGTCACTGCCATCCACTCAGAAGTGCTCTTGCCCAATCAACATGCAGTTAAGACTACGTTTTGCTGAGCAAATGTCTAGTTTAAGTTTCAGTGCATTCTATAGCACATCCCACCAAAGGATATATTGGAAGCCAAAGAAGAGAAAGATGCTGCCTTGCAGCAGTGAATCGGGTGTGGGGTAGTGTTGCAGACACATGATGCTTCCACATACCAGCCCCAGCACTGTCCCTTCCTGTCCCTCTTGCTCAGTTCCTGAAGCACCCACCCTCATGCCCTGGGATGGCAGTAGAGGTAAGAGGGGGAGGTGAATAGGACTTTTTGTCTGTAGCCTTGTTGGCCATGGGAAACTTGGGATCCCCTTCCCACACTCTATTCTTTATATGGGGGAAGGCGGAGTAGTATGAGAGTGGTGAGCACCCTGAGACATCTTTAAGATGCTAGGATTCCTTAGACTGGTCCCTTTGAGCTGCGGGGTCCAGGGGGCAAGAAAGGGACCTCCTCTGAGGCTTGCACTAAAGCCATGGGACTTTGGGGGAATGTTAGGTTGAAGGACATCCTTCAAGACCTAAAGGTATGACCTGCTGGGCAGGAGACAAGTAATAAAGTGCTCCCAGTCTAGGGCAGGCTCAGGCTAACCCCCATAGCTTAGCTCTTGATGGGGAGGCTGCTAGCTGTCTCCCACCTCTGCCAGTACTTGCACAGTTAGAAATCGCTGCAGATCTCATTTAATAAAATGGTGGCCCTAGTTATTCATTATCAATCTCTCTCC
The DNA here is from genome assembly GCF_965113315.1 of Podarcis vaucheri. Taxonomy (NCBI): domain Eukaryota; kingdom Metazoa; phylum Chordata; class Lepidosauria; order Squamata; family Lacertidae; genus Podarcis; species Podarcis vaucheri. The sequence continues at coordinate 69,171,806 of NC_138764.1, read as the reverse complement.
TCTTTCTTCTGGATACTGGAACAGCAGGGATCCTTCCAGAATCTGATTGGATATTTCCACCTGATATTTCCTGCTCTTGATTCTCAGATTTGTGCTGGCTTCTCGCCAAAATTATGCTAAAACAAAATCTTTACGGGTAAATATGATCTGAACAGTTTCTATAGCAGTGTGGCTGAATCCACATCCTTTGATGACTTCTCTAGAACAACTCTGGTTCATAGTGCGAGTGTGTGTGTGTGTGTGTGTGTGTGTGTGTGTGTGTGTGTTATGGAAAACTGGAATTTGAACAAACTCTGGAGAATCAAAACCCAGGATTTAAATTTGGACTGCATTAGCACAACCAGCTGTAATCAAATGATTTTATATACAATTACAACTGTAGTCACATATCTTTGGTCTGATTTTCAGAATCTTTATCTGTGCAAAAATGCTAGCAATGAGCTAGTCTGGTATTTTCTAAAGTTTCCTAAAGTTCTGTACAAGTTTCATACTTTAAAGTTACAGATAATTTCAGTGCAGCTAGCAGACACACACTTACACACCCACGTTGTGAGCTATTTGGTGAGAAGTAGTTATTGTGCATACAACAAATGCCAGAGGAAATTACAGAGCTCCTTCTTTTAAACATAGAAAATAACCTCAATCTCTTGAAGTGAGAAAGCAATAAATACAATGTGGCCCAAAAAGTTGTACACCATAGGGTAAAGTACATCCTGAGAATAGATACCAATGGATGGATGCTGCTGTTTTCTAGCTAATATGCCCCTGTTGCATCATTTGCTGTTCAGTGACATTGAAGTATCTTGAAACAACCAGCCTGGATTGAATGATGAATGATGCAGCGCAGCTCGAAGGTTCAGCTCTTTCTTTTTTTAGCCTGGCAATTTGGCAGGGATTTGTTCCAAACAAGTTTACCGCTGTTCCCAAAGTGTACCAGGCAGGGTTCAAGGTAAAGAAAACTTTGCTGTTGATTCTTTTTGTACATAAACCACAGGACTTCACCTTCTTTCTGGCTACATAGCTGCCACTATGTTTCTGTGGTAGTGGAGGGCTAAGAGTTACAGAAACTTTGGTACCAAGAACTTTGATCATAAGAACATAAAGAGGAGTCTGCTGCGCCAGGCCAATGGCCCATCTAGTCCAGTGGAGGCTGGGGTGGCTCAGCACAGTAATTTTTTTGGGGGGCATCCTCCCAATATTTTGGGGGGACCAGAAGGGGTCTGGGCCCTTTGGAATTGGTGCCTATGGTGGACATCACTGCCTCCTGTGCGAGCAAGTTCCAAAGCTATGTGCTTCCAACATTCAGCCACGTTGGATGTTCATAAATTCCAGTGTTACAAACAGAAGAAGACGCCTTTACCCCGGTATGGATCCCCTTTATCACATACACAGCCCAACAAGACAATGACAATAATCCACCAACAGCATACAAATCAATATGGCTAACCTGATCCAAAACACCCACCCCACTCACACATGAAAACAAAGATCACCACAGCCAATCACAAACAAACAACCACACCCTAGGCCAACCCCAACCTCTCTCAACACGAAAGGAACACAAGTGAACAGCACAAGCAACGCTGACACCAAACCCTACATACATTAAGCATAATAGAAACATCGCCATCCGACCCCACCCCCACCCATCTCCCCCCTCCCCTCCCTTTTTTTCTCCCCCTAATGTCTCAACAAATGAAACAGATTTCTAAAAATGTTACATTGAAAAAATACGAGAGACATTACACATACTTCTGTAAAACGAGAAAATCTTTAATAAAAGAAAAGAAAAAAGAAAAGATAAATTCCAGTGTTATGAGAGAGGGAGAACAACTTGCCTCTATTCACTTTGTCAATGCTATGCATGCTTTTATGAACTTCTATCATTTCACCTCTTACTTGCCTTTTCTCTAAACGAAAAAGTCCAAAGTGCTGCAACCTTTCTTCATAGGGGAGTCGCTCCCTCCCCTTAATCAAGGAATTTCACAGGTGTTGGGTTGACATCTTCATTGAGTTCTCCATTACAACCCCAAGGTCTCATTCCTGTTCAGTCACCACTAGTTCAGACCCCATGAGCATATATGTGAAATTAAGTTTTGTGATCCAACATTATCATTGTTGTTCTTACTACTACTACTATTACTACTACTACTACTACTACTATCCTGCCCAGGCCGGGACTCAATGTGGCTCAATATAAATTAAAATAATATATATATTAAATATAAATTAAGATAATATAGCTAACATACAAAAAACCTTAAAAAGTATAAAAGATGATCCTGAAAAAGTGATTAAACTGATGTTCCTGTGCATCATGGGGATAGGGATGGGTGGGGAACCAGGTGCATTTCACTGCAAGAGGGTTGGGGGAGGGGTCACCAGATTTTGGCCTTGCACAGGGTGTCATAGTACCCAAGTCCACCATTGCTTCTTCCCCCAAGTGAAGAGAGGAAGAGGAGGAAGCTCGGAAGGGTACGAGATGCAGGGAGGTGTCTTTTAGTTTTCTTTACAGAAATTTGAGCAAGGGTGCCCATGTAGCCAGGCATCCCAGCATGGAATGTTTATCCTATCCCTGTCACTGCCCACACTGTGCCCTCCCTATCTGAACTGCTGCCGCCGCCACAGATTGTGTGCCCAAATAAATCTAGGGACCGTATTCTTCAAGCATTACCAGAGCCCGTCACAGGGAAATATGCAACTGCTCCACTTCCATAATCAGGACTTTGTGTTCCTCGGCTGACAGCAAAGGAGGAGGTAAATAGCTGCTTATTGCTTTGCTTCTCTTTCCTCTGAAAAAGAGATAGCAGTGAAGTGATGAGTTACACACCTGTCTTATTGAAGGTGAGAGCTTGTAGTGTGATTCTAACATTTTCTCCCTTTCTTATTCTGAAGGTTATTCTTGCAACTTTAATTGAGATGATATATTAATAGCTGAAATATCTTTCACATTTTTCAGTGGATTTTCCAGAGCCTATCATTATTAACGTGTCAACAGGTCTTCTCTTTCTCTTCAGCTCCAGATGGTGGCCTGAGGTATTATTTTTTTTACTTTAAAATTAGGTTGTTCATAAAATAATAATTATTAATAATAATGTTGACTCTTCTGTTAACACCACTGCTTCAAATAAACTCAGCACCTTTCTTCCAATGTTGTTAATAAGGTAGCAACGAAACAATAAGAATGAGGGGGCAGGCAGAATGCCTTGGTCTGTGTTGTCAGAATAAAGAAGGAGGTATCATACCCTCCCAACTTTTTTATCCAAACTATTCTGGATTCATTTCCTCTTTACCCATACACAATGAAGTCAGGTTTAGATTAGGGATGTGTAATGGATTCCATTTCTGTGAATTCTGATGCAAACTACCATGATCCGCGCCTACTAGACTGATGTGCAGATTGAAACAAAATTATAATTTGGATTTTGAACGTCTCCAAATTTTGTGGTGCAATGCTTGGCTAAAGAAATATATGTGCCAAAATGCATGCTTTAGGATACAACCTGTTTTGAAAGGTTTACACTGAGATAATATGCACATTCCTTTAGTAGTGCATCTGGTGCCATTCTAGTAGAGGCAACTCCCCATTTAAGTGGGGGTTACATTCCAGGCCTCCACACGCATAAACAAAACTCACATAAGTGGAGAGCTTGCTGCAGCACATGCAGCTTCCTGCCCAACAGCTGTTAAGTGGGGTAGTACAGCAGTAGCAAGAGCTTCCACATGCCATTTTGGAGCACTTGTTGTTTTGGCTCACTGCTGTCCCCTTCGGGCTCTGGGGAGGGTCTCCTTGTGAGCCACAAGGACTTTCCAGCTCTCTCCCACCATTTCAGGTTAGAACTGAATTATTTATTTATTCCCCAGTGCCACACATATACATGGTCACCTACGAGTCAATAGCACATAAATTGTGGGTGCCTTCTAGGAAATTATGAGTGTCTTTTAGGGATGGATGAATCTGTCAACTTTGGACAAATTAGAAACAGGGAGAAATACCAATCTTAAATTCACTTTATCACATTTCTACATCACCTTGTGATTTTTTTAAAAAAATCATCATTTTTAATTCATCAGCATTGTAGTGCATATTCTAATATACTCAGTTTAAATGTAACTTTGCCTAGTGTATACATTTTTGCAAGCAGCATTTTTATATATTTTTAATGAATTGACACAGTTTTATGCACTGTTTCTCCCAATGTTTCCATTTTTGTACATATGCTTTGGTTGGAAAGCTGTTCTGCAAAATTTGGAGAAGTGTGAATTTTCAGCTAGGCCATAACACCAAGTGCCTTTCTGGTCTCAGGTCTTGATCTTGGTGAGTAAATGAATGAATAGGTCAAAATGCTGCTTATTTTCAATTTTCTCCAGCCATAACAAGAAGCTACATCATGGGCTACCATGTCCTCTAGGATTCGAGATCTCACCTAGATCAGATGTGGGGAACCTGTGGACCTCCTGATGTTGCTGGACTCCCACTCTCATCAGCTCCAGCCAGCCAGCCAGCTCAATAGTCAGGGATAATGGGAGTTGTAGTCCAATAACAGAAAAGCAATGACAGGTGTTGTGCCTGTGTTGCTACAATAGACTAACAGAGAATACTTATTTAGTTTTAAATAAGTTTACCATTGCTGCTGGTCTCTGTAAGTCCCTCAAGGCCACCATACAATTTACTGTAGATGGAAAACTTGGTCATAGCTTGGGATAACCTGGTGGAAACTTATTTTGAGTGCAATCTTTCTGTTTTGGACAGAAATATAACTGCACAGGGCAGCAAATGAACCACACTGCTGTATTGTCATAGCATTAGCTCAACAGCAAGCCAAGAGATATGTGTCATTATGTTAATGCACTTGTCTGCCTCAGAACAGTGTCCCCAGCACTCCTATCCATCATGTAAATGCCTTGCAGAAACAGTCTTCTGGATTCTCTTTGTGTACTTGCTGTCACTGCTATGGGAAGTAATGGCCTGAAATCATTCACACCATTAGTTTTAATGGATTAGAACTGTGTCATTTAAGGTAAGGTACAGGTGCGAGTGGGCTTGCAGAGTGCATCTCTACCCACATGGCATTGGCTAGTGTTACTCTGAGGGTTAAAAAGAAAATGAAAAGAAGAAGACATTTTCCTCATCACCTTGGGAATGAAAGTGATGCATTTTCCAACTGTCCCCACTGGAGGTCAGTGGAACATTGTTTACCATTGTTTGCTAGAACAAAGAAACTGCAAAACAGTGACATTTCAAGGGTGAATGTATATCTTTTTCAGTGTCTTTGTTATTGTACATCTACAGATAATTCTGTAAATTGTCCATAATGCCTAGTTTTAATGGTCACCATTCCATGCTTTATGGGACATTAAATCAGTGTTTGTTTTATTGGCATAATTGCTTATTTAGATGCACAGAAACTGCCAGAAAAGGTGCCCCCTTGTGCTCTCTAGGTGCTTGGGATATAACTTAATAATATGCAAAGCATACTGGTGTGTTTTAAAATAATTCTTTAAAGTCAGAAAATGCCTGGGCTCCTGCCCCCTATAATCGGTACCGTCCTCCTGACTAAGCCTGGTGCTCTAGAAAGAATGTTTCTTATGGCTGCATCAACTGTGTATCAGCAGTGTACTTGAAAATGGTTCTAATCATTGATGCAATAGCATTGCAATACTTAATGACTGGAGCCAGGCAGTTCAGGGTGCAATTCTGTGAAGAGCATCTGAAACACAAATAAAAATAAATTTGCTGAAGGAGGCAACATCAGGCATTGTAGGTGGTGGTGCCAGACATCATCAAAAAGACAAAGTAATGAAATAAAACTCTAAAACAGGAGATGTAGGGTACATTCAGAGATGGGGAATATTGCATTTTCCTGGTTATCATGCTAGCACTTCTGTACCTGTTGTATTATGTGGCTTTTGGACTGATATAAAAGCATGTTTTGCTAAATTCCATTCAGACCAGTGGGTGTGGTGTGGCACAACAGTGACTGTCATTGGATGTCGTTATTCCTCCATCGTCTCCACACATGTGTGCTTCTGTTCCTCCATCATTCAGCCAGGAAAATGGCAGGAAAGAACGGTGCAAATTCTCAGGATTTTCCAGGTTAATGGGCTCGCAAATGGATTTATTTATGGAGTCAAATAACATGAATATCAGCACCAATGGAGGTCATTTTTACATCACACAAAAGCTCAAATATAACGTGGAAATTAACACCTAGGGAAAATGGAATAAACTGCCATTTATTGCTAAATCAGTGGTAGTGCTTTGCAATTCCTGGCACCTCCAGATAGAACTGGGAATCTCTTCTATCTGAAATGCAGGAGAGCCCCTGCTAATCAAAGTCTGAGCAAGATGGTTGAGTAGAAATACAAGGCAGTTTCCTATGTTCCTATTAGAAACTATTTGTGTAACTGAGGGGTGACAGATGCCGTTTCTTTTTTCTGGCTAAGTAACCATCAAGATTTCTCCTTGCACAACAGGACTCTTTCCTGCCCTGTACACGCACGCACGCACACACACACACACACATATTGTTCTCTACTCATCTGCTCTGGGGGTTTTGGGGGGTAACCTCATAACAGATTTAGGGGATGTTCAGATGGAGAAGAGGGGTGAATCCTGTTGCACATGTGGAATTCCTTTCAATGGTGGGACTGTTACTTAGGGCTGTGTTGAATACAGTCCTCAGTAAATAATGTCTGATATCAGTGGTGTGGGACCATGGTAAAGCAGCTTCCATATTCCTGTAGCCAGGCATGAACTGAACCTCAGTAATAAAACACTTCTCCGTACCTTCTAAGTCAAGATGTCAACATGGGGAGTAGGAGAACTGAACTGTCTTGTTTTGGCTCATGATGACTAGCTTATGAAACAGTAAATGTTTAAAGATGAAGAAGCTTGAATCAAAGCCTTAGAACAGGGACTAGCGATAACATTAAGCAAATATCCCATTTGAATATGCTAGCTGAAGAAATGTGAATTTAGGCTATAGTGTGTTTGTATACTGAATGTATTTAAAACATAGCAAGCATTTTGCTCCTTTTCTGTGTGGTTTGCAAGTAGAAATTAATTAACTCCATTGATGATAATGAGGTTACTTCAGGTTTACGTCAACATTATGGCGAACAGAAGGTAGAACTGTTCAGCAAATGATTTGAAAGTCTTTCTTGTACATGAATAAGCATTGAATGCACATTAGAAAGGAATGAAAGCCATTGTTATTGCTATTATTTAACACAGCTGTCTCTTATTTCCACTACATAATTCTTGTCTAAATGTATACAACGTCTCCTGCTTGTGAGCTGATAGAGCTCAGGTGACTGAATATGACTCACCAAGCAAAACAGGATTGCTGACATGAGAGGAAAGAACAGTGGGTTGGATCCATACCATTAGTTGCACTTAGTTCCCATTGAAATCAGTGGACAAATTCATTGAAGGTAAGACTATCAGTGGCTAATAGTCATTATAGCTATACATTACTTTCAGAACCAGAGGCAGTATGCTTCTGAATACCAATAGAAGGGGACAAACATGTCCTACTTTTGTGCTTCTCATAAGCATCCATTCCCATAGGTGGTTGGGAACAGAATGCTGGACTACATGGGCTTTTGATCTGCTCCATCAAAGCACTTCTCATGACATTTGTTCCATCATTGCTGATGGGAACTAAGTGTGCCCAACTTAATTTGGATCCAACCCAGTTATTTATAGGAGGCTCTAATATAAGGTCATGTCCTCTGATATAATGGTAAAATATGTCTGATCCAATGGGTTAGTGCTCAGAGCCAGCCTTCAGGGAGAGGAAATCCATAGTCCTAAGCTAACATATAAGGCAGGAGAATATTCTAGAGCTGTGCACAAATGATCCCTTGAAAGTCTCCATCCTGTTGTGGACAGAAAAATGGAGCGGAGGGAACTATTTCACCAAATTTATCCAATGGATGGGCCCCACTATTAGCCATGACAGTAGCATAGCTTCTCTCCCCCCCCCCGTTTTTGTTGTTGCTGCTACAGCAGACAACTGTGTTGTTTTGCATTCTCCACAATGCCCTGGACCTGCAGCATTTTGTAGCCACTGCCACAAAAAATGGTGGAAAATATTCAAAGCTATCACTGCAGACCCATTTTCTAGTGGGTGGTGATGAAAAAAAGAAAAATCACACCATTTTTTCCAGAAATACATCACCTGGGAAATTTTAGTTCAACTTTCGATTATCCTTCCCAGACACTATGACTGCTTCTTAATCACTGTGCATAAATAAAAGCATATTAGGGAGCAACACGGACATGTGGCCGGTAAAATAAAACAATGAAGCCTCTTTTTTTTCAATTGTCTAAGCTGTTATAGTTACTTGGCTTCTTAAATCTAGATAGAATGTGTCTAATAGCTCTAAGAAGGTCTTCCCAGAGAGTGGACAGGTTCGCTGTCCTTGAAAAATAACACTCTGGGAAAAGATATACTAAATCAGAGAAGGGAGTTGTTGGAAGATTCTTCTCCTTTAGTAGAATTCATGTCTCACTTTCTATCGCCTGGGGCTGAAAATTCTTCCCCAACTTCAGTCATGCTCAAAGTGAGCCATTGTTAAGGTGGTTCTACCTAGGTGGCAAAATATTAGTGTAAGTACGGTGCTATAGATGTGAAAAAAGATGGCTTGGGACATTGAAGATGTAGGTTTGTAAGCATGTTGAATATTTGCAGCTGGGCACATATTTTGCAGCTTCCATATTAATACCCACATTCTGAGTGTTTTTTGCTCATTCCCTCCCCTTGCAGGAGTCAACCAAAATGTCAGAAAACTATGAAGTTAGGGAAACATCACCTACATTTCGAATCTAATCTGGGGATGACATAACTAAACACTCTCCTGATCTGATATGCAGACACTTAGAAAATGTATTGCACCCAGCTCCCTTGGAAAAGCTGCTCTTTGGGAATTGGATGGGCAATATAAGAAATGTATAATCTTTTCATTTGTATGCCTGATTTTCTTTATTGGCATTACTTGAGGTAAATTTAGAAATAGTGCAGTAGCCAAGTGGGCAATTTGCCAACTGCTTTCACATGGGGAAAATAATACACAGGATCATAAGCAAAACAACTCTTCATTATGATTCATGGATAATTTTGGGACACTTTAGCAACCAATTCATCCTGATTAGCCAATTAAATGCAGGAACCTATGTGCAACCCTGAACCATGGAGTTTAGATCAATGCATTGAAATAATGAAATACTGTCCTGGAAGAGAGATTGCTTGTTCTTGAGAGTCATCTGTAATATGCTAGGACTCAAGAAACACTCACATAATCACTGTGAATGTGCAGCTTCTTTAACGACCTTGGCACCTGCTTAAATGTCTCCCAGTGAAATAAATGGAACTGATATACACACTTCTCTGAATATTCGTGTTATTTCAGAGTTGTTCAGCAATGGCACCATTTTTATTCCCATACTGCTGCATCTTTCCAGCACTTTGTTTCTGAACTTCATATTCTTAGCCTCATTTAACCTCACTTCTTTTTAGGCTGTGGGGTTGATGCATGTGGCTTTTCTTCACACTTGTCTTTGGGGTCATCACATCAGTTGTAGCACACTGTTGTCATTGACGAAATAATGTCACCAAACATATTAAAGGGTCAGTGAGGCTAAATGAGTCTAAGGACAGTGTGGTCAAAGATGCAAAAGAAGAGCACATGGAAGAGGCATGATGTAAGCCTGTTCGGCTCACTGTGCCTCTGTTGTACCAGCAGTTCTTCAAATCATGCTGGCAAAACCAACACTGTCCTGCATACAGAAGTTGTTATAAAGTCTCCAGAAGCATCGCCAATAGGGGGAAAGTATTATTTGTTTAATAACACAGCTCAGCTTGCCGCTTTGTCAATGGAATCGTGCACATGAAGTAGTCCCTCCAAATGCTCAAGAACACAGCAGAGTTCTTCCTTTTTGGCTACAGTTTTAAGAGCATTCAGAGCACATTTCTGCCAGCACACCAGCAGGTTTCAGCGAAAGAACACACAATTGTAGTTAATTGATCATTTCCACAGAGAAGAAATTTAGAAGGACTTTCTAATTCGTGTCTTTCTTTGACCGCTTTTAAACATCTAACAAAAGGCGTTCCTTTTCTTTTCGCTTGGGTTCTTCTTATTTCTATTTAAAATGATCTTCCCTGTCTGCAGTTACTTCTATTCGAGAGAAAAAGAAGACGATACAAAGTACGTTCTGATTTGGTATGCTTAATCTTCAACATTGTGAAACCATTCACAGTTTTGCAATTATATGCTAAATGGGCACCAAGGTCATTTTGTACTCATCTGTGACTTTCTAATGAAAGGCACAGATGTCATTAAAAGCACAGTTCATTCTTTTTTAAACAGCACGTCTTTGCATACACATTTATTCATGGGCTTCAGGAAATGTATATATAACACATTTGGTTGCCACTTTGCTTGAGCCAAATTACTTGTGCTCAGTGGTGTTTCTCTCTTTATAGATTTGTTAGCTACAAAACCAAACCAAGATCCATATATACCCAATAAAATTCAAGGGGTTAGAAGGTGAGCCACTGCAATAGCTGATGAACACTGTGAGAGCCAGGAATTGGCTCCATGGATGGTTCAAGAGCATTGTCATACACTAGCAGTTGTCTCCAGTTTTTGCTATAACTAGTATGCTGTTGAGTGGCACATGTCACCCTGGAGTAGGAGCAGTGAGGAATGATGACCTTTCCTAACTCCATAGCACAGCACAAAGACACCAGCCAAATATCTCTCTGTGTGTGACTGTTTTTCATGGGACAGCAGAGTTGATAACAAAGGTTGTCTGCCCACAGAATTTCCCATTCAGTTAAATGGGAGTGTAAACCGAGCTGAGTCCACCACTGAAATGAATGGAAAAATCTACTTACATAGGCCTTAAGTGAGCACATCAGGATATTACATTTCAGGAATTCAGAACAATGAACTCATATCCTGTTGGTTCCAATTGCATTTTAGTGACTGTGTCTTTATGATAGAGCAAAAAGATATTTCTCTCTCTCTCTCTCTCTCTCTCTCTCTCTCTCTCTCTCTCTTTAGGTATTTCTATACTGTCTTTTACCAAATAGTCACATGACATTCTTTTAAAAAAGCCATAAATACATAATAGAAAATACTAAAGAAGCAAGGTCAAACAACACTAATATTAGTGAACCCTTAGCAAATGGGATGTGGAAGAAAGGGATGTGGTGGTGTAAAGAGAGAATACTTAGCGATGACAAAGGGCAAACTTCCTTTGTGGGGAATTTTGGGGGGTTATTTAAAGGTTGGCTTGTGGGGTGCACTTATTTTGCTAACTCTGTTCTATTGAAAGGAGGCCTGCTGTTATGTCATTTGGCTGACTGGTTCATTCATCTGGTCACACTCAAGAGTGAGACCAGTGAGAACCCTGAGGTAACCCAACTATCTGTCCACCAGCCAACTCAAAGGGATGGGGGGGGGGAAGGAGCTGCCCTTTGGCCTTCAATGCTATAGTCCACTGAATGCTGGCCAGTGGGTCTAGGGTAGGGAAGCCAGGTGACCTTGTAGTTCACCTGCTTGTAGGCTTCCCACAGACATCTTTGGCCACCGTGAGAGGTAAAGATAAAGGAAAAGGACCCCTGGATGGTTAAGTCCTGGAGAAAAAGGATGCTGGTCTAGATGGGACTTGATCCAACAGGCTCTTCTTATGTTCTCACTATTAGGTGAGCAGGCAATGATCCAGTGATCCAGGATCATTGATCCAGTGCATGGAGCTGGGGTGGGTGGATATTGTCCAAAGGAAGGTGGATCCATCTCCATTGTTCATTAGATTGTATCATTCTAACCACACGTATGTGGGCAATGTTATTGCTCATTGCAGATCCTTCTAGTCAATAAAGAGTGACCCTTAACCCCCATCTGGTCTCTTGCCTCAATTTGTGTGGGCATGTTGCTATCTAAGCTATCTCTCCATCCATCTTATTTTTGCAAAGTTCCCACAGGACCCACTACATGCCTAGTTTCCCAATCCCGTAAGTCAGGGGTGTTGATGAGCTCCAGTTCCCATCAGCCCCAGCCAGCATGACCAGCAATCGGGGATTATGGGAGTTGTAGTCCGGCAACATCTGGAGGGCCACAAGTTCACCAACCCTGCTTAAATACTGAGATTTTTTTAAAGCCACTTGCGATGTGGGTCAGGGGATGCTGTGTGTGATTCAGAAATGACAGAAAGCTCCACACTGTATATCACACCTCCATGGATAATCCTCTGGACTGTGTTCCTGGTCTTAATATTAGATTCTTTTAAGGCAACTATCAGTATTCTCTGGGGAGGAAAAGCATTTAAATAATCACTTTAGTTTGTGAAATTCTGGTGATGATTTCCCCACAAATAACTATATTATGAACTCCTTCCAGTCCCTCCCCCCACAATGTGTTTGACCTCCTCCAGCTGCTCTCTTCGCAACCCCCACTCCCACTTTAAAACCTTCCCTTTAATTGCTTGCATTAATGCCCTGAGGTTCTGTGAGAGAAGCTACAGAAACCTTGATTTTATTTTCCCAAGGAAGCAATTACAAATCTGGGTTAATATGAAATCAAGTTGTTTGTAAATGCAACTGTTTAAAGTTTGCCTCCAGGGAAATCATGCAAAAATAGGGCATTTTCTACCATTTGGATCTGTGCCAGTCAGCCAGCTCCACCTATGCTATAAATCAGATCATCAATTACAAGCTATCTGAAGAACATGGCATATGCATTTAAAGAAACATGTTTAGCCAGAAAGTTTTTAATAATAGGATGAGTCTTTCTTCCATGGGAAACAATCCTGTAGTTTACCTGCACCTTGATAAAGCAAGATGCAGCAGGTTGTGACTTCCTGACATTTCTGAAGCAGCCACACTTTTAAGGCAAAAGAAAGCCATATAGAAGAAACTGAATGAATTGATGGTGGGCCCTTAGTTTGGTGGGTTTTTAGGTATTTGTGGCCTCTCTCGGCATGCTTTTTATTTTTCATAGGCAAAGGCAATTCAGAGCAAGGGCAATTTTTCCTGCATTGTATTGACCTCATTGCCAATTCTTATGGACTACTCATCATTGTGATGCCAACATACTCATTACATGACCTATGATTGAGGGAGATCACCTAGTGAAGAAAAGTTGCTAAAGCTGGTAGTGACGTTGTAGCAGAACTGGAGAACAGTGTTTGTGAACTGCTGTGAAAAGAAATGAGGAAATGATGAAAATTTAAACATGGGGGGAGGGGGGTGTTAATTCACACACATCTGCAAAAGTCCTGCTTTCACTTATTCCTGAGTGAATATTCAGCTCAGGTCTAACTTAGAATAAAAGGAGATAAAAACACGAGCCCATTCTCTTCTCAATGCTAAACATTTTTTATTTTTTTTTGCATTGATTTTCCCACACATTCAGGAAAGTTTTAGATTATAGGCCTCTTGATGATGGCAGGAACAGGAGAGACCTTGAAACCTTTGAATTAAATATGATCCAAATTTACAGCTGAGTGAAGGATGAAAGATTAATAGGGTTTTCTTTCAGTATGCTGTAAATCTGAAACTCTGGCGCTGGTTGCAGTGGTAAATTTCAAGCACCCAACTCCTAGTCATGAGCAAGCAGAGTGCACCAGGTTGCCATTATAAGCCTGTAGCACAGAATTATTCCAGTAGCAGTTTATATGGGGAAGAAACTGAAGGATAAATCATCCTCGGGTATAAGCCTTGAGTCCTTGATATTATAATCTTTGACATCCCATCCTCCATCTATCTGGCCCTGCTCAGAGCCCTTGACCTAATCTTTCCTGTAGTCTTTGATTCAACAAAATTCTCTACATTTATTGCAGCTCAGCCTGTGCCATTGCATTTTGCAGCCAATCAAAACATTTGTTTCAATCTGGAAGTACTATGAGCCGAACCTTATCCATTTTCTATAGCTTGAATGTCAAGCTGAGCCTCAAGCCATTTCTTCTGAGCTCAAATTCTAAGGAATCTTGCTTTTATTTTTTTAACACTGTACTTGCAAAGTTCTTGCTGATTAGTCATTAGTAAATTTGTTATTGTGAACAAAATAGGCAAATTAGTGAGCAGTGGGTTTCCCTAAGAAGCACTCAAGGCATGTGTTATGTTAGGATGGTGGGGATATTCTCATAATGCTAATATTGGAGCATCCGTTTGTTTAATCTCAACAACATTAACCATGCAAGCTCACATAGTAATGCTTGGTAGCTCTGCCATAAGCGTGGGATACTTTCCACTCTGCAGCCCATACCCCACAGACCTAGTATGAGTGGTTGGCCAGGTCATGCACTGGTGAAGGGCCTCAAGGCTCAGAATGGACCAGCCTACCACCGACTTGAACTCAGCCCCTCAGACTGGAAGGATGCCATCTTCATTCTCTGTGGCAGCCCCTAACTTGTGGAACTGCATCCCCACAGAGGTGCATCTGGTGCCTTCATTATACAACTGAAGACGCACCTCTTTACCCTGAATTTTTGGGGACCCACCTTATTTTTTAGGGTTGTAAATTGCTTTTAATACTGTTTTAAATGCTGCAACCCACTCTGGGACCTCAAGGTGAAGGAAGAAAAGTAAAATCACCATCATCACCATCATCATGAAGCTCAGGCACCTGAGGAGGCAGTAGAAAGTAGACCATAAGAGAGATGTGGGGAAGGAAGGGAGGAAGGAAATACACAAACGCCCCTTGGCCATGCTGGAAGTAGTTGAAATGAAGGAAAAGCCTTCCACCCCAAGCATGAGAATTGTACCAAATTTCTCTCTCCTCTCTCCTCTTAGATAAATTTTCAAATGCAATTTCCTCACAGTGCTGCCAGTGTGCATCATTGAGGGGGCAGAATTAGCTCTGTGCATTCCTGCAGGTTCCTTCACATATCCAACAGTGAATAACCGAAGAGGGCTAATATATTTGAATTTACTATAATAATTCTTTAAAGTCTCTTTTAACTTCTCTCATCTACATACTGTTCATTGAGGATTCTCCTTTGTTGTTCCTTCATGTACTCTGGCAACACTTTCGACCAATCAGTGTTCCTTCATCACACAGTAAGAAAATCGCCTTATAATAAATTCCTGGCAATAAGCCTAACTAGAGCCGACATGCTATCAAGGCTCCATATACAGTTTTTACCTGCTGAGTGTATGACTGAGGACTTCGGGTGTTCAGTGAGACTGAACTGATTACTACTAAAAATGTTATTTGCTTGAGCGAGGCCTGGATTTGTCCAGTTTCTGATTGTAGACTTTCAGTTTCAATATGCTTTAGGGAACATTCTCTTGTAACAGGTCACTCCAAATCCTTGTCTGTCACAGATTTGAATTAAACATGCCAAGTTGACTGCTACGAATGTAATGAATTTGCACAACCTAATGCACAACACGAAAATCCTCTGTCATTTTAAAGATTGTAATTCTGTTCTATTAAAATCAATATAAGCGTTGTATGGATTTCTATTGGAGTAGGTTTGCAGCCTTAATTTTTGGTTTTCAATGATATCTGAAAGGCTGCTTAAAAAAGAATAGAACAGTTTTTGCCTGTAAACAGGCGGATTAGAGATAATGGGTTTAAGCTGAAACGGTACAAATGGAGGTTGGGTGTTGGAGAAAATGATTATAAGAACAGCTGGACAATACATTAAGATGCATAGGGAGTTTAGGGTATCTTGATCTGTAGAAAAATTTCAAGACCTTATGTAAGTGCCTATCTTACTTAGGTGGTAGATTTCAGGTTTTATTTGTTTTGCTTTCGGGTATGATGTTGGAGGAGTAGATTCTTTTTCTTTGATTCTGTGAATTCCCCACCTTTCTGTATCAGGCACCAGCCTTGGGCATGCTTGGGGGGAAAGAGAGAGTTGTATATAATTGTTTGACGCCAAGCAACTGGGATAATATGGTGGAGTTAATCCAGATTAATCCCTTTCCATACCTCATGCTGGCTAGAGGGGGGAATGCAGACAAGGTAATTATCACAACATTTTTTTGTTAAAGCTTTCAGCCTCTCTCCTGGTGGGAATTAAAGCAGTTGGTTGAATGTGAGAGATGCAGAAGCAAACAGATGCAAGGTGACTGAGCCAAACTCAGGGCATTCCAACAAAAGTGAATTTTGAAAACACCTGCTAAGGGGATGAGGAACCTGGACTTTCTCCTGTGAACTTTGACTTTTTCGCAGAACACACTCAAGAGGAAGTGCCAAGAGTGCTCTTCTCCCATTTGCCCTTGACCTGGAAATGATGAGACCATGCAGCAATATTGATTGCCATATTTCATCTGAGGAGACACTGTCCAGATGTGCCTCTTCACCTGTCTGCCCCTTGGTCTCAAAATGTCCTGAGCTTTCTAATTAGAGCAGAAAACAAGACTTGAGAAGGAACAGATGGCAGCGAGGTGTGAGCAAGGATTTGAAAGAGTCGCAGGCAGTTTGCTAACAGCCTCTATCAGGTCCCAGAGGGAAAGTCCTACTGCTTCCCCTCATCTATTAGGAGACAGAAGGTTGTGACGAGAACTTGGAAGAGGAAAGTAACAAGGGTTTGCCTGTGTGATATGAACATCACATTTGGATTTATTTCCAATCACAACTCATTCTACAGCCCATGAATGTTCATAATCCACTATAGGGGTGAAATCACCATTATGCTAAATACACTTCAGAATACCTACTGGCCATATCCAGGTAAATAAATGCTCATATTCTAGGAACAAGCAACGATGGCTAGGTGTGATATTGTGTTCACACTGTTTCATGCCATGTGAGCAGAAGCGTAAACGTTGAGTTTTCCTTACAGATTGTTTTAGAAAGTGTGTACAAAGTCAGGGAAGGACTAAAAGCCTGCTCCTGCTCCCCAGTCGTTGTACAATTCCCTTACACACAAAATGCATGTACTATATAGGGCTACAGTGAACAGGAAAATGTCAAGATACAGCCAATGAGATTTGGTTGTATGATTGTCACTGAGAGCAAGAGAAGATAATTAAAATGTGTAAGCAAACATTTTCATAAGGAATGAAAAAATTCCCCCCAAAATAGTACTCACTGCACCACCCACATTGGCAAAAAAACAAAAAAAAAAACAAAAAAACAAAACAAAACCAAAAAACACACACAAAGGATGCATTCAGACATGGGCAATATCACATTGGTTTTCCTGATTATAATGCTAGTGCTTCTTTCCCGTTTTCTAATGTTCCCTTCACACTGTTGCATTACAGAACTGTGGCTTTTTGACTGATGTGCCAGTATGTTGTGCTATATTTCATTCACACCACTGGGCACGGTCACACAACAATGAGTGTAAAATATTGCTACTCCCCTCCCCTCCCTTTCCGTACATGTGTGCTTCTGTTCCTTCATTAACCCCCCCCCCACAAAAACAGCAGGAATGTGCCAGTATACTACCCCAAATTTTGTCACTTTATTCTCGCAATTTTCCAGGTTAAGGTGGCTGCAAATGGATATTTATTGGAATCAAATAACATGAAAATGAGCACTAAATTTGTGCTATATTCTATTAGTTTGCCAGAAGTGGCTTTGATGTTGTGTGGAAGCTCAAATATTATGCAGAAATTAAGAGTTAGGGAAATGTTGGGCAAGTGGAGTGCCATGTGAATGCAGCCAAAGAATGGTGAGTCGTTTTGGCTCAGCCCGATATTTTTATTTCAGGTAAAGATTCTAGACAAAGAGGGCTGCTGTTCAAGTTCCAGTCAGACAACTCTTTCCCACATGACATTATCATTATTATAGGCTGTATAAGCTTGTTCCTCTCCCACAGTACTTCTTATAAACGGAACATAAATTTTGTGACACTTTTGGGATGGAAGAGGTAGAAGTAGAACACTATGAACTTTAAGTTTCAATCTTAAGTAGTTGGAACGAGGAAGGGGATTTGTACAGAGGGTGGTTAATGACGCTTTCTCCTTCACATTTTATTCTAACAAGCAACTCAGAGTTCTACCATGTTATTTGCTTTTCCAACAAGAGATATTTCCCAAAGGAGTTTGAGTGTGTGTAGCTACATTTCATTTCTTAGTTAATTCTTACAACACAGATGCCAAGAGGCTGGGCATTAGAAAGCACGTGGGGCTGCATTCAAGAAATCAAGCTTTGTGATCCATCCCTGTTATCAGTTCTGTGCAATAGCATTTAATCATCTTAAACTTCACCAACTGGAATAATTAAACTGTCTCTGTTATTTCAATATTCATTGAACAACCCACGTTTTGCTTTCTTCGGCGATTCATCCAGCGGTTCTTGTTAATCTACAGCAGGGAAGAAGTGTTCTCCAGTGGTTTGATTGCTTTGAAAAACACTATAATTTGTAAGCAAATTGGGAAGCTTTGAAATGAAATGAAAGCATCAGTGACTAGACAGGCAAAGCTCACCTTTCTCCTTTCCAGTGAAATGTTTCAGACCAGTGCTCATCATTGCCATGAATTACACCATAACGTCAATGGGCCCTTCCAGCTTTTGATTAAACTGTAGCTATTAAGGTTCCTGGGGGGAAAGAAAACAAAACAGGTAATATCTTGCTTGTAATATCTTTGTTGGGAAATTCACTTCCAGCAGCTCAAGCAGTGTCAATAAAGGTGATTTGCCATCATAAAGCAGAAAATAAGATGGGAAAAACAGATGAAGCCATTGACATGACTGTTGTGCTCTTGTTATGGGGAGAGATTATTTCACTTTAGAGAAAAACAATATGCTTCATACAACAGAGATGAGGAAAAAATCTCCTCTTGTTCACAGTCCCTTCACTTTTCCTAATCTTGAAGGGGAGAGGAATGCGGTGGTGCCGACTTCCCTTTCATCTCTTGAACACTGCAATAATAAATATGTGATCATGAATCCATTGGATTTCTTTTCTAGAAAGAAGAGTCACAATCCAATTGAGTTTGATGCTTAAAAAATATCTATGCACATTTTACTTCCTAATTGCATTTGGAGAATCTAGGAATTAATGTAAACAATGCTCACTTCTGTTAAATTATTTCTCTGTGAGTTAGCTTTACTGTGCTTTCCACTCTGTCTTTCAGTTTTGTATGTCAAATTGCTTTGAGAACAGGAGCTTATGCAATTTGCTATATTTTTTCATGTGTGTGTGTTTTTTTTCAAACCACTAAGTCATCTATATGTATTCAATGCATATTGAAATGTTGTGATTCTTATTTTCTTTTAGTTTGTTATGGAAAACATGAGTGCAGATTCCCATCAACAAGATTATGGGCTATGGTGGGAAGAGGATACACATTCCTAGGCAAATCAACAGGCCCAACCCAAAGAACATTGCAATGTAGATGGGAATGTTCATTCTTTGTTGCTGTTGAACTTTTACTCTGGCTCCAGTACACTCCCACTGCTAGTGTTTGAAGCCAAGTACACATGTCATTAGCCACAATTAATATGTATCCTGTATTTTCTTGAGAATTACTTCTGTTCGAGGCATTTTCCCCCAAGCCAGTTTCCATCCATTTTGAAAATGCAAGCTGTGGTTAAGCTGAGATGTGTACAGTTCAGATAATCAGTGCACATGTGCAGATGACAGTTTCATTGAACAGGATTTCAGAGGTTGCAGGCATGAGGAAACAGATCAGGTAATACACATAAGCTGCCAATGCTCTTCTATCTTTCTTTCTCTCTTCCCACCCAAGGGGCTGCCAGGTGAGGGGCAGAATGCTGTTGCCAGGGGTGTGAAGTGATCGTCCCCATTTTCCTTTCATCACTCTACCCATTTCATCTCCCCCACATTTCCCCTGTCTTGCACTCGTCTCTGTCCAAGCCCCACCCCCACCCTGCTGCCCATCACTTGATATTAGGGCAAGGGCTACAGGTTCCCTATCCCAACTTAGATACACAGGACCTAAAGTATCATTAACAAATCTCTAGTCTCCCAATCTATTTAAGCATGTCTACTATGTTATATACAGAATTGCCCAGGAAGTATTCAGTTAGGTGAGCTCCTCTTTCTGTTTGATATTTGATGTCATGAGAATCATAGAATCTGTTTTAAAATGTTTTTAAAAAGCCAGTGTGGTGTAGTGGTTAAGAGCGGTAGACTCCTAATCTGGGGAACCGGGTTCGCGTCTCCGCTCCTCCACATGCAGCTGCTGGGTGACCTTGGGCCAGTCACACTTCTCTGAAGTCTCTCAGCCCCACTCACCTCACAGAGTGTTTGTTGTGGGGGAGGAAGGGAAAGGAGAATGTTAGCCGCTTTGAGACTCCTTAAAGGGAGTGAAAGGCGGGATATCAAATCCAAATCCAAAATATGTTATGCGTGTTTTTATTTTTTTAACATTTCATTTGTTGTCTGTACTCCACCTTTTGCTTTGGAAGAAAGAGGAAGGACATGGAACTAGCTGCAATTCCTATTTCAATGCAAATCTGTTGTTGGTAATTGTAGTTTAGCAATTGTCTCAGCCTTCAGCTCAGCAATGATGAAAGATTCATGGGTGTGAATTATTAGCTGTGCCATTTACCTTGAAAATGCTCTCAACACTGTTGTGAGTATTTATTTTTGGAAGTTTTCTTTTGTTCTGTTCTGAATCTCATTATTCTGTAATTGTTGAGAACATTATTGTTAACAGGAGATGGTATAAAATATCTACCTTTCAAGAAGAGGACAGTTAAATAAATCTGGAGGCTGGATTCTACCCTGCTTCCCCCCCCCTTCCATACTTGTAGTGTTGTCATTCTACTGACTGTAATGGGATTGTTCTAACTTATAGGAGAATGCTGATTCCAACAGTCCTTTGCTGTAAGAACCACATTCTCATGCGCTCTGATGGACTTTTGATGTGTAGTCTAGTGTAGGGCTTTATTTCCCTATCACTAGAGGTGTTTCAGCAGGTGAGAAAGCCCCATTGTGCTAGCTGGAGTCCTTGTGTTGGCTTCCACTAGCAGAATGAATTGGTTGAACCCAGCCTTACAGCTGCAAACACCCACCCATTTTCATTGTCTCTATGATTATACTGTCACTGAAATTAAGGGAGGTTTTGCAGCAGAGGGAGGTTGGAACTCTTGGTTTATAGGTTTAGGAAGCTACATTTCAGAGCTAGTTTTAAGATTTGGTCCTTGTGAAGCATCTCATGTGGCACGTGGCATACGGACCCTGTAACTGAAGGCTCTGTCTCTCTGCTGCAAGAAAGGCACAGCAAATCATGATGGATACATTTCCACCCATCCGAACAGACAATTTAGCACCACAACTCCTAATGGATCAGGCGTCTGCTAAAAGCGAATAATTGCTCAGATGTGAAGCTTGGCTTTCCTGATGAGAGGGATTTATGACATGTCAGGCTCCAGACATAAACGATAGCATCATATTATGCTAATTCTCATCATGCTCATGTGTGTGATGTGACACACTATAACACAAAATGACTGCCTAACATTTATAAGAAATACGAAGGGATGCCCCCACTACTAATTTGTAGTGGAAATATCAAACACATCACTAAAGGTTAACAACACCATCCTGGTGACTGGAAATGCTGGCCTGCTTGCAGATATAAGCAATAAATTCATTTTTGTGCCAACTAAACTATCCATGGTGCAATGAAATATCCTTATTTCCTTGAGTGGTTTCTTCTTCCTGCATTGCCCAGTGGTAAATAAAGCATATTATTCTGTGACCTAAAATCCCTTGGGACTCCCATTATATTTTTTCCCCTCTTCCAAGATTTCCATACTGGTGCTTTCCTGCTTGCACAATCTCACAATGTAGACAGCAGAGTTATCTACTGGTGTAATTATCTACTGAAAACTAGTATAGTATAGCTGTGACTAGGAGACTGATGAGCTATGAATCGGGAAGTCATGGGTTTATATCTCACTTGTGTGTTACTGCCTGCCATTTTTTATACTGACCCAGCATTGTGGGCTCCAATTGTGGTGATTTTG
This sequence comes from Podarcis vaucheri, assembly GCF_965113315.1. Lineage (NCBI taxonomy): Eukaryota > Metazoa > Chordata > Lepidosauria > Squamata > Lacertidae > Podarcis > Podarcis vaucheri. The sequence goes on along the minus strand of NC_138764.1, from coordinate 69,149,891 downwards.
TTTGCAACATGTAATTCATCTGGGATAGTATCCCCCAGTTGCTGCCCTCCAGATCTATAATCCAGGAGTAGATAATGTAACACCTATTAGATGTTGTGGGCTGCAACTCCAATCAACCCAATCTAGCATAATCATCCCTCAGAGATTATGATAGTCGTAGTCTCACAACACCTGGAAGGAACCAAGTTGAGGAAACCCAAACTGCAGTACTGCTGTCTTGTTTGGTATCTAGTATTTTAGTCCTGATCTTTAAGAAAGGCAGTTGGGGTGACCCTCAAAACTATCACCCAGTAAGTCTTTGTATGGTTTCTGCCAGAATACATGCTTTTTTTAAAAAAAAAGGGGGGGGGAGATAGAATGTATAGAAGTGTGGGTTGAAGCAAATAAGTTCTTGTCTCCTAAATAGATAGTTTTCCCAAGGGGCATAGTATAATGGAGCAGACCTCTTTTTAAAAATTATCTTATTCAAGCATATGTTATAATTGCACACCCCAAAAAGCTGTGGATAGTATTCAATGATTATATGTGCCATCAGTGCAAGAATTTCTGCTTACACAACAGGACAAACCCCCCTCACCTAGCCCTGTATGTGCCTTTCACTCTCCCAAAGTATTCTGTAGAGGGTCAGGGGAACCCCTATAACAGATTTAAGGAGTGCAGTGGGGGAGCACATGCTAGAAATCCTTGCATGAATGGAACATTCATACAGCAGTGTTGCATTCAACCCTGTATGTTGCATTTATTCATCTCTCATCTGTCTCTGACCATTGACCAACAGAGTCCATTAGAAAAAACTAACTGTTGCTTCATTAGATAAGTGGCTGCTGTTTCTTATATAACAGCTTTGCTGTTATACTCAAGTTAAAACTCAAACTTAATTCAGGGGCTCTCGTTCTGATCTGGTATTTACACCAGGGTTGCAGTCTTGCCCCTCTGTAATTTAATTTTTAGAGAAATGATGTAGTTCAGGAGCTCCTTCGCCTTCCCCTCCCACTCAACTGGTAATCACAAAATTCCAGTGCTTCTTTATGCAGATTATATGGCTCTTATTTCATTATCCCAAGTAGGTATGAAAAGATTACTTTTTAATTTCAGAACTTATTGCAAGCAGGAAGGTTTATCTATTAATTATATTAAGGCTAAATTGGGGGGTGTTTGCCAAAAGGCATAAACAGCATAAATGGGTCCTGAATCATCATTCAATCAAAGAGTGTAGTTAGCTTTAGCTATTTAGGGCTTAATTTTGTGGAAATGCTCTGTGGCACATTCATTTTGAGGCAATTAAAATTTCATCTGACCATTCATTGGGGGCTATAATGAAACTTTATTAAACTGAGGGTCACTGTTAGAACCCTTGTTCAAAATTTGCTTAGCGAAAACTGCATCTGGCTTGTTATAGAGTGCAGCAATCTGAGGTGGCTCTAATACAGGTGAACCTGATATAATTCAAAGTAAGTTTTTTGTACTATTTGCAGTTCCACATACAATGCATTTGGTACACTACTTAGAATCTTATTTTACTTAACACATTCCCATACTACTACACATTTCTGAGTGGTGTGTGAAAAAAATCCACGGAAAATAAGACAAGGAAACAATAAAATATTATAATAAATCCCAAACACATTTAAATGTTACAAAGTTACAATGTTACAAAGCTAGACCGGATTCTGCAGCAGATGTATGCCAAGCTTCAGGCTTCCCCACATGTGACCAGGTTGCACTGGGTACACAATGCATGGCACAAAAGCCGCCAGAAATGTATTGTGAGAGAGGTGGTTGGTTTGCGTCACTTGAAAAGAAATGACATGTACAATAGGTTGGCCCATGTGTAAATATTTTAAGAGGGTCAGAAGAAAGGACATATCATGTATTTGAATGTGAGGAATAGTACAATTCCATTATATATCAGCTGGGGGTCCCCTGAGGCTCCCTTCATATATAAACCACAACCTTCCTTGAGGTAGCCTATACATAGCCTATTTCCCTTTATCAATAGGGCACAGATGCCTTTGGGAGACATTGTTTGCTTCTCAGACAAAGAAACCATCCACGCTCAAGAAAGAGGCACTGGGCAGGTTTTCAGGTGTGAAAACAAGCCACAGATGAGAACAAGATATTATTCTTTACGGGAGACGCTTACGAGAAGTACATCAAAGCCCCCTAATGACAAGCTGGGAGCGATACTACAGCAAGGAATAATCATAACAAGCAGATGAAGGGGAGTTAACCATTACTAGAGTAGCTCTCACAGCTTGCTAGCCTTGCAAGAGGTGCCTGCTCTCCATCAACGATGTAGGACCACAGACTGTTAGTGCATATGAAATAAGATGAATTATTAACTGAAAGGCTGGGGGAATCATCTACAAATTTGGAGCTTAACATTCTATGCATTTGTTAATAACATCCTCTCCCCCTGCCCGCCCCGGCCACACAGAATGTACAAATTAGAGAAAGCAAACTGGGGTTTATACTAGAACAACCATCACATGTCTCCTGTCTACCAGCATCAGCATATATTATCTCCATTAGATGAGCGTGCATTTAATTGAGCTGAAGGACAAACACGCAAATGTTGAGGGTTTGATTATTTTTCTCAGCTGGGGGAGCAGTGCCAGGCCATCCTCTCTCCGACACTGTGCATCAATTAGGTCTTGAGAGGCGACAGTAACCTAAACCGAACCTGGAGATGCTCCACTGGGTCCCTGGGAGAGTTCAGGAGCTCCGTTTGGGTTGAAAGCGTGATGTTTTCCCACAAGGGAACCACCAGTCACAATAATTACATTGCTGTCTACTCGTAATATGATTTATTTAGATGTTGCCTTATGAATTAATTCCCTCTAATTGCCGCTCCTCTCGCTGTAAATCAAGGTTTCCTGCTTTCTGTGGAGCAGTGAACATGATCCTACACTGCCATAATTAGTCCAATTAGAAAGGAAGGCAGATGTGGGGAGCCAATTACTTGCCGGAATATGTCTGCTCCAATGTATTCTGAGTGCCATTCGATTGAAATTTAATAGCAACTTAATAAAACATTGTTTTATTCATAAACCAAACTCCCTTTGGGCTATTAGTTTTCCTGAGGAGACAGTTCCAATGAGTTTTATGGCTGGTGAGTTAAGGGTCTTCTTAAAGAGGTAAATCGGGAGCAGATCCATTGAAATGTATGGATGCAGGCTGGGTGAGGTAAATGAGAATTGACTCCCTTTTCTGCAGTAACATTTCTTACTCTTCCCACGGAGAGAATGAAATTAATGACTTTGCCTCCCGAATCAGTGCAAACGTCAGAAGCTGTTCAAACTGTTTGTCACAGCCAGGTCTTTACTCCATGTGGTGGAACTCTTGTTACTGAAAGCCTTGCCTTAGGCAACACCCTCAATCAAATAGACCAAATCAGAGTAAACATCCACACACATCTGACCCGTTTGGTAAGCATTCCCTGAAGCTTCATGTCACCGCGCTTGATGTTGCTGTGCCCCCAAAGAGCAAACTCATCAAAAGTGAGATGTGCGTTATACAGGAGAAAACAACTCAAAATCTGTCTGAGCCCAAGAACTGGGAGAAACGATACATGATAAATAAAACAGAAGAGAAATAGGGGGCAAGCACGGTTATTGTGCAGCTTAAAAGAGGGCTAACCCCCCCCCGACCTGTACACTGGGTGATATTGGCTGGTTTGCTGCTTTGCTCTGATTGAGTTCAAACTGCTGAGACGCGCAGTCGTCCCTGTGAAATTTGAGCAAGTAAAAAGGTGACTCATTCCAAATGGGCATTAAGCAGAAAATGGGTTGTTTCACAGGGTGCAAGGCACAAAACATTTACAATCCTATTTGCCAAGTGCCCTTATGGAGTTTGTTGTGACTAGGGTTGCCATACAGAAGGAAGAAGCTTGGTTTTTTTAAATGTTAAATATATGGTAGTCAGATTGCTCCATTAGCTAGAAATCGCTGTTTGCAACTTCCCCACACCAAGTAGGAAGAGCAGAAAGCTTGTGATGGATGTAACTTGATATTACATCTCAGCATAGCATCAGCAAGGCTCTTAATTTGTTGTCCCTCCTGCTCTGGAAAGCAAGACAGGGGGCAAATTTGGCTGTCGTGCTGGTTTCAGTTTGCAGTGCCTCTGATGAACCATCACTCCCAAGTCACAGTGAGCAGAATTTACCATTTTTAAAGCAAAACGCTTCAGTTATTTGCTGTGTATCTGGCACTGCAGCTATCAGGGCTACTGGATGTCTTGACCCATGATTATACGATAGCATGAGGGATGGCTGAAATGTTCGCAAGCTATGTAGAATGGCATTGGGGTTGTATTTAGAGTGCACATTTTTTCAGCAGCTAATTCTCTTTAGGTTTAAAAGCATTATAGCCTTTAGTCCCAGCCAGAGAATTACGTGGTTCAGGTCCCTGTGGCCTACCTAACCTTGAGTTCTGGACCTGAGGGGCATGGAGATCTTAAGAACGTAGGGTTGTATTCACTTATGTCCCACCAACGATGGAAGGTCATTTGATCCAGTGGGGGCTTCTGAATCATTGGAATGAGAAAGGGAGTTAATTTTCACATATTCCTCCATTGCAGCCTTCATTCCCCTTCTCCAAGATGCTCTAGGGGATTGGGAAAAATTGCATGAGAGAGGGTGGTGGTCGAGTATCTATGTGAAGGGGAACTGGTGAAAATAGCCTCCTTTCCTTTCCCATAGATGGGAATCTACACTGGACCAATAAGCTTTGGGAGTGGGTGGGGTGTAGCTATAACCATGGATACAACCCACAGAAACTTTCCCAGAGAAAATATTTAGCAACTTAAAGATTCAATGACCACAAAGATAGCATAAACAGCAGTTACTAAACTATGTTGCCTTTAGTTATGTGCTATGGAAGATTATATAACTATAATATTTTATATAAATATTATATTGTTAATTGTTATTTTATTAAAATAGAACTATTTATATAAATATATTAATAATAAATATGAAAACAACTCTTGTGTTTACCTCTTCCGACGATCCAGAGGGTTGTGTGTGCATTGCCTTAACAATATTAGAAACGGCACTGACCTAACTTTGTTCATCTTTATGCATGGTTTCTGGAATCTCTCTAGGCTATATGAGTTTTGTATATGTACGTTTGAATTTAATAGGATGTACTGAACTTACAAATTAATTAACTCTCACATTCAAACAAAATTAAATGTCTAAACCTCTAATTTTGGTAAATTGATGTTTCAGTGAGCTAAAGGTAGCTTACATAAGATCAATAAAAACAAGACAATCCCTTTCATCAAGGTTACAGTCTTAAGGATGTGAAACAAAAGGGAAAGGGGGATTAGAATGGAAAAGGAAAACAAGCAAAGTTAGGCACTAGTTCCTAAATTTACATAAGCCTTTTTCAGGTATTCTACCCTACAGAATTCCAACTGCAAGAGGAGGGCAGAAAGGGGATGTGTTCTTAAGCCCAACACCTCCAGAACATTACCCTTGTTATTCTCATGGCACATTGTGGCACCATTGCAGGCATGGCAATTTGATGTGTGAGAAGGGGTGGGTCCAAGGACCCCTGCTCTCCCTCTCAGGTAGGTAGAATCATGTATTGATAGTGATGCCTGAGGAGAGCTTGACTAGTTGGAATACAAAAGTTCAGGGATAGAAGGAGCCGAATGGAGCTGATGGAGTGGTCCTGCTACCCATTGATCCATCTCCTGCAGTCTGAAAAAACAGCTGCTTCCAGTAGTTAGAGAGCGAAACCTGATGGAGCCTCATGTAAGCATAGCCAATGGAGTAGTTCTGCTTCCCACTCCTCCTGTGCTTCTGCCTGAAGGAATGAATGCTGTCAGGTGACAAAGGAGGGAGGGAGAAATCCAGAAGAACTAGCTTCAGCAAAGCTCATGGAGTGGTTCAAATATTCGAATTTGACTATGTTTTGAATACTTCTTTCAGCTGTTATAAAATGTTTATAACTCAGGAATTTATAGAATATTTATAATTCAGTCAGAATAAACTACCCAGGGCTAGGCGGAGCAATGATCTGACTCATTATAAAGCAGATTTTTTAATGTTCATTTATGTGTGTATTTTACAGATGCACAGATTCCCTGCCTCCCAGTCTTCCAGGGCTTCAAGGTTGGTTGTCAAAACAAATTCAAAGGGAAACAAGGAGTGAGGTGGGAGAGAGCGCTGGGCAGAACAGGCTAATGCCGCAAGGGACAAACGGAATTGGTACATAATTGATATGGCATTGATTTACCAAAGCTGAACACATTTCAAACAGTAGGACTTCCATATCTGTGTAACATTATGACATGAGTTATAGACAATCCAAGCAGTTTTCTGGTTGAATTAGCCAGCTAGGGGATTAAGAAAGATAAAAGAGAAGAACTGAGATCACAGCCTGTGCCCAGACTAACATAAATTTAGAGCTAGCTTCAGATCTAGTGAAACAATGCTCTGTTTCTTGTCCATCCCATGAGGGCAGTGTCGGTAGTAAAATCTGTGATGAAGTGATGAGGACAGCAGACCACAGCTCAGAAACTCAGGGACCATAGCCAGCATGTAATAAATATCCTGAGGGTAAGATGATCAGACAGACAGATACATGCCTGAGAAAGATCAGGTGTTCACCAAAAAGAAATCGCAGTATGATAATATGCAATTTTGTCTTATGTGCTGTGGACAAGGCCATCGTATGATGACTTTTATGAACTTGGACCGATTTACAGCAGTAGGATATATGGCTCATTGATTCAAAGTGAGGTACCATTGATTAAAGCCCATTGATTTTGTTAGAGAAATTGTTGAAAAATCTGGCGGCATTGTTTTTCAAGGCTCAGAAGCCAGAAGGAAAATATTTATGACATTTTAAAATGTCATTAGTGTAAAAATTGGATTCATTTTTTGGGGGGGGGTCTGACTATATGGTTGAACATTTGGGGTTGGTCATACCAGATCAACTACAAATGTCACAGAGTTGCTTTTACTCACATGTATCTTGACGCCTATCCTGGGCCAAGTTTAGTTTTAATTTCAAGTCATTTCCTGGAGTTAGCAGTGATCATCACGAATTCATACTTTATGTGTAAATTATTCTGGATTTTGGAGAAACTTTCACCAGCTTTAAACAAACATGTCTGAATATTCTGAATTTGTTAAAAACATAGACCAACATTTTCTTAGGGGGGGGGGGACTGGATAAATGTAGTTTGTAAATTTCTGCAATACTGCATGCACATTCTTACTTGGAATAGACATGGTACAGGATTGCCTTGTAACCTCCTGAACTTTCCCTAGGATTGAACACTTCTGATTCAATCCCAGAAGCATTGTTGGCCAAGCAAAGACAAACCTTTGTTCTACTGTTTGGCATTTAGTTTGTTTATAACATGATCCCTTGTTTGAAGATGGAGATATCAGCAATTAAATTTGGTTCACAAGTTCAGAGCACAACTAGATTTTATCTCAGATTTAAATGGAAGCTCAGTCTCCTACACCTGTTTTCAAAGGAGAAATACAATATCTGCTGTGAATGACATTATTATTTACGATAATCAATTACATGTATATCCTGTATTTCCTCCAAGGAACTTAAGATGGCATATACAAGCCTTGCCCCCCATTTATCTTCACAACCACACAGTGAGGTAGGTTAGACTGAGGAAGTATGCTAGACCAAGGACTGCATGATATACTGTGTGGGCCATGTGCATCCTAGGGCTGCAAGATCCCCACTCTGGTCTAGATGATCAAAAACTGCTATTCAAGCTGAGAAAAATAATAGACATGGTGTCCTTCTCCCAAGCATTTTGAATGGACACAATAGAGGCACTGCCTCACCAACCTCAATCCGCCTTCAGCCAGCAATTGCCTGCCTTTCTTCCTAGTTACAACCAGTCCTGGGATGGCACTACCTGTCAGCTTCTGTCTCCTTAGATTTGGTGTTGTCCTTGTAGAACTCAGCAGGGAGGAGAACTAGAATGTATAGAACTAGAATTTATTGGCTCTGTGTTCCATTGGCTGTCTTTGCAATAGTCATTGACTCTGGCTCCACCTACTGTTGACCTCCGGCCTTATGCCCTACTAGTGTCAATGTACACCAGCCACCACAGCTTCGTTTGAATCCTTCCATCAACCACACACCTAACTGAATAACTACGACCCAGTATCAACCTCATGTTCGGTGAATTTTAACTTCTGTTTTGGGCCATAGTGAAGTGCTGTTGATCCTGTGGCAATGCTCATTATGCCTTGTGATTGCAAAGTAATCACGCTTCTTCAAAGATTGCCGCAGTGGAGTGAAATATGCAACATAAGTTTAGGACACCATTCAGCCACCTCTTAACCACAAAATTCAACCACCTCTTACCTTGATTGGGAAATATGTGTTTTTCTTCCTTTGTAAACATTCCTATTAGACAGTCACTGGCTTGCCCATGCTCAAGAAATGGTCAGTTTCTTCCCTTTGTAACCCCCCCTCCCCAGCCTGGAGAAGGGATTTATTTGACATCACATTGTTTGTTTACTTTGCAAAGTGATCGATAAAACATTAAGTGGAGAGAAGCAAAGACTCAGCACTTTCACTAGTAATTAATTGAACAATGAAGCATTCTCAACATAGGTTTCTGCAGTGAGAAAGGCATATCCATGGGAAGAAACAAACTGAGTTTTACACCTGCCTTTAATTTGACTAAAAGGAGAACTGAAATGGCTGGTGTTTGCGACATTTCCATTACCTACAGAGCTTTGGTTTTTGTTTTGTTTTTTACATTGGATACTGGCCCATCTATTTTCTCCTATCTAGTGCACAGGAGACAACCATGATCCTAATTGGGCCATTAGGAGAGGTGTTGAAATGTTGCTAATTGTCAAAGGCAATTAAGTGTAGCAACATGTCACAGGTAAATTAACGAGACTCCAGGTGTTATGAGCAAGTTGCATTCATTTTGGTAGAAAACAAACACTGTCTCATCTGCATATTGCCCATCATTTTCTTTCTGTCCATTTCACAGAAAATTGCACAGCAGGCCTGGAAATGCAGGCTTTCCTTTTTTTAAGCAACATGGCCTTAACATAGGTTATTTGGGGTTTTCCATTAAAGGACAAATGTCCCTGTATTACAGTCATTTCAGAAGTGAGCTTCATGAGTGGTGTCATGGGTTGACATTCCTCAGATGTTCTGTCTGCACCAAGAACACCCGTGATCTTTCAGTTTAGTTTGATCAAAATCTAGTGACAGCCTAAGGACAGTCCTGAGAAATCTTGCATGTCCATGGGAAAATGTTTGAAATTCCTTAGATACTATGTTTTTAAAACTTCCCTTGGAACTCTATATTGGAGAATGGTATAGAAATTCCTCAAATAATTTCGTAAGATAAGAATCTTTTACCCAAGTAGGAATCTCCACAGCCAACTAACTAACATCCAGGTCTACCCAGCTTCTGGATAACACTGCAAGTAGAGACTCAGCATTGACATTTTCAACTTTAAAGATATTCCCTTGTTATTCCCATACTACATGCTAGCCTTTCAACGAGTATCTCCTGCTTCAATCTTTAAACATCCACTGAAAACATTTCCATGCCACCAGGCTTACTTAGGCAATGAAGAAAATATATTTCCTTATTGGTTAGTAGATGGTCTTTGATTTTAAATTTTAACATAATTTTTAAGTATATTATTATATTTTATTATATATTATATAGGCATTGTTGTAAACCCCACTGATATTTTTATGATATAGTAGTATATAATTTTTTTTTAATAAATAAATAATCAGGTTGAAGGATGCACTTGTGGGCAAGGTATGAACCTGTCAAGTTCAGACCCTATGCTTACAAATCAAGTAAGAAGATGCATATATTCATAAACAACCTGAGATCTATGCCCTTTCAATATGTGCCTCTTTTGGAAAAAGAACACAGTGGATACAATTGAAAATGGTTATCAATGTTTCCCTGTGTGGGCTACCAAATACCCATCAAATTAGTTTGGGGAGCTGTGCTCTCTCTCACGTTTTTGGGGCTCTGTGATATCATGCAAGGTCAAATCTCACATGTTTTGTCCAAAAAATGTACATTTTGAGGCTCCGCAATGTCGCATGGGTCACGTGACTCATGAAGGAGTGGGGCCATGTCCCGGATTCTAAGGTAAAAATGTTGGAGGGTATGCTACCAGAGTGTCTGAGAGGAGAAGGAGAGACCAGATCTTTTTCTTTCCTTCCATCATGCAGTTTCTGCTACCCTGGTAGACAAGTTTTATAAAGGGAAAGGGGGTGGGAATTGGAAGTGCAAATATGTGTATGAGAGAGCAGGTTTGAGGACTGGGCAGACCAGATTTTCTTTGAAATAAGCATTAGGGTCATCTAAAGCTGTATGTGAGTCCAGCAAGCACTGCTGACATCTCTATAAATAATTAGTCTACAAAAGGAGATCCAATTTCACTAGGACCTTACCTTGTTCCTTACGTAATTATTACTCTAGTCTAGGGATCAACAACTGGAAGCTCTGCAGTCCCGTAGGAAAACCTGGTATCAATCCGAGATGCCAGGCTACAGATAAAAGGGTGTTGTGAATGTTAGCTGTAGGTCTTGTCAACAGCCCACTTTGAAACAGGGAATGGAAGCTGGCAATCTACAGCTTTATCAGCATCCCACAAAGTGGCTACCAGAAATCTAAGTTGTTGACCAGGCCTCTCCCCCATGTATGTCATGAACAGAATCTTGATCTGTTAGGGTCCAGCCTAAGATTTAATTCAACAGAGCTTATAGTCAATAAACATTTGCTTTTGGAGTTGTACCGAGTAGCTGCTTATCATCAGAGGAGTAAATGAATATGTCACCATTTTGGCTGTGTTGCATAAACACTGAAAGAGATTTATATCAACCAGGTTCTCTGGCAGCAGTAAAAGAACTTACTCTTTGAAACTGCCTGGATTGAATGCAAAGTATAGTCTGCTATCCAGTAGGACACATATTTCAGAGAGCTGGCCTTTAGATCTTTGGGTTATTTCTTATAATGCCTTTTAAATAAATAGGTGCATGTTCCTCATCTATGCTGACATCAGAAGACACATGAAAAAGTAGACCATAAATCACTATATACATCTATCTTTGCAAGCATGGAGTGACATCTGCTTCTATGCACTCACTTCCATACTGCTCCAGGAATGCTGGCATTGGAAGTAATGCCTCCCCGAGTCAAGTAATACTGGAGTAGCCTTGAAACTAGAACTGTGTAATAATGGCCTTCTCTGCCTTATTTGTGGACAGAAAAAATGAGAAGGCCACTTAAGCTGTTCTGTTCAGGACCTGCTCGGGGGCTTCCCATAGACATTCAGGTTTCCACAGCATGCCTGACTAGATGGGCCTTTGACCTGATCCAACAGGCTCTTCTATTTTTTATATACAGTGGTACCTCAGTGGTACAGTGGCGCTGTGGGCTAAAGCCTCAGCGCCTAGGGCTTGCCGATCGAAAGGTCGGCGGTTCGAATCCCCGCGGCGGGGTGCGCTCCCGCTGCTCGGTCCCAGCGCCTGCCCACCTAGCAGTTCGAAAGCACCCCCGGGGGCAAGTAGATAAATAGGTACCGCTTACCAGCGGGAAGGTAAACGGCGTTCCGTGTGCGGCTCTGGCTCGCCAGAGCAGCGATGTCACGCTGGCCACGTGACCCGGAAGTGTCTTCGGACAGCGCTGGCCCCCGGCCTCTTGAGTGAGATGGGCGCACAAACCCCAGAGTCTGTCAAGACTGGCCCGTTCGGGCAGGGGTACCTTTACCTTTACCTTACCTCAGTTTACAAACTTTACCCGTTCTGGAAGTCCGCTCTTAAACCGAAACCGTTCTTAAACTGAGGCGTGCTTTCCCTAATGAGGCCTTCCATTCTTAGACCTAGGTAAAGTTCGCAAACCGGGACACTGCTTCCGGTTTTGCGGAGTTCGTAAACTGAATAGTTCGTAAACAGGACTGTTCTTAAACTGAGATACCACTGTATTGTTTCATAGCTTTATTTATTGACATTGTGATTACTTGTACCTGTTCTTAGTTGAGTTGTCTTTTTTAAAAAAACACCAAACCCAACATGTTTATATGTATTGTTGTTTGCTTGATATGTTATGAGCCACTTTGAGCAGAATTTTGTTGAAAAGTAGTATAGCAATAAACAAATGGTGATGTGTAATTCCATGCTTCCATTCCCAGACAATTCAGGATGAAAGTCTATCTATCTATCTATCTATCTATCTATCTATCTATTTACAAAGTGGCCTAGGATTAGGAAATTACAGTGGCAGGTCACATGTTCTGCATGCCAGCATTTCCAACTTCAATCCTTTGTATCTGTTGCCAGTTAAATAGGATCTTGACTAGGGTGTTCTGAGGTAAACTCTGCCTGAGACTCCATTCAGAGTAGAGAATAGTGGGTCTGGTATAGGGTATGGCAATTTCTTATGCCCATATTTCTAACTAATGTTTGAGCTAAGGAGGACGGGAGAAGCCGCACGAGAATTATGTATGTTTGTTCTTTTTTGGAGCACAACCCAAGGCAAAGGGCATCTGAGAGATGCATCAGAGTCTTTGAAGCAGTGCTCACCATTCAGAGACATTCCCAGATAGAATAATATAGCTCCAGTTCTATTTTGAGGCAGGCAGGCAAGCAGGCAGTCATTCATTTGTATGGGCCTTTCTCCCCCTGCTCTCTCTTTCACAAGGCTCTTAATGAGACAGGCAAACAGCTGCTCCAAGTCTCTGTGAGTGTGAAGAGACAGGAAGCTACATCATAAACACCACTGCAATTTCTGTGTTGTGTTTTGTTAATGGCACTTTTCATCTTGTTTCCCCCTCCAATCTCATCCTATTTTCTGTCATTCGCTTTGCCTTTGATCATGGTGTTTTATACATTGCTGCTTTCCATTGGAGGGCTAGAAGGCAACATTTCCCCTCTTCATCCTGTATAACTCGAAGTATAGCAGCCTTTGTCTGCAGTACTGGGTCACATGCCCCCCTCTTGTGAAGTGTGTACCATTAAAGCTGCATTTCTGACCCAGCAGCTCGCTGCCATGGAGCGGCTATGTTCATTCTGGAGTGAATGAAGCTCACTTGCAGGGATAGGGTGGGCACATTTGTCACTATTCATGAAGGCTTTGTAAGGAAAGAACTGAAGCAATCTGCAGTTCTCTCTCTCTCTGACATCCTAAAGCAGGGATGAGGCCAAAAAGTGTTTGTTGGGGAAATATAAACATGTGTCCTGCACTGGACTGCAAAATCGATCCAGTCCTCAAGCTCTGAACATGACTAAGAAACAGTTGCTAGCAGAAGCGGAGTTGGCTCACTTATGTTTGCTGCCTGAGGTGAAAGACAAGATGGCGTCCACATTCCACATACAGAACCTGACTGCACTGCAGTATATCTTAGGTCACAACCACACCATACATTTTAAACACTATTAGACCACTTTAAGTGCTTTAAATGCATGATCTGGATGCGACCTTAGTTCAGCACCAGTGATAGGACAGCATATTTCATTGCACCTGAAGGAAAGCTAGCTAAGAAGGTGCAAGGTAGCCCATATAACACACACATCTTTGTCTTCTAGCACCTTGCTATTGCTTTCTGCCCTCAGTACCTGTTGCCTGAGGAAGCTGCCTCATTCTGTCTTATGGTAGGGCTGTTCCTGTCCCTAAGAGGCAGTGAAGGAGCCTGGCTTCCAGTTCCATATTGTTGCCAGTGGAAATGGTATGCATATGGAAGTGTATGATTTGCACAGAAGACATTCTGATGCACCCCACATGGATCAGATCGGTTCCACTCATACGTTTGCAGAATTGCATCTTTGTGGTAACCCCTCCGCCCATGCCAGTTAAACTTGAAATATTCTTCAAACATAGCATTCCAGAGAAAGTTTGCTGTACAGGCTGGCCAACAACAGTCATTTATCTAGCAACTACTTTGCTACATCTTGTATCAGCCTTGGTTGTTTCTTCCTCCTCTTCCAGTCTAAATTACTTAAGAATCATCCAGAGAAAAGCCTCGTCACATGGAGCTATAATTAGCACCCTTTGTGTTTTCTCTGTTCTTGATGTGATAGATCCTGTCCCTGCAAAGAAAGTGGAGATTGTGCATATTTGGGGGATGGCAACGGTGAACTCTAATTGTATATTATTAAAATAATATGATTTCCCCCTTTTATATAAGCTGCAGGCAATGCACTGTGTTTCCTCGAAATTTGGCACAGCTGGCCTTGATGGGAGCTGCAAAGGGTCTCCTGCAGGTGCTGCCACATAATCTTTTGACACATAGTGTCAGTAATTAAGTGTATAATTAAGAGAATGTCTGCAATTAATTCAATCAGTCTATCAATCAAACCCACATTTCTAAGGGGCCTTTCATCCTAGCTTGCTTGGGAGCGCTGCATAAAGTGAAATGCCAAGCATAATGTAACATTTTATTTAAGGTTTAAATCAAAGGAGCTCTAATCAGTTCATTGTGGGCAAATGAATGTGATCTGAGCATTTGTAGGAGTAACACAGAACAGATCTGAGCAGAGTTTTAGGAATTATAATTTAGAAGAAGGCGAACTGTATCACTGACATTAAAGCCTGATGTTGTTCCCTTGAGACTGTCTAGGGTTGACCTCTCTATACAATTGTTCACTTTCTTCCATTAATTATTCTATGACACACATCACTTGCCATAAGTACTGCATATCATTTGTATATCTGTTTCTAGTGAAAGGACTCAAAACTGCTCAGAAGATCAGCATCAACAAAGTGTCATTTGAAAGTACATGGCATTTGGGAATACATATGTGGATTAATTTAATGATAATTACTCATGGACCTTGAAATTCTATTCTTCACGTCTTCCCAGCTTACCTTACCATTGGTATTGAAATAGAATGCCTTCTCCCCTTCATGAGTAGCAAATTTGAGGGCCAAAAGAGCTTTTGCATATGATTTAAATAAATTGGCAGTCTCACATTGTAGAAAATCGTCTGTCAGATACACTGGAATGAAGGGAGCTGCCATATAACAAGTCAGACTATTGTTCCATCTAACACAATGCTGTTTACAGTGACTGGATGCAGCACCCCAGAGTTTCAGGCAGGAGTTTCTTCCAGCTCTTCCTGGAGATGCCAGGGATTGAACTTTGAATGCTTTACTACTGAACTGGTAAAGGGAAGCAGGTGGTGCTGTGGTCTAAACCAGTGAGCCTCTTGGACTGGCCGATCAGAAGATTGGCATTTCAAATCTGCGCGATGGGGTGAGATCCTGTTGCTCTGTCCCAGCTCCTGCCAACCTAACAGTTTGAAAGCACACCAATGCAAGTAGATAAATAGGTACTGCTGAGGCGGGAAGGTAAATTGCATTTCCATGTGCTCTGGCACTCATCATGTTGTCCTGTTGCACCAGAAGCAGTTTAGTCATGTTGGCTACATGACTCCTAATGCTGTTTGTGGACAAACGCAGGCTCCCTCGGCCTGAAGTGAGATGAGCGCTGCACCCCATAGTTGCCTTTGACTGGACTTAACCATTCAGTGGTCCTTTACCTTTTTTACCATTGAGCTACAACCCCTCCCATCGAAACCTAGTTGTGTAAAGTTCTGCTATGGCTTTGTAGGTCATAATTAGCACTTTGAATTGGGCCCAGATAGAAATAGGGAGCCAATGCAGTTGTTTCAGCAATGGGGTGATATGCTTCTGATATATTTTCTGGGCCATCAGAAAACCATTGGATCCATTAATCTCTTGGGGCAGAACATTCAAATTCTGCAGGTTGAAGAATCTTGGAAGTCTAAGCCACAGGTGAGCAGCCTGTGGCCCTGATCTCATTTCCTTTGGTCCCTGATGTCTCCTAAAGCTGCCCCCATTCTTCAGTTCTTGCCTAGGATTAGGCATTCTAATCTGAGGTCACCATGGCAACTGTGGGTTTCATTTTCAAAGTAGTCATGGGATGAATATTTTATTAGTATATTGAGGGCAGATTTTCTTTCTTTCTTTTAACTGATTTGGCATTCAGTAGCAGAATGTTCAAACCCTGGGAGTTGTCACTAGTGCAATCAAGGGCCCATTGGTTGAGAGATGATCAAGAAGGCAAGGTGACCCAGACATGGTTAGAAATTACCTGACCATTGTCCACCACATCTCCCACTGCACACCGCTCTTTCAATCGACTCTCTTTTGTGTGCTGCATTGTAACATTATATGTCAGCAACGTGTCAAGTCACTTATAATGAATGCTTGCCACACTGTTAGAAGTTTGTTGACAGGCATTGGTGCTGTGATGGCGAAGCAGCACCACTTAGAGTTTCTCTGCTCATTTCAATGGCGAGAGTATCAGCATATGCTAAAGCAGAAGTAGTCAACATGATGCCTTCCAGATGTGGACTACAACTCCCATCAGCCCCAATCATAATTGGTTAGGAATGATGGAGCTATAGTCCACAACACCTAGAGACTACCCCTGCACAAAATGAAGTATGACTAGATCAGATCCATTCCTTGACATTAACTCGGCTTGCACAAGTGGTCTACACATGCATCTGTGCATATACAGGATCTAGTGCCTGAAGAACAATGCTGCATTGTAATCTTTATCATAATCATCCTTATCAGCAATTATAACTGCGGAGGGAAGAGTAATAGTTAGTAAGAGCTCAACTATAATGATTCTCTGTTCTGGTAAATCAAAAGCACTTAAAATAGATGAAAGGGCAACATGAATAAAGTCACAATTTCTTGTGTAATCCCTAATCCTGACACTGTGTGACCTTCTGTGAAAGGATTCTGCCTTTTCAAAAGTCTGTCATGCTTCTGTTTGTATGGGTAATGCTCACTCTGTGAAGTTAGATCTAAGAATGCTAGCAGTTGTCAAGCTTTCAAAAAAAAAAATAAAGACGTGTGAGCTCAGCCAGTTACTAGTATCAAGTCCCCCTTAGGCTGTAGTGACAAATTTTGTTTAGCACTGGAGACTTCTGAATAGCACTAAACAACAGCAGTTAGGACTGGTGTCAGATTTCAGTTTCTGCAATTCTAATGTTTGCTATTGCCTTAATGAAAACAAATGATGTATCACTGGTTAAGCTGCAATTGCCAGTGTGTGGATTCCTTACCAAAGGAGGGACCTCACCACCACCTTGTCTCATTCCCTCCCTGTTCTGGATGGAAATACCAATGTGCATAAATAGCTCAAAGGCAAACGATTGAATTCAAATGTCTGAAATTCCTCATCTTCCTTCTGAATCACAGTGAAACATACATGTTTTGCTCTCAATTTCATTGGGTCTAACCCTCCCTAGGCTGCTCATGTCACCTTCCTGAAAGTATCTTATTAGTGTAAATTATTCTGCAGAAACATATATGATCTCCCCGGAATAGTTTTAATCTGCATATTTTCTTAAGGGCCAAATTTGATAAGACCCTTCAGTCTTAATCTGAATCTGACCCCTTGCATCTGCTATTTGCCTTGAAAGAATGGACAGGAGCAGTTCTTCCAATGCAAATAGCAGGCACAGGGGCTGGATCTGGGTTCCATCTCCCCCCTGCCCAGTGTCTTCTACTGACATTTTAAAGGCTATCCATGTAATTGTTACTTGTGTGGATGGTGTCTCATCTAGTCTGGCTCTAAGTCAGAGATGGCTAACCTGCAGCTAACCTCCAGATGTTGTTGGACTACATCTTTGACCTTCAGGTAGGTAGCCGTGTTGGTCTGACGCAGTATCTGAAGAAGTGTGCATGCACACGAAAGCTTATACCCAGAACAAACTTAGTTGGTCTCTACGGTGATACTGGACAATTTTTAATTTTTATTTATTTATTACATCTTTGACCGTTGGCCATTTTGTCTGGGGCTGATGGGAGCTGAAGTTCAGTAACATCTGGTGGACCGGAGGTTAGTCACCTGTGTCCTAAGCAATATCTACACAGAGGTTAAGAAAGTAACTCCATCCAAGAAAGAGCTCTCCTATTTTCTGAATAGCAGATACCTTAAGACTCCATGGGGCAGTAGATCAAGTGACTGCAATCCCACTCCTTCCCTTTAAGCCCCATAGAAGGTACTGCAGAGCCATCTTTGTGGAGGGGAGGCAGGGCACATGTGTGTGTGTGTGTGTGTGTGTGTGTGACTGTGGATACATGCAACCAATAAGAAGTGAGAATTTGGAGGGTCTGTTTAAGGGCATCTATGCTGGCCCACTTGAAGCATGCAAAGAGATAAACAGAACAGCAAAGGGACTACTGGGTTTGTGATCTACTTAGGCCTGTGGGTTGCCATGGTAGTAGCTGGGTGTAAGGAATAGGACTGTTTGGGCAAAGGTGAGCAGTAATGCAGCTCAGTCCCAGCCATACGGAGTTACAATATGGAAGTCAGGATCTCGTCGCTAAGAATGGAAGGACCTGTCAGCTTCGATTCATGCCGTTCCTTGTTTTTCCAACCTTAAAAACCAGTTCTTCATATTTCTGCAGCAATTTGTGTGTGTTTAAAAAGAACATGTTCACATGATAATTCCTCAGTATTGCAGTGCGCATTTCTCTTAATAAACACAACTGTACATAATACCATGCACTTTTGTATGCTATTTTCAGTAGTATATTCATTTTTAGGCACACTTCCCCCTAATGTATTTGTTTTGGAGAACTGTATAGCAAACTAAGATAGTTGCAAATTTTGAAGGATGGCTGTGTTTCAGTTCTCATATTGTTTCAGAAAGTGCAACTTTGATATATTCACCCTTGAATGTGAACAGAATTGAATGTCTCTCCCCTCCCCTTGCATCTGCAGCAATAGCAGACCTTTGTTTTTTTACCATGTTTTACGATGTTAGTGGATAAGGGTGCATCTTTTCTGATGATAATAACCTGGTTTGAGGAATTTCTTTTTAATTGTGGTTATTATTTATATTCCACCCAACTCTTTTTAGATACTGCTTGGGCACTCTCTGGGAAGAACGGAGCTCTGACATTAGGATTACTAGAGAGTAATTATATACAAATTATTATGCTATCCATAGTCATGTACGTGCTTATCTCTGGTTCTCAGATCTTGCTTCACTAAAAGGTGGATCAAAAGTCAAAGTGTTGCTCTGATTAAACCCATAATTAATCCTAGCTAGAAATCAGTTCCAAGGGCAACCTTGTAAGACCCTAAGTAGCCTGTTTGTGATGCCTTATAGGGGAAAAAAGTGTCATGTGAAATGCTACCTTTGTTAAAATGATGAAAATCCACAGGGCATAAAGGGTACTGCTGATTTTAGAAAGGACTAAAACAGAAAGTGAGTGATTTTTAAAAAAGTATTCTATATATATATGAGATTTTTAAAAACCTGAAAACATGTACGTATATTACTCTTCCACACAAATCAAAATATCAATTTATCATTTTGAACAGGCAAATATTTTCTCTTCAAGTTTTATTTTTGTCTGTATGCTTGTCAAGGAAAATTCTCTCTCTGTGTGTGGATTCTAATGGCAAAAAATATACCTTCAATAGAGTTGCAAATGCATAAATATGAATATTCATATGAATATTCTTTGCCCGGCTGTGTAGCATGAAGGCTGCTCCTTGCAAGTCCCTTTCCACCTGGCCTAGGGAGCGGGGGACACACAACAGTCCTACTGAAGAGGCTCCTCATGAGGCCAGAGGAACATCCCTCTGCTGTGGGGCATGAAGGCCAGTTACTTGCAAGGCTCTTTACACCTGGCCTAGGGGGCGAGGCCCAGACTCACCCAGCCCTACTGAAGAGGCTCCTCATGAAGCCGGAGGAACATCACCCAGCTATTGCTTTATTGCTTTAATATGCTGTAAACCACTTTGAGATTTTTATTTTTATTAAAAAATATAAAGCAGTATAGATATTTAAAAATAAATAAATAAATGCTTAAAATTTCCTACAGTGTAAGGCACAGTGAAGTGTGTTGTGGTGACTGACTTGAGCATGGTGGCTTAATTGTTTGTGGATTGTACCGTATTTTTCATCCTATAGGGCGCACCAGCCCATAGGACGCACCTCGGGTTTTTTTTTTGGGGGGGGAAATGAATAAAAAAAATTTATTCCCCCCCCAGCCGCGGCTGCAGCCCCAAGTCTTGCGCACACCCACTCGAAGCACGGGGAAGCCCTCCGGAGGGCTCCCCGTGATTCGGGCGGCAGGCTGCCGCCCCAAGCCTTGTGAGCCCACAGGAACTCCCACTGGGCTTGCGAGGCTTGCGGATAGCTTCCTGAAGCCTGGAGAGCTAGAGGCATCGGTGCGCACCAACCCCTCTCACTCTCCAGGCTTCAGCGAAAGCCTGCATTCGCCCCATAGGATGCACACACATTTCCCCTTCATTTTTGGAAGGGAAAAAGTGCGTCCTATGGGGTGAAAAATACGGTAATCTATGACAAGGGTGATAGATTACATTATTCTCAGGATACCGTATTTTTTGCACCATAACACTCACTTTTTTCCTCCTAAAAAGTAAGGGGAAATGTCTGTGCGTGTTATGGAGGGAATGCCTACGAGTGGCATGCCTACGGATTTTCCTCCTCTAAAAACTATGTGCGTGTTATGGTCGGGTGCGTGTTATAGAGCGAAAAATACGGTACTTCTATTCTCAAATATTATGCCATCCACTCATGAGTGTCTAGAGGTAAAGTCTTCAAAGGTTTAAAGCACTTGAGCTTAGATGATACCAAATCATCAGTGGCAGGGGAGGTTGCTGAGGGATGTATGGGCTTCAAGAAGATCTCTTCTAAAAGCAGATTTTACCTTTCCAGAATACAAATGGTAAATATGTGAAACACAGAGACAAATCAATTTCTTCTTCTTTTCAAGTGAAATTTCAAGCATTTTAAAACCACCCATTGATTACAATTAGGGCCAGATGTTGCTTTATGGACTCAAAGAGATCAATACATAAATATTGCTTCATGATGTGAGGTGACATTGCAGTTCATGTCAGATCATTCAGATGAGTACTGAGCTGTATATGCCCTAACCTGAAACACATTACTCAGAAGTTAGCCCCACTGATTTCACTGTAGTAAGTTTAATATGGTGGTCTATGTCAAATACATTGTGGAAATGTTATCTCTATGAACACACATATAGGAACACACATATATACCTGCAACTGAGAATTGTGTCTATGTAATCAGGACTCAATATACCTGCTTTGCCACTGGAAGTTCAGGAGCAGATTCCCTCTGCAAACTAGCTTTAATGTGTGTGGAACTGTACTCCATTGAGATTCACCGTAGAATCAAATACACCACAGATAATAGTTCCTTTCCCCCACCTAGCTGGGTGAGAACCAGCTTGACTTTAGAGTAGGCAAATTTGGCTTTCAGGGATCAGATGTACATACTGGGCATCTTTGTCCAAGTCCTGTGTATCTCTAGCCTAATTCTATTTAGCAGTTGAGAACTTTGACTATTTAATTTTGAGCTTTCATATCATTGGGGCAGGCAGGGGCAGGGTCCTGCAGATGTACTGCCTTTGAGGGATATTCAGGATTGGTAATTCTGCTTAGTTGTCACAAATATATGTGAGGCTGGACTGCTGCAATGTGACAATGGGTTCAATAAAACAGTGCCAACATCTTCACATTAAACTGAAAGTGGGCGTCTGCAATGACAGAATTCTTGCTGAGGTCTGGGTTTCTAAGGAATATCACAAAGCTGCAGCCTTTTGAGTTTTTTCAAAATTGCTCTAAAATTAAGACTAGGAAGGAAGTAGGAGAAAAGAATACAGGCCTATACATTTTTGGAACTGAGCACTAAATCTTTCAGGGCAAATAATGGATGCTGACAGTGCAAAGGCATTATTTGGTGCTGTTTGAAATTTGCCTGTCCTTGTTTTCCCACTCTGTGTCTTGGGGAGTTGAAAGCTATGAAAAGGCAATTACATTTGCTGAATGATTAGTGGGAGATGTGACATTTGTGTATGTCGAAAATGTTTAACTGCATTAACCTTTGCAAAATTTACACTGACACCTTAAAAATTATACATCTTGTGCGCCACTTGAAAAATCTGAAATGCCCTCCAATGTAAAGCTTATTTACATTTGCTTTTTTTTACAAAATAAATGGCCCTCATATCTGAAGAGAGTTTTGCCAGAAAGTTGAGAGTGCTGAAGCAAGGAAAGTCAAGTGTATGAAGGTGCTTGGTTGCCTCCCAATTGGAAAAGTGAAGTTGAAAAGCAAACAAAACCCTCACAGAATGCAAATTGCAAGAAGAAGACAAGTTCAAATACAAAATGCATAAGGTATTTAAGTCTCAAGGAAGCAGCTTGCAAACTTTTATAGACCTTTACTTTAAAAAATAATAATACACAGGATGTCAGTAGATTTTCAAAATGTTTTCCCCAAATATATTCAAAGTGCAAACAGGCAATTAAAATGCTCTATGCCACTCTTCTTTTCATTGCCACTTCCCCCAGCATGCTCAGTTTCTGCTGGGACTGCTCACCTAACCAGGTTTCTTTCTTCTCTAAAGAGTCTTCCTCACTGGCGTCAGTGTGAATGCTCAGCTGATTCAACTCCATGCCTCTTGCGCTTCACTCCACTGAAATCTGATTTGTTATGAGACAGACTCCGGTGGAATGAAGGACAACAGAATCCATGGAACTTTCTTTGTGTACCTTGGTGACTGGGGCAAACAAACATGTCATGAGAAAAAAAGTCAGTAGCAGACACAGGTTGAGTGAAAATTAACACTGGAAAACATTAAAGGCAGTATTTGTACAGCTCTTCCCCCTCAACCTGACACTCCCTAGATGTTTTAGATGGAAACTCCCATCAGCTTGGCCAATGATCATGGATGATGCACATTTCTGCCCAAGGCTTCTGAAGGGCAGCAAGTTGGGGAAGATTTGTATCAGGCCCCCTTATTGTTTACTTAATATACTTTATGCCTGGATACCCCCCCTCCCCATTTCAAACTATTCCTCCAGTACATCATCTTTTTGTTTAGCACACAGGGACATTGAAGAGGATTTGTTTTTCTCTGTATTCTCATCCTCTTTAGATTTATCCTTTTGTCATGAACTCTATCAGCAGGCAAGAAATTCTGAAGCACTTAAAGGATTATCCGTATGCTATCTTTGCAGCAGAGATCATTACAATATCTCTGGGAAAGCTTGCGGTTATTATTCATTTGTTGGACTTGTCTAGTTTTGAGGATCAGATGCTTCACATCTGTGCATTTGTCCTCACATTTATAATAATTCAGAAATACCGACTTTTGAAATGGATGAACATCTGTAGGCAAATAGTTAGATAACACTTAGTATAAACAAGCCCCCAGCAAAACCTAATGGTTTATTTCTAATCTTGCCTGGAATCTTTTCTCTCTTAGGGTAAATTCAGGTGGTGGATGTTTTCACACTACTGTATCTCATTTTCAGTCACAATAGGTAGGGGTCCACATGGACATCAGTTGCCTAAAGGGTCTAGCATGTAATGGATCCTGTTACTTCTGTATTTTCAACAAGCTACCAAAATGTCGCACAAGAATTCAGTGTACAATGTAATAGACATGTGACACAATGTAATAGAAAGGGCAGGCCACAGTCTTATGCAAACAGAGTGGTATGGACAGAAGTATTGGGATAGTTATGGACTGAAAGCAACACCTACTTTATTGTTTTCACAATCTGCTATTGTGGTAGAAAATTTGTTACACCTGTGACAGGGGTTGGTTTTGTTTTGTGGATGTGCCTGGGGAACCCACTGGAGATAAAACTGCTGTTTTATTACACCCTGTGGAAATACAGAAGAAAATGTGGGTATGACCCCAAAGATCTTACCGGGAAAAGTAATCAAAGGAAGAAAATTCATGAACAAGGGAATATTCAAAGTTTTCGCAGACATAGAAGGGTAATTCATACAGTGAAGTTTAAAATGGCGCTATTCAAATGAATTTCAAAGAGAGCAAATCATCATTTTCATCCTTTGTGGGAAGACGAGCTTGCTTTATTTCACAGCTTGTTGACTTAATTGTGGAAACTTTTATTTAACATTCACTCTCAGATGTTGAATAGCAGCTTCCATTTAAAGGTGCATCTTTATTGATTTTCCAAATAATACAAATAAAAGAACAGAAAAGCACAAGAAAGGGTGGGACCAAAAAAGTGCATAAAAAATGATGTCAGAAAAATCACCATGAGAAAAGAAATAATCATTTCCACTTTACATAGGAGGAAAGAAAACCTTATATCTACGAATACCTTAACTAACATTTTATAATTCCCAGTCATTGATTTAACAGTCCAGTCCAGTCCTCTATATTTATTTGTTTAATTTCATTAAAATGATTGACCATTTGATTGTAAAAAAACAAACCTCAAAGTGGTTCTCTTAGAGGTGAGCCTCACTGAATTTAATGGGACTTGCTCCTAAGTAAGTGTACATAGGATTGCCGTCCAATTTACATCCAAAATCTAGCTGTGAAGCAAAAAAGGGATGCTCCTACCATTTCATAGAGATCAAACTGAGAAGCAGAGAAAACAAACTCAAATGTCCTATAGAGCATTCATTCCAGAGCATAGGACAGAGTTCATTTTTCCTAAATCTCAAGGAAATTGCATCAACATCATCTTTCTTTCACACCCTATGCACATTTACTTCCAAGTATATGTGTATAGGATTGGGTTCTTTTTAAATGTTTCCAAATAATGTTCCTTATAGTGTCTAATAAATGGGTCCAAGATCTATGAAGCCAATTTAAGCCCTATACTGACAGAGTTCCTTCTTAAATTTTTAAATCATTAAGAAATAAATGTTTGGCATTTACTTAGAAATACACCCCTAGTGAGGCATAATTCTGAGTATAGGTGGATAGGATTGAGTTGCAAAAATGTTTAGAAAAGTAGCTCTGGTAGAAACAGATTGTGTTGTGAATATTCCCCTGCAGAGATAATGAGATCTTGTGATAGCGAGCAAAGATTCTAAATCCTGAGTTACTAAACCACAGAAGTGCTGATACAGGTCTTCAAAATGCTTGAAGGCTTTTCTTTTAATGCACGGACCTGCTTTTGCAAGTCCTCTCCCTTGGGTATGTTAAGACTTGTTTGGAGGTTTTTGGGAACTTCATAAGAACAAAAGGAACCTGTCTGCTGAAATTCCTCCCTGCAAACCTGACTTCTTTGTAATGCATTTTCATTAGGCATGTTTCTACCGGTCTTGGGTGAGATCAGCCCCCAAACTCTCAGCTTGCTTCCCAAAGCGTTAACCCTTTCCAAGGCCAAGCCTTTAGGGTGCATGAAACTTGAATAGAATGAAAACCAAGCTGAGGACATTAGTAATGCTCCCAGCCAATAACTACCTAATAAGTAAACTGCAGGTTACCAAAGTGATAATGGCTACAAGAATAAGATGGGTGTTGTGGCGATGTGATGAAGCACATTCCACAGAAGGAGCTGACATCCAAAATTCCTTTTTGCAGGATCATTAAACAAGTGTACTAAACCATACCTGTTTGATAGACCTTAATCAGAGCTGTTTTAGACAATCTTGCATTAGTTTCCAAGAGAGTTTTGAAAAGAGATGGTAAAGAACTATTAGTATATACATTTGCATCCAAATTTCAAATCAAATTCTATCGGAAAGGTCTGAGTGAAATTAAAAACTGTCCTCTGAATGATCTTCAATGTTTCCTGGGCACATTAATGCAAGCTATATTCTAATTTATTAGGCAGAGCTACCATATGCTCAAAGAAAGGAAGACAGCTTTCTTCCCAAAAGCTGTCTTCTGTGCTCAGAGAGGACAATATTTCATGTGCTGAACTTTCAGTTGTTTCCATGTGTCTGAAGTGCTACAGATACATATTCTCCTGATGAGAGGCCTCTCCAGTGTCATCCCCTAAAATAAGCCTCACAAGGTTGTCCATTTCCTTGGAGAAATGAATGCATGGAGGAGTGAAGCCGTGTTTGCTATCTGACCCCAACCTTTAACTGTTATGTGTTCAAGGCACCATTCGCACAAGAGCATATGCTCCTATCAGAGATGTTGGACATTGGTGGACTCTCCTTCACTGGAGGATTTTAAGCCATCTGTCTTTGATGTTTTAGTTGAGATTCCTGCATTGCACAGGGTCGGACTAGAAGCCCCGTGGGGTCCCTTCCAACTTTACGATTCTATGATTCATATACCCAAACATGTGTAGGCATTCTACTTGTAAACTATACACTCCAATTTTTGCAGCCGATGCATCATGCATAGAAAATGAATGTATGCTTAGGTGTATGTGTGTCTAGAAAACCAATGCGGGTTTAGGTTCCTATGAACATGGGCATCTTGGGAATATCAGAGGTGGGCTAGCAGTCCACAACCTCAACCTACAACCTGCAGTCTCAACCTCCCTCCATTCATTTATATAATGGAATGAAAGTTTGAAAGGGTCCATGCATTATACATCAAGCCAAGTCATTGGAATAAGCTTTTTCATTCGAAAATCTTTCTACCTTTTTATGTTTGAGGGGCTTGCTGCACAAATTGGACTGCCTTCCTTGGAGATTTCTAAGCAGGGTTGGATGGCCACCTGCCATGTATTATTTAGTTGAGATTCCTGCACCCCAGGGGGTTGGACTAGATGACCCTCAGGGGTCCTTTCCAACTCTACAACTCGATGATTCTTTGATTCTAACCTGATTCATGTGGCTGGCTTTGAAGAGCCCAGAGTGGTTATTCAAACCATTCTTGAATGAACTGGCTGGTTTTAGGCAGCTTTCTGAAAGATCAATTCCCCAAAACTTTAAAGCTGTTTTGAGGAGGTCTTTCTCCTTTCCTTTTCATTATATGATGCTGTGGGAATAGCATATGAGCACTTGGGGGGAAGAGAGCAGGGGGTGGGGGTGAGAATCTCCCCATACAGATCAAGACATTCTGCCAGTTATTTTTTCTGCTTACATTCTAACATCAATGAAAACAGCAATTTATCCCTTTTTAAATTCAAGGCACTTTATAATCCTAGACAAATAAATATAGATTTAAAACCTTGGGTCTTTTTAAGGAGAGAATATTAACAAGACTGGTGATCAGTTGATACTGCTGTAATTCATATTGCTTTGACTTTCTCATAGCCATTATCTCTTCACAGAATCTTGGGCACTTTTTTGGGGGGGTGGGAATTCCCTGCCTCCCGCCACCATCCCAGCTACAGATGGAATGTGTTGAAAATCTTTCTTAAGGGTAAATCCTGGGTCATTCAGGCCAAGTCTCTTTACAGTAAAGGTTTTGTGAGTGTACCCAAAATGCAAATTAAGGAGAAAAAGGACACATGCACAGATGCTTGACACAGTACATTGCCTTCAATGAAATTTGGAATTTGGCTGTTGGGGTACATCTAGATGAGCACCGTAAAGGAATGTGTATATACAAAATAAATAAGCATGTTCTTCTCTGCTAATTAAATTGGGACTGCATGGATTCCTAAAGGTAAAATGCAACAGTTTTGACATTCTGCATTCCATATTCTTTTTCTTCCTGCACCTCATTTCATGTTATACTTTCTGCAGCTTCAACATGTTTACTTGAAAATACATCTCTCCTTTTTAGCAGGGCTTACTTCCAATTAAGAATATACAGGCTTTGAGACATAGTGTATCCTTTCCAGTCCTGGCTCTGCAGTAACATAACTCCCTATTCTGTCCTTTCCTTAACTATCAGCAAATGTTTACATTAAAGGATAACAGCAGCAACAACAAACAAATATAATCAAACTGTATAGTAACTCACCTGTATTTTGATCAGTTTTGATTAGTTCCAGGCCTGGGGCACCTCGGCTTTTACTTTAAGCCATTACAAAAACAAACAAACAAACAAAAAATCTGAATCAAGAGAAAGAAAAAGGAAGAGAAAATATAATATAAATTACCTTTTGCTTTTAAAAAAAAACTTGCTCTAAAAAAAGCAAAATAAAAATAGAAGAGAATAGATTTCAATCAAGGTTATATTGTTCATGCAGATAGGCAGGGGAAATGGAAGAGAAATCAATTGAGCACTGAAAAAGAAAAGAAAAAGAAAGCAATAAACTCATGTTAAAAGTATTTTAAAAACAATACAACAAGCAGCTCAGATATAGGACTAAATGTCTGCCCATTCAAGGTGGTGTCCATCAGTGTGAGTCTTTATTTGTCTTATGCATCAGGAGGGTTCCAGTTACCTAAATAACTTAACCAATAGGGAATGGAAGCTCTCTACCTGGTTCCACCCACCCAGAACCTCACCCTCCAGGGATAAGTGCACCTTTGCATATCTGTTAGCAAACCTCACTTTTCCCCTACACTCCATACCTTTTTTAAGTAAAGCCAAACCTGCAGAAAAGTGGCTCTTGAAGGGGATCCTTTTGAGAGCTTGCAAATGCAAGCTGACTGTCTCCAGTGAAGCGGGGGGTCTTTTTTCAGTCTAAGATTTTGCTGTTAGAGAGGAAATTGTGGTGTTAGTAAGGATTTCTCTCGCATTTATCGGCAACACGTTTACTCCTTCTTTCGTGACAGGATTTCTTGGACCCATGAACACAAAGTTGGTGCCTTTCAGATGCTGTAGGACTATTATTATTTTTATTTAACACATTTATATACCACCTTCTTTTCCGAGGAGCTCAAGGTGGTATACGTGGTCCCCCCCCCCACATTTTTATACTCACAACAATGCTGTGAGGTAGATTAGACTGAGGCAGTGACTGGCACCCAGTCACCCAGTGAGCTTCTTGGCCATGTGGTGATTTGAACCCTGGTGTCTCAGGTCCTAGTCTGACACTCTTAACTACTGCACCACAATGGAGGACAATTCTGACCATTCTTGACCAACTATTGGTCATGGTGGCTGAGGCCTATGGGATTTGGAGTTCAGGAGCATCTCAAGGCCACATGTTGGCTCTGCTGGTTTACATTACTATCATATAAACCTAACAAAGGAGTCTAAATATAACAATTACATGAAGACAAAATAAGGCAAGTGATTTATACTACTTAACTTACAGAGCAGTGCTTGAATAACAGTGGCAGAGTGGGCTCAGCCACTCTACCTTTATCATGGCTCCCTTAGCTGCTGTTTTTAAAAGGATAATTGTCGGAGGCATGATTTAGCTAAAACTGGAAGGAATCATTGGCTGGTCTGAGCCAGTGTGGTGCAGTGGTTAAGAGCGGTGGGGTGGACTTGTAATCTGGGGAACCGGGTTCGCGTCTCTGCTCCTCCACATGCAGCTGCTGGGTGACCTTGGGCCAGTCACATTTCTTTGAAGTCTCTCAGCCCCACTCACCTCACAGAGTGTTTGTTGTGGGGGAGGAAGGGAAAGGAGAATGTTAGTCGCTTTGAGACTCCTTAAAGGGAGTGAAAGGCGGGATATCAAATCCAAACTCTTCTTATGAATTAAGGGTCCCTCTACTTCCTCTGTCCCCAAAACCTATACTGTTGTAGAGAGACATTGGGAGTGGGGAACCCCTCAATTGTAATGAATCCCTAGCTTATGGCTAGTCCTTTCCTCACACTGGTTCCCAGCTTTCTGACATAGGAATGTAATGGGTGGGCCTCATTGAAATCAATGGGGTTTAATGCTGAAAAGACATGTATTGGATTGGACTGTAGACATTTTGTCTTGCTTATCCCACATTACAGAACTGAGTACAAAATTGTTTTCTTGGCCAAATTCTTAGAGTCCCATAGAAATAACTATTACATTGAATTAGAGATTAACAGAAACAGAAGAAGAAATTTCTGCAATTCTCACGGTCATCTGAGGTCAGGAATGGAAATCATGCAAGTGAATATGAGCAGTAGTTGCTTTCATAGGTGTGTTTTTTTAGTCTGCAAAAATTATGGAAATAATTGCATTTTCCCCTGTATTAGTTTTGACATTTCCATCCCATAGAAATGCATTGAAATTGATTATGCAATTAAAGGCCTTATTAAGTATGTAAGCTTTGGCCATAGTGCATAGTGAGACAAACAATGTAGGCTTTAGCTGAAGCTGAAATGTGGTGTAATAGAAACAGTGCTGATTGCAATGAAATGCCTTCTTACATCCTAAATTGCAATAAACCCAAAATATACGTTAATCTACCTATTGGCTTGGGTTGGACTTCTCAACCATCTAGCTCAAGATAAAGGTCAAATATTAGATGCTCAGTCTATACTTATTAGTATTACAACAGCCAACACAGATGGAATACAGGGCACATAGATAGCAAAGCCATCCTACTAAAAACTAAACCATAAGCTCACTGAAGCTGTGAAGAATTAGATTACCCAGATGTCATTAAATTATTATTGCACAGTATACGATATTTGCTTATAGAAGGATGTCAATCAAGAAACGTTCTTACCAATCCATCTCTCCCAAGCACATTTCACAGTTCACCTTTGGGGAAAATATGCTTGTGTGGTCCTGAAGCTTTGTTTGTTTTGACCTCTACATTTGTCCAGTAAATGAAATCAAGTTATTTACTTTGGCTGCTGGTTTGCAGGATCACATGTAATATAGGAAAGCTCAGGGCCACAACATCTCTTGGAATTGTCCACTGTAAATCCAGACAACAAACAGCTGGAGAGTAATTGTATGAAGGCTTTTCATCCCCCAAACCAGGCCTTGAATTTATTCATGACAGGTGAAAAACTGTCTTCTGAAGGAGCTGCCTATTCAGGAGTGAGGAAGTATCCAGTTCCATTCTATTGCAATTGTAATCTTACTTCTAGCAAAAGAATATATATGTTACTTGGGTGGCTGCCGCAGGTTTTCAGTGCCACACAATTATTAAAATATAACTGTGACACTTTGCTACTTCCCTACAGCAAGGAATGCATCACATTCATACAAGAAAAAGAATCCTATCCAAAAGGATCAAGTTCTGAAATCTACATTTAACCACAGACTACCCATTTTCATTGTACTATATGTTGATTTATATGCATGTTGCATTTTTGCTGTTGATTCTAGACAGAATAATGCTATTTATTAGGAATGTGCTCTGTGGGTTTGTGTCATCCTAAAGCAGTTTCTAGAAACATGCACAAAGTAGGGGGGATGAGGTTTGATCATAGATTCGCTGTGTTTCAAGCCACAGTGCACAGAATATGTGTTTAAGGTTGAACAAAACATCCGCATTTTGGATTGCTAAAAATACATTTCCAGGGATTGGTTCAAATTAGCTGATTTTTCTAAAAGGGTGAAATTTGCCAAAAGTATTGCAGAAACTCAAAACTGTCCCCCAATGTTCTGCATTCTATAGATTATAACTTGTGACATGTGTGTGCTAAATTAATTTGCCTGGGTCACATAAAAGCAAATTGCCTCAAAAACTTGTGAATTACATATCCCTGCAAAGTGCTGTGAATAATCTAATCCCACCACTGGAAGCTAAATGGCAAGTTGAAGCTTGCATCTTTTATACCACCTGCCTCTGTGCATGATGTGGACTTATTTCAACACAGCCCTCTGGGTTAGTAAAAGCATACTGGTGGTGGTGACACATCATATGATCAGTCTATAGCTCACCAACACCGATAGAAAGGCCAATTGTGGAAGAATCTACCAGGTTGCCTGAAAGGCCCCAAGAGACATGCAGTTTATTACTTGCTGAAAGTTGGAAAATTTGAAACATCACTCTCCATTCTGCTGACTGCCAAGTCCGGTTGTTAGGGGTTGCAAACAGAGCTTGTGATTCATCAAATTCTAGCCATTTGCTTTAAGAGCAGCAATTAGAGGTTCCCTTTGATTAGCATCCTTGTTCAATAATCGTAGGCGAGGTGGGATTTTTTGGTTCTCATCTGCATAGAATCAACCACAAGCCAATTTTCTGAGGCTTGCGCCTCATAAAAAAACAGAGCAACTGAACAGCAATATAGATTTCATTCAGAAAGCCACTGCCGGCTGCTTTAATTGTTAAAATAAATGTACCAGGCAGTCCCCAAACACCTCCAGGGTAATAGAGCCTATAGAGCTAGTAGTTGTGGTGACTGTGTTAAGGGTCTCAGAAGGGATTCTCTGAAGGAAGGAAGATAAATAATTTTCAAGTGAAACAATTAAGGATGGGTTGTAATATAATTGTAGAACAATATCCTAGGGCCCTAAAGGTGCTTGGATTTTACTTCTTCGTTAATTAAAGATAAGCCAGGATGGTCATGTTTAATTATTTAAAGATTCTTACCAACATTTCTGGTCCTCATACACAGAGGAAGATTTAAGCTTATATTTACTATGAGTCCCCCCTCCCTCTCCCATACACACAGATAGAGATGCACTACCATGAAGAGAAGACTCCCTGGAAAAGACCCTGATGCTGGGAAAGATTGAGGGCACAAAGAGAAGGGGATGACAGAGGACAAGATGGTTGGACAGTGTTCTCGAAGCTACTAACATGATTTTGACCAAACTGCGGGAGGCAGTGGAAGACAGGAGTGCCTGGCGTGCTCTGGTCCATGGGGTCATGAAGAGTCGGACACGACTAAATGACTAAACAACAACAACAACCATGAAGCTACAACTGAATTTAAAAGTAGATCTCCTTACATGCAGAAGGAAATGATAATAATGCAATGCAAAAGATCCACATTGCATGGAGGAAACACACATGCAGAGGCAGAAAGGGGGTTATAATCGTAGGCTCCAATAATTAGAGTCTAATTGATTTAGTTTGGTGGGAAGTTTGTACACAGCTCAATTTGAGACAGAGCTTTATTGGTAGCTTAGCCCTGGAACTTCTTTCTAGTGTTAATTTACAACAAGAAAGGCCTGTTCAGATACATTTGTTGGCCTCCTTACCAAGATTTGACCTGAACTGATATGTACTGATATGTCTGACAATATATGTTGGCATGTTTAACTTATCCCACCACTTCTGAAGGAAGAACTGACTAACCAGAGGTGCCAACTTGAACAAAACATTGGGGGTGGGGGGGGGAGGTAAGCCCTGACCTGAATAATTGATCATATTATGTTGTACGTGCACACCATTTAAATGGCAACGCCCATCAACTGAGGGGACATTATTTATTATTTTATTTTAGGGGGGAGCAAAAACCCCTTGGCCCCTAGGAGTTGGCTCCTATGCGCCTAACTGAAATTCTAACTGAAGAAAAGGGTGACAACTCGTTTCTCTGTGTTTCCACTGCTAAGAGAGGCCTGTATGAAATGACATGGGTGAGAGTGACTGCATCAGTACAGTGGAACATTTTCCCCCATGAAGCCCAGATGGCCTATTAGCTGGCTGCCTTTTGCTACCTGGGGTGTGTCTCTGTATGTGTATAATTCCAGCAGGTTTTTGCTGTGAAGGTTATGTTTCCTCTTTGACTTTTGTTTTATTTTTAAGGCATATTTTATACAATAAAATAAATAAATTCAAAAGATGCATGATTCAGGTTTCTCAAATGGGATTTTAAGGACATGATTATAAAAACACTGCTGCATCCTTTCTTTACCCACCCATGCTGTCTATCTCCTAGAAAAGATAGTTGAATCACAGAAATCCTCAGGCATACCTAGAAATTCAGATGCCACATTGCTTAGATGCCACACAGCAGCCACCTGAGTGATTGCAACTACTCTCGGAGCTATTATCATGTAATCATTTAGACTATTACTTTCAAGATTTTCCCCAAAGTTGGCAGTTTTTTTTCTTGTTGCCAACAAAATCGTGTTCCATCCTGTAATGAGCAACAAATGAAATAATCTAACATTCAATCTCACCATTTAAAAAATTAAACACAGGGATAGAACCCTACAGACCAAGGAACTGTAAACTTCCCAACCAAACAGCACACGACTCAACAGGATTATGTGGTGTTGACTTTACTATTTTAGAAACTTCTAAGCCCAATATCAAACCTTGCCGCTTGTATATATGGAAGGACGTGATTTACTTTCAGATCTTACCCCTCCCATCCACAGTTCCTGTGATTCACCCACTTAAAATTTTGTGCAGTGGCCCAGATCCAGAAATCTTAATCTTCATGAGGAAATGGGTTCCTACAAGCTATTTGGTATGCCAGGTGTGCAAAAGGTATGGCCTTGTGTGGGGAGTGAGGAGCCTAGATTGCCAAGCAGTGAGACAAGGCATGTCAGAATCTAACACCTTACCCCACCACCATTCTCATTCCTTCAATTTTAAATCCTGTTTCTGCTTTTGGGCTTTGCATAGGCAGTGAGAATAGGACACTGGACTTTTAAGGCCATTCGCCTGATCCAGCAGACCTCTTAAATTCTTTTCTTTACTTTTTTGCATGTCCAGTATGCAGTAGATTCCAGTGGGGGTGGGGAAGCTGGAGTGCTCATTCACAGCTACTGAAAATGTCAGAGTCCCTCAGAATAGCTTTTATTGAATGAGGGAATAGCAATTACCTGAGTACTTTTTAAATTGGAGAAAACAGTACAACAATCCAGACACTAATCTGAGAGTTCCCTTCTCTGCCAATAGATATTCCATGACAATCACAGAGCAGTTGATTGCTAATGCTTGAATATTTACCACACAAAATTATGTGTTATTAGGGCAATGTCTTTCTTATGCCAGTCAAACTATCACTAAACAGTGTGCAAATGTTTCTGTTCTCTTGACCAGGCTAGATGACAAACCAAGCTAGTTCTCTGGATCTTTGGCCCATGATAGACCCTAAATTGATAACTAACAGAAGGCCTCTAAAAATCTGAGAAAGTGGAAAGGGTGGTATCACTGTTGGATTGGAAGCAGGGGCTCCAGAAACCTCAGTTCATTTCCAACCCTTGTTGGAGCAAGTTGTTCACTGTCAATGATCCTTGATGCTGCCACAGCTCACCTGCTTTGGGACCAGAACTGGATACACAGCAATAACGTGACAGAAGGAGGCTCTTTTTGTGTAGCCATTCCATAACTATCATGACATCCCCTCCAAGACGAGGCCAAAAACCAGGCTGTGTTTCTTCTGGCCTGTGCTCCTGGGCAAAATCAAAGTGTGAGATTATGGCATCCATGATGGCCACTGTGCTCTTGTGTGAGAAAACGGGAGGTTCGGGTTTTCCTGGGGCAGTTGAGGGTATGTCATGATCTGTAACTGCACAAACACCTGAACAATAAATATCTGCATCTCAGTTTCAAATCTGCAAACTAGGTAACCTGCATTGTCATCTCTTATGAGAAAATCATTGTGAAAGAGCTGTGGAATATGAAGTAATCTAGAAGGCCTGGGAAAGGACAGAATCGATTAGCGTTTGAATATCTTTAGGATAAAAAAGACGCTTGCTAGATGAATCATCCACCCTAAGAACTGAAATAGCCTTGAGGGTGAACACAGAAGGACAGAATAATTCCTATGTTTCTTCCAAGGCCTAAAAATAAAGCTTTAGTCTGCAGGCCTTGCCCTGCCCATGTGGCACTGTGATGGATGTGGGACTCTGTAATGGTGACATAAGGTGATTATTCAGCTGTTAGGAAACGAAGTGTAACTGTATTGTGGCTATTGCTTCTTTGAAATCCTGCACATTTCATCATGGGAAACAACAGGTTCCTTGAGAGCCTATTGTCTCCCATGATGAAATGTGCAGGATTTCATCAGCATAACACATCTTTCTCCACTACTGAGAAACTAGCACTTTCCAAGGCACACTTTTCAAACTACAATGCTGATAAGTGGGAATTTGGCACCTTTTGCAAAAGTGTGTTCTGGATGACAATGCCACTAGACTATGGGAGAGAAAAGAAGCATCCCTTTGTGTGGAGGACATCTTGTAATAATAACAACAATAATTTATTACTTATTCTCCGCCCATCTGGCCAAGCCTCCCCAGCCACTCCTGGCAGCTTCCAACAGAATATTAAAACACAATAAAACATTTGTACTGAGAATAAGCCAAATAATTTATTTACTGTATATATCATGTTTCATCCCTGAGTTGAGTTAGTTAGGAATCTAAATTAGGTAAAATGTATAATACAAGAAACAAGGAATGTTGGAAATGTAAAGAATAGGAGGAAAATTTCTATCACAGGTGGTGAAATTGTAGTAAGTTAAAAGCTTATTGGGAAATGATCTATAATGAGTTAAAGAAAATGTACAAAAGTACCTTTGTTAAAAAAAACCAGAAGCAATTTTGTTGGGTATAGTAGATGAAGAGATTCCAAAGAGAGACCAAAAACTGTTTATGTATGCAACAACGGCAGCAAGAACTCTTTTAGCCCCCAAATGGAAGCAACAAGAAAAACCAATGATAGATGAGTGGCAGATGAAAATGATGGATTATGCAGAACTGGTAAAACTGACCGGGAAAATCTGAAACCAGTGTGATCAAGCTGTTCAAAAAGACTGGAGTAAATTTGTACATTACCTACCTGAAGGACAATTGTATGCAATTAACAACACTAGCAGGGTTGCTGTAAGAAGACTTGTAATGTTGATGATTATTACCTTTTTATATTTATTTAAAAAATTGTGATAATTGGAAGGAGTGAAACATAAATTGGAAGATGCACAAATGCTATGATGTAAAAATGAATTATGAAAACCATGAGGTGGGAGGGAGGGAAGTTGATAAGCTCATATGAGCAAATAAGTAAAGAGTACAAGGATGTATTTAAATATTGTAAAATAGAAATTTAATAAAAAATATTATAAAAAAGGAATCACACAGTAAACATGAGGACATCATGGTGTTAGAGGGCAAATGACTGAAGGCAATTGTAGCTGTTCTGCTGCCATCACTTCAAAACAGGGAGAATATTGCCCCTGTCCTAGTAATTGGGCAGATAATGATATAATCATAGAATTGTAGAGTTGGAGGGGATCCTGAGGGTCAGCTAAAGCACCCAAGACAGATGACCATCCAACCTCTGCTTAAAAAGCTCCAAGGGAGGAAAGTCCACAATCTCCCGCAGGAGCTTGTGGAACTGTGGAACAGCTCTTGCCATCAGAAAGTTATTCCTGATGTTTAGTCAGAATCTCCTTTCTTGTAATTTGAAGCCATTGGTTTGGGTCCTAGCTTGCTCCATGTTCCATGTGACAGCCCTTTAGATATCATATCTCCTCTCAGTCTCCTTTCCCCACCAACTCCCTCAACTGTTCCTCATAAGGCTTGTTTTCAAGACTTTTTCTTAGAGGTGGAGCTCACCATTAGCAGTGGCAGAAGCGCAGCTTTCTTTCAGAGCAAGATTTTGTTGCTGCTGCTGCTGCTGCTGTGTATGTGTTGGCAGCCTGACCACCATTTTGTAATGCCCTGGAATTAGTGTCACTCTGGGATATTTAGGATGACTTACACACATGCGCACATTGTGCAGAATATTCAGAGAAAATTCTGCAAACTGGCCTTCTTTTTCTAAGAAATCTTTCTCTGCAGACAGGTTTCAGGTTAGTTGTAGATTGCACGGCAAAACTTGTTCTGTGTGACTAGTTGGGGCAGCTCTGCATATCTGTATGCACATCCAATGGAAATAAATGTTGTGTGGAATGATACCATTCACATCTGAATGTCAATCCTATTTCACATTCTGCCCCAGGTCAACTATGTGCGGTTTGAGGAGAGTGAGGGAGCATTGGCTTGTTTGCCTCAGCAATAGAGACATTTTCTTTCCCTTGGCACTCCCCCCCTTGAAAACTCTTTTGCACCCTTTAAAGAAGGGGTGTAAAAAATTGCCATATGGGGTGGTGATGGAATATCATATCAGGCTAATGCTAATCACAGCAAACACACAGAGAGAGGGTGGGGAAAGAGCGCATTTATAGCTGACACATACGAAAGCACTGATAGTAACTGATTTTGAAAAAGTAACAGTAATTTGCAGCAGACCTCAGTGGCCAGGTTTGTTCGGTTCTCCTTCCGATGCCTTTAATATCTTGCCAGCAGATTCAACATGTAAAACCCATCTCTATGCATCACACATAGTAATTGAATCATAGTAGAATACACCTCCTTATCACCCGAGGCACTCAAGAAATTGCAAAGTTTGCTCGTCTTGTAAACCACTAGAATTTGCCTCATAGCAAAATAACAAACTAATGCAGAGCAAGTTTTCCTTCAGATTAATCATGATAAACATTTTAAGCATTGAGAAGAGAAAGCTTAGTGAAATTAGCTATCTCTAAATTTATGGCATGTGACGTTCCTAGCCATGTAGAAATCTGCTTAGATGTTATTTCTGGAATATTAACATGATTTTGGACTATTTAGGTGGAGTGGTGGGATAGCAATCTTTTAAATACATAAATGCATTTGCCCTCATTGTGAGCGGATTTGACGAAAAACAATGAGAATTAAACAAACTGTTTGCTTTTTGGACAAACCATAATCTGAAAGTGCTTGGTTGGTTTCTGCAGAAATCATAACCTTAAAGAAATATGAGTGTAATACCAGTTGTGCAACATTGTGTATATTTCGGCCATCCTTTGCCATCTTTACAATATATGCAAAAACTTGCACAACAAATTTTTATTATGTATAAAGGTAAAACAAAAGCATCTTGCACTGAGGCAGCAATGCTATTTATTATTATTTCTTTGCTACTTTGACTAAAAGAATACTAAAAAATTAAGCTGATTTCCACCACAGGTGCCTGATGTCCCTAGCTAGTGCAGGGAGGATGAAAAAAAATGAACACAGGAGATTGGCATTGGGTTGAATTAGTCATTGGGCATGCATTGGGCATGCATCCAGCACCAGGCAGCCCACATGCTGCCTGACAGGAACCTAATGGGGTCGACCCTGTCCTAAGGAGTCACCCCCAACATGAACCGGGTGCCACGACCTAGCATAGGCTGCCATTGGGAGAGGTGTATTGGCCCATTGATAGATGTGGGCTCCCAGACAGAATCACCCCTCCTGGACCCCTTTAACAGTGAATCCCCATGACTAAGTATCCAGCCAAATGCCTTATCCACCAAAGTTGTGACAGTTGCTATGAGATAGGTCAGGCATGCCCGACCTTCAAGAGATTGAGATCTACTCTCCCCAAGTCAAAGTTGTTGAGCTTTTTTTAGCCCCACAATCCACCAGTTGGACATCCCTGA
This sequence comes from Podarcis vaucheri, assembly GCF_965113315.1. Classification (NCBI taxonomy): domain Eukaryota; kingdom Metazoa; phylum Chordata; class Lepidosauria; order Squamata; family Lacertidae; genus Podarcis; species Podarcis vaucheri. The sequence goes on along the minus strand of NC_138764.1, from coordinate 69,110,972 downwards.
GATAGGGGTGAAAACCTTCAAGCTGCCTAATTTGCTTGCAGGAGAAAATTCATCCGTAGTCCCAAATACAGTGACTGAGTAAACTTCAAGGTTCATGGGCCCATTCCTCCACTGCATGGGCTCCAAACACACTGGGTGGGTGGATGGAAAATCCCGCAACAGTCAGCAAATATGGCATGGGTGCTCCTGCCCTTGCCCCAATTGGCCTTGCAGGTCAGGCCCACAAAGAAAGGAGGGTCTGGCATGGCCAGAGGTGGGTAGCACCAGGTGAGCTTCCCTCCTCCACTTGTGCCAGAAGATGGCAGTCCCCCAGGCTCAGTCACATCCATGCCACATGGCAAATGCTGTTCCCCCGAAGCCCCAGCTGAGCGGATATTCTAGGACCCTAAGTGGCATTATATTCAAGCCCCCTGCCATCACATCACTTCCTGCTTGGAATATTTACTCTTTCTTCATTCTGCATAAAACCTGATACCAACAGTTCACTCACTTGATTTCCTGTCCTTTCATCCACACAAATCTTTCTGTATATTTGCACCCTATAATATGTTCTGCTGCGGCTTTACACTTGGCTGTCTACCTGCAATTTGGAACACAACTGTGAATAAACCAAACCCTTTCCTTTCTGAGGGCATGAAGACACATGCTGACTTTTCCAATGCCAGTTAAAGGCATGCCTTTGGGAACGCTCTGCTTTGAGCGTCATTCAGCTCTGGATTGCCCCAACTTGTTTGCTAAAGCTGCCTTGAACAACAGCACATATCTGAGCAAAGAGCAGATATATTTATTCATTGCAAAGTAACACAGCTGCAAATGAAGAATGAACCCAAACTGGTAAGGAATTTCAAACTACAGTGGTACCTCGGGTTACATACGCTTCAGGTTACATATGCCTCAGGTTACAGACTCCTAGAAATAGGAGTTAAGAACTTTGCTTCAGGATGAGAACAGAAATTGTGGTCCAGTGGCCCGGCAGTAGCAGAAGGCCCCATTAGCTAAAGTGGTGCTTCAGGTTAAGAACAGTTTCAGGTTAAGAACAGACCTCCGGAACGAATTAAGTACTTAACCCGAGGTACCACTGTACTTGTGTTGCAGCCCTCTGCTCTGGAAGTGAAACACTAACAGTCCAATCCTATATATATTTACTTAATTCACATTTTGTTCAAAGAGATTACATATAGAACTATATGTTATAAAACAAAACAGAGATTCCAAAATAAATGTTTCTCTTTAAATCCTCTTGTGAGTAGGAGAAGTGGATCTTTAGGAAAGATGGGCAGGGATGTTCTAACCAGCCAACAAATTAACTTACCGGTACTTTGCTCTCTGTGGTGAACACTGGTGTCCCCTCTGGGGGTATCTCCAAAGCTCAGCTTGATAGGGAAAATGATTAACCTCCTGCCCTCCTTCTGAGTTTTGAAGGGAGGAGAATTCAGGTCAGACACGCTGGACTTCAGACACACTTCCAAAGCCAGGAGATGGGTTTTGGGGCTGCTCTATTTTCTCTCAGGAAGAGGAAGGTAGTGCTCATCCTCAACCTCATGCTGGGCTTTTGAAGTCCCACAATTTTGAAGTCCCACCAAGGACAACTCAAATTTGTGGATTCTTGTGCTTACCTCTTCCCCTGCTTGCCAATTTCACTCAACAAACCTTTTCCTAAGTTATTTTAGCATAGATTCTCCCTGCCCTGCCCCAGATATGGTCTAGCAGTGTTTTGCTTCTGAGGAGATCTGCACAGGACTGGGAATTCTAATATAAGGTGGAAATCCAAACAGTGTGATCTTTATTCCAGATCAGTTAAACCAGACGACTTTTCTCTGACTCTGCCCTCTGATAGTTTACCCTGAGGGAATCCTCAGTGGCAGGGGGAAGATAGCTGACCCCTGATCTTGATAGTGTTACTTCTTTTTTTATATAAATATTTTTAAATTAATTTTTACACAGTACATTTCAATTTAAACATATCATTCACCTTCACATTTGGGATTTTCTGAATCCCTTGACTTCCCCCATTGTATTTTGAACTTTACAAGTACAGTGGTACCTCGGGTTAAGTACTAAATTCGTTCCGGAGGTCCGTACTTAACCTGAAACTGTTCTTAACCTGAAGTACTACTTTAGCTAATGGGGCCTCCTGCTGCTGCTGCCACCCCGCTGGAGCACGATTTCGGTTCTCCTCCTGAAGCAAAGTTATTAACCTGAAGCACTATTTCTGGGTTAGCAGAGGCTGTAACCTGAAGCATATGTAACCTGAAGTGTATGTAACCCGAGGTACCACTGTATTATTCTAATCCTGCCAAAGTTTTAAGTTGTTTACAGTGTTACTTCTTATACAGCTGCAATCCTTGTGAGGGAACAGAATAGACAGGAAAACAATGAAGCACTGGAATACTTAGGTGTTGAGAGTGAATTCTGAAACTGAATAATGGAGAATTGAAATATGCCATGTCAATCTCCCAGGACATTCTATACAAGATCTCAAAGTAGCTGTTTTACTACAAAGGAATTTCAGAAATAGACTGGAAAGAGAAGCTGCTGAATTACAACTCATTACCAAACTTAAAACCATGGGAAGACCTGGGCTGAACAAAGACATTGGATTCTTATCTCACTATACATGACTAAACCATTTCTCACCTTCTCACCCCTTGCCTTTTCCTGTAAGACCTATTCCAGTCGTTAAGAGTTGTCAACAGGCTCTCTCAGCTATCTGCCTATCTCCCATTCCCACCACCCTTCTGAGTAACACCCCTCCCCACCTTCTCACTATATAGAAGGATCTGGCAACTTCTGTTTCAGTGTGTCTGAAGAAGTGTGCATGCACACGAAAGCTCATACCAAGAACTAACTTAGTTGGTCTTTAAGGTGCTACTGGAAGGAATTTTTTTTATTTTGAGGGTGGGCACAGTTTAACCAAGGAAAGGCAAAAGCCCGGTGCTAAATCAAACAGAGGTTGCAGCTGTAGTAAGGAAAGAACAAGCTTGATCTACAAAAATTGTAGGAGCAGCCAATTATCTAACAATGTTTATTCCAAACATCGCAACAGTAACTATGCCATTATGATGTTGCTCTTTCCTGGATAGCAGTCCATAAGGCAATTTTTGAGAAGTTAAAGCAGCTACGTTTAATTATTACAATGGGAAAGAGGCAGCTACCAGTTTTGCAGGATTAGCTGTGTTGCCGTTGTAGAGAGACTCACTTGTTACCCTTGTTTGGAGGCAGTAATGCTTGTGGATACCAGTTGCTGGAAACCACAGGCGGGGAGAATAAGCTTGTGCTCAGGTTCTGCTTGAAGGTTTCCTACAGGGAAGTGGTTGGCCACTGTGAGAACAGGATGCTGAATAAGATGGGTGTTTCTATATGCCTATGTTACATTGACAATTCCCGCCCCCAAAACAATGCTCTTTTCTTTTCTTCTTCTTTTTTTGAAAAATGTTTAGATGTGCATGGAACAACTAAAAGGAATAGACTTCAAGAAAACACCTCGTGATAGTTTATTTACCAATTTTGCAGATCCAAAACTGAATAAATTTAAAATTGTTTCTGCTAATGATAGGAGCATTGCAAATCCTTAAATATACAATTTTGCAGAGATAGTCCAATTGTCTCCAGGATATCAGGCAGGGTTCTCTCCCAGCCCTACCTCAGGATACCAGGGATTGAACCTCGGGTCTTCTGCATGCAAAGCAGTTGCTCCACCACTCAATTATGACCACTTCCCATAAAATGAATTTGTGAGGCTGCATGTGACTCTGAGGCTGTAGGTTGTCGACCTGTGCTCAAATGGTGATTTTGTAAATCTGTTTCTGCAAGCTGAATTGGCTAAATCCACTGCTGCCATTGAGGGTTGTACAGAATTCTGCTCATGGTAACTTACTGTGATTTATTTTACTGTAGGCAATTGAAAATGCTTCCTCGGCAGTGCTTTGTTTGTGTCCTTTGGTTCTAAATATATTCTGATCTGGTCTTTGCTAGGCTTTTACACAACTATTGTATTGAATAATTGTTATGTTTTGACCATTGCATCAAGGAAGCAAGACTTCTTAGCTGTGGTTCCCTGTCTGTGGAAAATGTTCCCCACTGAGGTCTGCTTGGTGCCTTTGCTGACATCTTTTTACCACCAGGCAAAAATTTACCTTTCCACCACACTTTGAAGGATTGTGATTATTTTATTTTGCTTTTAGTGTTCTACTATATGCTTTCTACTGCTGTTAAGGTGGGGAAATTGCTTTGTGTAATATTTAAATTAATTGCATGTGGGGCGGTTGTGTGTGAATATGCTTATAATGCAGTTTTACTTACGCTTATAAATAAGTTGTAAGTTGCAAGAAGACCTTTCATGTGACAACTGATTAGTAAATTTAAAATAATAAATAATGCAAATCACTTTATTCAGAACATTACTCCTCAGCATCACCACAATTTTCTGTGATGCATAAACTACAGGCAGTACCTGCATATATATTGTAATGGAGTATTGGTTTAATAAGTTGCCTAGACCCTGAAACACTTCTTTGTAATTTTGGATTAACACCCCATGGATCTTCCAGATTTGTTTTGATTAGTCACATAGAGTTTGTGCACTTGGGATTCTAGGTAATTCTTGTCTTTACACCTGCAATGGGGACTGTATTTACCAAACACTTGCACTCTAGATGTATGACTGTTGAAGCAGTTCAGGATTCAAAGCTTTATAAGCTTTTAAAAGGCATGGCATTAGCTTCTGCCCCTGTGCCATTTGTAACGTTCAGTTTGGCTGTCATTTATGAGAACACACTACTTATCTTCCAGAATGAAAGAATGTAGTGTACCAATAAAGAAATCATGCTGTTCTGGCAGCAGAGGCTTTACTTTGATATTTCCAATCTCAGCTTTCACATGGCTCACCAGCACTCGCTTCTGTAAGTACCACTGTTTGTTTACACCACAATTTCCTATTATCATTACAGCTCCCTTCAAAAGTTTCAGATTATATATGCTAGGGGCGTGCATTGGCATTGAATAAAAAGGTGAATATGGGTGATTTGGGTTTCTCTCCCCCTTCCTGAGTTGAAGCATAATGTCAATAGCCCTGCATCAGACCAAGGCCCCTCACAGCCACAGAGTGCTCTGTTTCTGTGTTTTTCTCTACCTGTACAATTCTAAATTTACCTATACAATATTTATATCTTTTTCTAGGCCCACAGGCTTTGCATGAGGTAGTCCAAAACATTGCCTATTTTTTTAAAAAAAATAAACTAAAACCCAGAGCTCCCCCAAACTTTGCAGGCAGTGCTGTAGACAATCTCACAGTGTAAGGCCTATTGCAGACTTGTACAATCCAACAGGCCTATAGGAGAATACAAGCAACTGTATTCTGTAAATAAGCTGCAAAGTTTTTTTAAAAATGTATAAGCAAGGATATACACCACTTGGCCACCTTTTAATTATTTCATGATAAGAAAGGCAAATGCCCCTCACTCCCTCAAAAGGGATTATGGAGGAGAATGAATCCCTTTTCCTCCCATTCTACCCTACCATCAAAACAAGACAGTCCCAGGAGCTATTTGTGTAGAAGGGTTCCTGTGCCTGTAAATTGTATCCACTTTGACCAAAAGGGGTAAAAATTAAAGCCATCTTTCAAATCGGGGAAACAAAAAGCTTTGTTATCAAGAGTGGCTCAGGAGCCAAATTACAGATCAAAGTGGAGAGTTTACAGAATAATTATGAAACAGATAGGATTTTTAAAAATAAATGAATGTATAGATGCAAGGTGAATATTGGAGCCTGTGCACACTCCTTATAGATAGATAGATAGATAGATAGATAGATAGATAGATAGATAGTGGCTGCAATCCTAAACACAGTAGAGAGCAAATCATGTTGCTCAAGAAGGCTTACTTGTACTTAAGACTATACTACAAGAGCATTTTTGACTGCTTTGTGGTGAGGAAACATCTGTGGTGAGGAAACATCTGAACTGTGTCAGAAAGTTTCTCTTAGTAAATAACAGCATTGTACTTTTAGTAGTGATTAACTAAACACAGGCAAATTATATTTTGGGTTAATCATATTAAGAGTGGTAGTAGCTATAATGAGATAAAATATGAAATGAGATGCTAATTTGAAGGCCTTTAAAAAAATTTCAACATATGATTCATTGCACAATTCTCTATTCTATGAAATTCCACTTTACATTCTACCCGTCTGCAAAACCATCCCACTTCCATAGCCTTTGTTCTTATTTGCACATCGCCTTTGCTGATGCTCTATTAATGATACTGAATTGGGGTCTGTTTCCTTCCTGATAGATTTAATTTCCCTGAAAAGTAATTAATTTTATTTAGATGTAAGGGACTGAAATTAAATATCAATATAGACATTACTTCAATTAGTTCAATTGTCCTGTCTAGTAAGACTGCTAAGGATTGTTGCCTGAGGCTTCGAATCTATGTCCAATTACTTCAGAGTAAGACCCACTGAACTTAGTGGTTCCTTCTTCTGAGTAAACAAGCATAGGATAAATCTGCCTGGGATGCAAATCCACTTAGATCCTTTCACGTCTAATTAAGAAAAGGCAAATGGCTGTTTTCATCTCCGCTTCAAAATTCAGCCTCCCATTCTTCAGTCCCATCACCCTGCTCTGAATCTGCCCAGTTGAAAGATGTTCGTGTTTTGCAGCAACAGCCCATCCCTAAATCTCCAGAAAGAAAAGAAAGCCACCTTTTGAATTTAAATTCCCTTCTTTGTCTAAGTAGCGAACATGAATTGACATGCTTTGCAGAAGCTTTGCTGTAGAGGAGGCATCAAGCAGAGCCTGGGGTAGCTGACATCACTCACTGTCTCCAAGGTATATTTCATTTCACCATCTCACGCAAACTCTTCTGTGTCTGGACTTGCACAATCAGGCAGGGTCACAGGATTTGCACAGCTTGCAATCCCTCCTACAATAGCTCTAAAGTGCTCCATAGCAGACTTCATCCAAAAGTTATTTATCTAAGATAAACGCACCTTTGTGATAGTAAGCTATGGGACTGTGAATTGTAGGCAAGACACAGTGAGATTTACAAGATGCATGTCAGACGCATATCTAACCATTCTGACATTAACCCCCCCCCCATAGCATATCATTAGAATATTCTGGTTGCTTCCTTCCAGCATCACTGTCTTTCTTTCTTCTCTCACAGTGGCCAACCAGATTCACTCAGTAGCAGGACAAAGCAGTGACATTCATATTCTTTGTTCCAAGCAGTTCAGGAGTGGATGGCCCTATAAAAAACACAGTATAGGAGAACATGGGCAAATGTCTTAACTGAGCCGAGTTAGCAAGGGCAAACTCTCAACCATCAAGTATCCTTTCCTTATCTAGCTGTCTGTAAAGTAAGTGTCACATGAACCAGCATGCTGGGAGTCCAAACAGCAGTCTCTAACCATGTCTTGGGGGCAGCTCAGTTGGTAGAGCATGAGACTCTTAATCTCAGAGTCATAGGTTTGAACCCCACGTTGGGCAAAAAGATTCCTGTATTGCAGGGGGTTGGACAATGGCTTTCGCAGTCCCTTCCAACTCTACAAGTCTATGATTCGATGACTCCCTACTGAGGAATATCTCTTGCAGCAGTGTACACTCACTTTTTCTTATGAGAAAGGTGGGTTAATGTTGTTGGCTTAGGGAAACAGGGGCAGCCCGATACATTTTAGTGCCTGGGGTAAAGGACAAGATGCCGCCTCTCCCATGACATGTAACAAATCTGACCAGACAGGCGGTTGAATCTAGCTTTGATGGTGGCAATGGGACAGCTCCACTGCACTTAAAGGCACCAGGTTTAGCTTAGGGAGTGCAGTGCAGTGCAGGCTATGTGACACAGACAGTTTTGTCACTCCCTTCCTCTTGACATTTGCTGGCTGAGGTGGCTGCCTCATTTTAGCTTGTGGTAGGGCCGACTGTCCAGGAAAGCAATTACAGTTTACTTTGCTTCTCCAACACAAGTGTTATGTGTAACACAAGGAACTACAGGATTGTAGCCCGTGCTAGTCCTACTAAACGTAGATCCATTGTAATGAATGACCCTAAGTTAGACACATTCATTAACTTTAATGGGTTTACTCTGAGTAGGAGTAACATTGGAAGGGAGACTGAATTCTTCTTCTTCTTCTTCTTCTTCTTCTTCTTCTTCTTCTTCTTCTTCTTCTTCTTTGTTAAGAGAGGGAGGAGTGGGGGTTGGGCTGTCTCTCAACCCAAGTTTCTGACCCTCTTTGTTATTGCTTAAGAGGAGAATGGAGGGCTTAGTGTCTTTTAGTAACTGAGGACATTTCTCCCACAGTGCATGTGAACTCCCACTGTGAATATTGCAGGGTTTCCACACAGTTAATTCCCAGCAGTTTCCCTTTTCACTTACACAGCACGCTGTGAGCCAATATTTCCAATAAGCTTTTGATTCTGGGCCAAGTGTCATGCTTGCTTACTTTCCTTTTCCTTTCTTTTAAAAAATACTGTTAATAGCCTCCATCGTGGTCTGAAGGAAAACCGTCCCCAATGGCAAGCTTCCGTAGGTTCATAGAGAAGATTGCCTTCTGAGAAGCTAATATATGGCATGGAGACAATTTCAATTGGGATTGTGGCAAGGGAGGAAAGGGTTAGGACCCTTCTCAAATGGCAGATTCCAAGCCACCCATCACACCAGCATTTAAAGTAAAACACCATTATCTGGATCCATTTTGCCCCAGCTTCACAACACTGAATCTGCCCTGGACACCCCAGTTGATGACATTTGTGGGAGAACAACCATGCTCATTCTTCTTGACCCCTCAGCAGCTATCAATATTTTTGACTAGGGTGTTATTCTATCCCCACAGAGATGCATCTAGCACAGGGGGGTCAAACTCAAATTCATCGGGGGCTGTTTGGTCACCCTCAAAGGGCCGGTTGTATCGGCCTAAAATATTTGAGCAGGCTGAGACCCCCGAAGTTGATGGGCTTTGACATTTACCGTATTTTTCGCCCCATAAGACGCACTTTTTCCTCTCCAAAAATGAAGGGGGAATGTGCCTGCGTCTTATGGGGCGAATGCAGGCTTTCGCTGAAGCCTGGAGAGCGAGGGGGGTCGGTGCGCACCGACCCCTCTCCCTCTCCAGGCTTTAGGAAGCTCTCCGCAACCCTCGGGAGACCGGCTCTGAGGGTTGCGCAGAGCTGCCTGCAGTCCCGGGACCAGCGCAGCTCTGCCCGGCCACCGGGAGCCGGGGGAGAAGCTCCGCCCCGCTCCCGGTGGCCGTGCAGAGCTGCCTGCGGTCCCGGGACCAGCGCAGCTCTGCCCGGCCACCGGGAGCCGGGGGAGAAGCTCCGCCCCGCTCCCGGTGGCCGTGCAGAGCTGCCTGCGGTCCCGGGACCAGCGCAGCTCTGCCCGGCCACCGGGAGCCGGGGGAGAAGCTCCGCCCCGCTCCCGGTGGCCGTGCAGAGCTGCCTGCGGTCCCGGGACCAGCGCAGCTCTGCCCGGCCACTGGGAGCCGGGGGAGAAGCTCCGCCCCGCTCCCGGTGGCCGTGCAGAGCTGCCTGCGGTCCTGGGACCATCGCAGCTCTGCCCTGCCACCGGGAGCCGGGGGAGAAGCTCCGCCCCGCTCCCGGTGGCTGTGCAGAGCTGCCTGCGGTCCTGGGACCAGCGCAGCTTGGGATGGCGGCACAGAGCTGCCTGCCGTCGCGGGACTGCAGGCGGGTCTACGCCACCATCCCGAGCGGTGCGCTAAGTCCCGCCCCGCTCGGGATGGCGGCACAGAGCTGCCTGCCGTCGCGGGACTGCAGGCGGGTCTACGCCGCCATCCCGAGCGGTGCGCTAAGTCCCGCCCCGCTCGGGATGGCGGCACAGAGCTGCCTGCCGTCGCGGGACTGCAGGCGGGTCTACGCCGCCATCCCGAGCGGTGCGCTAAGTCCTGCCCCGAGCGAGAACAGCAGTGACAACGGCGGCTACACGGGCCACATGACGAGGTCTGGCGGGCCGGATTTGGCCCGCGGGCCTTGTGTTTGACACCCGTGATCTAGCATGTTCATTATATAGTTTCCACTCCTTTACCCTGGTTTTGCATATTCAGGTATTTTGTGTGTGTGTGTGTGTGTGTGTGTGTGTGTGGTGTACTTCTTTTGTCTTATTTAATCAATATGATGTGGCTTTTGTTTTAAATATTTTTACTTATTTATTATTATTATTTATAAACTGATTTACCTCTTTTATTTGTTTTTACTTGTATTGCTGTGACCTGCCCTTTGAACATCTGGTAAATGAATACCCTTGACTTCAAGTGACACATTTAGCATCATGAACTCTTTTGTCTATATCTTCACCATGTCTCTATATACAATAGAGGCCAGGATCAGGGAATGGATCTATCATAAACCTTGTTCTCGAAAGCTTTTCAAAAGCTTTCCAAATTGTGAAATATTTCTGCCCTGAGTATCCCTTTCCCTCCTTGACAGTCATCATCTCTAACAATGATGACCTTTCTACAAAGATACTAATAATACACAAGTGAGAAGATTTTGCAGAATGACTTTTCATGCTCATATGAAGGATAGCTCATTTTAAAAGTGCAAAAGCTTTTCAGTGTCAAAAGCTTTGTACGCCTACATTTCTTACACAGATTACTCACCTGCTGTCACTGAAGACACTTCCCCATCCAATCCTGTATCACTTAAAAACTCAAGTGTGCAAGTGCTTAAGTATTCACATGGAAGAGCAAAAGTAAGTTATCCAGAATTCCAAATCACCCAAACCCCCTTCAAAACAACCCTGAGTTATACCAGCTGAGGTTCCAACCCCTTTGTATGAAAAAAGGAAGCAGGTGTTTGCAGATTCTGTAGTTTGCACTCCAGAAATGTATGCCTGGAGGGAGCAACACTTTTTGTCTAGAAGAGCAAAGGAAAAAGATTAAGCTTTGTATATTCATCTGAGTGCTTCATTGCTCTTGACTTGAGCCTATTTTCTAGCCAGAGGCTGCTCTGACAAAAATTAAAAACCACTGCCCTCCCTCTTTTTAATAATAATAAAAACACTCTGCTCTACTGTTTTCAGAGAAAATATGTCTAGAAATATTTTGAGTAACATTCAGATTATTTTTTTGTTTGGATTTGTGCAGACACATTTGGAAAAAAGTTGGGATGGACCTCTGAATGAACACCTGTGAAAGTGAGAGAGCCTGAAAATAGTTGCGGTCATCCATCTCTGTGGCAATTCATTCGTACCACAATTCAGTAAAATACGCCAGAATTATCACCATGTTAACCGAGAAGAGCCCAGTGACTGATAAGCAGTGGTTTGCCTAAGGTACTGGTCTTCAGATGATGGGTTGGCATGCACTAGTGAGTTGAGGCCTGATCCAAGGTGGGTCTCAACAGGACCACTAACACCATGCAAATACATGGCAGAAGATTAAGAAAGATTTTTTCCTAAAGTATCTCCTACTATGTTTCGTTAACTGTGTTGTGCTCTGATCCATGTATATGATTCACTTTTTCTATGCCAATAAAGTACAGTAGATTGATGAACCTGATTAAGAAATGGGTCCCCAAGTGCATGTTTGGGTTAAAAGTGAGTCCTGGATCCAAAAAAGTTGACTAAATCTGGCCTAAGGCTACCTAGTGAGCTTGTGGGTGAGCTGAGCCAGAACATGTAAAGTGGCCTTCCCTAATCTGGTGCCTTCCAATTGTTGCTAGTGTGGTGTAGTGGTTAAGAGCGGTAGACTCCTAATCTGGTGAACTGGGTTTGCGTCCCCGCTCCTCCACATGCATCTTAACTTTGCATAACTTTGGATCAAGGAAGGCTGATGCAAAGAGTGGTATTCAGTTAATTTTGGGGGAAGCCCTAGAACAGATTTGGGAGTGCACTGACAAGAGTGTTCATGTAGCACTACTTTAGATACAACCCGAACTGTTTAGAGTTTTGCCACTTGCCAAAGAAAGAGAAGATGACATTGATGACAAAAGAAGGTAAGGGGTGTATGTGAAAATAATGGACAGTAGCATATTGGATGGGACAAATATTAATTGAATGCATTGTGTGTGATGTTACTATTGACAGGATCAGGTTGTTATCTCTGTTACTGATACCCAGTGTGAGTAGAGGAAAAGCAGCAAACTAATTAAAAGAAGCAATATAACTTCCCTTTTACCTCTTCATCATATTTCTGAGTAAGGTTTGTGAGTTTTTATGGGCATTTACAGTGTTGTTTTAGGGGGGAGTATTTAAAAGAACCCCAGAGAGACAGTTAGTCCTGGGGCTGAATAGTAACACCCTTTATGCTGCAGTTAATATACTGGATTGACTGTTAAAACCTCCTATGCTATTATAGGCTGGTTTATCTGGAGAAACTTGCTTAAGGCTATAGACAGGCAGGAAAAGCTAGAAAGAAAGTGAGAACATTTCTTCTTAAAAGAGGGAGAAAATGCAATGGAATGAGGTTAGTATTGGCTGATTTCTCCTATAGGCCCACAGACTTAAAATGGATAATAGTGAACAAAGCATTCAGTAAACCTTACTAAGTAAAGGATATAGCATCTCCATGCCTTTAATAATATGTTCAGAGAGGGGACATTGGCACTTTTACTTTTTTTGCCTTCCACAGTGGAGCAGTTACAGTTGTCTGGAATTCTCTCCTCAAAAGAAAAGAAAAGAAAAAGTCACATAAGTTTTCCCTTTAAAAAAGAAACAAGACCTTTACTGATATAGTTATTGCCCTATAAGAAATATTGTATCTATCTATATAAAGTTAAGGAGTAATCGAGTAGCAGGTGTGGGAGCTTGGTTCCTCCATTGCATCTGACCATCATACACTGGGAAAGTAGCACCTAAGGGCTAGAGCACATTCCGTCCCCATTGGAATGCAAGGCATCCTGTGTTCTTGAAGATTCAAAGTATCTATGCTTGAAAGCAACTGCTGTGTGTGGTTTCCATTTCAATGAGAACTGCATACACATTGCTACATGGGTTTATATTAAAATAGGAAACTATATGTATTCTGGTCTGTAGGGTTTGCTATTCACAAAATATAGAAATTTAGGAGACACAATTGCAAATAATCTTGTACGAATGGAAGACCATCTCTAGATTTGGGTCATTTTTCTCACACAGCACTCTTCTGCTAAGTCAGAAAAGGCCTGAGTTGAAGAGATTACCTGCTTCTAGAAAAGCACCCTTGGATTTAAGCTCAAGGCCCAAATAATCAAAATTGAACATTTCTTGTGACTATTAAGCATGGTTATTCAGTATCCAAATCAAAACCAAGCTTAGGCAGCATGATAGAATGTGTACTGAAGCCACAAATCAAACCCCAGACATTTCTTTTTGTGTTCATCTTACTTTATATCTTGCATTTTTATGGTGGTGGGGGAGAGAGTTTGAGGCCTCGACAGCTCTTTTATTCTCCTCTACAGGACTTTGACAGGTAGTGAGGAGGGAGGAGGGAGTGTACTGTCTTCTTAAATTACTTACTAAACTAACTCCTGCACTTATTGGATTTAACGTGCATTCCAAAGTTAAGCTAGTCTGGCCTCAGGCAAGATAAAATCTGCCTCCGTGCTGGGGAGTCTTGGAATCCTTTGCTAGTTTACCTATTCAATGGAGCCAGAATGATGGATTTTTCATAATGAAGAGAGTTGTGACAAGAGGGGTAACCTGAGCTCCACACTCCAGCATATATTATCTTTTTTCCATGAACTCATTACTGCATGTACTTAGATGTCTGGCCCTTTCACTAGCACTTTTCAGGAGAAGCCTACAAATGAGTTGAAATGTACCAATCAGGAAATCAAGTCAATCCTGGGAAATCACACACTGTCTCCTTGAATCCTCTCCTCTCCTCTGCAACCCCTGCCTCACATGCTGACCTAAACTGCTACAAACGCTTGGGAGGCTTCAAGTCTTCCGTGGTGCCCCTCATTATCCATTTGTTAAAGGCCAGTAATACAACCCTGCTGTCAAACTCAGGTGTGAGATACTGTTGCTAGGGTGACAACTGTAATATGCAACTTGGCTCCTGTGCCTTTCAGTGCTGGCTACAAGAGAGCATTCTAATAGGCACTAGGATATATGAAGGGTGAGAGAAGTTAAGGGGTCAGAAGGTGTAGCAACCACTTGAAGAATTGGACTATTTCTTCAGTCCATCTTCCTCTCCCTCCCACCCCCCACTTATTCTTCTTTTTCTTCCTTCCCTAACACTTGGCTGGCCACTTCATTCATTGTCAGTTTCCGCTTATTCCTTCTTTTCCCCTATGTCCTTTCTTTCTGACTCATATATAGATAATGAAACAGAAGGGATTTAATTGTTCAACTTAAAAATAACACATCTTTGGTCTCATCCACAAATACCATTTGTCCCACTCTTTCCAGGCACAAGTTTGCATTTTAATGCTCCATGTCCGAGCACTTCCCTGCTTTTTTTTTTTGCTTCACAGCTTTCCCTGAGAAAAGCCACTCTCTAAAGCTGAATTGGAGCAAATGCAAAGTTGTGTTTTCCACAGAAAGGGAAAGCTACAGAATAAAAAGAAAAAGAAAAGGGCATTCAGACACAGAGCTATTAAGTGTGGACAGTACCTGGAAAGCACGGGGGGAGGGGGAAGTAAGTGTGGATAAGCCCTTTGTTTAGACTGAATAAAAGGTAAAGGACAAAACCTGGGTTGGTTCATTTTCCTCTCTAGAATGCAAGCTGAAGCATATAGATAATTACTCAGCTTAACTCTGCGGTTGGTCTTATCTTGTTAACCTATTTGAATAGCTCTTGTAAAAATATTCCAGCTGATTGTCTTGTGTTTTCTGTTTTGTAAATTGTAATCCAAAACAAAAATATGAATTACAAAATTCAAATTGGAACACCCACATGGGTATTAGGCTTTGAAATATCTTAACTGCACCACTTCTGCTAACATTCATCTGACCTTCCTAACAAGCAGCCGCTGGATCCCTCTATAGGAAATCTTTGACATCTTTGGGCTTTGTCTGATGAAAGCTGCTCCTTTGCTCTTCAAGGCTTTGGTTCAGGAATTGCTTGCACATTCTCAGACGAAGATTCAGTTTTTGACTCTACCTCTGGAATCCCAAAGGAGCATTGAAGGAAGAGACCTTGCTTCTAATTAAACACTAGACCCTTTTGAAGATGCAGAATTCTATGGGGAGTTCTTTTCTCCTGTTTTTGTGTCAAGAAAAACATTAATGGACAGACTTTAGCTGGGGCTAAGAAGATCTTGAGGGGCTATACCCCCCCCCCACTGTCACAAACACACAGTGTAATCCAACTTTCATATCTCCAGTGTTCTTTGAAACATATGGAAGTATGAGGGCAGGGTATTATATTTTTATTCATTAAATTTGTATACTACCCTTCATCCGAAGATTACAGAGTGCTTTACAACTTAAAAATATAACAAAATACATAACTAAGCAAAAGTAAAACAAACCAGTAACTCCCCCTCCCACAGACACATTTAAAAGCCATAGAAGGTTAATCAGTCAAACACCTGGTTGAAGAGAAACATTTTCGCCTGGCATCTAAAGATATGTAACAAAGGTGTCATGCAAACCTCCTTGGGGAGAGCATTTCACCAATGGAGCCACAGCAGAAAGTCCCCATTCCTGTGTCGCCACTCTATGGACCCCTCATGAGGGAGGTACCTGAAGAAGGGCCTAAGATAGGTTCATTAATATAGAGAAAGGCAGTCCTTGATGTATTGTGGTGTTTAAGGCTTTATAGGTCAAAACCAGCACTTTTAATTGGGCTTGGAAACTATGCAGTAGCCAGTGCATTTGGGCCAGGATCGGAGTAATGTGCTCAAACCGCTTTGTTCCAGTGAGCAACCTGGCCTCTAAATTCTGCACCAGCTGGAGTTTTCGCACCGTCTTCAGATGCAGTCCTACGTATATCACGTTGCTTATTATTCCACTCCATCACTGAGCTAAATTCAATGTGTTACTGTTATAGCACAATTCAAATCCAAGATCCAGCTGGACATAAGAGTTTAGATTTGGTAGATTTGGACTTTCCTGGCTGAGCTATGCTATCCCACACCCTGGCTGAGCCAGAGATATACCAGCAGAAGTCCCTCAGCAGAAGTATGGTCATAGTCATGGTCCCTGAAGATCTTGCTTGTCTTAATCTGAAACAAAAACAACAACCGATGGGTGAGGATGGTTGTATTCCAGCTGCATGCATCATCAGATGTTTTCTTGTATGGTGGTGTCAGTGCCTGTCTTTGCACAGGCTCTGCCTGTGGCAGGTAGGAGTGGGGGTGAATACCAGTGGAAAGAGGACAAAAAAGAGAGAGAGAGAGACTTTACCACCTGCTATCTAATGATCACTTCCCCTGATAATTCTGTCTTAAGGTGCATACCAGACATGAAGGGCTTGCCCAGACACAGCAAATAGCAGAGGGGAATTTAAAGAAAGCCCAGAGACATAGTAGAAGGAAAGAAAGGAAGCAAAAAAATAAATAAATTTTAAGCCAGTTCTTTCTTAGAGATCAGATTTTGGAGAAAAATAACCCTACTTGACAGTTTGCTCTGAAGGGTTAAATTAACACTATCTAAGGCAAATCAAATTTTGCAAGGGAGATACTGCCAGGCTTTCTTTTCATGATAGGGCATTGTAACCGGACCGTATTGTGAAACTAATTGCAAATTTGTAGTCTGGGAACAGGCATAGGTTTCAACAGACCTCCCCACTCCACCACCTTGTGACTGAGAACTAGGGGAGAATTACGGCAGACTTCAGATGCCACTTAACAACACTTTGGTAAGCACAGTGGCTGGCTAGTGTTTAAGAATATGGTGGACATTCCCTGAGTTTGGTGTAGTTATTTCTGCTTGGTTCCAGGAAGAAGAATCTAAAATGCTGGTATTAAAGTTGTCATCATAGTTAGATTAAAAAAGAAGCAGGAGTCAGTTGAACTTTCAGCCTTTTTCGGATCCTGCAAAATGTTTCAGAGTGTAAGGTACATGATAACAGCAACCACTTATCCCATTATGTACTATTCATGGGGCAGGTAGGTACTTTCCTCCTTACAAGACCACTGCATGGAGAAGACCATGCCGGCCAACCTTCCCTGCCCATCCAGAACACTGGCCCTGCCTCTGCCAGCCTTGGTCATTCACATGGTGAAGACATGTCCAGTTATGGCCTACACACATGAAATACAATGTGTACAGGCAACAATCATGCAATTTCTCCCTTTTGGGGGAGGGTTACTATGGACATTTTGTCTATGTACATTGGACAGGATACATGTGCAGGCAGTATTCAGGCATCCCATTTGCCCATTGACAGCTGAGGCCAATCAAGGCAGAGCTGGTGTTTGGGTTGGTAGGAGGAACAGATGTGCTCAAACAGATTGGGAGGGGGTCAAATATAATCTGATTCTGCCCACAACCCCAGCTCATTAACCACTACCCACAACACATCTTCCCAGTATTTACTCTTGTTGCCACTATATTACACTATGTCCCAGCTCCTGCCAACCTAGCAGTTCGAAAGCACACCAGTGAAAGTAGATAAATAGGTACTGCTACGGCGGGAAGGTTTCCATCACGGTGTCCCGTTGTGCCAGAAGCTGTTTAGTCATGCTGGCCACATGACCCAGAAAGCTGTCTGTGGACAAGAAAGATGTGTAGGTAACAGTACCATTGCGTATAAAGGTTTTTTTAAAAAAAGAAGGTAAGGGAGCCTTGGCCTGAAAGCGAGATGAGTGCCACAACTCCATTGTCGCCTTGACTGGACTTAACCGTCCAGGGGTCCTTTACCTTCTTTTTTTTTAAAAAAAACCTTTTTACGCAATGGTACTGTTACCTACACATCTTTCTACATGGGGCTATCTATTAAGCATGAGGTGTCTGATTTTAAAATCCGCAGGGTGCTCTGAAGCATTCCAGCCTTGCAGAACGTAATGCAATCAGTAATGATTTAAAGTTCCTAAGGGGGAAATATATTGGGAGCTTTTCCAAGGAAGATGTCGGGAAAGGCCAGATTTGTAGTCAAATATACACTATCCCACTCTGTGATCCCCTTGATAAAATGAAATATTCGTAAACCTGAACTCAAGGAATTATAAATTTCAAATTGTTTCTTGAACCTCTTGCAACATGTTTAAATCCTTCTTTCTTGCTCTCTGTCACATGCACACATCCATGCACAAAACACATAGCAGAACCTCTTGCCTACACTATAGTTGTTTAAAACTCCTAGTTATTTCAGTTCACTGCAAGTTGCATATTTCCTCCTACTTAATATGATTATTATTCCCTGTTGAAGTGGATGTGTAGTTGTATAAATAGCTGCAGCAAATGGTTATCTTTCTTCTTCTTCTTCTTCTTCTTCTTCTTCTTCTTCTTCTTCTTCTTCTTCTTCTTCTTCTTTCTATCAATATAAAAACAGGATTGCATTTTTGAGGTTGTGGTGCTGAATAATTATTTCAGGGCTCCCTCCTCAGCGTTTTCAAATAACTTCCATCCTCCATTTGCTCTCAAATTATTTGTTCAACATTTCTGTGACTTTCAAATTTGAGCTCACCATCCACTCCACATTTTGAACTAACCATTTACACCAGTCTTCCCCAAACTGCTGCCTGCTAGGTGTTTGGGGTTAGAACTCTCTTCAGCCCCAATCAGAACAACCATGGGAGTCTGATGGGAGTTGTAAAGATTCTAAGTTGGTAAAGCCTAATTTGGACATAGAGGCTTCAGAACATCTCCATTTAAGTTCAGTGTAATATTTTGCACCTATTAATATTACTGTTTCAGAGAACTTTTGAAATCCAAAAATCCAGAACTATGAATTGTTAATCAATCAGATATCTCCCTCCATCCTTCTGTCACTCTTTTTACCATAATCAAATCCACACTATAATTTAAAGCATGTTTACACCATGTTAACAGTTACAACTTCCCTCAGAACTATAGTTTACAGCTACAATTCCCAACAGCCTTTCCTAGGATACTCTGAAGGGAAGCCATGGCTGTTAGTATAGATCTGTGCAAACTGTGCAAATTACACATATGATCTAAATGTGTTACACAAATCTATTGATTTTAGATTGAGTTATTCAAGTTGTAAAAATCCAGGCCCTCTATGGCGTTCAACTGACAGCGAGTCACCCTGTGATATGCAAGAGACTGAACCTGAATGATCTGAACAATCCATTTTGGATTTAAGGCCTATGAATCATCAGGGGTGAGAATGATTGTTCTGACTTTCTTTCATAATAGCACTGATGGCACAGTAAAATTTCCTTCACTAGGGTACAAAGTACACTTCTCTTTTTGACAGCTGTAATATAAAATGGCTAATTCAGTTGGATTTGTCCCAGTGAAATAGAAAGGCAGAACAAAGTATGATTGTAAGGACAAAAAAAAATGTTGCTGTGATAAAAATCAAATCAGCCAGTAAAAATGTTGTAAAGCTCCTAAATTTCAGTTTCTGCTTGTCATGCAATCTCCAAGCAAATGCGCTCCCTTCGAGGTTATAAAAATTAAGCGGCAGGCAGGCAAGCACTTTCTCATATGAAAGTCAGAATGTATTGCTGGAGGACTGGATGTTAGCTTGAATCTGAGCAGTTTTTCCTTGCAAAAGACAGCTAATTTCAATAAGCAATTTGCCAGAGATCTGTGCTTTAATCTTTGCCTCCCAAATCTTTCCAAGAAGAATATTGCTGAGAGTGTTAATACATTAAAAAATAACAACTTGTAAACTCATGCAGCGTGCCTATCTGAATGAGAGAACTAAGCGAGAGAAATGAATTTTGAGGGAGGCTTAAACCTCTTTTCTCCTAGATTGTCTGCAGTTACTATAAATGTGCTCTGTTTAATTAATAAAAGTTTCTAATTTATCTGTAATCAAAGAACTATTTTGTTCCTAAGGATATAGTTAAAGTCTGACTGAATTTTGAGAAGTATGATAGGTTGTAATTAAACAAAAATGAGCAGTTTAACAAATATGCATAACAGTTAGTAGAAGTTGACTTTTGTGGGATTATAGTCCTGGGGTTTCTGTCGCACAGTTATTCACCACAGAATCAATTGCAAGCATTAGTAGAATTTAAATAAATGTCAGGCTCTCAGTAAAAGCTCTTACAAACTACAAATGGTCCCCCTTCCCACTTTGACTGCATCAATTATTTTTCACATTACAAGATCTGGAACATATCATAAAGTACAGATGCCATCTCACTCTCAGAGCTGTCCAAGGCCAGCCCAATACATTTTGCTGCCTGAGGCAAATAACAAGATGGCGTCTCCTCCCCATTCGACGTACAGAAGCCAACCAGACTGGAAGCTGAATCTAGTGACAGGATAGTGTTTTTCAAGGTGCAACAGGCTAGTTTAGTGGAAGCAGGACAGGTTGCATGGCATGCACAGCTATGTCCGCTAATTCCTTGCAATCTCTTTCTGTTCCCCAGCAGGTGGCTACCTTTCTCTGTCTAATAGTAGAGCCTGCCCTGGTCCTATCTCTAATAAAGGGGTCCATTACTAAGTTTTGTCCTGATAAACTTGATGTTTCATTCCGTATACTGCTAGTTTATAAGAATAAAAATGCAACAGTTATGGCATGTCAAATGTAATCCATGCTATCTCTTATGCAATCAATTGATAAATGTGAACAGAAATCCCATCCAACCTGTAGACACCTTTTGGAAATAATTTGGTCATGCCCCTAGCATTTTCCCTGGATAACTAGTAGCTGTGGTAGCTGGCGCCCATGGAGACTTCTAGGGGAGAAGACAATAAGACAAATAGTGGTGGGGAACCAAAGCCAATGGCAGCCAGAGATATCCCCTATTTGTTGTAAGTAAGGATGCAGGCAGGTAAGGGCTGGCTGAAGGCAGACTGAGATTAGTGTGACCCTGATAGACTGCTTGCCCTAATAAGCCACAGACTAACAGACCTTTATCTAGAGCTGTCACCCATTCATAACATGCACAAATTGCTAATATTTCACAGGCTGTATCCATAATACATAGAAAACTTATTAGGAACCCAAGCTGTATTATTCTTAAAATGAAAACCAGGTTGAGGAGACAACAAAAGATCAATAGTACACTTGTCACAACTCAAAATAGGTACGTGTGAAAAAGCATAATGCAGTTGGTGTTGCCATGTGGGAAAATAAATACCAATTATGTTTATGAGGCTTCATCAGTTTTTTATCCACTGCTACATTTAATAATTAAAATGCTTAAAATCATGCAACAAGATTTGCCATGATTACACTGTGACCACATTCCACATTGTACTTGTTCAGTGTTCAGGGGGCTTTAAAGGTTTGGGGGCCCGCCTCTCTTCCCTTGTTCATCGCTGTTGCTGTGCCCCCTGCAGTGCTCTCTCTGCTCGGTGCTCAGTGCAGGCAAACTGATTATGCTTCCCCAAAGCCACCTCTGACTTATTCTACTCTCTTGGCACAGCTTGTGGCATGCAGATAGGACAGAATTTCCTCAGCGCAATTGATGTGCCAGCAAGAATGGGCTATAAGTAGCTATTCTGAGGCCCTGAGCCAAGGCAGTTTGTTGCAAAATTTGAGACATAAGCATAGTTCCAGTGCCTCAGATTTATGGGATCTCACACTATTTTGTTTAGCTCACCTAGCAGTTGCCACCTGCGTGCAGATCCTTTAACAGTATTTAATAAAACTTTGTTACTATTTCAAACCCCAAACCACATCTCCTTTTTACCAGGGTGTGGCAAGACTTTTTGGCATCCTACCTGGTTTGACCAGTAATGCAGTGAAGGTTGGGACTTCCAAATTCCCCTCCCTCTGATTTCCCTCTCTAATTTAACTATACCTTGGGTTGGATGTTGGAGCAACATGGGGAGTTTGCTTTCAACTATTTTGGAATCTGTAATGACCGCTCCCCGCTTAAAATGGGGGGCGCCCTTTGCGTGGACACATGCAGCCCCTGGATCTGGAGCGGCTCCAACAGCATAGGCTTGGCTTTGCCTTCCCTCAGGTGGGATACCTGGAGGTCTCCGCCTACCTCAGTCAGTTTTCCAATCCCACCTGGGGGAAGCGTTGCCAAGGAGACCAGGCCAGGTAGGGGAGGGATTACCTGCCCACACAATAGAGGGAGGATCTTACCTAGGAATCTGTAAAGACCATGAAATATGCACAATTGCCATGGTAAGTCATGCATAGTAGCCCACCTTCATCAAAACACTACACAAATTCTCAGCGGTTAAATTCAAAGCTCTATTACCATTGAATTCTTGTGTGAAAATTGTGTATGTGGGAAGCAAAAATTCTAAAATCTTATTGTCAAGGTTTCTTCACGATCTCATCAACCAACTCAGTCCTTCCTGCCAACAATTTAAAAGCCACTCTATTGTCTCTATCCCCTTCTTTTAAGTTTAAGCTCAGGAAGAAAAGCCACAGCACTACTAAAATTAACACCATACTACCACCCCCAGCCAATTGTTCCTGTATAGTGTATTTTCTTTGGGTGAGTTCCTCAGACTCATTAATGCTTACGTGTCGTTTTTCCCTACATTGTTATCCATCATGTCAGTCTGCTCTTAACTAGCGCTCCTGACATCCACTACGGCAAAGCTGTCACCTGACCACCTTTTACCTCCTTCACTATTGTTGTTGCTGCTTCCTAGTGGTAGAAGTCAAAAGGAGATGCATTGGCTGAGAGTGTATCAATTTCACATTTTGCTACGTATAATGGGAGTCATGCAAATTTAGGAGGCTCCATTTTTATTTACTGGAGGTAGCTTTTACCATCCTGCCATTTTGTGGTTTGGTACGCCACTGGTAGCTGCCTTTAGGATGTTCTCAAACTTCCAGATGCCCCCTGTCATAAGCCATTTGAGCTGAAGCAACTGCAAACTGTGCAGACTCCAATTCCATAATTAATTGTAGAATTTATTCCCGAAAACCTAAAGAATAACTGGAATGGAGTGAGGGGAAGGCAAGTAATCATTCCACTACTACATAATAATACATCATGTTAAAAGTGCAAGCCTGCCTCTATCATTTCATGATTCGCTTGCTAGCAAAAGTAGCCAAGACCGAGATCTACAAACTAGTTCAATCAATGGAAATTCCTGTAAGATTAAACTGGCTCAATTCCCAAACACCCTGGCTTCACTAGTTTGTCAATCGGCCTGTAAGTTATCTAGCAATAATAATTGGGAGGCCCAGAGATGCTAGTGCTAATGTTGCATTGCGACATAAATATTCAATGAGGAAAGTAATGAAATTGCAGGATTTGCAAAGAATTAAAATCTCTGTCACCATCTTTCCTCCTGGCACTTCACCTTCAATAATAGATGATCTCCCCTTCCAAATAACTTACTTTAAAATTAAATCCTTGCGAGTTTCCTTCTGCCCCCAAGTGAAAGAACTTTATTTCTGAAGCCGGCTATAAAGTGAACCAAAATATCCATCATCCTCAATAGCAGGTTTAAATAAGTATAAGTACATAATTCAGGTCAAGCTCTCTCCTAAGTAAATGGCCCAGTATAATGCAAATGCCCATGGGTGTGTGTGGAACCAGTCTCTTTTTAAAACTCTGGTTCCTGCAGCACTGTGCCACAAGCTGTTGCAAAATCTCATTGCCTGCAGTTGAGTAATTGCTTGAGATGGAAAGAGGGAAAATTAAATGATTGTTTTGTGCTCTACACTTCCTTGAGCGACAGGAAGTTTCAGAGCATCCTTTTGAAAAAGCAGTTTCCTTCTGAGAAGGAATGGGCTTATAATGTGTGTCTTTCCAATTTCAAATACAGAAGTGAAGGGGAATGAGAGGAATATATATGCACCCAGAGCTCTTTCCTAATCAACATCAATCCAGCACCCCAATATTCTATCAAGTTTGTCCTTATATTTTTGCCTCTTGGGGAACAATCCAAACCCCAGATCTGATGGGATGAGTGAGTTAGGATCCAGCATATATCCAACTCAACTGGCTGATTCCCAGTGCAGTTGGGCTACACTGGCATAAGACTCGACTCACATATAATACCTGCTACACATTTCTAAGAAATCGCTCCATCAGTGTGGCAACATCTACTTTTTGGAACTTCCTGCCTATTGATATCAGGCAGGTGCCTTCACTGAAACTCATTTCAGTGTCTGGGGGATCCCAGCTGGATGGGCAAGATATAAATAATAATGTTGTTGTTGTTTAGACAAGTCCAGGACTGGCCCTATAATGAGGCAGAGTGAGGCAGTGGCCTCAGGTGGCAGCTGCTGAGGGGCGGGGAAGGGGTAGAACTGTGATTGGCATGTGACTTGCCTTGTACCCGCTATGCTAGTTGGCTGCCTCAAGTTCAGTGGAAGATATTTTCCTTTTACTGGTATTGAAGTGAGATTCAACTGCCAATCCAACTGGCTTCTGTATGTGCTTTGGGTAGGGGAACCATCTTTTCCTTTGCCTCAGGCAGCAAAATGTCTTGAACCAGCCCTAGACAAGACTACCCTGTCATCTAGAATGTTCATACGCGTTTCAATCTGCTTCCAGTTTACAGCCGATTTTAATTTTTAGGATATTTTGAACTGTTGTTTTTAATTGCTTTTGCTAATAATTTTATTGTTTTATTCTTTTGATCAACCACTTTGAGGTTTGTTTGGTTGTTTTGCATTCAAAGAGTGTATAAATTTAATGAAATAAATCTACAAACAAATAAACACAACATTCTCTTTTCAGCTCCTGCTGAAGACCTGCCTCTTTCAATAAACCTTCTAAAATCTTTATCCTTTTAAAATCTTGCTGAGAACTGATCATATATGCTGTTGTTGTTTTTTTAAAAAATACATATATATATATTTAAAATAATTGTTTTATATCTGCAATAGTTTTAACTGTTTTCATAATACATTATCTTTTTATATATGTTATTATATTATAAATCACTTTGGGAGGCATCATGGGAAGTGATTCATAAATTAAGTAAAACAAAAAACAAAAACCTGTCTGACATCCTCTCCATGGCAGCCTCTAAAGACAACTTTATGCTTTGAAAACCTGTACTACTTTGATTTTTTTTTTTAAAGCGAGCCCCAAACTGTCCATCTCACTCTCATCTTTTCCTGATATCTTTCATGGGATTTAGCCCAACAATGAATGTTTGAATCTCATTACCACCAAATGTGAAATTCAAATGAGGACAAAACAGAAAAAGTGTGTCTATAAATATTTGAGTGAGGGGTGGCTCTCCCCCCCCCTTCACCTTTTTAGGTACACAGTAGTTTATACTACTCACAAGGAAAGTTGATTTACAAAGAGGTCAGCATTTTAGAGATGACAGTTTAAAACATAATCTTTAAAGCATATATATTCAAATAAATTCAAAAGAGACTGCAAGCCTGATAAAGGCCAGGCAATCTCTTTTAAGCTATTCTTCTAATTCTGCTTTTTCTTATCTCAATGCATTGTATTGCTTTCTGCCCATTGAGTCAATTTCAATTCAACTCTTGGATGCATCCTGATAATTACCTGGCCTAGTCTAATTCCCTGAGGTCTCAAAATCCAAAGCAATTCTTTGCAAGACAGAGATTGCTTTTTACTCTGAGCTGTAACAAAAATAAGGAAAGGCACTGCCGTGATGCAATCGGACAGAACTTCTGTGCAGGTCCATTCTATACCAGAATTATTTATTTCACATATAAATATGCACCAAGTAGCAGCAGCTGAAGGGCTAGGCTTTTCTTGAGGTGAACACTGGGTTATATCTTCATTTCATCCATATTTTATTATGAGGGTCTTTTTGTTTTCCCCATCCCACCCTAGTTGTGGAACATCCTCCTCAGAGAGGCTCACCTGGTACTTCCGTTATATTTATTTATGTTCAACATCTTTTGTTAAAAACATCATGCAGCATTTGAAATCATTATATTACAGCAAAGAAAAGCTAATAAGTTAATAGAGAATAGACTCTGCATATATCTGCCCACTTTTACAGACCAGTATAACAAAGACTTCCAGGAAGAATAAGAAAATTGATAATCTACTCTTTTCCAAGTAGTCCTTGGGCAGAGTACACACATGACTGAAACAATATCGAAGGAATCTAAAATATACAGCAACTTAAAATGTGTAAAACAGTAATAGGAAAAAATAAAATTCCATTCTGCAGGAGAAGGGTATTGCTATCAAGGAATTCATATGCATACCAGTTTTTATAGTTTTCTTTAGTCCCAGGTGAAGACCATTTTATTCTTCCAAGTCTTTTAATTTTAATTATGAATTTTAGTTCATATAGATTTGGGCACAAATAGCTTTTTGTGGTTTAAAGGAGTGAGTTTTATATGACCTTTTTTGCTGGTTTTGGTATTTTATGTTTGCTTGCTTTTGCTGAGTTTTTATATTATTTGTATTTAGGTATTTTATTAATTCTTATCAACTGCCCAGAGGATTTTGATTTCTGGATTGAAGTCAAATAAAAGTACTGAATAAAATGCACTGAAACAGAAATTCTGATTGGCTGATGTGGTCTGGTCATGGAATCTGACTCCTGAATGGCATACTTTTCAAAGGATTCAGAGGTGAGTATATTATTTGCAATGCAAGAAAACGGTTTTTGGCTCAGCTCTACTCAGAGGCCATGAGAGACTCAATAAATGAAATCCGCTCACATATTTGCCTTCTAAATCTCTCTGTCCTGGACTGGTCCCCTCCCCCAATAGATTCAGCTCCTTGAAAATGCACCATGGCGCTGCCTCACCCATGCAGTTAAAAAAGGAGAAAGGGCTTCAGTCCAATGCTTTAAGTTGCTTGGCTGCTGTGAGTCTTCATTTATCTTTGCTGAAAGAAATTTCAATATTTTATGAAAAAGCATTTGAATACAGGGAAAGACTTCTGGCAAACACCAGCATAATTTAGCCATGATTTAACAGCTCCCTTCACTGACTTGTTAAATTACACCACTCCATCATTTACCCTATGGGCCTTCCCTCATCCCATCATGCTCATCCCATTACTTATTAACTCCCACACAATGTGTGGAAGAGGCAGAAATGCACAATACAAATCTTTCTGAGGGCTGATTTAATAACCCCTCAATGCCTGAAGCAACCTAGGATGGCATTCAGGCATTCTGTATTTCCATTGTGTGTCTGCATGTGTGTGTGTTTCTTTTGTCCAGAATGTGAAGCAAGGCACCTGATTTTCAAACTGGATTGTTCTTGACCCAATATTGTGTAGGGAGTGCAATTTTGCAAGCAACAAGATGTTCCTTGCATAGTAACTCATTGTTGTAATTCACGGATACATGCCCATGAATTTCACTGAACAACCAATATGGTATCTCTGCAAGACCCCCTCCAAATATATTTTTATTGCGAAGTCATGATTATTTGTGCTCACGATGGTATCAGGGTAGTGATACATAATATCACTGCTTTCAATACTGTTTGTGCCTGCAACAGTTTTGGAGCAGACATACTGCATTTTCAGTTGGGGCATGCCCTGTATTTCCTGCTAAAACCCTCTCACTTTTAAAACCACAACTGTTCCATGTTTGTTCGTTTTCTCCTGCTTTTGTTGCACTACAGCACAGGAGTGCCTCTCCGGATGGCAATAATGTGATATCATTCAGGAAACATTGCAGAAAAACTAATAAAGCGAAAGCTGTGCAGACAATCTAGTATAAACCCATTAGTAATGCACTATTATTCCATCAGGGACATGTTGCAGAATATACCTGCAAACAAACAAACAAACAAACAAACAAACAAACAAACACTAGTCTGAAGAGGCCCCAAGTGTGTGTGTGTGTGTGTGTGTACGGTATATATATATATGCAGGTTTTGGTGTCTTCGGGTGTCTTCCCGTGTAAGAGTCGGGGTGTCTGTGCGACGTTTCGACGAGGTCTCACTCGTCATCTTCAGGCTGGTGCTTTCGGCTTCTTGTTACTGGAACAGAGCCAGTAACAAGAAGCCGAAAGCACCAGCCTGAAGATGACGAGTGAGACCTCGTCGAAACGTCGCACAGACACCCCGACTCTTACACGGGAAGACACCCGAAGACACCAAAACCTGCATTCCTGTACCCGTGAAAATCTACGAAAGTATATATATATATATATATATATATATATATATATATATATACCAGCTAAGAAATCCAGCTAAGAATCATCCCCAGAGAAAAATCATCCAGATGCCCCAAACTCTACGGTCTCCCCAAGATACACAAAGAAGGAACACCACTCAGACCAATAGTCAGCTCCATAGGCTCACCTCTACAAAATCTCGCTAAATTTCTCGCTAAGCAACTTCAGCCCTATGCAGAATCCATCGCTTCACACGTTACTAACTCCTTCCAGTTCATAGAAACAATAAAGAAGCAATACCTACATCCCGATGACCTACTTGTGAGCTTCGATGTTGTATCTCTCTTCACTCAAGTGCCCATTAATGAAGCCTTGACAGCCATTCAAAACAAATACAATCCCCCCAAATACATCCTGGACCTGACCAACCACTGCCTAACCAACACGTACTTCACCCACAATGGACAAAGATACAAACAGATAGAAGGAGCACCTATGGGATCACCCCTCTCACCGGTCATCGCAAATTTGTACATGGAACACTTTGAAACCAATGCTTTAGACAAGTCAGAACACAAACCCAAACTTTGGCTCAGATATGTTGACGACACCTTTGTAATTTGGCCACACGGGAAAGAAAAACTAGATAGCTTCCTCACACATCTCAACAGCCTACACCCCAAAATACAATTCACTATGGAAATAGAAGACAACAACCAACTCCCCTTTCTTGACGTCCTAATCTACAAAAAACCTGATGGCTCCCTAGGACACACTATCTACCGGAAAAAAACACACACCAACCGCTACTTACATGCACAATCACACCACCACCCTGCACAAATAAACTCCGTAGCCAAGACTCTCATCTCCAGAACCAAACGCCTGGCTGACAAAGACCACTTGACAACTGAGTTACAGAATCTCTCAAATGTGTTAATCGCCAATGGATACCAGAAAAACAAGGTTACGAAGCTAATCCAAAAAGAAACACCCCCCAAAAACCAAGACACAGAAGAAAACAATGGCATGGCCCTCCTTCCTTATATCAAAGGCACTACAGACAAAATCAGCAAAATCCTCCATAAACACAATATCAAAACAGCCTTCTGCACCAACCAAAAAATAGCCAACATCCTCAGAAACCCAAAATACAAAATCCAGCTGGAAAACCAAGGGGTCTATGAAATACCCTGCAAAGTCTGCCCAGCCACGTACATTGGACAAACAAACAGACGAATAAATGCACGTATCGCAGAACACAAGAATGCCGTCAAAAAAGAAGAAAAAACTTCCTCTCTTTTCCAACACATGAAAGAAACAGGACACGAAATTAATTTTGCAGATTCCAAATTGCTCTTTAACATGGAACATCACCACAAGAGAATAATCATGGAAGCCATCGAGATAGAGAAACACCCTCACAACATGAACAAGCGTGACGACACGTCCCGCCTGCCAGACATCTGGAAATTAGCCCTCCCCACAAAAACCAACACCAGAACCAGAGGCACACAGAACGCCGTCACCAATCAACCACACCAGACCCAAACCCAGACCCTCTCCACAGACATATTACAGACTCCATCCAGTAGCCAAACTTTAGTGGCACCTCCGAATGCTGCACCCCCCTGCAATCCCTACACAGATCTGGCTGGCACAAGGCACAAAATCACAGCTCGCCCCTATACACGAAGCCAAGCCAGAGCACAACTAAATGCAGCACAGCCATCTTCTCAGAAAAACTCTTCACAAGCTCAAGAGGTCAAGACACGATAGCTTTAGCAACTAATCTACACTTAATGACCCACCCAGTGGTATTCAGAATATCACTCATGAAATCACTCAAGATATCCCTCAAGTAATTAAGGAACAAAAGAAGAAAAGGCACACTAATCTAGGAACTTCCTCTCTGCCCAGAACGTTGGAGGCTATACACCACACCCCTCAACAGTATTTATAGGAACTCAAACACCAGATTCTGCTCTGTTCCAGTAACAAGAAGCCGAAAGCACCAGCCTGAAGATGACGAGTGAGACCTCGTCGAAACGTCGCCCAGACACCCCGACTCTTACACGGGAAGACACCCGAAGACACCAAAACCTGCATTCCTGTACCCGTGAAAATCTACGAAAGCATATATATATATATATATATATATATATATATATATATATATATATGCAGGTTTTGGTGTCTTCGGGTGTCTTCCCGTGTAAGAGTCGGGGTGTCTGTGCGACGTTTCGACGAGGTCTCACTCGTCATCTTCAGGCTGGTGCTTTCGGCTTCTTGTTACTGGAACAGAGTTCTGTTCCAGTAACAAGAAGCCGAAAGCACCAGCCTGAAGATGACGAGTGAGACCTCGCCGAAACGTCGCACAGACACCCCGACTCTTACACGGGAAGACACCCGAAGACACCAAAACCTGCATTCCTGTACCCGTGAAAATCTACGAAAGCATATATATATATATATATATATATATATATATATATATGTGGGGGGGGGAGAGAGAGAGAGAGAGAGAGAGTTAAAGTTTAAACATACACACGTGGCAAGGGAAGGCTAGTACTTTATTGCATTTTTTCCTCAGGCAGAAACAAAAGTGACTACTTAGGGATGAGCCTCTTTTTATTTCCTAAAATCTGTATTGGATCTTTTAGCCATCCCACCACATATTTCTCTCTAAACTTATGAGAGTTAGGAAGTTAGCACCAAATAAAATGGATGGCCTTGTTGTCTCTAACTAGACCCTCAGGGGAGCCTGCAATAAAGGTTCTCAGGAGCACCCACAACATGGGAATGGCTACATCAGATGAGACAATCATATAGCTCTCTTGTGTGAATAGTGTCAACACGTAAGGCTATTTACATGCTAGAGCTGAAATGAGTGTGTGGGGGAAAGTAACGAAGGTTGAAATCCTACATACACACATGTGGGAGTCGGTCTTCTTGAAGTCAACCTTCATTCCAGTCCCTCACCCCTTTTGTGAAGATAGAAGTGCTTAGGACATGCCTAGATAGACAGGGCTGGCACTGACAGCAGAAAGGTTGACTGGTGAAAGGGGTTAGCAAGTTATAAGTGTTCTATTCTTTGACTAATGCATGTGAGCCTGTCAGAATAGGTAGACTAGCTCTAGAGGTATAAGGTTTTGTCTCCAGTGCCAATCAAGTAGGCATCCATTATGAACACTTTGTGCAATCTCATGAATCTAACCCCAGTCTCTGCTTACAGTTACCTTGGGAGATGCAGTTATTAGAGGGTGTGGAATGAGGTTTCCCTGAACAACAAAGGAATGCATAGTTTGCTATATAAGTAGCAACCCATTAGTCACACCTTCAAAGTATTGCTTTGATTCATATCTTTAAGGACAGGGGTGGACCATCCTCCTGAAAGAAAAATTAGGACACCTCCTGTTTTGAAGTTCTGCCCATTTTTCTTTAAAAACAAACAAAACAGAAACCTTTTCATGTTTCTGAAATGTTTCATTTTTCCACTGCAGGGTGAACTGAAGCTATTTCACCTGAAGTATCTCATAACTTTGGGCAGGGTGGAGATGGGCAGGGGGTGAAATAACCACTGGCTTTAAATTGCCAAACTAGGATGAACTCAGATGACTAGTTGTAACATCATGCTTTTCTACTCATCCTTCCATGGCTTTGAGGGGGCTGTTTAATTAATGTCAGCTTTCATCGGTTCTCATGATAATCTTACAGGAATGTTGAAAAGTAAAATTTTAAAGTTTTTAAAGCAAATTAAAACATATACAAACTGGTCTACATGTTACATTCACTGTGGGGATCACCATCAGTGTGGAAAAAGCTCCATTCCTTGATCCGGTGTGTACTTCCAATCCTCAAGCTTGTTACATGCACCAACTCTACCAGGGAGGCATAGCTCTAACCTTTAGGCATTTTTGCCACCAACTTTACATAGAATGTCCTAAGTTAATGAGGTCAGGGAGGCCACATAGCCTTTGGAGAGATCAACCTGGAAACAGGTAAACTGCTCTGTTGATTTCTCAGACAACACATGAAAGCCACACATGTCTTACATAGGACTTCCCTGTGACCCACTGTAAGATGGCCAGCACTTAAATCCTATGGGATTTATATTGCCTTCCGCACCTTTCTCTGCATTTCTCTAGAGCTCTCCAAAGAGCTGGAGTACAATTAGTAGTACTAATTAGCTAGGGGGCAAGGGGGGATGCAGGATGGGATCACTGAGATCCCAGCATGCACCTTTCCACCATCCAATTGATTGGGACATCAAGAGCTAGTTTGTATGTCAAGATACCCCCTGTATTCAAATGTAGGTGTAAGACTCATGCTGGATCTGACCAAGCACACCACAGGTAATTTGCCACTGAAAAATTACACCTGTTGAGTAGAAAATTTACCACGGGTGTGCTGTTTTCAGTTACATGTAATGGAGCTCTCAGGCTCCACCAATGGAGCATGTGAGCCTACGGAGCAGCAAGAGGAGGACTTACATTAATGGTCCATGAACCCTGGAATGTATGCTGGTTGACGCTGATGTCCAACTGTGTTTATATTTTGTAAACTGCTCCATGTGGAGAGGCCTGAGGCACCCTAGAGACATCTGACATGGCATGTCCATACCTACAACCAATGCCTATCACAATTAATACATGCAATCATGGTGACACATTTTAGCCTTGTTACTCATGCATATTCTTGTCAGGACACGACATTAATATCTATAGATCAGAGTTAGTTAACATGGTGTTCTTCAGGTGTTATCAAACCACAACTTCCAACTGGCCAGCATAGCCAACGGTCTGGGATGTTGGGCATTGTAGCCCAATAACATTTGGGTGGGACGAAGTTGGCTACCTCAGCTTTAGGTAATGTGGGCCAAACATTATTTTCTCCACAGGGCATGAGTGCGAATACTCCATGTAGAGCAATTTGCAAATATCTGAACCATCTGTACATCTCTGTTAAGTACAAGTTGTTTGAGACCTGGGATAGCAATCAGAATGACGGCCTAGTTAGAAGGGATGGCAACAGACCATTGTATCAGTATTTGGTCTGTCACATCTAGTTTTAGTCTTCAATAGCCTTTTGGATGGTTGTATGTTATCCTCAGGTAGGGTTTTATTCATTCCCCTTTTTCTTCAACGAAAGAACACTGGGAAATGCTTTGTTTTCTTTTATCTTGAAAATAAGTCACACTGCTGAGAGATTTTACATTTTTGTTCTAGCACTGAAGCCTCTGGGCTCTCCCCAAACTGCTAGCAGTATTGGGATTTAACTGTTTTATGTCTGTTGTTTGATCTTATCTGTCATACTTACAACATATTTTACTATCATCATATATTAACATTTGCAAATACTCGTTCCCCTCCTTCCTTGTTGATTTACACAGCATGCTCCCATAGGCTTAGGAGGAGTTTAAAGTGAGCCAGCTCTTACTCATGCCTATAGCCCTGAATCAAGCAGTTGGACACAACTGTGGAAGCAGGATTATTCACACAACTAGGAGTGTTAAAAAAGTGGGCCTCAACTTGTTTCCCCCTTTAGGATTTGGCTTCAGTTCTCAAAGATCTAAATCGTACTAATCCCCAAAGGGTAAAGTTCCAGCCTGCTTGTTACAGGCTTCCTTCTGAAAGGCTCTTTCCTTGAAAAAGAAAAGAGTCTCTAGGGTGATTGACTTCGCAGGAAAAAAAATACTAATCTTGACAAAATCCTCTCTAATGTACCAGTTTAACATTAGGCCTGCAAGCTGCAAAGATTCTCCCCAACCACAACCTCTCCATTCACACGGTGGAGTCTATAAAGGTCACTCTCAACACAGTTTTCAGTTTCCATTTTGTAAGATTGGGGTAGGGGTGGGAAAGCAGGCTGATTGCCCACAGGTCATATTTCACTGCTCTATGTGAGCAGAGGAATGATGTGGGTTGGTCACCATGAGGTAGTATCATTTATGGTTGCAGTTCAGAATGAAGTGGAATTTGCTCTTGCTTGGTATTTCCTATTGGCATGTTAAGCCAACATAGTACTATGTATAACTAGCTAATGAAACTTTGGGGGCAATCAGATTTTTTTGCTGTTGTCTCATAAGCTATATTCTTCTAAATGTTTCAGTACTATATGCCTCATTCCATGCCCAATAAGCCTTTGCCAGGTGGCGCTGTGGCCCATAAGTTGCAGCAAAGTACTAGGCAATTTGCCCAACATCCTGTCTGCATGGGCTCATGGGAAAAAGCTGTCCCATGAGCCCTTGCACAGGGGGAGGAGAGGAAAGCCTATATAAGGCTGCTTCCCCTGGAGGTTTGGGCCATTTTGCCTCAAGAGCTTCCTGCCCACCCACCCTCGGGTTAGATCCTTCACTGAGCAATTTTGGGTTGCTGGTTGACAGGGCTGGAAATGATTCCCCCCCCTCAACCTGATACCCCAAGCTCATGTAAGGGTATCTGCCTGGTTGGAATGTGCACCCTAGTTGCTCAGTGAGACATTGCTTGCCTGGCTTGCATCACGGCAAGGTTCAATACTGGCCGACTCCCATGTAACAGGGGATCTAGTCCATCAACATGGGGCTTGTGGAATGATGAACTGATCCTGGACCCAATGCCATGCTAACCCCCCCCCCCCCTGCCTGCTGCTGCCAGTAAAGATTTGGCCTGATTTTAACCCGCTACCATTCTACAGTCTGGTTATTTGCTGCTCGCATGGGTCACATAATGCACCTGCCTGGACAACCAAGGCTTTCAGTATTATTCAACCCTTTCACCTAACACTGTGTTCTGGGGTTCCCTTGCAGAATCAGATCCACTACCTCTTGCCAGATATCAGAAAGTGATGTGGTACCAAACACAAGCCTTTTGTACTGATTCAGGCCTTTGGAGATGTTGAATGTGAGGTATGCCTTAGCATCTTCTTCCACTTCCATTTGCAGAGTGGTCTGTGACTAATAAATCTTGTTGAACTGTTTGCCACCTGTTGTTAATGTGGCAAATATATCATCAGGTTGCTGTAAAAGATCATTTTCAACCTTCAGGACTAGGTTTATGATAACACTAATCTCCACACAGCTTTACGGTCCCACTTATTGATGGGACAATCAAAGATGTTCACTTAGCCTCTTTTTGAGAATGTGCCAGATTTTCCAAATGGTGCAGTTGGCAATCTACCTCTGGGCAAAGGCAACAAGGAACAGGTCTGACACTATTAAACTTGAGCAGTGCTTTTCACAGCATGTTACTTTGGTTTCTAGAAGTTTTATGGCTCCTGCCCCTGCATTTAAAGCTTCTGAAATCTGTTTCAATATAGTTTAAACAAGTTTTTTCCCCCTCTCACTTTTAATAGGATACTGTTGGTGTTGCTGCAGCATCTCTATAGATTTCCAGTTGAAGGAAGGTCTATTTACTCAGTCACATCCTCATACGTGCTAAACCCCTTTCTAATGATATACCAACCTTCTGAAGATCTGCTCATTTTTCTTTAAAAACAAAACTCAGTACATCATCAGAATCTGGGCTCATGGTCTAGCTTTCCTGGTCATGATTCATCTGGAGAGAGCTAAACCATGAGCCCAGGTTCAGATGATGTACTAAGCAAACCCATGGTTTAGCTCAGCACAGCAGCAGAATGACCAGGAGGAACAAATACACTGTAATCTTCTCTTCCGCAAACTCATGTGTTCACGTTAAGCCATGGCTTGGTTATCCTACTCATATAGTCTTGAGTTAATACTATCTGTGCAAAGGAATAGGTACTCCATTTTTTTCTTGCTGGTGCTATGAATTTGACCATTCTGAGTTCCTGAGTTTTGAATATTGCCCCTTTTATTTCACTCCCAGCTTCATGTATGTTTAAACCTGCACTCAGCAGGAACATGTGATCTCTTTCCACAGTGATAATAAAGGACCATGTCCCAGATGGATTGCCTCTTCTTTTATTTTGTAATTTTTATTTTTTAAAAAATAAGAATACTATTTTGCTCCTTTAGTACTGCTTGGGAATTTTACAGTAATCCCTTGCCACAGTTCTGATTGCTACAGCATTTTCAACAGCAGGACTGTGTAAGTGTTTTCCTCAGCTAAAAAATATCTTTTGTATACTCTCATTTGTAAAGTCCACATGCCAATTTGTCTCACAGTGCATCATTAGGCCCCATCCATAAAGTCACAATGTCCTAAAAATCTTTTTAATCCTGTTGCAAGGAACAGATTCATCTTGAAACTGATTCTACTTGTGGAAGCTGAACATTTCTCTGCTATAATCGGAGGCTTTGATGATAAATGCTGCTGAACAATTTTCCCTATCCTTTAAAAAGACTCGCTTGCAGGTTTCTCTTGAGCAATTACGTTTGATACAAGACTATAAGTGTTTCCTCCCATAATACTCAATAGTGTTGTTGGGTTTTCTTCCCTCTAGAGGGAATCTATTGGAAGTCAAAACACAGCTCCAACTTTTCTATAAAAGTCAAGGCTGGACACCCTGAGGACCTAATGCCATGTGTGTGGCAAGGAGGATGAAACAAGGTGTCAGAAACAGAGCAGGAAGTTGTTTAAGAGGAGTGGCAGAAAAAGAAAGAAAAGGGGCTGGTCCCACCCACTTTTGATTCCAGTCCTGCTACTTTGGCTCTAGGCCCACCTATTGCTGGTTTGTGCCGGCCCCACCCCCACCAAAGAGAGAACATGTGTCTGATACAGTATAGGGAGATATGGGAAAGTGGATAGGAACATGGGGAAATGGTAACAGAGCGATATCTGAAGTTGAAAGTACGTATGGGCCATAACTCCCAGCGAGATGAGATCAGATTGTCCCATTATATGCATCCAGTTGGCAACTCAATACTTATTTGATCCAACACGGCTTTGAAGCATAAGAGTAACACCATTGGTATTTGTATAATTTAATGCTGACTTGTCAGCTATACTTTGTACTGTGCTTTTATGTTGTTTTTAATGGTCTAGCTTTGCTGTTAGCTGCTCTCAGCTCTCATAAGAGAAAGGGTGGGAGAGAAGAAATAATAATATTA
Organism: Podarcis vaucheri; assembly: GCF_965113315.1. NCBI lineage: Eukaryota > Metazoa > Chordata > Lepidosauria > Squamata > Lacertidae > Podarcis > Podarcis vaucheri. The sequence continues at coordinate 69,073,975 of NC_138764.1, read as the reverse complement.
TAATCCCCTGATAATTCTTGCACCTGATCCCAAATGCCAACCATATATTAAGCCTTGTTAAAGGGGTTCACTTCTCTATTTTGTTTTGCTGCTCTGAGTGGTGAAATTGAATGCTTAAATTAGGAGTAGGAAACCAAGTGTCCTTTAGATGTTATTGGAACTGCAACTCCAATCATCCCTGACCAGTGGCCAAGCCTTCCACCCAGAAGTTCTGAGTTGCCTTCTATCCACTTATGTCCTCATGAAGAAAAAGGACCTGAGTGGAGTGGATACTCATGGATACTCTATGCTAGGGCTCAGGCTGGTCAGTTCAGTCTCCTCCCCATCTGCCTTTCCTTTCTAAATGACACTCCATTTGCTGTGAGTTCTAGAGATTAATGAGAAGGTTATGTCCCATTCTGCGTGCGTTTGTCCACTTTTGTTTAGAACAAACAAATGTTTTGTGCTTCTACATACTTTGGGGCTCACCTGAGCATGTGGGTATCTCCCATTTGTGTTGCAATGCCTCCATATCGACTGCAATACTGTAAGCACACAACCAACCACCTATTAGAGAGAACATTGTGAATTATTGTTTAGAGGATGTTAAGACTCTTTTGCAGTAATCATTTCAGAACAATTCTGGTGAACAGTTGTTGACATCCATCTGTCTTGAGAGACAATGGAGTGAACCTCCGAGGGTGAGGCCAAACAACTGGGTTGGCATTACTCCGAAGTGGCCTCCCCGAGACACAAGCCTGGGCAGTGTGTACGGAGGTGAGACCCCCTTCTCAGCCTTGCTGATGTGATCCAAAGGAAAGCAGAGCAATGCCTTTGGCATCAGCTTGGCTGCAGGATTTGCCAGAAGGAGGCATACAAAGCCCCAGCCACCCTTCTTAGCGACTCCACTCTGGATTTGTGTAGGGTTTACTCCTGAGCCTTTACTTCTTTCGAATATATCCTGCAAAGCAGCAGAGTGGTGAATAGTAGCAGTGGACTAAAAAAGAAAAGAAAGAAAACATTAGAAATTCCTGGTACGAAGTTCCTGCTTCTTTGAGGCAATAATCAGCTCTACCTGTAACTGAAGCCTTACTGTGACTTCATAGTTTTTCATGTATTTATTACATGAGAATCCCATTTTGCCAATCATAATTTCCCCAAAGAACTGGAGATCTCCCAGTGCTCCTGTAATACCTAAAAGCTTCTTAAGGGTCTAATGTAATTGCAGCAGGAAAGGTCTGTGGCCATATATAAGTTTCTTTAAAAGAAGAAAAGAAGTAAAGCCCACAATAATCACAGACAAGATTTGCAGAAGGGTGGAATTTTCCAGCGGCTGCATAGGCTTGTTCCGACCACAGGAATGCTAGCAAGATGCTACATGCTTCCTTTTGCTATTGTCTGGCTTCTTTCACCCCCCAGGCTGAGGCAGCTGCTGCTGCTGCAGCTCTGAAATTTTAATGTGACATTTTCCCCATTATTATTACTTCTTTCCATCCAGCCTCTCTCCTTGCTACTTTTCACCTCCTACCTCTCCTTTCCCCTTTTCTATGACTGACTGCCCACACAACATAGGAATAAACTGCTTTTCTCCCTTAAAATAGAGAGAGAGATGTTTGTCAAGACAAAAGAATAATGGTAAGCTAAAACAACTGTGAGGCTGACCTTCCTTCTTCCTTCTTTTCATACATCAGGAGCTTGAAAGGTTTGGAGTTTTTTTTTGGGGGGGGTGAGAAGTGTGTTTTTCCAATTTAGTTTAATATTAGAAATGTCAGGCTAGATTCTCCCCTTACTTACATTAATTGGATATGAGGGTGAACTTGGCTGATCTCTGTGGTGTTACATTCATTGTGACCAGCATAATAAGGCACCAAATCATGGATAATGAGCACTATTTTGGAAAATCAATGATCTTTGATACACCCCCCCCCCAACACTAACCTTGCAGCTGTTCATACGACAAGCAAGGTTAAAGAGAGGAGCTGGAATTTTGTTTTGAGCTCTGAAGATAGAGAACATAAAACAGTGTACACAAACTGATCATGTAAATGCTGAAAATATATGCTGAAATAATTACTCGTTGGTAACAGATGAGCATGACTATGTATGTTTTCAGCTACAGAAAGAAACAGCCATCTCATTGGCTGCCGTTCCCAACACCTTCATTTTGTCAGTAAAAGCTGCAAATAGTAGATTGGAAGTTTTTGCTTTCTGCTTCGACTAACCTCAGTTTCTTGTTTCTCCAAACCTGAAGAAAAAACCTGTCATTAGTCTTAACCATGATTTAATGAAGCAAATCCTCTTCAAACCTTGGTTTATGAAGTTGACTCATACTAGGGAGACCTGGATTCAACCCTCTGCTAAGTCAAAGGAGTCTTGGGAAAGTCACAGGCTGAAGTAGTCTCAAACGATTGTTGTGAGGATAAGGTGGGATAAATAGAAGAACATGTACTGCCCTGAGTAACATATGCACTGCCTTAAGTGTGTGTTTGTGTGTGTGCGCGCACTCTCTCTCTCTCTCAACTTGAAACGCATACAGCCACTGATCAGAATTCAAAACAATATTTCCACCCAGCTTTGAAGATGCTGGGGAATATATGCAACCTCCCCACAACACACACACATAACACCAAGTGTGAGTGTATCTTATCTGTAAAACTGTGAAATGTTTAACATTGTTCTAGCTGTTCATACACAGTGGAAGTGAGGAACAGGTTTAAGGATTTAGATTTGCTGGACAGAGTGCCTGAAGAACTATGGGTGGAGGCTCGCAACATTATACAGAAGGCAGCAACTAAAACCATCCCAATGAAAAAGAAATGCAAGAAAGCAAAGTGGCTGTCCAACGAGGCCTTACAAATAGCGGGGGAGAGAAGGCAAGCAAAATGCGAGGGAGATAGTGAAAGATACAGGAAATTGAATACAGATTTCCAAGGAATAGCAAGGAGAGACAAGAAGGCCTTCTTAAACGAGCAATGCAAAGAAATAGAGGAAAGCAACAGAATGGGAAGAACCAGAGATCTGTTCAAGAAAATCGGAAATATGAAAGGAACATTTTGTACAAAGATTACCATAATAAAGGACAAAAGTGGTAAAGATCTAACTGAAGCAGAAGACATCAAGAAGAGGTGGCAAGAATACACAGAGGAATTATACCAGAAAGATATGGATGTCTCGGACACGCCAGGTAGTGTGGTTGCTGACCTTGAGCCAGACATCCTGGAGAGTGAAGTCAAATGGGCCTTAGAAAGCACTGCAAATAACAAGGCCAGTGGAAGTGATGGTATTCCAGCTGAACTGTTTAAAATTTTAAAAGATGATGCTGTTAAGGTGCTACACTCAATATGCCAGCAAGTTTGGAAAACTCTGCAGTGGCCAGAGGATTGGAGAAGATCAGTCTACATCCCAATCCCAAAGAAAGGCAGTGCCAAAGAATGCTCCAACTACCGCACAATTTCACTCATTTCACATGCTAGCAAGGTTATGCTTAAAATTCTACAAGGAAGGCTCAAGCAGTATGTGGACCGAGAACTCCCAGAAGTGCAAGCTGGATTTAGAAGAGGCAGAGGAACCAGAGACCAAATTGCAAACATGCGCTGGATTATGGAGAAAGCTAGAGAGTTCCAGAAAGACATCTACTTCTGCTTCATTGACTATGCAAAAGCCTTTGACTGTGTTGACCACAGCAAACTATGGCAAGTTCTTAAAGAAATGGGAGTGCCTGATCACCTCATCTGTCTCCTGCGAAATCTCTATGTGGGACAAGAAGCTACAGTTAGAACTGGATATGGAACAACTGATTGGTTCCAAATTGGGAAAGGAGTACGGCAAGGCTGTATATTGTCTCCCTGCTTATTTAACTTATATGCAGAATTCATCATGCGAAAGGCTGGGCTGGATGAATCCCAAGCCGGAATTAAGATTGCCGGAAGAAATATCAACAACCTCAGATATGCAGATGACACAACCTTGATGGCAGAAAGTGAAGAGGAATTAAAGAACCTTTTAATGAGGGTGAAAGAGGAGAGCGCAAAATATGGTCTGAAGCTCAACATCAAAAAAACGAAGATCATGGCCACTGGGCCCATCACCTCCTGGCAAATAGATGGGGAAGAAATGGAGGCAGTGAGAGATTTTACTTTCTTGGGCTCCATGATCAGTGCAGATGGTGACAGCAGTCACGAAATTAAAAGACGCCTGCTCCTTGGGAGAAAGGCGATGGCAAACCTAGACAACATCTTAAAAAGCAGAGACATCACCTTGCCAACAAAGGTCCGTATAGTAAAAGCCATGGTTTTCCCAGTAGTGATGTATGGAAGTGAGAGCTGGACCATAAAGAAGGCTGATCGCCGAAGAATTGATGCTTTTGAATTATGGTGCTGGAGGAGACTCTTGAGAGTCCCATGGACTGCAAGAAGATCAAACGTATCCATTCTGAAGGAAATCAGCCCTGAGTGCTCACTGGAAGGACAGATCGTGAAGCTGAGGCTCCAATACTTTGCCCACCTCATGAGAAGAGAAGACTCCCTGGAAAAGACCCTGATGTTGGGAAAGATGGAGGGCACAAGGAGAAGGGGACGACAGAGAATGAGATGGTTGGATGGTGTTCTTGAAGCTACTAGCATGAGTTTGATCAAACTGCGGGAGGCAGTGGAGGACAGAAGTGCCTGGCGTGCTCTGGTCCATGGGGTCACGAAGAGTCGGACACGACTAAACGACTAAACAACAACAAGCTGTTCATATTTGAAATGGAATGCACATAAATTCAGCACATCTCCATGGCTCATCACAAGCCCTGGGCTTACTCCTGTTCTGACATGTCTTTCCTCCTACCCAGATTCTTTGCCTCTTGCTGGGCCTATTCTTGCCTGTCTCTAGCTTCCACCAGGAAGCTCTCAGCAATTTTTGAGCAGCACTCACTTCCAAATCCTGCTGCAACAAAAGTGCCACCTGGGTTGCTTTTTGACAATGCCGACTCCTTTGCTGCTGGCACATTTTTGTGTCTTCTCTGTAGGTGTGAAACTGATCCTTTGTTGTTTTCAACGTTATGTGGTTTAGAAAGTGCATTAATATTCCAAGTTGTTCTGGGTGTTGCCAGCTGATGTGTAGTCTATTGATCCCACACAGCAAAATCTTTCTGTATCATGTGGAGCTACATTGTCATGTCCCCCCAGTTTCTGTATCTTCTTTCATATTTAAAAGTGAACAGGATCTCATTGATTTGAATCGCTTTGCTCAGTTACAAAGCTCTGAAGGGGTTCCAGTCAGGGTTGGCCCAAGACAGTTTGCTGCCTCAGGCAGAGCAGCAAATGGTTTTCCACACCTCCTATCAGGGTGCTGTACACACCTCTCATTCCCCAGCACTCAAAGGTGCTCCCCACTGCTTTAAGCCCAGCAGTATCCATTGTCCTGTCCCAGCTTCTTAATATTATCTCTTTCTCTGACTTTCTGCACACACCTATCATCATTCCCCTCTGCTACACACAGTTTGTTAACACATTTGGAAAGGCATAGAGCTTGACACATCATCTCATGCTTCCTCTTGATGCTTCTGTATTCTCTACTGTATTCTCTACTGTTTTATATTTCTCTGCCAGTGTCCTCTCAATGCCTAACAACAACTCACTGTCTCCTTCCGAACTCAGCCACCATTAGCTTCCTCCATCTGTTGCTGTGTCTATCAGTGGTCTTTCTCACAATAGGAGATAGACCAGCACCAATGTTACAGACCCTCCAAATGTCCCTTTTTTCTAGGGACGTCCCTGATTTAGAGAAGCCATCCCAGTTTCTGATTTGATCCCGGAATGTCCCGCTTTTTCTTAGGATGTCCCTATTTTCATTGGATAAATGTTGGAGGGTATGGAGTTATCTGACCTACAAGCCATCGGAAGGAAATCCGATGTACATGAAAGATTTTTAAAAAAATATTTAATGTTTTCTTATGTTTTTATATATGTTGGAAGCTGTCCAGAGTGGCTGGGAGAACCCAGTAAGATGTGGTGGCATATAAATAGTAAAATAATCATGGAATGGGATGTCCCTATTTTCATTGGATAAATGTTGGAGGATATGGTGTTATAGCCTGACTGCTGAATTGTGTACAGGTTTCTGAACCATCTTCAAAGACCTCCAGTGGTGGATTTATGGTCTTTGAGGTCCAGTTGGGCGGCCTTATATGTTTACCTTAATAAACATGTCTATGTTAAAGTTAGGAATATATGGATATATTTTAAAAGTTTCTGCCTTTGACTGTGCCCCCCTATTCTCAGCTTGGGAAGAATCCCTGCTATGAGCATGAAAGAGATAATAATAGCAATGCCTCCGAAATGGATCCCCCCCAAAAAAAAGAACCTCTTGGCAGCAATAAGGAAAAACTTGATAATTATGATGACGATAATGATGATGATGATGACAATGCCTCTGTACTTCCCCACTCCCAAATAACTTGGGAGAAATCTGGGGAAAGGTGGTAATGATGATAAATCTGCACTGAGCTCTTCCAAAAAACTTGGGTACCATCATGGTAAATGTGATCATGATAATAATGATCATCATGCTTTTCTGAGTTAACATGGTTGCAAATGGATTTTTTTCTGGAAACAGTTCACATGGAAACGATCAACTAAACTTCTGCTGGGTTCCACTAGATTTTTAGTAAGTCGGGTCCTCCATCATGGATGGCATGTGTTGCAGTGAGATCACCAGAAACTGCCTCCCTGTTGTGGGGCAGGACTGTTTGGATGGCCACAACACCCCATTGGTTGCCCCTTTGTTGCTGGGACAGAAATGTGGTCAGTTGGGTTGGCTATTGGCTGCTGAGGGGCTTCTCAGGAGAGTTTCACTTTCTTGCAACGTGCAGCGGATCACCAGCCCTCCTCTCCCTATATTTAGGGTGGTTCTTATGGCCTTGCTATGCCTGTCTAGGGGGGCATCTGTTTTGGAGCAGGGGCCCGATAGGAATTTTGTCCATCTGGCTGATTGGCTGGTGCCACTTGGTTTTTGCCTACCGTGTAGCAAATCGTCACAACTTTGTAAGGTTGATGGTTAGGCATTTGGTTCAATGTTTTGGGGAGGGGACGTGGTTGGCTGTGCCTGCCCCTCCATCACTGCTGCTAGGGAATTCCGTTAAAGGAATCCAGGGGCTCACCTTGCTTTTGTCCGAACCCTGTCAAGGGGCTAGGGCCACGCCAGAACCCCTGGGAGCATCTGGGGTGAGCTGTGAGATCGAAGGAGTTCTGGCTCCCCCAGAAGGCTTTCCGTTACTTACATAAGGTGGTGCCCAATGTCAGTCCTGTTCCTTCCACTGTGTAGGTTCAGGTAGTATGGAACCAATGCCTAAGCAACCACTCACATGCTATAATCAATAAAATTGTGGCCAAAATTTAATGACAAAAACTTTAAACTAAAATCTGTGTCTATTGTGTCTTCATTTGAGGGTGGTTTTGGGGGGTCCTCACATGCAATAACTTTTATGTTGTGTGAAAGATCACATAAAACACAAGAACATCGTAAGGAAACATTGGGAAGACAGAATAAATTTTTCCTCGATCCTGACTAGTGGCTCCTTGCTCAGCCCCGGCACTACTTAGATTGCATATCCTGCCTATTAAAAAAAAGTGCTTTCACAGTTTTAGAAATAATAAGCATTCGTCACAAAGGTCAATGACTAGCCAAGCTCCAAAGCTACCTTGCACAGTTGAATGAGACTTGAGTGCAGACAAAAGCTTCACTGTTTTCTGTTTTTTATTTATTCATTCACATTCATTTCCTTAAATTTATGAATTGGTTGCTATAAAACATATCTAAGTGATTTAAGCATAAAGCATGTATTAAACCATTTCATACAGACAACTCCCCATTTACGCGTGTTCGAGGCAAGCGTGACCATGCACCTTTGCATTGCTGCAAACCCAGAAGTGGCGCAAAGAGGGGTAAAAATGGCCTTCAAAGAGCACAGAAATGGCAAAAAAGAGCAGCTAGCAATCCCACAAGCCTTTGCAAGTGCAATCCAGGAGCCCTTGCGCCAACTTTTGAGGCCTATGGAGAGTTGGAGTTGGAGCAAGGTGGTGTGGAGGGAGAAATTGTGGTGGAGTTTGGTGAGGTTTCTGTTTTTTAACAGGTCTTTCAATGGTTTCCAGAGGTTTAAAGGGTGTTTGCAGGCTTTTTCAACAATGTTCCAAATACAGGCCATTTCACTTAAACAAGCAGTGCCTCAGAACATAACCCCTGCGTAAATGGTAAGTTGCCTGTGTATAAAAACAAATTCAAATCCTATACAAAATGTGGGATAAAAATATCCACTGAGAAGGCTTGCTGAAAAAAGGAGGCCTTTGATAGGTACCAAAAAGACAATAGATATGGCACCTGTCTGATATGTAATGGGTATATATATATTACATCCCTACATATTTTACATGAACTAAACCATTCAGCAATCCATTGTTACATCCATCAAAACTTAATTACACTGTGGAATTTATCTTAATGCTACTAGAGTTTTTAAATGAACACAATTTTCATCCATATATTCAGTAAACATTTTCCAGTCTTCTTTAAACGTACATTTCTTCTTGTTTTCTTATTCTGTATGTTAAATCTGCAAGCATATACAGTGGTACCTCAGGTTACATACGCTTCAGGTTACAGACTCGGCTAACCCAGAAATAGTACCTTGGGTTAAGAACTTTGCTTCAGGATGAGAACAGAAATCGTGCTCCAACGGTGCGGCGGCAGCAGGAGGCCCCATTAGCTAAAGTGGTGCTTCAGGTTAAGAACAGTTTCAGGTTAAGAACAGACCTCCATAATGAATTAAGTACTTAACCCGGGTACCATTACATAATTCTAAAGGGTTGGTGCCCATCATCCTAAGTACCCAGGTCCTATATTGTACAGAATGGCCCTCTCCTGCAGAGCTCAGTGATTGGTTGAGTACATAATGGGTGATCTTTTAGATTTCCTTCTCCTTAGCTGCATATGGTTTTGCACACCAGTACCACCACCTTGAGGGACGTGGGTGGTGCAGTGGTCTAATTCCCAGAGCCTAGGGCTTGCCGATTGGAAGGTCGGCGGTTCGAATCCCTGCAACGGGGTGAGCTCCAGCTGCTCAGTCTCAGCTCCTGCCAACCTAGCAGTTTGAAAGCATGTCAAAGTGCAAGTAAATAAATAGGTACCGCTCTGGCGGGAAGGTAAACAGCGTTTCCGTGCGCTGCTCTGGTTTCACCAGAAGTGGCTTAGTCATGCTGGCCACATGATCCGGAAAAACTGTCTGTGGACAAATGTTGGCTCCCTCGGCCAGTAAAGCGAGATGAGCGCCGCAAGCCCAGAGTCATCTGCAACTAGACTTAACTGTCAGGGGTCCTTTACCTTTACCTTTACCACCACCTTGATCTTAGCACAGTAGCTATCAGATAGTACTTCATAAAATGAAGGTCTTTCTTCACCCTATAGGAGGGCCTCTGCACATGAGAGGTCTGTGCACATGTATGCTTCCTCACTTGTGCTCAAAAGCCACTGGATTCTGTTGGCTGCTTATACAACACAGCATTTCTGACACAGAATGAAATACAATGGATGTGTTCCGTACAGGAAGAGCCAATGTATTCTTTTTATATAATATATTATCATCCATTCTCCGACACAAAGCAGTGGAATAAACTTGCATCCTTCATCCAAACTCCTTGTTTCTAACTATAATGCTAAAATGTTCTTTGGATTCAATTATTTGCAATTAGATTGTTTTTAAAAAGGCAACCTATAATTAGAATGGAACCTTTTGTGAAGCATAAATCTAGTAATTAAGTTGTTTCTGAAGTTTTAATTCCACTGGGCAATTAAAAAGAAAAATGCCAGGTGCTAAGGAAGAGAACAATGCCATAGAGTATTGAGAGTCTTAAGTTATCAATGGAACCTTTAGCCAAAAGATTTTCCCATTGATTCTCATGGTTTTAAGTGGTAATCCTTTTAGCCAACAATCGTTACCAGGAGTTAATGACTTCTCTCATAAGCTAGGATCAATAGTAACAACTGACCAGAGGGTTCTAGTGAGACCTGCCAGTTTGGAAGAAAAGAGACTTATTAATGTCTCTGGATAGTAGAACGCCGTCCAATAAGCCCCCAATGTCCCCTGATATTCCAGGGACAGTCCCTGTTTTTTGATACAGGTCTCTGGTAAATCACCAACCCCATTTTGCCTCTTGAGGAGTTTTCAGAGGTGGCTTTTTGGCAGTGGTTTTTTTGCATGACACATTTAGGAGGGGCTATACTTGTATGTCCCCCCCCCTTGAGATTCTTTTCCTGGCGCTCATGCCCAGACACATATCTAGGGGTTGGTGAAACCAGCCCCTGCTAGGGGCACAGACCAGGGGTGGAGGCAAAAATTGCCTATCAGACTACAGAGTGTAGGATGTAAATGTGTGTGGCAGCGCACCACCACTGTCACGATGAAATCAAACGCAGAAGCTTCCCATCCTTCTCGCACAGCAGCACAAAGGTGTGAGAAGTTTTTTCACCCTTCTTCCTCACTCAGGATGCTTCGAGTACTTCAGTTGCATAAAATGGGCTGGCACTGTGCTGTTTTTATTGTAATTATTGTTATGGTTTTAATAGATTTCATATGTCTATAGTTTTAATTCTATCAATGTTTCATTGCTTTTTAATGATACCCCTCTTGTTTTCAGCGGCTCTTATTTTTACCTGTAAGCCACCTTGAGTCCTGTCATGGAAAAAGGCAGTGTATAAATAAATATTACAAAAACAGCAGCAGCAGTGTCATGCATTTCTGGTAAGCCTGGTGGATGCCCTTGTGAATAGGTATGCTTTAACCAACCTGCCAGTAACAGCTGATGTGCGGTACAGACTGGCACCAGTGTTTCTGCAGCTTACCTGGATAGGGTAAGGGAAAGCTTTGCTTCGCCCACCAATATTTTTTCTTTCTTCTTTTTAGGCCCACAAACGACAAGAAGGCTTACAGGGTACCTCAGTCTTTCTATGAGCTATTTCACCCCATTCCCAAGTCCAAAAGCATACAGTTTGTGAGCCAAGTGCAAGAAGCTCCTTAAAATATATTGAAATCTCCTTCACACCCTGGTAACCCAAAAGGCGAGGAACTAAATGACCTAGAAAATGCAGCTGAGCTAACTCTCTTTTGAAATGAACCACATAGGCTATATTTATTTCAAATGATTAGGGAAAATATTTGGTTATCGTTGCATCATGTGCATCTAAGCAATTTACAAATCGTAATGAAGTCAGAGCACATTTTATGAACTCAATTAAGGTAGCTCACCATGAAGCGTGTTTGATGTTATTTAGTATCACACTATAAACACAGTTTAGTGGTTGGATCACTTGGTTAAATCAAGTGCATTAATAAAGCCTTATTATTAAACAAAACAGGTATAAAACAAGATTCGCTCTAACAATCTGATTTTTTCTTTTGCCGTATCATTGATTTTCGGAGCAACATATGGAATTTAAATGAAGTGGTTTGCACAGTATTGGGAAATCATTTTCCATCTTTCTCTTTTGGTCTGTAGACAAATCTTCAGAAAAAAGAAGATAAGAAAAGTTTTGACTTATCGTGTGGGCAATTTGGTTATGGTTGAAGGGAATCTACTGCACCTTATAAAACCACAATAACAATGATGGGAAGACGGGAAAAAACAGTCCACATGATTGAAATGACCCACCCCACTTTGAATGTTATGTCACCATTATAACACTTTTTAAAATAATGTCTTTGATGAACTGCTCTTTGATGAACTGCTCTAATCACAGTCCTCTCCTTAAGAGCTGATTGGTAGAGGCCACTTCTGCAGAAAGCCAGCAATACATCCCAATTCAGAGAGCTTCTTTTCTGTTTTTTAAGCCTTCAGTAGTAGGATGCCACAGCCATTGTACAGCCTCAAAGGCAACTTAAGTTGTACCAGCCACCTGAACATATCACAGAGAAGGAATGAACTCTGGCATCTATGGCTAGATTAAGAAAACTCCTTTTGATCAACACCTACCATTGGGACTGGTTGGGCAGAAGGTGGAAGGGACAACAGCAGGCAGACCCAAAGTCAATTATCAGCAGTCAACTAATTCTGCTCCCATCTTCTACTCCCATCCCTCTCCCTGCTGAGTTTTACAAGGCCTACACTGCCATGGTGGACCTTGGGTTCCCAAATTTCAGCAGTGCCCTGTGCAATCGCAAAATTCAGTGCCCTCCCACCTCTCAAGCTGGTTGTGGCACCCCCTGCAGTGCCCCAGAGGCTCAGTGCGCAGTGTGACCGAAATAGTCGTGCTTCCCAAATCCACCTCTGAACAATGGGATTAAGGAGGAGGAAGCTGACAGACAGTGCCATCCCCTGGACTGGTTGTAAGCCTGAAGGCAAACAAGTGGGGAGTGGCCAGGGGCAGAGTGAGGTTGGCGGAACAGTGCCCCACTCACCCTAATATACCAGCATCCAGTGCTCCTGTGGTAGGAAGGTACAGGGAGCAGAACTGGTAGGGAGGTGAAGTGATGACGTGAGCACATTCTGAATTAACCTGGTTGCACACATTAAGCACCAGTCGTGAAACTTCCTTCCTTTTGAGGTTCAGCGAAAGCAATGTTACTGCCAAAAATACCATAAAACCATTTACTTCGGCCCAAAAAATGATGAGCAGAGCAGGAGCAGAAGTCAATTTTAATGTGTCTGCCCAAATCTCTCATACTAATCTTATATGATTGTATTATAATCAATAATTAAACTACAGTGGTACCTCGGACTACATACGCTTCAGGTTACATACGCTTCAGGTTACAGACTCCGCTAACCCAGAAATAGTACCTCGGGTTAAGAACTTTGCTTCAGGATGAAAACAGAAATCGTGCTCTGGTGGTGTGGCGGCAGTAGGAGGCCCCATTAGCTAAAGTGGTGCTTCAGGTTAAGAATAGTTCCGGGTTAAGAACAGACCTCCGGAACGAATTAAGTACTTAACCCGAGGTACCACTGTATTCTTCTTCTCATCACAGAGCTACAATTCCAGAGTTCAGTAGGGAGAAGTATTAACTGTTGAGGTGCTATGAAAAATTTAGCTCTGTGAGGGGAAAAGTGACTTCCTAACAGCTTGCAGTGCTTCACAAACTACAGTTTCCAGGACTCATTGGGATAAACCATGATTGCTTCAAGGGCTTTAAATATATAGGGAAGATTAGGCCTCTGAGGAAGCTCCATGATAATGTAGCCAGTGTGGTGTAGTGGTTAAGAGCGGTAGTCACGTAATCTGGGTAACCGGGTTCGTGTCTCCGCTCCTCCACATGCAGCTGCTGGGTGACCTTGGGCCAGTCACACTTCTTTGAAGTCTCTCAGCCCCACTCACCTCACAGAGTGTTTGTTGTGGGGGAGGAAGGGAACGGAGATTGTTAGCCGCTTTGAGACTCCTGAAGGGGAGTGAAAGGCGGGATATCAAATCCAAAACTCTTCTTCTTCTTCTTGACTGGTCTCCCTGAGCTTGCTTTATGTCCCTCTGAGAAGAGGTGACTGCACAGAGTAACCAGAGTTTGAATACCCAGAGCTTTATGATCTGAAACAGTAATTAAATTTGCATACCTTTATTGCAACTGTAATCTGAAAATGGTTGAGGCCTTGAGTATTTATTATATCAGTATGTAATTGTTTGTGTTATAGTCCCACATTAAAAAAAAAAATCCCTTTTATACAACAGAGATAAGCACAGTATTTTACAGACTTCCAACTGGTTATAATCTTACTTTCTTTCATCTGTAGCACAACCACTCCCTTCTTTATCAGTAATCTGCTGACAGGATACTATTTATCACACATCAGGTTTATGGTTAAATTGTCTCAGTGCTCACCAGCTGGGAGTTACATCCCTACCAACCCTTTCATATGAAAGGGTTTTGCCACATAAATAAAAACTTCTGCCCAGCTAAGCTAATTCTCTAAGCCAGCTTCATGGTGTTTGCTACAACTAATTATTTGTAACTTGCTTTACAGACTGGCTTGGAAGGCTCAGTCAAATCTTTCAAGATGATGTAAGATTTTGTAAATATACAGTAATAATAGTCATGAAACATAACAAAATTATCATGCAATTAAAACCACATTACACCTTACTAATAGAACAGACCCGGTTAATATCACTAGAAATTAATGTTTGTTTGTTTTTAAAAAAGCTTCCAAAGATGAAGTGACTCATATGCCACGGGGAAGAGAATTTGACATGTGTGGGGCCACCACTGGTAACCATCACTGGTAACCATCAACCTCTTACTGGCAAACCAGAGAGCAGGGCCTCAGCAGCTGACTATAAAATCCAGGCAACAGAAAAGTTTCACAATGGTGCAGCTGACTGTTTCACTGGACGTGTGATTATGTGACCTCTGGTCAATGCAGATGTAACTTCATTTACAGTGGTACCTCGGGTTACATACGCTTCAGGTTACATACGCTTCAGGTTGCAGACTCCGCTAACCCAGAAATAGTACCTTGGGTTAAGAACTTTGCTTCAGGATGAGAACAGAAATCTTGCTCCGGCGGTGCAGCAGCAGGAGGCCCCATTAGCTAAAGTGGTGCTTCAGGTTAAGAACAGTTTCAGGTTAAGAACGGACCTCTGGAACGAATTAAGTACTTAACCCGAGATACCACTGTATATGATTGGTTTGAAAAGAACTGTCCAAACATTCTGCATCTGATAACAACATGAGTTTTCTGGGCTGCCTTAGCATGTCTGAGAGCACCTTTAGTTTATTTAAGTGAATGTTATGCTGTTTCACGATAGCTTTGTACTTAGCTCCTAATCATTCATTCATTAATTCGCTCAGTCAACACAGTGACTTGAGGGGAGAAAAAGCACTTGAGAACAACTGCACACCGGGCAGTCTGCTATCGAGACTACCTGGAGTAGAGAGAATTCACAGCCTCATCGAGCTGTAGCCTTGCTATTGCTAAAACGGCAGATCTGGTATACTTCTAGGCTTCAGTTGGTACTTCATTTGCAGTCAGGCAGTCACCTGACTAACTACTCTTGTAGACCAGCTGACAAAGGTCTTGTCCTTCTCTAAACCGAACTCACACTGTTTCCTGAATCTGCCCATAGTCTGCCCTGCACAGGGGATTAAGTGACCTGATAATTTCTACAGATGCATTGCTAGGCTGGATGAGACTTAAGTTCACATTAAACTAACACAGCTGAAACATCACCTGCTGTGAGTATCCATAAGACAAGAGAGCTCTAGCAATGTCAAATTTCAGTGAATCTTGCTTGGACAGGAGCAGTACCTAATATATTGAGCCTGAGGAAGTTACACATATTTGCTCAGTTTGGGGTTGTTGTTTTTTATTTTTTAAGTACAGGTTCAGAAAATCATAATTCTTTCAAGGGCCCATCTTTTGCTGTCATTATGAGAACGGGCGATGCACCAATTATCTTGATTTTAACCAGAAGTTGTAGTCTAAAAATGTTTGATTTATTGGCTTTATAAAATGCAATGGTCTTTAATGTTAGGTGCCGGGAGCTGTGCTGTAATTTTTGCTCCTTTTATTACAGCTGTTAACCAATGTATGAATTATCTTCAAAGGCTTAGAACTGCTTTTATCAACTTTTTTCCCTAGTACAACTGTCGAGCAAAAGGAAGTTGAGGATATATGTGTTAGAGCCTGGGGCGAGAGGCTGCTAAGAGAAATGGCAATAGAATTCCACTCACCACTTGGCGATAGAGAATCAGCCTTCAGGGAAGAGCCCTGAGTCTATGCTACTGTTGGGTCAGGGGAGAAAAATCAAACTGAAAAATCAAGGCTAGGGAAGCTAAGGGGACACTATTATGGACTGGGATGGCTAAAGGCAGAGTGGAAGCAGAAATGCAGGGACAGGTCCAAATAGTACTAAAAATGAGTTACTTGACATCTTAAATTTAGATATCTTTTGTACCTTGAGTGAGGCAACAGTGGTTAGGGGTGGACAGTTAGGGCTTGGTTCAGTCTATGCAGATTTTGCACATGACTAGGAATAGAAGGATCTGTCCATTTTGATTCTCTCCATTTCTCATTTTCCCTCACCTGAAAGTCTGTTCTCCACATTTCAGCAGTGATAAATTTTGACAGTGATTTGTGGATTTTTAAAAGGAAAAAACGCTCATGAAAAATCCTGAGATATGCAGCTTTGACTAATGTACACATTTTTGCATTTCATCCCTAATATATATTTTTGTAAGTTATTTTCATTAATATACTCATTTTTGTGCACACTTCCCCCTGAAATATGCATTGTTGTAAACATTGTGAGTTAGATGATTGCATGCAAAATTCAGATAAGCGCAAATATTGAAGGTTATCTGTGTTTCAGTTTGTGCACTGTTGTGGAAAGCGGAAGCTCAATAGATTTGACTTTAAATGTGTACTGAATCAGATTTCTCACCCATTCCTACACATGACCAATATAATAAGTGGCATATTTTGGTATAGTCACCAGAATTTCCAGAGTATGCTTTGGAAATATGCTGGGTCCACAATATTTGATCAGAATTTGGATGTGAATTTTCGCAGAAAATCTAATTCAAAAGCCAGCAGCCCCCAAATCCACAAATGCTGAGCCACAGCCAGCTTCTCAAAACGGACCAGAAATTAGGAACCTGACCCTTGCACCACTACTCATAACATGTAATATTTTATGATGTGATTAAAATGAGACTGCAAGAGATATTAAAGATTTAAGATTTATTCCTAACTATTGAAAAGATGTTTCACTTCCCCCTTCTGTATTATTTATTGCTATATAAGTGTAGCTTCCTTGAAGGTAAAAATGGACACTTCAGCATTACATTACAGTGGTACCCCGCAAGACGAATGCCTCGCAAGACGGAAAACCCGCAAGACGAAAGGGTTTTCTGTTTTGGAGGCGCTTCGCAAGACGAATTTCCCTATGGGCTTGCATCGCAAGACGAAAGCCCATAGGGAAATGCTGGAGGTCAGGAGCAAAGACGTTCGCCCACAGCCGGCCTTCAGAAGAGGACCTCTTCTGAAGGCCGGCGGGGGGCAAAAGTCTTTGCTCCCACCCGCCGGCCTTCCCCCCCGCCTGCCCCGGGCGATCTTAAAATGCTGGCGGGCAGGAGCGAAGCGTTCTCTGCCGACCCCCAGCATTTTAAAATCTCCAAGGGACAGCAGAGAAATCTCTGTCCCGGGGAGATTTTAAAATGCTGGGGGTCGGGAGCGAAGCGTTCGCTGCCGACCCCCAGCATTTTAAAATCTCCCCCTGTCCCGGGGAGGTTTTAAAATGCTGGGGGTCGGGAGCGAAGCGTTCGCTGCCGACCCCCAGCATTTTAAAATCTCCCCGTGTCCCGGGGAGGTATTAAAATGCTGGGGGTCGGGAGCGAAGCGCTGCCGACCCCCAGCATTTTAAAATCTCCCCATGTCCCGGGAAGGTTTTAAAATGCTGGGGTTCGGGAGCGAAGCGTTCGCTGCCGACCCCCAGCATTTTAAAATCTCCCCGTGTCCCGGGAAGGTTTTAAAATGCTGGGGGTCAGGAGCGAAGCGCTGCCGACCCCCAGCATTTTAAAACGCTGTTCCGAAGGGGGGGGCGGGAACACCTGCCCCAGCCGCCCCGCTTCGGAACGCTGTTCCGAAGCGGGGAGGGGGAGCGGGGACACCTGCCCCAGCCGCCCCACTTCGGAACGCTGTTCCGAAGCGGGGAGGGGGGGCGGGGACACCTGCCCCAGCCGCCCCACTTCGGAACGCTGTTCCGAAGCGGGGAGGGGGGGCGGGGACACCTGCCCCAGCCGCCCCGCTTCGGAACGCTGTTCCGAAGCGAGGAGGGGGGGCGGGGACACCTTCTGAAGGCGGGCAGGGGGCGAAAGTCTTTGTCCCCCCTGCCTGCCTTCCCAGGGGCTTTTAAATTGCCCCGGACAGCGGAGAAGTCCTCCGCTGTCCCAGGGTTTTTTTAAAATGCTGGGGGTGGGAAGAAAAGCCCTTGTCCCCGGACCTGGTCTGAAGGCGGTTTCCCTAGGAACACATTAATTGATTTTCAATGCATTCCTATGGGAAACCGTGCATCGCAAGACGAAGAGACTTGCGGAACAAATTAATTTCGTCTTGCGAGGCACCACTGTATTATTATTATTATTATTATTATTATTATTATTATTCTTGCAAATGCATTTGAGCTAGTGTCTAATGTGGCTTCTGTTTTTAATGCTGCTACTACTTCTGCTGCTAATAGTTAATATCATCATCATCATCATCATCATCATCTCATGTATAATTATATCACAGTGTGATTGCAAGTACTACTAGCTCTCAGATTTACCATTATACCCCATGTTCAGTTTTCCATCAGTTCCAGACAGCCTCACATGTGAATCTTACTGTTGCAGTTGTACTGCACAATGGGCTCTGCCATCAGTTTTAGACTAGAAACCCTACAATGCAGCTAGGATGTCTTGAATCAAAGCACAAATACCAGTCCCAAGCTATGGCAGAATAAATACAACGCAGTACTTTAAAGATTAGCACATTTATTAATGGCATAAGGATTGTTAGTCTTTGTTGCTCCTGTTGCAACAGATCACAACTGCTGCAGAAAGAAACTTAGTATCATTTCTAGCATTCACCAAGCTGGCGTTGGTGTCAGTACAGAATCCATTGCTGAAAGCTTACGGGAATACATATGTGAATGTTGTTGATTTTACATTTTCTCAAGATCCAGCTTGTCAAAAGCATTTGACGGAGTGACTAGGTTATGGAACGAGTGGCTAGTAGCTGCATGACTGGAGCAGCTGCCAAATATCTGTTGAAACTTTATTTGACTTGAGGCAAAACTCAAATTTGGTGGCAGTGAGAGAGGTTTCTGTGGACCCCTGCTGCAGTTACTGAAGAGCAGCAGACGGGCTCTGCCACCATTTCATGGCAACACTTTCTAAATGTGAGTGTTTGCTTCCTCTTGCTGCTTAATGCACTGAAATATAATAGAGAAAGCCTCTGGCAAGCTGCCTTCTTAAACCATTATGGCATTTTAAAATCAAGAGTTTTACTGTCATCTGCAAACAAAAAGTTCAACAATAATTGCTACCTCAGTAATAATGGTACTTAACATTTATTTTGCATTTCTTGAGTACATAGGGAGCTTCACATGGATACTGCTACAAGAGCAATTTGGTCTCTCTGCTGTGCTGCTACTGGCTACTGCTTAGTTCTCTTTTTTTGTCTTTTAAAGGTTATTCTGAATGGTTTGATTTTGTTGTACTTAAACTATTGTGAGCCACCTTGAGGGTCTATTTTTTAAGGCTGGGATAAAAATAGGCAACCCTTATATTTCAAATGCTGAGGTGGGGGTAAGGCTAGGAGATGTAAATAGTGGGTTGCTTTATAATGACGGTTTGTCGATTGACTCACCCTATGCTGATTTCTTCTTTTCTTCTATTCCCGCTTTTGTATCTTTTGTTCCTCTTTCTCAATTCCTGCTTCATGTGCCATTCCCCTCCCTAAATCGTGTGCCATGCTGATCCCTATGACAGATGTAATTGTGATTTCTCTGTCTGTCAAGGCAAGTCCATGCCCTCTTCTCAGTTGTATCCACATTCATTGTGGATATATTTCCATAGCCCATATTATCTTCATATATTCTGATTATATGAAACTGCCCTACAGACTGAATCAAGGCATTGGTCCATCCAGCCTACTATATGGTGTATTCGGGCTGGCAGGAGCTGTCTAGAGCCTAAGTACTTCTGGGCCCTGGCATTTCAAGTCCTCTGAATTGGGGAACTGTGTGCCTCCAGATGTGGTTTCACTCCAGCTCTCATCTACCCCAGCTAGCAAGGCCAATAGTCAAGGAAGATGGGAGCTTTAGCCCAGAGGTTGGTCAGCCATGCCCTAAAGTATGCTGCATTTCCTCCTGCTACATGGTCTTTCCTTGGTTCCTACACTAATAACAGCTCCAAAAAGGGAACCATGTGTTCCAACTCTTACAGAAGAATCCATGTTGCCTTTTCTCCACTTGCTCCTTATCAGTGTAGTTGTGGACACTGTTATGCTCTCTTCACAACCATTTTTGAGCAAGAAGACAATTGGAGATAACCCATGCTAGTATGCAAATTTACAAAGTGGATCCAGACTTTCTAAGAGAACACTTCATAGTCTTCATCACTTGGATGATTGATGATGGAATATCCGTGGCAGAACAGGAACTTATGCAGCGATCCTATAACTGAGAGTAAACCCCAATGAACACAATGGGACTTCTGAATAGATATGCTTAGGATTGTGTTGCTATATATTTAGTTTTGGAATCTAAGATGCTTTCAACCAGGGGTGGGAAACCTGTGGTCCTTCAGATGGTATTGGAAGCACATCTTCCATCATTCCCAGACAGCCTTCTCAGTAGTCACGGAGTTGTAGTCCAGGTTCTCCACCCCTGTCTTAAGTTCTCACCTTCAGTTTCAAAGTGATTCATTTTAATGTAGGTGTGTTTAGAGCTGCTGCCTTAATTATCTGTTTCATATTATATAGACCTAAGGTTACAATATCTGAATCAGAATAAAACAAAATTGAATCTAATATTATACCTACTCTTATTGTGTGTGTTGAAACTCATACTGATGCACACTGAATTTCGGCTCCCAACCTTGGTAGTTCTGAAGCACTAATACTACTGCAATCTTTTTAGGAAACAAAACCCAAAATGCCTCCAGTGTTTTAATTAAAAGTAATGAAAGACATCAAATAAAAAAATAGCTTCCAAGAACAACTTGCAAGCCACCTTGACAACAACCCCCAATATATAGCACTTGAGCAATTTTGAATTAAACAGCATCGAGCAAGGCAAGTTTCTGCCTGCATAGTACAGTATATAGTGTAAAACAAACCCATACTACTGTAACAGAACTGGAAGTGTCTAGTTAGACTTCTTTTACTTTGCTTCCAAGGAAGAATATGAAAAAGTAGTTTCATCTAATGAACTTCAGTTTGCTTCGCTTGTGCAACGAATCTCCAAGCCTTGCCAAATGGAACTGGGAACATTGGTTGACAAACTGTGATTGCCAGTATGACTGTGTGTATCAAACACACCCACATACACATTCCAGACTCGTCCAGACACATTTAAACTGTGCATATTATGGCCTACAAAGCAGGGGCTGGATCCTGCCTTCATGGCTAGACACTGCCTGATGATCCTCACTAGCTTGCAAAGACCTGTGTAACAAGCATCTGTTCTCTAGAAATACAGGTCCAATAATGCAATACAATTGTGAATCAAACATCAATATATGGTAACATGCAGTCATAATGCAGGCACAAGGTAGCCTCTCCTCACCATCACCTCTGCTAAGTAATAAGTCAGCAGCACTGGTAGCAAGAGCTAATACTGCTCAAGGTCAAAGCCTCTAGGTACTGGTGGATGACAGCTGTGTTAGTCATTTGCCTATATTGATATCTAGACACTACTGTGCAAGCATTGCAGAGGAAAGAAGTGAATGCACCAGATCTATGGCTGGCACATTCTTACTTACAAATCTACGGTGAGACCGTGCTTGGAATACTAATATACCATTCTGATGACCTTGCCTCAAAAAGGATATTGTAGAGCTGGCAAAAAATTCAGAAAAAGGGGAACCCAAATAGTAGAAGTGATAATTGCAATACCTCAAGGACTGCCTCTCCCTATATGAGCTGACCCTGACCCTGTGATTATCATCTGAGGCCATTTGTGTGCCTCCTCCGTGAGAGGTCTGGAGGGCAGCAACACGAGAACGGACCTTTTCTGTGGTGGCTCCCTGTTTGTGGAATGCTTTTTGCAGGGAGGCTCACCTGGCGCCTTCATTACATATATTTAGGTGCCAGGTAAAAACATTCCTCTTCTCCTAGACCTTTGGGTAATTAAACATTCTATGACATTTTAAACTGACGGAGGGGTATTGTTTTTGTTTGTTACTATGTGATGTATTTTTGTGTGTTTTTTTATTGTAAACGGCCCTCTGATCTTCAGTTCAAGGGTGGTATATAAATTTAATAAATAATAAATTTTAAAAATGGAGGAACTCCCAAGTGAGGTAAGGTTAGCATTGGGGCAGGGACTTCATTTAGAGATAAAGTAAGGTGGTGTATAAAACCCTGCAGGAAAGCAAACTCTCAATGCTGATATTTATCTAGATCTTACATTTCATTTCATTCCATTCTAATTTGCCTCTTTTTCTTTATCTCTTCTTTGGCTTTATCTTGGGCAGACAAAGGTCAAAATGTGTGTGTGTGTGTGCGCGCGTGTGTGTGTGTGTATTCCTTACTGGAAGTCTGAAATGATCTTAATCTAAAGGTTGTCACCGAAAACAATTTGCTCAAACTAACAGCTTTGTTGGCACTTCAGACACAAAGCTAGAACTGCTGGGGAGGGGGGAACTCCACAGAAAAAGGAAGCTGGCTAAAAAATATAATACGATAAAGAGACAAATGCTTAGTTAACAGTAAGCGCTTGGAATTGCATCAGTGGCTCATTTAACCAATAACTGCAAACTGCTGCCCATTCTGTGCATTCCTAAGATTTCCATCCCCTGCAAGGTCTCTCATTACCCTTATCTGCTAGTGAATTGTTTGCTGCATTTATTCCATTGAACCCAGCAGAGCTAATGGAATGTAGCAAAATTCTTCACTCCATATACCCATTGCAGGTTTCGATATAACCGTATGGTAAGTTTCAAAAATGAATTGAGAAGTGATTTATGCTTCAATCCTAAACATATTTACCAAAGGGTATACACTATGTGTGCATAAAGGTGAGTTTAAGCAGCCTCAGGGTGAGTTTTCAATTTTATAACAACACATTGCCATGAAATTATTCCAGCCCCTTTTTTTCTCTTGTGGTGCAGCTTGTAATTGTGGTAATTGTGTCCCTCCATGTTCAGGCCTAATTTAAGCTCATACCGGAAAGGATCACTGATCATTGTTCAGTATTATTATTTACTAACAGTTACTTAAACAACACCTTTAAGTATACAACAAATATACAGTGGTACAATAAAACCATCAGGTACAGAACATAAATACAGCAATCAAATAAAGCAGGGAAATACACACATGACCTTGAACTGTGGGGGAAGCAGAGGACCTTCATACAGAGTAAATTAAGCTGACATAAAGTTACACCAGATCCAAACCTTGTTTGCCGGTGGGGCTGCTGCTTCTCTGCCTAAACATGTTGAGGGAAAACAAGCTGTTAAAATAGTGTCTTAAACTGGGTTGCCAAGTCATGTGACCAAGCTGAATGTGTTTAGGATCCAGCCTAAGTCCCCTCTCTCTGGTCCCATTTCTGGAATGTCCCTTTTGGGGACTTAGACCAGCCTTGGCTCATCCAGCTTTAGCTGAGGCAGCTGAGTCAGGATGAACACGTTACACTGGTGTATCTTTGGCTGAGCTGGGGTTGGGGACTTAATGCTGGCTAAACTGCTACATCCTAAGCTGCTCATCCTAGTGGATCTTGCCATAGGTTTGCCCCATAGTGTTTATTTCACCTAATATAGATATTTTGGCAAATAAAGTCCCCTAAAATAATGCATTGTGTCAGTTATTTTCACAACTGTATGAATTTTGTGTATCTCCCCCTAATATAGACATTTATCGCACTGCAAAATTCAGAGAAGAACATTTCAAAGAGTGGCTCAGTTTAGTGTATTGTTTCAGAAAGTGTGAATTAGTTAGGTTCAGCTTTAAATGTGCAATAGATCAAATTTCTCCCCCATTATTGGTGATGGGTCATTCACACATGCAAGCAACCACTTGATATTGTAGTCATCAAGTACTGAACAGGGCTAAGGTGCTGACAAGGCAGCCAGTTACTATAATCATTGTGAAATTTAAAAGATGGGAAGCCACCAGGTCTCTTCATTCACTGACAGATAAAGTAGAAATGAGGTCCTGATACGATTATGGTGTGCCACATCACAGGCTACTGAGTTACCCTTTTGAATCAAGGATCTAGCAGTGTGAGAGCCAGTGTGGTGTAGTGGTTAAGAGCGGTAGTCTCGTAATCTGGGGAACCGGGTTCGCGTCTCCGCTCCTCCACATGCAGCTGCTGGGTGACCTTGGGCTAGTCACATTTCTTTGAAGTCTCTCAGCCCCACTCACCTCACAGAGTGTTTGTTGTGGGGGAGGAAGGGAAAGGAGAATGTTAGCCGCTTTGAGACTCCTTAAAGGGAGTGAAAGGCGGGATATCAAATCCAAACTTCTTCTTCTTCTAGCATGAGTGCAATGCACAGTAGAAGACTGGTGGCTCCTCTTTAAAGTCTAGCATTGAGGTCTGATATGTAACAAGAATTAAAGAAAATGCTTTAAAAAACAAACAAACCACCTGTGTGGTATCTTTCCTCACTTTGAGACCAAAAGAGAGGCAATTTGGCCAGTGAGTAATTGAGAAAAAAATGGATTCAATTGATGGGGAAGAGAGACGAAGCTGCTACTGACCTCACTATATAAAATCTTACCCTGTGCCAAGGCGCTCACATCTTGACCCCCAGCTTCTGAAGGGTTGACAGTGAAAAACACTGCATTATAAAATTTGCAGAGAATGTCTGTGTGGTGGCAGATCCTTTGAACAGTCATTTTTCAATCTGTAACAAGATTTCTATGCCATTTGAAAAATTGGATAACAACATCTACCTCCCCAGGATGCTGAGAAGATTAATGAAGTAATTATTGCTAGAATGAGTTGGTCCCAAACCATAATATTGGTGGCTGGTTCTCATTTACACCAAAGGGAACACGTTAGTTACATGTTCATCGTCCAAGCCATAACTGAATGTGCTAGCTATCCCCAGTGTGCAGGAATATTGAAGGAGTTCTGTTTCTGAAGTTATGCTAACCAAACCCACAACTAGAAACTAGCTCCTTCTATTACTACAAAGAAAAAGAAAGACTTAGATATGGCCGGTGCTATTTTTGTAGAAAAAGAGGTGCTGGAACTCACCCTGAACATTCACCTTGTTCTTTTATAATGGCAATGGTGCCCACCTGAGAGGTGCTGGAACTGAATTCCAGTGAGTTACAGCTGAAAATAAGCCCTGGATATGGCAGAAGTCCTGCCCACCAATAGCTCCTCAGACTTGTTTTGGACAGCCTGTGTATGCAAAGGAGACTCCTCTACCTTACCAAATGACTGCTAAGCCAACCTCTTCTCCTTTCGTTGACCCTAAGGGAGGAGAAAACCCTTCTCTCTGGTAGTGGGTGCAGCAATATAGGTTATGAGATGCCTCTTGTTCCTCTTTCTTTTGAAACAAAAGCAAGCATGACTCTATTGGTAAAGCAGAAAGGAGGCAGTGTTATAGGCTCACAAAGAAGTGTGTTTAAATTGCTGTCTCAATTGATTAGTTGTTGGAAGCTGCCTTTGGCAACTCTAATTGAGGCAAAATGGTGGGACAGAAACATTTTTAATGACAATAAACCGTACTTCTATTTGAAAAATTAGATGTATTAAACCACTTACAATGTGGGCATCTGGTTCCCAGGTTCAACAATTGGAGCATTTGCCTGTTCTAAATAGGGCTGCACTCACCCTGAAGAAACAGGTACAGTGGTACCTCGGGTTACAAACACCTCAGGTTACAAACACTTTGGGTTACAGACTCCGCTAACCTAGAAGTAGTACCTTGGGTTAAGAACTTTACCTCAGGATGAGAACAGAATTCACACGCTGGTGGCGTGGCGGCAGTGGGAGGCCCCATTAGCTAAAGTGGTACCTCAGGTTAAGAACAGTTTCTGGTTAAGAACGGACCTCTGGAATGAATTAAGTTTGTTATCAGAGGTACCACTGTACACAGTTTGGGAATGTTCTTGGATCCATCTTTGTCCATGGAGACCCAGTTGGTCTCTGTGGTGAAGAGTGCCTATCATCAGCTTTGGCTGGTGGGTGAACTGTGCTGTGTTTTGGACAGGGGTAATTTGGCTACAATAACACATGTTTAAGATCATTGCAATGTGCTCTAAGTTGGGCTTCCCTGACAGCTGATCCAGAGGCTGCAGCTGGTGCAAAATGCTGTGGCCTAGGTGGTGAGTGGTGTTTCGTATTGGGCGCATATCACTCTAGCTAAGGGATCTGTCCTGGCTGTCTATTAACCATTGAACTGGCTTTAAGTCCCTGTTACAAAGCTTTAAACAACTCTGGGTACCAAAAAAGTCATCTTTCCCTCCTTTGTCAGTTAAGGACATTAAGAGGTATAGTTTTGCCACAGCCTGGTGAATAACAACATGTAATAGCATGGAGCTAGGCTTTCTCACTGGTGACACAAGTATGGTGGAATGCTCTCCCTGCTGAAATGCAATGGGTCCCATCAATATTGGCATTCCTTTTGCTCTTGAAAACATACCTGTTTAGACAAGCATTCCCATGGTGTTCTAACTTGAACCTCCTGTTTAATTGTTTTAACTTTTATTCTGTTTTAATTACCTTGTTTATGGGTGTTACATTGTTTTGATGAAATTGTGTTACATTGTTTTGATGAAATTGTTGTACTATGTAGCTTTCTTTTTACAATTGGTTTCATCCTTGTCATTTTGCTTTGGGCTTTTTTGTTTGTGAAACACCTTGGCATTTGTTCTCGAAATGAAAGGCAGTATATAATGTATTTTAATGCTGCTGCTGGTGGTGGTGGTATGTGAGAGATTCACAACACTTTCTTTAGTTTAGAAATGTGCCCATGGACCCAAATGGTTGGCAAACCCTACCTAACTTTACCATGCCTGAGATATTTTCTCCTTCTGCAGCCATTCATCCTGTGACCTTCTCCAGATACAAAAGTTTTGCCACAATTCATCTTCTTTCAAAGAAGGGTGAGACCTAGAATTCAGGGAGGCAGAATGGAGAAAACAGATTCCTGAGTAATGACCTCTCTAGAATTATATTTCCTTTCTTTTTAAGTGATTCATGCAAATAACAATTGCTTTGTTATTTCATCATTACAGGCATACTTGTTTTGTTGCTGCTGGTAGGGTATTGTGTGTGTGGGGGGGGGAGACATAAAAAGCCCCAGGTTCCATTGCTTTCATTGTGTTAAGTTCAATCGCAAAGAAAATTTATGACAGTCAAAAGCATTCAGAATGTGCACACATCTCTATTCCCAGTGTTGCTCCACACCAAGACTTTAGGATCTTCTCCAGATAGAATATGGGTAAACAAAGTCCACAAATGTCCCTGAAATTCAGTAGTGAGAGAATTATGGTAAATGTTCCCAGAGCCAAACCAGGGCTGCCTGGAGAAAATATCAAGCAGTGGACCCTTATTAACCTTCTCCAGCCCCTCCTTCACCTGGCATAATACTTGAACTGCCCTGGGCCTATGGAGGCTGCCACTGAAGTGATGTGGGGCATACAGAAAAGGGGGAGCCTGAAGTAGCTGAAAAGAACTTACTTTAAGACTAAGGATTCACCTCTAGTTGTTAAAGGCACAAGGGGACTGAGCAGTTAGTCTGGACTACTAAAGTCCTGGCTTATAAAGCTGTGTCAAGCAGGATTGACCCTTAGCATAGATGTAGGGCTTTCCCCCAGGCAGCTTCTGGGGAAGGGGTTTCTGCAGTCTTCCTCTTCTTCTTTCTCCCCCTTCCTCCCTTTTGCTCACTTGTGTTCTCATTCATTTTCATTCATTTGTTGGTTGGTTCATTCATTTCATTATGGTCCCATGGTTGCAGCTGGTCCCTGCCCTGTCCACTGGACTAACAAAGCAGAAGGCCTTGTATGTGAGACTTCCTACTAACCTGCTTCTCAGCCCTGGCTCCTGGTTGGGTAGATCATAAAAGGGCAAGTGTGTTGGACTTCACAGCAGGCTAGGAAAGCCGTGGCAGCTCTTTGCACTCCCATTCATGAGGGGTGGTTTTTTTTTTGTTTTGCCTTAATTTTGCTGCTGTCCGTGAGGGAGTGTGTAGAGCTCCTCAGCTCTTTCCACCTGGTAGCCACCATATTATTTATCTACCATACCCCAGACATAGCAATTCCAAGCTCTGCACAATAGTAGGAAGAAATGTCAGATACAATAAAACATAACCTCCTTCAGCATCTGCTACTTTTTAGTGGGATGAGGGAACTGTGTTTTTCCCTCCACAATCTTCCCAAATGACACTGAGGAATGGAGGTGGGCGTAGCAACTGCCAGCCAGCTGTTCTACTGTCACCACTGCAGTAGGATAAGCCCCACTATTCTGAAGGACAAGCATGGAAGTCCCCAATGGAAGTCCCATTTATATCTCTGTAGATTCACCTTGGAACAGTTGACCACCTACCATGAACAGCTTTATCTTTTCTGGATTTACTTTCAGTTTGTTCACCCTCACCCAGTCATTTTCCAACATCAGGCAGTCATTCAAGGATGATCCAGCATGGTCACAATTACAAATCCAGGCAGAATTAAAATTCCAAGCTCAGCACAGTGTTATCCCAGTTGCCATAGCAATTGCAGGAAATATATTTTTTGGCCAATGGTTATTTCTTTGTGCTAATGAAATGACCATTTTTCTTCAGTGAATTGAATCACAACTAATTGAGTAGTAATCAGTGCAAGCCCCCGAAGTTCAGATAAATATTGTCTTCCTAATGCTTTGTAGAATTGCAGAATCCATTAACTATCTTCAAATGAGATTTTTTTTAATTAGTTGAATCTTAGCAAACTATTACAGGCAGCATTAACACTATCTTGCCAAACTTTTCCATTTGTTTAGTGCTGGGTGAGGAAAATTTATTTTCAATTAATGGAAGGGCTGATAGTGTTTGCAGTTTGTTTTCCACTCTAAAAATAAATATACAGTACTAATGATGAGTGAACATCATCGTCCCTTTTTTTAGAAGCGCAATTCATAATTTTCTTCCCCAGATGTTTTGGGGGAGGCAATGGATGACTTCACAGATGTCAGCTGCACATCCCTCTCCTTCTTCTTCTCTCTCTCTCTCCCTCTCCCTCCCACTTGCCATGTATTTCTATTCCACGAAAATCTCTGTAATCTTTCAAGGGAACGTCCTTCCTTCTGCCTGCAAATGGAACAAATGTACACATAGTTCTTGCATTTCATCCATTCTCCCAGTCCTCCACAGTCAGTTTAGCATTAGTAGCATCCAGGTCATGAAACTGATATTGATCACCAGCTCCTCCTGCTGTGCATGACTGCAATAACAGAAGCATTAGACGATGCTTGCATATCACTATTATCCATTGATTTTTTTTTGTTATATTTATATTCTGACTTTCCTTCAGTGAGCTCAATGCAATGCATATGGTGTCCCCACTTTGCCCTCACGACAACTTGATAAGGTAGACTAGGTCAAGAGATAACGGCACTCCCAAGATCACACAGCAAACTTAAAGTGGCTAGGTGGGGATTTGTCGCCACCCAGACTTGATCTGGCATTTTAAGCACCATCCTATGTTGGGCCTCACTGCATCTAATTTAATTCCAGAACTGAGATATCTATTGTAGAAAACTCACTTTTGTCCTTCTTGTGGAAGCAAATAAATGACAGAAGCTTTCTGTTTTCAAAAGCCCACACCTTCTGAGAGGTAAATAGCACATCAGTTCAGACCGAAGAAAGACCATGCAGATCACAATTGCCTCATTATCTTGTCATTGAAAATATACTTCTGCTGTTACTCCCATTTGTGTAGTTTGTGTTGCTTTTCCTTTGCTGCTGGGAGAGGAAGGCATAAATCCAACCATGGACATATATATATCGACAAGAGAGGCATTTCAGATTGTTTGTGTGGGGGTGGGGCAGGGGGGAGGATTGTCAAACAATCTCTTCATAGAACCAGTGTGTGGGTTTGAGATGTAGGCGGTCTCTTGGAGCAATTGGTGGGTGGAGTACAATTGCTAAATAAAAGGGTGGCCTTAACTGGAAGGGGTGGGATGGCACAGGAGGCAACTGCCAATACCATCTCTGCAGTCCTCCAGATTTGAGGCATGAAACTTTGTGGTGCTCCAGTGAGCAATTCTAATGTAGACAATCTATTAGGGATCATCTCCTCCCTCCCTCCCACTTCTATGCCAGTTTACTGCGCACATATATTTTCAGCACAGGGGACTATTCAAAAAAATTTCCCTCTAGCTGGTCGTCCAAAGCGATGCATTTCAGAATTCTCCTCCTCAATCTGATATCTCCTTCTGGGTATGGATACAGTATGGACCTTTGCATAGTGGTAGAATATAATTTTGACATCACAAGCAATCAAATACTCACTGAACTTAGCATGTGCAGACTGCCTCAGCTCCTTTGCCTACTTTAATGGCTAGGATGTCACTGCAAGAGATCCACTTGTTTAGAACACAGTCTTGTTGCTAGATCAGAGCCCACTCCTAGTCCTGAAAAAAATTAGGAGAATGGCAGATACATGAATGAAAGATACAGGAAGAAGGACAGTGTAGTGTTGGAGCAACAGCACCGGGCTGGAGAGGGGGTGGAAGCCAGGAGTAGTTGCATAAGCTCCAGCACAAGCTCCAGCCTGCTACTTTTCCTTATTTCAGTTTGCATTTAACTTACCGGTATTTGACTTTTTTAAACCTGCCCTATCCCAGAATGCTCACATAAGGAAATAACACTTACAAGCAATTTATTCAAATATCGTATAAGGTATGAAAAAATAATGATACCCAACCCAGAGATTTGCTAGTTAGTTCAACAGAAAGTTGCGTGTATTACGTGCATTGGCAGGCAGAGTGGAGAAGACAAAGGGATATATGAAGCCCTCACTTGCTGGCTCCATTTCCCCTCCCTTGTCAGAGCCCCTCATGGTAGCAATCAGTTGCAAGGCAGGACACAATGAAGGATCTAGAACAGGTAGGAGGAGTCTCAGGGTTTGGGACTGAATGTGCCCCTCCAGATTTCTGTATCTGATAGTCCCCAAGCCACACACCTCACTGGCTCTGCTCCATAATAATAAGAATAATTTTATTATTTATATCCCTCCCATCTGGCTGGGTTTCCCCTGCCACTCTAGGCAGCTTACAACATATATAAAAATATAGTAAAACATCAAACATTACCTTCCTCAAGTGCTTTTGCCTAGCTAGACTGTATCCTTGCACTGTGATAATGCCTTTTGCTGGGCTGGATGATGGATGGGGAGATGTGTGCATACCCCCCCTTTGACTTTTGTGGGGCTAGAATGTAGCCTGCTGTGCACAGGTGCTAGGCTCACTTTTGGCTCTGGGCTTACCTACCACTGCAATACAGCCCCCAGAAAATTCCTCACAAGGGAATGCAACCCTTAGGCTGAAATAGGTCCCCACCCCAGAGTTGGAATTATTTCTTTGACATTGCCCTTCTCTTCTCAATTAATCAACACACAGAAAGGCTTTTCCTAAGGTTGTCATAGCTTCAATCTACTACTCCATCTATGAAAGTTGTGCCTACTTATGTAATCAAGCCCCATTGCCTTCCATGGGATTTAGTCTCATATAGGCATGTGCAGTCTAGCACCCAGTATACCTAGGTGCTGCTGTGGCGGAAAGGTAAACTGGCACTCATTGAGCCAGAATTGGAAGGCTGTCTGTGGACAAATGCCAGCTCTCTCAGCCTAAAGTTAGATGAGTTCCACACCCCATAGTTGCCTTTGACTGGATGTAATCGTCCAGGGGGTCATTTATACCTGATCATTGTGCAAATGATGGATTTCAGACTTTGGGATGGGGTTTAGAATTATGCAAAGAACGATAGCAGCCTTAGCTTATTCTGATCAACACTACCACCAGTTGTAATGGACTGCAGGGTTCCTGTTTCATCTGGTAGGCATTCCACTGACTGCTGTCCCCATTTTAAAATTAATTAAGAAACATTTTTAAGTCAATGAGGACAGAAGTGGTGCCAGAACCAATCCAGCTGCCCCCTTGCAGGCGTCACACTGAATGTTCAGTGAGGGGGTGGGGCCAGTGGCACATGAAACATCGGAAGCAAGGCTAGTGGTAGGGTGGTCACATGCCCTAATAAGCAGGGGACTGTGTTCTGTTTGAAGGGCTGTTGGTCTTCTATTTGAATGAGCCTTCTATTTGAAGAGAAGTCCTGTTTAAGTCCAGTTGAACAATAAAGAACCATCAGAAGGGAGAACAGGGTTCTTGAGGATGTCCATCAACGCTCTGGATAGCAGACTGAGCAGGCAAACTAATAATAATAATAATAATAATAATAATAATAATAATAATAATAATAATAGGTTTCCCCAGTCACTCTGGGCGGCTCCCAACAGAATATTAAAAACACAATAAAACACCAAACAATAAAAACTTCTCCAAACAGGGTTGCCTTCAAATGTCTCCTAAAAGTCAGATAGTTGTTTATTTCCTTGACATCTGATGGTGCCGCTACCAAAAAGGCCCTTTGCCTGGTTCCCTGTAACCTCACTACTTGCAGCGAGGGAACCACCAGGAGGCCCTCAGAGCTGGCTGAATGGTGGGGGTGGAGACACTTCTTCAGGTATACTGGGCCGAGGCCATCTAGGGCTTTAAAGGGCAGCACCAATACTTTGAATTATACTGGGAGCCAATGCAGGTTTTTCAGGACCAGTGTTATATGGTCTTGATGGCCACTCCCAGTCCTGGTCTAGCTGCCACATTCTGGATTAATTGTAGTTTCTGGGTCACCTTCAAAGGTAGCGCCACATAGAGCACATTGCAGTAGTCCAAGCGGGAGAAAACTAGAGCATGCACTACTCTGGCAAGACAGTCTGTGGGCAGGTAGGGTCTCAGCTGGTCACAGGATTTCGTACTATGTATTGCATTTCTAATAGTAATTATTTCTAAATTAGCATTTTAGTGCAATGCAAGTCCGTGTCCATTTTTGCCATCTGGAGTGCCTGTGGGATTTGGATGTACACATACCCTTGATGTACCCAGGTATCCCAAATTCAGCAGTCAATGCCTTTTCTTCTTTTTGGGAATGCAACAGATCAGTCTCATTTCTTCCTCCTTCCTGCCTACCTACCTGGATAGACTGCTATAGACCATTTCTTACGGTCCCAGCTGCTAAAGAACCCTGTACAAACTCCATAATAACAAAGCCACTGATTATTTAGGAAATTCGGTTCCAGAATGACTCTGTTTTAACATTTGTTTGCTCCAGTCTGCCTGTATGCAGCTGCTCCCATATCATGCTATCCAAGGACACAATCATAACACAGGAACACATCATAGGTAGCAGCTTTCCGTGTGTGGTGGTAGATGGGGGATTTTTCTTGTGGCTTCTGACAGCCTACGTGCCTTGTAAATTAATGGAAGAGTTGAGCCCCAGGGCACCCAGTCTGGTACCATTCAGCAGCACTAAATTCACTTTGAAGGGGAGGGAAAAAAAAAAAAACCTCTCTTCATAATTCTTCAGCTTTCCAACCTCTATGATTCACATTAGCATTTCCTTAAGGTAACATTAAATTGCAGGGCCTTAGAATGTCTGCCAACAAAGGAGTTGGTTGCCCTGCCTTCCTTGACAGGCATTTAGGGTTCTCCATCCAATCAGATTTCAGCATCAGGGCTGCCAAAAGAGACACTTGAAATCATCTCCATGGCAACTTCAGAGAGTGCAAAGGAGTAGCTAAATATTAAGGGGCGGGGGCAGGCGTCTCAGAGTTTGAAATAAACAAACTAATGTAGTGATATATTCTAGGAGAATGGATTTATGGGTTATGACATTCCTAAAATATCTTTATTTAATAATGAAAACTTCATTATCCAGCCCTGTGCTCAAGTGTTGCTATGGGTCTTCGGTAAATCCCCTGGAAGATCTTTCATCTTGACAGAAGTTCTAAATTACAGCATTAGTACTCAAACTGAGAAGAAGTTACAGCCTATTTTGCTTGTCCAGGGAAATGAGACGCACGTAGCTACCGAGTTAGTTATTGAAATCTAATGACTAGGAATATTAAAAAAGGAGAATTAAAAAAAAATCCCTCACTGGAAGTGCTGGGGGATAAATTAAGCGATAAACCTTGAATGTTTACTGGAGTTTCATTATTTTATGAAAAAGTAATTCGTCTTTATTACAGTTGAGGCTATTATGTTGCACATCATTAAGGAAGCAAAGAAGGGTGCCCCTAAAGCTAATTTTCAAACCAACTATCAGAACAAATTATGTGTTATATATTTATGGTATAACTTTATCCTTCCTTCCTCATTTTAGTTGTAGATTCCCTCTAAGCATATTTATTAAAGCATCTTGTTCCACTGTGAGATAAGTAGAAGCTATCTCTTACTGATGGACCAACTGATTAACCAGTCTTGGCTGATGGTCATGACTCAGCCTTAAGTTCTATTTATATTTTTATGATGTCAGGTGATTGACTCGTGAACAGGTTTGCCCACCTGTAAAAAAAGAGTGGCCTGTGGAGGGTGGATCAGTTCTTCACCCCAATCTAGGGTAAGGAAGTTGGCCATTTGATCATCTTTTAGCCCATAAATTATCCGTCCTAACTGATGGGCTAATACATAATTGCCATATCACTTCATCGCCACATAACCATAACAATTTTGCTGTGTTTGTTGAAGCCTATTATAATGCAGTAGCTAAGAATGTGAAATGTGATTTGCAAATTCCACAGCAGCCTTGAATTCATAAGATGATCTCAAGTAAGCAACTATACCCTCTGCCTAAGCCAGGCTTTCTCAACCTCGACCCTCCAGATGTTTGAGACTACAATTCCCAGCACCCCTCACCACCGGTCCTGCTAGCTAAGGATCATGGGAGTTGTAGGCCAAAAACATCTGGAGGGCCAAAATTCAGGAAGCCTGGCCTAAGCTCCTTGTTTGAATTTGGAAAAAAATTAGTGCGCTACCTTACAGGAATGTTGTAATGAGACAAAGAATATGGAATACTTTTAACACTGCCAGAGTATTATATAAACACTATTACCATCATAAGCTGTATAAATCATTTCAAATGCTTCACTTATAGAATTTCTAGGATGTGGGGGATGAAGAGAGGAGCAATTGGGAGAAACCTCAACCAGAAAGGTCTACCTGTTCACCCGGGTCAGTTAGAATGTGTGTTTTGTATCTCAGAAAAACTCCAGTGGCTCTGAGGCAGAAGATAATTTAATCAAGGTCATTAATTAGTTTCAGCTCATTTAAAGAAAGGGATGACATTATCCTAGAGCTGGAAAAAATACCTCAGCTAGTGGTGTGTGACAATTGGATTTTAAAACAATTTTCTCCTGCTGTGTGATTCTTCCTGCTGAGTTCATTTTTTACCAGGTATTCTTCTGGCCAGGTGAGAACATCTCGTGAGAAAGGAGCAGTAGACAAGTTTCTTGATACCATTTTCCAGGGTCAGCAGGAACTGGCTGGAACTAAGTTCCGGCATCTCTCAGGTGGGTGCCATTACTATTATAAGAGAACAAGGGAGGCATTCGTAGTCAATTCTGGTTCCTCTTTTTCTAGAAAAATAGTGTCAGGACTATCATTCATTGCAATAAAAATAAAGGGAACCAATAAGCATGTGCAGAGGTTTTTTATAATTGATCTTTTGGTATGGCAGCACCTACACTTTCAAACTCCCTGTTTGTTGGCACATTTGCTGTACTGTTTTTGGTGCCTGCTTGAAACATTTTTGCTTAGGCAAGCCTATCCAGCGGGTGGTGCTGGGAAGTGGGTGGCGCTGTGGGTTAAACCACAGAGCCTAGGGCTTGGCGATCAGAAGGTTGGCGGTTTGAATCCTCGCAACAGGGTGAGCTCCTGTTGCTTGGTCCCTGCTCCTGCCAACCTAGCAGTTCAAAAGCTAGGTTGTTGGTTGTCCATTTGTTGGATGTCAAACTCAGCCAAGAGCATAAGGTCAAACAGATTCCTCACTGGCCTTGCAGACTGGCCTTGCAGTCAACTTCATTGTCCAGAAAGTGGGAGAAGCAACAAGAGGAACAGCCATTTTAGATCTGGTCCTAACTAATGTTGATGACCTGGTTAGTGGGGTAGAAGTGGAAGGATCATTAGGCGCGAGTGATCATGCTCTTCTGAAGTTTACTATACAGCGGAAAGGAGCAGCCAAGCATACTAGGACTCAATTTCTTGACTTTAAGATAGCCGACTTCATAAAACTTAGGGAAGTGCTGGGTGAGATCCCATGGACAGTAATACTAAAAAGAAAGGGAGTTCATGATGGCTGGGAGTTTGTTAAGAGGGAGATAGTAAAAGCACAACTTCAGGCAATACCAATGAGACGGAAACATGGAAGGTGCCTAAAGAAGCCAGGGTGGCTATCTAAAGAACTTTTAACTGAGTTAAGATTAAAAAAGGATGTGTACAAAAAATGGAAAAGGGGGGAAACCACCAACGAGGAATTCAAACAAATAGCCAGCACATGTAGACACAAAGTCAGAAAAGCTAAAGCACAGAATGAACTCAGGCTTGCTAGAGAGGTTAAAAGCAACAAAAAAGGCTTTTATGGGTATGTCCATAGCAAAAGGAAGAACAAAGAAACAGTGGGGTCACTCAGAGGAGAAGATGGTGAAATGCAAACAGGGGACACAGAAAGGGATGAACTCCTCAATGCCTTCTTTGCCTCAGTCTTCTCCAATAAAGAAAACAATGCCCGATCTGAAGAATTTGGAGCAAATGATTCAGCAGAGGAAACACAGCCCAGAATAACTAAGGAGACAGTACAAGAATACTTGGCTAGTTTAGATGTATTCAAGTCTCCAGGGCCAGATGAACTGCATCCAAGAGTATTAAAAGAACTGGCAGATGTGATCTCAGAACCACTGGCAGTCATCTTTGAGGATTCCTGGAGAACAGGCGAAGTCCTGGCAGACTGGAGGAGGGCAAATGTTGTCCCTATTTTCAAAAAGGGGAAAAGAGAGGACCCAAATAATTATCGCCCAGTCAGTCTGACATCAATACCAGGGAAGATTCTGGAGCAGATCATTAAGCAAACAGTCTGTGAGCACCTAGAAAGGAATGCTGTGATCACCAATAGTCAGCATGGATTTCTGAAAAATAAGTCATGTCAGACTAACCTGATCTCGTTTTTTGACAGAATTACAAGCCTGGTAGATGAAGGGAACGCAGTGGATGTAGCCTACCTTGATTTCAGCAAGGCATTCGACAAGGTGCCCCATGATATTCTTGTAAAGAAGCTGGTAAAATGTGGTCTTGACTATGCTACCACTCAGTGGATTTGTAACTGGCTGATTGACCGAACCCAAAGGGTGCTCATCAATGGTTCCTCTTCATCCTGGAGAAGAGTGACTAGTGGGGTGCCACAGGGTTCTGTCTTGGGCCCGGTCTTATTCAACATCTTTATCAACGACTTGGATGATGGACTCAAGGGCATCCTGATCAAATTTGCAGATGACACCAAACTGGGAGGGGTGGCTAACACCCCAGAGGACAGGATCACACTTCAAAACGACCTTGACAGATTAGAGAACTGGGCCAAAACAAACAAGATGAATTTAAACAGGGAGAAATGTAAAGTATTGCACTTGGGCAAAAAAAATGAGAGGCACAAATGCAAGATGGGTGACACCTGGCTTGAGAGCAGTACATGTGAAAAGGATCTAGGAGTCTTGGTTGACCACAAACTTGACGTGAGCCAACAGTGTGACACGGCAGCTAAAAAAGCCAATGCAATTCTGGGCTGCATCAATAGGAGTATAGCATCTAGATCAAGGGAAGTAATAGTGCCACTGTATTCCGCTCTGGTCAGACCTCAGCTGGAGTACTGTGTCCAGTTCTGGGCACCACAGTTCAAGAAGGACACTGACAAACTGGAACGTGTCCAGAGGAGGGCAACCAAAATGGTCAAAGGCCGGCGGAAATGCCTGGCAGAATCCGAGACCAGGGAGAAGAGTTGGTGAAAGAAGATTGGAAGAAATTTAAAGATTATCTACAGAAATATTGTAAAATTAATGAATGTTAGAATGATGTTAGAATGATGTTAAGTGGTTTAAGCAGTAATGCTATAAAGGTGTATGTAAAAATGGATTGATAACAGGTGAAAATTTAAAGTTATACTATATTAAGTTAAAGGATTAGGAGAAAACAAAGAGGGAAAGAAATTGCTGAATTAACTAATTGAATTGGAACACAAAAAAGGGAGGTATGAGGAGGTCAGGGAAACAAGGATATGAATGTAAGGCATGGAAAGATTGATTCATTTTTTTCTTTTCCTTTTTAAGTGTTTTTATTTTTTATTTTTTATTTTGTATCTTATATTTTTCTTGTATTTTTATTCTTGTCTTTTATTTTTGTATTTCTTGTTTTTATGTAATTCTTTTCTCTGAAATTTTAATAAATATCATTTTAAAAAAAAACACAAAATGGTCAAAGGCCTGGAAACGATGCCTTATGAGGAACGGCTAAGGGAGCTGGGCATGTTTAGCCTGGAGAAGAGGAGGTTAAGGGGTGATATGATAGCCATGTTCAAATATATAAAAGGATGTCATATAGAGGAGGGAGAAAGGTTGTTTTCTGCTGCCCCAGAGAAGCGGACACGGAGCAATGGATCCAAACTACAAGAAAGAAGATTCCACCTAAACATTAGAAAGAACTTCCTGACAGTAAGAGCTGTTTGACAGTGGAATTTGCTGCCAAACATTAGAAAGAACTTCCTGACAGTAAGAGCTGTTTGACAGTGGAATTTGCTGCCAAGGAGTGTGGTGGAGTCTCCTTCTTTGGAGGTCTTTAAGCAGAGGCTTGACAACCATATGTCAGGAGTGCTCTGATGGTGTTTCCTGCTTGGCAGGGGGTTGGACTCGATGGCCCTTGTGGTCTATTCCAACTCTATGATTCTATGATTCTATGAAAAGCACGTCAAAGTGAAAGTAGATAAATAGGTACTGCTCCGGCGGGAAGGTAAACGGCGTTTCCGTGTGCTGCTCTGGTTCGGCAGAAGCGGCATAGTCATGCTGGCCACATGACCTGTACACATGAGCTGTACGCCGGCTCCCTCAGCCGATAAAGCGAGATGAGTGCTGCAACCCCAGAGTTGTCCGCGACTGGACCTAATGGTCAGGGGTCCCTTTACCTTTATCCAGAGATGTAGGTATTGATGCATTTCAATATTTTAAAGTTAAATTACTTCCAGACAGTAGGGCCTTACCTCACTCCAAGTTTGAGGGCACCCTACCAATGCAGTTGTCACCACTTCCACACCACAGGAGCCAGCAGCTGCAAAATCAAGCATGGGCCTTTTAGGAAACAGGCACCTTCTCAAAAGGAACAGGGTTAACCCCAGCTCCAGATTAGCTTGCCTTCAGAAGGCTACAGACACAGCTATCCTTTGCATGAATGTGAGCCAGAACCTGCCACAGTGACCTGTCCAGGGTCCTGAAAGGACATGGCTCAATTGGCCAAATAGACATGGCTCTATTGGACATGACCCTGCGCTTCCAATAAGTGCCAGTGCTTCAACCCAGCCTTCCCCCGGGGCTTTGAGTCAAGCTAGGGCAGGACAATTAGTACTGATGGACAAAGTTATTTCCCCCTCAGATGATCCATTTGCTATGGTGTTTGTCAGTCTCTGGACCATGGCAGATCTCAAAGGAAATGGCTGCTGCATCAGCCCAATGTTAGTCCCACATAGGGTGTGGCTTCCCTACCTGAGTTGCCACTGTGGAAGTACAGTGGTGCCCCACAAGATGAATGCCTCGCAAGACGGAAAACTCGCTAGACGAAAGTGTTTTCCGTTTTGGAGGTGCTTCACAAAACGAATTTCCTATGGGCTTGCTTTGCAAGACGACAATGTCTTGCGAAGTTAGTTCTTGGTATGAGCTTTCGTGTGCATGCACACTTCTTCAGATACACTGTGTATCTGAAGAAGTGTGCATGCACACGAAAGCTCATACCAAGAACTAACTTAGTTGGTCTTTAAGGTGCTACTGGAAGGAATTTTTTTATTTTGACTATGGCAGACCAACACGGCTACCTATCTGTAAATGTCTTGCGAGTTCCTGCTGGTTTTTCCCCTCCCCCCTTTTTTCTAAGCCGCTAAGCCACTTATCAGCTGATCCGATCAGCAGATAAGCCGCTAAAAGCCGCTAATAACTGCTAATAGTGCTAATAGTGCTAATCCGCTAATCCGTCAATGGGCTTGCTTCGCAAGACGAAAAAACCGCTAGACGAAGAGAATCACAGAATGGATTCTTTTCGGTTTGCGAGGCACCACTGTATCTTGTTTTCTGGTTGCAGATACACAAGGAACTGGGAAAGCAAATATGTTTATAAACCACCTCTGCCCCTCAGGTATTAGACACTGATCAGCTAAACAATTCAAGTTTTATAGTACTTGCTCTGAAAGGCAAATTCTAAGCAAATGATTGAAACGACTACATATTTTGGAAAGTTGTTAGTTTGCTCTCTGTGCATATACCTCTTATGATGCCATAACCAAATTTTGCATGATGGTTCCTGAGGTCAAGGACTAGACATTTTGAATCAAGACGGTAGACTGAAGACTGCATTGATTTCAGAAAGTGCACTGATATTTTAGTTTCTTGGAACTCCCAAGCAATGCTGGGTAGAAGACTACTGGTATATCAGTAAGAAAATTTATTTGTGGTTTTGAATTTCAGGTACTCACACCAGTCATGTAACCTGATATTTCCAACTTGCTCTCCTTTGCAGAACATATATTCAAATGTGTTAAATGAATGCCTCAGACTAGATAACCTTTCCCCAGTATATAGTTTTGTTTGGTGTTCTTAATTTTGTCATAGATTTAGGCAGAATGGAATGGAGGACAGAAACCACAGAGGACTGCTGCAGCAGTAGCTTGGGGTTACCACCGTGCTACACTTGCCTTTATGTTGGTCTTTGGGAGCAACAAGATCTGGGTTCTGCTTGACTGGACTGTAGCCTTCATTTCCTTCCACTGGCTGTGTGCTGATTTGCCAAATAATATTGGAGGGTATGTTCATTCAGATTATAAATAAAAATGCCTAACCCATGACCTCTCCTTAATTACCTTGCTCATGTGAACAAAAGGGTGACTGAAACAAGAAAAGGCTGATAATCTTGCTTTCCACCAGCAGAGGCTATGTTGGAAAAAGGTTGGCAAGGTGTAGTCCTTGAAGAGAGACAACCCAGTGCCGAGTGTATCATTTCTACCCAGCCAGAC
Organism: Podarcis vaucheri; assembly: GCF_965113315.1. Taxonomy (NCBI): domain Eukaryota; kingdom Metazoa; phylum Chordata; class Lepidosauria; order Squamata; family Lacertidae; genus Podarcis; species Podarcis vaucheri. The sequence goes on along the minus strand of NC_138764.1, from coordinate 69,032,970 downwards.
AATCTTATTGCTGTTGCATCATAAATAATTCACTTCAGTCAACAGGTCATTTGCAATTAACACTATTTTTCCAGTCCAAAACCAAAGGTGGGAAACAGGCTAACTAGTTGACTGGTTCTCAAAAGAATACCATAATTAAAATAGAATGTGGCTATCTTCTCAAATTTAATGCTTGTTTTATAAACCCACAGTGAGTAATGTCTGAAATAGCTGATAATCTTCCTTTCCACTAGCATTGGCTGCATTAAATAAATATTTTTAATTAGCTCTCTTACATTTTAATGGAGTTTGTGCCCCTGTTACGACTTTTATCAATGTACAACAAGTTCTGATAAATTGCATACTTCCCCAGTTATGATGTTTGCCTAAAGACTTGGGCCACGCTAATTTCCTAATACCATTGTTAGTTAGTTAGAAAGAAGGAAAGAACACACACACAAAAAAAAATCCATGGTGTTATTTAGTTATTTAAACGTATGACACTAGTGATGAGTGAGCTCTCCTAGGTTAATATTGGATTGACTTGGATTAAACTATTACTGCCCCCCTTTGTGAAAGAGAATGGAAAGAAATGCACTTAGAAAACATCAAGTGGAAGTTACAAAATTTGTGATATTCCCAAGGGTGGGGTTGTTTGCACTTAATTTGCTTTCTAGGTGGCCACGGGGTGTTTGTGAGTATCCCTCTTTCATTCTACAAATCATCTCTCCATTGGTCTGCATTCTGCAGCCTCCCTGGGTGCCCTCATTTTCTGATGTCCTATCACGTCCTCAGTTGGGATTTCCAGCAAGTACAGGAAAGTGAGGAAGCTGTCTACTGTGTGCCTAACAACTGTTTACATTCTTTTTAATGAATAAGTATTTTTAACTTTAAGGAAATCCATGTGAAAAGTTGGGGTTTTTTTAAGCATTAAAAGAAACAACAAACAAACAAACAAACAAACAAACAAACAAACCAGCAAGTGCACTGGTATCAGATGCTTGGTAGCCAGCCTCCCTGGCTTCCTGTGTTTTATTCAAAACTCAGGGGAAGAGTTCAGGAGGTAACCCTGACCCTCCCTCCCGTGGGGCTTTTTCAGATATGGATGCATATGCAGCCAAGGAGGCTGCAGAGCACTGGAGAACTGTTTAAAGCAGTGGGGCCCAAACTTTTTTCAAAGAGGGACGGATTTGATGAAGTGAAGTGAACATGTGTGAGGGCCGACCAAAGTTGTTGACCTTTTGTTAGGATTGAAGTTGTTGAGCTTTTTTAAAGATTGAAGTTGTTTTTAGGATTTTACCCCAGGATATAGACTGCTGCAGGGGCCAGATTAAACTGACCAGTGGGCTGAATTAGGCCCCCAAAACGGATTTTGGACATGCCTGGTTTAAAGGAAATGCAAAAAAATCTACCCTCCACACACAACCACTTTACAGCTATAAGGTAAGGTAAATTTTGCACCCATTGAAATTATAATTGTAAAGAAATTCTCATGTGCCCTAAGAAAGGGACAGAAAATTAAGTCTCTTTTGCATGAGAGAGAGAGAGAAATTCACACCATACTGAGTCTGTCAGAACCAACTCTGACACTAACAGACCACCAATCTGGGATACAACAGGGCCTGATTGCTACTCTGCCCACACCTCAACCCACCCATGTGATTTTCAAACTCCTTCCTATCTGAAATTCATATTTTAAGTCCTGCTTTGTCTGAATGAATGTGCTCTGTGTCTTTCCTGCTACATAGGTCTGACCATTTAGGAAGGTTTCAATTTGTGCAGCAAAATGCTCTTATGGAACCAATCCACCCAATTAACAGAGAATTTGGTCATCATTACCAATGTTAACATTTGTGGGGTTTTTTTGTATATTGTGGTGCTGTTATGAGTGCACAAGGGACAAGTCTATACCACAGACAACCTTCCGCTGTGGAAATATCCCAAATGTAATTCAACTTTCTCAAAAGCCAATGTGAGTGTTTCTATTGATTTTCTTGCAGATAGAATTTCCATCCCCGTGCTTCTGTACTGTTGTTTAATGTTGTTTGGTACATAGTAAAGGAAACATGAAAACGGCTTAATGAAATTAGCTAAAGAAAAATGTATTCCCAGAGAACATGAGCATATATTTTAAGGTTATTACTATGAGGCCCCATGAAACATCTATAGGGGGATCAATTGCAGAATTAACAAGACACACGTAAGGAACAACAGCGAAGAAGAAACAGGCATAGCCAGGCGCTTGCAAGTGAATTGATAATGGTGCCTCTACAATAAACCCAAAATGCAATAAAGAGAATATACTATTCCTGGCATCTGGCTAATCAATGGCTTGTGAAGAGATGAAGGTCATAAAGTGCCTAGGCAGCATTAATTTTATGAGATATGTTTATAGTATAAGATCATTTTAAAATAATTTTAACTGAACTGCTCTAAATGAATAGCAGTTCTATGCCCATTTAGTTTCGACAAATGAACTAAAGGGGATGGGAAATGCAGGAACATATCAATACTATATATATATATATATATATATATATATATATATATGCTTTCGTAGATTTTCACGGGTACAGGAATGCAGGTTTTGGTGTCTTCGGGTGTCTTCCCGTGTAAGAGTCGGGGTGTCTGTGCGACGTTTCGACGAGGTCTCACTCGTCATCTTCAGGCTGGTGCTTTCGGCTTCTTGTTACTGGAACAGAGCAGAATCTGGTGTTTGAGTTCCTATAAATACTGTTGAGGGGTGTGGTGTATAGCCTCCAACGTTCTGGGCAGAGAGGAAGTTCCTAGATTAGTGTGCCTTTTCTTCTTTTGTTCCTTAATTACTTGAGGGATATCTTGGGTGATTTCATGAGTGATATTCTGAATACCACTGGGTGGGTCATTAAGTGTAGATTAGTTGCTAAAGCTTTCGTGTCTTGACCTCTTGAGCTTGTGAAGAGTTTTTCTGAGAAGATGGCTGTGCTGCATTTAGTTGTGCTCTGGCTTGGCTTCGTGTATAGGGGCGAGCTGTGGTTTTGTGCCTTGTGCCAGCCAGATCTGTGTAGGGATTGCAGGGGGGTGCAGCATCCGGAGGTGCCACTATAGTTTGGCTACTGGATGGAGTCTGTAATATGTCTGTGGAGAGGGTCTGGGTTTGGGTCTGGTGTGGTTGATTGGTGACGGCGTTCTGTGTGCCTCTGGTTCTGGTGTCGGTTTTTGTGGGGAGGGCTAATTTCCAGATGTCTGGCAGGCGGGACGTGTCGTCACGCTTGTTCATGTTGTGAGGGTGTTTCTCTATCTCGATGGCTTCCATGATTATTCTCTTGTGGTGATGTTCCATGTTAAAGAGCAATTTGGAATCTGCAAAATTAATTTCGTGTCCTGTTTCTTTCATGTGTTGGAAAAGAGAGGAAGTTTTTTCTTCTTTTTTGACGGCATTCTTGTGTTCTGCGATACGTGCATTTATTCGTCTGTTTGTTTGTCCAATGTACGTGGCTGGGCAGACTTTGCAGGGTATTTCATAGACCCCTTGGTTTTCCAGCTGGATTTTGTCTTTTGGGTTTCTGAGGATATTGGCTATTTTTTGGTTGGTGCAGAAGGCTGTTTTGATATTGTGTTTATGGAGGATTTTGCTAATTTTGTCTGTAGTGCCCTTGATATAAGGAAGGAGGGCCATGCCATTGTTTTCTTCTGTGTCTTGGTTTTTGGGGGGTGTTTCTTTTTGGATTAGCTTCGTAACCCTGTTTTTCTGGTATCCATTGGCGATTAACACATTTGAGAGATTCTGTAACTCAGTTGTCAAGTGGTCTTTGTCAGCCAGGCGTTTGGTTCTGGAGATGAGAGTCTTGGCTACGGAGTTTATTTGTGCAGGGTGGTGGTGTGATTGTGCATGTAAGTAGCGGTTGGTGTGTGTTTTTTTCCGGTAGATAGTGTGTCCTAGGGAGCCATCAGGTTTTTTGTAGATTAGGACGTCAAGAAAGGGGAGTTGGTTGTTGTCTTCTATTTCCATAGTGAATTGTATTTTGGGGTGTAGGCTGTTGAGATGTGTGAGGAAGCTATCTAGTTTTTCTTTCCCGTGTGGCCAAATTACAAAGGTGTCGTCAACATATCTGAGCCAAAGTTTGGGTTTGTGTTCTGACTTGTCTAAAGCATTGGTTTCAAAGTGTTCCATGTACAAATTTGCGATGACCGGTGAGAGGGGTGATCCCATAGGTGCTCCTTCTATCTGTTTGTATCTTTGTCCATTGTGGATGAAGTACGTGTTGGTTAGGCAGTGGTTGGTCAGGTCCAGGATGTATTTGGGGGGGTTGTATTTGTTTTGAATGGCTGTCAAGGCTTCATTAATGGGCACTTGAGTGAAGAGAGATACAACATCGAAGCTCACAAGTAGGTCATCGGGAATACCCTGCAAAGTCTGCCCAGCCACGTACATTGGACAAACAAACAGACGAATAAATGCACGTATCGCAGAACACAAGAAAAACTCTTCACAAGCTCAAGAGGTCAAGACACGAAAGCTTTAGCAACTAATCTACACTTAATGACCCACCCAGTGGTATTCAGAATATCACTCATGAAATCACCCAAGATATCCCTCAAGTAATTAAGGAACAAAAGAAGAAAAGGCACACTAATCTAGGAACTTCCTCTCTGCCCAGAACGTTGGAGGCTATACACCACACCCCTCAACAGTATTTATAGGAACTCAAACACCAGATTCTGCTCTGTTCCAGTAACAAGAAGCCGAAAGCACCAGCCTGAAGATGACGAGTGAGACCTCGTCGAAACGTCGCACAGACACCCCGACTCTTACACGGGAAGACACCCGAAGACACCAAAACCTGCATAAATATATATATATATATATATATATATATGCTTTCGTAGATTTTCACGGGTACAGGAATGCAGGTTTTGGTGTCTTCGGATGTCTTCCCGTGTAAGAGTCGGGGTGTCTGGGCGACGTTTCGACGAGGTCTCGTCGAAACGTCGCACAGACACCCCGACTCTTACACGGGAAGACACCCGAAGACACCAAAACCTGCATATATATATATATATATATATATATATATATATATATATATATATTTGCTTTCGTAGATTTTCACGGGTACAGGAATGCAGGTTTTGGTGTCTTCGGGTGTCTTCCCGTGTAAGAGTCGGGGTGTCTGTGCGACGTTTCGACCTCGTCGAAACGTCGCACAGACACCCCGACTCTTACACGGGAAGACACCCGAAGACACCAAAACCTGCATATATATATATATATATATATATATATATATATATATATATATATATAAATGAATGAATGAAATAATCTCATTGATTTGAGTATTGAATGCTGAATAATGTGGTTATTAGTTAATACATGTTTTCCCTACAGCACTTTCCTTGGTGCTAGTCTGGGACCATTTATATGTACAAATGAAGAGTGGATTTGCAAGATGCGCTTTAAAGACGTGGTTTAAAGAATTAGCCAAAAGAGAAGGGAGAAGCCATGTCTTGGCCGTGAGTCCTGAAAATTTAATTAATCATCTACTACTACTACTACTACTACTACTACTACTGAAGGGACGCGGGTGGTGCTGTGGGTTAAACCACAGAGCCTAGGACTTGCCAATCGGAAGGTCAGCACTTCGAATCTCCACGACGGGGTGAGCTCCCGTTGCTCGGTCCCAGCTCCTGTCAACCTGGCAGTTCGAAAGCACGTCAAAGTGCAAGTAGATAAATAGGTACCACTCTGGCGGGAAGGTAAACAGTGTTTCTGTGCGCTGCTCTGGTTCACCAGAAGCGGCTTAGTCATGTTGGCTCCCTTGGCCAATAAAGCGAGCTGAGCGCCGCAACCCCAGAGTCGGCCACAACTGGACCTAATGGTCAGGGGTCCCTTTACCTTTACCTTACTACTACTACTACTACTACTATTCTGGGTACTGTGATTTAAGAAGGCTATTGACAAGCTGGAACATGTGCAAAGACGGGCAACCAAGATGGTCTGGAAACCATGTTTTATGAGGAATGGTTGAGGGAGCTAGGTAATGTTTAGCCTGGGAAAGAGAAGACTTGAGAGGAAATATGATAGCCATCTTCAAACTTTTAAACAGCTGTCACATGGAAGATGACAGCCTTTTAAATGTTTTCTCCTGCTTCAGGGGGTAGGATTCAACACAATGGATTAAAGTTACAAGAAAGGAGATTCCGACTAAACATCAGGAAGGACTTTCTTACATTACGAGCTGTTTGATAGTGGAACGGACTCCCTCGGAAAGTTGTGGACTCTCCTTCATTGGAGGCTTTTAAGCAGAGGTGGGGTGGTCATCTGTCATGGATGCTTTAGTTGGATTCTTGCATTGCAAGAGGTTGGACTAGATGACCCTCAGGATCCCTTCCAACTCTACAATTTATGATTCTATTTAATAAGCTAATTTCATCAATTTTGAACCCCAAATATGTGCAACCTTCACTTGGTTTCTGATCATCAAATCAGCATTGTACATCCACTTTTGAATCATTTTGCTAAAAATCTTACCAGTCTCTTTTTTAATAATCATTTTTATTGAAAGTTTTCAACACAAAATGCAATAAATGTCAAAGTAATCTAAAGAGAGATAAGAAAGAGACCAGAAAGAAGAGAAGAGACATGAAGCTGTTAACACAATTATATCTTAACCCTTATTCCACACACAGAAGAGTGAACCCCCTTCATCTCACTTGGGAGCTTCCCCCCTTCGCCCAGCCTCCCACCCTGAGGGATCCTTTCTATCCTGCTTCTCATCCAGGAACCTTTGTCTTCCATCCATCACCTTCCTGCAGGTATCTGCATCAAAGATAGTAGGCTTCAAAAAGCAAAACATACATATAGATAGAATTAACAGAATTAACAGAAAACTAGCAATAATTAAAAGTCACAAGATAAAAAGAGAGGTGAAATAAAATAAAAAAGGTTTTCCAACTTTCTGTCTACCAATTATGTATTTAACAGTTGTTCAAAATATGCAAGGTTTGCACTCCAGAATACTTCTAGCTGTATTAATGTCCAGAAAATTCTTATTCGGCTAGATGGTATTTTCCTCAATCTTCCCTCCCAGGCATCTCATATTCTCCTTTTTCCCACTCAAAAAGTTCAAAATAGCTCTTTGGTTATTGTTGTAATTAGGTCTCCAAAACAGTCTTTCTCTGGTTCATTATGATGAATTTCTCCTCAAGGATTCCAACAAATCTTAATGATATGATAGTCCATACCAGTCTCAAAGAAGCTTTGCTATTACCACATACTTAAGAGTTCAGCCTTTGAAGTTGCAAGGCTATTACACACATAAAAAGGTAAAGGTAAAGGACTCCTGACTGTTAAGTCCAGTTGCAGATGACTCTGGGGTTGCGGCGCTCATCTTGCTTTACAGGCTGAGGCAGCTGGCGTTTGTCCTCAGTGTTTCTGGGTCATGTGGCCAGCAAGACTAAGCCACTTCTGATGCAATGGAACAACGAAACCAGAGCAACACATGGAAACACTGTTTACCTTCCTGCTAGAGCGGTACCTATTTATCTACATGCACTTTTTGGTGTGGTTTCAAACTGCTACGTTGGCAGGAGCTGGAACTGAGCAATGGGAGCTCACCCTGCTGTGGGGATTTGAACCGCCGACCTTCTGATCAGCAGGCCCAAGAGGTTCAGTGATTTAGACCACAGCACCACCCATGTCCCTATTACGCATATAGCTGGGAGTAAGTCCCACTGAGCAGTAGGATTTAATGTACCTCTGAGAAAACATGCCTCAGATTGTGCTGTAAGTGGTTTTTTAAATAAATAATCTTATGTTTCCTCTCCCTTAAATCATTACTGCCATATTATTTTCACAGTTTTTCTGCTTAGAGGTAGGTAGGAAGGATTGCACCTGCAGAAAATTCTACAATGAATTCAACATATTTCAGGGTATTGGGATTATATTCTTAGCTACACCAGTGAATGGAGAATGCTACTTTTGTGGATCTGTGAAAAAGACCACAGTAATAAAATCAGTGGCCATCATGAGGCTGTTTGCTTCTGCTTTTGAGCTATGTGACAATCTGGGAATCTCTTCTCTTCTCATTGTCTGTTCATTTTCCCAGCCATGTGCTCCCCTGACAATTATGCTCTATTTTCTCTGCATCCATCCAGTGCTTTGTTATTATTGTCTTCCTGTTTTCATTTACAGCATAATAGCAGGTGGCAGTTGACTGCCTTCAGACCAGATTTGCCAGGTTCCTTTCCTGTCTGTTTCTTGTATTGTTCCTTCCCAAATCATTAAACATCACTGTTGACATTTTCCTCTCTTTGTCAGGCAGAGAAAAACACCAACCAGATATTTAGCCAGGCTAATGTCTTGCCAAAATGTTCAAAAAGCCATTCCCAAATTGCCCTTTCACCCTCTCGAGCCAATCCCTATAGAGATGCTATGAAATTCAGATATCTGCACATCCAGTCACCATAATTGCAACCTCTCCATGATGTATAGGTTGGCTTTTGCAGCTGCCTGGTTGATGGATGGATATTCAAATAGTAATTTTATGACTTCTCCAAATAATGGCTTAACATCATTTGTGTGCGTGTGTGTGCGTGTGCGTGTGTGTGTGACTACATCAGTCAGGCATGCCTTCTCAACAATGGTTGCTACTACACTTTCCAGAATGCATGTCAAATTATTCAGCTCTGTCTGGCAAGCATCTTGGCACTGAACTGAACCCAATGTTTCTGGCTTAATATACCCTTTACATCACATATCAGTATGGTGTGTCTTCATACTGCTTTGTGTCACTACAGCAGGGTTAGCCTATGTGGTGGCCTCCAGATGTTTTAGACAGGTTTCCTCAACCTTGGCCCTCTAGATGTTTTGGCCTACAACTCCCATGATCCCTAGCTAGCAGGACCAGTGGTCAGGGATGCTGGGAATTGTAGTCTCAAAACATCTGGAGGGCCGAGGTTGAGGAAGCCTGTTTTAGACCAAAGAGCCCATTAGCCTTGATCACTGGGGTGAGTCATGATGGATGTTAGGTGTTGTAGTCCACCACATTGGGAGGGGACCAAGTTGGCTACCACTGCACTAGAATATCACATCTTCTTGATCCAATTCTGTCACTAAAAGAAAATGTCACTAATCTTCTCACTAAGGTTGTGCCAACTATTCCACATATCCCATTTTCAGGCACAAAATAGTACTGTTGTTGTGTGAATGAAAGAAAGAAAGAAAGAAAGAGAAAGAGGGAGAGAGGTGGAGAGAGATCAGAATATTCTTTTTTGACCCCATCTTCTTTTATGATTATATTCAGTGCCATTGATTTTTCCAGCTGCTTATTATCATTATTGCCATTGCCATTGATATCCCCCCTTTCCTCTAAGGAGCTCAAAGTGATGTCTATTCCACCCTCCCCATTTCAGCTTCTTAACAATCCTGTGTGTTAGATTAAGCTGAGAGATCGTGACGGGCACAAGAGCACTCAGTGAGCTTCATAGCTGAATAAGGATCTGAATGTTGGCATCTTGGGAGATAGTCCAACATTCTAGCCACTACATCTCACTGGTTCTCAATCAGCCAATCACATATCACATGGTGATTTGGATGATGTTACAATTTACATAGCCAATTAGATTTAGGGCAAACTAGGTGAATTCCAAGTTATTCAGAACTTTGGTCCATTGTGAAAATTGGTGTGTTGCGATGAAGAGCAATGACAAGTTCTGTTCTTGATCTGCTGCTTGGAGATGGGATGGGATCACCCTAACAAAAATGTGTATGATGATATCTACCAGCTATCACTTGGGGAAGCAATTATATTTACAGTGAGTGACAGTGAAGCTGGCAGTTAAACAGTTAAGCACAATGCCAGTGAAAACAAACTGTGGCCCATAAACCCTGTCACCCATTGTATCTTGCATCTTCCTTGTGGTATCTGGGGGCACTGTGGGGTTCTTGTTTCATACATCCTAGCTTCGGCCAACCTTTGTCCTGCTTTCTCCAGAAAAAGTAGTTTAAATGATGCCATTTACATTTGCCACAGCACCTTCCTCATTCCAGCCAAGATGGTAGAAAAGTTCATTGTTCTCAATTACAACTTGATTAACTGTGGAATCAGCTTAAAAGAAACTTCTCCTGTTTTCCAAACTGCCCTGTTCATAATTTCTAAGAAAAACTAGCTCATTGATAAAGTAGCCAGAATATAATCCTTCAGTCCTGTGACTGGCCATGCATTTTATAGTTATCTTACCCTCTCAGTTCTATCACAGCTTTGATTAATATTGAGTCTCTTCTTTAATATGGACTCCATGCAGAAAAGCTACTTTGTACTTCTGCTGCTTTTCAGCTGACATGCAGAAATTCAATGAAATTAGGCAGGTAGGAAGCAAGATGATTGCAGTGAGAGAGAGGATAAGTATTCGATGTGACATCAAATATTAATGCTAATGGGGAAACTGAATGGTTGTGATTTATCTTTGTATTAGAATACATTATTATATTTAAAAGCTCAATATTTTAAAATAATCTTCTTGTTTAATTTGAAAATGTATGGTTCTCTACTATTGCCTACTGCGGCAAGATATAATTCCCGGTGGGCATTTCCACTCCTTTGTTGGCAGTGGGAGCACCATGCGCAGTTGACTTGTGGAGTGCAGTTTGTCTCTGCACAGAGAAAGAGAGAATACAAAGTAACTAAGACTAAAACTAAGTATGTCCCCCAGCATGTTTGGGGGAACTTCAATCCAGGGTGATCCTGGGATCATGAAGCACAATAAGGTATGCTTAGTACATAACAATTTCCTTTTTACTGAGTCAAACTATTGATCAGTCCTAGACTGATTGGCTCCCCAGGGTTTTTGACCAGGGACATTTCCATCCCATTTCAGTGGGAACTGAATCTGGGAGCTTTGCATGCAAGGTGCATAGTTAAACTATGGCACTTGCTCTCCTCGGGGGCAGTGATGGCTACCAACCTAGATGGCTTTAAAATATGATTAGAAAAATGGTTGAAGGAGAAGGCAATCTGCCTCCACCTTCAGTTTCCCTGATCCAGGGGGCTCTTCTAATATTATGATGTTCTTGAGGCCCTACCACTGAGCCACAGCCCTTCCAAATGGGTGTGAAGAATTATAGTAGAATATACAAACTATAGGGGAATGGGACACAACATGGGCACTGTTGACCTGCAACCAAGGAAAGGGGGGCAATTGGCAGGTCCCCAGCTGGCTCCAGCCCACCGGCCAGTGTGCCGGGAGATCTCCAGTCCTTGGTGCAGCATCTGCAACCCGAGCTTCAAAAGCTGGGGCACGCTACTCAGCAGAGTAAACGCTACACAACCGAAGCGGCAGGAGAAGTTGTGTGAGCATATTGACAAGCAGTTTATTCGGCACACATCAGGACAAAAGGAGACATGTCTGATCTCCTTCATGTCCAAAGCGAGACATTTAAGCAAAAGCTATACACAAATGGAAGTTCCCAGCAAGCTGTGCTGGAGTGTAAACAGACATGTGACATACAACAATTCCACACGTCTGTCCTTAAGGTGGAACGGAATATTCCAACAGGCACAACTATGGGAAGCTCAAATATGTTTCACTGTAAAGGCAATCACCAATGCTCCATTGTGCATCTCATGATTTCCAGATGTCTTGGACACACTACACAGAGAGAGAAATGTTGAAGGCTGCCTATACCACTAAGCCTGAATGAGACATTCTCCACACACACACAAACACCATCTCTGGTAAGTATTATGAAGTGTGGGAATGGCATAGATTGTCATCTCAAGAGCAAAGACATTTGAAAGGCAGTGTGCTCCTATGAAATCATTGGGAGTGCGCTGGGGGCTGAAATCTACTGAGATTATAACAACAGCAACAATCCCATGTAGATGTATAAGCTTGTGCTTTTCCTTCACTTGGGAGCATTTTTAGATGACCGTGGGCACATGTGAATTCAAAGATGATTGTGACTGGAAATGCAATTGGGCAGATCTGCATATGTGTATGATCCAGACCACATGCATATGTAATATATAGTATTGGTACATACTGCCATTGCTACAACCGAGATTTAGAGGTTGACAGTCGGGTGCTCAGCCCTATCTTTATATATACCATTGCACTCTCCCAGATTCTGCAGGAAATACCATTAATTCAATATAAACCTCAGCTGAATATAAGCTGCACCTTTAAAATTGGGGAGGGGGGGAGGAAAGGAAAATACCTGAATATAAGCCATTCCCTTCCTTGCTGCTCCTGGCTGCATACTGGGGGGGGGGAGCCGCGTTGTGTTGGCAGCGGCCTTTCCTCGCTCTCTCCCTTCCCAGCCTTGGGGGAGAGGACGGGGCACTATGCGTGGGGTGGGCGCTGCTTTGCCACACTCCTGGCTGCAAACCATAATGTCAGGAATATAAGCCGCACTTTAACTTTTCACGGTCGGAATTTGGGGGGTAAAGTGAGGCTTATATTCAGGCCAATATGGTATGTTAGTGGTGGTTTGTGTGTGTGTGTGTGTGTGTGTGTGTGTGTGCTGGTGTTTAGGTCTGAGACCCGATGCCTTTAACAGAATAACCTTTTTATAGTCCTATACTTGCAACCTCAATTTTGTACCTTCATGTAAACTAAGGAAAACATGGAATCGCCATTAGGAAGCACTGAATACATCAGTTTTCTCTTGAATTTTCTACAGAAAACCAGGTGGCTGGCCTCTGTTGAAATGAGAGCAAGTCCTATAGAAAAATAAACACAGGCAGGTATGAGTGAAATTCCCATTAGGGACAGATAGAGCAGCCATGCCAAAGAAATGGCTCCAGAAACAAAACTTGACACTAGTGATAATACAATAGCAAAATAAAGCTAAGAGATCACTCCAGCCTGCTGAATTTGAAATGCTTAATCAAAAGTGACTTCTGCTATTGCAGCTGAAAAAGCAATGTTTTCAGCCTTCTATTAATTTCCATATAAAAACCATCTAATGGGGAGCTGCTAGGGAGAGGACGGAGATCAATCTGCCATAATGACACGCTGGAGACCGGAGGGGGAAATGCAAACTTGGAGCAATTTCATGGCAGGTGCAACCTTGGAAAGAATGGCCATTTTTCGGAGTTAATTTGTTCCCTTGACATGTTTGAAATCCATATTTGTACTTTAAAGGTCTAAAATGCAAGCTGATTAAAAACATAGCCAAATATTTCTAAGCATTTCAACCACATCCAATGATAAATTAGTAACAACTCCCCAGTGATAGGACAGCTGGTTATCTTTTATGTCGCACTGCCAAAAGCCAAAACAGGACAGCTCATCCCCTCTTTTGGTCTCACACTCATTTCTCCAGACTTAAAGTTATTTGAATTGATCACAAGTAACAAGGGGCAGAGTAATGAAATAAAAATGATGATGATAATAGTCGGGCTTTTCAGGGAAATGCAAAGGATTTTGTTGTTGAATTGCCAGTACATTTAAGTCTAAGTCCTCTCCCCCCCGCACCGCTTCTCTCTCTCTCTCTCTCTCTAGCACACACACACACACACACCCTGCACTGACACTGATATTTCAAGTCTCAAAATATTCCTTACTTTTGAAAACATTTTGCATTGTCCAGTAGCAGTAAATATTTAACTGCCGGGGAAATGAATAGAGCACAAGCAGGCTTCAAACTTCTTCTCTGCAAGATAATTTTTTGAAATCTATCTTAGTTTATACATCTGCCAGATGAGCACAATTATAACTTCCCTTTTTATAGCATGAAATTGTAAAAGGGAAAGAACAACACTCACACACACCTCTTGTTTAGTTACCCTTTAGTGGTTATTACCCAGGGTCGCCTGTAAAGGCTCAGAGAGTTCCACATTCATATTGAATGGCTCTCGTGCATATTCCTTCAACATCAGGACTTTCAAATATTTCCTAACAACCTGCCCTTCCATCTCATAAGCTTCATTTACTATTAGGGCATATTGAATCCTATGAGCTAGTTTAGGATGGTCACTAAGCACCCCGGGGATATTTACTCACTTCATCTATATGCCATCAACACCTGCCCCATCTATCAACTGGAAGCAGCAGGGGGGGGGAACCAGGGTCATCCTCCATTTATCATCCTGTCCCAGCTATGGCCACTGCAAAATATCAAGTGCCATTTGCAGAGCGAGGAGTCCAGGGCAGATGGCCATATGTCATCCCTACTGCTTGCACAGAAAGCATCAGTTGAAGCATCAGAGGGAGGGACCAACAGAACCCTTCCATCTGGCATCTCCTGGTGCAGTCACTGAAGAATGTCAACAATTAGAAGGAAAGGGCATCTTTCAGTTTGCTGTTGAATTATGATAACTGTTTTCATCAAAATAAGGGCAGGATATTAATGACCAACCAACCACTAGCAGGACACTCACAAGGTTGGGACAACAGGTTGAAACTCCAGTAATCAGCTGCCAAGTCCCACTGGTGAGAGATGAGCTGAAGGCAGATGTTACCTGTCAGAGGTGAGCCAGGAGCCAGGAAGAATCAGGAATTGAGCCAGGAAATCTGGTTGGAGGACAAAGCTGGGAACCTGAGGCAAGAATACATAAGAGCCAGGAGGTATTTATTGTTAAAATAAGGCCTCACTCTGAATAGGGAGTTTTTCATACGCTTTATGTCCAGGAGGGCTCAATGGCTAACTTGGATGGGTGGGGTCTGTTCAGAGGTGAGAATACTTAATTTCCGATAAGATTTCCAGTAAAATATACCACACTGAGCAGCAATGCAGAAAACAGAAGCATATCAGTTCTAGCCCTGTTAGCTCCTGATACTTTGTCACACAAGTTGCTCACTTCTCTTTTTGCATTTGAGATACTCGGGGGCTGAGTGAAAGGTCAGCCAGTAGCTGACCCCTGACATATGCTTCTTCAAAAATTCTTGCAACAGTATGAGAAGGTTCTCCTACCCTGCTGCATTATTAGAGATCCAACTCTGGAGAACTGCTCTCTGCAGCATCTGTAACCGATAGGCTTGCCAGATGAAAATTCACAACTAAAGGAAATGTTGATACCTGAAATTGGGATAACCACCATATTTTATGGAAGTAAGTGTGGAAACAAGGATTACCATTTTAGCGCTACTTATTTATGATCATCTGCAGTAGTTGGTAGTAACCTTTGTTGTAGCTCCTACGGTTGGTTTCCTTTCTGTGACTTGGAGAGATGCCCTTTCTTGTTTCTTTCATCCCATCCACAGATTGAAGAGACAAAAGGTGGATGGGTTTTAGACCGTAGTTCTGTAGCTGCTTGCTATAGTTCTAGGGAGAGCAAAAAGCTTCAGCGCCTTCCTGATTTCTGCCTAATAACTGAGGATTCTTTGGGCAGGCTCAGTCTTCATAATATTGTTATAGGACAGAAAAACTGAGGATCCTAGTTCTTTTCAGATCTGGAAGGACACTTCCAACCCAACCCAACCCAACCCAACCCAACCTTTTAATTGAAAGCACATTATAGTCAGCACATTGGAACTTCTTTCCCTGAGGAATAATTCCATGGGCCTTTAAGTGAGACTCACACTGTTAGTCACAATTCCTTTTCATCTCCATGCTCCTTCAGGGCAGGCAGTAATTTGCTGTTGCCTTATGAAAGCATTGCATGATGAGGCTCTTGGTGCCAGCTTACCTCTGCTAAGCAACAAGTAAGGAGCTGGAGCTGACGGTGTTGTGCCAATTCCTCGCCTCTTCCTGCCCATTCCTATCACTGTGGATTCCTACCACCAATTGTCTCTTGCTTTATATTTGGATGGCAAACTTGTTTGGGCAGAGTTGTCTTTTTGCTATGTTTCCTCCCCAGTGGCGAGATCAGACGTGCTGCTGTGATTCAGATAATAATAAGCATAATAAGTGCACAGAGATCCCTGTTCTTCCTCTGGGCTTGTCCCCACTGGAGTTTAATCTGTACTTGTTTGTGTTCCCCTTTCATTGCCATGGTTCATATGACACACACACATCCCTATCCAAGGGGCAGCCCACAGTTTTTGAGCAAAAAAATGCGATTTTCCTAATCTCAGGAAGTCCAGATAGGAGAAGTATATCCAGGCAAAACCTCATGTTTCTTGGCTGTGAAACTGCTTGAGCACCGTGTGTGTGTGTGTGTGTGTGTGTGTGTGTGTAGGGGGTTCTGCTAACATTTGTGTGATAGTACCACACCCTATGCCTGCTTTGTTTCTGACCAGAGGAAGGATGTAGGTTTGCCTCTTTTATTTTAACCACACACACACCCCTGCTACTGATCTGAACTAATTCAAAATAGCTGTAATAAAAAGAATTACCTTGCAGGCTGGCTCTGCTTTGTTTTAACCAGACTGATGTATTTGACTGAGCAGCAGTCCTGCCTCTTCTCTCACCCTTTTGGTAAGCTGTAACTTTGCCCCTGGTGGGCTCTCTTCTTTGATGAGCTGCATGGGGTGGGGGCAACAGGAAGTCAGGCTGAGGTTGGTCTGGAGAGAGAAGCATGTGAACAGGTCTGGCTGGTGTGAGCATCACACACCCTGCTTTCCAGTAAATGTTAACCAAATGAGGTTTATGTATGTATCTGGGTGTACATCTTTTTCCTTGCTGCTTCTCAAATTTGTAGCTATGTCACCTCAGTGAGAAACACTGGAGGCTTTAAAAATGTTATCCCATTCGGAAGTTGAGTGGGGACAAGAGAGTGTAGGATTTTTCTTCTTGTCCTAAGGGTCTCTGGATTCCTTCCCCAGCTCCCAATTATTTTGTGCAACCTGTTCTTCCCTCTCTGTGTGTTCCCACCACACAATGAGGAGTTCCCCTCTTTTGTTGCTGTGGTGTTTCCATCTCCACCTCTGCCTAGTTCCTTCTTGGCTGGGAACAAATGGGACTGGTTTCAATGGGCAGAGCTGATTGGATAGACTAGTAACACCGAAGTCCCACCAAGCACTGCCTACTAGTATGGATGGAGAAACACCTCTATATTTGAGGTGCATTGCCATTAAAAATGCTGGTGTATGGACCACAGACTGCAAACTCACACACCAAAACAAGGGAACCATGTTTATATTTCTGCTGTAACTGCTGTAACTGGTTCCGACAAGTTCCCATCAGTCCTAGGATGAAGGCATTGGAAGGATTCCCAATGGTTCCAAGACTAGACTAGTCTTAAATTAGTGTTTGAGCCAAGCCGAAAGAAAAAAGAGGCAATAGCAATTTAAAATTCATAGTGATAACAAAAATTTCCAAATTAAATAGCATCTAATTAATTCTGAATGATACTTTGCAATTCACCAATACAAATAAGAACTACGAAATAACTGATAGGATAAAGATTTAAATTAAAATAGATGCTTTTTTCTTCTTTTTGCTGGCTATTAATCAACCACCATATAATACTCATTATGCTCTAATGATACTATTAATAATGTGACTTTACAACCATTTTGTACGATTATTGTCTTTCATCAATGCAATTAGCACATCATTTATGTGCTTTTGCTATTTCTAATGATTAGCTGTTTTATTTTAAATCATTCTGCATTTACAGCATTGTTATCTGATCCTGGATTTTTTTTTATAATTGTGATTTTTTAAAATTGTTGTTCGTCTCTTCCTCTGCTTCTTCAATCCCACCCCTTTTTTGCCCAGTTATTTAAGATCAAAGGAAAATGTACAATATGTGCTGAAAGGAATTTATTAACAGAGTACCACCCACTGCCATGGCTCGTGGCTGTTTTCCATATGCACATTCATAAATTTGCCCTGTCCTGTTTCTGCATTAATTTGATTTTTTTAATTTTATTTTTTAATCTACATGAACATTCATATTTGCACATGCATTTTTGGAAATATGCATTCTTGCAGTATTTCTACACTTATTTTATCCTAAAATGTGCATTTTTCATTGTGCACATTTTCATATTTTTTTGAGTTGATAACCACACTGCAAAATCCAAAGGGTAACTGGTCTTCCTGGTGTGGATCAGTTTGGATGTTCTGGAATTCACAAAGACCAAGTCTGTCAAGCATTCCTCGGGCAGATCCTAAAAGTTAACCGCATTCAGTTGAATTCATGATGTGTTTTCTGCTGCTATTGCTCTAACCATCTCTCTTCATTTGTTCCCAGTTCCTTGGTTAACCATGAAGCTTCCTGAGCTCTTCTAAGTAGGAGAATACATGCTATCTTCCCATTCCAAAGGATTGGTCCGAACTTCAACAGGAACACCAAGTAGAGAAGCCATCCATCTAGATTCCTGTCTCTGCGCGTGGATCTTTCATCCCTGCAGAAGTGATCTGCCCAAGACAATGGAGCTACATTAAGGTTCCCTCAATCTCCTCCTACTTCAGATCAAAACACCAGATCTACATAGGTGGTGCCAGGTTTCAATGGGAAAAGGCTATGGTCGCCATGGCAGCAATTAACTTTCATTTTTGTTGGCCAACCAGTGCTATGACTCCTGACCTTGATCAGAGGAAGCCTGCCCAGACAATAGCAGGAATATTTGTCCTTGCTTAATGACACTTCAGTGGCAACTGAGGCGGAATCCAAAGCCACATCTCCTGAAATCCAAGCTTGAGTTTTAATTTTCACTGTATTCTGCTCTTTTTAATTGCTTGGCTTTGAAGTTCTTTCCATAGTTCTTAAACTGGGGCTTAGCGTTGCCTTTTATTTCACCTTCATCCTGAAGTTTCTGCTTAATGTCTTTGACCAGAATGGCTGCCCAGTTTCCTGGCATGGCAATTTATTTGTTGCTTTTTAAAGATTTCTGGTCTTCTGGATTCTGGAATAAACTTACATGCTTTCTTTAATATAAATAGCAACACTCGGATTTCTATCCTTGATAAAGTAGGCTTTCAGTTAAGCAAATGTATACATGCTAGCCTGTCAGCATTATTAATACTGTCAAAGTGCTGATCAATGACTGTACCTTCTCTTCCAGTCTCTGGCTGGCATTCACAAGCTTTCTGTTCAGGGGGGAAATCAGTCTTCTACTAATGTTGCCACCTCTTCCACTGCAGTCACAAAACTTTAAAGACACTTGAAAGAGGTTGTCCAAGCCTCCCTCCCCAAAACTGAAAGTGTTGCTGCCCCATCATCTATCTAAATTGTGGGTTGCCTTAAAGCATTATAGATGAGATAGTTATATTTGCATTTCTAAATCCAGGGCTGGATCTAGATACATCAAAGAAGTGTTTCAGTTAAACATGTTGTAAACTTTGAATGAGAAATCAGGTTGGCAAAAACGGAACTCCACGGCGCCATCTGGTGTCACAGTGTTATAATGCATATACAACACATACAAAGTACTTTTTCTTTGCTGAGTCCCAGGTGTGACATTCATATCTAGTAGCTTCCTTCCTGATGTGGTGCTCTAGTAAGAAACCAAATTTTGCAAATAGAGGATTGTCTGATTTAATGACATTTGAACCAATTTCATCACATAGCCAAATATAACCTGTTATGAATAGTTTTATTGCTCTTTTTCCTGAAGGATGACAAAATGTCATATTGTCCACCAAAAGAAAAACCTTTAGGAGGAAATCAATTTTGCAGGCTATAAAGTTACATGCCTGCTTCTTCCTGTTCTTTGCTTTTTGTTTATTATGTTGAAAGGGAAAGTGTTTTAAATTTAAGCTTGCAATCTATATTATCTCATATAGGAAGAATTCCATTTTATATAGGGAATACATTCTAGGGGAAAGCTTATTTCTTTGTTTTGCAGATGGAAGAAACATCACAAGGCACACAAATTTTCCCAAGCAGATGGCATTTGTCTGCTTTACATCTGACCCTTACATAAAAGTTAGCAGTAGTTGCTTGCGGCAAAATGATATAATAAAGCAAAAGATTTAATACTGTACCAGTTCCTTTCCTATCCTATCTAAGCTTACATTGCTGCAAATTCAGATCGTACCGTGGACTGTCCACAGTGGCAGCTCAAAAAGATGCTTGTTAGTCATGGCTTAGATCTAGAAATATGCGTGCAACGGGGTCAGTTCACACACTCACGTGGCTGAGAAGGTCAAGGCAGCTGCCCCTACCACCAGAATGGTACAACGAAAGTGGATAAGCCAATGGACTGTGCATGGGTATCTGTGCCACTAATTACACTTCCCTATGCCAAACACTAAGGGACGCAGGTGGCGCTGTGGGTTAAACCACAGAGCCTAGGACTTGCCAATCAGAAGGTCGGCGGTTCGAATCCCTGCGACGGGGTGAGCTCCCGTTGCTTGGTTCCAGCTCCTGCCAACCTAGCAGTTTGAAAGCACGTCAAAGTGCAAGTAGATAAATAGGTACCGCTCCAGCGGGAACGTAAACGGTGTTTCCGTGCGCTGCTCTGGTTCGCGAGAAGTGGCTTAGTCATGCTGGCCACATGACCCGGAAGCTGTACGCCGGCTCCCTCGGCCAATAAAGCGAGATGAGCGCCGCAACCCCAGAGTCGGTCACGACTGGACCTAATGGTCAGGGGTCCCTTTACCTTTACCTTTTTATGCCAAACATTGCAGTGGGGAAGGCCCATGTCTCAGCAATAGAACATCTGCTTTGCTTGCAGAAGGTCACAGGTCCAATTCTTGGAGTCTCCAGGTAGACGTGGGGGAGACTCCTGTCTGAACCCCTGGAGAAATGTTCCAGGCATGTCCAAAGTCCATTTTGGGGGCCTAATCCAGCCTGCCAGTCAGTTTAATCCGGCCTCTGTGGCAGTTTATTCCCTGGGGTGAAATCCTTAAAAAACTTCAAGAACTTCATTCCGAAAAAAAGGTTAACAACTTTGGTCGGCCCTCACGGCCCTTCACTTCATCAAATCTGGCCCTCTTTGGAAAAAGTTTGGACACCACTAACAGTCCTGAGTTAGATGGACCAATGGTCTGACTCAGGGTATGGCAGTTTCCTATCATCCTATTACACTGTATGTGCCATGGGGTGACATCCCTCCACCACATGGAATGTATCCTTACTTGGGTGAGTGTGAAAATCAGCCTTTAAGGACAGAGCCATGTCATATCTGTGCTTTAGAAACAAAATTCTATCCATTTTTATACGCATAGTCTGATCGGGTACTGCAGTCCAAAGCTCTGCTTTCAGTCAATGGCGCATAATCACCCTCTCCAAGCTTCTGAATTATCACTCTTTTACTTCAGAATGCTCTTGCAGGGACTTTCCTCACCCATCCTTCTCCCTTTCAGTCATTAACTGAGTCTGATCAAGAATGGGATTTTTATTCCCATGGGGCCTAAAAACAACAACACGATGAGGGCTTTTTAGCTATAGTGCTCTTCATGGAATCCATGTAACCTTTGTGAAATTTGCATGCGCGAATTCCTGACATTTCCTTTTCAGCTCTCCATTACCTCAGCCACTTCATCATGTGGCACAAGTTAGCCAGTCATCCATAAAGAGTTTCCAAAGAACTGCTAAAAAAAGAGAATTTGCATACACCCCCAAACAGCATTTTTTAAAATGAAAAGGCAGCACTTCGTCAAATATTCACCCCCCCAAATAGAAACTTGGTTTGAATATGCCTCGGATCAAAGTATCTGGCTTTTGACAAATCTGAGGTAATCTGAGTCTTGATTGTAAAAGAACCCAAAGCTTTATTCTGAGCAATACAAGAGGTGCCTTTGACTGACTGATGCTGATAGCAAATGGGAAAACTACTTTAATAGATTTACCTCAAGTGAATGAAGAAAGGGTTTTGCCTTTTATCAGTGTGGCAGAAGAGAAATTACACTGAGCAGTTTTGAGAACAAACAGTGGTTGCTATTTTCGGGCCTTCTATCATGGCACTGTCAGCTCACCTATCAAGTATAAAAAGAAAACACCTTGATTTATCCAACCACCATCTGTTTGTTCAACGTGCTCACTTGATCTATGCAGTAGATATAGCCCTAACAACCATCCTGGGTGCACTATATCAGAGACACTTAGGACATAATGAGCTAAAGTGGATATATGGCCAAGCCTGGAAGTAGAGTCAGGACAGGAGGGAAACTTCATAGACTTCCCAGCTCGGCTTGGTGCTGCAGCTTCCACAATGGCAGCGACTGCACATTTAGGCCACCATAAAATAGACACTGATGAGCTAGGAAATTTATTCTGCCATGCGTGTTCTTGTTACAGCCCTGTAAAACAACCATCCCTTCCCCAGAGGGAATACTTCAGGGAATGAGAACCAGCCAAACGAGTAAGCGAAGCAGAATTCAAGTCTGGGTGATAGAACGAAAAAATACAAAAAAAATGTATTAATAACTTGCTATTGGGTTCCACAAGTTAGGCTCCCTTCAAAGAAGGGTGTGTAGACTGTGATCAACCTCATCTCCAAAACAATAGCAACTGAACTGTCCGCAAATTTCTGGGAAAGCAAGTTCCAAAAATACAGCTTTGAGAGAAGATTTGGGGCATGTGTGAAAAGCAGGAGGAACCCACTTCTGCACTGCTCAAACCTAGGTTTGTACTGTTCAGATGTAGGAGCTGGTCACTGGTCATGCTTGCTGGGGATGATGGGAGTCGTAGTTCAGCTACATCTGGAGGGCCAAAGGTTCTCCACTATTGATTCTAACCAAAGGAAAGGGGAGGGAGAGATGTTACATCAAAGATGTGGGACAGGGGAGAATCAGAAGAAGACAAGGTTGAAGAAGTTGACCTGAAGAGGTTAATTGTCCATGTCGACTTCTCAAGACAGCCCTCTGACTATGAAACTGTACAACCTTTACAGACATTATTTTTAAACATGCCTCAAATACTTGTTTTTTAAAAAATTCGAAGCAGCTTATCATTTGCATTGCCCAGGTGCTGTGAACTCACCACTCTGACATGAGAATGAAAGATCACACAAGACAACGTTCTTTGATTCAAATTAGGCCACAACTTTTTTGATTACAGATGTAAGGGACTTTGGCCTAGGCACAGGGTATATCCTGTATCAACCAATCTGCTTGCTGGATGTTTTACCATGGGGTCAAATCTGAAGTGAGGGTGTCCTATGATATACATCAAATAGTTGCAACCTTGCCAGGATTGTCCATGTCCAGTGCACGTCAGCCTCTACAGAGATGACTTTTAAACATGCCTCAAATACTTGTTTTAAATATTCCAAAAAGCTTGTCATTTACGGTATATTATGCTTTTCTTCTGCTAGCTTTCTATTGTCATTTTTGCTGTCTGCGTCTACACTTCAGACTGCTGATATTGTTTTTAATCTCCTACTGTAATGTTTTTTTAGTTGCTTTATGTTTTAGATTCTATTTTTGCCGTTTTATTGTTTGTAATGTTGTTATAGATTGTGTTTCAACTTGTTAGAAGCTGATTTGAGAGGGACAAACCTGAAATGCAACCAATCATCATCATTATTCTGAACTAAATAAAAAAGGGGGCTTTTAAGACATCGTTCCCCTTTAGTCTGTGTGTATGTATTCTTTCTAGTGTAATTTTGCACACTGTAGTGCTAGCTTTAATCCACCAGGTGGCAGAAGCAATTAAAACATGCCAAATATGAATGAACATATGGTGCACACCTTTCTCACTGCAATGATTTGCAACAGGTTGGAGTTCTGGAAGGGTGAATCTTGTTAGGCCTCCCAATCACTTCAAATATTGAAGATGGCAGCATGGTCCAAGTCCCTCACTGGCTCCTTTATGCTGTGTTTCATTGCTTGACCTTCACTCTAAGTAAAAGAAATGTTTTAAAAGTGAACCAGCTTCAGGAGAATTAGAAATCCATTCACTGCAAGGAGGCTCAGAGTTCATGGGCTAGCAGTTAGGCTGTTGGTCCTCCCAAAATGTTAACCTATTTATAAACTGTGTACCTGTTACACTTTAAGGCTACACTACGGTCCTATAACCACTTACCTGGGAGCAAGCCCCGCTGAACTCAAAGGTTGTCCATGACCTTTCCTTCTGTTTTCTTGCCATTTTCCTTGGTGTCTCAGTAGGCCAGGTTTAGGCTGGTTAGACAGTGAAATATCCAGCGCTCCTTGCCTTCTCTACATTTAAACAATTTAATTTCTTTGTTCAACATGCTTCCAGAGCCACTTTGCAGCTGGCGAGACTTCCAAAAATCAAAACCATTAATTACACCAGGGGGGCCCAATCTTCTTGGACACAGGAGCACATATGGAGAACAAAGAGACTGTCATGAACACCACGTACACACAAAAAGAAATTGGGGGTGGGATTGGCACTAGTCAGATTGTGTGTATGGGTTGGTGCAAACCCCCACCCTCCCCCCAAAAACCCCTGACAAAATATCTACACACAGAAACAAATCGCAGGCAAAGAGCAGGCAACACCCAAATAACAAAAAAGGAAAAGCTGCTCCCCAACTTTTTTATAAAAAAATGGTCAGGGCCAAGAAGCTTTGTTGGGCTCTAATGGGTTTGTGTGTGAGAGAGGATGCCATGCTGCCTGCCTACAGGGCATCACTTTGTGGACTCCAGAATTGCACCATACAGTAAAGACATCAATATAAAAACAGGAGAGCAATAGAGCAGATAAAATGTTTCTGGCTGTGCCAGTATTCTGATACATCAGATGTCAGATAGGCCACACATCAGTACCAACCAGCCTCTGCAAACCCCAGGCTGGAAATGGAGGAGAATTTCATTTGGTGCATATTTTTTAAGTTGAGTGTATTTGCACCTACCTCTTGGATTAATAATACATGGATTGGAACATACTAATTATCCTCTGGATTTCTCACTTCTCCAAATTTAGTGATACGGTTCTCAGCTCAAAACAAACACGGCAAAACAAAACTTCATTAAAATGATTTTTTTCAGGATATAGTAAATTAAAAATGCACAAAAAACATTAAAACGCACAAACAGACATAAAAAGTATATCAGTGCATATTTTGTGATGAGATGGATATTTAAACATGAATTTTGTTCGTTTTTTTTTAAATAAAAAACAGATTAATGCAGAATGAGGGTGCAATGGACTTGTGAATGAACACATGTGAAATTGTAATGGAAAAAGACTGATCTGTTTATCCCTTCCCCTGGGCTATTTGTCTCGTCTCACAGGAAGCATATTGGGAAATCCTGTTTTCCAGAAAAGGTGCTGCATAAATCGCAACACAATAAAACAGATAGATTCAACGCAAGGCATTCTCATTTATTTTACTGGAAGCTACTTCTTCCCGGAATATGTCTGTGGAGTTCTTTCCTCTCATTCGTGATCTTCCTTCCATGTGCAGAGAAATGTGGCAGGACACTCTGGATTGACATAGTGTGACTTAAAGGAGATACAGATGATGCTAATGTGTGAGACAGGGTCTGCTCAGCTGTCATCAGTATCACAGAGTCCTGCAGAAGCCTAGAGGCAGCTGGTATGACAAGTTGACATGGAGAGCAGGCTACCTACAAGCATAGAAATCACCTTCTTTTTCTTTGACAGGATTACGCACCAAGTTAGAGTTTTATGCCTTGGTTATGGGAATGTACCTAAATTCTGGAACAAGAGCTTGCTTATTTCTCCCCTATTATTTACTCCTATAAGGAGTAAATGCCTTCCTGAAACCTATAGCCTGAAAATAGCAGGGGATTTTGTCCACCAAGAGTGCATTATAGCAGCTCTTGGGGCACTGATGGAAATAGATGCAGGTGGGATTGCATTTCCAATCCCCCTTTCCTATCCCTCAGCAACAGGTTTCCATGAAAAATCTCTTTGCCTTTTCCAACTTTGTATTCCTACAATGAACACGTTAACTACCATCCAATACAGTATTAAGTGGCACCAACCCATCAATATTGTTACACATCTCTGAGTGGGTTCCCGATGCACAGGGTTCCAGGGTCCGTGTTTCCTTTTGGAAATGAGGCACAGCGGAGACTCTGGTGTCTTTAGGATACAGTGGTACCTCGGGTTACAGGCGCTTCAGGTTACAGACTCTGCTAACCCAGAAATAGTACCTCAGGTTAAGAACTTTGCTTCAGGATGAGAACAGAAATCATGCAGCAGTGGCGCGACGGCAGCGGGAGGCCCCATTAGCTAAAGTGGTGCTTCAGGTTAAGAAGTGTTTCAGGTTAAGAACAGACCTCCAGAATGAATTAAGTTCTTAACCCGAGGTACCACTGTATATGGTTTATGTAGGGAGTGGGTGGTGCTGTGGTCTAAAGCATTGAGCCTCTTGGGCTTGCTAATCAGAAGGTCAGCAGTTCAAATCCCCACAACAGTGTGAGCTCCCATTGCTCTGTCCCAGCTTCTGCCAACCTAGCTGTTTGAAAGCATGCCAGTGCAAGTAGATAAATAGGTACCGCTGCGGTGGGAAGTCAAACAGCATTTCTGTGGCTCCTTATTTTTGAGGCTTCCTCCATGCACATTTAGATTTCAATAAAGGCCTAACCTTTCACTTGGAGCTTGCATAATTTTCTTTGGGGTTTCTGAGAGGGATACTCTAGGAACTCCTCTTTTTAAAAAATTCTCCAGGAATAATAGGGTTGCCACACATCTGGAATTCCCTACATATATCCGAAAAAGCTCAACAACTTTTCTGTCTGGATTTTCACTGTTTGAAATATGGCAACCCTAGTTTCAAACATTTGGTTTGAACTTGAAGCAAGTTCAGACAGGTTCATCCTGGTCAGTTGCATGGCTGGAAAAGAGAGCAAGGGACAGGAAGAGAAGCAGCTTCACTTCATCTCTCATGAAGGTAAGGGGGCGAGTGACTTAGCTGAGTCTAGGAACAGACAGTTCTGGTCTTAACCCCTTCATGCACTAAAAAAACTAGCACCCATGCATAGTTATATTTGACTGTAATTTCCCACAGTTTGAACTTCAAGGACACTTATAGAATCTTTCTTGGAATCTTATGCTCTACATTCCTGGAATCCTCTTTACTGAAGGTTTGGCAGAGGCTTCATCTGAGAACATAAATCAGAAGTGGCATAAGAATTTTTAGTGTGGGCAGATGCTTAATGGTATTGGATAAGCAAGTAAAGAGGTTGTTTAAAAAACATATCCACCTTAACCCTCTTGAATAGAGTGGGATATATGCTTACATTAATAAATAAGTGATGCAGGGAACAATTTTTGTAAATGATCCTGCAGGATACTAGGGAGAGGGAGACAATGTTGAATTTTTTTTAAGGCAGGCTTTCATTTCCTAACACAAAGACATTCATTGACAATGCCAACGTTTGTAATTCCTTGTTTCAGAATACAAAACTCAGCAAGTTTTATTTAATATACTTCTTTATTGTGTAAACCTATGATACTGCTCATAGGTTTGCCAGTGCAGTCGCTTTCCACCTCCTGGGCAGCTGTTGTGCCTTTTAGATAAATACTACATAGGTAAGTCATCCACAGCCTCAATTGTGCCCTTTCCTATGTTTATGTGATGTCTTTATGCACACCTCATGATGAAGTTAGCAAATTCAAGCCATATTGGCCACCTTAGCATATTGTTTTGACTTTCACCACTAACTAAAGTAAAGGTAAAGGGACCCCTGACCATTAGGTCCAGTTGTGACCGACTCTGGGGTTGTGGCGCTCATCTCGCTTTATTGGCTGAGGGAGCTGGTGTACAGCTTCCAGGTCATGTGGCCAGCATGACTAAGCCACTTCTGGTGAACCAGAGCAGCGCACAGAAACATCGTTTACCTTCCCGCCGGAGCGGTACCTATTTATCTACTTGCACTTTGACATGCTTTCGAATTGCTAGGTTGGCAGGAGAAGGGACTGAACAACAGGAGCTTACCCCGTTGTGGGGATTCGAACCGCCAACCTTCTGATCGGCAAGTCCTAGGCTATGTGGTTTAACCCGCAGCACCACCCGCATCCTAACTAGGGATATGCAAAATCATCTTTCCTTAGATATTTCTGCATTGGTACAAAATATTCAGAGCATTTCTCTGCCATCTGCATACAGGCAGATTTGTGAGGTCAGGACTTTCTGAATTGTTACTTTGCATGTTTATTTGCCTCCTTCCAAACTTGTTAGCTGCACATTGTTAGTTCTGGCTCTGCTGTTACAGTGCATGGTGTTGGGTTGTTACTCATCAGTCTCCATTTTACGTTAACTGGCTTAAATTTGTAACATTTTACATCTGCACAAACATCAATTAAATGTTTGACTGTATCATTTACATTATTTATGCATAGAATATTTCTTGGGAGGCGGAGAGATATGTGGAATTGTTTGCTACAAGCACTTTCAGAAACTGAAGAATCAAAGCTTTTAAAACATCTTTTAATTCTCCAAATTACTCCTCAAAGCCTCAAAATCACCCTGTTCTTTCCTTGATTTCATTGGCCAAGGTAAATGTTGCTTGCAAAAAACACTCCATTTTTTGCTCTTGTAGAAACATAAAGCGAGTCTTTCCCTTTGCTAACTGCTATGACGATGAGGGACCTCAGTGTACTGTACTTCCTAACTCCATTCCCGGGGAAGCAAATGAGCTATTGAAATGGCAACTCCATTCAGGCGGGGGGGACTTCAAGTGAGGGCAGCCTTGGCTTTCGGACTCACTGACCATGCCGACTGCTGCCATCCATTATGAAGAAATCCCATCAGCGGCTGGACCTCCCGTTGCCCGAGGGGAATGGCCAATCATTTTCCTGAGGGAGAGGAGAATGGTAGGAGCAGCAGGGACATTTCCATTTTACTAGTGAGATCTTATTTGGCAGCAACAAATGAGCAACTTTCAAGCTTCAGAAGTGATTAATTTCTTGCCAGAGCTGTCTGCAGAGCTGTCACAGCCTGACAATCCTGACATAAGTGTCATTTATAATGTCACAAGTCTATTACACATAAATGTCATTACACAATTATGCTGGGGAGAAGAAAAGCCTCATTGTGAGGATAAACCGGCGTAATATTGAGTCAATTAGTTGTCTTAATGTTATTGTTCCATTGTCCCCCCTCATACAATTACATAGTGTCAGATTTGTTCTGTTTGCATAAAATTACCTGTTATTCTTACCAGCAATAAGATGAGGCATGCAGCTAGGGGTTTCTGTTATAACTAAAACATTGGCACCAGACTCTAGGATTGATATTAATGCCAAGATCATGACACTCTAATAATTTGTGCTCTCTCTCTGCCTTTCATGTGCCGGAATATGGACAAGACCATTAATCTGCTCTGTTTAAGTCAAAATGGCTGGCTCTAAAGAGGGTGACTTTTCTGTGCCACCTGACAAAAAAAAAGCCCCTTCGTTAGGAGGATGGCAGAACAGTAGCAAAGTCCCCAGTGGGTCTCCTCCATTATTCCTACAAACTGGCACTAGAACAGCCTTCATTTAGTTCTAACAAGCTTCTATTCTCTTTGGGCCAAGATGCAAATGAGCTTGACTGTGCTGACTTTATTTGAATGTATTATGTAGGAAAGGGTAGAGGGGTTCTACTGACTGGTGCTCTTGGAGAGAAATGAGGGATACCTGACACGGCGTGGAACTTGCTGCCATACCCCCAAGAAGATAAGCTTCAACGTTTGCCTGACTAGAGGTCACTTGAGTGTAGTTTGGATTGGAGGGCTGCAAATCTAAATGGCCTGCCAGAAATTCCATGCTGATTAGGCTCAAAATAAACTGAGAATCTCACGGTTGGCTCTAGACAGCTAGTTGTTCTCCTTCTGCTTCAGACATAATGCCTCTGAATACCAGCTGCTGGGAATTGCAGGTGGGCAGAGTGATGTTGTGCTCATGCCCAGTTTGCAGGTTTTTCACAGGAATCTGGTTGACCTGGGCTAGATGAGCCATTGGCTTGTTCCAGAAGGCTTGTCTTGTGTTCTTCTGTTCTTTGAGCTCTTGGTGGCATATACCATATTTAAAACAGCCCATCCATGCTTATGAGTCATCCTTATGGCATATCTTTTAGGATTGCAAATGGCAAGGAGTACAGCCAGATGGGCTGGTGCAACTTGCCTTGCACATGGTATTGCTGTAAATACACAGAGCAAGTCATTCAACAAAAATCACTTCATATCTAAAAAATCTTAATGAATTCAGCAAAGGTGTTGTCCTTTCACTGCAGCCAGTGGTAGGGCTGGGCATTCTTTTAGGCAATGCCTCACAATTCCTGTTGTTAACAATCCTAATGTCTAACTTTCTACAGTCTGTATGAGAAGCAGAGGACAGATGCATGCTCACGAAGCTACTCTTTCCAGCAGTCATGTGAAATATTGCTCCTGAGAGCCAAATCAAACTCTATTTTCTTCCTATTTGACACTTTTGACTGCTTTTTCAGAAATGATCTGATCAAAGCAGATTCAGCTTGGGTAAAGGTAAAGGTAAAGGACCCCTGACTGTTAAGTCCAGTCGCGGACGACTCTGGGGTTGCGGCGCTCATCTTGCTTTATTGGCCGAGGGAGCCGGCATACAGCTTCCGGGTCATGCTGCCAGCATGACTAAGCCGCTTCTGGTGAACCAGAGCAGTGCACGGAAACACCGTTTACCTTCCCGCCAGAGTGGTACCTATTTATCTACTTGCAGTTTGATGTGCTTTCAAACTGCTAGGTTGGCAGGAGCTGGGACCAAGCAACGGGAGCTCACCCCGTCACGGGGATTCAAACTGCCGACCTTCTGATCAACAAGCCCAAGAGGCTCAGTGGTTTAGACCACTGCGCCACCTGCATCCCTAGCTTTTTCAGAAATGATCTGATCAAAGCAGATTCAGCTTGGGTAGAAAGCACAAATAGGACCACTCATTGGGGATTCACATGATTCCTTTCCCTTTCATTCAAAGAATGCATGAATGGGGGTGGGGGGCCATGTGGGGGTCATTCCCAGGCATCTGTCTGATGGTCATGTCACTATCTGCACATTTGTTGCTCATCAGAATGTGCTGTGTGTTCCAACATATATGCTTAGAGCATCACCACATGACGTCAGAACCCAAGTGGTCCAGCATGCCCCTTGAATGGAGGCACTGTATAATATACATGTACATTGATAAGCATGCAAAGTTTCTTCTGATATGCCCTGGGAGGTGGGCAGTGGCAGGGCGGGGACTGGATGTTTCACGTGACACCACCACCCCAACAATGTTTTTCCATATTTCCAAAGAAGGAATTCTAAGGCCCCATTGGTTTTTAAGCCAATGAAGAAGAACGTTTTTACTTGTTGCTTCAGCCAGTTAAGAGGCTGCAAATCCACAGGACAGAATGTGACTATTACATACAGACATTAACACACAACCCACAGATCTGTTTGATTTTCCAGAGGAAAGTGTTTCCCACATCTCAGCAGCTGCAAACTGGGTCCCAGGTGCTTTGGGAAAATTGAAGTGATTTTGTGTTGATATTAGGGCTAATACCAGAAAATGCTAAATTACATTTTAAAAGGAATCCATCCCTTTATCTTTTAACCTTACGCCTCCCTCAGTCATGTAGAAAAATCAATCTTGACTAATCCACTGACCAAGAAAAAGTGAAAAGCAAAAATAGGAACCTGAATAAATGCCTTCTTGATTTTCTTTTTAAAGGGTTTCCACAGGAAATATGATCAAAGCATCCCAAAGCTTCGATCCAGGCTGTGGGATTGAACTCCAGAGCAGTGGGAGAGCTGTCTTTTACAAGAAGTCATTTGCGAGACTTACAAAGTGGCACAGGTTATAGCTCTGCGAAGGCATAAAGCTTGCTGAGAATGTCACAGAATTGGCAACAGGAACAAAGTTGCACAGGAGAACTAGGCATTATTCTAGGATTTGAGGAGCCCTTGAGTTTCCCTCACCCTCTTAATTTAGAATCGGTGGGGCATGGAACCTGAGAACCATTCCACACCTCCCTTGATCTGTTTGATGGCTGTCTGTGCAAACTGAGTGTGACAATGATGGTGGACAGTCCAGGGGGTCCTATCTGGTCCACAATGCCATTTATGTGTGTAAACTACACCCACCTGTCAGCTGACATCACTCCAAAGTGGTATGTGTGTGACATCAACTGGGGGTTGATTCTATAAGTAAGAGCTGTTCGACAGTGGAATTTGCTGCCAAGGAGTGTGGTGGAGTCTCCTACTTTGGAGGTCTTTAAGCAGAGGCTTGACAACCATATGTCAGGAGTGCTCTGATGGTGTTTCCTGCTTGGCAGGGGGTTGGACTTGATGGCCCTTGTGGTCTCTTCCAACTCTATGATTCTATGATTCTATGTTCGCTGTTCATGCCAGTTCCTCTCTCATCAACTGAAAACCAGAGGTTCAAAGAGCAGCATGGGTGATCTGAAAGCAGGCCTTTGTTGTTCCTTAAATCTCCAGAAGCCAGAGCTTTAAAGGGCTTTAAAGTGCATTGTCATCTGACATTGTTATGACATCAGGTGATTGACACGTGGGCACCTGATGAAGATCTGGCCCACTGGCCAGAAAAGGTTCTGAACCATTGCTTTAAAAGTCAATATTCAGAAAGCTTTCTGCTTATTCTGCTGAGCGGGGCCCTGGGCTTCTGCCCTCAAATCCCCTCCTGACCTCACCACAGACCACAGTTTGGGAAATAGGGCGAAAGACTCCCCATGCTGAATGCAACATGTGCTCTACAAGGATTCTTATTCTTCACATGTCAACGGACAAGCAAGAAAATCTTATTTTACGAAAGAAGACAAGGCTTAATCTGTTGCTAAGCAGATCAGCTCAGTGACTTTATAACAAAATAAGGAACTGATAATACCGGAATTAGTTTGAAGGAAATGAATTCTTTTAAAAAAAGGATATGGAAAAAATCATTTAGGCATTTCACTGGCATATAACAAGACACTACAGTAATATTGCAGCAAGAGAGAAGATTATTTGGAGTTAATTCTTATTTTTAGCTGATAATTTCTAATTAACTTGCTGTAGTTATCTTGTTAAATGTCAATTAAATCTCAAAGCGCTCCTTACCGTTTTCCTGTATTCATGGAATGTAATTACGCATCTGTTTCTTGAGTGGCCTTCCTTGCTCCTATCATCTATGGCTAAATATAGGGCAAGTATGTTTTAAAACATTTAAAAAATATGTTATAGCTAATCAATAATTGATTTTGCAGCACAAAATAGGATTAAGAAAATAAGTCCTTTTTTCCTTTCTTACTCTAAGTCTATAGATTTATGCTCTCCTCTGTAATGGTTACTAATCATTATGAAATGAAATGAAACAAGGGTGCAATCTTACGGTCCTTGGGAAGGCAGACCAGAGACCATAAGACACTGGGGACGCCATAGTCAGCTGGCGGAGAAGGAGCTTAGCCCACAGAGAGGGAGGTCTCTGCTAGAAGCTCTTCCTGGATGGCATCAGAGCTCTCCAGAGATTTTCCTTTCCACCAGCAGTCCGTTGTCAGTGGTGAGGCTGGAAACGGTGTGATCTGGGAGTCTGAAATGCAACTAACTCAAGAGCTTTGTGTCATTCATATACCATATTTTTTACACCATAACACTCACTTTTTTCCTCCTAGAAAGTAAGGGGAAATGTCTGTGCGTATTATGGAGGAAATGCCTACGGGTGGCATGCCTACGGATTTTCCTCCTCTAAAAACTATGTGCGTGTTATGGTCGGGTGCGTGTTATAGAGCGAAAAATACGGTATTTCCTTCTATTTATGAATCACTTCCCATAAAAAAACAACAACCCTCAAACCAATTTACCAATGAAGACACATGTAAAACAATGTCACATAGCAAAACTAAAACAACTTCATATAAAATAAATAAATAAAACAATTTCATAGCTGAAACCAATTTCAAATCCAATATAAATCCAGGCTGGGATAAAAGCCAAATCTCCACTTAAAAGTCTTGTTAAAAAAGGTGCCAGAAAGGCACTAGAGACAGCGCCAGACTGATATGCCAATTCTGATATGTGGTTCACTGTTACATGTACTTCATGCCTTCCTATGGGACGGCGAGAGAGAAGAAGCAATAAGGAAACACAAAATGGTTGCTCCTCACCTTCCACTCTGGCCAAGATGAGCAACCAGGGCTTATGGAATATAGTTCGCTATGCCCCCACTGCTCTCCATACAGCTGAATCATATGCACTTACTCAGAATAATAATAATGATGATGATGATGATAATAATAATAATAATAATAATAATAATAATAATAATAATACAAAAACATGTTTAGTGGGGCTTACTCCCAGGTAAATGTGCTTAGGATTGTAGCCATCCCCCCTCCTGTTGTTTTGTTTTTGCTCCATTTCCCCCCCTCAAAACTTCCTGTTCTTCACATCTAGACACTCTGATTTGCGATGATGTCATCAGCTTTGCCTGCTGTGGACTCTGCAGCCAACAAACTTCATGCCTGAACTTTCTGCTGGTGGAGTAATAAAACCTGGCAGTTTATTTTCTCAGTACACAAAGGGCAATTATGGCATTTAAAAGATAATATGGCAACCTGATTGAAAACTGAATTTGCAACGTGGTTTGCAGCTAGTGGAATCCAATAATTGCATTCATAATAGTACAGTCCATTCTGCTGTTGTAACCATCTACCCTACACTGTTCACCTCTGGTGGAGCTTAGCAATTAACGTCAGGGGTTGCTGGGGCGGGGAGGGGTGTCTAACCAATAGATGTGTTAGGCTGATCACTACAGGGAAAGTAGGGAAAGTAGCAGATACAACAGAGGCTCCAATATAGTGAAGGTGATCAACTTCAAGCCCGGGCGAGGAAGTTATGAGGCTTTCAGGAAATGAAGGCACCCCAGAAAGCTGCAAAGTACAGATCACTTGACATTTTTTTTGTGGCATGAAAGAATAGACACCCCCTTGGCCCCATTGACAGTAACCCTATGTGCCCACTCCTGTTTACTTTACATTCAGTATACTCCAACTGCTGATTTGAGAAGCAGTGTATGCACAACTCTTGCCACAATCCACAGCTATACTGTCATTTCTTAAGGAGCCACTGTGTTTTGATGTGTTTCCCCTCAAATCAGTTTCAATCTGAACTGAGAGAAAAGAACAAAGTAGCTGTGTTTTAAGCCTAAAATAAGCCTAAGAGACGCACAACAAAAGCCTCACACCCCACCCATGAGAATTTCATTGAAATTTTCTTTTTTCTGCTTTTGTCATAATTTTACAGTGTAGTTTCTTTTCTCATTAATTGCTGGAAGGTTTGGGGAAAACATAGGAGACATTTTCAGCACAGCACTGTGTTTTTCAGACATGCAGTGAAAGGGGTGTGTTTGCTAGGGGAGAGAATCTGTTGCCAGAATGCCACCTCCCTGCTATATATATTCATTAGATGAGCCCAGGAGCCCTCAGATGTCTGGCAGATGCTGTGGTGAGGACCAAATGACCTGTGACCAGCTCTCGCTGTGAACTGAGCACACCCGCCAAACATAGCTCGGAAACTTCTGCAACATGCAAGGACGAATGCACTGAGATTTCAGAACAAATCCAAATGTCCAAAGGAAGGAAGACTTAAAAAGCCACATTCCTAATACAGCCCAAGATTCTTTTCTCTGACTTCTGCAGCTCCTCTTCCAAGTCTTTCAAAGAGTCCTCAGGGGTGCTTGTGGATTTATTTGGAGGAGGGAGAAAAATTTTCCTTTCAGTGTATTATACATGCAAAGCTGGACCTAGGCAAGGAAAATACACAGGGGAACAATTAGAATTGACTAAAATCTTTTAAGATGGAGGTATTTATGCCAGGCATTCGGAGAGGAAATGGAATATGTAGTTTGAGAGTTAACCTTCATAACTTTGATTTTTAACATTGATTTTAATGCATTCATTCACTGCTCTCCTTGCTGACTTTTTCTCCCCAAAGCAGGTTTCTTTCCTCTCTCCCTCTGTTCGATTGCCATTTGCTTATTCTGTAATCTTCCTTATGTCACCTGCTTGCTCCACCTCTCTTGTCATTTTGTGTCACTTCGGCTTTCAAAAGGATCTTATCCCAGCAGCCACTTGGTCCCTCCTTCAGGGTTTACTTCATTTCTTCTGATGAGTATTGATCTTGTCTGAACTACCCTCCTGCATTTATTTCACTTTGTCATAACCCAAAGCTTATGGCGCTGGCTGCGTTCTGTATATGGAGCAGCTGACCACGTTGACCTGACTTGCCCTATGATGCTTGGAAGTTTGAGGGTGTTTAAATACATTTTAATACTGCATTTTCACACTTTACACGTTGATTTCTTTACGGATACAGTCTAGTATATTACCTGTTGCACTTTTATCTCACCTTTCCTCCAAGGAGTTCAAGGTGCTGGAGATGGGATAGACTATTTCATCCTCATGATCACCCTGGGTTAGGTTAGACTGAGAGACAGTGCCTGGCTCAAGGTCACCCAGGAGGTTCATGGCTGAGTGAGGATTCAAATCCTGGTCTCCCAAGTCCAACACTCTCTAACTACTACACACAACTAACTCTCTCTCTCTCTCTCTCTCTCTCTCTCTCTCTAGCTTAATTGCTTGTCACAATGAACAAATTGTGGGATGTAAACACAGGAGCAGTCAATGACAACATTCCTAGAGTGTACATGTTAGAACATGGGGAGGGATGTCTGTCCAGCAAGCAGGTAAACTTCCTGAGGACGGACTTCCTCCGCATGTGACCAGAGGTGGGTGTGGCCTCACCTGTGCAGGTAATGACAAAAGCACAGGGCAGGCAGCCATCTCTCTCTCTCTGCCATCACCTTTCGAAGAAGCAGGATGCCCTCTTGGCTCTCAGCCAAGAGAGGAGAGGGCTATCTTCCTATAAGATAGATTCTAAGTGTATTTTACCTTTTTAAGCCTGTCTGCCGTCTGGGATCATATTGTGAACAGATCGTGAGTAAACTCTTTTATACTTTTATGAAGACTGTGTTGTGTCATGTATTTTAAGAGGGAACAAAGGGGAAATTACCAGAGTAATTATTATAGAGGTTCTAGCGAACCTGTGCACACGTTACCGTTGCGTACTTAAAGGGGAATGTATATAAACTCTGCTGATATTTTGGGAACTTGTTAGCACAAGTTGGATAAGGATATAATTAATCAATATATCCTCTCCTGCACCCCAGAACATTCCCACACAAATGACTAGGAAGCTGAGCTTTAGTACATACATTAGCAGAGAGCATGATGGGGCTGCCCTGCTCTCCCTCCAGCTGCATCTCTGCTACATATTAGGATGGAGACTAGGAGGGGTGATAAGGCTGGTATGATGCAAACATGTCAGCAGAGCCAATCCAGCACACTTGGCATCACTTTTTAACCACTCCAGCCTCACTGCCTCCTCCTCAGGCCATCCCAGTATGCAGCAGAGATGCAGCAGGAGGCAGATCACACCGTCTACCACTAGGTGCACCTACAGCACAAAGCATCTGATTCCATAGGCGTATGTTGCAGCCATTTCTCTATTTTGCCCAATGGATACCCCTGAGTCTTATAATGGGGAATGGCTTGCCTTCGCCAATGTTGAAGTCGGCTTCAGTTTGTGGTGTAGGGAGAGGATGCCATCTTGTCCCTCAGCTCAGGCCCCGTGAGCATGCCTGAAGTCACAACAGCAAAGAAGAGCCTGTGTGGTATAGTGGTCAGAGGGATGGGTTAGGACCTGGGAGACCAGGGTTAAAATCCCCACTCAGCCGTGAGGCTCACTGGGTGACCTTGGCCAGTCACAGTATCTCAGCCTAATCTACCTCACAGGACTATTTTGGAGATTAAATAATGGAGGGTGAAACCATGTGCACCCCCTTGAACTCCTTGGAGAAAAAGCAGGATATAAATATAATAA
Organism: Podarcis vaucheri; assembly: GCF_965113315.1. Lineage (NCBI taxonomy): Eukaryota > Metazoa > Chordata > Lepidosauria > Squamata > Lacertidae > Podarcis > Podarcis vaucheri. The sequence continues at coordinate 68,995,423 of NC_138764.1, read as the reverse complement.
ACAAATGTTTGGAGAGAACAGATGTGAAAGAGTACAGAAGCACATTGATGGGAACAGTGAGAAAGAAGCTTAGGAGGAGATATGAGATGCAGAGCACCACTGTAGATATTTCATGCTCTAGACTAGAAAAAAAGGGAAAAGAAAAGTGTAACGTTGTCTTTGTGCTATTCCAAGTTATATTAACAGCCTATTTTGTTATTTTTTTCGAGATCTTCAAAAAATATTCAACAACTTTAGTCTCTTTTAAAATGGAGAAAATAGAATATCTCATAACTCTCTTTCTCTGTGTGTGCATGTGTGTGCAAAGACTGCATATTCTTTCCAAAATATTCCCCTTTTAGAAGAGAAAAAAAGGGAGTGAAGGAAATCAGATAAATGCATTAGTGGGAGTTCAGCTGACTGCTGAAGCATGTTTTAAAAATCAAATAAGGATATAATGTTATGCATAGTTTCCATATCAAATTATGACATTATTGGCAAAGATGAGAAGGTGACACAATTCAGAGCCTTCCTACCTCCCTGATAAGAGATGAAGCAATCTTAAATGGAATACAAAAGCAATTCTGTAATCAAGCACAGGCTCACACAGCATTCATTTGGCTCCAGCAAAGGGGATCCACACGGCGAGAAATAATTGGTTTCTTTATTCTTAAAGGAGGGGGGAAGTGTCATATTTTGCTGATGAAATTTACCGGATTGACAGCTCTGGAGGCTGCAGTTTACTTATGCACAGGAACAAAGAACAATGAACAGACACGATGCGTCATCTAACCCGCCGACATGCCTCTGACAGCGGCCACCATGCAGCCATTTCCTATTATCAACCAGGCCTGTACTTGTGTAATGAAGATGCACACATTTTGTCAAATGAGAATGCTACACCGGAGAGAGAGAGAGAGAGAGAGAGAGAGAATTATACATGCAGCTTCTGAGCAATCCAGCACACCAGAAACCCCCAATAATGGCTGTTTGCAGTTTACAGAATATATGCTTCTTTGTACACAATCATGGTGTTGAGTAAAAATAACGAGCTTTCACTAACAAGACTTCAGAGTACAGCTTGGATTTTCTACATCATCACACAAATAGAGAGTGGAAAATTATGGTATGAAATGTTTCACCTAACCTCTTATAGCAAAGGCTGCTTGCCATGCTATGATAGAGCTGTGTGGGTAAAAGACATAGATTCAGTGGATCCTTTCCCAAAATCTCACATGAGCTATAGCATTCTAGAATCCAATTCCATATGCATTTCTTCTTATGTGCCCTAACTTCTGAGCTATAGTTCACCGTGGCCTTCCTGAGTCCTCTGCCTCCAACTCAAATCAGAGATCATTCTGGAGCAGTCTCTGATGAACTACAAGGAGCAGCAGATGGAAGAAGAAGCCATGCCAAGTCTTGTTACAAACGATTGCTGGGAAAGGATGGCAAAATGCCATTGAAGCAGTCCTATGGTTAACCAGGGGGACCTCTTTCTTGTGTGACAAATACTTGGCACTTTCCACCAGTAGATGGATAGATAGATAGATAGATGATAGATAGATAGATAGATAGATAGATAGATAGATAGATAGATAGATGATAGATAGATAGATAGATAGATGATAGATAGATAGATGATAGATAGAAAGATTAGATAGATAGATAGATAGATAGATAGATAGGTAGATAGATAGATAGATAGATGATAGATAGATAGATGATAGATAGAAAGATGATAGATAGATAGATAGATGATAGATAGATAGATGATAGATAGGTAGATAGATAGATAGATGATAGATAGATAGATGATAGATAGAAAGATGATAGATAGATAGATAGATGATAGATAGATAGATAGATGATAGATAGATAGATAGATAATAGATAGATAAAATGCATTTCAATAATTAAATAAAGAATAAAGTGCACAATGCTCCTAAGATCCTCCCATCCACTGAACCTATCTAGATGCACGTCACAACAGATTATGTATTTAATATGTCACATATTGCTGACTTCCGTGCTTATATCCCAAGAAAGCAGCGATGGTAATGAACGCAGGAACATCTGGAGACATTTCGCTGGCACTGAAAGGTCAAAGCAATTCATTAAATATTGAGGCTCCGGTTGTGAATTCCTCAAATTTAAAATGCTCAGAAAGCAACTGTCAATCTCCTTAACAGAGAGGGGGCATGGAAAACAAAAGGGGAGGGAAGGAAGAGATTAGGGAAAATTCCAACGTATGTTTTCTAGAAAAGGAGACCCTTGAGAAGAGTCACTGTGTTACTGTGAGTAGCAGAGGGCTGGACATGAGCGGTGGAGACCTTGGTCCAGATCCCTGCTCAGCTAGGGAGCCCACTGTGGGAGTCTTGGTCAAGCAGACTACCTCACAGTCTAACCTAATTCACAGAGATCTGGGGAGTGTAAAAATCAGAGGAGATGTTTGTTTTGCTTCTCTGGCCTCACTGGAGCAATAACAAAGCAAACATTTAGTGGTGGCGATAGATGTAATACTTGGGAAGAAAGGAGGTAAAGAATATGGGTATGTTTAGTATCCTAGAGAGTACTAAGAATTCTGATCTCAGTCTTTGTCCATCGTAGCGTTTACACGTTATGCCTGGACAGGATATATGAATATGTGTAGAAGGCATGGTCAATCATATCAAAAGCTGCAGAGAAAACAAGTAAGAGTAGCAGGATCACACTCTTGTTCCTCTCCCACTACAGGTCATCCATCTGGATGATAAAGGCTTATTCGGTTCTGAAACCAGGCTTAAACCCAGATTGAAGTGGATCCAGATAATCAGTGCCATCCCAGAACACTTACAGTTGTCCCACCACCGTCTGCACCCCCCACTTGCTCCCCAAAGGGGGATTGGCAACTGCCCAAAAGTTATTACCTACCCTTTGGACCCAGAATCTCTGTTGTGGTAGCACCGTGCAGTTTCTATAAATTGTCCATGAACAAGCTTGTGTCCTTGGCCATTATTGTGATGGACACACCATCAAAATGTCCACGTAATTACACATGCCACTTGTGCGCTATTTCAAAAAATGTTACTTATTCTTAGATGTTCATAAAATATCAAGATATGCTTTGTATGCAAATCCACAGAGATTCCATTTCTAAGTCCCCTTCTATATCTCAAGGCCAGAAACTCTATAAAAGAATATCAGGAGGGAAACAGTTTGCCAGCTGCAGGCAGGAGGTTCCAACTGGTTGAAACTCTTATTATATGCTCTGATGGCTCTTAGAACAACAGGAGACTGTGTGTGAGTTGGTGAAACAGTAAGTGGGTGGGGGGAGGGGGGAGTCTCACAGGTGTTCTGCTTAGCTGTACCCAATGGAGTCTGATAGCCAATTTAGTTTTCCTGCTTCACTTGTCTGCTGCAGACGGTCACCCAGGAAGCTGTTGTTGATGATGTGCCCTGCCAATTACAAATCCATAGCTGTTGTCAGAGCTTACATTAGCCTTGGATGTGAGAGGCATGGCTCCCATAACACAGACAGAATGCATGTAAGGCCTTCGTCTGACAGCAGTGTAAGTGAATATACCACTTACAGACCTTGGAGGAGATAACCAGCCTAGCCTGCTATTAGGAGCTCAGATGGATTGGAAATATATTTGTGACACTTTCTGGCTTCAAAGGTTTGCTTCACTGTTCATTTATTCCAGTATAAAACGGAGCACATGCAAAAGTAGATGGTAGCTTCTTTAAGATTATATGGTGGTAGAAGCTTAGTGATCATAGAATCATAGAGTTGGAATAGACCACAAGGGCCATCGAGTCCAACCCCCTGCCAAGCAGGAAACACCATCAGAGCACTCCTCACATATGGTTGTCAAGCCTCTGCTTAAAGAGCTCCAAAGAAGGAGACTCCACCACACTCCTTGGCAGAAAATTCCACTGTCGAACAGCTCTTACTGTCAGGAAGTTCTTCCTAATGTTTAGGTGGAATCTTCTTTCTTGTAGTTTGGATCCATTGCTCCGTGTCCGCTTCTCTGGATGAGTGAATTACCCTTCGCTGGCTTTGTTTTTTGTTTTTTTGTTTTTTACAGAAGATTTTTTTTATTAACAATGCATAGAGATGTCATCTGCTAGGCCCCATTAATTCATCCTCCTTATGAGCCGGTTAATCTGGTCTTCCCTGTTTCCTGCATCACCACCTTCTACAAAGTGAATAGTTTTCTTCTTCATTCCACCCCGTGGAGAAGACAGCTTGAATGGCCAGAGAAAGTTGTTTGCTGCTTTGAAGTTTTTGCCAACAGTATAGATTTCATGGATCAGATCCTCCATGCAAATGATGCCGTGTTTTCCCAGGCATCTTTTGATGAGAGAGTTATCTGTCAAAGCAATGCGCTGCTTGTTGATCTTCCCATAACCACGCTTGTAGATCAACTCATGCACAGATTTCAAGTTGGGGTAACCCCATGCAATGTAAGGTTCAACAATCCTCAGCATGTTAATGGATGCTTTGTTGAGTTTCACAAATGCGCCATTGAAAATTTGACGCAGGCGAAGAAGCTGCAGTACCTTGCAAACCTTGGGACTAACGCCATTAATTCCTCTGATCCTGATCACAAATGCCAGTTTGGGTTCAGCAGGTACATAGTAATTGCCAGCTTTGCGAGCCATGCGGGCCATGCGAATTTCGCACCGGTACATCTGCCTGTACTCTTTGTGGTATAACTCAGCCCTTTTATAGATTAATTTTCGTTCAGCAATTCGCAACTTCTTTTGGACCAACAGCTTTTTTAGACGTTTGGCCTTCATATCAGCAAAAGCCTTCCGTTTCTTCAAAAGGCTCTCGGGAACCAAAGGCAACTTCTTTGCTTCTTCACCCGCCATGGTCGCCGCCAGAAAAAGTACCCTTGGCTGGCTTTGTAATTGGGCCTGTTTTGTATCCAGTGTAATGCTCAGTAAGCACCTCATCAGTGCTCACTTGCTCAATAGGACGTCCTGCTTCTCCCTCTCCCAAATCTGTTCTGGGGTTTCCCCCAACCCTCTGGAGCAGATTTGGGGAGGGTGAAGGCAGGAGGGAGGAAGTCCCATTGGGCAAGTGGGAATCCTTGCACTAATAGGAAGCTTATTTAGGGATGCATTCGCTACAAGCCTCTGTCTTTCTGTGCTTTCTGGAAGAACTCAGAAGAAAAGGTTGGTTCCCACCCCTCACAAGCGTGGCAAAGTGGCACCCAGGAGGCCTGGCATTTCAGGAGAAGAAAACGTATTATAAATTTCTGTATCGTTTCTGCCTCGTGTTTAATGCAATGGATGCTCCTGGATAGCTTTGGACACGCTGAAGAAGGAAGCCACAACAAGCGCAAAAGCTGCAAAGAAGAAACTGTGAATGAAAACACAACAGCTATAGGTAGAATCCTTTAGTCTTTTCTTCCCTATATGGGGAGGGGGGACATGAAGTGGTGACTCACCCTCCTGTAGTGGCAATTCCAGAGTCCCCCTCTTAAAGGGGTTATATATATGGGTGTCACTGGCCATGCATTGAAAGGTCATCAGTGAACTACCCTGTGTTGCGGGTATATGGACTGGGCTGCAGAGCACCCCCATATCCCATTTACCCTGATGAGCCCCAGTTTCCCCCGGCTGGGAGGGATACATGCCCAAGGCCTAAGCCAAGGTCTTCCTACATTTGGAAGTTTAATAAAGTTGTGGCCTAATTTTAATTCCATATAACACTGTCAGAGTCCTTATTCCTTCCTTGTGATCCATGGGGGCTGGGGCTGTCGCCGCCTGGTCACGCAAATGTCTGGATCATTTCTGCCTCGTGTTTAATGCAATGGATGCTCCTGGGTAGCTTTGGACATGCTGAAGAAGGAAGCCACAACAAGTGCAAAAGCTGCAAAGAAGAAACCGTGAATGAACACAACAGCTATGCGCCAGGCTAGTGTGATCATTGTGTTTTAAAATTCAACCATTGCCACATCCCAGGTTGGAAAAAGAAGAAGACTTCTTATAGGGCAATAGAGAAAATGCTGGAATGAATGGACTGATAATGGCAGTATCTGAAGCCCTCTGTAAAGAGGCAGGGAAACACACAAGCCACACCTGCATTGTCCCCTAGTGCACCAGTTCCTTTGAGCATGAAGATTTGAAGAGGACATCCCACTGAAAAATCGGTTTCAAGTGGAACATGCATGCTACTGCAAAGATTGCTGCATTGACATCAGCAGGGAGGGAGAAGTTCTCAGGGCCTCTCAATCCCTTCCTCCTCTCTTCCTATGTAGCATTGTGAAGAAATGTGGTTTTTTCTTTCGCAACCACGCCTGAAGGAATTATTTATATTATTATTATTATTTATTTGGATTTGATATCCCACTCTTCCACCCCATAGAGCTCAGGATGCAATTAACCTGTGGTATATCCCCCCCCTACAGCTGACAGCCGCTGCTGTCATTTCATTGAGAAGCTGCAGTGATGGGACAGTGGTCAGCAGCTCCTGACACAGGGGAAATCCATGCATCACTAGATCGCATCAGCTACCATAGCTTGGTAGAAAGCTGATAGGAATCAATGATATGCATGCAACACTCTCCAAAAACACAAAACATGCAAAATGAAGTTTGAAGTTGTACTAGTAATTGCTTCTATTGACTTAATCCTTCTTACATGTAACATTAATATGACAGTAATGATACAAGTAGCAAAATTTATCACCGTATTGTATCATTTTCATCATCCATCCAAACAGAGGTTTTCTTGCTTTCTTCAAACAGGAAAGAAGAATAAAAATATTACTTACAAGATGTTAGAGGGGGGTGTATCATTCAAATACTCCAGAGTTATATGTGGTTATATGTGCTGACACTGGTGAAGGAAATTGACATTCTGCAAGGTTTACTAGGGTGTGTGGCACACAAATTATCACACTCATGTAAATGGCTGTGCATTACTCACCTTGTGGGCAGGTCTGACTTACAGGAGAAATCCATCTTGCCTGTGGATGTTAACTTGACAAATAATAGGCGGAATTCCTGCTAACAGAGCTGCACAAACTAACCCCTATAGCTTGCCTAGCATCCAACGACTCACTCAAGTGTATCTTCATAGCAGAGGTCTGGGATGTGTTGTGGGGACAAAGTAATATGCAGTACTTCTCTGCATTTGTCTGCCATTTGACCATGGGTGGGGTGGGGGATGGGGTGGCATAGTCTTATTCACATCTCTGGTTTCCTTATGGTGCATCCTCTTACAACCGCTTTGAAAGCATTTATCCACATGTATATTAAACAAATATTTATGCATACATATTAATCTGATCATTGTTGAGTCCAGGTGGCACAACACAGGTAGACCAATGCAGGTATTCTGCAAAGGGGAAGGGAATTTACCTCTATGTGGAACTCAAGATAATATGATGCATCAAAGTCTAAGGAATGAGAAAGCTCCACAAGTCTGTGCTAATGATGCTTATTGGGAAAGATTGATAGTGCAACCTATACATGCCTGCTCGGAACTAAACCTCACTGAGTTCAATGGGGCTTACTCCCAGGTAAGGAAGTAAACCATTGGAGCATTAGTGACTCCAGAAATGTACTAGAGATTTGTTTGTTTGTTTGTTTGTTTGTTTTTACAATCTATGATCAGTAGCTAATACATTACTTTTTGTGCATCTGGTCAGCTTCTAGTGACCACCTTGTTCTCCCAGATGAGGAACTGTTTCTTAGTCTACCAATCAGCATCCTGAAGGCTTTCTCCTCCGACCCTTCCAAACTCTTCATATTTATGTACATTTTATGAGGACCCAACAATGGATAAAGAGGCCAAGGGCCAAGCACAGTGAATTATTTCTAATTTTTGTGTATCTCCTTTCATGGAAGAAGACACTTGAATCTCATAATTTATAATGCATGTACAAGTGGTCCACTACACAGAGCTACTAAACGCACAAGACTGCATTTGTCAGGGCTTGGTTGTGGGTAGCAGTCTGAACTGAACCAGGAGAAGCCTGGGACCATGGGAGACACCAGAAGTCAGGACCAAAGAGGAGATCAAAATTGAAGGAAAAGACTGACAAAGAATAAGCAAGAATGCAAAAACACATCATATCCAGGAAGCTCTTTATATGACTTTTTGCCCAGCCTATGTAGTTTGTTACTTTGGCACATGAAGAAGATGCACACAGCTCCTGGCAGCAACGTAACATAGGACCACTTTGTAACTTTTAAGTATTGCAAAAGCAGCTAGCAAATGGTTTTCAACAAATTAAAACTAATATAAAAGAACTATCCAAGAGTGTGCAACTAGTCAAAATAAGGACCAACGTGCATGAAATTGTTGCTGCATTGAGGGCATTTTCATGGCTTCTTTTGGCACCTATTCCCACAAATTTGTTCATATACAACAATTTGCAATAAAAAAAGGATACTTTCCCCTGTACCACTGCAATCCGTGAGGAAAACACTCTGATCCCATGTCAAACATCTCTTACATGAGCTTAACTTCCAGGTGGGGTCCTTATGAAGGGTACATAGTGGCATTTTACACACAATGGCTTTTCATAAGAGGAGGAATGATGAAGAGCACTGGTTTTGCCTGTGGAAACTGATATAGAGAAGAAGCAGGTATATATCATAGACTTTTAGTCATGAGGAAGGAACAAATATTTAGCTTTGTTGAACAAGAAGCAAATGTCACAATTCAGGATGTGGCTGTAGTACATCCAAGCATCTAAGAAACCAATATGAGCATTAAGGAGGGAGGAGGAGGGAGTGATAAAATTGTATGATTAGCATGCATAACTCATGATTTCTAAACTTTTTCATTTAATACACCACATATGTTTGTCTTTCACCCCACGAGCAGTTTCACTGACCTCAGCTTAGCCACTTATATGAATCTAAATTAAGCATATGTAGAAGTGTCGATAAGGCTGGATTTTAAATTATCACTATTATAGCCTTCATAGCAGGGAACAAATGAACAGTGACTTAGAACGGGGAAGTGGGTTCCTTTATCTCTGTATGTGCCACATAAAATCTATAAAACAAGGAAGGGGAAGGCTCAGGAGTTTAGTAATGGTATTGATTCAACATATTTTTCATTAAAATAAAAATGAGAAATAGTACGTTTTGTTTTTCATTTTATTTTTTTCTGCTCCATTTCCTTAGAATAATTCATGATCTAATCACATTGAAACTTTCAGCTTCTAAAATACTTCTTTGCTTGATAAAAGTCATATCTATTTATGCATTCATCTGCCCATACTCACCAAGTCTATCCATTCCAATCAAACCAAACCAGCAATACACATGCAAAAATACACACACACACACACACACACACACACACACACACACTGTCCACATAGAGCACGATGAGGAAAATAGAAGCACCAGGATTTGCAAGAACTATATAAACTTGCTTGCTTCTTTTTCTTTAAATGATATTTACATATTGTTTGAGCTAGGGATTTTCATACAAGTTTGGCCTTTCTTTCTTGGGGTGGGGGGTAATTTAACTTGACTTCTTGGGATTTTGTGCATTTACAAGAGTGTTTTCAGCATGCACGATGCTTTTTCTGTTTGCATACGTTCTCTTTAAAGCACTTATCTCCATTTCAATGGCTTCTTGCGTAGATGAGTACATGGATCTCCTGCATATGTTTGGGCTTTGCATTAAATAGGCTCTTGTATAAATATGGTAATTGCCTACCATAATTGATGGCAGATACATTTTGTGTGGACCACTTCACAGAATTTGTCCAGGGGAAGGGGAAATTCTCCTATTGTTTCCCTGGGCTGGGGCTCACCATTAGCATTAGCAGTAGCAGTAGGTCAGTTCCTTTATTTTTAGGGTGTTTTTTTCCCCCTTTCTTTGCTACTGCAAAACCCACATATGCTGGTTTGGGGTTTCTGATAGGCATCTGATTGGACACTGTAGTAAATGGGTTAGGCCTTTGGTCTGACCCAGCAAAGCAGTTCAATCCTGTTCAGATCTGGAACCTCAAGTCTCCTTGGAGGAGTGGGAGCAGGATCCCACAGAAGATATCTACACAACCAAGAAGAGCTGTGCAATCCTCGCACTCCTGCCCCAGGTCTGTAGATCTCCACAACAGTTTCCTGCCTGGTACTTCAACCCAGCCTTCTGTCATTCCCCCGGACCTCAGAAACAGATGAGATGGAAAGCCAGGCAGGAACATCATGGCTGCCAGCAAAGTGCCAACAAAGACCTGGTGCTACTCAGGAGTGTGGAGCACATGCATATAGCTGACAGCCAAGAAGAGGTAGAGCTTTCCACTTTCATTTAAACTCTCAGGCTGCACTGCTTCACTGCTGAAGAAACAGCTGTGAGCTCAAAGGCAAAGCCTGACTGAACTGAGGAAATGAACAAGATCCTTCAGTTCTTACCAGGGACACTGTACTATGCTTGGCAAGGGTTGGGGAAATTTGGTCTCCCTTATGGTTTTGTGGGTGGGTGTGAAGAAGTCTGCCATGGTATATCTCACAGGTGTTGCCATGGCAGCAGGGCTAGGCCATATTAGCACGGAGGCATTTCCCATGGGGTTTGGACTCAGTGTTTACATGCTACAGTGACAATGCCAGAGGAAGAAGTCAAGGAAGAGGAAGATGTAGAAAAGCCCATGGACCATATCTGGGCCAAGTGACAATCAATCATCATTGGCTTGCCCTAGTGAAGTATGAGATACAACCCATGGTCCTCTATGGATTCTGTCAGTCTGGCATGGTAAAGGTATGGTGAAACCTTTAGGATGAGACACATACTTACAGTTACAACTAAAAAAAACAAACCATTTTGAGCAAATAACAAATTTAAACAAATTACAATACAATTTAAAACAGTACCTTAAAACCAATATGTATTCCAGATCATACCATTAAAACAACAGAATTCGAACTAAGCAAAACCAGTATCAAAATCATAGTAGGGGAAGGGCATGTGAATTGATGCCCACTCTAGAGCATCTGAAAAGGCAGAGAGAGCATTGCCCCAGAACTTCTCACAAGCTCCTTCACCTGAGAGGAATGCGAGTGGGGACGTCAATATGTCAACGGAAAGCCCCAAATCAGGGCATTCTGGGGGCTGAGCCAGCTCGGGATGTTCTGTGGTCACTGCCATCACCTGACAGTATTGGGCCCTATCCCTGCATGATCACTACACTAGCTTTAGTGGTTAGAGCAATGGAACAGTGCATGTGGTGGTGGCTATTCTCCTCTGGGAGCCAGTGTGGTGTAGTCGTTAAGAGCAGCAGACTTGTAATCCTCACTCCTCCACATGCAGCTGCTGGGTGACCTTGGGCTAGTCACACTTCTCTGAAGTCTCTCAGCATCACTCACCTCACAGAGTGTTTGTTGTGGGGGAGGAAGGGAAAGGAGAATGTTAGCCGCTGTGAGACTCCTGAAGGGGAGTGATAAAGTGGGATATCAAATCCAAACTCCTCCTCCTCCTCCTCCTTCTTCTCCTCTGCCATGCCATGCCACTGCCCAGCTGGAGTTTGGACACACTCTGCACTGAACTGTTTGGAAGTTATTGTGGAAGGTGGGGTGCTTGTTTTGTTCCGCTTCTTTTCACATGAAAGGGTGGCATATCAGTCCTGTAAACAAAGCAGAATAGTATGGGATTCTCTTTGTAATTAAATTGATTGTATGAGAATCTGCCTGATCTCCTCAGTTTCGACCCACTACACCTTGGCCTGTAAGGATCAAAGGAGATACGCTGCAAATGGGGGGGGGGACAGAGCAAGATGTAACTCACCTATATTTGTACAATATAAATCTGATGTTACAAAACCTGAGTTAATGCCTTGGTAGCTGTAAGAGGGAAGCTGCTCCCATTGCTTCACAGTAAGAATAAATAAATGTCTCCCTGTTTATCATTACTTCCTCAATATACTTTGCTTCTGTTATCTTTTGTGCTGAACCATATTTGAGGTTTGTGTTTAGTGGGAGGCGATTGCTTGAAATATGAAATGTAAAAGCAAGTCAGAGGAGACTTGAATAATAGATGGGGTGATTATGGGAATTTTGTCAGAGAGAAGAGGGTGGAAGGTTGAGGGGATTGCTAGGTGGGAATGAGTTTTGTAGATAATTAGTGCTATTTTCTAGAAAAAGAGGTGATGGAGCTCACAATGAACTTCTTCCTCATTCTCTTACAATGACAATAGTGCCCACCTAAGAGGTGCCAGAACTGAACTCAGTGAGCTCCAGCTGGGGGAGGGGGAAAAAGCCCTGAATATTATCATTTCATTCCAGACTTTGGTTTAATGGGGATTTATTTTCACTGTGCCTGAAATTCTCAGTCAATTGTTAACCCTGTACAACTGTCAGTAAAACTCAGTAAAACTGTCAGTAAATAGTTTAAACCCCTATACCCATACCTGCGCAGCACTGTCAGCTCAGAAAAACAAAGGAATTGTGTGAAGTGATGGCCCAATTAAACCAGGTTCCCACTTGCTAGATTAAATGGAATTGGCATAGTAGAGAACGATTTCTGAAAATTAAGTCTAGAAAACAGCTTACTTGTGGGGAAATTTAGTTTTTTCCTGCAGTCTCTTCTTATTTGATTTTAATGCACAGTGAATATGTTTATCTAATTTTCTGAAGTGTTCCATCTGCAATAGGTCCTGGGCACATGAATCACAGCCCCAGAAGGATACAGGCACAAACATGAAAACAAAACCCCAGCAGAAGTTTTATCCTCTGAAAGCCCTCCCGCTCTTTTTTGTCCTCTTTTACTGACAATAGTCATAAACAATAATATTGCTGAACAGAAATCATCACAACGGCAGATAGTCAAATAAATTTATTTGTCTTGACAGTTTAAGTACAGGAAGTTCATTAGTGCAGAAGGCCCAGATGGCTTTGGAAGAGTAAACATATTGGACTGTGCACTAGAGGGTGCTGTTAGCTAGGTTAGCAATATAATTGAAAAATATTTTCTGCCCTGTCAAAGAGTACAGGTTCTTGTCTCAAAACACTATTCACATGTTAGAACCTCTCTGTAAGCAGCTTTTTTTAACTCTATGGGGTACTCAAAGAAAGTAAAAGATAAACACCTCACACTTTTAAGATCACTTCCTTATAATTATTTTACATTTTGCTGTATATCAGTGGCAGAATCTGAATCCTCTTTGACAGAACCACGCACATATCCTCTGCAAAGCTTCCTTGGATTTCACAAGCTGGAGCTTGCATAGCACAATAGATCCCAGCTATGTGGAAAATAAACTGGTTGTGGCAGACACAAATGTTCTTTATGCTGTTTAAAACATAATAGTTAATATTTATCAGTGCAAATATGATTAGATGCAGCCTATATTTATGTAGCGCTCTGTAATCATAACATACCTTGAAAAGCTTAATGAAGCCTTGCGTAAATGTATGCTTCTAAAATTATCAGGGAAACACAGTTGTTCCTTAGCGAAACTAACCTCCACAGTTTTTTTAAAAAAAACTAAAAACCTATGCAACTTTTTTAGAAATGCAAGGAAAGAAGAAAGAAAGAAAGAAAGAAAGAAAACACTGTCATTCTCTTCAGGAAGAGAAAGGGGAAAATGGGGTTGCTGTCACACTTCTTCTCCATCTAGTGCACTGTTAATCATTATAAGTCTACAAGAGTGGGAAAGATTCCTTCAGAGACTGAAATGGATAAGTATTGGCCCAGAGTATGTCAGAGACATGGCCGGCAGAGAGGACTCTGCAGAGGGGGAGGAAGAGGCAGAGGAAAACAGGAACTTGGTTCATTCACACCACGAAAGTGAGGTAAGCCCTTCTCGCTCTGGATTGCTGCCTGTAAGTTTTTACAGCAGCATAGAGATGAAGGAGCAGGATGCAGGTGGTAGTAGAGGGTTGGATTCAACTCCAGAGGAGGATGAATTGGCTGCACCTGAGTCTCCAAGAAGTAGGAGGCGGAGCAGGCAAATAGAACAAAGGAAGACCAGCAGGAAGTGGGGGCAGGCTTGGCGTATATCTGGCCTTGGAAGGCACTTGAAGCCAGTTGAGTCAACTGTCTCCGGCAGAGAGGTATGAGTTGTGGGAAGCTCGGATTGCTGAAAACCTGTTGTTGATGAATAAACCTCAGCTAGTCAAATGGCCCCTTCTTTTATTTGGTGGTCACAAGCTTCTTTGGGTGGCATCTGTTTCCCAAGGAGATAGCAAAAAGATCTGGAGCAACTGAATGGTGGTAAAGTGGGGCAGGGAGAGAAGACACTGGAGGCTGCAGGAAAAAGCCTGATATGCAACTAGGACTCTGTATAGCAACAGCATAACAGGCACCAATGGATGCCAGAGAGTAGGACTACTTCAAACCATAACCAGGGGACCCCATGCCTAAGGACACAATGTGGCTCTCTACCTGGCCCTCAGAACTCTCCTTAGCCCACATTCCTCACTGACCCTACTTCATGTTTTTGTCAAGCTGTGATGTGCCTATGAGGTCTAGTAATGACTCAGAATGTTTCCAAGAACTCTAATAATCAGTCTTGCTAGTCAGGAGAAAGGATAAAAAGAGGCTTGCTGTAAAATTTACATTTGTTCCTCCACCCACCTTTGCCTCTGGCCATGTCCACCACTGGCATGTGTCTCTTGCAAGGTCGCCCAGAAAGGAACATGGCCTTTGGGGCACAAAATATTCCTCACCCCTGCTATATACCAACAGAGGCCTGTTTCAGTATCTTCTGAGGAGGGAGAGGTGCAATCTTCTCTTCTAGAGTTTAAACTTGGCACTGAATTTCACCTTGACATCTGAAAATGGTGGTACTCAAGTGTGTGACAGAATTTCATCTGTATTCTGTGTAAAGGTGTCCCCTGTGATGCTGCTAAGATTTTTATCATCCAAAATAGTTTTATATCAATCGCAGATTTTCATACCTCACTGTTCTCTGTCTGCACATCATTTCTAAATAAGTTAAACAGCACCAGTCCCAATTCGAATACAGATTATTGAAGAACCCAATATGAACAATATAGATCTGATGAATGGTTACTTTTAAAACACACCAGTTAACTCTAAAGGTTTATCTTTCATCATCTCTAGTGGACGCAATGAAAAAACTTCAGTCCCTCTAGTTGGTTTTAATTTGGATGATGTATTTAAAAGGAAGGAAGAATTTGTTTCTTTTACAGCACACAGCATTATATATGGGAAACACAGTTGCACACAGCATTATATATGGGAAACACAGTTAAACTATCAAAGAAATGCAAATAGGACAAAGGCAACATATAATTCAGTAGTGCAGTGAAACCACACAACCACACTTAATGCTATAAAATAGAAGCACAAAATTAACAGGGGGAATAACTAACTCAGCTCTCATGGCTAGTGCCCATCTTGCTGCCCTCAGAGGGCTCATAGCAGCCCAGTCAAAGTACTATTTGGGGTCTTCTCATCAAACTATGCAGAAGCCATGTGGTTGAATAAATGGATGGATGGCTTTGTGGGCCGGTGACCAAGAATTTGTGCCCTGCCATGTTCAAATGCACCCTCTCCCTTGACTAATGCTACTGATGCTCCATTTCAGTCCAGGTCAGGATATAAAGTGAATAAAAAATAAATTTTCCCTCATGATAGAGCTGGCCCTGTGGAAGTGGCAAGATAAGAGGCATAGTGAGAGCTATGATTTTACATGAGCTAATTATGTTGAAATGATGGCTTTGTTGAAACAGAGAGTGCGGTGTTCAGACTGAGGCACTTCAGCACATGATTCAATTGCAACTGAACTCTGACCAACAACATATCAGTTGGTTTTCATTTACTGGCTCGCATCCTCTCTTTTAATACAGAACTGGGCAAGGTGACCTGAACATGGAGGCATAAGCAAATACCTACAGTAGATGTTAAGAATGACTCAGCATGCCACCTTCATGGCATGGAGCCTATCTCTATCTGCTCTGAAGATGACCAGCAGTGCTACTTTACTATGTTCAACTCAATGGTGAGGTTATGATAAATATATAAGTTAGATGGATCTAAATTATTTGCCAGCCTTCTATGCTAGCACAGTCCCATCTGGCTCAGTCTGGCAGTCTGACTCATGAAATTAAATTTCTTTGCAGTATGACGCAGCCATTCCTGCATGGAAATGATGGGCGCTGTTTGGCAAAGGAACAAATAAATGAGAAGCCATTCATCACACTGTTTACTCCTAGGTTTGGAGCAGGTCTGACATGGGAAAGCCATTTAACATCTTGATAATGACAGCCTGCTTTGTCCACATGATGAAGTCCGTTTGTAAGTAAAACTGTCATCACTGTAGAGTGGCTCCAATGCAATCTCGGAAACAGGACTTCAGAGTAAAGGCAGCAAGCACTGGACAGCCTGTTCTCACTGTGATGGTGTGTCTGGCTGAAAATGCATGATGAGCAGGACAGAGCCAAAGAAATCACTTACCATTATGTGAAGCAATTACAACGGCTTGGAGGGGTCATGATCCCACAGGAAGTACTACTACAGAGAAGGTTCAGAGGAACTGTTAGGAAAACAGAAGGAACTAGGGATGGAAGGATGTGTCAGTTTCAGTTTTCTCAATTTCTCATTAGTTAAATCTTAGATTCAGGTCTCCACATTTCCGCAGCTACTTGTGATTTAAAAAAGAAATCGTGAGAATTCTTCAGCATGTTAGCAATATGATTGTATGCAGTTTTGACTAATGTACACATTTTTGCAAGCAATTTCTCCTGATTGTGTGTCAATACCACTGTGTTCATTTTTACGCACACTGTCCCCTAATATAAGCATTTCTGTATGCATTGATTGGTTGGAGAACTGCATTGCAAAATTCAGATAAGCATGAATTTTGAAGGATGGTTGTGTTTCAGAAACTGAGAGCTTGATAGATTCAGTTTGAAATGGGAACTGAATCGAATTTCTCCCCCATCCCTAGCAAAGGAACAAACCACTTGGAGGTTTATTTTTTCGTCAAGCAGAATATGAATTTTATGAAATAAAAAAAAAATGAAATAAAAGAAAATGTTTTTTTCTAAAACAATAATGTGGGGGGATTAGGGAGTGCTCCACAGAAAACATTGTGGAGGTAGTATATATCCATTAGGATTAGGATTGTGACACATTTATTACCTGGTTTTCACCCCGAGGTCTCAGGGTGGGGAACAACAATTAAAACACAATATTAAAAATAAGCCATTTGTAGCCTTGCCATCCTTGGTAATGACAAACCAGGGTGCTTCTTAAGCGCCTACCCGGTGGCACAGACTACATTGGCTTGGTGGATCACAAGTTGTGCAAGTCTGCCACAAAAAAGCCCATGTCAATGAAGCTAGTAAAGCTTTCTGAACTGGGGGAACCAGGGGGAGTCACAGTCCAAGTCACAAGTGCCTGAGTAGCCAGGGTTGCTGCTGAGAATATTATCAAAAAGGAACTGGGAGTGGAAGCTGAGGAGCAAATGATAGGATATCATGAGAACCATTCTGCAGGGAAAAGAGCACCCTGTCAGGGCAATGAATGGACTAAGTCCCTCCCCCCAAAAAAATCACTGCCACCCAGTCATAAAGGTAATGAGCAGCCCAAACAGCTGAGAAACTAGCCCTCTGGTGCTAGCTTGAGATACTCCACATCATCCTTAATCTGCAATCACAAGAAAAGAACATTGACATAGAAGCATGTTTTGCTTTGTTTAGTCGTGTTTTGCAGCATTATAGCTGAACAGCATTTCCTGCTCTGAGAAGGTTACTTAGCATTTGTAGCATCCCTCACATCATAAAAGGCTCGATCAAAGAGTATATATTCCCTTGGATCCTTATTAAGGCTAAATGATATTATGCCCTGTGGAAGAGTTCTACCTCCAGTTTCAAAAAAGAGAGAAAAACATTAAATACTTTAAAACCTGATCAAGCTACAGGAGATGTTACACTCAATGACCTCCAATTCATCACTAATGAACTTTGCTTCAGCCACAAATTTATACCGGCTTGTGAATGCCGGACAGCTTATAATATTCATAGAATTATAAGAGGAAGCCCATTCAATTTGACTAGATGCCTTTCATCTCTCTTTTTCTCTCTCACACAGATATGCATATATTCTATATTCCTCTCTCTGGACTATTACTTTTAAATTCATTTCTATACACACCTCACTTCTCTCTCCCCCTCCCTCTCTCCTTGCTCTTTCATGCACACACTACAATCTTATGCCACACACCCAGTGTTTTTTGTCTGGGGGTTGTGACTGACAGCAGAGCCAGACCACAGTCTGGTGATGCATTCCCTCAGAAATTCCACCAGAGAGCCCAAAGTCCTCCACTGCCCCAGGCCTTCCTCAGTAAGAGATCAAAGCTTGGGCCCCTTGTTAGCGATGACAAAGCACTTAACAAGTAAGCCAGCAGCGCCCTGTGCGATGCTAAAATTCAGCACCCCCTGCCTCTTGCACTCTATTCCATAGCATTGTTGTGGCACCCCCTGCAGCATGGTACCTAGCGTGGCCAAACTGTTCGTACTACCCTAAAACTGCCTCTGCTTGGCGATCCTGAAGAGCAAGTCTCTCTCTGATTGGCTACCAAGACAGCTAGCCAGTGATGTAGCCATCTTTTCCTCCAACAATGCCCCAAGATCGTGAAGTGGCACAATTCCCATTAGCCCATTCCTGAGTGTAGTTCTGCCACTCTTTCAAGTGGTTAAAGTAGAGAAAGAAACTGGGCAACCATCTGCCATCTGTTCTAATAATGGCGGGCTCCACATTCCTCCCCAAATTATATATTTCATCTTTGTACCTACCCCTCATGAAAACACCCCACCCTTCCTATCAGGCTAAATAGCTCCACAAAAAGTTGGCCTAGCACCAATACATCTCATAATGCAAGTATCAGCCCAAGAATGGTACATTTACAGAGCTGTTGTTTAGCAGGCTATTCCTTAGCTCTGTGTGAGTCACATCAGTGTTAGCATCCTTCATTTTCATGAGTACTAAAACTGACTCTAAATTTGATTTAGAAAAAAAAGAAAAGCTTTTATCTCTGACTGATAATAAACCATATGCAACATGTAAATATATGCAAGTGTCAAAAGCTTTCAGAATGGGGAGCTGGCAACCTGCATGCTTATTTTTATTACAGGTGGGGAAGAGTCGTTCCTTTCCAATTGGGTAGACACAGGAGTAGAAATATTATCCTGACAGCCAACTTTACTCCCATACCTAATACGCTTTTTTATAAACTTTTTTATGCTGATTTCAGGAAATACAGCTCATATAATTTGCATCCTGACATCAGGAAGTCATGCATTAGCAGAACATTTCATCTTCTGCCAGGGATGAGCCCATACAAATCGTAAATTCCTACTTGTACCAACAGAATCACAGGTGGAAAGTGTTTTTTAGAAAACTGCTATAGGAATTGCAATTTTCTGCTGCAGCTTGTAAATTATGAACTCTGGGAAGTTCAACCTGCTTTTTTTGTACCTTTCGGTAAATAGCAGGAACTGGTAGCTCAATGCACTGGGGGCCACCCTCTCCCACCTTGAAGACACAGCACACAGCTGGGATTTGCCTCTTTATTAGCTGGTGGAAAGTCAACTCTGATACCAAAGAGATCCTCAGTCTGAAAATATATGGTGCCCTGCACTGAGGGATCATAGGTGTTTGTCCGTGCTTTACAACACTCCTTTTCTAAGAATATGACTGAACATGCATGGGAGAAGTTTGAAGTAGTACCAAATGCCTAGAGTGACCCCTATCCCTGGGCAAGCGCTAACTAGTCTTTGGGAAGGAAGGAGTCTTGGGCACTGTCACAACCTCACACTTCCTTCCCAAAGCCTAGCACTTACTAGACATTGGGAAGGATGCAGGAAGGTGCTCCCTTGGCCCCTGAGCCCTGTGCGGAGTAACCAGTCTGCTGTCCTAAATCCGCCTGATTCCAGATTAGAGAAGAGAAAGCTGATGCAATGTCAGCATGGCTCAGACATGCTGGTGGAGCCAATCCAGTGTCATTTGCACCACAGTGACTTTGCCACCACGACGCTCCTCCTTCTCTCCATCCTGGTATGCAGTTGCAAGCCAGCCAAAGGGAGGCCAGGTATAAAGTGAACCACACTGTCTATTTCTACATCATAATACATTACACCTTGTCAAGCCATTCTCTTTCGCTGAGAAATTGAGCATATCAGCTAGCAACATGGCCAACTTTTATGAACTCTGGGATTAGATTGGTATTTTCTATGGCAATCATCCTGTTTCATTTGTTTTGTCTGCCTTAACAGCGGCTCTTGTTGAATGTTTAATTTTAATATAGTTCATTCTCCTCCTTGCTCAAAGCAGTTGTTGAAACTAGACAACAATGATCCTCCGCTTGCCATGCTTTATTAGTAACGGTCTAATAGTCTACATGATTAAACAACAAGCACCACCTTTGGCATCTGCATCTGCCACAGCCTAGACCTTCCCACTGAACTAGTGCATATTCCTTATCCAATTAAATAAGCACCACCCAATTGTGAAGATAATTACCTTTTTGTATTATTTCAGTATTTTCCATGTAATCTCGGCATCAACTTCTTTTATCTAAGAGCTTAATGGAATTTGACAAAATAGTAATTTAATGTGATCAGTAAAAGGCAGTAGAGAAGCAATTAGTTGTGGCATCTATTTCACATTCCCTTCCCATCTTCTGTTGTGTTTCCCTTCATGTGTGAGAATGCTGATCAGTTTCTGCAGATTACCTCTTACAGTGGGAGTGTAAGGGTTGAATGCCACATGTTGCAATGATGCTACTTCAGCCAGAAGAGAAATGGTGCGCAGGGCATGTACTGGAACTTTCTTTTCTAGCCCATATGTATCAGACTCTCTGGGTGCTGCTGGCATTTGAGGAAGAGTGCTTGAAAAAGAAAATACCATTGCTTGAATATTCAGGTTCATGATCAAGGTAAGGACAGTGAGACTGAGAGGGACTATCCTCATCTTAGTCCTACCACCGATGCAGCCTCCCTTCCTCTACACTCTGGACCCTAACTTGAAGCACGGGAAGAAAATGGCAGAGGTGGTGGTGGGGGTTGTCCAAACCACAGCAGAGGATTTCAGGAGGATGTCTTTCACAGAAATAACACATCTAATGTCAAGTGTCCCACTGTGAATCTGTGGTTCATGGTAGCCCCAGTCCCTGGTACAGAAAGATCTCTGCTAGAGTCTGTGGGGTAGCTCCTGCCATCACTTTCCCCTTTTCATGCCTCAAGGTAAATTCCAAGGCAGGGAAAGGGGGAGATAGCAGTGGAAGGCTGTCTGCATGCTTCCATCAAGATCTTTTGTGAGTGTTTGCATTGAATGAGACCTAAAAGCTCGAGTCATTGTGAGCATTTGACTGGAACGCTCACAAAGGTTTGACCCATTGCAGAGAAAGCAACAGGATGCTTATGCATGCATCCCCATTAACCCCCATGCCCTTGTACCAGTACAATATCCATCCACCCTGATAGAACAGTGGTACCTCGGGTTAAGTACTTAATTCGTTCCGGAGGTCTGTTCTTAACCTGAAACTGTTCTTAACCTGAAGCACCACTTTAGCTAATGGGACCTCCCACTGCTGCCATACCGCCAGAGCACAATTTCTGTTCTCATCCTAAAACAAAGTTGTTAACCTGAGGTACTATTTCTGGGTTAGCAGAGTCTGTAACCTGAAGCGTCTATAACCTGAAGCATGTGTAACCTGAGGTACCAGTGTATTATGATCTAGGTCAGGGGTCAGCAAACTTTTTTCCTCAGACCATGTGGTGGGCTGGACTATATTTTGAAAAATAAAAATGAACAAATTCCTATGCCCCACAAATAACCCAGAGATGCATTTTAAATAAAAGCACACATTCTACTCATATAAAAACACCAGGCAGGCCCCACAAATAACCCAGAGATTCATTTTAAATAAAAGGACACATTCTATTCATGTAAAACCACGCTGATTCCCAGACTGTCTGCAGGCCGGATTTAGAAGGCGATTGGGCCTCATCCAGACCCCGGGCCTTAGGTTGCCTACCCCTGATCTAGGTAGAAGAGAGTTGAAACCTAATTTGTGCTTTTGCTGAAGCATTTCCTTTGCATTTGATATGAAACTTTTACATTTTACCATTTATAAGACTCTGAAGATTAAAAAAAATGTGCTGGATCAGGACAAATATTGATCAAACCTGGCATTCTCCCTCAAATTGCTCCAGCAGATGCCCCTGGGAAATTCATACGCAGAGCAAGATGGAAGTAACTGCCCACAGTTGCATGTCTCTAACATTTGGTTTCTAGCAATGATTTTTTCTTAACCACGGTCCTTTTAATATAGGATTTTTTTATACCGACTTTTAGGAAGTGAGTTGGCTTTTATTGTAATGGATTTAATGGTTGCAGTACACCTGAAATGTTGAGAGAGAATAGGTGAGGGCATGCATATTTTGAGTGAATAATGTTTCTGCTGCCATGAGAAGATGGCACTGGCCTGGTAAAGTGAGAGTTTTAGAATATATAAATATGTAAAATGTGAGAATAATTTCTGCCACGAGTTGGATATCAGGAATTTCTTACCATTAGAGGAAGAAATTAGATGAAAATGTTATTATTTTCCTTGAAGAACATAAATTGTCAATTGTATTACAATTTTATTGTAATTTTAAACGGTGTATTTTTAATTATTGTAACCCACCCTGGGATAATAAACAAACAAGCAGCAATGGGAAACTTTTGACTCCACTAAAATATAATTAAATTCAGTGACATCCAGTGAATGAAATTATATAATGATACTATCATGACAGACATTTCCAGACATTAAATAGTGCAGGGGTAGCCAGTGTTGCAGTCCCCAGTTGTTGTTGGATTACAACACCCTCCTCCTTGACATTTGACTAGGCTGGCTGGGGCTGAAATGAGTTGGATTCCAATAACATTTGGAGGTTGCTATGTTGGCTATCCTTGAAATAACCTTATTGTATTCAGCTCCTTGTACAAGATATCCTAGTCTGATGAAGTGTTGCACTGTCCGTGTGATTGTCCTGATTGCATCCTGATTTTAATAGACGGAACCAAGTTTTATTGCAATCAATGAGGCATGCTTCCAAATCAATGGGTTTATGTTTGGGATGTAAGCCATATAAATGGTCATTTTTTTTAATTATCAAAAAAGGTTAGAATAAATCCCTATTGACATATAATATGAACTCTGCTGTCTCAAGCAGTAAAACAACAACAAATGCTTCTTCTTCTTTTAATACATTATGGAGACTACTGCCTGAGGAATCTTTTTATGAACTTGAGTCACGTGGATTGAATGAAACATATATATATATATATATATATATATATATGCAGGTTTTGGTGTCTTCGGGTGTCTTCCCGTGTAAGAGTCGGGGTGTCTGTGCGACGTTTCGACGAGGTCTCACTCGTCATCTTCAGGCTGGTGCTTTCGGCTTCTTGTTGCTGGAACAGAGCAGAATCTGGTGTTTGAGTTCCTATAAATACTGTTGAGGGGTGTGGTGTATAGCCTCCAACGTTCTGGGCAGAGAGGAAGTTCCTAGATTAGTGTGCCTCTTCTTCTTTTGTTCCTTAATTACTTGAGGGATATCTTGAGTGATTTCATGAGTGATATTCTGAATACCACTGGGTGGGTCATTAAGTGTAGATTAGTTGCTAAAGCTTTTGTGTCTTAACCTCTTGAGCTTGTGAAGAGTTTTTTCTGAGAAGATGGCTGTGCTGCATTTAGTTGTGCTCTGGCTTGGCTTCGTGTATAGGGGCGAGCTGTGGTTTTGTGCCTTGTGCCAGCCAGATCTGTGTAGGGATTGCAGGGGGGTGCAGCATCCGGAGGTGCCACTATAGTTTGGCTACTGGATGGAGTTAATCTACACTTAATGACCCACCCAGTGGTATTCAGAATATCACTCATGAAATCACTTAAGATATCCCTCAAGTAATTAAGGAACAAAAGAAGAAGAGGCACACTAATCTAGGAACTTCCTCTCTGCCCAGAACGTTGGAGGCTATACACCACACCCCTCAACAGTATTTATAGGAACTCAAACACCAGATTCTGCTCTGTTCCAGCAACAAGAAGCCGAAAGCACCAGCCTGAAGATGACGAGTGAGACCTCGTCGAAACGTCGCACAGACACCCCGACTCTTACACGGGAAGACACCCGAAGACACCAAAACCTGCATTCCTGTACCCGTGAAAATCTACAAAAGCAAATATATATATATATATATATATATATATTATGATTTATATAGATTTTACTGTACTACATACTATGATTTATATAGATTTTACTGTACTACATACTATGATTTATATAGATTTTTACTGTAATCTGTTAAATAATGAATGCCATTTTGGATCAGACTGTTTCGTACTGCTTGTGGTTCAACCCTGTTTCAAGTGCTGTAATTGTAGGGGGAAATGTCGGGCTTCCATTTCATGGTTGCAGTCACAAAACTAGTAGAAATGAAATGAAACTATAACTGCACGCTGACAAGCCTGTTCTCAGACTTTACGGGAACACGAAAGAAACCCAAACCCAAATAACCATTGTCTCTGGTTGTGGCAAATTTTGAAAGGTCTTATAAATTCATTGAAATTGATTGTTTAATGGCGTCTTTGATTTTTATAGATGCAGAAAAGGCGTTCGATAACGTCTCTTGGCGGTTTCTATTAAAATCTATAGAAAAGGTAGGGATCGAGGGTGAATTTTTGAAAGGAATACAGGCAATATATTCAAACCAACATGCCAAACTGGTAATAAATAACAACATCATGAAGAGATTTAAAATAGAAAAAGGAACAAGGCAGGGTTGCCCTCTTTCTCCACTTCTGTTCATTTTAGTTTTAGAAGTCCTGGCGAACAAAATAAGGTTAAAGTCAGAGATAAAAGGGATTAAATTAGGATTTAAAGAGTATAAGTTAAAAGCGTACGCGGACGATCTGATGTTATCCCTAGAAGAGCCACAAGAAAGCATGGGTAAAGCATTGGAGATACTAGAGGAGTACGGTAAACTTTCGGGCTTCAAGCTGAACAAAATTAAAACAAAAATGCTGACGAAGAACTTGAGAAATGATGCGCAAGAAAGATTAGAATCCCAATATGGAATTAAAGTAGCCAAAAAAATAAAATATTTAGGAATCTGGCTTACACCCAAAAATATAAATTTAATTGAAGACAACTATACAGCAACATGGAACAAAGTGAAAAAAGATCTGGATGTCTGGAATAGGGTGAATCTCTCGTGGCTGGGCAGGATGGAAGCAATAAAAATGAACATACTCCCTAAGATGTTGTTCCTATTTCAAAACATACCAGTTATCAGAGGACCCAAATTATTTAAGGATTGGCAGAAAACTCTTTCAAGATTCATATGGCAGGGAAGAAGGCCAAGAATTAGATTCAAATTACTTACAGACCGAAAGGAGAGAGGAGGGTTGGCAGTACCAAATTTAAAATTATACTATGAAGCGGCCTGCCTTTGTTGGGTCAAAGACTGGATAACTTTAGAGAACACGGACTTACTAGACCTAGAAGGGGCGGACAACAGGTTCAGCTGGCATGCCTACCTTTGGTCAAATAAAGAAAAAGCACATAAAAGGTTCTCGAGTCATATTATCAGAGGCCCCTTGTATGAAGTCTGGGAAAAAAATAAGAAACTGCTAGAACAGAAAATACCTTGGTGGCTATCCCCAACAGACATCTTATCAATCAAAAAAGTAAACCTGGAAGAGCGAAAACTGACATATGAAGATCTACTGGCAAGATCCCAAGATAACTGGAGGTTAAGACCATATGAAGAATTAAAGGAGAGGTTGTCAGGCTGGCTACAGTATCATCAGATAAATGCAAAATGGTCAGAGGATAAGAAAATTGGAATGAACGAAAAGAAGTCTAAATTTCAGATCGAAATAATTGAAAGCAAATCCAAAATATTATCTAAGATGTACAACATACTATTGGAATGGGAAACGAAAGACGAGGAAATTAAGGAAGTTATGGTCAAGTGGGCAAGAGATTTGGGGCATAGTATAGAATATGAAAAATGGACAAAACTGCGGAATGAGGGAATAAAATTCACGGCAAGCGCTGCAATTAGAGAAAACCTAGAAAAGATGATACATCGATGGTACTTAACACCAGAAAAATTAGGCAGAATGTATAAAACTGTAAATAAGACCTGTTGGAAATGTAAAACAAAAGAAGGCAATTTTATACATATGTGGTGGACATGCAAGGAAATAAAAAAATTTTGGGATCAGATATATATAGAGTTAAAAAAGATACTTAGATATACATTTCCCAAAAACCCAGAGGCCTTCTTACTAGGGATGGTCGGGATAGAAATTCAAGAAAAAGATAAAACTTTATTCCAATATTCAACAGCAGCGGCCAGAATTTTAATCGCTCAAAATTGGAAAAGCACAAACCTCCCAACGGTGAAGGAGTGGCAGTTAAAACTATACGACTTTATTGAATTGGCAAGAATGACACAAAGAATCAGAAATCAAAAAAATACAAAGTTAAAAGAAGATTGGAATAAATTCATGGTTTATTTTGAAAGTAATTTTAAAAACGTACCAACTACAGCGGGTTTGTTATAAAACTCCCGATGTATAAACTAGAAACAAACACCAGCAGTAAAAATGAAATTGTTAAAAGTAAAACCCGAAATCAGTAGGGAAGGAAGTCGATGTTTTATGTTTTATGATGTAACTTTTTTGAATGTATTTGTCTCTTTTTGTGTGTATGTTTTCTTTTTTCTTCTTTTTTTCTTTCTTTTCTTTGTGTACAAAAGAAATTCAATAAAAAGTATTTTAAAAAAAGAAAGAAATTGATTGTTTAATGACATTGCAGTCTGTAGGGCTGTGCTGTTTTGTGGTGGTGCAAAAGCAGGATATTGTCAAACCAAATCTTGGTGATCCCAAACATAAGGAAGCTTCCTTGGCAGTGAAATCCATAAAGTCTGATGCACAACATGAACACAATGTGTATTTTAGGAGATGTGTATCAGATACTGCAGCTGGATGCTCCATATGTCAATGCTGGTAGAGCAAGGGACTATTCTAACACAGGTTTCACTGCATGGCAAATCTTTACCTTTCTCTGATTGATTGAGCTGCCCTTGAGCTTGTACACACAAATAGTAGGCCAGTACAAAAATGAATCCTCGAGTGTATGATGAGCTGTCATTAAAGAGGTGAAACAGTGCAGGGCACCTTCTGAGCATGGTGCATTTTATGAACAGTGGCTTTGATGAAGTTGCAACATAGTGCAACTTCAAGGTGGCGGCATTAAAACTAGCAATAAATTTTCCTAGTTGTCAGCCCACCCCATGAGATTGGTTTGGGGTTAGAGACTATACAGTATTGATATTCATATTTTACTATTCACAGACTCTCATAACACCAAGGAAGTCACATGAATCATCTAGCTTACCTCTTTCTTAAAGACATATATCCTAGTCCCAAAGTAACTCTGACAAGTAGATGTCCAATGTTCTTTCTTCCTTTTTAAAAAAGGATTGAGGTCCATAATTTTCCAAGGCAATGTAGTACTCCTTCCTATGTGTGGATTTCCTACACATATGAATCCCATTAGAGCCTAAGGTGGGAATTTTTGGGGTCCACTTTTTGCAATGGAATGAATTGACCCACCACTCTTGAACTTGCTTTGGGATCAGAATGCAACTCCTTGTCAGATTATGCACTTCTGTGGGTTTTGCAGTGCATTTTCAGTACAAAAAAGACATAAAACATCTGTACAAATTGCGCATTTTACTGGTGAATGCATTGAAAACAAAAGAAAAGTGTGTATTCTATATGAAAGTACATACCTTATAATAAAGCAGGCACAAAATGCATACATAATGTGTCTAACAGGACTGACAGGTACACAGTAGGACAGAACTAGATGTAGTAGGATGGAATGAACCTGTTATTTCATACTAGCAAGATTGAAACAGGATGGAGTCAGCTGCTCTGCCAATTCCAAAATTATGTACAATGAAAGCTCAGTTCTCTATTTTAAAATGCATACTCAAGGCACACATGCAGGCAAATCATCCTATGTACATTGCCAGGATAGGCACCTCTGCATGTATAATAATTATTTAAGTCTGTATCAAAACAAATAGTCTAAAATTTGATACCTCCACATGAAAAAGATATTCAGTTTGGCTATCCAGGCACATTAACTGGTTCCTATTTTTTTCTAATAGCCATAAGGGAAAGTATCTGACAAACAAAATGATTCCTCTCTAGACACAAGTTTGCAATTTCAAGCAGATCCTGCCTTTGAGATGAGAACTATCCAATTATTTCCTTGAAAATGCCTAACTTAGCTGGGGATCCACATCAAGTGGAAAAAGCTGTCCCTCTTTCCAGTCACATTATGGTAGGAAGGGAAGAATATAAAGATGCTAACAAAGCAAATTAAATCCTTATTCTGAGTTAGATTGATAGCCAAGCTATCTTCAATTTTTTAAATATAAAAATGTATCACTCAGCAGGGATCTGTTCTTCTTTCAGCGGGAAGTATGAACAAATAATTCTAATGGCAGATCCTATTCTTATTTCCCTCTTATCTGATAAAATTCTTTACTTGGTAAGTTATTAAGTCTTGACTCTCTCCGATACTCAGCCTGACAAATGAGGCGTCAAAAATGTGAATCGAATGATCAGGAACTGTGAAACCCTCATTTTGTTTTGCTGTCTCATTACATTACAAGAAACCGGTTCTCATCCTATGCTTGTCCTCATTTTTCTAGCTTCCTTGTTAGCTTGGCACTTGCACTAAGAGAACTGAGGAAAAACAATTCATCCCCACACTTTTTATTTTGTTCTGGCTTGTTTGATATCCAGTTTAAATTCCATAATTTTATTTTATTTTTGCAAAGAAAGACACAGATGCATTTGAATCTCTAATAATAATAATAATAATAATAATAATAATAATAATAATAAAAAATAACTAATAATACAAACAGGACACATTGAGCTTAGTATTTTGATCAATTTGTAAGCTTTTGGGGGGAGCATAATAATTAAACTCTAGTTCAAAAATAGCAGCACAATTGGACTGAAAAAACTCATATTGGTTTCTAAGAAAATATATTTTTAAATGCGCAAATTTGCAAGCCAACACTCCTGATCCACCCCCTCCCATGTACAGAGCTGTGGTGGCATTCCTTGACCACTCATTGTGCTCTGAGCTGCATAAAAACCCAGACCACATTTAAAATTCTGGCTGCACAAATGACTGTCCCCATTAAAAGCAATCAGTGCATCAGCAAATAAATAGGAACCCAAAATCAGAGCAACATTGGGCTCTAACCTAAGACACTTCTGCCAGGGTGCACTGTAAAATAGCAGCAGCATAGGAAGAGGCAGAGTGGCAGCAGTGCTTGCCTGGTGATGGTGCTGCTGCACTCAGGAGCATGAGGATGGAATGGGTTGAGGTGGCGGCAAGGTTGGGGGAGTTTTGGGTTGGCAGTGGCATGAGCACCTGCAAGACCACTGCGGCCAACCCAGGGCTACCCCAATCTTGCTGCTGTATCATCCCATCTCACCCCCATGCTGGCAAATGCAGTGCTGCTGTCACTGGGTGGCCTTTGTGACTTCTCCACCCTTTCACATGCTGCAGTAAAGCAATCTCTAAGAATATGCAGTTATTCTCGGGGATTGGTGTGTGAATTAAAGGGTCAGTGAATTCTGCCTAAAGGGAAAGTATGTCTAAGGCTTGTGTTTCTTTTCCTTTGCTAGAATTCACCAGGGGCTTTGGGGAGAATTTACTGGGATCCACAATAGTCCTATTAACTTTTGTAAGGTTGTCCATGATATTTGATGATATTGAGCCATAGGTATATTTGTTGGAGGTAAATACTCTTTGGTTTGTGTGTGTTCGGAAAAGGATATGTGTGTTTGTGTATATATGTATGTAGATTTCCCATTGTGATGCAAGATCTGAAAAAGTAAACCCTTTTCATCTCCAAATTCCATCAAGCCACAGAAAGACACTCACACACAGAAACATGCCTATAAACCAGGGGTCAGCAACCTTTTTCAGCTGTGGGCCAGTCCACCATCCCTCAAACCATGTGGTGGGCCAGACTACATTTTGGTGATGGTGGTGGGGAATGAACGAATTCCTATGCCCCACAAATAATCCAGAGATGCATTTTAAATAAAAGCACACATTCTACTCATGTTAAAACACGCTGATTCCTGGACAGTCCATGGGCTGGATTGAGAAGGCGATTGGGCCGCATCTAGCCCATGGGCTTTAGGTTGCCTACCCCTGATATAAACAGACTGCATTGCAGGATTTTGTTTTGCTGTAGTGCATACAAAACTGCAGACTAATGTTTCTTGAATGCTCTATCCTATTTCATTATATCTTCTCCAAAAGCAAAGAAAAATCCTACTGATGTTTATATCCTGCATTGCTTTTGATGCTGTAAAACTACACATTATTGTGTCTATTACTGCAGCTAATGCAAGAGATAGGCAAGCTTGCTACTGTTCAGCTTGCACAGACTCAGAAATGGGCTTTTTTTCTTCTTCAAAATAATCACAAATAACTTGCTTCATTTTCCAAGCCAATCTGCAGCTCAGAAAAGCAGTTCGCTAGCAGAGCAACCATGATGTTCATTTGAAGCTTTGAAAAAGTGTCCTGCAGGAAAACTGAGGGATCAGCAACAAAATCTCGCCCCTGCAGAGGGTCATTGAGATAACAGGGCTCTTCGTGGGGGGAGTGGTTTTCAAGATTTACAGGGTCAAGTATGGAAATCGTCTCCATCTTGGAATGTAATAAGTATTTTTATTTATATAAAGCTACAACTAAATACTGCACCAGAAAGGATTTTGAAATTATAATATGATTTAACTCAAGAAATGGTTAAGTGCCATTACTACTGTTCTGCTAAGATTAATCTTCATGTGCAGGCCAGCCCATGGAGTTTTGGATCTGAGGATTAATTCTCTACGTAACTCTGGTGCAAGTCTGGAGAAAGTGTTCATGTGACTTCAAAAGGAAAGACATAGCCCAGTGGCTAGATTTCCTACTGCGACATGGAATCTGAAAAAGCAAGACTTTTTCCTCCCCAGACATAAATTCCATCATGCGATGCAAGCATTAGAAGTTGGTGGAAAACTAATTTTCTTATGTACAACGTGCCTGCAGCTTTAGCATTTAATGAACAAGAATTCAGCACTCTGTGTGCATAGCGGTGTCTATTACAAGCCACCGAAACACTTAGTAAATGGAAGTGTGTAGCCAGGAGAAATATTGGGTGAGAGTTGCTTCTTTTTATATCTTGAGTGAATTTTAATCACCCTTGACTTTCCCTCTCTCTACTCATGGGCCTCTTCCCGAAATATTCTTAGCACATTTACATTTCAGGGCAAGGCATGCAGACAGTAAGCTTCTACAGATGCTTATCCAGAATACCCTGAATGTTTGTCCTTGAGGAGTACAAACTGTGGTGCATACCTTTATTTTATGGTTTCCACTCCAGTGAGTGGGCCTTTGTTGTATGTTATGACCCACAACCTTTTCCAGTGAAATGGTCTCTGAATAGCTCAGACACCTTAGCTTGGCCTTTGCCTAGAGTAGACTTGTTCCATTTAGTTTTGTCAATATGCACTTTCCAGGCCCCCAGGGAGCTGATAAGTGGAATCATTTCGAAAGGATTTCTGGATGTGGCAGTGAATGGGGTTTGGAAGATGAGCAGGATGTTGTGGAGGAGGGTAAGAAGTAGTTGGCAAATTCAGAAGGAAGAAAACCAAAATAGAGGACGAAAGATTTATTGCACTGAATTTCATAGGTTAGCATGTGTGCTGCCTTTGATATGTAGGATATTCATTGTATGTGGGAAACAAAACTACTCAATAGTCAAGTCCATATATGTGTCTAATAATGAACCATTAGACCACAGTAAGCTTCAGTGCTCAAGTTATGGGATGGATCAAGGAGTCTGTTTCCAGTCCATGCCAATTTTGCATGTGTTCATTCAAAAGTCTCTTCTGTCCCATTTCTGCATGAATCTGGGATTTATTGATTTTTTTAAGCTGCATGCGATGCCCCATTATTTTTAATGGGGTTTTTTAAAGAAAGAAATAAAAGAAAAGAAAGAAAGAAAGAAAGAAAGAAAGAAAGAAAGAAAGAAAGAAAGAAAGAAAATAACTATTTTGGAACGCATATTAGCCTGAAATATTCTCTCTTTTTGGAAAGAAAGAAAAACCTTTAATCAACTTGGTTCTTAAAAATGTGAACCAGGCAAAATACATGAGCATCCCCAATTCAAGCCACTGCAGAGAAGGCTACATATACGTTGTGTAGGCTGGGAGGTTTTGCAGAATAACTGAGTGGTGCATGATTAACAAGAGTGCAAGAATTGCACTGTTGGATCAGACCAAATGTCTATCTATTCCAGGGCTAGTCAATGGGTACAAACTGTGGAGTACAACCCTTCAGATGTTTTTGGATGACAATGCCTATCATCCCTGATCATTGTACATTCTGGCTGGGGCTGATGGGAGCAGGAATCTAATAACTTTTGGAAGACACCACATTGGAGACATCTTGTCTAGTACAGCATGCTCTGTCAAACAGTGGTCAGATGGGTGCATCTAGAGAGCTCTGAAATAGAGTGTGATTGAGATAATTATCTTAATATTTTATCTTAGTTTTTGATAATCACAGTTGCATTTCCCATGAATGCTTCTTTTCAATTACTTAGCTGTCCTGTCTAATAGCCATTGAAAGATCTGACCATGGGAACATTGAGACCTCCTGTTCAATGAGGTACTTTGGGTACTTTGTAAGCCATGACTACAGTGTCTGGAACTTCCAAAGCTGCCTTTACAATTAAGATTTTGCCATTTCTTTTCAACAGAAAGTTAAAAACACAAGCTGTTTGCCCATTCAACTTGCCCATTCCTTTTTTTATTGGACATCTGTATGTCTCATTTACTTAGAGAGATTAATACCAAGAGATTAGAAAAGCCAGAAGCTCCCATTTTTCAGGGATAAGGTGCCAGCATTCTAGATTTCTAGTGAAATGGGAAGCAGCTGTGATGTCTCATGTCAACAACTGTGTCTTTTATAGTAACACAAGGAGATAGAAGTCCGTGCCCGCATTTATATACTATATATGCTATACATGAAATGCCAACCTCAGGAACACAGCAATGAGAAAAGGAAGAGGAATGGTTTGATTGGCTGGCTGCCAATGGACTAATAATGTGTAGCTAATCACTTTTCATAGATGTGTTTTTCTCAACAAAGAGAGGCAGTTGCTGCAGACGGGAAAGGTAGGCATAAAGGAGTCAGACATGGGAGCTTCAGTGATTGCATTATCAAAGTCAGCAAATTAGGTTTCCCCATATGGCAAAACCATCAATTCTGTGCTTCAAACAATTGCCTGACTTTTCCTGAACTGTCCTTCTTCTGATTCTTTGACCTCAATCATTTTGCAAAGAAAATGCATGTATATTGTTCCAGGAGCTCAGGCGGGCTTATCTATTGAGTTGCCCTTTAAAGCAGACTGGCAGAATTTATTGATTGTTTTAAAATATTTCTATCCAGCTTTTTCATAAAATGCCCAAGGCGGCTAACATTAACTAAAACAAGTATACTCAACAACCATATGAGAGAATGGAACAGCAAATAAAATCTAAGTGACTAGTAGCTTAAAAACTAAAAATATTAGAACAATTCAATAGCAGAACTTTAAACAATAACCTGCAGAGCATCTACACACTAATAATATCGTGTGGGAGTCAATCAGACATACCAAGAGGAGTTAAAAATACTACAAATCAAATGCCAATTTTAAAAGAAAGGTATTGTAGCAAAGTTTGGGACTTGGTATACATGCCCTCTAACAGGTCCCTCGCAGCATTCTGATTCTTGATGGTAAGACTGAGATTTTGTTAGAAGAGGGTTAATGGAATAACAAAGCTGTTTGATATTACCTAGATGGCTCTTGCAATCAATGACCCTCCTTTGCTAAGAAGAAATCTCTAAATGGGCAGGATTCTAGAAGGAGACAATGACTTGGCAATTGGGAGTCAGGTCTCTGCCTCCCACCCCCTGCCTAGCGGGGAGTGTGAGGAATAGCTAGTCTCATCTTGCAGCTAGAGCTGGGAACATACTAAGGTCTGTGTGAAAATAATAGAGTGCTATAGCTAGGGGAGTTGTTCCCCTGAAGAAAATCTTGTGGAGGACAAATATCTGATGGAGTGCAAATGTTGTGTGCCCTTCCACCTTATCCTCAGCCTGTGTGTGCGCCTGTGTAAGTAAATAGTAGAATTATAGAATAGTAGAATCATAGAATACTGTGTAAGTAAATAGTAGAATCATAGAATTGCGCCTGTGTAAGTAAATAGTAGAATCATAGAATAGTAGAATCATAGAATACTGTGTAAGCAAATAGTAGAATCATAGAATTGCGCCTGTGTAAGTAAATAGTAGAATCATAGAATAGTAGAATCATAGAATACTGTGTAAGTAAATAGTAGAATAATAGAATTGCGCCTGTGTAAGTAAATAGTAGAATCATAGAATCATAGAATAGTAGAATCATAGAATAGAATAGTAGAATCATAGAATCATAGACCCCATGAGGGTCATCTGTTCCAACTCCCTGCAATGCCGGAATCTTTTGCCCAACGTGGGGCTCAAACCCACAACCCTGAGATTAAGAGTCTCATGCTCTACAGACTGAGCTAGATATTACAAACACACCATACTCTCCAGTAGCCTCCATTCTAAAGGAACTCCAATCTGAGGTATGTGTGGAGATCCCTGAGATCTCTTACTGCTTAGAGATTGGGTGTGCATGTGGCGATATTTGCCCTGCTGTGTAAGGCCTTCAGAGAAAGAGCAAGGCAGCAGGCCTCCCTTTCTGTAAGGGTGTTTCAAAGCCTAGGTGCAAACACAGATAAGGTTCTCTCCCTGGTCCTCACCAAAAGCATCCTTAGTGTCGTTTGGATACAAACGAGACGCTTGTCAATTGTCATAAAAAGCTTCCCCAGTTGCACATAGTTTAAACTATCCATTTGATTAGCTTCTATACTTGAAAATGGGAAGGCTTGTCCTTTGTCGCAGGCAGCAAAAAGTCTCTGGCCACCTCTGGGAAGATTGTGTTACATAAATCAATCACCCTGTCCTGCCTACACAGAAACATTCTGGATATAGGAGTTATAAATCCTGGCTTTGCTGCATAATCCAAGTCAGCTTCAAAAATATTTCCATAGGTGACACTTGCCTTTTGTGGAGTTTCATTGTGCATGAGGCCCCTAAAAAGGCTTCCTGGGCCTTTTCTGTTCTATTTGTCTGTATTTTATTGAACGCAGGACTAAACCTGCTGGATCAAAACAAGGTCTGTCTCTTCCAGCATTTGCCATCAACTTTGTCCAGCCAAAGATCTCTGAAGACTTATGAGCAGGACATGAGAGTGAGAGTCATTCCTTGTTGCTAGTCTCCAGGGTTTGATAGGCCTTGGTAAATGGGCTTCCATTTGGCTATCATTGTTAAATTGATAAAAATATATATTTCCTAACTTTTTGGGGGTGGGCATACTAAGATCATGGCCTTCTCCACACCTTGTGCCACTGAATTCCACAAGCCATTATGTATTGTGTAGCCACTTTCTGGTTTCAACTTACTGCCCTTCAGATTTGTTGGAAGAAACACACTCTCCACAATGCTCACCACTTGTTTCTCCCCATACAAAACAGAAGTAATAATACTTGGTGTACAAAATGTCAACATGAAGGAAACATTAATCCAATAGCCATTTGGTCTTGCTTGGATTCAGCTGAGACCACAACTATCTAGTGAAATATCTAGTGGTACCTCAGGTTACATACGTGCTCTGGCGGCGCAGTGGCAGCAGGAGGCCCCATTAGCTAAAGTGGTTCTTCAGGTTAAGAACAGTTTCAGGTTAAGTACGGACCTCCGGAATGAATTAAGTACTTAACCCGAGGTACCACTGTACTTTTTCATCGTCAATATTAGAATAGTTCCCTTGACCTCAATGGATTGTTCTGCAAATGTGCTGTATAAGAGCTGTGCTGCTTTTGTATTGTGCTAGCTGAGAAACTAGTTGACATTTTAATTCTTGACATTTTAATTCTTCCCCCAATAGTGGCCCAGGTATTATCTTTCCTCACAGTAAACAGATCCAACAACAGTGTTATCTGAGGCCTCGGGAGAAATAAGCAAGGCCATTCTAACAGCTCCCAACACATTCTAACAGCTCCCAGATCCAGTTCCTAAACTTCTCCCAGGAAATAGTGAAGCAGCAGCACAACACTTCAAATAAGTAAATAAAAGTACAACTAATCTAAGGGTAAAGGGGAAAAAATGATAACACCAAACAGCCCAGTGCCTTTGGTGTGCAAAGCGTGAATCTGAATGACACACTGACAGCTACAAATGCACTAATTTGATTTCATGCCCTAAAATAAACCATTCTACTGCACTAAAAGGCATGTTAACACCCATCTGTCTGAGTCTCGCCTCCTTCTTTTCAAAAGTTGTGACCCAACACCTCATGTTGGGTCTGCCCATGACACAAGACTGATGAGATTGAAAACCCTTCCTTGTGTATGCCAAAAAGCAAAAGAGCCTAATAACAGCTTTTTCTTTATATCTTTCATGCCCTTTCCCATTTCTCCCCTATACTTTGGCTCAAACTGCGCTGTTATGTGCATTTCTGTGGTTCTTTCTGCTGGTTTATTTTTAAAAAAAACAAAATGCAACCTAAAGGAGACTGTCTCTGAGTGAAAGATGAGTGTGTGGAGAGAGCCTGCTTAACCCTCTCCAACTCAGTCCCATTATACAGCTCAATATCACTCTCCCCAAACTACTTTTTCAGCTGCAAGAGTAAATACACATAGGGCTGTATCCAAAGTTAATCCTACTCAAAGGAGAACCATTTAAATTAGGGGGCATGGGTAACTTAGGTCTATTAATTTTCATTAGGTCTACTCTGAGTAATCCTTAGTTAGCCACAGCCCATAAAAGATAAGAATGGGAATGTAGTTTGGGAAGAGTGATTTTGAAAGCAATGGCAGGGAAAGGGTAAAGCAGCCTTTTCTTTCCAACTCCCCAGATTCAAACTCTCCCAGGATGCTTTTGTTTTAAAATATAATGCAGAAGAAAGCATCACAATTCTGTGGAATGTTTCATTTGACCCCGAATCTTCCTGGAGATAACACTGTAGGGTTATTATTACCAACAGAGACCAGGTTCAAAGTTTTAATAGTTATAAATCTTAGTTTTTATTACTGACAAACACGTATCTTAAATGTTGCATCATTTATTACTCTATTTGGGTCTTTTAGGTACCAATTTATGCTTAGACCTTGGGTAGTGGTTGTTCAGTTAACACAAAAGGAAAATGAATTGGCAGGGGGAAAGGTTCAGGTTCTTTGTTACAAGTTGTTCTATTGGCCAGTTGAGATGGAAAAGTTTAAGAAGGCACCACAATTTTCTGGTCTTTCAACTGTGCTGATAGAGTGGTCTTGCTCCTTTTCTTCTCCACCCAAGGAAAACCTGGTATGATCTTGCGAGACAGCAACATGGGGCATTTGCCATTATATTAGACAATAGCCAAAACCCATTGCCTGGATTCTAATCTAGAACAGTGGAATGAAAGATGTCTAGCACTAAATGGAAGTATTAAACAGAGGAAGTAGGAAAGCAAG
Organism: Podarcis vaucheri; assembly: GCF_965113315.1. Classification (NCBI taxonomy): domain Eukaryota; kingdom Metazoa; phylum Chordata; class Lepidosauria; order Squamata; family Lacertidae; genus Podarcis; species Podarcis vaucheri. The sequence continues at coordinate 68,957,784 of NC_138764.1, read as the reverse complement.
AGAAGAATGCAGAAGTTCTTGGCAATGGAATTCCCATTGATTCTGGATAGCATCACATCCATTTTTCCATTTTGTGATCCATATGTGTCACTCTGAACAAGCTGGATTCCTTGCCTGCTAAGGCAGGATGATTTTATGGTTGAAATGTGTATGGCATTTGCATGGACATGAAATCTCCTGTATTGCCTTGTGTAACTTTAAACTACCCAAATCCATTTAAAGCTTGTATATTTTGTTGCCTGAGACAGAAAATCCAAATGGCATCCTCCATGATGGTAAAGATATAACAAATAATTAGTCCAGGGTGGCATGTCATATTTTGCTTTTGATATGAAATGGGAAGTTCAGCCCTGACCTACTGCTGCCTCCACCACCTACTCCACTGCTGGTGGAAGAAGTGGCACTGACACTGGTGCCAATTTGGGGCAAGATCGTGCCATTTTTTTCAATAGGCAAGAACTTGAGAGAAGTTATCTTTATAAAATAGATAGCACCTGAGAGCTAACTTTGATCTTCTGCTTAATCAGGCTTATCAGAAAAATAAATATGTCAAATGCTTCCACTGCAACATAAACTTTTAAAGGTGGGAATTAACAGTGTCTGATTTGCCATTAAAGAGTTGATGAACCTCTTTCCCAACCCCTCTTTTCTTGCATTTTGAAATGGACAATTTATTGGGTTTCACTAAAATAAACTGGAGGTGCCTGCTGAGTCTTAATGACCCATTTAGATATGGTCACTATCAAAAATCCATTACACTTCAGGTATTAATTTCCAGCTTGATGTTCATGTTAATGATGGGAGCATTGGCTCCTAACAATAGGGGGTTGGGGGGGAGTTTTAAAATTAACATTTTCAAGATGTTGTAAGCTGGAACGTGTGCAGAGGAGGGCAAAAAAGATGATCAAGGGTCTGGAAACCAAGCCTGATAAGGAATGTTTGAGTGAGTTGGGTATTTTTTAGCCTGGGTAAGAGGAGGCTGCGAGGAGTTATGATAGCCGCCCCCAAATATCTACAGGGATTTCACATGGAAGGTGAAGCAAGCTTGTTTTCTACTGCTCAAGAAAGTAGGATTCAAACCAATGGCTTCAAATTATGAGAAAGGAGATTCGAATTAAACATCAGGAAGAACTTTCTGACAGTAAGAGCTGTTTGACAGTGAAACGGGGTCCCTCGGGAGGTCGTGGACTCTCCTTCCTTGGAAGTTTTAAAGCAGCGATTGGGTGGCCATCTGTCATGGATGCTTTAGCTGAGATTCCTGCATTGCAGGGGGTTGAACGAGATGACCTTCTGGTCCAATTATATGATTCTATAAGGCTTAATGTAAGTAGGTGGATGGAGAGCAGTCCTGCTATAGAAGCTCACTTGGGTCAACCTTTGGACTTGTAGGAAAAAGAAGAACATAAGAAGACCCTTCTGAATCCAGCCTTTGGCCAAACTAGTTCAGCATCCTGTTTTCACGGTGGCCAAACAGATACCTGTGGGAAACCAGCAAGGAGAACATAAACACAACAGCACTCTGCCTACCTGCACTTCCCAGCAATTGGTGTTCAGAGGCATAAATCCTCTGACAATGGAAGTAGAACATAGAACATAGCCATCATGGCTAGTAGCTGTGGCGTTTGCCCTCCTATGTGTGTGACATCATACTGGGTTCATAGGGAAAGGGTTAACTAATTGTAAAATGACTAACCAATGGGAACCCAGGGGGCAGAGTTAACTGTGTATAAGGTTTAAGCACAGAAGTTTTTTTAGGGAGTTAGAGTTAGAGATAGAGTTGTGGAGAAGACAGTCTGGTGTTAGAAGAGACAAAGACGATAAGTCTGTGGGTTGGGCTAGTCTGGTGTGAGAGAGTGAGAGAATTTGTTAAGAGGAGTCAGTCAAACAGCTGAGATGTCAGAAGGTATTAGGAAGGTGTAGGCCGGAAAAGAAACTAAAGTTAAGATACTGACAGGAATATTATCTGATAAACCATAAACTTGTTAATGTTTGTAAAATAAACTTTTTTTTGGTTCACTTTTTACAACTGACTGGACTCAGTGTTTTACCAGAGAGTAACTGGTTGGTGGCAGCGGGGAAGTAAGCACAGTGGTGGCACAGGGATCAATAGACCGTTAAACGTCTGGGGACCCTGTGTGATCGCCACAGTAGCCATTGACAGCCTAAAAGGTAAAGGTAAAGGTACCCCTGCCCGAACGGGCCAGTCTTGACAGACTCTGGGGTTTGTGCGCCCATCTCACTCAAGAGGCCGGGGGCCAGCGCTGTCCGGAGACACTTCCGGGTCACGTGGCCAGCGTGACAAAGCTGCATCTGGCGAGCCAGAGCCGCACACGGAACGCCGTTTACCTTCCCGCTGGTAAGCGGTACCTATTTATCTACTTGCACCCGGGGGTGCTTTCGAACTGCTAGGTTGGCAGGCGCTGGGACCGAGCAGCGGGAGCGCACCCCGCCGCGGGGATTCGAACTGCCGACCTTTCAATCGGCAAGCCCTAGGCGCTGAGGCTTTAACCCACAGCGCCACCCGCGTCCCATTGACAGCCTAGTCCACCATTTATTTGTCTAATCCTATTTTAAAACCATCCAAGTTGATGGCCATCTCTGACTCCTGTGGGAGAGAGTTCCACAGTTTAACTATGTGCTGTGTGAAGAAGCACTTTCTTTTCTCTGTCCTGAATCTTCCAACATTCAGCTTCATTGAATGTCTACAAGTTCTAGTGCTGTAACGGTGGGATAAAAACTTTTCTCTATCCACTTCCTCCATGCCGTGCATAATTTTATAAATTTCTATTATGTAACACTCATTTTTTCCTCTAATCTAGATGGTCCCAAATGCTGCAAAATTTCCTTATAGAGGAGCCATTCCATCCCTATAATTATTTCGGTTGCCTTTTGCTGGAGCTTTTGCTGGACTATACGTTACCATTTTTGAGGTGAGATGATCAGAACTATACATGATATTTCAAACGTGGCCACACCATAGATTTGTATAATGGCATTATGATAGTAGCAGCTTTATTTTCAATTCCTTTCTTAATGATCCCTAGCATGGAATTTCCCCTTTGCACAGCTGCTGCATTCTGGGTTGAGAACTGAAATCTTAGCTACAGTATCTCTGACCTTGTAAACTTTACCTCTCTGGACCACATTTTGAAATCATGTAAAGTTTTCCGAAAGACCTCCATACCAGGGATATAGAATTGATTATCCATGTTTATAACATGCATCTCTATAGAGATCTACAACCAAAACTCTCTAGTGGAAAAATGCAAACTGCCTATCAAGGGGGAAATTCTTAATGAAATTGCATTTGATCCAATTCAGCCAAGGAGATCCATGCACAGAAAAGGGGGAAAGGGCTGATGTAAGTGAAAAACATCTTGAAACTAAGTTCATACGTTAATGGATTTGATCTTTACACACATCAAGTATTGCCTGGTGTGAAACTTTTTGTAAGAATTGCCTAGGAATTCACAAGATAAAAATAACCAGAAAAACAAAATAGGACTATAGAGCAGGATGAAAAGAAATCCAGCATGACTGATAATATACAAGGATAAGACGCTCAGCAAATGCAGACTCTGTTATTTAAGTTGTTAAAAAGCAACAACATTGCTGAGTCATACCTATTTATTAGTAGTAAAATTTGGGTTATTTACTTTATATACATAGGCTTTAAATTATTTATATTAAATAAAACCAAATAATAAAATACTCAATAAAACAATGGCATTTAAGCAATGCAGCAATCCAAACAGGATACTACAGTTGAGGACACAGGGAACGCTTGTATAAGCACATATGTTGAAGTTCTCCAAAATTTGGGGAGCAACTCCCATCATCTCTGATCATTGGCTGTGCTAGCTGAGACTGATGGGAGTAGGAGCCCAACCACATCTGGAAGGCCACAGGTTCACAGAGGAAAGCTGTACATGTTTACTCAGAAGTCTCACTTTGTTGAATGGTCCTCTTACTCCCTAAAATGGATATAGGAGCACATCCAGCATTATATAGATTCCAAATTCTGTCAGCAAACAAGTGGAGTCATATGGCCACCACTGTCCCAAGATGCACTACAACTTCACCCCAAAACAATTTATTGTTTCATGTGAGAGAGGAATGTTTATTTATTTCTGTTTTGTGTTGTGCTGTATGTATCCCAAAACACAAGGCAGTATGTAATGTTTATCCACTTCCCTTTAAGAAAAGAATAGCACGTCTGTTCTGCCAAAGGTGATAAAATTCAATAAACGTAGTGAGATATTCTGATATTTATGCAGTGAATTGGCCATAAGAGAACCTAAGCAGTTATACAAGTAAGAACACAGACATTAATTCATTCCTTAATTAGATATCTTCATTTTCTTTAAAATAAGCTCCTGGGTTTTAATGAACCAGTGATTCATGTAACTAAATTGCTAGCAAGTTTTTGGCAAAGAAAGAGACAAAGAAAAGTAATCCAGAGGTCACTGGATATATTTTCCCTCTATGCATTGTCGTGGCAGTATTCCTTGAACTGGATGTGTGATGCATATGACTTTATCCCAAATAATTTGTCTCAATGCACTGCCATAAAATGGGGAACAAAATAAGATCAACAACTATATAGCATAGCCCTTGCCTTATTATGGAAGACTTATGTCCACAAATAATCTTATAGAAACCAATAACCTCATTGCCATTGATGAAACACATCTATACAGAGAACTGATGGAAAAACTGTCCCATTGACCTGTTATCAAGTAAAACCATCAGAGTGTGGGCGGTGTGCTTTTGACATCATTATGGGTGTCTCATGGGCTCACCAGTCTGGCAGACCTAGCAAGATAGGGGAATGGAGAAAAATGTCTTAAAAAATTAAGTCCTCATCTGGCTCTATATTACCAGTAATGTTAGGGAGGGTGTTAGGAAGAGATCCCGAGACTTTCAGTGGGGAAAGAAGAAGTGGAGAACTGCCAGCTCATGGTAATCCAAGCCATCTCATTCACAGAACCATTTTGGTGCAGTGTTAATGTCATAATTGGCCATGAACCCCTCCTCACCACCTTTTGGCATGTCAATCAACCCTTGAAATGTTCAGATAGCTGAGGACCTCCTTCCACCCTAACCTACGTTTTAGTGCCAGCAAGAGACACTTCAGAGACCTTTCAAAGCATGCAGAAGATCTGCTCCCATTCCTAAAAATAACAGAGCCTTCATCATGTCACCACCATTTCACGTGCACTGTGTCTAAGACAACTGCAAGTTATTTCCACTTTCAAAACTATTTCCATTAATTGAGGATTTTTCTCTGCTAATCTCTGACTGACAGATATATTATACAAGACATTCCCTTCCAAGATTCTATAACAATACTGCTTTCCTGATGTGACCTTTTCTGTCTCCCCCTTCCTCCATAGCCCACTCTCCTTCCCCCTTTTCATAATTGGTGGGACCTGGACAGCACCAAGTCTCTAGCCTGACTTGTGAATGTAATGATAATTCATTCTGGGTGGAAGCAGGAGGCAAAATGTAATCCATCATATCTGTTCTATCTCATTACAAAGGTGAGATACAAGCGAGGGCAAGCTGTTAATAAACTGGTGGGTGAAGTTATTTCTTCAGTCTGGTGGAAGAGACGGGACAGAGAGGAACTGGATTCTATTCTTCACAGCAGTTTCAAATCTCTTTTATGGAAATGTAGTTCCGGAAGCCAATGAAGCGAGAAGCCTTCCAAACTATACAAATTTCCTGCAGGCCTGGCAAAGCAGCCTGGCAGGATTTTAGATTGCACTGTCAGCATCTTCTTCCACATCCGTGAGGAAAAGGAGATGCAATTGTTGGAATGGAATAGGCTTTTGCAACCGCACCTGGTTCTAGGTCCCCCCTGGCCAAAGGCAGCTGGGTCTGGAAAACCACCCATGGTTCAAATTTTCCACCAAGTACTTATATGACACTGTATCAAGAGGCCTGGGAAACAGGGGGGATATTTAGAATGGTGGGTGGTTTCTCATACCTGCTGGGGGGAGCAGGTGGGCTGCAGACCCTAGCAGGTGTCAGTGCAATGGGGCCCTTCTGGAGCATTTGTGTTTGGGCAGCTGCTCAAGAGTGCTGAGTACTCATGCTGATCTGAGCATTTAACTCTGGAGTTAAAACTTGCAGTACTGACTAAGCACACATCCACCCCAGAGGCTTTCTAAATGGGAGTGAGGAGGAGAGCATGACACAAACATAACAACAGGCTTTGCTGGTGGAATTTTCACTGTGCTGACCTTACTGCCACCTCACCCTCCACCACACCCATCTCTGGCTTTGCTTTCTACCTTTCCTTGAGTGCTGCTGTAACATCCTTGAACCCTGATTATTCTTCTTGCGCACCTGAGAGAGGAATTTGTGAATGAGACTAGAAACAAGGCTACTGTACAAACAGAGGCATACCTAGGGTTTCTTGTATCCTTGGCAAGGAGATGTATCATCTCCCAGTGGGGGGCTGGTTTCACCATTAACAACAACAACAACAATTCCACCCATTTTTCTTATGGGCCTGCTCACAATTGCGTGTGACCCCCAGAAGTCAGTCTGGAAAGGAATGCAGCTCTTGGGCTGAAAAAGTTTTTTGCTAGCTAGGCCACTATTTTGACTTGGTATATGGTGGTTTCCTGTTTACAGATTTTGTAACCCTGTCTAATTCATTCCCCTCCCTTTTTGCAGTTTTCTTGAACATTAGAAATTGGTTCACACTCTTAGTGACTTGTTCTATGACAGAAAATATTCTTGCAATCATTGTGCCCTGTATGTTATCCTTGGCTTCTGTGTCTTCATAGCTGCCTTTGTCTCTCTTTTAAAATTGCTTTTCTTTTGTCACTGAACTACTGGAAGATCTTTGGGACAAGGGCCATATCTTTTAAGTGTGCTAAGGAGCATTATGTGCTGACAAGAACAAGAGAGCTTCGGTTTCAGTGTATATTTATGAAAGAGCTTTGAAATGACTTTGTGCTTTCACAGTCGTGCTGAACCGAACAATGATGCTATGAGGGAAACATTATTATAAGCAAGGGAAATGTATGAAATCATGTACCAAAGCATTTCACTGTTGCTAGACCTTCCCCCACCCCTAGTCTTTCTTCCAGAGCCAAAGACAACCACAATAATTCCTCATATTCCAGCGGACTAAATCAATTTAATATGCTTTAGCATTTGCAATGAAGATGTTCTTTAGAAACAATAATTTGTGTCGGTTAGCTATGGAAAAAGCAATTTAGCCTGGAATTGTTTTATTTAAAATAATATTTCCCCTTCAACTCATTTTCCTCAAAGAAACGTTGTCAAAACTGTGGACATTCCCGGTGACTATTAGCCTGCTGGGAATAATGACCCCTCTTGGGGAGTAATTAATAGTCCCTTTTCACATTTAAGTACTGTTAAGTACTGAATATTGTAGTGTTCAGGCTAGTAGGTCTGCTCTCTCTACTATGGATCTTTGTAAACCATGATTAGTTTATCTGGCTTTGGAGCATATGATGGTAGAACTTTGGTGTATGGTGATGATAGTGTCATCATGAGTCTTTTATGTGTGATACTCATTACTTTATAAAGGAAATCTGTGAAATGTATGAACTCTTTGCTCATTCCTGAATTTCTTCCTTTTCCTATAGTCCTGCAACCAGTACAGTGGTACCTTGGTTTAAGAAAAGCTTAGTTTATGAACAACTTGGATTAAGAATGCTGCAAACCCGGAAGTAGGTGTTTTGGTTTGTGAACTTTGCCTTGAAAGCAGAACATGTTCCGCTTCCTGTTGAGTGTGTTCCATTTGTAAATTGAGCCCCCAGCTACTATGGGGAAGCACGCCTTGGTTTAAAAACGCTTTGGTTTAAGAACGGACTTCCGGAACAGATGAAGTTTGTAAACCAAGGTACCACTGTACTCTACGTGCCCATGGATTATTATGGTTTTAATGGCCTCAAGGAGCCATTTCACATCCTGGACTCTGAATTTCTAATTTTAATCTGATTACCAAAAATGAATGTCGCCTGCCTATGATTAAGAATAACTAAGCAATGCATTTAAAGTCTATTCTCTCTTTTCACCTAAGCTCTAATGCCCTTCTCCTTGTGGTAAATAAGTTCAATTGGAAAAAATAAGGCACTTTCAATGTTAGTCCTATACAGAGGAGACCCATTGAAGACAATGGAAATGATGAGTTTAGGTTCATTAATTTTCATGGTCTTATTGTGAGTAAAATGCATCCCATAAACATAATGCCATAATTATTTAGTGATGAACGAGTCAGTTGGGGCAGGGGGAGTGAGGTGGATCTGGCTCAACTGGACACTTCCCACAAGTCAGTGGTGGCCACAACAGTAGCCAGGTAAGTGACAGCCATGGACTGAGAAGAAATGCCATTGTCAGTGTGGTGGTATGGACAGTCGGGGCCTGAACAGCACCAAGCCAGGACATATTGGAGGCAGTAACAGCAAGCAGGCCTGGCACATAATCTGAGCATGACCATCAGCTGTGCAGGAGCTGTTGATCAAGGATGCAGTCCTTCAGACTGCAGGGGTTTGCTTCACCAACATGTTCTTAGCAGTGAAGCAGAACTCAACACCACTGAACCCTCCTCCTCTCTGCTATGCAGCGGGGAGGGTGAAAAAGGAGATGCAACATCTCACCCCCCCTCCCATATAGAGTTTAAAACCCCCAATTAAACCTTAGCCCCACCCATGGAATTGATTCAGGGCAGGATCAGGGTCAGGCGTTCCCTGGGTTAGAAATGTATGTGTATGTGCTCTAGGAAGTAACAAATTACATAATTCATTTATAAATCTCTCTCTCTCTCTCTCTCTCTCTCTCTCTGTGTGTGTGTGTGTGTGTACTTTCTAAGAATTTCTAGGCAATGCCAGTTATTATTTTTTCTAGTGTCCTATATTCACGTTGCCCTCAGAAAGATCTATGTGCTTCTTTCTGCAATCTGCCCAAAAGTGGACTGGGGGGGGGGGCGGCGGAACTCACACAGACTGAAGACTCAACAGTGCAATTAAAGATCAAAGCTTCTGGGACTCCTAGAATTCAGTCACAAAGTTTTATGATGATGGCAGTCGTAATATTCTTAGTGTTTACAGAGTGTTTTAAATGATCAAGGTGTTCTATGGGGATACAAAGTGTGCAACCAAGAAAATGAGTGCTGAAGCCTAGAAAAAGTGTGTAGTGCTGCTGGAAGTAGTTCTGATTTTAACAATAGCTAGTATGTATGCATGATACCTATGGATGAATCTAAAAAGCTACTCTTATGCTGAGGCAACAGTTTATAAACTTGAAGCAAAGTGTGCTAATTTGGCATAAGGTAACAACTCGTTTTCCTCATATCATCACTGAGACTTGAACCCTGCCCTACCAGATCTGTAGCACACCCCAGAAAGAAGATTGTACTTCATATACAGTGGTGCAAGTCAGTTGCTTAAAGAGATCCAATCCACCTAAGAACATAAGAAAAGTCCTGCTGGATCTAGCCAAAGGCTCATCTAATCCAACATTCTGGTCTCATTGTGGCCATCCAGATGTCTATGGGAAACTCATAATCAGGACCTGAATGCAGCAGCGCCTTCTCCACTTGTGAGTCCCAGTGATGACCAGTGACCAATAGTTTAATGCATATTGCCTCCATCACTGGAGGTAGAACATAACCATTATGGCTAGCAGCCTTATCCTCCATGAATTTGTCTAAACCTCTTTCAGTGCTATCTAAGCTGGTGGCCATCACTACATCTTGTGGGAATGAATCCCATAGGTTAATTATGAGATGTTTGAAGAATAAGAATCTGTTTGCAAAATGGACCATATATAATGCTTTAAGGTTTGCCTCCTTGAAGCTTCTGAAAAAATTATTTTCTTTTATCTTATAGAGTCATTCGTAGCATGGGTAGCATCTTCTTTATTGCTCTCTGTGTACACTGTCAATCACTTAGTACCTGTCACTCATAACTCCTTAGACAAGAGGCAAAATAAAGCTGTACAGCTTGTGGAATTATTAGCAAAGGTGTTTCAGACTCATCAATATCACAGTTTGAAAACATGTCCTGCTCTTGTCTGTACTGAATCCAGCTGAAGCAACATGAGTGATTCCAAGAAAGGCTGCACAGATTACTCAATTTTTTCAATAAAAAAACCCCAAAACAAATTAATGATTCCTTGAAAATAAATATATTCTCTATCAGCATTACTTTCAAAATGAACCCTGAAAATTTAAAAATAAAAATAAAAAGAGGACTTTGGCAAATGTTTCACGACATCCTCTTATCCCTAAAAGATAGTTCGTCCTGAACAGGAATTTAAGAAAATGTGATGGTGCAATGGTCCGTATCTACTGTGTATAAAGGACTTCATTTTCCCCCTTGTTGTCATTCTGACATCTTTCTCCATAGCTAGGCTCGTTTTTGGCATTGGGGCAGGGGAGTGAGATAAGATGTAGATGCATGCACTGAAACAACTGGAGCATAACTGAACCCTGGCATGTGACAGGGACAAGGATTGCAGTGATGGGCGGAAGCCGTTGTCAGCAAACTGAGCAATATGATGATTATAAAAGCAGGACTGTAAACACTTGACAGGTGCAAGTGCCTCCCATATCTCATTGAAGCACACGAACTTCCTGGATAATGCAAGAAATCTCATTCAGATTTCAAATTTCCCGTGACACACATAAAGCATATGTCACCCTCCAAAATTAAGATTAATGCACATTATCCTCATTTAAGCTTTCCATCGATAAACCCTTTGCTGAGTGTGTTGAAAGGAGGCACTTGAAGGGAGCACACAAAATCTGCTGCTGTCCATGGTGCTGAGAGACTAGCCTGCACATCTCACCATGGAGTTGCATTAATGAAGATAATTGAAGATGTTATTAGGAAAACGTGTTTGTTATCAGAGGTTACTTATAGCTTTATTACTCAGAGTTACACTTCATTAATATCCATTTTTCATGGCTCTGATTTGCCATTAATTAGTTCCCTGACCTTTTGTCATTGAAAGAAATGTCACCGGCAGGAGAGGAAAGAACACGTGTTTGTAAAACCACGACTTTGCCTTATGGTAGCTTGTCTGTTTGCATTTTAATCCATAGCTCTTCTTGGCTGAGGAGCACAAAGATAAAAAGAGAAAAGGAATGGATTCCTAGGCTATAAATCAGATAACCACATCCCCTAGACAGAAGGCATTGTTTTAAAAAAAATAAAGAATCCAGTTTCTCAATCTAAATAATTGCTTCCATGACTTTTATGGTTGTAATGCATTTCAGAATAATAATATTTGAAAGTATCCAATAAGAACAATTGGGGGGTGGTGTTTTCACGTTATTTCAGTAGTAAAGGTTCTGAATTCACATTTACTACTATGAAACTCCTGGGTAATGCAAGCAATCATATTCAAATTCCAAATTCCCTTCAACATATGTATATGGTATCCGGAAACATTACGATAAAAGCACATTATCATAGTTTAAGGCTACAATCCTATGCATACTTTCCTGAGAGCAGTCTCCAGCAAACTCATCAATAGAACTTCTGTATAAGATTGCATGTGTTTCATCAGTAAACACTTTGCTGGGTGCATTAAGAGAGAGAAATGGAGCTTTAAAATGCTAGTGTTCAACCTTGCCATATCTATTATATACGGTATTTATGTTTTCAATTTTTGTCCCCCACCTATTTCCTAGATAGGAAAATGTACAGATGATTAGCACTTACATCACTTTAATCAAAGATAAGAAATTTCAAAGGCTTCTTGATAAATACTGAAGCAATGGTGCTTGAACAATAATTGTCAATTATGTAAATGCTATTCACCTTAGACAAAGAATTCTGTGCAGTGTTATCAAACGTTCAGAGTCACATGCCGATTTAGGCCCAGGATCTAGCAGATAACAACATGGGATTTGCTTGCCAGTATCAGACCACTCATCCATAAACCCTGATATCCAATGCCTGTCAGCCGACAATGCTTCATGCTTCAGTAGAAAAACATAATTCTAGGGATTTGTCTGAAATGGACAAACACTCTAATGTAGGTCATTATTATGATGGGTATTTGGCAAGTGCATGTTATTATTATTATTTTCTTTTTGTAATATTGGCAGGTTGCTTAGTATGTTAATGATCTTAATTTCTGTATTGGGTTTTGTCATTGTAATTTATCTAATGTGCCCAAGGCAACATATTGGCACTCAAACATTGCAATGAAGAAATAAAGAAAGCCAGGGGCTCAAATCACGTCATGTCACATTCCATTTAGCCATCCGACTCGAGCCTTATTTGAGTGCTCAATCTCACACCATTGTTTCCTAACGATTGCCCATCCTGATATGTGCTTCATTTTACTTTCATGAGCAGTCATCAAATGAGACAACCAAGTGGCAACAATTAGTCCATGCCTTGCAGCAGGACTGGAGAACCAAAAATGGTTGAATTCCATCGGCCCCAGCCAACATTGAGCCAACAGTGAGCCAACAGTGTGACGCGGCAGCTAAAAAAGCCAATGCAATTCTGGGCTGCATCAATAGGAGTATAGCATGTAGATCAAGGGAAGTAATAGTGCCACTGTATTCTGCTCTGGTCAGATCTCACCTGGAGTACTGTGTCCAGTTCTGGGCACCACAGTTCAAGAAGGACACTGACAAACTGGAACATGTCCAGAGGAGGGCAACCAAAATGGTCAAAAGCCTGGAAACGATGCCTTATGAGGAACGGCTAAGGGAGCTGGGCATGTTTAGCCTGGAGAAGAAGAGGTTAAGGGGTGATATGATAGCCATGTTCAAATATATAAAAGGATGTCACATAGAGGAGGGAGAAAGGTTGTTTTCTGCTGCTCCAGAGAAGCGGACACGGAGCAATGGATCCAAAATACAAGAAAGAAGATTCCACCTAAACATGAGGAAGAACTTCCGGACAGTAAGAGCTGTTTGACAGTGGAATTTGCTGCCAAGGAGTGTGGTGGAGTCTCCTACTTTGGAGGTCTTTAAGCAGAGGCTTGACAACCATATGTCAGGAGTGCTCTGATGGTGTTTCCTGCTTGGCAGGGGGTTGGACTCAATGGCCCTTGTGGTCTCTTCCAACTCTATGATTCTATGATAACATGGTCAGTGGTTAGGAGTCAAGGGAGGTGAGGTCCAGCAACATCTGGAGAGCTATAGGTTCCCTACTCCAGCCTTTGGGCCAATTTGATTGTACCCCCTCCCATTTAAATACATGAATGCAAGCCAAATAAACACTCTGTTTATTAACTACATGGTGTTTTTTTCCTCTAGGGGGAGGAAGCTGCATAATTTAACTGACCGCAGATGACTAGTTTTATTTTAATGTATGCTTGCAGACAAAGCAACCTTGGCCATTGTCATACCAGACGGTAGGGAGGCTTCCCAATTCCACCTTCACTGACAAAGAGTCACTTATAGGAGAACAACTCTGGATGATTTTCAGCCACAAGGTACAATTTATTTCAGGCAGCCAATCAGTATTAATCATGCAAATAATCTCGATAACAGTACATAAGTAGAAAGCCCATCTATGTGAAACTGTTAATGCATATCCATAAAATAAGCATTTAAAAAATAAATAAATAAGCATTTTAAAAATTATGGTCTGTTCATCATCAAACCTTTTATTGGCATCACATACAAACATCCAAAACAAATCAATACAGAATTACCACTTCCCCAGTGGCACAAGACATTTGCTAAAAGAAAGGAGGCAGGGCAGTCTATTGTCACATCTCTAGGTCTCCAGGGAGAGCAGATGTCGGCAGTGTATTTCGACGACAAAAAACCAAATATATGTAGCCACTAACTTGGTGAGCTCCTGATCATTCCTGGAGGGGAAAACTTTAGAGCAAAAAGGCCAGTTACATAAAGAACGCCAGCCCAATCTAGATAAGTCAAAGACACTCCAGTAACCCCTTGGTTGATCTCGAAATTATGCTCTGTGGCACATTTTATAAAAGGCAAGTAAAGGTAAAGGTACCCCCTGACTGTTAGGTCCAGTCGTGAACGACTCTGGGGTTGCGGTGCTCATCTCGCTTTACTGGCCGAGCTTCCGGGTCATGTGGCCAGCATTACTAAGCCGCTTCTGGCGAGCCAGAGCAGCACACAGAAATGGCGTTTACCTTCCCACCGGAGCAGTGCCTATTAATCTACTTGCACTTTTTGGTGTGCTTTCGAACTGCTAGGTGGGCAGGAGCAGGGACCGAGCAACGGGAGCTCACGCTGTTGCGGGGATTCGAACTGCCGACCTTCTAATCAGCAAGCCCAAGGGGCTCTGTGGTTGAGACCACAGCATGACCCACATCCCATAAAAGGCAAGGAGCACAATCCTGACCATATCTACTCAGAAGTAAGTCCTATTGAAAAAGTGGGGCTTTTACTGTCTCTCTTTGTTTACTTATACTGGTGGGTGATCTATTATACCGGGGGGGGGGGATTGCTTCCAGGGTGGAGATATTGTGTGTGGTAGCTTAACTATTCAGCCTAAGTGAGAGAAGGATGGAGCGATGCTTTTGGTGGGGGATGCAGGAAAGCACTGGAGAAGGCAGTGGGGGGGCACTGGGAGTTCTTTTCATTATGCTTGCAAAGTTGCAGAGCTTGCAAAGTCCATGCTTAGGTTTGAGGGAGGCTTTACCAGCTCCCGAAACTCTGGGTCCAAGCTTGGAAAACTTTGCTGGCACTGCTACACAGAAGTATATGGACTACATCCTTCATTTGTGAAATGGAATGTCTGCTATCAAACAACCACTATCACCACCAAACCAATGATAATTCTCAACCAGGTATTTCCACAGTCTTCCTAACAGGAGTGAGAGGCAACTCTTACAACAATAGATGTTTTTATGTTCTTCATTTTTTTTACAGCATTCTCAATTGCAATCTGTTCCAGCTTTCTTTTAATAGCAAGACACCTACCTTAGGCATGTACTTTCTGTATGAAATGTATATTGGCATCAGTTCTCAGTCAGCTGGAATCATTACTTAAGGATGGATATTAATCAGCTGCTGTTTTATTTTAAGGGAGTAATTTGGGATTAATGAACATGATGGCTTGATTTAGAGAGATCACTGATTTGTAGCTTTTATTGTGCCTTCAATTTTCTTCTGTGCTGCATAAATTTAAGAAAGCTGCAGACCTTATGCAATAATACTGGATAATGAATGATGGTGCTCTTTTCTTCCAAGTTATAGCAAAATGTGTAGATCAGCGCAGCTCCTAAATTAGCAGACAGTTGAAATATTTGCTTTGAACAGCACCATGCGTGTGTGTGTGTGTGTGTGTGTGTGTGTATATATATATATATATATATAGGCCAATGTTGGTTTAGCCAAATGGACAGCTAGAATAATGATACCCCTCACACAAATGAAAATAGTATATCACTGCATAGACTTGGCTTTTTATATGGGTTTATGCAAACAGCCAAGTCTACATAGTTTGTATTTATTGATTCAAAAGCACTGTATGGTAAACACATAAAACCACCAGGCTGGAATATTTTTTTCCTATATTAAATGCGTTCTCCCAGTTCATTTTGTTTTGGTGACTCCCTATATGTTGACTATAATTTTGTGGAACTTACCTGGGGATAGGTTTGCTAATTAGTATCCTCCTGAGGTAGCTGTCACATGACTCCAGCCTCTGCTAGAAGCAGGTTGCCCAATTGCCCTTTGCTAGGAATCTTGTTGACCTGAAGTGAATTCTCTCTATGGATAGTTTAGAGAGAAACCCCTCTTCAGTCATCAAAGCAGTGGAGCCGTTAGCATTGATCCCTACTGTCCTCTGCCTGCTCCTCCTTCCTGACCGCTGCACAATGGGTATAAATTCTGAAAGGGTCACCATGCATACAGCTGCACATGTGCCATCACCTCAACATGATAGGGAGCCCTGCACAAATGGGGTTCAGCATGGGACTCAGCATAGTGTTGGCCTGCTTTATGGCAGATTCCCAGGAGACGCCCAAAAGGAGTTTCAAAACTCATTTGTTGAGTGGAACTGCCTTTGGTTCACATCCTATGTCAAAGCTGAGTGGATGAGAGGGGAGTTGTTTCAGTCAGCCTCTGTTCGACCCTACCTTTCTCCAGATAGTGCTGTTGTTGTTTATTCTTTATACAGCAAAAAGAATATAATTGGTTAAGCACTACTTTTTATTTGCAAAAGGGTCTGCCAAAATGGCAGGCAGGCAGGTACCATATATCATAATTGAACAGCCCCCATGCAGATGCAGTAGACGGGAAACCACTATTTAAACAATGACTCAGTTTGAGTTTGAGTGATCCAGTAATTTTGATTTATACTTTGTATTTGATGGAAGTGTATTAGCAGTTAAAGTCTGTGGCTAAATGGTTCCCAATACAAAATGAGTCAGAAATACAAAAGAAGGCTTTGGAAGGCAAGATTTAATGCTGGCGACATAGCTGAAATGCCAGAGCTGCCGAGTAAATTACAGCTTTGCTTGTCACTTTTAACTAACAATTCTAGCCAGTATAGCATAGCTGGGTAATTTGTCCACTGTGGTTTTATGAGACAATAAACTGTAGTTTAATTCTCATCTGGGTTTTTTCCAACGGCAAAGAAAACAAATCCCTCGAGTACAAAGTAATGGTGTGACCCCAGGCTCACTTCAGCATAAACCTGGATGTTTGCTAATCATTATGCACAACACTGAGTTCAGACCTAACACAGAGAATATTATACGTAGCAGGAGCATACAGCAATAAATGGCAAAAATATCCCAGTTACCAATGGACTTCTCTGCCTAAAATGGCATTACATTACCAGAACAAATGGTTTTCATCTCTACGTACAACATCACTTTTTCTATTAACAAGCTTCTACTTTAAAAAAGAGAGGCAGGAGCATCTTTTCAATCAAATGAGGAACTATATTTCTAAAGGGAAAACCACTCTCTTATTAAGAGTGCTAGAAGACTCCATTAATTTTAACACATTCATGATGACAGTTCTATTTTCAACCAATCTGGAATTTTGATGCAGCATGCTCTAATAGGTGGAGAGTTGGTTTTTTAAACAAAAACAAAAAAACCCAAGGAGACCTGAACTCATCCCACCTTTGCCATGGGTTATTGGATGGTGTGATGGCTTGTGAATGCTCTTCACAATAAGTACTTCTGTTCACTCAGAGATATATATACAGTCTTTGTTTTACATATGTACAGACAGCGCATTACAATCATGCATATGAATCCTCCGGTTCAGTTTCTGGGAGTGGCTTACGCCAGCTTCTCATCCAACAGAAAAGGCGGGGAAGTTTCATCTGATGCCTCTCCCACCTTCTCTTTACGTTTTTGTTTTTTTGTTTTTTATTAAGGATTTTCTTGTTTTACAGAAGTAAGTGTAATGCCTTGTATTTTTTCCATGTAACATTTTTACAAATCCATTTCATTTGTTGAGACATTAGTAGGAGAAGGGGGGGAAAGGGGGGAAAGGGGGGTGGAGGGAAGGAAGATGGATGGGGGTGGGGGTGGGTGGCAATGTTTCTATTATGCTTAATGTATGTAGGGTTTGGTGTCAGTGTTGCTTGTGCTGTTCACTTGCATTCCTTTGGTGGTGAGAGAGGTTGGGGTTGGCCTAGGGTGTGGTTGTTTGTTTGTGATTGGCTGTGGTGATCTTTGTTTTCATGTGTGAGTGGGGTGGGTGGGTGTTTTGGATCAGGTTAGCCATATTGATTTGTATGCTGTTGGTGGATTATTGTCATTGTCTTGTTGGGCTGTGTATGTGATAAAGAGGAGCCATATCAGGGTGAAGGTGTCTTCTTCTGTTTGTCCCCATGTCAGTTTCAGTTTATTGGTTAATTTTTCTAGTAGGGCTGTTTCCCATAATAAACAGCTCTCCCCTCCTCTTTAACTCTCTCCTCTCCCTGGCAGACAGAATAGGCATTTCCGTGCACTGCTCTGGTTTGCCAGAAGTGGCTTAGTCATGCTGGCCACATGAGCTGGAAGCTGTACGCCAGCTCCCTCATCCAATAAAGCGAGATGAGCGGCGCAACCCCAGAGTCGGCCACAACTTGACCTAATAGTCAGGGGTCCCTTTACCTTTATGGCTGATTATACTTCTATATCTCCTGCCCAAGGGTAGAAGATTAAAAAGGTGATGGCTGGGATATGAGTCATCCCTGAGAATTTTTCTCGCTTTCCTAAGGCAACAATCCCTTGCGATGTCATCTATTGGACTCAAGGGACAGCCCATGATATCATGTGCTGTATTCACCACCCTCTGTAAAGACTTTCTGTCCGTGGCTGTCAGGCCAGCATACCACACTGTGATACAATATGAAAGGACACTTTCTATTGTGGACCGGTAAAAGGTCAATTGTTGTTTAACATTATTTTTTTGCAAGACCCTGAGGAAATGGAGTCTCTGTTGGGCCTTTCTGACCAACTGAGCTATGTTTATTTTCCAAGTGAGGTCCTCACTAAGGTAAACTCCCAGGAATTTAAAGGAGGAGACTCTCTCCACCCAGCCCCACCCGCCGATATACAACGAGGCAGGTTCCCCTCTCTTCCTCCGGAAGTCCAACGCTATCTCCTTTGTCTTACTGATATTTAGGTGCAAGTTATTCTCTAAGCACCATGTAGATACTTTTTGAACCTCCCCCCGTACGCTGTTTCATCTTCGTCTGCAATTAGGCCCATTATGGTAGTATCATCTGCAAACTTAATAATTACTGTGGATGGATCAGATGATATGCAGTCGTATGTGTACCGTGAGTACAGGTAGGGACTTAGCACACATCCCTGTGGGGTGCCAGTGCTAAGCTTCAGGGAGGTAAATGTAATAGTCCCAACCCCCCCCCTCTCTCTGTCTCTCTCTCTCTCTGTGTGTGTGTGTGTGTGTGTGTACACCAAAACCTATCAGGCTAGCAGTCAAACCTTACTTCAACCCTGGAGGATTGTGTCCTGAGGACAGCGGGTTGGCTTAAGGGAACCCACAACTCTGCCCTCCAACATTCTGTTATTGCTCACCCCCCCCCCCACTCCAAGGCAGACTTATTCTGCCAAAGGTTAGAGCCTGTTCTGGTGAGTGTGTATGGGTGGGGTTGTGATGGACAAACTATTTATATTCTGCCCCAAAATTCACTATATTGAGATGAGATCCCGCTACCCAGCTGCTGAGGTGTTATTGCACCTCTCCATTGGACATACATGTTAACAATTAAAAAAACAGCTGAATGGTTGAAATATTCAGTCTACATGCAACACCTCAGCAGCCAGGGAGGTTTCATCTCAATATATTGAGCCAGAAATATTACAGGCTTTTCTGCCACCCACTTTCCCCCCACTATTAAAATTATGAGCTTTTTGCTAGCATGCTATAAAAGAAATCAGATGAGTGCCAACATGCATTGACAAACCTTAATTGATTATGCTAATAAGGCATGCTGGCAGTCTGATCTTACAGCATGCTCGCAAAATGCCCATTGTTTGGGGAAGAATATAAATATTATTAATAAATTAGCAGCATTTCTAGTAATGACACATATTAATTAATAGCATTTACCTGACACTTATATTAATTAATAGCATTTACCTAATGCCCAATCATCAGGTTTTCCAGGTGGCTTACAATAACAATGAAAACTTCAAAAAAAATATGATTACAGTGGCAGAAGACCTTGCATACCTGATTGGAAAAGGTAGGACTGATTTTGTTTCTTGTATTTGCACTTGGACAGTGATTCTGGCTTGTTCAGATTGTTGATTGTAAGGCCTACTGTGTCTTGTTATTTTAATCACCTTTTAACTCACCAAGGTATTCTCAATTTAGGTCTACAAATCTTAATAGGAATTGTATGTAAAAAGATAGATACATGATAGATAGATGCCTTAATAATAATAATAATAAACCCTGTACAGTCCTTGCTACATTTGACCATGCAGTAACCCAGTCAATCAAGAAAATCATGTTTCATTAGAGAACTGAAATTTGCAGTGCCATCTTAAGCATGCTTACTCAGAAAATAAGTTCCTGTGAGTCCAGTACACCTTACCTTTTAAAAATTATGTTAAAGATTGCAGGCTGAGAGAGAAACTTGTCCAAGACCATCTGTCATGGTACTGCCAGAGAATGCCTGGGAGGAGCAGGAACAGGCAGAGAGATGTGGGCAGGATGGCGATTGAGGAAAGAGGGGAAAGCCAGGAGGCGGGAAGGCTCTCAGATGTTAAAGCAGAGCCTCAGCACCATACAGGAAGTTCTGGCACCGATAGTGAGACAATGCATCTACTTGCACTTTGATGAGCTAGGTTGGCAGGAGCAGGGACCGAGCAATGAGAGCTCACCCCGTCGTGGAGATTCAAACCGCTGACCTTCTGATCGGCAAGTCCTAGGCTCTGTGGTTTAACCCACAGTGCCACCCAAGTCCCATATAATCAGCTGTACCAACAGGCTAAAAAATAGCTTCTATCTGTGGGCTGTTAGGCTGTTGAATGGAAAATAACATAGCGAAATTGTCTAGTGAGGTGGTGTGTTGTTCGATAAGAGATTGAGTGTTTGGGGGGGAGTCTCAGTTAATTTCATTGTACACAGGTTGTACAATGACAATAAAGGTATTATTATTATTATTATTATTATTAATAATAATAATAATAATATCCATGGACCACATCTCCACTTGTAACCATAGAGTGAGAAGCTGTGGTTGTGGTTGTTTGAATCTGCATCGGAAGTCCTGTTCGCTCACCTCCTTTCATGGATGAACAGTGTTGCCTTTTAAAGGTTGTAATTGTACATGACCAAAATAGAACAGAAGTCATATGCCTCAGCTTCATTATAGAAAAGCTTGTTTATAGACAAAGCTGAAATGTCCTTATATTCCCCTGCAGTAGCACCTTCTAAAGCCAGCCTGCAAATATGCCCAGCCAGGGAGGAAGATGCCAACCAATTTCACTCTTTAATTTCCCTGCTCATTAAGTCTTCACTTCTGAGGTGTGAAAATGCCTTCGGGCTGGATATAAACTGCTGGGAAAGTCATGATTATTATATGTACTTTTTTTTTTTAAAGGGAGAAATGTTTCACCCAGAAGGGATCCTGCGGCACAAAGCACAATTGCTTGAAGATCAGCTCCATTGTTGGTTCATGATTGCTCAACTGTTTCAGTTATTATAAGACTATAAAAGGACTATCTAGCTGCTGGTAGTAATATATGTAGCACAAAGGACTTAGATCTCCTTTGCAATCAGGATGTCTTTTTGTTCTTATTCATATATAAAAAAATTCCCATTGTTGGAGTTAAGTAGAGGTCATAGAACTTCTAAGATGATGAAATTATTTGTGGCTTTTGTGATCTCAGGGCAAGTGAAATGCAAAAAAACCCAACAACCCCAAAAACTAGTCATATAGCACACATCAGACCACAAGGCATCAATCCATCTTGCAATCCAAGAATGCTTTCAAAGCATAAGCTTCATACTTTTCAGAAACAAAGAGTTGGAAGAAACATCATGGGTTATCAAGTTTAATTTCCTTTTTGTCTGGCACTTCTGGTGGCATTTCTGTTTACTCTACTCCACCCATATACCTAACCATTATTCTGGTTATGTGGATGTCTGGGGACATTAACTGGTGGACAAAGGTGTAGCAGCTACAGTAGCCCACCTGGTGCACAGCCATGTGGCAGTTCCATTTCATGACTTCATTGCAATTATCAGAGCTCAGCTGTTGTTGCACTGGCAGGATCTATGGCATGAACATCAGGCCAAGAAGCTCTTCCAGACACAACCTGCTCTTCAATCCTGGGAGATCTCAAATCAGAAAGACCAAGTTGTTGGGAAGAAAATGTTCTGGCCAGGCTGTGCACCGGCTGTGAAAGTCCTATGCAGCCGTTTCTTTTCATAAACAAATGAGCCAACAATGTTTCAGCCACCTTTTGATAGAAATGCCTCTTTTGCTTTCCTGCGTGTGCTTCCTCCATGAAAATTAATGGTTTCTTCTGAAGCCAAACAAGGGTGCTTTGAACACACATTTTGGTGCAAAGGATGGACTTGTATACCCTTTCACTTTTACTTAATCCAAATTTTACTTTGTTTCCCATTGGTGGTTATGTTACTATGTACTTTTAATTGCAATTTTTTAAAATTATAAATTGGTATAATTCAGGTTCAGTATCATGATGGCTGGCTCTGCCCCAAACATACGTGAAGTGACTAGAATGTCTATAGAGTGTCCCCACATATACAACTGTATACAAGGAGGGCTCTCTCCATGTGATTGGGGATCCTTGAAAAACAGTATTCCCAACTATGTAGATAGCTCCCCCTGCATCATGGATGGAGAACATGTGGTCCTCTAGATGTTGTTGGAGTTGAACCCCTATCAGCCCCATCTACCACAGCCAATGGTCAGGTGTGGTTTTAGTTGAATATTTTTTGGAGGATCACATTCAGGTCCACAATGTAAAGTTTGCATATAGTTTTAATTTTTTCTGAATCAGAAATACTTTTGCAAATCAATAAAGAAGTGTAAAGATTTTTTCCCCCCAAACTAACTTGCCAACTTTGCATCAGGTTACTTTAACTTTGCTATACTTATTTCAGCCATAAAATATTTGGCATAATTCATATGATGATTCTCCATGTTTTATCAAAAGGCAATTGTCAGGGAACTGACATCGGAGCTAGAGGCGAAGGCTCTCAAATGATGCTGGAGAAGGGCCCAGCAGGGAGAGAGGCAGCTCCGCAGATGGGGAAGCAAATCAGCGCAACACCAGGGATATAGAGGGGCTGATGGGGGAATCGGTGAGAGGGCTCCAGGACTCTTCACCGGACACCAGCGGGGAGAGCACGGGTCCTCCGCTACCCACGCCCACCCTGCACAGAAGACTTCCGCGCAGAGAGAGTAGGAGGAGACTGGGTGTCAAACAGCTTTTATGTTGGAAAAGATTTAAGAAACACCCACTGACGGATTCTGCTAGCGACTGAGGCAGCCACGAAGTGAAGGGCTGCCCAGACTGAAAGGTTTAGCAAGGCAACAAAGCCTGGAGAGGCGGCAACTTACGCACGAGCAACCCATACATATTACAGCAATCAACACCCACCCCTGACACAGAATAAAAGTCATACATAGCAGTTAAAAGCAAAATCACACATCAGTTTGCAACAAGGAAATGGATATGGTGGCTTGAGTTGAAAGTTCAGCAGGTGATTACGAAGACATTATGAAAGACATTCAAGCTGGAAAGCAGCCAGGATGAAAGGACACTCGCTTAAGGTCATTGAAGTGTATATTTGATTCACTGTGCATTGCTTTAGTTGGCGTCAAAATGAGCTCTAATTTGGTTGAAACGCTACATCTCAAATCTAGTACTCCAAAGCAAAGCATTAGTTGTACAGATGCCTGTACAGGCAATGAATACAGTGTAATGTGTCAATCATCTTCAGATCAAGACTCCCTAAGGATATATTGACACATTCAACCATAAGGTCTAGGATGGAGTCATTAAGCACTACTGTTTCCATGATCTCCAGATAATGGTGGTGTCTCAGTCACCTTTATTTCTATAGAGCTTGTAATTGTTCCCGTGGGTTCCAGAAAGGACAGTATTGATTCGATCCACCTGTTCAATTACACAAAACTAAGTGTGCCAAATTCATCTGAGAGAGTCAATGCCATTTTGATAGCGATTAATTGTGTACAGTTTGCAAGATGTAAACTACCTGATTTTCAGATGCAGTCTGCAGCTGTCTTTGATTTCCCAAGGACTTTTGGGTGTTCAAAGCTTCTAAAAATCAAGCCAAATGAGTGACATTTCAGATCCCGCATTGGCTGCTGTTTGTCTGAAGGGGTGCAGTGCTCACTCAATCCTTCTAGGCATCACTGTTCAGTATTATGTTATTCAGCTGAAATCTGTACTGGAGGCTTTGAGCACTGGAAGTTAAGTCCTGCATGCTAATTTATTTATTGGAACTACAAATTTCATAAGCTCAAGAAATGCTACAGGAAATGTCTACATATTCCTTTCCTTAAACAAACCATTACTCCTTTAAAATTGCTCCTTGTATGCCTACTCCTTCTCACAAAGAAAGAATGTGTTTGTTTGTTTTATGCATAGACCACTATATCTTAGACTGGGCAACATATCAGTCATAATGCCCCAGCGACCAGTTTCCCCAGGATATCATAATATTGCAGCTCATGTAGCTGAGGCTATGTCTGGACAAAAGTGATGTAATTGCAAACAAAAGATTTTCTCCTCTCTTTTTTCAGCCAGTGAAAAGCAAAAGTGAATATTTCCTCAGGGCTTAAGGTGACTGCAAAGCCAAGCAAGCCACTTCAGAAGCTGAAGGGAACTCTCCTATAGCTGGCAATAACTGTTGTGGAGGGCTGAAACACCTCCAGCTTATACTGAGAACAGTTTTGCCTCATACCTCATCTTTTGAGTTGCCATACGTCTGGGAAAACCCGGGCATGTCCTCTTTTTAGGAGCCAACATGCCCATCCAGGTGGACTTTTACATTTTAAAGGGAATGTCAGGGTTGTGTGTGTGTGTTTAGCAGCTCGGGCTGCTCTGCACGCCATGGCCACTACCAGCCCAAGCCAGGGAAAGAGGTGCACGGGTGCAGCCTGTTAGCAGCTTGGGCTGTCCTCTTTTTTGTTCTTCAAGATATGGCAACCCTACTCTTGTAAAATCCAGCACCATGAGAGGCTTCAGTTGGCCCTGTCATGTGAAGAGGGCCATCCATTAAGAGCCTGCTGGGTCAGGCCAGTGCTCCATCTAGTCCAGCATCCTATTCCCACAAATGCCACCAGATGCCTGTAGGAGACCTGCAAGAAGGACTCAAGCACACAAGTACTCCCCACCACACCCCATGGTTTCCAGCAACTGGTATTCAAAGGCATTACTTCCTCTGACCATAGGAGTTGAAGGAGATCTAGCCTTTATCAGGTGGCTTCCTTTCTCTCGAAAACAACCTTTTTGTTTGGCAGCAACAAGTCCAAGTTGGACTAGCCTGTCAACCTCTGGGAGTCAAGTAGGAAGTATGGGTGTTTCCACAATTGCCCTCAAGTGCCATCATTTTTTGCCTCATCAACACTGCCTGACTGGTTCTATTATGGTGGCAGCATCTGGCTTAGTTTTCTGAACTTCAGTCACAATATGGCAGGACATGCAGGCAGGGAGGGGAAAAAGGAAAGCCACTAGCCAGCATTAAGAGGCATCCCCTTCCCAGTCTACCTCTCATTGCTGGGTGGCTCAAGTGAGTGGAACATCAGTTAGGCCTAGGAGGCTTCTGAATTCTGGACACTGAGGAGTAGAGCATCCAAAGGCCCTATCAGCTCACAGTGAGCAAAATCCACTGTCCATCAGTCCTCCTGATGGAAGTTTTTCTTTTAAAAAAATAGTATAAATCCATCAGTCCCAACCAGCATTCTCCTGCTTTCATCTTTCTTTCTGGAAAGAATAGCTTTTATTGTGAGGGGGGAAATATTCTTCTTCTTTGGCGATCACTCGTAGTCAAGTAAGATTGTCTTCCATAGGTTACTTGCACATTTTCAGCAGAAGCACAACCACAATGATTTTTCCCTGCTCAATAGTGAGAGAGCCTTATGAGCAATCTGAGCTAGCTTTTAGTCCCTTTCTACATTTATCATTGTTCTTCTATTAACATGTTAACCAGCTTCATAATACCAAGCCCATTGTTTAAACAGCTGACAAAATACATCATTTTATAGCTCAAGGAGTGACCTGCCACTGACAAGGGAGGATGTTGTATGGTCCATTTTCTAGAATGCCAGGCACTTTAATTTTCTATACCTGACTGTCAGTTCTACTGAAAGTGACTCTGTGGTGTCACTGGCATACTCCCTTTGACAAAGCCTGCACTCCGTCTTCCTGTCTCTCTTCACTGGAGCTTATCACTGAATACAAACCATTCCCAATGCAGCTGTGCTACCAAGAAATCCCTTTCCTCTGTGATGCTCAGGAGGTGTGCATCTCCTTCTCCAAGGGGCTTTCTCAGTCAGAGAGAGATTCTGCATGTGTCTGCAGAAGAAGGATTCCCACTCTGCAAAAGGAACATGGCCTGTTGCACACTACAACCCAGTCTAGTACTATGGCAATGATTAAGTAATACTATCTGGCATACAGTTACAGGTAGGTAGCTGTGTTGGTCTGCTGTAGCCGAAACAAAATAATAATAATAAAAAATTCCTTCCAGTAGCACCTTAGGGACCAACTAAGTTAGTTATTGGTATGAGCTTTTGTGTGCATACACACTTCTTCAGATACACATCTGGAATACAGTATTTTTTACCAGTATTTTCCTGTGATTCCAGTGTTTCATAAGTTGGAAATAGAGACCTCTCCACATGTCACACTGTTTATAATTTTGTCTGAATGCAGTTAGAATCTCCCTTCAAAGTTTTGTGATCAACACATGAAGGCAAGAAAGTGAGCTGGCTTGTGTGTTCACACATCCACCCAAATGCATGAATGGGGTTGTTATCAAATATGGGGGAATATATGTACTGATAATGTGGAATGTTGCAAGTTCTGTGCCATTAGACATAGACAGAATTACTTCTGATAGGTACCCTATATACACACTGAACGAAAACATAATGTGTAAATTGCCCCATAGTCTGCATTATTCTAAACTCAAAGTATTCTGGGAAATTAAAGTAGACAGTTTGATGATGGCTATAAGGCAGGCAGAGAAATGGATAGTGACTCGTGAGCTGGCTATAATAAAAAATAAAGACTCAGTCTGGAGAAATGTTGTATTTCTTCTCCTTTTTTGAAAATAACAATGCAGTTTTAAATGTCTTGTGAGTATCTGCCTGGGTCAAAGTTTTTTTATAAAGGTTACCGGATGCAGAATGCAATCCCAGCATTGTTGATGGCTGCTAAGGACAACAAAGAATGAGAAAGGTTACACCTTAAAAATTAATTGTTCAAAAACCCGGTCGTACTAGAGTAATGCACTGTGAAATGGTGTTATTCTCCAGAAGAATTTCCATAAAGTTTAACATTCCATGACAAAGCCTTTTTCTATTGTAGTTAGTTAAAAAATAGTACATAAAAGTCCTTAGCATACTGAACAAGCATCTAGCCGAGTAGAAGCAAGGCTGCTCCCAGATGTGTGCATTGGGTGGCATGACAGTTCCCATTACTTTGGCGGAATCCATAAAACACTGATATCAGTAAGCGAGAAAGCTGAAGGATACATTAGTCTTGCTGCATTTCTAGTGCTATTCACACTGGGATAATGAGATTATTGGGATATTTTTTTTTCTAATGAGAGGAAGACAGAATACCTTGGTCTCTAAATGATTTAGTCACAGAGGAAAGCCATTAGTCTCTACTTGATTGCTGTCAAATGGTGGAAAATTGGAATATTATCCTGATATTTGTCGTGATGGACCATATTTCTCCTTCTTGTTCAGTGTCAAATAAGATGGGAGAAATATTTGTCGGAGGCACATGATTCTTTGTGAGCCTCGCAATAAAGAAAACAGATATGCACCCGGGGTTTGCTGATAGAGATTAGTGAGAGATAATTGGAAAGCTGCCAGACGCCTGCCATTTTTATAAAAGTCAAGTGGAAAGGGGGGACGGGAAAGTGAGGGGGAAAGAATGTGGCTTGGTTATTTACTTGACAAGGATGCATCACAATTGTTGACTAATTAGATTCCATTTAAATTCACAGCAATGCGCAGCGCGGAGGTAAAATATGATGTTTTTAAACAACGGTAGCGAAGGGAGAAACATATGTTCTCCTTCATCTCTCTTCAGCAATGCAGCTACATTTCCTTAAATATTGGGAGGTTATCTGATTCATATTGAGCCTGCATTTCCCTTTAAAAAATGTTTAGAGCTAATGCTGCGTGAATGAAACCTTTTCACACTCCTGTGCTTCCAGATGTCACTTTATCCTTTGGGATTGGCTAGTGCCATGGGGCAAATGTAATACATGTACAATATTGCCACCACTCGCAACAAAGTTGTGTTGCAATGTTTGCCTTGGAAAATATTTCTGTGTCTTTCCCAGTGGTGTGCATATGCTATGTTCCCCCCACTAGCAAAAAAGAAAGAAAGGAAAAATCAACTGGAAGTAGCGTCAAAGAAAATCCAGACATATATATCTCGAGGAAGGGAACTTTTTCCTAAGCCATCCATGACCAATACTTTGAAGTAGAGCTGTGTGCCAATGTTCCACCATCCACTCTACTGGGGGGCAGAGAAACTGAGGGGACTATTTTCCTCCAGCAAGAGGACAAATTCTCCCACAGTTCATTGAGGGCAGGGCTCGCCATTAGCAGCACATATTTCTTTTTCCTAGGTTTTTCTTCCCACCCTTTTTTCTTTTTTTGTGAGGGGCTATTGGGGGATTTGGTTTCTCTTGTGTTAGGGGGTGGGATTACACAGCTATCTTTGTTCTTCTGTGTTCAGAAAAGACACACACAGGCATGAAACACAGTCCTACAGGGATTGTGCTTCTTTAGAATTAATGCATTATCAGGGGGTGTTGGTAATTTCTTTGTTTTAACAGTCAGAAAACATTCACACAAAAAGATCACACACCTGTTTTCTGAAGTTGTACAATTCCAGGAAGACTACATACGGCACACATTTTCTAAATGCAGAGATCAGTTACAATCCCTTGGTTCTGTTGCTCAGCTACTATTACAGTTATGTTTTCCCTAACATCCATCCTATATTTATGTTGCTACCTCTCAAAATGTATTGCTTGTTGTCCTTTTCCACAAGTCAAGTGAGAACAATTTTTCCAAAGATCTCATCAATCTTGAATTTGATATTTGAATTTTAAGTGCTGAGTAAATAATTCATATTGGTATTGGTGTCAGCTTGTTTGAACCTGTGTGTATGAAATTGCTACTCTCTTTAAGTCTCCAATATTGGTAGGAAATATACTTTTCTCATATTCTGAAAGCTTTATCCTAAGGAGGCAGTAAGAGATGTCGATTATTCTTGGTGTGATGTATTAGATTCTCCAATTTAAATTTCAAATGTATACAAATTATCATTTCTGCTTTAATAGGTACCCACCCGTCATCGTGAACCAGGGTAAGAGGTCCTGATAAACCATGTGCAGAAGGATGGCACCAACTGCTTAGATTTTGTTAGTGCACACAATACTGGGACAAAGTTCTATCTGGCAGTTCATTGCAAATACAGATATAAGTTTGCCGCAGACCAAAACCCTTGCAAAATTCCAAAGTGTATTAATTTCTAATCCTATAATTGTTTTAATTTTATGTATTTGGTTCGGAAATATTCATCCAAAGTGCACTCAGATCAACACCACTTTTGAAGCAGCCACATAAACACAGAAGTAAAACATCCAAGTAGCATTTCAGAGCAATTCCTCATTCATTTGAGTAGAATTTGATTCTTATATTTAGTTATTTATTTAAAGGCTATCCTTGCTGCCTTTCAGCTACACAAAGTGACTTGTGAAGTAGTATACAATGGGGGCAATTCAAACTTAAAAATAACAAGATTTCTTTTTTACCCTGTTCCTAACCTTGCACCAGTGGGCAAGGTATAGTTTTCCTTGTGAGTTCCAATGCTTGCCTGTGACTTTTCAAGTTGCTACCATCATCAATAAAAGTGTGTGTGTGTGTGTGTGTGTGTGTGTAGCTCCTTGCTTCATCTTTCAAACACTGAGACCAGCAACTACAGAAGGGACTCTGATGAAGAACTTAACAGGCAGGTTCTTCTGGGGGCCAGCAATCCTTATGAGGATTACTTAGTCATGTGCTTGTTGATTAACAGATCACAGAATCTGTGTTGTGTAGCAGCGCTCAAGTTTTCATCTCCATTGTGTGAAATCCTAAGATCACTCAGCTGTGAAACTCAGGGAGGTGACTTTGGGCAAGTCACATTTACCACCTAAGCTCCTGGAAGGAAGAACGAAATACAAATAAAGTCCAAAGTAATTTAGAGAATCAAATGCCAATTCCCAAGCTGGAACTTATCCTCGCAAATTGATATTTGAACTTTGGCAAGAAAATCCAAAGTCAAATACTCTGTTAACACAAATAGGCTTCATCCTCCTCCTCAGTGAATCCAAAATACAAATTTACATACTGAATCCATTTCAGCTTCATTTAAAACATATAAAGCATATTACCTTGTTTAACAAGCATATCCTTCCTATTCCACCCACCTAGCTACATTTTCATGCTGTCTGTTCTACCAATCTTTATGGGGAGGGGGGCTAAATCCACATATCCCATCTGGAGGGCATTAATTAGATAAAATTCTTCTTTCTTTCTTTTGCACTCACAGCTATTTGACTTTATACACTGGAGGGTATTTTGAACTTGGCACACTGGAAACAGTAGCTTTAAAAAGCCCAGCAAGGGAAAAGCTACACATACTGTGTATACCAATATGAAATGATAGCTGCAGTACTATACATGTAGGGCAAATAAACACAACAAAACTGCATTGTCAATGCCATTCTGTAGAAAAGGTGCAGTGCAGATAGGCATTAATGGGACTCGTAGCCTAAGATGTCTCATTCAAGTTTGGTCAAAATGACACTTTCAAATGTTGCTCCACACCTTCACCCTTAAGCAAATTTATGCATCAAAGTTAAAAGGTTGTCTCTTGTCACAGGATGGGTTTGGACTGTGTTCAGGACTGCCCAGCAGATCCGGGGGTATGAGGGCAGCCCTATTCCAAAGTCTATTGATGGCTACTGAATCCAGACAGAATTGAAATGTGCATTCCCAGAGGCATCATTTGAAGCATCTCACATTTTATAAACTGATTGATTTTGGATGACTAACAGATATCCTCTTAATAAATTATCCATCTTTAACTAATTTCGGTTATATGAGAGAGAGAGAGAGAACAAATGATTAATCTGTCATACTGATCAAACTCTTCCCCACCTCTTGATATCACAGATGATTTCTGGAGGAACCATTTCTGGTGTAGTGGTGAAAATTGCCTGACTCATATGGTGAGCTGTTACCCACAGGTCCTCCTCACTGTGGCTATTGCATTCCTGTTAAACCAATCTATTATACATAAACTACAAACATGATTCTAGATCAACAGGCCTAATCCACAACTACTAATGGTACTTTCACTTTCAGAACCTATTTTGTTCTGGCTGGAAGTAAGCATTTTTGCTGGGAAACCCAATTCATTCAGCAGTGCGGCTAGATTTTGAGATAAAGAAACAAAATATAAAGTCAGCTGAGTTTTCTACCAGTGGATGGAGTGTGCTGGCTGTGATCCAGATCGCTTTTGGACAGCCAAGCGGGGTGAGCAACCTGCAACCTCAATTTATTACAGTGGCTCAAAGTTACAGGGTGGAAAAGAGCAGAGAGAGAGAAGGAGAGAAATGTACATTTTTATCCCCCCCCCCAAGCAACTTCATCACAAAGATAGAAAGGCTTGTGATAATGTTTCAGATATATCCTCATGAGGAATAACGTCCGTTTGGAAGAGAAGAGGGGGGTGGAATCACAGGAACTCTGCTGGAAGCAGTGGAAAAGCAAGCACTTGGTGCGATACTGCACGATGGGATATCTCTGTCTGTTGCTCTCAGAAACCCTGCTTCCTCCTCCCAAGTAATGGCCTAATACAGATAGATAAATACAGGAAAGAACCATTAAAGCCCTCAGTTTTCCAGAGAATTATTTCTCTTCTGAAGCATAGTCTTTCCTCCCCTTTAAAATAATAGAAAACGAAACGAAAAGGCAGTGTACGTAGGACTGAGGGCCAGGAGAGAGAAATACATGCTGCGCAGATAATGGCACAAGAAAATGGAGAATGGGAGCACTGGAGCATAGGAAGCTGTCTTACACCGTGTCAGACCATCATCCAGCTCAGTAATGTCTATACTGACTGTAGGTGGCTCTCTGGGGTTTCAGATGGGGGACATTCCCTCTCCTACCCAGATTGAATCCTAAACTTTCTGAACACAAGGCAGATGCTCTGCTACTGAGATACAGCCTTTCCTACTATTGACAGCTGAGATGAAGGGCTTTGAAGGACAGGCAAAGGTGATCTCAAATTCTTCAACGTTTCTGAGGCTTTGCTTTCTCCCCTCATCTACTTAGAAGAAGTCTACTTTGCAGTATTTTCTTTGTATATTCTCTACTATTTTTTGGCTGCAAATACTCCTTGTCCCCCACTCCCATAGCCTGGAATAATGCTAATCTAGGGCATTGTGAAGGATGCAAAATGGTGGTCATGCTTCCAATAAATAAATAAATAAATAGCAGCACCAGCAATAAAAACAGTTAGAAAAATGCAATGAAATTTTGCTACTACCACTGCAAATGGTGAGCATTACCCCTGGGAAACTGCTGGAGAATTTCTGTGCCTTCTGAAGAATTAAGTGAAATGTTCTCCTCCCAATTTCTCTGCCCACAAATAGAGTGAATACTTTTTGACAGGACCATTTTGCATATTTATATCCATCCTGTCCCCCTCATAGAGCTCCATTTCTCAGAATGGTTTACCTCTGAGACTTGTAGCTCTGTGAGTGGAATAAAGCACTTTAAATGTACAATGTGGATGCTTTTCAGAAAATCTTGAACTACCCATAGAGAATATGTCCTTCTGAAAACACATCAGCCACCATTTAAAAGCAAATATCCAGCTGAAACGAATATCTCTAATTACCCTCTCCTTGCCCAATCACAAGCAAAGGAACAGTTGAGAACTGAACCATTCTATTAGCATTTCCATTAGCTAAGGACTGTCTGATGGCAAATAAGCTGCAGCCTACTGTTGAGGAATGGATATCAGGAATAAATGGGAAGCCATTGAAATCCTGAAGGACTTTTGCTTAGAGGGAAGCTTGGATACCCCACAGGAAAAGTCAAAAGTTGAGAATGCCTATGGTTGATTTAGCAAGTCTCAAGCCACAAGTGATACTACTGTAAAGAGAAATCAGTAAGTTTTTTGCCAGCTAGCAAACAGCACATGAGGAAACAAGAGGAACAATTCTTCCCAGTAGCATAATCCTTGACTTTTAATTATATATGGCTTTGGGATTAAAACTTGCCTTTCGGGCAATAGGTTAACCTGTTTCTGTATGAGTTAAATCACCACTAAAGTTGAAGGATGTCAATAGAATGATCTGATTCTGTTAGGGCAGAGAAAAGCATAGAGCCATCCGTGGGCGACTGTCATGTGGTTAAAGCTATTGAGTAATCGTTGTTCTATTTCTATTTTTACATAGCTGCTGGAAAAATCTGTCCTTGAATTTCTACTTGGGGCTTTCAAACTTCAAACTGTGTTATAAATGGACTGAGAAGCAACAACTTGCCAAGTACTGGAGCAAAGTGCAAGACTGGTTTTCTTTTAGTGGCTGGGTGTTTTTCACGAGGCTTTGCAAAAATCAGAAGAACTGTTGAATTCATGGTACTATCAAGAGTTTCATTTTATGATGAGTTGGAAATGTTTTATTACTTCAGAGTTTTAATCTCATTCTTTTACTGTAACATAACTTCAGCAATCTCCCCTACCTGATCCTCAGTTTCTGTAAACACTTCAAGGAGACACAAAGGGGTGCTTGTTTGTATAAGAGGTTTATAACATAAGAACATAAGACGAGCTTGCTGAATCAGGTCAATGGCCAATCTGTTCCAATATCATGTTCTCACAGTGGCCAAACAGATGCCTGTGGGAAACATGCAAAGAAGGATCTGAGCATAGGCTAGCCCTCTCCCCCTTAAATTTGCCTATCTTACCTTTCTACCACAGAGGTCTTTAAGGTGCTTTACAAATATGTTTGAATAAAAGAATTCAGAGGCCCAGGAGCCTTGGTCTTCCAAATGCACATCATCTGTCCTAGAACAAGGAACAGACTCTCTCACGGTATGCTTGAAGATTGCCCATGCATTTGCTGTCTAGGTCTCAGCAATGGGGCTGTACAAAGGAAACAGGAAACCACTAACGTCACATCTCGTCTCCCTTCTCCCTTCTCCCGTGAGACTTCCAGTGGTATGGAATCCCAGGAATGTAAACAGAGTCCTGTGACTCCAAGCAGCTGCTCAGCGGCAAAACAGAAAGTAACAAAAGGGTCCCAAAAGCACACTCCCAAACCAGAACTGAGCTAGCCACACAGGTCTTCCCTAAGGCAGCTGGCTGTATGACTTAAAATGCTAGGATGTTTATCCTCTCAACTGATTGTGGTAGGGATTCAGCTCAAATTCTAGGGTACTTCTTTCTGGTCTCCTAATTAGACTACTTTTTGAATATTTAGCTTACAAGTCCCTTGCTTCTGTGCCATGAGATAGATAGGGGGAGTAAGTAGCATGCATATTGCCCCTGCCCCAGTGTTTCTGAACAAACAATGAACCCCTGTTCCACTTCTGATCTTTCTGCACTGAATGGAAAGATCTGAAGAGAGATTATAAGTGCAAACATGCTCAAAAGTCTCCTCCTGACTGGGAACTCTTCTAATGTAGGTTTCCTTGCTGTGGAGGAGCCTTCTAAGCAACCCCAGGAGGCACAAGGCAGGGACAGGGATATCACATGCTTGGCCACTCTTCCCATATACTTTGTGCCCACATAGGATGGAGCAGAGAGATCCTATAGCTTTCCTCAGTTTTCTGAGGTAATCTAAGGTCTTGAACAAATGCCTATCCTTGCCATCCTTAAAGAAACCCCACCAACGAGAAAGAGACACCCTCCACTCCCTGGAGAAATTCAATACGACTGCCTCTTCAATTTATTTGCCCATAAATAGGGCAGATAATTTTGAGAGTCCATTTGTACCCAGCTCTGCCTTTAACCTTGACAAGGATGGAGACAATCTTGTTTTAATTACTTTTCAGCATCACTGAACTTGGTTTCCTGTGCCCTGCAGATTGCTGTTTGGCTCTATGGCTTATCATGTTTTTTGTTCATTTCCTTGTTTAAATTTTAAGTTATGTTTATTGGGAGCCCTCCCCCCAAACCCAAATTCTTTTATTGCTTTTATTACTATTGTGTCCCTTTGGGGGTCATTTCACACCAAAAAGAGGGTATAAATTTTAACATCAGCAAGCAACTTCTGCTATTACTCTGAAGCCTTCAAATAGAAAAGGCTACAAGTGAAGATACCATGTAATATGGCCATTTTAAGGCCATGTGTCAGAGCTGCTTGAAGATCCTAGCTCACAGAGGATCACGCTAGCCAGCGATCATTTAGTAAAAGTCTTTATTGAATTACAGTTTCCATTCTCACGCTGCTGCGCGCAACTCTACGTCTAGTAGCTAGATCGACGAAGCTCCGTCTGAGTCTCCGCCCCGTGCGCACCAACTTAATATCCTAGCCCTGCTCCACCTTTTCCGCCTGACTGTCCTCCTCTGGGTCCCTCTACCCCCCGGGGCTTCTTCCTTCCGGGATTCTTCTGACGCTGACCCGGACCCTCCTGCCTCCTTGCGCCGGGCTTTAGGACCTGGCTCCCTTTCCGGGCTGCTTACTGCGCCGCCTTCCTCTGCATTTGAACTTGGCGCGCGCGCCCAACCTTCCACTTTCCTCTTAACCGTTTCTTCGCTCCCCGATGGAGGTGTGGCCACTCCTGACTCATGCCCTCCCTCCTGTGGTGAGCTGCCAGCGCTTGCCCCCTGGCTCCCTTCCTCTTCCCTGCTCTCTGGCGGTGACGCTGGTCCCGATTTCCAACTGCTCTCCTCTGAGTCCCCTCTGGCTCTATCTTCCTGGGGTGCCCCCCTAGACTCCCCCCTTGCCCTGGCCACTGGTGCTCCTTTCTGTGAATCCTCTGATTCACTGGAAAGACTCGGAGATCTCGGGTCGTCGTCATCACTCATCTTTTCTTCTGCCTCCTCCCCTTCGCTCTCTGTTTCCTCCCTTGCCCTTGCCTCTGCTCCTAAACCCCTGACATCCATCCCCCCCTCGAAGCCCCCCATTCCCCCCTCCCCTCCTTCCGGTGCTGGAGCTGGGGTGTGCTGTTGCAAAGGGACGAACGTCGGATATCGTTCGCTTCCCGTGGCGGGCCTCCATCTGAAGTCTCGCGGGTCTTCCTCCCTGCTCTCGTCGACGACGGTCACCTCCGCTTCCATCTCTGTGCCGCCGTGCTCGAAACCAGGGTCGTCCCCGAAAACGTCCATGTCCGTCTCTCCCTCACTTCCTCCTGGCGGCGTTGCTCGTCCTGGGCCTTCCAGCCACCTTCTGCGGAACTGCTCCTCTGGTCTATCGTCCCACCAATACGAGGGTTCTGATGCAGATCCCGAGGGTGACCCCTCCGGGGAACGGACGTCTTGTGTCGGGTCCTCGTCCGAGTCGAACCCCCGGAAAGTGCTGGCCGAAAGCGTGGGCGTGAAAAGCCAGTCGTCGAAAAAGTCTGCTGGCATAGGTCTATGTGGGAAGAGGGCATGAAACTCGTCTTTGAGTAGAGGTTCGTCCAAGGCGTAGCCCGGCACCCAGCTGTTCGCACTGGCCAGGGTGCCCTCCTTGGCGAGAAAGTATTCTACCCCCTCTTCCCCCCATCTGGAGTCCAAAATCTCCGTGACGTCATTGATGCGCTCCTTCTGTGCCACTCCCGTGTGCCCCGTTCTGTCTCTGACCGGACTCGGCGCCGTTCCGGGTTCCTGGAACCTGTGCGGTGCCTTGTAGGGAGTGAGCACCGATCTGTGGAACACCGGATGCATTCTGGAACCCTCCGGAAGTGCCAGTCTGAAAGCTACCGGGTTGACCTGCTCTTCGACTTGGTAGGGTCCCAGTTGTTTATGCCCTAGTTTCTTCTTGGCCAACGACCTGGCCGGCACTGCGTGGGCTGCTAACCAGACCCAGTCTCCCACGTGGAGCTCTTCGCCAACCCTTCTGTGCCTGTCCGCTTGTACCTTGTATGCGTGTTTGGCCAGCTCCAGGTGGCGCCTCAGCTGATCGTGGACTTCCTGCAGCTCCGACGCGAACGCATCTGCTGTCTGCGGCTCCCCCTCCCCCATTCTTTCCAGTCCCGGGAAGGTTCTGGGGTGCCTCCCGTTGTTGGCGAAGAACGGCGTGACCCCCGTGGACACGTGCTTCGTGTTGTTGTAGGCGAACTCGGCAAGCGGCAGGTAATCCACCCACGTCGCAGGCTGTTGATTCGCATAGCATCTCAGGTACTGCTGCATGATGGCATTGACCCGCTCCGCTTGCCCGTTGGTCTGCGGGTGTCTCGCCGACGCCAGGTTGATCTTGACGTTTAGGAAGCCCATCAGCTTCCGCCAGAAATTCGAGATGAACTGCCGCCCGCAGTCGGACAGAATAGACCGTGGCAGACCGTGAACCTTGAACACGTGGTCTATGAACAGTTTGGCGGTTTGCTCCGCCTTGGCCACCTTCGCATACGGAATGAAATGTGCCATCTTGGAAAACAGGTCCACCACCACCAGCACTGCCGTCTTGCCCCTCGAGCTGGGCAGATCTGTGACAAAGTCCAGAGCCACCCTTTCCCAAGGTTCGACCGGAGTTTGCAGCGGTTCCAACAGTCCTGCCGGCGGTCTGTGCACTGGTTTGGCCCTCTGGCAGGTGTCACACCTCGCCACGTAGTCTGCGACCTCCCCTCTCATTCCAGGCCACCAGAAATCCCTGGCTACTAATTCCACCGTCTTCTCCTTGCCAAAGTGCCCGGCCGTGGGCGCGTCGTGCAGCTGCTGCAGCACCTTGGCGCGAAGGTCGTCTCCCGGCACGTAGATGGCCCCTTTACGGATGAGCAATCCATCTCGTAGCTGGAAACCGTCGGCCGCAGCCTTGCCCCTTTGCACCTCTGCCATCTTTGCTTGCGCGAAGGAGTCATCCTGCAACGCTCGTCGCACCGCCTCCAGGTCCACGGTGGCCGCGGCGCACGCCCATACTGTTGGTGCGAAGATGTGCATGGCGGCCGCTGGCGTTGCGTCCTCCAGATACTGTGGCTTACGGGAGAGGGCGTCCGCCATGATGTTAGTGTCCCCCGGGACATACTCTATGCGGAAGTCGAAGTTCGCAAAAAACTCAGCCCAACGTATCTGCCTCTGGTTTAGGAACTGTGCCGTGCGCCAGTGCTCCAGATTCTTGTGGTCCGTGCAAACCTGCACCGTGTGCTTGGCGCCGATCAGGAAGTGCCTCCACGCTTTGAACGCTGCATGAATGGCCAGCAACTCCCTGTCCCAGATGGTGTAGTTCTGCTCGGACTTGCTGAGCTTCCTGGAGTAAAACGCTCCCGGCCGCCACACCCCCTGCTGGTCCTTTTGCAGCAGGACCGCCCCCACGGCTCTGTCCGAGGCGTCTGTCTCCACCCTCATCGGCCTGCTGGGGTTGACGTGAAGCAGCTGCTCTTCCGACGCGAAGAGACGCTTGAGTGCCTGAAAGGACTGCTCCGCCTCCTCTGTCCAAACGAACTTCTTTTTCTTGGAGCTAAGCGTGTCTGTGATGGCCGCTGTCTGCATAGCGAAGCCCTTGATAAACTTGCGATAGAAGTTCGCAAAGCCGACAAACCTTTGGACCTCTTTTCGGTTGCGTGGACTCTTCCAATCCAATACCGCTCGAACCTTGGCGCTGTCCATGGCGAGCCCCTTGTCAGACAACTTGTAGCCCAGAAAATCCACCTCCGTCACGTCAAATTGGCACTTCTCCAGCTTGGCGTAGAGCCTATGTTGCTTTAGTCTGGTCAGCACTTCCTTGACGTGTCTGTCATGCTCCTGCTGCGATTCCGAAAAGATCAGGATGTCATCTAAGAAACAGACGCACGTCTTGTAGAGAAGTCCCGCCAACACGTGATGCATGAAAGCTTGAAAAACGTGGGAGCCATTTTGCAATCCAAAAGGCATAACTCTGTATTCGTAGGTACCCAGTGGCGTGAACATGGCCGTCTTCCACTCATCTCCCTCCCGCATGCGAATGAGGTTGTACGCCCCTCGCAGGTCTAACTTGGTGAACACTTTTCCCTTCCGCACCTTCGCCAGGAGGTCGTCGATTCGTGGCATGGGGAAGTCCGACGGCTTGGTCCCATTGTTTAAAATGCGATAGTCCACGACCAGTCTTTTTTGGGGCGTGTCTCGCTTTTTAACAAAGAATACAGGACTGCCCCCCGCTGCCTTGGACTCTCGGATGAAACCGCGCTCCAAATTATGATCTAAGAACTCTTTGAGTTCCTGCAGCTCGTCCTCTGACATGGAATACAGCTTCCCTTTGGGCAGCGCCGCCCCCGGCAGCAGGTCAATTTTGCAGTCATATGGTCTGTGAGGGGGTAGCCTGTCCGCCTCCTTCTCGCAGAAAACTTCCAAAAATTCTGCGTACTTGTGGGGAATCGCTTGCAGCGTGCCTAGCTGCAGCTGTGACTCCTCTTGCTCCCCTTCCTGCTGGGGCATGATGCAGTGTTCAGCACAAAAGGAAGAGCCGAAGGTCAGCTGCCTCTGGTACCAAGCCAGCGCCGGGCTGTGCTTGTCCAGCCAACTCATGCCCAATACAATGGGCGTGTCCGATAGCTGAGTGACGTTGAAGCTGATGATTTCCCTGTGATTCCCAAGTCGCATCACCATTGGCGGCGTCTGCTTCACCACTTGCCCCCCTAGCAACTCCCTTCCATCCACCGTGACAACCTGCAGGGGCAGCGTGGCAGGCAGCAACTGTATAGCGTGCTTGTCGACAAACTCCTGCCCTATAAAGTCCGCGTTGCTGCCCGAGTCGATGGTAATTGGCACGTCCATGGTGATTCCATTGGGCAGCTGGAGAGATGCGGTGAGCCTCACCACTGGTTTGGGCGGGAGGGGGTTCACGGGCTGTAAAATCTCTGGGGACTGCTTCACTGACATGTCTGGCTGGGCCCCAGTGCCTCTTCCTCCAGCCAGACATCGTCGTTTCCCTGCTGTGGTTCTCCTTGCTGCGTTGCTGCAGTCACCATTGCTGAGGCTGCAGTGAGCTTGTGGAGCCTCTGGGGACACTCTTTCGCCATATGCCCTGGCTCCTCACAGACGTAACACTTCCTGTTCCCTCTAGGAGGCTTCGCTTTCACTGCTGCCGGTGCTAGGGCTCTGGTTGCTGACTGAGCCCTTGCACCTCCAACCTCCATAGGTTCGGCTCCTCCTCCTGGCGGAGGCGTGGATTGCGCCCGCGCTGCTTCTCTGGGAAGGAAGGAGGGGCCCCTGGCTGATTCGCGCCCTCCACGCCCTTCGTCCCTGCTCCACGGACGTTCTTCCAGCCTCACCCCCACTGCCAGTGCCCTCTGAACGACCTCCTGGGTGGTTCGGGGTCTCTCCCCCCTCGCGATCTCATCTTTAATCAAGCTGTGCAACCCCTCCCAAAAGAGGTCTCTTACAGGGGCCGAATCTCTGTCCCATTCCAGGGCACTGACCAAGGCGAAAAAGCGGGCATGGTACTGTCTGACGCTGGCCCTCCCTTGTCTTAGCCCATGCACCTCCTTCCGGGCAAGATCCACGTCAATACTTGATAAAAAACACCCATCCATCGCTTTAATAAAGGCATCTGCATTCTGGAGCGCCGGATCCTTATCCCTCCATAAATTGCGTAGCCATGCTTTAGCATCCCCATGCAAATGGGCCATGATGAATCCCACTCTCTCTTGCTCATCTCTAAAGTCTTTATGCAGCAGTTGCAGTGCGCACAGTACGTCTGCTCTAAAGTTGGGATACTGTTGCAGGTTCCCATCGAAGTGAGAGACCAGCCCGCCTGTTCGTCTCGCCAACCCAATTCCCTCCTGCCGGGGTGTCTGCTTCGTCAGCACGTCTAACCTGATCTGGAGATCCCTGCAGGCGGCAGCTGCCTCCTCCTCTCTCTTCCTGGATGCGAGAGCCTCGGCATTCAGTTGTGCCACTGCTTTTCTGAGTTCCTCTATCTGCTGCTCAGCCGTCATGTCGTCTGCTGTTCGTGAGCTCACTAGTAGGCACCTGTTTCTCTCCCCTCCTCGGGGCTGTAGATGCCCACAATTTGGAGACGGAGCTTACTGTCAGAGCTGCTTGAAGATCCTAGCTCACAGAGGATCACGCTAGCCAGCGATCATTTAGTAAAAGTCTTTATTGAATTACAGTTTCCATTCTCACGCTGCTGCGCGCAACTCTACGTCTAGTAGCTAGATCGACGAAGCTCCGTCTGAGTCTCCGCCCCGTGCGCACCAACTTAATATCCTAGCCCTGCTCCACCTTTTCCGCCTGACTGTCCTCCTCTGGGTCCCTCTACCCCCCGGGGCTTCTTCCTTCCGGGATTCTTCTGACGCTGACCCGGACCCTCCTGCCTCCTTGCGCCGGGCTTTAGGACCTGGCTCCCTTTCCGGGCTGCTTACTGCGCCGCCTTCCTCTGCATTTGAACTTGGCGCGCGCGCCCAACCTTCCACTTTCCTCTTAACCGTTTCTTCGCTCCCCGATGGAGGTGTGGCCACTCCTGACTCATGCCCTCCCTCCTGTGGTGAGCTGTCAGCGCTTGCCCCCTGGCTCCCTTCCTCTTCCCTGCTCTCTGGCGGTGACGCTGGTCCCGATTTCCAACTGCTCTCCTCTGAGTCCCCTCTGGCTCTATCTTCCTGGGGTGCCCCCCTAGACTCCCCCCTTGCCCTGGCCACTGGTGCTCCTTTCTGTGAATCCTCTGATTCACTGGAAAGACTCGGAGATCTCGGGTCGTCGTCATCACTCATCTTTTCTTCTGCCTCCTCCCCTTCGCTCTCTGTTTCCTCCCTTGCCCTTGCCTCTGCTCCTAAACCCCTGACACCATGTTTTATGATAATATGGTAGATCATTGCAGTCTGCAGAGCTACTCCTGTAAATTTGAAAGATCACAGTAACACAGAGCAGGGCTTTTAGTGTGGATCCCCCTTTCTCTGGAATGGTATTCCTGTCGACAAACAACGGGCACCCACTATCTGCACTTCCAGAAACATTTGAAGAAATTTTTGTATTGACAGATTTACATAAGGGGAGGAGGTAGAAGCCTTTATAAAGCTCCCCCATCTGGAGTTTGGGGCCATTTTGTCCCATGAGCTTCTCTCCCACCCACCCTTGGGTTGGAACCTTAGTTGAGGGTCTTTCCCTCAGTGAAAAGTATTTTTTTGTATTTTGTACAGGGGCAGAAATGGCATTGGACAACATCAGCATAGTAAAGAAGGGCCACCATAAGGGACCTGAGGCAGGTGGATTGGCCATGGCTTCTTTTAAGCTCAAGCTGGGGTCTGGAATACTCAACCCAGTTGCCCAGCGTCACTTTGCAAGTTTGGCTTGCACCACAGCAGGGCTCAGTGTTGGCTGACTCCCATGAAACAGGTTTGGTTTGGCATGGTGCAGCCCCAGCAGACTCCATTTCATCTGCATCAGGCAGGTGGAAAGATGAACTGTTCCTGATACTACTACCATGCGAACCCTTACCCTGCCTGCTGCAGTCAACAAAGATTTGGCCTGTGTTCATCCCAACACCTGCTGTTCTGCCTTTCAATGGGCAAATAAAGCCAGCTACTTTAAAAATAAATCATAGGCCCTGACACAACTCTCAAATTTTCCTTTGAGGGTGTTGGGAGCTTGATGAAAGTTCTGTGCTTTGTTAAGGATGACAAAGTGGGGTGGTACCCGTGTGAGACATCCATGAGAAACTTAGTCCATTTCTTCCTACTTTTAGGCATGCTGATTTTTCTTTGTGAATCAATAGTTCCTTCTATTCAGCATAGCAAACAATCTCTTTCCCAGTCCAGCACATGCTAAATGTCTTTGATAATCACTTCAAGAGACCCCAGTTAATAAATTACTACATCCAAATATGGCTCTCAGTGAAATGTATGAGTGTCTATTCATTCCTCTCCCCTATTTGTCTTTATATATCTCACAGCATTTGCCAGTAATTATATCCCTCTTTATAATCTGTACTCCCCGGTTAAGGTACGTAATTGATAGCTCCTGAGGAAGGGGGGCGGGGAATCATTAATCCCAGAATGGATCCAAAGTGCTTTGCCATGCTGGGCGATTTCATATATATGTTGGTTCCCCACCCCCACCCCAATAGCCTGGATGCTTAAATTATTGTGAAGTCTCACAGTTCACAGCAGAACTAACTATAGGATGACGCACAGAATTAAAATAAAGTCCCTATATCCCAACTTGTTGCTCTGTTGTTGCCAGAGGACATAACAATAAGTAGAATTGAGCATTGCCCCCCACCCCCACAATGACCTGCTGCAATATAGATTAATCTTATGATTTACCCTGCTAAATTGTTATGATGAGGTCTTGCTGTGTTGGAAAATTAGCAGGGGTGAAAGAAGGCAAAAGGGGAAAAGAGATTCCACACTTGGAATTCAACCCTTGTACTCATAGAACCATGCAGGTCAGGAACTGGCTTTCAAAGAAATGCTATTTTCCTATTGTCATGGCACAGTTTTGGAACTGTAGGGGTGTGTGGTGCAGGAGAGAATAACTCTCAGCAAAATGTCATAGCTAATGATGGACTAGCAACTGAGAGGCAGAAAAGTTGAAAAACAGCCACAATAGAAATAGTGGAATAGAATAGCATGCGGATAACGTTCAAGTGACAAAGGATTCAGGGGGAACATGCACAGAATGGGGGTGGAGAAATTCTAAATTTAGGAGACGTATACATAGATGAGGAACGAGGAGACTGTATTAGAAGATAACGATGATCGTCATTAAATAGCAGTAAGAAAATGAAGGGGAGAGTTAAAGATAGCTAAAAGATAATGGGGATAAGAATAACAGCTAGGTTCTGTTCCCAAAATTGCAGTTCTGCTCCAGACTCAATGTGGGCTAAGAAAGAAAGAGATGCTAGATTGGCAGCTACTCTGGATCACATAAGGTGGTGATATCATTGCTCCTGACAGTGATCTGAGGCCTTCAAGTATTATAGAACCTTCGAGTAACCCAAGGAAACCCCATGCTGAGGTTGGCTTCATCTGTCCTGCACAGGAGACCATTACTGCAGAAACCACCTCCTGCACCAGGGCCAGCTGCAGGTTGTTGGGGGCTTGAGCAGAAGAATGTGCCCAGTGTCACTGCCGCTGCTGCCTCTTCCGTCTCTTAGTTTCCCACCATCACCCCTTCCTCAGCTGTGGCCACTTTAACAGGGCCAGTGCTGAACATATGAACCACCACCCACTAGCTGCTCTCCACCCTTCCTAGCCCAGGAAAAGAGGCTGAGGTTGGGCAGGTGGCAACAGGGAAGAGACAGAGCACAACTCTCTGTTCCCAAAAGCTCCAGTCTTCTTTGTAAGCTGAAGGCTTGTGAGTTGTACTCCAAGAACTAGCAGTTGGAGAGGTGGGGAATCAGTACTCACCTGACCTATGGTGACCTGCATCACTGCTGCACACTGGGACAGAACAGGAGAGGGATTGGCAAGATTGGCGAGATGGAAATCCAGTGCTTTCACCAACATACCCACCCCACCCCCCATTCCAATATGCATCAGCTACCTGGTAGATTGGAGATCAGGTGAGCATTGCCACCTTATCACCTGCTACTGAGTCCAAAACCTATGGAGGGCACCAGGTTGCCAAAGTCTGCTCAACAACCTCAATTGTAAAACTCACTTGGATTTTTGCTTTGACTTACAATGGTGCAAACCTTATCATTATCATTATCATTGGGACTTTTTGTGACAAGGAATGAGATTCCTTAAACGATCTTATTTGTTCTCAGAGGGCTACCTTAAATATCTGCCAGGAAGTTGCCCAACTAAGTCAAGCAGTGTAAAAGTGGCAGAGAAGAGTTTTATACTATCAGGGCAATCAGTAAACTGTCAGTCTAATACATTCTAGCTGCCTAGCTGCCTCTGCAT
This sequence comes from Podarcis vaucheri, assembly GCF_965113315.1. Classification (NCBI taxonomy): domain Eukaryota; kingdom Metazoa; phylum Chordata; class Lepidosauria; order Squamata; family Lacertidae; genus Podarcis; species Podarcis vaucheri. The sequence goes on along the minus strand of NC_138764.1, from coordinate 68,913,088 downwards.
TTATATCACCCTCATCACTTCATCAACATTTCCTGTCTCACTGCTAAAAAATGTCACTGACAATTTAACTTGCAAGATGGTGGGTTTTTTATTTTAAAACACACACACCACATTTTGAATGGAGCTAAACACAGAGATATAAAATGTCTCAGGAATTATGATTGTTAGAGGGGGGATATTTTAAAACCAGATCCAACAGCTGAAACAGTCAAACTTACCATTTTTATATTGTGTGGGGGCTTCTCAGCCAAGCCTTATCGGAACCATATGATTATTGGATTTTGGTTTCACTCTGAAAGATCCAAGCCCAATGAATGGGGCCTGTGCCTACCATTCTGAAATCACTGCCCTAGACGGGATTTCTGGGTTCTATAACATTGGAGGAGGAGGGTGACAAGCACTCAGTGTTGTTATAAATACCACCAGAGGCAGATTTAGGGCAGTGCGATCGGTTTTGCCACACTGGGTGTCGAGCCTAGGAGCATCACAACTCAGACGTAGTCAGTGGAGCAAAATGGAAGGTGAGAGGCTGGCTGTGTGTGTGTGTGTGTGTGTGTGTGTGTGTGTGTTGAACTTTGGCCTTGCACAGGGCACCATTGACATTTGAAAGATCAAAGTCTGGTCCATACATGCAGTGCTGGTGCAGATATATTCCAATACACTCCACTTTTTGAGCTTTAATGCTCCAAGGTGAATCTCAAGGCAAGGCAACTTCAAGCAAGTGCTTCCAATATTTTGATGCTCCCCCCCCCCCCATCACAAACCCACCATGTTAAATCTACTTGCTAGAGGTCTATAATGGAGGCTGGATTTTGGTGCCACGCTTGAATCTCATGGGAAAGGTAAAGGGTTTCATCTGCTACATTCCATGAGTACAATCTATGTAACTGTGCACACAAACACTTGTGCTACACACTCATACAGTTATTCACATTAATGTTGAATGGGTGCGTAGTCTGTACCTGTGTGTACAAATAATTGGCATGAATAAATCAACATGAAGAGAAATGCTACACTGGACACAGGTACAAGTACATCTGTAGAAATAGCTTGTATTTGTGTTCAGTGTAATGTGTGGATTCTGACAACTGAGAACAGGAATATGCATGTCTGTATGTGGTCATGAATGATCAGGAAATTGGATGAGGTCCACATTACCAGTCAGTTGTATACTAGGAAGATGTCCAAAGTATCTTAGATTCTAGTTCCTTCTTCCAGTTATGAAATAGCATAGCTTTGATATCTCATCCATTTAGAGATTAATTTGGCATTGAAACAACATTTGCAAAATGTGTTACTATTTTGTAGCAATATCTTCAAAAAGCAATATTTATGATAAAATCATGACCTCTAGGATGTAATCCATTTTTAAATCTCATCCTTTGCACCCCAATCTTTCAATCTAATTAGATTCACATCAGCATATTATTACAGAATGCAATCATTCCTTTTCTCTAATAGCATTCATGGATAATTTTATTTCTTGTTCTCAGACTCCTACTCCTGTGGTGTAATTAGGGTCTTTGGCACCTTCCGATGCTCTGAATGAGTTGCAGCTGCTAATTGCTAATTGAAAAATTAGAAACTCAGTTCGAAGAAGGATCTAATTAAAATAAAATTATATAAAATTCCTCTGAACTGGCATCTTCCTCTTTGTTTCTCTTCCTCTTGTTTCGCGATCACAAAGCCATTAGACATTGCATCTAGTTGTTAAGCTTAAATTCCCCCCCTCCTGCAACAACCTTTTATTATGTACAAAGATATTTGTATTCATCAGAAAGCCTCTGAAATATCTTGCTCATTAAGCTTATCCTCCCTTGGTATTTTTTAAAATATATTGAAATGTTTGATAGTCCCTGTCCATGTTCATAGAACAAAAATATCTGAAACAAGACTAAAAGCTTGATTCCTTATATCATGAGTAGATGGAACTGACTTTGCATGAATGCACACACACTTATTAGATGACATCCAAAATGTTCCACGTGCAGAATTTATTTATTTCAACAAAGTACTTAACACCATAGGTTCTAAGCAGTACAGTGATACCTCAGGTTAAGAACTTAATTCATTCTGGAGGTCCGTTCTTAACCTGAAACTGTTCTTAACCTGAGGTACCACTTTAGCTAATGGGGCCTCCCGCTGCTGCTGTGCCGCCGCCATGCGATTTCTGTTCTTATCCTGAAGCAAAGTTCTTAACCCGAGGTACTATTTCTGGGTTAGCGGAGTCTGTAACCTGAAGTGTATGTAACCAAAGGTACCACTGTATACAGTAATCTGCTCACAGTTCATGGGATTACATTGAATTGTTTTATATCTCTCATTTGGATCTAAGCTTCCATTCCTTATATCTCATCAGTGAAAAGGCATCAAATAGTTCTATTTCAAGCTTTTGTACATAAATGTTGTAAAACGAGTGTTGTGGGAAGGATTTTCAAACTGTTCCTTTTTCCATTCTGTGTTTCAAAATAATGTGATGATCACTATTAAGTATTTAAAACAAGTATCATGCAATATCTAACCATTGCGACAAACTGTAAAAGAAGCCATTATTGGCATATTGAAAATAGGGAAACTGAGACTGAGTGTGAGAGGTTTGCCAAGGTTAATGGCAGAGGGTGGATTTGAATGGAGGAGTCCCTCAGTCACAGCTCAATTTCTTAGCCAGACTTTCCTATAAATCAGCGTACACAGGATTATAGACGTACTAAATTTGAACTTTCCACCTATTGTGAACTTTGAAATTTTAATACAATGCATGACAGGAGAGAACCGTAAGCCAGGACTTAAGTTCTTTCCACAAGAGATACCTCCATCCTCTCATATTAGCAGCTTTGTGAAAAAATTGAGACAGCAATGGGGTGGGGGTAGGGGTGGGGCTGTCTCTCTTCAAGACCCTCAAATCCTAATTTAACACCCATATCAATAATATAATGCTGTTAAGCACTTATCACTCCTGAAGAATTCAAGGTCAACACTACAGGGATTAGTTTTACTTAATTTTTAAAAATGTATTTCTCAACTTGTAAAGAAACATCTGAAAGAGGCCATTACTTATTTATTTATTAAATTTGTATACTGCCCTTCATCCTTAGATCTCAGGGCGGTTCACAACATAAAAATACAAGATAAAGCGCAAAATGTGTGATAAAAATAAGAACAACCCCCCCTCCCCACAAACCAGTACACCCCATTACCCCATCCCCTCCCACAAACACAGTCAGCTCATGAATCCATAACAGTGGCCAGAGGAGGAATGACTGCTGGGAGGAGAACAGGAATAGCCTAGCTGGTAAGAAGAAATGAGAGACGCAGGTGGCGCTGTGGGTTAAACCACAGAGCCTAGGACTTGCTGATCAGAAGGTTGGCGGTTCGAATTTCCGTGATGGGGTGAGCTCCCATTGCTTGATCCTTGCTCCTGCCAACCTAGCAGTTCGAAAGCATGTCAAAGTGCAAGTAGATAAATAGGTACTGCTCCGGCGGGAAGGTAAACGGCGTTTCTGTGTGCTGCTCTGGTTTGCCAGAAGTGGCTTAATCATGATGGCCACAAGACCTGGAAACTTCACGCCGGCTCCCTCGGCCTATAAAGTGAGATGAGCGCCGCAACCCCAGAGTCAGTCACGACTGGACCTAATGGTCAGGGTTCCCTTTACCTTTTTAAGAAAAAATGATATGGTGCAGCTACTACAGCAGCAAAACCGGGTGCCTTCATCTTCCCCAGCTGCAACAAAATATGTCTCTTCCATATCGGTCTCTACAGCCACAGCAGGCACTGTAACCTTCCAACAAAGGTGCAACACACACACACACAAACATATGAGAGCCCCATTCACAAGCATAGGAGCCAAACTCATTGTCATGCTGTCCACTATTCTCTTCAATATTTACAGCAGGCTAAGCCATATTAAACCGGTTTGCCAACCTCGGCATGGTTAGCCAAGGCTTTCCATACTATGTAAACCTCTTAATTTTGCAAATCTGCACTTCAGTGCCTTGGCTTTGAATCTGTTAACAGCTTTATCACTGCTGAATATGCAAGGTAAACCCAGGTGGAAAACACCTGCTGTGCTGTCGAAGACTTCAGACACAAGCCTTGGAGAAATGCCTCTGTTGTTGTGCCTGCACTTTTTAGATAGATCCAGGCAGAATTTGCCTGAAGCGTGTTGAATGTATGTTCTCATACCAATGATTCCCCAGGAGTATATACAAAAGGGGGTAGCAGTGTTAGTGTTGACACTGTGGGGGAATCAGAAGCAAGCAGGTGGTATAAAGAAGCCAAAAAGAGAATAGGAGTCTACTGCTCTAATATTCAATTTCTTGCATTTGATTTCATGTGAAGCAAAAATAACAGGTTTTACAGGCTCTTGTTCCCTGTTTTGCATTAATCTAGTCCAAAACAGGATTACTAGTGGTAAATCCCTTTATGGATGGACTAGTAAAAGTCAGCTCAGAAGAATGCTTTAATAGGCTCATCTGGGAATCAAGCCCCTGACATAATTGATGCATATACATGTCAGCTTATTTGCCAATGTTCTCCTCCATCTGTCAGAATGGCATAGTGGCTGCTCAGAAAGCCAAACAGTCCAGCAAAGTACACTCATTGTGGACAGAGGCAATTCCCCCTCCCCATTGCTCTTGAAGAGGATCAGAAGGGAAGGATATAGTCCTCATTCTACTTTTCAGTTTGTCAGGAAGTGTCATCAAGAGCATTGAGGGGAACGGTCATAGCTCAATGGTAGAGCATCTGCTTTGCCTGGTGAAGGTGCCAGGCTTGATCCCTGGCAACTGTGTGGAGTGCTGGCCTGTAATCTCAATTAGGTTTTCAGAAGCATTTTCAGGATAGGGGCATTTCTGGGTGTGACAAGCCTGGAGGGGCACACTAAAGCTTTAAATAAGTCAGTAAGGCAAGATGTTGGGCACCTGTTGCCCTCCAGAGATTGCTGGCCTCCAAAATCCAACCAGCACATTGGCCAATGGTCAGGCATAATGGAAGCTATAGTCTACAGAAATATCTTGAGAGCCACAGGTTATCTGCCCCTGGAGGGAGCATGCCATATAACACATTTTATTTTGATTGGCTAAAGGAATATAGCCAACAACATATAAGCTGTGATAAAGCACTAAAATGAAATACTGACGTGCTAAGGAATGAAGTATTTGGAAGGCTGAAAATTCCAGTCCACGGAAATGGCCTGCATGTGCCAAATGACGTTTATTTTGGCTTTAATAAACATATTCAATATAAAACATTTCAAAGTGGCAAAACTATTGGATATGCTATATAATGTCTCTGCTTTTGGGGGAAAAAACATTTTGTTACTTACTGCGGCATTTTACTGTAAAAATTATAACTCATTGGATCGAATACATTTTAGCTTGATTGCCAGTTCATTTCAGTGTCAAATGTATCATTTAGAACCTCCATGACTGATGAAGAGAATGGAAAGACTTTCTTCCTTATACTTTTTTCTGTTGCAAAAACTTCTCTGTCTTTGTGCTTATGTAACATGTAGGTCAACTGTCTTCTGGCAGATTCTCAAGGAATATGAGGGCAGAGGGCTTGATACAAGATAGCTTCAGTCTTGGACCTCATAGGCCATCCTTAATGAAAGACCCCTGTCCACCATGTCAGCATGGCTTAGCAGTAAAAGGAACGACACTCTGGTGTTTTAATTCTGTGAGCCATTGGAATCCATTTTTTCTGGGCAGTGGGCTAGTCCACTTTTCTTCCTTGAGAAAAATCAGACATCAAGGTTAGAACAATGCTTAGATGTAAGGTAACTAATAGCAATGCAATGGTTAAACAAGAAGTTTTCTAAAGGTCATAGCTGGTACTTATGTAACTTCAGTGAACTATTACTGGTGTAGAAGAGTATGCTATCAAAATAATATGTCTGTTACAGGCCGCCATTCTTAAGCTTAGTTGGGAAAATGTACTTTAATGCTGCATACACACTTCCTCAGCTAATAATAATAATAATAATAATAATAATAATAATAATACCCTGCCCATCTGACTGGGTTGCCCCAGCCACTCTGGGCAGTTTCGGACATAACATAATAACACAGTGAGATATCAAACAGTAATAACTTCCTGATACAGTGTTGCCTTTGGTTGTCTTTGGAAGGTTGTACAGCTGTTTTTCTGTTTGATGGGAGGGCGTTCCACAGGGCAGGCACCACTACTGAGAAGGTCCTCTGCTTGGTTCCTGTAACTTCACTTCTCACAGTGTGGAAACCGGCAGAAGGCCTTCAGAACTGGACCTCAGTGTCTCAGCTGAATGATGGGGGTGGAGATGCTCCTTCAGGTATACAGGGCCAAGACCACTTAGGGCTTTAAAGGTCAGCACCAACACTTTCAATTGTGCTCGGAAACATACCAGCAACCTGTGAATATCTGGAGGAATAACAGAGATTGGGTGACTAGCAGTTAGTCTTTGGGGGGGAGCATTAGCAGGGTGTGGTGAACTCATTATTCTTGGCTGTCCCTCTACTAGTCTCTTTTTGTTTGCTATCAATGGGTAACCCCAGTTGGCACACACATGTTCTGCAGGATTGGGTGCAGAAAGTCTGGTATTTGAATATACATTTGCAAGCTCCTCCCGTATTGATGTACATGCAACTGTATCCTACAAGAAGAGTTCAACTGCAACTCAGCAAATATATCTGTGGTGCACCACAAATAGTTCCAGCACTGATGCCAAGGCAAGCACTGTCTGGTTCACAATCCTGTGATAGTGCAAGGCCATCAAATAAATGCAAAAGATGCCTCATCTCAGCCAAGGAGGTACAATCTCAGTTTGTTATGCTAGAGGTGGTAAAGTGTTGAAGCTTCAGGAGGAGCTGGTCCTGAATTAGTGCATGGCTACTTGTGTCACATTATTCTGTTAAGGTTCTTTTGGGCCCTGCAAGCATTTTCAAGCATTTTCTCATGATAAGCATAAACAAAATTTGCGGAACTAACAACTCTCGGTGTGAAACATGCTGATGCACTATTTGCTTGATGCATTGACCATATATATTCAACCCCCTTGCCTATAAACTCTCCAGGGTTTTCCCCACACACACACCCATTATTTTCCCATTTGTTATCTTATTTTCTTTTTTTCAATCGTGGCATGCTTTAGAAATGCATTTAAGTGGCTTTCCTAATTCGGTTAATGCACTTCCCAGAATGTTAGAGCTTCCTTTCTCCAAAGTTAATCTCTACAGTGACACAAAATGTCATTATGCATTAAATAAGGCAGAAGTCACAGGCAATAATGTGATCTGCCCTGTAACTGTTTTTGCATTAAATTCGCTGAAATGATGAGTGCCAGAGAGTGTCTGTCCAAGGGGTCATGAGCAGAATTTTAAATATCGTTGCAGTTTCTCTATAAATCCCAGAACAAGTAAGTCCTGCCAAGGGAGGAAGAAAAAGAACGGAGTCCCCATGGCAGCTGGACAGGCGGGAAACTATCATTTAATTTATTATAATTTATTTTACAAGATTTATATGCCACTTAATCAAAACAAATATCTGTAAGTGGTTTACATGCAATATGATAACATGTTCATTAAAAATAGCTATAAAAACAGACAATCAAGTTTCATTCACAGTAGACTGGTTGAAATTAATTAACATTGCTAATTTAGTGCCATTAGTTTCATTGGATCTACTCTGAGTAAAACTTAGTTGAATAATATTCCTTGATAATTTTTTGTTATGTTGGGTCCAGTGGACACAGGAAAGGTCTGATAGGTCCCTCCACAAGCAGCAAATGGCTGTTTTAGCATCTCTTCCTAGGATGAAATCATTAGGTTTGCCTACTAGCCCCATAATTCATGCATATCATGTGCAGCTAATGAGAGGTCCTGCACAATGATTTCTTTCATTCTAAAAGATGTGCAACCAAGCATCAGTTCCATTTAGGAATTGGAAAACTTCTGTTCTCTGGAGCCCTACCTTACTGCCACCACTGGAGCCAATCACCCACTACCTCTTCAAGAGACAGATGCAGGTCCATGCCAGCCTTTTTATTTTGCCTGTTTATCTGTGTTTCTGCTCCTCACCACCATCCCCATTTTTTTTACACACACACACACACCCTGGAAACATTGTTTGCATGCCGATAAATCCCTATCAGGAGGTAAGTCCTAGTGAATTCTGTGGGACTTATTTCTGAGTAAAAACTTGTTACTTGGCTATTAATCCCCAAGAAATCCTCCCAGTACTGAGGTGTCAAAAGGGCTTCAATGGATACTATACAACACGGAGAGAGCTTGTCTTGAAATGTGTTCCACCATATTTATTTTCTGCACCAAAGGAGGAGGACAGGGTGTTAGCCAAACAAAGCAACAGGGAAACATCATTTTCTTGTCTCATTGCATCTGATCAGGTGTGCACTCAGCTCTCCATCCCCTGATGAGATAGAAAACCATCTACATTTACTCTGACAGCTTGAGATGCGGTAGCATGCTTGAAGAACAATTGGCAAGAAACGGGAAGGATTTTGGTCTGTTTAAATGCTGAGATTGCAGCAGTGCAATACTGCTGCTCTAAACAGTGCACGTCACTGCTTTATAAGAGTGCGTTTTCCACTTTAGGGAATTCTCTATGCTTTTGATTTTCATTCTCTCCCCCCCACACCCATTCAGTCCACAGTGGTGGGGCTAGATAAAAATGTTGCATCTCAAGTTGAAACAGACATGGCATGCATTTCAAATTGCATAAATCTACAGCAAATGAACACAGTATATAAGCATAGACAAGAAGGCAGAGTTCAGAACATGCTGTATCCTATTTCTGCTCTCTTGCAATGTTATCCCTGCAGCAACGTTTGTGTCTTTATCACTCATCTCAGCTTAACTTAGGTCTATGTATGCCTAGATAAGATAATCAAATGGGCTTTTTAAAAAATGGTCCATCCTTTGGGAACTGAATGCACAGAAGAAACCATAGTCTCTTAAAATCTGGAAGCAAAACTTCATGTTTAACCCTTTTCATATAATGATTACTGTATATCTGATTATATTGGTAACAACCTCTGTGTCAAGTCGACTCAGCTTCCCTGCCTCAAGGTCCTGTTTGCTTCTTTTATTCCCATGAGAAAGGATCAGGTGGTTGTGGTAGTTTTAATCTTGTGCTGCTGGAGACTTTATAGGAAAAGATGTTCTCTTTTCCTGTGAGGCTAATATGTTTACATTTGTTTTGCTACATGACTTTCTAGTCTTAGCACTTGATTGGTACATATCACATGGCAAATGATGCAATGCATTTGGTTTGGATCATATCCCAACGAACTGATAAATGGATGATTTTGGCCCCATGATTGTGGCCTGGCTGGGTGAAGAATCTAATTGGAGCCTTAAACTTATGCAAAAGGAGAATTGGACCTAGGATCAGGCATGTTTTCCCCCATACAATCCCCCCTGCGAGTGACAAAATGTTCACATCACTCCCAGAGGGACTTCGGCATTGTACTCAGAGCACATGGTGGCAAAAAGCCCTACATGTTAGCTGCTCCAGGCTGTGGGCAGCTGGATGACCTATTTCAAAATCTTTTTTTAAAGAGAATACCTTTTGCCAGAGCAGAGGCAATGCTGCAGCCTTTGGACCCAGCTGTAAAAGGATCTTCAGATTTACAGATTCTGTAGACTTATGAACCTATCCAAGTCATGTTCTACCTGGACTGAATCAATTTAGTGCACTCTGTAACCCAAGTTCACTGGATTCTTCCCCTGTCTCTATACACTGAGCTCTGGGGGGTTGGAGCTTGGCAACTTGTGACAAGATTAAGATCAGGGATCTTTCTTTGCTTGTTTTACCATCTCTGTGGCTAGCAGCAAATGATTTCTTCAGTGCATCTCTCGTATACAAAGATTTGTCAGGTTAAATTAGCTTGTGGTCCATAACGAAAGAGAATCGGCCTGACAATTCCTCTTGCTGACTCAGGGAAAGACACATTCTCTATTTTCTCTTGGTTCAGTCACCCTTCAGAAACAACAACAAAGAGCCTTGTGACACTTTAAAAACTAGCACATTTTATTACGGCATATGCTTTTGTGGACTAGAGCCCACTTCATTAGATGCAAATTCATCTGTGGGCTCCAGTCCATGAAAGCTTAAGCCATAATAAAATGCATTAGCCTTTAAGGTGCCCCAAGACTCTTAATTGATTTGGCTTCAACAGACTAATGCAGCTAGCCCTCTGGAAATTCAGAGGGGGCGGGGAGGTCTGTGGCAAACTGAGATAGCCTGAAAGTTGGTAGCTTTGAAGCTGAAATGTCCATTCAGTTCTGAGGCATGTCTTCAAATAATTTCAAAAATGCAAAGAGGCAGGGTTCTATTCTATCTTTCAGGCTATTTAACTGTGACATCTGATATGAAGGTATTGTGCTGAGGTACATTGCAAATGCATGCTGCAGTTGAGGAAGAAGCTATTGAACATGCTGCTGATTGCAAGGGGAAGGGTTTAACTTAAGCACAGGAAAGTCTAACTGAAGCAAAGGAAAGTCATTTGCAATTTTATCCCACCCTTCAGCCAAAGAAAGCCAGAATTAGATCTGGTTTGCAGGCATTCTGAAATTTGGCTGCCTTCATTCCCGCAGAAGGGGTGACCATGGCTGCGAAATGCATCTAACTCTGGCAGAAAATAAAAAAGTGATAAGGCACTTCCACTTCCTGGTAGTGGAAGACAGGACATTTGCTTTCCCCCTCCCCCCTCCTACCCCCAAGCCATGCCATTGGTCCATCTAGCTCAGAATCAGCAACACTGCCTAGAAGTAGATCTCCAAGTTTTCAGGAAGGAGTCTTTTTCAGCCCTATCTGGAGAAACCAGGGGTTGAGACATTTTGCATGCCAAGTATGTGCTCTGCCATCAGGCCACAGGGAAAGCCTATCAGAAACTCACACGGAGGACCAATTTCAATGAGACTCTCCCATTCCTAGACCCCAACAACAAGTATTCAGAGGTCATCATCATTCCTCATGACCAGCAGCCTTCTCTTGCTTTTTAACTCTGGGAACTGATTCAGAGAAACTAAAAACAAATGCCCAGACTAGCACCACCCACTCAATGTAACATGTAAACAAGAAACCTACTATTTCCTTAATGCCTCTTTGCCGTATTAGCATAAGAAGCCACATTTGGTCAAGTCCTGGCAAATTTACTCACACTCAGGCTTAATTAAATGGAAACCTCACCAGATTCCACTTCTATAATATCACGTCTCAACCTCCAAATATTGATTTTCTTAACTTTTGTAAGAATGAAGGTATTCGTCAATTTCGGTTTCCTATTTTCCCCGTCTTAAATACAGTTTGTCTCATTTCTACATACTTCTGCAAAACATTTTTATTAAGTCAGCATGAAAAGTGGTGTGCACTTTAGTGCACATTTCTCCTAATGGTCTCATTTCGTACATTATTTTTGCTGTTATGCATATTTTCTGCATTCACTTTTCAATAAAATATGCATTTTTGTATGTATGTATGTATGGTCAAACTGCATTGCAAGATTCGGAGAAGTCCTTCTGAAGGATAGCTGTGTTTCAGTTCCTGCATGGACTTTGGAAGTGTGAATGTGATAGGTGGCCATGAAAATGCAAACTGATTAAATTTGTCCCCCATCCCTTGTTTTATGATACTTTTCCTTCTACCTGAATTAAATAACATTTATTCATAAAAGTGTTATTTGCAGTAAGGGTTACAGACCATTCCTGTTGGAGGGGGGAAAGACAGAGTCACTAGAACAGAGCGCAAGTCTCTCTCTAAATTGTGGTTGTCCTGAGACTGCTCCACTGCCTTGTTGTAAATCTATGAGAAATCAGCAAGGGTTACATGAGGATGATGAAGACAATGACTGTTGCAGCCAAGACATATTGTGGAAGTCAAGCTTGGGCTCTCATGTATTAAATTTAGAGATGTATTTTAAAGGTCTGTCACTCAGTGCTTCACTCACACAAATCAATACCTAAAATCCACTATGGAAACCACCTGAGCATAACTGTGTCCACAACAGTGACCCTGAAAACAACACTAGACTAGCAGGAAGGAAATAACTTAGTGTGTATGTGTGTGTGCTTCTTTTAAATCCATCATTTATTTTTGTCTCTTCAACTCTCTCACCCCCGCACAGACATATCCCAGTTCATTATCTTTCCCTTCCATCAGAAGGAACATGAAGTTGCCGGGGCTTTTCCTTACCCCACCCCCCAAGGAATTTGATTTCTGCTTCTTGGCCAGTCAATTGAGATCAATTTCTTCCTTGGGGACTGAACATGTTACATCCATGAGGCATGCCCTGGCTGTCAATAGGAATAAAATCTTCTGCAGACTTGAAATGGGAGGAGGGAGAGGGAGCGTACCTTCTGCAGCACAAAGGCAGGGTCAGAAAGTCAGTCTCCAGACTCATCCCAAAACCCACATTCCCAGTGAAATTAGTAGGCTCCATAGCCTAAATGCTAGCAGCAATGGAAAGGAATAGCAAGTACTCAGTAAAACAGCAGTGCCACAGCTGCAGTGCTCATTGTCAATTTACAAGTAGCTGGCAGGGGAACAAGTTAAAGTTTACATAAGGAAGATGTTACTAAATGCTGCACACACAAGCACACACAAATAACATTACAGGGTAGACAGGAAACAGGCAGTGCCAAATTCTGATAAAATGAACATTTCTTGTGGTGAAATGTCACAATCAGTGAAAAGGAATCAGAAATTTGATTCCATGTTTAGCATTAAAATCAAATAGTATTTCTTTTCTTTTTTCAGAAACACAGTGAACAATCTTAAACTCAAATTCTCATGGCCCAGATTCAGCTAATCTGGTGCACAAGCGGAGACCAGAACAAGGGACCCCACTTTTGTTACATGGCTTTCCCCACTTTTTCCTCTGCACCACCCCAAATCACCTTGGAGGGTCATTAGAACCCCCAGAACAGTGGGGGTCGGTGGGATTGTTCCATCTGTCAAGCAGAAATGCTTGCACTGTGTCTCATTTAACTTGGTTGGCCCCCACCATGGGGTGGTGCGCTTCTCACGGCTGGGCATTCAATATTAGAAGTCACTCAACATATAGCATTACATATTTATTTCACGTTGCAAAAATATACAGACACTTCTCTCGAGATCCGTTTTAATAAGTGCTGGCGAGACTTTATAATTATTCCCGGTCAAGATATTAAAATCAATAAATAACACTTTCTTAATGATACGGAGAGAGAATTTGTCAACATGTGAAGGGAACTGTATCAGCATAACAGATTCCTTTGCTTTTCATTAAGGCAATCGTGCCCGCCCCTTGATAAGCAGAAGGTTGACTGAGAATTCTACATCTGCCAATTTGTGGTAATGCCCCCCCCCCAATAATTTTGTACAAGATGATTCATGGGGCATATTGCGTGGTACTGTTTGTATTTTAAAACATTCTTGATTCTGCCCGCATCCTGCAGTCCCAAATAAATGCTCATATTTCACTCTGGTAAGACAGGAGAAATAGTTTACAGTTATTGAAATTCTATAGACGCTACTTTGCGAGGAATGTTCTCAAAATCCATTTTATCAAGTCATTTGCTGAAGGGTTTGTGTTGCCTGCTGTACTGGCATTGAACGGAGAGGCTATAGAATCGGATAGAAGTGCCAGGCATAGGATGCCAACTTAGGCTGGCCAGTGCCAACTATGGCACCCTTCACCTCAGCTATACATATCTTTAGAATCAAGGCATTTTTCTCATACCATATCGACTTCCAGTCAGATGCTGTCGTGAAAATGTGCCTAAGTGACTAAGTCCCTACAATCCCGAGTCCCCACAAAGCTATTTTTCAGCATTAGGGGAAATAAATGGCTAGTGACAGTAAAGGACAAAACAACCCTTTATTATCTCTATATATGAACAAATCAGATGCTTTGCTGGATCAGCCTGAGGCCCATCTGGCCCAGGATCAAATACTAACAACGAAATACTATTAAGGAAGGGCTGTGACTCAGTGGTAGAGCACATGCTTTGCATGCTAAAATCCCAGTTTCAGCCCTAGCATTTCTTGGGAGGGTTGGGAGAGACCCCTGCCTGAACCTTGGAGAGCAACTGCCAATCAGCGTAGACGATACTGAGCTAGATGGACCAATGGTCTGACTTGGTATTAAGCAGCTTCCTTGGTTTCTTATCTATGTCTACTCAATAGTATGTCCCATGGAATTCAATAGGTCTGGTCTCCAGGTACAGATGTATTGGATTGCCACTTGAGAGGTTTATTATAAAACATGGGAGATTTGTCTCATGATTGTGGCTAAATGGACAGAACCTGTGTTAATTTGTCTAGCCCTTTTCAGAAACCATCAAAGCTAATGACCATCCCCACCTCTTACAGTAAATGATTTTTCCAAAGTTTAATTCTTGTTCAAAGTTTAATTCTTGTTCAAAGTCTAAAATTATGAAATAAGTGACTCATTACATTATATATATATATATATATATATATATATATATATATATATATATATATATGCTTTCGTAGATTTTCACGGGTACAGGAATGCAGGTTTTGGTGTCTTCGGGTGTCTTCCCGTGTAAGAGTCGGGGTGTCTGTGCGACGTTTCGACGAGGTCTCACTCGTCATCTTCAGGCTGGTGCTTTCGGCTTCTTGTTACTGGAACAGAGCAGAATCTGGTGTTTGAGTTCCTATAAATACTGTTGAGGGGTGTGGTGTATAGCCTCCAACGTTCTGGGCAGAGAGGAAGTTCCTAGATTAGTGTGCCTTTTCTTCTTTTGTTCCTTAATTACTTGAGGGATATCTTGAGTGATTTCATGAGTGATATTCTGAATACCACTGGGTGGGTCATTAAGTGTAGATTAGTTGCTAAAGCTTTCGTGTCTTGACCTCTTGAGCTTGTGAAGAGTTTTTCTGAGAAGATGGCTGTGCTGCATTTAGTTGTGCTCTGGCTTGGCTTCGTGTATAGGGGCGAGCTGTGGTTTTGTGCTTTGTGCCAGCCAGATCTGTGTAGGGATTGCAGGGGGGTGCAGCATCCGGAGGTGCCACTATAGTTTGGCTACTGGATGGAGTCTGTAATATGTCTGTGGAGAGGGTCTGGGTTTGGGTCTGGTGTGGTTGATTGGTGACGGCGTTCTGTGTGCCTCTGGTTCTGGTGTCGGTTTTTGTGGGGAGGGCTAATTTCCAGATGTCTGGCAGGCGGGACGTGTCGTCACGCTTGTTCATGTTGTGAGGGTGTTTCTCTATCTAAAGCCATCGAGATAGAGAAACACCCTCACAAAGCCATCGAGATAGAGAAACACCCTCACAACATGAACAAGCGTGACGACACGTCCCGCCTGCCAGACATCTGAAAATTAGCCCTCCCCACAAAAACCGACACCAGAACCAGAGGCACACAGAACGCCGTCACCAATCAACCACACCAGACCCAAACCCAGACCCTCTCCACAGACATATTACAGACTCCATCCAGTAGCCAAACTATAGTGGCACCTCCGGATGCTGCACCCCCCTGCAATCCCTACACAGATCTGGCTGGCACAAAGCACAAAACCACAGCTCGCCCCTATACATGAAGCCAAGCCAGATCACAACTAAATGCAGCACAGCCATCTTCTCAGAAAAACTCTTCACAAGCTCAAGAGGTCAAGACACGAAAGCTTTAGCAACTAATCTACACTTAATGACCCACCCAGTGGTATTCAGAATATCACTCATGAAATCACTCAAGATATCCCTCAAGTAATTAAGGAACAAAAGAAGAAAAGGCACACTAATCTAGGAACTTCCTCTCTGCCCAGAACGTTGGAGGCTATACACCACACCCCTCAACAGTATTTATAGGAACTCAAACACCAGATTCTGCTCTGTTCCAGTAACAAGAAGCCGAAAGCACCAGCCTGAAGATGACGAGTGAGACCTCGTCGAAACGTCGCACAGACACCCCGACTCTTACACGGGAAGACACCCGAAGACACCAAAACCTGCATATATATATATATATATATATATATATATATATATATATATATATATATTCCCTCGTGCATTCTGAGTTTGTTGAGCATATTAATAAAGTTCCTTTTAAAAGAGGGACGAACATATGAAAAGCCCTGCTGGATCTGACTAAAGTCTCATCTAGTCCAGCATTCTGTTCTCACCGTAACCAGCCAGATGTCTACAGAAGCTCAAAAGCAGGACAATGCCTTCAAGAGACCTGGTAAGGCAATGCAGTGGAACTGTCCACCTGATATATCACTACTGCTTACTTGGACAATAAGGAGGGTGAGGCAGTGCATTGATGAGGTTGGGGCTGTATGGATAAACCAGTGAAAATAATGGATTGGATTTCCTGTGATGGGTTTGTCTAATATCAGATATGCCCTACATTCGTACACACACTGATGGAAACCCATCTGCCCTTAATGATCTTCCCACTGATGAACCCCTGGTATATTTGAAAGCTGCTGCTCTAGACTATAATAGACTCAGACTTTGTTAAAACCTCATGTTTTGGCCTCTAACATGACTGGCACTCGCAGTTCTTCCATGTGTGTAGATTCTGGGAAAGCTCTGCACATTCTGTGAAGCTAAGCAAAACCTTTGCTCCTGCAATAAATGTCAGCTAAGCACACGATCCTTCTAGCGTCAGCCAAAGAGTCCTGAAGAATGGGATCCTTGACTTTCACACAGATCCTATCATCAGCTTTCTATAGGAACAAGACATTTAATATATAGCCTTTAAAAACCCATGCACGGCTTTTTAAAGAACTTGCTTATGCAGCAATGAAGCAATTTGGGAAGCAAAGCAACACTAGACCCATTGGAAAGAGATAGTGATATTGAACCAACGATAACATCTTTGCAACCTTCATTGATGTTTTTGAGGAATTCACTGACCCTTTCCTAAATTAGGCTTAGCTGGAATGGATGGACCACTACATCAAAAGATGTACATTGACACAGTCAATGGAGCAGCACTAGTGTACACTAGATGAGTTTGTAGCCTGATCAGAGGTCACCTCGGGTGAGTGCTTGCACAAGCACAGAGTGTCTTATTATCTTCCAAAAAGGCAAAAGGCAAATCAATACTTGCAGTTCTGACTTAGACCATTGTTTTTTGAAGTGATCAGCCATGTTCATTAGATAGTTTATCTTTTCCGGCATCTTTTCTCCCCCTAGCAGCAACTTATGTATTACTGCTTGCAGCTTCTGAACATAAATACCGCCATAAAGGCAACTCAATCTGGAAGTCTTTGCTGCAGAGATGACAGAGATAAATTATTGGTGTCTGCATTTTCTGAAGGACTAAGTGGTGCATACTTAAATGATTCTTTGACAGAGATGGGCAGTAAACAACAACTAATTTACAATCTTCTACTTTATTTGCCTACTGAGTAAATGACAGCTTCACTAAGGTGTTGCAATAAGATGTATCTACACAAGTTGCAAACCACATTTAGTTTGATTCAGTCTTTGCCTTTGATTTCACAATCTGCTTGCTTTGTCCATCAACACATGAGAGTGTGCCTGCAACAGTTGCCTTAATTATTTTTATCCTCACACTAAGTGTCAAGGGAAAAAGAGATCCTACTGGATGCTGTTAACTTTAGAAAGTCTGTCAGAGCATTTGAAGACCAGGCACCCTGTATGATGATGATACATTTGTTCTCAGTAAGACCCTGGAGAGGGGAAATGTAAACTGGGATATGTTTTATAGGTATGAATTCTAGTATATGAAAATAAATAAATATGAATTTAGGAAGTGTCCATCACGAAGTTACTCATGTTGGCTGACGGCCGAGAATAGGGAAGGAGGCTCCTAACTCCTGCAGTGAGTATAATTATATAAATAAGGTTTGCAATTACAGCTTAACCTTATTTTCCATTGCTTCTACCATTTAGTGCCACCCTGATAAATTTAGGCAGATCATCTGTATTTTAGGAATAAAAGAATATTTCGCCATCTCTTTTGACTACTTAAAATCAATGAGCTGTGCTCACAAGGTTCTTATTTTATCAGGGAGATAGTTCAATTCTGCTTTGTTTGTTTCAAGGAAGTCTATTACTAAACAGGTTGTGGTAGTTGATTGCATTCCCAAAGAGTGAGCCATTAATTTATTAGTTATTCGTATGCATTATTTATCTGATGAATTACCAATCCTGACCTGCTCAGATAAGTAATGTCTCCTAGAGATAAAAATGCTGCTGAAGGGACTTGGCTCTTGTGCCAAAGCCAAAACGCTGAAAATCAATTTTAATCCTTTTTCATTAAGGTCCTTGTGAGCCAGTGCTTTTCAGATTATGGCTTTGCTTTACGGGAGGTCTCCAAAAAATCTATAAATTAGATTGCTCTGGCTACTAAGATTCAGCTCTGTGTAGAACATTTGCTGTTTATAAGTGTATCTTAATAACTTGACTTGGGTCATTGCAACATTAAAAGGTCATATTTTATCGAAAATGGTGCTTTTGTGAAAATGTCACCTTGCAGCACCCTTGTTGAGATAACAATTTGCTGGTACATTTATTTTCCTATTGTTGTTTGCCTGAACTTTAGAGTTAAACGAAACACTCATCCCAGTGCAATCTGCTCCATGTGGCTTTGCAAGTGCCCTGGAGTATTGTTCCCAGTGCTTTTGCCAGCAAATGCACCAGTTTAATGGTTTGCCTGCTAAGGGAAGCATCATGTGGCAAATGCATTGGCAGCATCACTGAATATGTCAGCTACAAAACAATAAAAAGCTTGTGCTGATAGATGTGGCAAGAAGAAATCAACTGCTCAGCAAGCATCCAAGGGGGGGCATTTAGAGGTGTGAGTCAGAGAAGGAGAAAGGCAAAAGCATGTTGAACCAGATGAATCATGGTTTCTCTTCACCCACCCAATCTACAGACACAAACACATTGGGTGGTACCCAACAAAGGGCCCAGCCACACTTTCTTTGTGCTGTGTTTCTCGGCACAGAAGCTCTCCAGGTCTGGGTTCAAGCAGTGGGTTTTTTTGTCCCAGAACTTTCCCCAGGAAAACCCAAATTTTACCACTCAATAGGAGCAAATCGCAATCAGGTTCTCCATGGATTGTGGTTTGCTCTGATTTAGCAGTAAAATCCAGGTTTTCCTGGGGAAAGGGCTTGGGGGTGGGGGACCCTCACAGACACGGACCTTGAAAGCCTAGAAAGTGCAGAGCAAATGTATATGTGGGTGAGTCCTGTTCAGAGTAGACCCATTGAAATTAATGGACCTAAGCTAGTCATGTCCAATAATTTAAATGTGTTTGCTCTTTATGACTAGGTACAACTCATTAAAATGCACTTCTCTTTACATATTATTTTCACAGCTTCCCTCTCTGTTGTTCTCTCTGTTTCATTTTCATTTATTTTTAATTTGCATAGTTTGTTTAGTTTTAATTTAATTTAATATTAAATTAAGTTACATCAAATTAATGCTCCGGTTGCCCCTGCAATTTCCAGTGCTGGCAGTGTTCTATTCCTCATTCTCATAGTGGCCACACTATGGGTATTGCAAATTTTGTTGCTGCTTGAAACAGAGTCACTGTTTCCTTGCCTTACTCCATTAACTCTCTTCATGCCTACATGGACCAGAAACTCAGAAAAGGTAGGTGGAGTTGGAGGGTACTATATTCCAGTGGTCCTTTGCCTACCTCCAAGGCCAGAGCAGTGCAAAGCATCAGGTGCCACATATGGATCCAGTGGAATGAATCATTTTGCACATGGATAAAGCTTTCAGTGGAATTACTTTTGCAATTCATATCTGCATAGCTGAATTGTACAGACAATTTTGAACTTTAGCTGATGCTTTGAGCAACTCTGTTCAAATAAGCGATGGCATGTCACAGTTAACACCGCTCATTTGTGATGCTAGTGTACTTCTAATTTTCCACATAAATATTTGAGACCTAATCCCTGAAGGAAAAAGAGAAAAGCAGAACATCCAATGATTTTAAAGGATTTTTCAGGTTGGATTTCTGTCTTATCCACAGCATCCTGAATAGATCCTCTTCTTCATATGAGGTTTTTCTTCATTCACTCTGCAGTAGCTCACAACTCTCACTGAAGTTTACCAGTATTAAATTTGGGGACTGAACTGTTTACACAGCAAAAGAGCACTAAGTGCCTCTAATGATATTGAAGGATTCCAGTAATATATTTCACTGGTGGAGGAAGAGATGTGTTAGAGCTATAAATCAAAAGAATGTGATGCAATATTACTGTGATGTGATATAACAACCTCAGCTGCTCCCTCTCCCCTCTGGCACAGGTTTATAAGGACCAAAATCCAAAGCTTAGAAGTTGGGAACATTTTTTTCATTCATAGAGATGAGCTAAGGAGCAAGGATGACTCACCAGACTTTCTTTCCTGGGACAAAAGTAACTTAGAGATGTATATGATTAATTGTTTTTGATGACTGTTTTTTTCTTTGTTTTAAGCGGTTCTTGTTTTTGTACATAAGCTGTCTGGAGTCCTGTCAGAGAAAAAGGCAGGATATAAATCAATATATCTAAAAATCATTTTGTTGTGAGACTCAAAATAAGAGTGGAGAGGATGGAACAGAACTTCACTCAACTGAATCTCAGCCAATAGATATTGACTGATAGATATTGAGATTCAGCAATGAAAACAGTTCCTGACAAATATCTGTAGGCTAGCAAGAGCAATTACTTGTGTGCTTCTAAAGCAGAGGTGGCTAATCTGTGGTCCTCCAGATTCTGCCGAATTAGAACTTATGCCTGGGAGCTGGAGTCCAGCAACATCTGAAGAGCTAGCCATCCACAAGTCATTTTAAAGTATCACATATCTAACATTTTCCTAAAGGCCCTAGAGGATCGCAGATTCAACATAAACTGCACTGAGGGTTGGGGTAGAAATAGATGCACATTCTAGGCAGTAGGATCCCACCTCTTAGGCTTCATACATACCCATTCCTAGAGAGAATTGTTCTTCTTGTCACCCATGCTGCCTTCTTTAACCCACAATTAGTTCCAGCAATCATATATCTATTCATTTGAAAAAGTCTAATGTTGTGAATATAAGTAACTGAGTTGAAACTATTTACATGCAAAGCTCAATGCATTAAAACAATTGACTGGCAGCAGCCTACATGCTTGTGTTGCGTGAAATGGAGGAGCAGCCATGGAGCAAACTCTCAGAACCATCTTTTTTCTGACTAATGAAATCCTCTTTCTTTTCCAGTGGATCAGTAAACTCTAACAAAAGAGCTGTCTTTTTAAATCATGTTCTCCCTTCTCATCCCATTCTCTCTACATACACAATCATGTTCTGTTTGCTGATCCTATCAAAGAAGCCTTGGGGCCCAAGAAAAGTCTTTTTGAGCATGATTATATACTTCTCTTCGTTGTGATTCCCCCCCCCCTTTTTACTGCCATTCAGCATTACAGAGTTCCATTCCACTGCAGATTGAGTAAGACAACAAAATGCTATAAAGACATGCGTATGCTGTGTGAAATTAGATGCACTGGGGGGTATTTAATATATTTAAATGACTATTTTGATGTCTGATTGCCAATGTGCCACAAAGCACTTCAAAGCCCCTGCTTGTGCACTTGTGGCAATTCGTAGAGATCCTGTTTTGCCTCTGATAACACTATTCTGGATGTTTGGATTTCCAAGCTGCCACAAAGTGATTCAAATGCCCCTGCTTCAACCCATTCTGCCATGTAGGGATCCCAAAATACCTCAAAAACTTACACAAGGCTTGTGCAAATTCTGTTCCACCTCAAGATTTGTCCCAATCCAGTACATGCACCATATATCTATACCTATATTTTGAGAGAGTATATGTGGCATTATGTCCCCACTGTGGAAAGACATGTGGATCTAGAATTGACCTCCACAGTCACTTACGGACTCACTGTTAAGACCATGTTCATGGAGACAATCTTACTCAACTATGACTGATTGCCAAAGAAGAAGAAGAAGAAGAAGAAGAAGAAGAAGAAGAAGAAGAAGAGAGGTATTATTACCATTATTACTATTATTTTATCATCAGCGATTTAACTAGGTACATTTTGCATTTAGAAATTTATAGGAGGCATTCCTTCATGCCAAATGGTTGAAACACACACACATAATACAATTGACAAGAGTCAACAGAACTGTTTCTCTGTCTTCTATAGGCTCAAGGAGTACCTGCTTAAAATGAATAGATGATACACTCAGTGTTTCTGCATTGTGCCTTTACCAGGGGATAAGGAGGTGGCACAGCATCACTGGATTTAAAGAAGGGCCACAACTTTCTACAGCAGAATAATTCTTATCTGTCTGATTAAATGCCCAGGCACGAGACTCCAGATACCAAATCTATGTTCAATGCACACTTTCCTTTTTGTTGAGTCTACCAGCAGCTATCACACAAACACTTGGACGTGTGTAGAGACATTATGTATGTGTGTTCAGTGTAACATGTGAACAACTCCCTTGCTTCTTTAACAAGATCACTGGTGCCATCTTTATCCTAGTTTCCCTCACCTTCTCCATTACTGACATAATCCCCCATCCACCACCCAGAAGAAACAGAACAGCACAGAATTGCAAACTAAGGAAAGCTGGAGAAAAACCAAGTGATGTGAAGAAGCATCAAATCATCGAGAGGCATCTCTCTTCTCCTTATATGCTTTTTACAGTGTTTACTGCAGCAGTGCTTTGCCTTTCCGTGCTCTTTATTCTTGCACTTTAAGATTGGCATTCATTCACTGCATCTCAAAGGTTTGGAAGGCTAGCTCCAGAGAGCTAAATGGCAGAGTTCCTAATGGATTTGTGAAAAGTCAAGTTTTGAAACATATTGTACAATAAGGCTTGGGGTCAGGTGACAATGAGGTATTTTTACCACTGGGGCAGGGGGCGGGTAGTGCACACAAATTGAATCCCTGGAGATCTCTCTCCCTCTCAGATACACATACACTCCATTTGACCTTTCCCTCTATCTCTTTCTCAAAACACACACATAAGCACCACACACAGTTTACTATCATCAACATGCAATATGCAGTAGCATTGCTTATTGATGAGTAAACCTTTTTCAGTTCACCTCATAATTATCTCTCTGCTCACCCTTCATCCCATAGCTTTCTAGTAGTATTCTGGAAAAGAATCTCAGGGTTCCCTATATTAGGAGCTCGTCCTACACTCGAGTAGGACCCTGGTAGAGACACATGCCTGACAGGCATGTTCTCTCCCTCCTGGTCATTCGTTCGGGAGCTTCAAAAGCTTTCTTCAGCCCAAACATCACAGCGACCGATGCCAACAGACATTGGCACACTTAGGGATCCGCAGAGTCTTCACAGCTTGCGTAACAGACCTCAGCAACTCAGCATTTTGACTAATCTACTTTATTTACATATAAACACACATGAAGCACTGCAACGTGGCTCCCTCTCTCTCTAGCATCAGACGGCAATGAGAAAAAGAACAAAGGACAATAGTCCTACTTCACGGAACACAGTAACACAAACATCCTGTCTCCATCACTTCCCACTCTGTGGAGTCAAAACATATACCGCCATGTGATAGACAAAAATCCCATGACTGCAATCACGGAGCAGGAATTCTAACACCCTAAACATAGCCTGGTGAAGGTGAGGGTTTCATCAATGGCTTAATTCCTGTGGAGTTTACATCGCAGCCAGAAAGCAATGGAAATGGAGTTGTTGTCAGTGTCCCTCTTCTTAATGCATACTTAATGCATCTAGCACAGAGGAATTGGGGATGCAATTTCCCGGGGTCCCCAAACCCACTGACAAACATGTTTCTGATTTGCCTCAGCTGCCTCTTTGTGAGCCTTGCATAGCAATGCAACCTCCTGGGGCAGGGCATTACATGGGCACAAACTTTGGGAGGAGGGGTTGGATTCAAGTCTTATTGACACACTATCTTTTGGACTGGGGCAGCTACTTTCTGAAGTCCCTCAGTCCTAAATGCTAGCAGGAGAGCCAGTGTGGTGTAGTGGTTAAGAGCGGTAGTCTCGTTATCTGGGGAACCGGGTTCGCGTCTCCGCTCCTCCACATGCAGCTGCTGGGTGACCTTGGGCCAGTCACACTTCTTTGAAGTCTCTTAGCCCCACTCACCTCACAGAGTGTTTGTTGTGGGGGAGGAAGGGAAAGGAGAATGTTAGCCGCTTTGAGACTCCTTAAAGGGAGTGAAAGGCGGGATATCAAATCCAAACTCTTCTTCTTCTTCTTCTTCTTCATCACCAGTTGTGTCAAGTTCCCTAAGCAAAGTAGTGTTCTGGTGAGACTACAGAGACACAGAGATGCATTTTAAAAAAGAGTCAGAAGTAATGCCTTTCTCTACTTTGGAAATGCTGTATTACCTAAGTAAGAGATAGGAAATTTACATTAAAGTAAACCAAATACAACAAAAGGCTTGGTAGATTCAGAAACAGCAGGAAGTTAATGCCCAAGAAGTCTGCATTACAACTGGATGGACAAAGGATCAAGGGCTAATCTAGTAATAAACTGGGCCCCAGTTTTCTGCAGGCAATCAGGAGTGACCAAAGTGTGAGTTTGTGGAGGCCAGGGTTTGCAGCTGTTTCTGTGTAGCTCTCTGGAGAGGGTAACTAATTTCAAGGCTGGCTGGTATGAATGTGATCCTTAGTGCTCAGACACCAAAAGGTCTCTCAGCCACTGCTCAGATGCTCTGAGCAACAAATTCTGGTAGTCTGATAAGTGAATGTTGAAAAGAGCATTTCTCTCTCTCTCTCTCTCTCTCTCTCTCTCTCTCTCTCTCTCTCTCTCTCTCTTTTATTTTCCCCCAAAATTTTTTATTGATTTTCCACATTTATCACAAAAATAACATAACAAAACACACAACAAAGAAAAACACATTACACTACAATAAACTAAACACAAAGAAAATTTGTTTCTTCAAATACCTAATTCTCATTACATTGATAACTGACTTCCTCAAATCCCCTCTAAATGAATTTCATTATGTCACCTATATAACAGTTCTCCAAATTCATATTTCTCTTTCTTTCTTTCTTTCTTTCTTTCTTTCTTTCTTTTAAAAATCTGTTGATAAAGATGACTCTCAATTCTCATTTCCTCAGAATTTAAAAACAGGTAGAATCCAAAGCATGTATTTTAATTTTCATTGTTTAGAATTAAACATTTTTTGGAGTCCCCCCCCCCCCTTTGTTAGGTACGGATTGAAATGCCTCTCATACCTGGACTCATTTGGGAGGAAGGGGAGTATATATATTGAATAAATAAACAAATAAATGTTTGGTTTCCTTAAACTCTGGTGTGTTGCTTACAGACAGAAATACTGTAATAGAAACCAATACTAAATGGTACAGAGCAGGGGAGGGAAGGAGCCAAGATGGTGACAAACTAGCAGCTACTGAAACAATACTAAATGCATGTTAACATAAAACACAGCACAATAAAGGCAACTGAAAAGGAAACAAAACAAAAGATCCGTCCAGCTAGATGACCCTTTGGGTCCCTTGCAACTCTACAATTCTAATAAAATAGAAGCAGACAGTAACCTCATCCACATTCACTCAGAAGGAAGCCCCACTGATCACTGAAGATCTTAATTCTAAATAAGAATGTGTAGGATTTCAAAACAGGTTTCAAGAAATGATCAGTGACTAATCAGCTAAAGCTCTTCAAAAGAAGTTGGTCCTAAGTGTTAACCATTCTCCTAAAAATAGGGAATGAGCTGGCTTGACAAGGAATTCCACATTTAACATGCCACAATGAAAAGTCTGTGGTGCTAGCAGCTGCTCATCATAGCTGCCCAGAGTGGCTGAGGGGAACCCAGCCAGATGGGTGGGGTAGAAATAAATTATTATTATTAGGTAGCTCAGAACACAGAAATCGCCTCAAAATTCTGCTCTGCCCCCCACTCTGTAAACCTTAAGTGGGGGGAATAAAACGGAAGGCTTTGATTCAAAGAATCAGAAGGAGGAGGAAGAGGCATCCTGTCATATAAGCAGGAATCCAGAACTCTGTGCCCAGAAACTAATCAGGGATCAGTACAATTCTTGGGTCAGCAACTTGACCTTTGCCCTCTGGACCAGCTTCCAGACAGTCTTCTGACAAAGCCTACATTGAGTTTTATAGGCCTGTTCAAAGTACTATTACTTATGTGCTTCTGAATGGTCACCTGTGATTCTTACATATAAAGTATTAGCCCTGAGTAATGCTAACACCCTCATTTGATGTCTAGGGAAGTGAGGTATTAAGAGGGTGTGCAGTTGCCTTTCTTCTGGCTCCAGCAGCAAGGAGGAGCTCCACTGTCCCCCAAATTGGGTCTTTGAGGGTAGAGGGCAGGCAGCTTTGAATCAACTGGAATCAAAGACCTGCTGATCTCCAAGAGAACTACTCCTTGAGCTCCTCAACTATGCCAGCCTAGAAGTTGTATGCCTTAGAACTGAACCCCACAAACCTTGGCTGGACGGAGCTTACTAGGATTTAGATGCAGCAGAGAATCCTTCTGTTACATTTCTTTCTGGACCCTCATAATTGCTATGTTAGAAACGCTCAGTTGCTTACATATCAATAGCTTTGCAACTATTGAACACGGGAAGATCTACCCAACGCCTCATCTGGAATGTAGTCATCAAAGAACCTACACTGCAATTCTGTGCTCAGTTAAACTATCTAAAGTCCAATTCACTTGAGTTCAGCATCTTCTCTGCAGGTTTTTGCTGTTCAGAAAAATCTATTTCTCGCACTAGCAAGGTCAGATTGGTGCCAATAATACTAGTGGCTATTTCACTCTCATTTTGCATGAATCTATATTCATGCTTAGAACATTGATGATGAACTTCTGTGCATGTAGATGAATACATATGAGAGAAAGAGGCTACGTTGCGTCCAATACTAACCATCATTTTTTATGTTCCAGCCAAAATTAAAATATCATAAGATGAAGGCTGCAAGGGGACCCCTGTAGGGAAAGCCTCTTTGTCTAATGACCTTTCTGGTTCTGTGATGGCAAATACAATAGCCACAGCTCATAAATCATAGTGCAAGAAAACATCCAGAGGGCATACTTTGACACTGTTTGCATATTTAAATGTCACCACTCTCATAAAAGAAACACAAAATGCTTTTTTCCTCTCTCAAAAATGTCAGCCCAGACTGGATTAAGGAAGATAATTCAGAAGTATTTCCAGAGAATAATTGCCACTGTCACCTACCTGCAATGTACTTAACAAATGAGGATAGGGTTTTTATTATTAGGAAAAATTATGATTATTAGAGTAATTAATCAGGCTCTTCTGACAGCTTCTCTGAGAAAATAATCTCCAAAGGCCAAGGAACTACAGCAGGCCATTTTGTTGATAAAGCACCACAAGCACAAAACATTTTCTCACCATTAGATATAAAATAGGGGGCTTGTCCAAACAGATTTAAGTTATTTTTCTGAGCATCAGGGAAGACACTGCACTTTGTTAGGCAAGATGATGATGATGATCTTGCTCACTAAACAAAATACATTTTTGGCAATGATGTCTGCTGTCTGCTTCTGTTTACTTTTTGCACCAGACAAAATTACTTCTGCAAAGGCAATCTTGTAGGCAATTCAACAACAACAACAACAACAACCTTAAATTGTGACAAATGCTTTGTGCTGACATGGTCTCTCTAATTTCCCCCATTAAATTTTTAGAAAAATGAATTCTGTTGTTAACATATAAAACTGTTCAAAATGTGTGAATGTTAAATCAATGAGAAATTTCAAACCCAACTTTCAAATTTAATTTTGCATGTGAAATTTAAACATATTTTTTTTTTTGAAAATTTGAATGCTTTGGATTTTTTTTTTGGCATCTCCTGATTCTTCGAGGCTTTGAATATGAAAGAGATGATTCCCCATCTCTAGCATATCTACTTCTGAGAATTGCTTCCTGTCCCTGTCCCTCACAACTTGCCTAACCTAACCCTTCAAAGTAGAATGGGAAACTTTTTTTTAACCAACTAGAATGTTTGTGAGAGCTTTATGATGTCATAGCAGGTCAGCCAATTGTTGTCAGAGTTTCCCTGCCAAACCTACAATTTGATACAGATGGTAACACTGGAATCAAGGTACCTTCAGACATACATCTTGTGGGAGAAGATCATATTATATGCCAAATTACCGTTCTTCATTTGATATATTATTGTCAAGCACTTACATAGCATTTTGTGAAATTATTATGCTTCAAAATAGCCTTGCCATGTACATTACAGTGGTACCTTGGTTTACAACCATAATCTGTTCTGGAGGTCTGGTTGTAAACCAAAACAGGTTGTAACCCAAGACGCACTTTCGCCAATGGGGCCTCCCCCCCAAAAAAAATGTTTGTAATCCAAAAAAATGGGTTGGAATAAATAAATAAAAGGACATGCACTGCCGGGTTTGACGTGGTTGTAATCCAAAACAGTTGTAATCCAAAGCGGTTGCAAACCAAGTTACCACTGTACTGTTATTCCCATTATACAGACAGGGAGCTAAAACTTCCATGCCTAAAGTACCCAGAGAGTCCATGGCTGGGCCACATGTACTATCTCTATGGCTATCAAACTCAGCTATTACAGTTGTCTATCAGAATACCTAGACTCTCCCCATCTATCAGAATGATCACATCTAGGAAACAAATTGGGGGGTGGGGTGGGAAGGGACTGAGGATACATTAGACAGAGAGAACCATTGCTTCTAAATTTACTAAGTATTTTTCCTTTTTATTTTTATTTTTATTTTTTTGCCAAGATGCAAATAGTATTTTACAGGGCTTTCAAAAATGAATATATAAATATATACAGTGGTACCTCTGGTTACGAACTTAATTCGTTCCGGAGGTCCGTTCTTAACCTGAAACTGTTCTTAACCTGAGGTACCACTTTAGCTAATGGGGCCTCCTGCTGCCGCCGTGCCACTGCCACGCGATTTCTGTTCTCATCCTGCGGCAAAGTTCTGTGCAATTCTTTTAAGTATTTGCCTATCTTTAACTTTTGTATAAATTGTAACCTTAGCCATTAATGCATACTCATACATTTCATACTTCCATTCTGTTATTGCTGGAGTTTGAATCTTTTTCCAATATTTCACACAATATGCTCTTAACATCTACAATCACATTTGACAGTTATTCCCATTGTATAGGCCCTGTTTGTTTTTGTCAATAAAGGAAATAAAGCAGCTTCTGAATCTAGCTGTACTTTTGTTATTTTCCCTGTTATTTCCTTAATCCGTACTTAATAATCTCTTGCTTTCTTACACAACCACCACCACCAGACATGGGAATA
The DNA here is from genome assembly GCF_965113315.1 of Podarcis vaucheri. Lineage (NCBI taxonomy): Eukaryota > Metazoa > Chordata > Lepidosauria > Squamata > Lacertidae > Podarcis > Podarcis vaucheri. The sequence continues at coordinate 68,883,844 of NC_138764.1, read as the reverse complement.
TTTTTCAACACTTGACCCACATTTGCAGCATTTATTTTCCCTATTTGTGCATGGGGACTGCCTTTGAAGACTCTTTGGAAACGGTGGTTCATTCAATACAGATTACTGACTGGGATCATGTTAAACTGTTTTTAAGTCAGATATGATGCCTCCTGATCCATTTCTGGACACAATTCAAAGTGCTGCTATTTACCCATAAAGCCCCAAATAGATTAGGACCTGTCAGGCAGCAAAGGAACCCCATGGCCGGTAGCCAGGAATGGACAAGACAAGGGAAAGTCCTTACCATCTGCTTTTATTCAATATTCACAGAGAGCGGCTTGGGAATGTGGCCTCTCAGAATAATGGTGTTGCTTCGAGTGAGTCTCCACTCCCTCCCTCTCTTCCATTATGCATCATCACTATGGGTGGTGAGATGTGCCCTCTGTCTCTGAGGTCTTTGCTCTCCTACTTTCAATGCCCGCTGGGTTCTGGGGGAGGGGGGCCTGGAATGCTTTCTAAAGACACTGTGTCCATCAGCTGTCCTACCTCTGGTGCTTCTTCTTCCTCCTCTCCCATTATTTCCCTGCTTTCCCCCTCATCTGCCTCTGAGCTATGATCTCGTTTAAACCCCTGTTGTAATTCTGAATGGTCTTCTTCTTCTCTGGAAGCGTCAGGCTGGGGAGGCGGTCTCCACCATTCCTCCTCTGCCCAGTCCATGACAGGATGTGAGCATCTGAGGGACCTTTTGAGAGAATGATTTCTATTGCATCCCCTCAGCTGTGGAACTCCCACCCCACAGAGGTGCAACTTGCACCATTATTGCATAGTTTTCACTGTGTGCTAAAGATACAGTTCTTTATTCTTGCCTTTGATATTTGAGATATATTTTTAGGACCACACTGGGCCAATTATCAGCAGCCTGTAATGCATCCCAGTGCTGACCCAGCCCCTTCCTGCTTCCACGGCTGCCTTGCAATGCCTTGTGGCAAGAGTGTCAGGCTGCTTGGTCTTCCCCTAGTCATAGCAGTTCAAATTAAGACTCTTCTGTAGTTTATTGTTACTTAAGGAATGAAAAAATGAGAGCTTGCTATATGCTGCAAAAGTAAATTCTATAATAGTAATTAGCATTCCATAAATTATTATTCTAATTAATTGTTTATCACAGAGAACAGCCCAGCCAACCATGCAGCAGTGACAAAGACCACAAACCCAGCTTCCTGACTCCTTTACTTTGAATGGATTAAGTTAGCAAAATCCTCTTTATTGGCTTCTAAACCAGAAAAAAAATCATGGTCCAGGAACTACTTAAGTGGAGCCACAAGCTCTGGGAGTTTTATTGTATGCTAGACATTTCTGACTTCTTAATAAAGAGAAGTGAGGATAAGATGATGCAACCAGAACAGGGCAATAACTCATGTGACCATTTTTCATTGATAAAGTGGAATAGAGATACCTGCCTAATTTGTACCACATGTACCCAGGACAAGCCGCAGACATTTTGCTGCCTTGAGGTGAAGAAAACACTCACCCACCTTCTCAAAATCTCAACTTCAACATATAGAGTACAGAATCTAACTGGGCTGCAAATTGAAACTATTTTGTTTGTTTGTTTTTACTCATGATGGAACATCTTCCACCATATCTGAGGACAGCAGGCTACTTCAGAAGTTGCAGAGCAGACTAGCTTGGGGGCACGTGACCCTGGAAGTACTGTGAGGAAGGGCTGTTGCCCTCTGGCATCTGCTGCCTGTAGTAGCTGCCTCACTCTGCCTAATGGTAAGACTAACCTTATTTGTAGTACCATTGGTACTCCCATGAAAATAGTGCTTGAAGGGGCATTTCTCTGACTAGTTATGGTCTGACTTCACTGTGTCAGCAGATTGCTGATGAAATATAAAAGCACAAATTTCATGAAAATTATGTAGATCTGGAAGAGCTGGACATTAAGGCTGGTGTTGTTGGTATCAGTCAAGGAGTCCTGCCAGAGCTTGTCATCAGCAATCATATGCCCATGCTGACAATCCCCATATGGAGACTAACATTTGAATTCCTCTCTGCCCATCTGCTGATCCAACAGAGGCTAATGTAGTGTGATAGTGCCCGTATGGCACTTGCTTACCTATGTCACATTTCAATAACCTATCAGAAAAAGCCAAGTAGTTAAAATGTTACTCCCATGTGTGGATCACCAGCAGAGACAAGTGCTTTTGGGCAGCAACCATGGACGGGGGGGTTTGTTTGTTTGCTTGTTTTGAGAACATGTTGGCTGTATTGAACTAAGAGTGAACCTAGACATTATGGTGGAAGAGAGAGAAATGGAGGGATATGATCTTAAAAGCAAGAGAGCCACATGAGTGAGAAGCGTATAGCTGGCTTTAGTATTGTGGCTTACCTCAAGCTCTTCTCTCCCACAGATCTGATATTGGAAGTATCTTCACTCCCACAGATCAGATACTTGGCTGAAAAGAGATAAGGAAGGCACCTCCATACCCCTTTGCATTTATAATCTGACCCGACCTGCCCAATGTGTTCTGTGGAGGTGCTTCTGGCAGTCTTTCTGGGTTCATGTTAATGGATGATCTAATCCAAATTATAGAGGAAGGGAACAAACCAGGTTGCAGAGGCTCAATGATAGACTGAGAGTAAATATTTTAATCTGAAGAAACATGTATCTGATGCTCACCAATGATTCTATTAGATAGCCATCTTCAAGTATCTAAAGGTCTGTCATGTGCATTCAATGGATTCAAGTTAGAAGAAATGAGATTCTGACTAATCATCAGGAAGAACTTTCTGTTGGACAGTGGAGGGTGGGGGGGGGGTGTTTCCAAACACCCTTGGAAAGTGGTGGGTTCTCCTTCATTGCAGGATTTAAGCAGAGGTTGGATGATCAACTGTTATGGATGTTGTAGTTGAGATTACCTTCCAACTCTATAATTCTATGATTCTATGAAATGTGACATGTGATATTTTAAACATCCAGTGAATTTCCACCATAATTCCTTCCATTTTTGAAGGCCAAAGGCTAGTGCTGACTGATAGGTAATCAAAACAGAAATTCCAATCAGAATATGGAGGTATCATCAACAGGCTTTGGGGAGCCCCCAAGTTTGCAGAAGTACAAAGAAATTGGGGAAAAAACCTCAAGGGGGGGCCCAAAACCGGCCCTATGATGGCTCATTACGCTCAGTAGCTGCAATGTGCTAGGTGACTGGCCTTGGGGATGGAAAACTGGGTGGGTGGGGAAATGGAATGTGGTGGAAGATGATGTGACCGACTGACTGACTGACTGGCAGTCATCTTTGAGAATTCCTGGAGAACAGGCGAAGTCCCGGCAGACTGGAGGAGGGCAAATGTTGTCCCTATTTTCAAAAAGGGGAAAAGAGAGGACCCAAATAATTACCGCCCAGTCAGTCTGACATCAATACCAGGGAAGATTCTGGAGCAGATCATTAAGCAAACAGTCTGTGAGCACCTAGAAAGGAATGCTGTGATCACCAATAGTCAGCATGGATTTCTGAAAAATAAGTCATGTCAGACTAACCTGATCTCATTTTTTGACAGAATTACAAGCCTGGTAGATGAAGGGAACGCAGTGGATGTAGCCTACCTTGATTTCAGCAAGGCATTTGACAAGGTGCCCCATGATATTCTTGTAAAGAAGCTGGTAAAATGCGGTCTTGACTATGCTACCACTCAGTGGATTTGTAACTGGCTGACTGACCGAATCCAAAGGGTGCTCATCAATGGTTCCTCTTCATCCTGGAGAAGAGTGACTAGTGGGGTGCCACAGGGTTCTGTCTTGGGCCCGGTCTTATTCAACATCTTTATCAACGACTTGGATGATGGACTCAAGGGCATCCTGATCAAATTTGCAGATGACACCAAACTGGGAGGGGTGGCTAACACCCCAGAGGACAGGATCACACTTCAAAACGACCTTGACAGATTAGAGAACTGGGCAAAAACAAACAAGATGAATTTTAACAGGGAGAAATGTAAAGTATTGCACTTGGGCAAAAAAAAATGAGAGGCACAAATACAAGATGGGTGACACCTGGCTTGAGAGCAGTACATGTGAAAAGGATCTAGGAGTCTTGGTTGACCATAAACTTGACATGAGCCAACAGTGTGACGTGGCAGCTAAAAAAGCCAATGCAATTCTGGGCTGCATCAATAGGAGTATAGCATCTAGATCAAGGGAAGTAATAGTGCCACTGTATTCTGCTCTGGTCAGACCTCACCTAGAATACTGTGTCCAGTTCTGGGCACCACAATTCAAGAAGGACACTGACAAACTGGAACGTGTCCAGAGGAGGGCAACCAAAATGGTCAAAGGCCTGGAAACGATGCCTTATGAGGAACGGCTAAGGGAGCTGGGCATGTTTAGCCTGGAGAAGAGGAGGTTAAGGGGTGATATGATAGCCATGTTCAAATATATAAAAGGATGTCACATAGAGGAGGGAGAAAGGTTGTTTTCTGCTGCTCCAGAGAAGTGGACACGGAGCAATGGATCCAAACTACAAGAAAGAAGATTCCACCTAAACATTAGGAAGAACTTCCTGACAGTAAGAGCTGTTTGACAGTGGAATTTGCTGCCAAGGAGTGTGGTGGAGTCTCCTTCTTTGGAGGTCTTTAAGCAGAGGCTTGACAACCATATGTCAGGAGTGCTCTGATGGTGTTTCCTGCTTGGCAGGGGGTTGGACTCGATGGCCCTTGTGGTCTCTTCCAACTCTATGATTCTATGATTCTATGATTATCTGGCTGGCTGGCTAGAACATAAGCTCTCCTCACTGTATCATTTTGTTCCTGGACCCACTTATCATGTCTAATTTGGGCCTAGATTCTCCTACTTCAGTCACCAGACAGGTGCCTGAAGGTGGTTCACATGCAGAATGTAATGGCAAGTCCTCAGGACCTGATAGAATATATTTCTCTGAACATCTAAAATAGACGGTGTAGCAACTGGAAGACCTATGTGCTCCTGATTCATTTATTTTTTCAGCATTTCCATAAGTGCTGTCACAGCATTCTGCAGCATTAGAACCAATCAGTTGCTTATATGTTGTGTGTAAAGTGTCTTCCATTCAATTCCTATTAAGTTTGTTCCCTATATATTTCAACAGATGACTGAGTATCGTGCAAGGGAATGAATAATCGCCATTCCCCGATTCACTCTCTCTGCAGCATTTATGATATGCCATAAAGCGATTGTGACCTCAAACTGACATCCGCCTGCAGCAATTAGTGGCTCAGAGCCACCCTCCTTTCAGGCATATTGTTGAAGAGAGGTTGCCTAAATACTCCTTTAAGGAGATGGTAATAGGCCAGAGAGCTGGTGGCACTCCTGGCACCTCTTTTACTCCGACTAGACTGACAGCATGCCTATCCAGGGGGAGTTTTGTCAATTTGCTCACCGAGACCATCCAGTCAATGCCTCTGCTGTCTCTACCTAATTTGCGCGTGCCGTCTCTTTGCTTTATCTCCCTTGCATTCAGCCAACTTCAGGAAAGCTGCATTAAAGAAAGTGGTAGGTGAAAAGCAGCCATAAAGCCAGTTAAGTATGATGATTTCATCCTACTACTCTACTGGGACCATGTACATTTCTTTCAACTAAAACGAGTGTGTGTTCACAGCAGACTAAGTATTGCAGAGGGGAATGCACAAGCAGCGGGCCGCTGTAGGCAACAGCTGAGAAATATATTATTTACATATTTATTAGAAACTGAGGGCTGCCTTGAAGAGCAAGTCACTTCAATTCCAATAAGTAAACAACCCATTGGGAAAATAAGGGAAACATGCACTGCAGCACTTTTCTCAAAGATAATGCAGTAAAGCAGCAATATCCTGAACACAAAGAGGTTTAGCAAAGGGGAAAATGTCCCATCACTCTGATGCACCTTCTTTCGTTAAACAGACGAAAAAAGGGGGGGAGAATACAAAAGTAATTTAATTATCCTTGCAGTTGGATGCTGCACAGGCTTGTGGAATGACAATTACTTCTCCATTATTTGTATTACTTGGAGGGTTTGTCTAAATTGCCCCTCAGTAATAAACACTCCTTATGCGTAAGTGAAGCTCCTCTTGTCAGTTCTGTCATCCCATTTTCTCTTTGTATGGAACTGTGGGGAAATACTAATCTAGGAGCTGCTCAGGAGACCATGCTTGTTTTGTTCCTGGGAAATTAACTCAAGATGAATGACATTACAAATTTCTTTTCTTAAGACCCTCCCACCCTCACCTTGCATAACAGACACAGAGTGCCGTTGGTGGAATCCTAAGGTGGCAAAATGGACTGTTCACATTCAAGTTTCAGGTTGGAGATGTCATTTCACAGGGGGCATCAGTAAAGAATGGCAATAGAAGAAGGGGCATAGATCAGTTGTGGCGTAAGCTGGCCTCCCACAAGCTACCACTGATGGAATGCCACAAACATCACTCAGTTGGTGTGGCACTCCCCCTTCTACCTACTGAACACGTGAGATGCCCACTCATGGTAGCCCATGGTAGCTCCAGTATTCTGAAAGTGGAGAGTGAGAGAGGCTGAGCTGCCCCATGATCTGGATCTTAATTCAGTCACATAGCCATTGCATGATGCCATTGAACCCCATGAAGTCCAATGGCAGTGATCTCACTGCCTCAGCTGCCATGCACAGCAGATGCAATGATGCCCCCATAAAGCCCTGAGAAAGGGGAAGTTTGGTCTACAGGCTAAATTTAAAAGGTAAACTATATGAAGTGGACCTGAAAAAATTATTCCGTCCTTGTTTTAACTTGATACTATTCTAAAAACGTATCTACAAGCTCGGTGGAGAAAAAGGAACATGGCAATATTTGACATTCATTGTAGTAAAAACCAGTGTAGGACCTATTTTCCAAGCTTTTATTTGTATCCCATGTCCAATTGCCCTGATTTTTTTAAAAAAAGTAAATCTACATTTAGAGTAAATGTAGGGTGCCCTTAGGGTGTTGATTGACTGTGGCTTTTTCTTTTAAGATATCAAATGGGGCCTGTGGACTTTCAATTATTTTCCTGACCTGTAGTGTTCTATAGAGAAAACAGCCTAGCTGAGGCACAGGACTAACCAAATGGACCTGTCTAGACATTAGCATTGTGAACAGCGGCTCAGAATTATGTAAAACATTTACAACCTGGAAAGGCTCCATTTTCAGTTCTTTCATTTGCATTCTGTAGTATTTCAAAGTTAAAGAAAAAGGGCATAAAATGGGCAAGAAAAGGAAGGATTTTCACCACTTTTTTGTTATAAAATGTGAGAACATTTAGAACTCTTAACATAACCAGAAATCCATCATAGAAATTAATCAAATGTCATTTTGAAAAGAAGCTTTAGAAAATGGTCTTTTATTATATGTTTTCCCACTTCTTAAGAAAGCCCATATGTAATTGTCAAATAAAGAACACCTAGGGCTGCAGCTCACAGTAAATGTCAAAATCCATAGATTAATAATGTCTCTGCAGTGCTCCAAAACATACTTCCGTATGCAATGGAGCTGATTTCGCAGCAGTGAGCAAATGCCTTGCGCTTTCCTATACACTGGAGTGCAGAGAAGGAAAGCTTTGCATTTACGAACACAAAAGTTTGCTAAAAGCAAAATTCCTATGCTTTACTCCTGGAAGCTTGGTTCAAGGCAGCATAACTTACTGCAGCTAATTTTAAGGCTATATTCATCAAAAATCTATTGGGATTCAGGCCAGCAGTCTTCTGAATAGGAGAGGGGTAGGCATTATGGGTTTTGCAGGCTTTTTCTTTTCCTGAGTCAACAACAGCCAAAGGTCACTGCAATTCCCTCTGGGGGCAGAAGTTTACATACAGCTGTAAAATACATTTTTAAAGACCCAGAATTATAAACATAAATCTCCAATTCAAGAAAGAGCAGCCACCCTCAATGCGTTGGTTCTAAGATCTTCAGATTCTCAGTTTTAGCGAACAGTTTTATTTGTTGCAGGCATGTTTAAGAAGAGGGGACATTTTCTGGACCTCTGAAGATATAATAATTATGTATGATCCAAAAACTTTATCTTGGGTTGTATTCAACTAATTTTACTCAGAATAGACCTCCATTCAAATCAAATCAAATATCTTTAATACGGTCAGTGACCAGAAGCAATAGACCTCCATTAATAATGGACCTCCATTAATAATGGTCATTCATTTTAATGGACCTTCTCTGAGTAACAGTTAGTTGAATGCAACCCTTAGTCTCTTTGTACAGTGAAACAGATAAAATACCTGATCCTCTATGTCATTTTGGATTGAAAGGTATGTTCTCATGAATAGTCATGAATTTGGGGTGTTAAGCTGAGTGCCAGACCCCTGTAATCCCTGGATCCAGCAAGTGTTCAAATTAAAAGTCAAAGCTTTTAATCCTTGCAACAGCCAGGCTAGCCTCAGTGAGGTGAGAACCTGGGTGATGAGCCAATAATGGGGTTAAGGAGCTTGGTGCAAGGCAGCAAATGAGTGGGGGGGGGCTCCCTCAACAGATAAACCAGAGTTTAGAGAGTTGGAAGCAGTGATGTGACCTAGAAGTAAAGTGATGTGACCTAGAAGTAAAGCAGCAAGCTGAAAAGTCAGAGCAATGCAGGGAGCCATTTCTGCTTGAATCCAAGGCTGTGGCTATGGGAGAAACAAGTTGATGCTGTGAACCCCTCCATCACAGGCTCAGGTTGTACATACTACCAGATGTTTAGAAGACATCTGAAGGCAGCCCTGTTTAGGGAAGCTTTTAATATCTGAAGGACCATTGTATTTTAATATTTTGTTGGAAGCCGCCCAGAGTGGCTGGGGAAACCCAGCCAAATGGGCGGGGTATAAATAATAATAATAATAATAATTACATATGTGTAAATAAACCATATGTCAAAAAGACACCACAGTCTCTGCTATGCCTCATTTCCTAAAGGAAACACAAACCCTGGGTAAGTGCCCTGGAATCTCTCACTACTCTGAGATTGGGATGGCGTGCAATGATACTTTTGAAAGCAATTACCAATATTTTAAATTACAAAGGGTTCCAACTTTATTTGAAGTACAATGGGCACAATCAGCTAGGAACTGATCCATGAACGTCAGCATGGTAAATTTTATGAAACAAACAAACACGGGCAAAGGAGAAAGCAACTGAGTTTCCCTATGCATATCTTGAATGCAGTCCCTTTGTTCCTAAACCCTTTGTATTGATCTGTCTGTTGACACACAGTGCCAGCTGTGTTTGGTGTGGAATTACATATGAGGATCTAGGAATTGATACCTTGGGAAGTCATCCCCCCCCCCCCAAATATAATTGGTGATACTGAGTTGTGTCTGCCCATGAACAGAAATGTTTTGTGTGAGCAGAATGGGACATCCCCTTCCCGTTCTCTTGCTGCAGCCTCCCACATGCCCCCAAATCTGCTCTGGAGGGTTGAGAGAGGAGAGGAAGGGGATGGACAAGAAGAGAAAGGCCCATAGCACGAGCAGACATTCACTCATGTGACAATAACTATTGCCCAGTGATATTATAAATAATAACCATATGAATACATATTTATAAGGTATAAAGCGAATGTTCAATGGCCAAGTTCATTCGTAATAATACAGCCTCTATTAGTGTGCACCAGGCACTACAACACATCAGGAATGTGGACTAGAATACTAAGTATCTTTATATATGCAATGCTGTATATACAACACTGTTATGCAGATGAATATCCCACAGATAAAGGTAAAACCCAATATTTCATTATAGCAAAGCTGTCTGAAGCTAGAGGGAAGCCAGTGTCTTTCAGCAGACTAAAATAAACAGGTTTAAATTGAGTGGAAAGCCAGGTCATATTCAATCCTAGTCTCTCTTTTTAGCCTCTTTTTTCTGTCTTGGGTTTTTCAGCTGAAATTACTGTGAATTATTTAGCTGTGTGATCTTGGCTCATCTAGATGCTCCTGTCCCTTGACTGCATGGAGGGTACAACAAACAATTTTATAAAAGTTATCAGTTCATATTTGTAGATTCATTTTACTCTATTCATTTTGTGGAGGTAAATGAAGAAGGGTGGATCTGTTATGTTGCACCGAAAGGGGCAAAAGGAAACATTGACACGGCGAAAGATGTGATTTGTTGGACTTGAGAAACTATACTTGCGTGCCTGATGATATCTATCTTGCCTAACCCTCTTTCCCCGAGTGAAGGTCCTTGGGGCTGAACAAATACAGCAGTAGTCTAAGATGCATATTTATCTATCCAGAACAATAGCTGTGTTAATAACATCAAAGAAAAAGCAGGCTAATTTATAGTAGTGAAAGCTTTCGAATTCAAAAGCCTTCTTAATCAGATGCATTATGTGGTCTGTGGTGGTGCTGGATATATGAAGACACACATAGGTCCAATGGAAAGGAAATTATTTTACAAGGAAAGACAAGAGAAGGCCATGGAAAACATTCTGAAAACATCCTCAAAATAAATGGCCTAACCGATAAATGTTACATTTGCTGTCCAGTGGGAAAATTCAAAATCCCATTGATATGAATGTAACCCACCTGTGCTAAACCTTCAGCAACAAATACATAATATCTGTTGGCTCATTGTTGGTGCTAGTAATGAATCCTGCCTTCTTTGGCATCTGAGAGATGCTATTTTAACTGAAGCAAATAATTTCGTTTCAAAAATAGAGAGTAGCATTGAAGAAGTGATGGGCTTTCTTTTCTTCTTCTCCCAAGGACACCTTTTATTGAAATCTCACAGGGAGATGGGAACAAATTGCTCCTCGCCACTAAACAACCAATCTCTTCTCTTGTTTAAAATGTGGGTGTCTTCAGAACAAACAAAAAAACATCATTTGCTAAATGAAGCAAAACACTATAATAGGTTTAATGATGTAGATTTATCTTCTAACAGTTGTTTTGAGATCACAACAAATCATTAAAATCATTAACTCTCGGAGCTAAATTAGATTACAGGTCTTTGGGAATGCATGGCCAATGCAATTACGAAATTGACAGTGAAATTAACTGGACTATGCCAGCAAAGGACAAACTTGCACCCACAACATGTCCACATATTGTATCATAGCTAGAACAGCCCTAGTCCGCTCTATTGGATATAAGAAGCATAACAGAAAATTTGGCTGAGATACTGGGATTGCAGCTACGCAAAAGCTCTAGGAGACAATGTCACTTGGGGGTTCCAAAACAGTTCCCAAATTTTGCATTTAGGCAATCCAATAAGCATCACTAAATTTATGAAAAGGTCTTCTGCATGTGTGCACCTATAAGCACATTGAGTTTTCCATCATGACTGAGTACTGTACCTTAATTATGCAGAACTTCTGCTACTTTAACTTTTTCACTTCTTTTTAATTTCTCATCAGAACTGATTCAATTTGAGATCAGCACATGAATCACAAGCACCTTAGTTGGTATTTTTACATACCTGTGATGCTGTACATGCCACCCCAAGGTGTTTTGCAAACTCTATTTAATGAGACACATCTGGATGCTGTAACCTTTGTTTACCAACTTCTGCACTCCATTGTAGCTGAGTCAACTGCCAATTGGATGCCTGAAAGCATAACAACTTTGCTCTTAGTTCAGGGTCATGCTGCTATGCTACTTCTTTTCACAACAAATCCACCCTATATCCCTCCCTAGAACAGAAGAAGCTGACTCCAATTAGAACCAAAAGAAATTCTGTGCAAACATGTTCCAGAGAGCCAAAAAGACTTTTTCTAAAGATAATGGCATTTGGGGAAAGAAATTCTAAATGTACCTTTTGCTTTCCTGAAATATACATGACACTAATGAGCCATCTAAATATTAAGCTACAGTTTCAAGTTATTTCAACAGTTTGAGTAAAAACACCCAAGTGTTTACTGGATCAGGCCGACCTAGTCCAGCATCCTGTTCTCACAGTCGCCACCCAGTTGCCTATATAGGAAGCTCAAAAGGGGGGTCTGAGTAGATATATAGTAAAGGTAAAGGTACCCCTGCCCGAACGGGCCAGTCTTGACAGACTCTGGGGTTTGTGCGCCCATCTCACTCAAGAGGCCGGGGGCCAGCGCTGTCCTGAGACACTTCCGGGTCACGTGGCCAGCGTGACAAAGCTGCATCTGGCGAGCCAGCGCAGCACACAGAACGCCGTTTACCTTCCCGCTGGTAAGCGGTACCTATTTATCTACTTGCACCCGGGGGTGCTTTCGAACTGCTAGGTTGGCAGGCGCTGGGACCGAGCAGCGGGAGCGCACCCCGCCGCGGGGATTCGAACCGCCGACCTTTCGATCGGCAAGCCCTAGGTGCTGAGGCTTTTACCCACAGCGCCACCCGCGTCCCCGAGTAGATATATAATTGTAAGCAATTTGGGGAATAACAATGCAATCCTATGAATGCCTAGGTAAAGGTAAAGGTAAAGGGACTCCTGACAGCTAAGTCCAGTCACAGACAACTCTGGGGTTGTGGCACTCATCTCGCTTTACTGGCCAAGGGAGCAGGCGTTTGTCCGCAGACAGCTTCCGGGTCATGTGGCCAGCATGACTAAGCCGCTTCTGGCGAAACCAGAGCAGCTCACAGAAACTCCATTTACCTTCCTGCCGGAGCGGTACCTACTTACACTTTGACGTGCTTTCGAACTGCTAGGTTGGCAGGACCAGGGACCGAGCAACAGGAGCCGACCCCGTCACGGGGATCCCTATCTTGATGTAATTCCCATTCAGTTCACTGGGACTGATTGTCAGTTTTTCAGCAGCTTTGACAGGGATGTGAAGACTGAGACCTGGAACAAATTCTAACTCATGAGCTCCTTTCTATAGCGACCCATTTTCTGTAAAGCACCACACAAAATAAATAGTGTTTTGTTTTTAAAAATACTCTTTGATTTATTGATTCCACTGGATCAAACATTTTTTTTCCAACTGAGCAAAATTACAGCGTTCCCCTGTTGGTGATTTTCATAGCTTTTGATTTATTTTTCAGACTTCAGAGAATGAAATTTGCTCATTGCCTTCAACAATAAATGATAACCCCCAAAAGGGGCAGGCAGGGAGCAGGGATATTTCCCCCACTCTCTTTTACATGGAAATGAATCTGGCCCTATGTCCCATGTCTAATTTGAACCAAAAGATCCTTCAGTCAAACAAATGCACAGAAGTTTGAATTTGTGAAACAGGTACGATAATGTCGCCATACTATTTCATCATAGCAAGTGGATTAGGCAAAACAGTCACCACCACTCTATTGCGTGCTTTATAATTAGGTGAAAACTTGGTTGAAGAATTATCTACCTTCTGTTGTTCTCTGTGTTAGGGTATCTAGTCAACCACCCACCCGAAAAGGTTATGTTTTTAATTTCTTCATGCAGACATATCGGAAAAACAAATAAACTGTACAAAAGTATTTTTTCTTAGTGAAGAAGAGACATTTGCTGTATAAAAATAATAGTAATTAACATTCTGAGCAGTCTGACTTTTTAGTTGTCAAAGCTGACACTTAGGCACCACTGATGGGTACATTGCAGGTGTGATATTAGCACTAACATTTTACTAACATTTACATTCAGTTCGATAATTGAGGGCACAAACACAGCAATGCTGGAGAGAGTTATGCTGAAATCTATGTGAGTTGATATGTGTTCTCTTTCTTCTCTGCTCCATCCTTAAAATAACCCCCAACACGACAAGACAAAACAAAACAACTATTTCAGTTATAAACCACTGTGTGAATTTTATCAGCTTTTGTTCACATCATTTCCTTGTCTTTCTCTTGTTGCACAAATTCACACTTCTGTGTATTTATTTATTTATTTGGCTGGAGGGTCTTTAAATTCAAATAAAGTCTAAGGTAACAAATTACAAATTTATAATCACCCAAGTCTAAAGTTCTATTTTGTAGAGCTCCCTGACCAACGAGATACAGGGTGAAATTATTATTTTCTGTAGTTGATTTGTCACAAATTAATCTTTGCCTTTTACTGCACCTTTTAAAGCTATTGTGAGTCTTCATCCTGGTTATTTTTAATGCTTGCTTTTAGTGGCTCACGTGTCAAGGTATATATTATGTATTGAAACTGTATTTTTCCTTGCTGGACTATTGTGAACCACTCAGGAGTCTTTTTATTTTTTAATGAAGGGCAGTATATAAATGTCTTCAAGGAATTAATTCATTAAATAAATGTAAGCATTCTGGGAGGAGAGAAGGAAAGGAGAATAGGACTGCCTCAGGGTGTTCAACCAAGGCAGCCTGATTTGCCAACTCATATTCCAGTGCTATCTGCCAGTTGCATCCAACGAAAGCAAGCAGCTAAATCAGATCATCCTATCCTCAGCTGGGCACAGGCCAGTTCTGGAGACTAATTGCAGAATGCACCCAAAACATTCCTACTCAGCCTCCTAATGGGCAGCTGGCTAATCAATGCTGCCACTGGGGCAGGTAACTGTGCTGGATTCAAAGAGGCTGCATTTGGGGCGTTTCACCCTTTGCAGCAAAGGCCCTCACCCCACATTCTTCATTTCTCTAGGAAGGAGGGACCAAATCACTCCCTTCTGATCACTGGGAAAATAGTATATTTCCCCAGTGCTTTCAGATCTGTTTTTGTTTGCTTGCTTAGTTTTTCCTTTCCTTTGCTGTGCTGTGCTGCCTAATTACATTTTTTTATTTTATTTTATTGGTTTTGTTATGTGATTTTAATTGTCTCATAAGCCCCTCTGGAAATCTGCCTTCGATTGAAGAGTAAGGTATGAAATTGCTGATTAAATAAATAAGCAACTGGTTGTCACAAAGCCTGCTTACCAGGGAGCTTATTACATAAGGTCTTGCAGTTCTGACTGCCCCCCCCCTTTGTCTCTTTAGTGGTAGTCAGATGTCTTTGGGCAGCAATTGCAGAAGTGGAGAAGAAGTACAAAAATATATCCTTCTTAGCTCTGGAACATCCAAAGAGTTAAGATATAAAGGGCTATTCAGAGGTTGCAATGTTGTTGACAGAGCTTTCAAAACAGGAGTGTTATTACAGTGGACACTCCAGTTGCAAATGTGATCCATGCGGGATGCACGTTCACAACCTGCAGTGTTCGCAACCTGCATCTGCGCACATAGGGGTTGCGATTCGGCACTTCTGCGCATATGCAAATCACGATTTAGTGCTTCTGCGCATGCGCGACTACCGAAACCTGGAAGTAACCCGTTCCAGTACTTCCGGATTTCGACAGTCCACAACCCGAAAAAATGCAACCTGAAGCGGCTGTAACCCAAGATATGACTGTATTGTTATTACTGATAAACACACAGACCAATGAGAGGCAATAAAGAATACATGCAATAGGGAAATATGGAAATCACAATGTCAAATAAAGATAACTTTTATACATAAGGAACTTCCTTAGATGGTAAGTAGCAAGTTGGTTCTACACTTACTAAGCTAATCAAACACATATCTTCAAATGGACCTGCTTCTCATGATGGACCAGGTCTGACAATTTCCTTAAGGAAAAATACTATGGAGGATTTAATTTCTGTCACATTGTCTCAGCATACTCAGAAGCCACCAAGCTGGAAGGGTGGGGCCTACAAGGTCTCTTCCGTCATTTTTCTTAGCCAGCCCTTCTTGTCACCACTTCTACTCCTTTCCCCAGGAAATGTTTGTTTGGGAAGGGGAAACTGGCAGCAAAAGCTGGGGCAAATATTTCCCTTCCACATTTTCTCAAATAGCTGTCAGAAAGACCCTAAAGGGTGGTGGTTTTTTTAGGGTTCTCTGAGGAAGCTCAGAAAGCCTGAACTAATTACAAGGTGAGCTGGGGAGCATCACTAATAGCTGACTGCAATAAATGTTGCCACTGCAAACCAAAACAGGGGAACCAACATTACAATATACTTGCTATTCTCAGGAAACTAATTACGTGTGATGTGAATTTGAAAATATAGCAGACGAAACAATTAGAGACCCTCTTGTGGAGAAAACTGCTTTGCCTCGCACAAGACTACAGTTATTTCTAGAATAAGACCTCATCCTGGAAAAAGAAGACATGATTCTTACAAGTAGAACTGGACCATCTGTTAGACACAGGCCTGTGCTTCAGGTGGTGGTTCAGAAAGGGTAGTGGATTTGCATGCCCTCCCCTCTCCTGCCCACTTTGAAAGCAGTCAGGGACTGTGGGGCTTTCAAGGTGGCACCAGGTTACCCACACTTTGCTCTGAGGTAAAGGCAAATCTAGAGGAGTGTAGCTAGTTTGGTTGCACTGGATATGGAGCTTCTGGGGCACCACAGTAGGCACTACAACTATGAAGTCCAATGGAAGGTGAGAGACAGGAGGGCACTGGTTTTGGCATTGCACAGGGTGCCACTGAAATTTGAGACACCAAGACACCTCAGAGTGAGGCACTGTGGATGACATAGCACCAGATGTTTAACAGAAAACTATTACATTTTAAAGTCCAAGCAGCAGCTGTGCAGGCATTCCATGAGACCACCTTGTCCCATATGCCTCACTCTGAAGGACCTAATGTTTCCTAGGATCTTTTGTTGACTGAGTGGCCCTGGAAAGCTTTGTCACACCTCCACTGCAACTGCTAAAGTGGAGGAAAAACAAAAGGTAAGCAAAGTGGCAATGGCAGGGCTAGTGATAACATTGCGTGAGGTGGAAGGATATCTTGTGGTGGCTCTGACTGCAACCCAAGCTTAGACAGCTTAGAAGCAAAAATGAGTTTGGATAAAAGATGGATTAGCAATGACATATGTTCTTCATATCATGCATGGCTGGAACTTTTCTAGATTCTGATTGTCCTTGAAGTCGGATTATGGTTTCTACCAAGAACTTTAATGCTCAAATCAGTGTTGTGCATAGACAAGGCAAAGGTCAAAGGCACATTAGGCAAGGCAAGCTAAGACTTTGAAACAATAGTTGAAATACCCCCCTGATCCTCCATTATAAAGGAATGGGGTGGACAGGGCTTGAGCACAGCAAGCAAGAAGCATCTTTGCACTGGGCAAACAAACAAGAACTCCTAGTGGATTGGGTTTGAGACGTCTGTCTATACTGTTGCCAGTGTCTCCATGTCCTAAGCTTAGGGGGAGGAGAAAGCATCAGCTGAGAGGCAGGCTTCTCTGTGATCAGAGGCTTGTCAACCAGAATAGGGAGTGACGGGAGGTCTGGTAGTGCTGGAGGCAGAGCGAAGGCATCAGGGTCAGACTCACTACTGACCACTTCCCTGACTACTAAGATACTTCTTGGAGTCTGGATACAGCCTGTCCCAGCCCCCTTCCCCAGGCTCATCAGCCTCCAACCTGTTGAGCTCCTCTCACCCTTCATCCTGGTCTGCCCAGCCCCTGCAAGATGTCTGCATAGGATTCATGACACTAAGTATATTTCTTGGTCTGTACTGCTTATCCAATGGCTTCTCAGCAGTATGACTACAGACTTCAATGAAATGACACCAATGTAAAAGTGGGGCACTGCAGTGTTTTCTTTGACTGTACTCTTTCCTCTCTCCTCTAATTCTCCTTCCTCTGCAGTCAAATAAATGTAACCGGATGGATGCATTCCCACCTCAAACATTTTACTGCTCCGAAGGCAAGCTATCCATCCCTGCTAATGACTTT
This sequence comes from Podarcis vaucheri, assembly GCF_965113315.1. Taxonomy (NCBI): domain Eukaryota; kingdom Metazoa; phylum Chordata; class Lepidosauria; order Squamata; family Lacertidae; genus Podarcis; species Podarcis vaucheri. The sequence goes on along the minus strand of NC_138764.1, from coordinate 68,866,288 downwards.
TAATATTTTCTCACAAATCCACATCTTTCAGCACTCTTGAGTATTTTCTTCCTGCACTTCTGTGGGCTTCCTGAACTTATCTGATATTATAGGACTGGTTTTCTTTGTTACAGTGCCAGCTTATGTAGTAATTTTCACATTTACATTTTACAACATCAGCAGACACTACTATTATTTTCACTTAGGCTGAGTTCACACATTGCTGGTTTCCTCTTGTAAGTTCAGCTAGAGCTAAAACTTATTGGTTAAATTGTATTTGCACTTTTAAAAATCTAAAATTAGAGTGCACATTAATTTCTTTCTTTCTTTTTAAGCCACTTAATTCAATCATAGTTAAGAGCTGAGCATTCTAAACCAGCTTTCTAAATTAGGGGTGGGAAACCGGTGCCCCCCCCCTGATGTTGTTGGACCCTGAATTCCCATCAGTCATATCTAGCATAGACACCTGTAGGGTCACTAATTGGATCACATACATCTCAGTGCAAAGGACTCACCTTCACCTTGCTCATGATCCTCCCAGAGAAGATAGTGCTATCTTTCATTGTGCCAATTTCCTGGAATTTTCATGCTTCCAAATCTTGAACCCACAACATCTGTCTGTGATCAAAATCATGCAAGATGGCAGAGAACTTTTCAAAGCTCGACACAACTGATGTAACCATTTCACTGGGGTTGACTGATGCACTCCTCTTTATTTTTCATTGGCATTGTGCTGAATTGCACTGTTCGATACAACACACACACACACACACACACACCCCGTCATTAGTCACAACAGCTGAGTGTAGCCTCCATATTCAGATACAGTGTATCCCTCCAGGGATGGCTGTCTCAGTCCTGCTTTGCTTGTTGGAGCTTCCCAGTTGTATCTGCTAGAGACAGAATGCTAGATGAGAGAAACCCTTCGTCTAATCCTTCTTAGCTGAAGATAATAATAATAATAATAATTTATTATTTATACCCCGCCCATCTGGCTGGGCCTCCCCAGCCACTCTGGGCGGCTTCCATAAAAACCAAAAATACAGTAAAATATCACACGTTAAAAACTTCCCTGAACAGGGCTGCCTTAAGATGTCTTCTGAATGTCAGGTAGTTGTTTATCGCTTTGACATCTGCTGGAAGGGCGTTCCACAGGGCGGGCGCCACTACCGAGAAGGCCCTCTGCCTGGTTCCCTGTATCTTTGCTTCTCGCAATGAGGGCACCGCCAGAAGGCCCTCGGCACTGGACCTCAGCGTCCGGGCAGAATGATGGGGGTGGAGACGCTCCTTCAGGTATACTGGACCGAGGCCGTTTAGGGCTTTAAAGGTCAGCACCAACACTTTGAATTGTGCTCGGAAACGTACTGGGAGCCAATGCAGGTCTTTCAAGACCGGTGTTATATGGTCTCGGCGGCCGCTCCCAGTCACCAGTCTAGCTGCCGCATTCTGGATTAGTTGTAGTTTCCGAGTCACCTTCAAAGGTAGCCCCACGTAGAGTGCATTGCAGTAGTCCAAGCGGGAGATAACCAGAGCATGCACCACTCTGGCGAGACAGTCCGCGGGAAGGTAGGATCTCAGCCTACGTACCAGATGGAGCTGGTAAACAGCTGCCCTGGACACAGATTTGACCTGTGCCTCCATGGACAGCTGTGAGTCCAAAATGACTCCCAGGCTGCGCACCTGGTCCTTCAGGGGCACAGTTACCCCATTCAGGACCAGGGAATCCTCCACACCTGCCCGCCTCCTGTCCCCCAAAAACAGTACTTCTGTCTTGTCAGGATTCAACCTCAATCTGTTAGCCGCCATCCATCCTCCAACCGCCTCCAGACACTCACACAGGACCTTCACCGCCTTCACTGGTTCTGATTTAAAAGATTCACCCAGTAGCCCTATATGGAAGTTATTCCATCCCATGTTGAACAACAGGGCAGGGCAGCACTGAGTGGCCCCACCCTGACATTCTGCATGCCTCCCAATCCCCATGCCTAAAACATTAATTCATGTAGCAAGGAGGCCTTCACACATAAAGTTATATGGACAAACCCTTCCCCAGAATCTGTAACCCTGATCACTCAGGGTTGCACATTTCAGGGAATTCTTGGCATGTATGCTTGTGAAGGCCCCTGTGCCACAGACTTCCACACTGTACATGCACACACTGAGGGAGGAGTGTTAATGTAAGAAGTGAAGCTACTTGCTATGACCCCACTCCTTGCTCTTGTAGAGGAGTGAAGAAGTCTATTCAAAATAGTGCATAAATGCATTCAGTGCTGTTTTCAAGCATTCTCCATCAATTAATGAGAGAATAAACAGAATTAGAAAATTGTCAAGCATGTTTTTTGAGGGAAATTCCATGGGTAAGGTTTGTGTTTTTGTTGCAATCATCTCACTTTGGAGGTGGCTGAGGGATCTTTGTGATGTCCTTCATTTCATTCTATAAAACATCTCACAAGTGTTCCAGCCTCTGCAGCCTTCCCAGGCGCCTGTCTGCACTTCAGTTAATATCTAGGGGAGAACATAATGGGGCCTTTCAACTCTTTCCAACATCCTTTTCCAGATCTGGAAGTGTAGGCAACTCAATGGGATAGAGCCACAGCAATGCCCTCCTATTTGCAGTCATTGTCACCTACCAGGAGCATAAGGTTAAGGAGTGAGGCAGTGCTGAGAAGGTAAAGGCCACACAGACACACTGGTGAAGCTGATTTGACACCTCCACTGGTGTACCAGGCTGTTGCTGCAGGTCTGTCCCACCTGGAAACATGTTCCTGCCTGTGGTCAACTTTACATGTTCTATGCGTTTCTGTTGTAAGCATCAGCAGCTACATTATCCAGTGAGGACTGATCCACTAGTATGATCTTCACTAGTATGTATATTTCATTGATAATTCTTCTTTATATATTTTGTTCTACTGCATACCTTACATACAGGTTGCTCAGTTTTGTTGCCATTCATTGCCTGCAATTCCATTTCAGCTGATGAAGACTTTATTCCTACACAGTTGAACTATTCCGGATGCACTGTCCTTTTGAGACTTTTGTGAGACGTCTTCCTTTGAGAGACGGTTTGGCGTTCCTCACTATTCATTGGTTGTTTGAACCTTTGTTTGACTCTGATACATATAACAACTTGCAGTTACTTGTATATTTTGTGAGATGTATTGTATGATATACCGGTATGTATTCTTTTGAAGTGGCTTATTCATATATTTTGAATGACATCATACCGATTATATATTTACTAACAGTTATTAGCCAACGTGTTGAGTTGCATTTTTTAAGATTGTCATATTTTGCAACACAGGGATTTGTGTTTGTTCTGCCTGCAAATGAGGCAGGAGAATGCATGCCCGTTTTGCAGAGGAAGAAAATTTCATGAAACTGGAGGACAGATTTTGGCACGGCACTAATTCAAAACAGATAAGTGGATGGTCTGGAACCATGCCACATCAAAGGATAGTGAAGGGTAGAAGATTTGGCATTGGGTGTGCCCTTGATGCTTCTTGCATACATACTTTAGCAATCAGTCCTTCTTGCATTGCTAGGAAGCAGTGGTATCATCCTATGTGACAGTACAAATCTTTTCAAATAAAAGAGTTACAGAGAAAGATGGCTAAGGGCACCTGAACACCTCTCCACCTCCTCAGTTTATATCCCTTCCACATTGCAGGTACTGAGTCACATTCTATATTTCTTCTTTCTGGGACATTTTTCTTATTGACATCAAACATTTGTCTTGGGCTTTGAAAGACATCATTTGGCCAGAGAAAATAGATCATGGGTGTTAACTCTCACTGAAATATCTCCAAGCCTTATTCATTTGGGGGTGGGGACAGAGCTCGTAGCCAAAAAGCAAAGAACAATTGTCCAAGATCTGGCTCCACTGCCAACTGGATATGGCAGGAAATGGGTTTAAATTTTAACATCTGTAGGAGGGCTTTAGGAGAAGTTATGATACAATAAGGCAAGCCACTAAACATGGCATCTTGTTTTAAGAACATCCATATATTCACTGGATTAGGAGGCGTTCCTGAGCATTTGTATCAAGCTAATTTCTCATTTTGTGCTTCTGACTTCAATGTATGTTTCCCCCTGAGAAAGAGCTGTAAGCTCAATTGTAGCCTTTTTTGCATGCAGAAGATTTCTGGTTCAATCCTTGCCAATTCCAGGGAGGACTTGGGAAGACCCCTATCTGAAATTCTGAAGAGCTGCTACCAGTTGCTGTAGACAGTACTGAGCAAGATGGAATGAAGGACCTGACTCAGTATAAGGCATCTTTCTATGCCCCTGTGCTTTGATATTTGTTTTCATGGTATCTGCCTCTATCTGTGTCAAAACTTTAATGCAGAGGCTTTGGTCGGAGTTCGGCTGAATGCATGGAATTAGCAGCTAGGACAAGCTAGGACCCCGCTTTATGTCTCCCCATGGGTTCACTAAATGTCTCTACAGAGCTCAGATGTGTTCCAAATATGTCCTAGGTTAAATTGCTCTCACAGATATGAGAAGTCAAGTTACCTTGCCTGCCTTGAACTTGCAATTGGCACAGCAACAAAGCACTGCTGGAAAATGCAGATTTTCTGCCATTTGTGAAAATTAACTTCCCTAATTAACTTACACATATAAATGCACTTAGAATGAAGACATTAAGTTGATTATCTAGAAAATTGCTACCTTGGTAGATTCCCGGATGCCACAAATGCCCCTGATTATGCCAAGAATGAAATTGCTCTTGTGGTTCTGGTACATCAATGTGATTGAAAGCTTAAGAATGGAATGCACACAACCTCCGCCTCTGGCTAATTTAAACCTCATTTCACTGGGCAACATTAACAGGATCTATGGCAGTTTATTTGATTTGGGTATTAATAATCAGAAAATATAAAGTGAGCACCCCCACTGCTTTCATAAAAGACCATCAAATACTTTATATAATAGCTTAATTTCACATATGATGCTTTCTTTGGGAATATTCTACTTCTAACAGGAGTTCTCCACAGATAGATAGATTTAGATATTTAAATTTATTTTTGTTTTCTCTCAGTTTGCAAAAGAAAATAAAATAAAATGAAATTATTGATCTACTTCTCTTAAAAAGGGGGGGTTTCATTGCACTAGTAGCTCTATGGGTTATGGTTTTGCTGAATACATATATGTAAATATTTCATTTTTCACATGTTTCCTCGCTTTTCCCATTCTGATGTCAGTTCTTATGTGGCTGTGCTATATCAGGTGATGTTGGTTATGCTGTGCTGTTTCATTTTTGGTATGTACAGTGGTACCTCGGGTTACAGACGCCTCAGGTTACAGACTCCGCTAACCCAGAAATAGTACCTCGGGTTCAGAACTTTGCTTCAGGATGAGAACAGAAATCGCAGGCGGCGTGGTGGCAGTGGGAGGCCCCATTAGCTAAAGTGGTACCTCAGGTTAGGAACAGTTTCAGGTAAGAATGGACCTCCAGAATGAATTAAGTTCTTAAGCCAAGGTACCACTGTGCTTCTCTTTTCTGTTTTAAAATTGAAAACAGGCAATATATATATATATATATATATATATATATATATATATATGCAGGTTTTGGTGTCTTCGGGTGTCTTCCCGTGTAAGAGTCGGGGTGTCTGTGCGACGTTTCGACGAGGTCTCACTCGTCATCTTCAGGCTGGTGCTTTCGGCTTCTTGTTACTGGAACAGGGCTCTGTTCCAGTAACAAGAAGCCGAAAGCACCAGCCTGAAGATGACGAGTGAGACCTCGTCGAAACGTCGCACAGACACCCCGACTCTTACACGGGAAGACACCCGAAGACACCAAAACCTGCATTCCTGTACCCGTGAAAATCTACGAAAGCAAATATATATATATATATATATATATCCAAAGAATTTAAAAGTTTGACTATTTATTGAATTAAAGTTTTATCCTGCCACTCCTCACAACCAAAGAGCAAAGCACACATAACACACACAGGTTTTGGAGTGATAGTTTGCTGTCATTTTAGTTGACAAAAATATTTAGTGACTGGATTTTTCAAAAATCCTTATGAATTGGCAATCACAGCAGGCAAAAATTCAGTCTTTGGAAGAAAAAACCCCACGTTTTGACTGAAGGAGGAAACTGCCTTTGCCAACCTGGTGACCTCTAGATATTTGGACTCCCACTTGTCCTAGCTAGTGCTGTGAGAGCTGTAGGGCCATCAGCTTCAAGAAGCATCAGGAGCCCAGTCTGTGAACTTGATTCCTAACCACTTTCAGAACAAATTGATTTCAACTTCTTTGGTCAGCATTTCTGCTTTGGCTGGACTGAGCTTCACTTCATTAGTTCTCATCCAGTCCATTACTGATTCAAGGCTGAGATGGCTGGACTGATGGAAATTGTACTCCAAAACATCTGGGGACTCAGGAGGGCTGATGTAAAGGCTATTCTTCTGTATGTTCTTTGAGCCAAGTATACTCTTCTTTGCAAACACATATGCCGAACTTAGCACAAAACTAATCCAGTCCTTGACTGATGGAATTTCAAATCAATGCAGTGGAAGCCATCAAAGCCTGAAGTCAATGTAAAACCAGATCATCAGCACCACCTCACTTCATGATTTATGTCACTTGCTGATGGGCCTTTTACTAAGGAAGAACAACTAGTTTTAAACCCGTGTCTTTTAATAAAAAGGAGCTCTTGTTCAAATGTGTTTAAGCGATATGTCATCTTAGATCATATCAGCTGTAATGTATTGTGATTGTAGTGATGCAGAGGCTGGGAAATTTCAGAAATATACAAGAGAAAATGGCCTGTTTGGGGATTGTATACTTAACAGCGAATAAGCAGTGACAGAGCGTGAAACTGTGGCCTTAGAAAGGAAGCGTGCCCCAAAGTTATCCACTGGGTTCAGTTTGGAATGAGAGCTTTTCAAAATACACAACGTGTGCTGCTGCTTATTCTGTCAAGTTGAGACGTCTGAAGCAACTTTTCTAAAGGAAAAAAAAAGATAATGTAGGTTTCATTTATCTACAGAAGTAGATAAAACCAAAGAATGAAGCAAAATGAAACCTGGAAGGAATTGTCATCTAAGCCTTCTCTAGGAACACCAAGAAAAGTCTCATAAGCCACATAATTCATGTAGGTTCTGTGCAAAAGACCTGATGAATATGTGGCGGTTTGAAGGGCAATGTGACCTTCCTCCTTCTTCCATTCTTTTTCAAGGCAAATTAAATGAGGCACAATTCACATGATTAAAAAATGGAGGGGGGGGTAGGCCCCTGACGGGGAAGAGAGGAGGTTCACTCTTTGCAACTTCCATACTATGGTTCCTCCCACAGTTGAACTGGTAGTTGAATCTTACTCCAAAACTGGTGAAAAGAAAGTATCTTCCATTGCAACTGAGAACAGCAGGCTAGCATAGGGGTTACAGGACAGGTCACATGGGACTCACAGCTCTGTCCCCTCTCCACCCCTCTGCATCTGCTGCCTGAGGCAGCTGCCTCACTCTGCCTCATGATAGGACTGCTCCTGCCCCCACTCATGACGCCAGGCATTTGTGTTGTAAGAAAAGCTCCATACACAATGATGGCATGACTGGTGTCATCTTTGGTTTGGGCCTCAATATTCTCTCATTGGTAAAATAAACAGGATTGTAGTTGTAAGTCAGAGGGTCACTTTACAGAAACATGTTTTATCAAGTGATAACCACAGCTATTGAGGGATAATTTAGTTGTGTGGAAGGGAGATCAGCCTTCATGAAGCAATAAAACTAATGGAACCAAGGTTGTTGGTGTGTGTGTGTGTGTGTGTGTGTGTGTGTGTGTGTGTGTATATATATATATATATATATATATATATATATATATATATATATATGCAGGTTTTGGTGTCTTCGGGTGTCTTCCCGTGTAAGAGTCGGGGTGTCTGTGCGACGTTTCGACGAGGTCTCACTCGTCATCTTCAGGCTGGTGCTTTCGGCTTCTTGTTACTGGAACAGAGCAGAATCTGGTGTTTGAGTTCCTATAAATACTGTTGAGGGGTGTGGTGTATAGCCTCCAACGTTCTGGGCAGAGAGGAAGTTCCTAGATTAGTGTGCCTCTTCTTCTTTTGTTCCTTAATTACTTGAGGGATATCTTGAGTGATTTCATGAGTGATATTCTGAATACCACTGGGTGGGTCATTAAGTGTAGATTAGTTGCTAAAGCTTTTGTGTCTTGACCTCTTGAGCTTGTGAAGAGTTTTTCTGAGAAGATGGCTGTGCTGCATTTAGTTGTGCTCTGGCTTGGCTTCGTGTATAGGGGCGAGCTGTGGTTGACATATTACAGACTCCACAGACATATTACAGACTCCATCCAGTAGCCAAACTATAGTGGCACCTCCGGATGCTGCACCCCCCTGCAATCCCTACACAGATCTGGCTGGCACAAGGCACAAAACCACAGCTCGCCCCTATACACGAAGCCAAGCCAGAGCACAACTAAATGCAGCACAGCCATCTTCTCAGAAAAACTCTTCACAAGCTCAAGAGGTCAAGACACAAAAGCTTTAGCAACTAATCTACACTTAATGACCCACCCAGTGGTATTCAGAATATCACTCATGAAATCACTCAAGATATCCCTCAAGTAATTAAGGAACAAAAGAAGAAGAGGCACACTAATCTAGGAACTTCCTCTCTGCCCAGAACGTTGGAGGCTATACACCACACCCCTCAACAGTATTTATAGGAACTCAAACACCAGATTCTGCTCTGTTCCAGTAACAAGAAGCCGAAAGCACCAGCCTGAAGATGACGAGTGAGACCTCGTCGAAACGTCGCACAGACACCCCGACTCTTACACGGGAAGACACCCGAAGACACCAAAACCTGCATATATATATATATATATATATATATATATATATATATATATATATGCTGATAATTACCCCCAGTCTGTTTTTGTGATTTGGCTGCGAATCTGAAAAAAGGCAGAACAAGATGAAACCTAAATACTACAAACCAAAACACAATGATATGATGAGTCTTGAAGACATTAAGAATATGACATTTTATTCAAAGAAGTATTATATTAATTTATTTTGTGAGGTGCTACTGGTGATTGAGTGTTAATTCAGTGTATGCTTCAGGGCATGTTATTTAACTGAACAAGGTATGATTTTTTTTTAATGCTAGGATGTGCTAAATTAGCTTATTTCAATGTCATGTTTGTGGAAATCATATGCAAAGAAGCCTAAACAAGCAACTTGAAGTGAGTCAGTGACACAAAAATTAGTTAAGGTTGCTTAACAAATTATGGATCACACTGCAGTTCTGAAATCAACAAATATATCCACCGAGACAATGTGGAAGCTGCCCAGGTTAAAGTTAAGCGCTCCTTCCCACCCCCCACCTTTGTACTTGGCCATCCTTAAAAAACAAACAAACCGTGATGGGTGTGGGGATTGTGCAAGTTCTTTGTTTTTTGCCTTGTCAGGGGCACGTTAGGACCATGGAAGGATTTTGGATCCTGCCGATCCAAGGCTTCCTCTGATCTGCTCTCAACACCCCCCCTACATGCCCCCTTTTCCATCCCTGCTGCTATCAGAGCACCAACAGCAGAGGTGTCACCTTCTTGTCGTGTTAAGAGGAGGCCTTCAGCAGCAGATCTCAATTCACCCACAGAGGTATATAGGATCCAGTGGTCCCTCATCTGCTCTTCCTGGGAGCTGATGATGGTTCTCCGAATATCCTACTCAAATCATCCTGCTTTAAAGCATTTGACTTTGAGTGGGCTGCACCAAAAATAAATGAGAAAAATGTGAGAAGTCTTGGCCAATCCTGAATGTGCACTAACATGGATGTATATTGTTTGTGAAGCAGATAATCGGAGATAAGGCAGCAGTAAATAATAATAAATAATAATAATAATAACAATAATGTGTAATCCATGAGATAGGATCTAGATGTTAGCTTTTGTTATCAAAACATCCAAGATTTAAACATGGCAGGAGGGAAAAGAACAAAGGATAATCCCAACTTTTGCCATGAGCCTTTTAATTTCCAACAGTCTCAGGTGACTATCGTAGCAATAAGTTCTGGATGCCAGTTTGTGTTTTCCTGTGCCATTCCTTGCTCTTCCCACCTTCCACATTGTGAATTTCAGCCAAGGCACATTGTTTTGTTTTTGGATTGCAAATCACCAGTGCTCAGGTCCATTAATCAGCTACTGCAATTGGTATTAATGGCAATCAGTGAAAAGCAATCGTATTTCAAACTATCAATTCAGAATGGATAGGGTGGGAATTGGGCATGTTTTATTTATTTAATTAGTTTGGCAATTAACTGCTATAATTATCTTGCTGAACACCGTTTAATGAGGTAGCATACCTTCCAAATCTAATTCAAGAATTCAAAATGAAAGGCCAACCGTGAATCCTTACTAGGCTGACAGGATCAGAGGGGGATACAATAGATCAGCCTGAAGACTGATATTTTCCCCTCCCAAGTTGCCATGAGGTTAAGCACTTAAACTACAGTGTGTCACAACGCCTTAATGATCCAACTAATATATGGTCCAGCTACTGCATAGTATTCTGGGGCTTGGTACATAATTGTGTTTGCTTGGATACTATAGACAACAGCCATCATTTACAACAGGAGTGGAGGACCTTTTTCACCTTGATGGTTGCATTCACTTCTAGATAGCCTTCCAAGGGCCACATGCCAGTGGGTGAAGCAATGCGTGTCAATTTTACCCTTCTAATTTACCTAATATGGGCAATGATCTCTAGACCAGCAGGGATGGGTTGTCTCCTGCAAAGCAGCTTGCAGGATGAGAAGAGCACCCTGCCATCTTCTGTGATGCTGCAAGGGATCTGAGGCATATCTCTCAGCTTGGACGCTGAGGCCATATTTGTTCTGTGTTTTCTGTATAAAACTTAGACAACTGTCGTGAAGACAGAAAAATAAGTCAGGGTATTTTTTGGAGTGGCATTATATAGGAAGCCACAGTTGCACTTCTTCTCAGTTGCACTTTAAGAAGAGGTTGGATGGACATCTGTCACAGATGCTTCAGCTGAGATTCCTACATTTGCAGGGGTTGGACTAGACAACCCTTGGGTCCTTTTGAACTCTACAATTCTGTGATTAAGTGATCCATTATGCCAATGTCAGGAACCAATTCTATTAGGTTCTTGTTATGAAACAGATGATCCCTGGACAGCATCTGGTCAATTCAAGTTTTGCTCCAGCATATTCTGGTAGCCCAGAAGATGGTGACTGATAGGAAACCAAGTTAGCTTTGCTGCATTATCTAGGAGGAAGTCTTGATGGATCAGATATTGCTGGTGCCCATGATGTGGAATTAGATGGGGGGGGGGAGAGATGTCAGTATTTTCACTGCCACTATTGCAGAGGGTCACATGTTCAGATGATTCATTTCTTATCATTGTGTGTGTAAGCAGAAGTCAGGCTGACAAACTTCCACTCTCTCCACATAGAGAGGATGCGTGAGAAGCCTCTCACACAGCACGCCATGTTTCTTTTGTTTCCTTTGCTGTAAATAATAAATTGCTTGATGCCACAATTCCTACACAGTCTTGCTTTTGCTGACTCTGCTAATGCGTGCACATGTCTTGCAGATGTGTGTCAGAGATTTATACAGAAGTCCGGCAAGGGATACTCCCGAAAAGGGGGTCCTTTTACACAGTTCGAGGCAGGAGGCAACAATGGTGGTGAGATGGGTTTTCCATTCAGTGCGGTATCTAAGGGCCTTTTCTGAATGGGTTCTTACCTTTATTGATGGCAACAGCCTTTACCCACTGGCTATTTGCATGGAGCTGCATACAGCACCCCTACCCCCACCTCCCAGCATTGAGAGTTAAGGATGGGGAGGCCTCCCTTTCTCTTTTAATTCACCTAGCAAGCAAGCTCACTGGCAATCACTGCCAGGTATGCCTGTAGGCTAGGCCACAGACTGCTTCCTCTGAATTATTTCATTTAAAAAGCAAGACATAAAATTTTTAGAAATGATAAATGACTAGCAAGCACCCTGAGAGTGTGTGTGCCCATGCGGCTTTCACAGTCACGTCTATAAATTATAGCCATATGTGCTTCATGAGTGTTTAAAGCACAGGGCCGTTAAAATTGGGCACTTAAAAAGTCTCATTAATTTCAATAGCAGATTTAAGCACAGCTTTCCTACTGACATCAATTGACTCAAAAGTGTTTAACTTTGGCTGGTTCATGTCCTTATTGTTTTCTTGAGTATCATCTTTCACTGGGTTCACTATGTCAACCAGGAGCAGGAAGAAAGTTCGTTTCCCTACCAATCAGTAGCTTACAAGGACAGATCTTAAGAAAGAGATGTTGCCCAACACTTCCAAAGTTACTGCTATTTGTGCTACCAAAAAGTTGATCCTTGGATAACTGGCAAAATATTAGGTTACAGCAGCACGCATGGACACACGCACACACGCGCGCACACACGGTTAAGAGGTTTATCTCACTTTCCTTGGTCCTTCAAAATCCTAAGGTCTTCTGATGGGTTGAAATGTACTTTAGTCATTAGATCATTTCTTAGGATCTTGTGGCTGGTTGTTCTAATTTAAAATTCTGGACCTTTTTCATAAATCAGTTGTGGCAGGAGGGAGGGAGGGAGAGAGAGGTGCTGTTTGGTAAAATACTACCTATGGCCTTAGGGCCCGGGATTTTCTTTACTGTCAACAGCCAAGACCCCATGTCAGAGTTCTCCAAATGTCAGAAAATTAATTATGGCCTTTTAGCAGTAACCAGTAAACTAACTCTATTGTTTATAATGGCATCTCTGGAGACTCAATGCAGGAAACCAGCTTGTTAGCTCTTGAGGGACCATAAGAAAAACAAAGAGTGTGTTAAGCTTTCACCAGACCATTGTTTTCAGACTCTAAAATGGACAAAAAATGTAATTAAGGAGCAGTCCTTGTTGCTCCTTGTCCTGCAGTGCTCCTCCGCAGTGCTCCTCAAGTGTCACTTTGCACTCTGTTGATAAGAGTGAATGTTTTTATGCAATGATTATTGATCATTATATATAGCTTTTATGGCCATTGCTAAAGTAGTAAGCAAAACCCTCAGTCCTTCTACCCTTCCTTTATAGCATACGGTCCAATTTTGGGGGGAGGGGAAATTGTGAGGGAAGACATGTGGGTTTGTTTGCACCCTGGATGAATGTCACAGTGGATGGGTGGAGCCTGTGTGAGGCCTAGGGGACTGAGAGTAAGGAGGTGTGTCAAAAGGAGAAGGGGATGTGGGGGACCATCACCACCCTAGTACAGTACAGTGATACCTCAGGTTACAAATGCTTTAGGTTACAGATGCTTCAGGTTACAGACTCCGCTAACCCAGAAATAGTACCTCAGGTTAAGAATTTTGCTTCAGGATGAAAACAGAAATCGCAGCACAGCGGCAGCAGGGGACCCCATTAACTCAGGTTAAGAACAGTTTTGGGTTAAGAACAGACCTCCAGAATGAATTATGTTCTTAACCCAAGGTACCACTGTTTTGATATTATTAAGTAACACGTAATGCAATGTTGTTCACACTTTAATCAATACCTTGCACCTTGCATTACTGTACTTGTATTGTCTTCCAGTTTGCATTTTGTCGTCGTGTTTTGTGCTGTGTTGGTTGAATACATATTTGGGGGTTATGGCTGTGATTGCTTTTACAGTTTTCATTATAATTGTCTTTTCATTGCGTTATTACATACCATCACCTTCCCCAGGACCTTCTAGTGAATGACAGGTAAGGAATACAATCAATCAATCAATCAATCAATCAATCAATCAATAGTTTCTCTGGGGCTCTCAAAAATCCAGTTCAATATTCATACCGTTAAGACTTGGTTTGATTTTGTGTGAGGAGAGAGAGAACATTTGTACTCTTCAGAGGTAGCTGAATAGAGGGTGGGGGCATTCCCCTTGTCAATGGCAGTAGAGGAAGGCTGGTATGCATTACACCCCCATTTGCCCTGTGTGAGCCAGCTCTGCAGTGGCTCACCCTTTCAGGCAAGACTGGAAACTTCTGCAGTCAAGGTGTTAGGCAGATCCTCAAAATGGCACATATCTTGGATAAACAAAGGAGCAAAATAAGAGCCTGAAATGTATACACATAGACATTGCAATGTCATCAGAAAAGAAGGCAAATAGATATCTCTGTATATTCCAAAGCTGCAATATAGCAAATGGGAAGACCCTACACTGCAGTGCCATCAAATGGACCTCAGTGATTTTTGATGTGCGTGTGTAGTCTTTCATTCATCTAACTGTGTGCAAGGGTATACACATCTATGCACAGCACTGAACAAACAGTACTTTTTTCTTTTTGTGTTTTCTTTTGTTTCTACTACTGGCACTCTGGATCAAAAGTCAAAGAGATTTCAAACCATCAGATAGTCTGCGTGTACAATAACGGGGGTCAGGAAAGTACTTTCAACACAGTTCAATGAAAGATAAGGAAATGCTCTATCTGTTATTGGATTGATAGGATATCCCGATGAAAGGAGAACGTCCACAGCCCTTTTTTTCTGTGTTACATCATAGTTCTCTACCTCACTTTGTTCCAATTTCCTCTGATATTTGTTTTAGTATGGCAAAAATATTCCTTTGCTCCTGGTACGTGTACTTGATCTCACTCCAGTATTGAAGAGTGCTGGTACAGACAGTTCCTTTTATGTGAGATGAGATACTTAACCTTTCCAAAGAAGAGAGTTGTTTTTAATCATTGCCTCTGATTTGCACGCACTAAGCAATAAACCTAAATCTATCAACATTCTTGGGCTTTGCACTCTGCATTTTTAGATACATTTTCCCTCCCCCCCCCCATTTAAAAGATTGAAATTCTGAGTCACATGCTCAGTTTTTGGTGACTAGACTGCACCACTCCAAATGCCCAATACATCATGCGGCTGCAGACTCAGCCGCTGAACATGGTGGAGCCAGGCTGTCTCAATAGGATGCGTGGAAGCAATTCATATAATGCATTTTATTGATCTTGTGGCTGAAACGTGTGGAAGGTGGAGGCGTCATGACCCTGCGTCTCTGTTGGAAAGTCAAAATCATTTACTTTTAGAGCTTCTTCGTGTAAATTCAGAATTAAATGGAAATATGTCTCTGGCGCCATCGGATGAAAATTGCTGTGCCCCTGAGATGCTGGTTACTGAACTCACATTTTCATTTTTATCCATGGTGGATCAAATATTTTCTAGATTCAGATAAAAAGTTATAATTTCAGGGCTTAAATTACTCCTAAGGAGATACTCTAGTCCATATATTTTGGTGAGTACCAAAACATTCTGATATTTGTTTTTTACTTATTTTTATTTAGAAAGTCTTTAGGGGTTTAGAATCAACTTGAAACTATCACATCCATCACTGTTTAAATTAAGTTTTATTAAAATGTCATCACAATGAGTATTCACCAGCACTCCCATAAAGAAATGCAACATGTATGGAAGATGGTTATATTTATTAGCCAAATCATAGGAGTCTGGATAGGTGGGTGACCTAATAAGGACTATTCTGATTCCTCTCATCTCCTGAGCATGTTTACAACCACAACCTGTGGCCATGCTAAATGCCAATGAAACCAAATATACTTACATTCCACTCGAAAAGCCAAACTGCATTACTCCACAATATGAAGTAGATGGAAAAGAGGAGACTCAAAATCCGCTTAGGAACTCTACCAAAACATTCCTACACATCCCCAAACAACATGACTAGCAAAGCCCATGCTGTAAAGGGCGGTAGGGAGGGCATTACAACAAAGAAGGAGGAGTGTGGTGTGGAGCCAGCTTAAGAAACCAGGCAACTGCCCCCTCCTGATAGGGCTGAGAACCCTTGTGCACAAAAACCACCTCCTCCTCTAGGAGAAACCACTTGAAGCTTCTCTCCGGGGAAGAGTGGTATGAGTAAATCAGCCCCACTTGAGAATAAGAGTGGCAATGTGTCCAATATGGACTTTTGACATGACCACAAAGCCACTTGTTTGCTTGATTGACATGTATGGCATAGGAGTGTGCTGTGGCCTCCCGTGCAGAGCAATGTATGTTTTTTACTGCAACAAGGGATGGGCATGTTAGCCTGATTTCACTTTCACAAGCACTCAGTCATAGGTCCATTCTGAAATATCAGCAAATAAAACTCTTCTAGTCCAGTGTAGAATGATCCTGCCAAGGGTGATGGGGATTTTGCCACACGACAGGCACACATGTATAGTAAAAATGTACACACTGTAAGAATCCCTGGCACAATGGTAAACTTTATGACTGTCTTATTCCACTCACAGTTTCCAAACTGGAAAGTGTTGACTTATTTTTCTTACACAACACAGATTGCAATCTAACACTGAATTCTCAGTAGTGGGAAGAATATTTGAAAGCTTCTTCTTCCTCCACACCATCTGTTCTGTTCATCCAAAGCTTCCTATAAGAGCTACACTGGCTTATTTCATGCAAATTGCAAAGTCCTGCGTCTCAGACCTATATTCAAGGTAATAGGATCCTGGATGTGTTGTGTGTCGCTAATAAATTAAAGGAAGAGATGAGATCTGTCTTCTTAATGTTCTCTTATTCTCTGTATGGTCATCAAGAGCACACGCCACCTGTTCCCACCTGTTTTGTTTTCCTCATCTCACTCCTGCGCCTTCTTTCTTCATCTCCACGTCAAGCCAAACACAATGCATGATAAATCGCATTTACATAGGAGAGATGACTTAAGTCTTTCTGCACAAAAGCTGATGCTGCTCAAGTCCCCAAACATATTTTCTGTTTCAAAAATCTGTCTTTTTTGCAGCCGTATCTTGAAACTCTCTGTCACCACGGCAGCAGAGATACGCTCAATGCCAAATAACAAACAGGAGAGGGGGAAATGATGTGGGGTTTTTCCCAACGTTTTGCTGAAGACAGTGATCCCAAACTCTGGAGAATCACACAGTCTATCCTACAAAGTTCACAGAAGGAATATTTACTTGCTGTTTCAATACTTCATATTGTCTCTGCATGGCTAAACTGAGATGAAACTGATTGTCAAGTTGGAATCAAACTGGGTGGCATTTGTGCCACTCTCTGGAAGTGGAGATTACAGTGGCAAGCATGGCTTGCTATAGCTTTTGAAAAAAGAAGTGTGCCTGGAAGATGATTGCAAACTTTGCCCTAATGGAAAAGCAACTGATCCATAAGAAAATGTGAATTTCATAATTCTAGTGCACATACTGCATCTATTCAATCAGATTGCACTTCTACTAACTCTAGTTTATAGTGGTTCCAGGTTAATCTCTACTGGAGCTGGAGTCATAATGAGCATGGGGCAGGTACAACAGATGGAGTCTGGTGTAATTCTGCAGCTACAAACCATGTACATCCTCCTCTCTGCAGGACAGAAGGGTTCCATCCCTGGCCAAGAAACATCTGGGAAGGAGCTGTGCAAACTCCAGGCACTCCTCCAGAGAATGCTTTTACTTAGGTCTGCATCTTACAGTGAGCACTGCATAGTAGGAAACCAAAGGAAAATTGGGCTCAGGTTGCTGCAACACCTGGCTGTGGCTAGCATGGCTCAGAATCAGATTGAACAGCTACTTTCCCAACAAGCTGCAACAATAGAGCAATATGCTGGTGAGCTGTATCAGCATCTGATGGATGCTGCACCTCCCATGGCTCAATTTCTGATGGTCTCCTGCATGCTGCTTTGCTACTTATCCTATCACGAAGCACAGAGGTATTTTAAAAAGGCACTTTGCAATTCTAGAACATTGCCTGAAGTCTGTGCCCACCACCACTCCTGCCTGCTTTTTGTTCAATGATAATCAAAGCTGCCCTGAAGTGCAGAGATGTGTGTATATTGTGTGGACCTTGTAGAAATGCAGTTCAGAATGGATGAAGTCACCAAAGTGAGGTCACATGCAAATACCTTCCTAAGCCTCTTGAATATTGCCAGGAATAGCTAGCTAGTCATGTTAAGCATGTATGGTATAAATAGGGTCCGAAAGTTAACCTGGAACCAAATGAAAAAGAGCACTTTTGCAAAAGAAATAAATATACATATACATATATGTACCGGTATATATTCACTTCTCTCCTTCTCTCAGTACTCAGTGAAGCTATTTCTAGAGTACTGAGGGGATCTTAAAACTTTAAGATTGTTCATAGAACAGAAATTCAACTTTGCTGAGTTGCAGGGAGAGAACTACCAAAACTAGGAGACTTGCCTTCTGTAGCTGAAGTTCACTCATTTCAACTTTGAACAAGAGTTCGCTTTATAATATACTCCTTAGAAAATGGGGTCATTTTCAACTTTAACATTCTGCTAAATGTTAACATGGATTTAGAGCTGGTTTGCAATTTCATTACAAACATTTCTCCCATAATTTATTTTACAGCACACAATATTTCTGGAGAATGAAGCATTTTTTAATTATGTACCTACCATACATACAGAAATATATATTGTCAAAATGTGTTGAGATTGCAGAAACAAATCTATAGCTCATGGCCATAGTCCAGCAAATGATTTATTTAGATAATTTATTAATTGCTTCTCACAAATGCTTCTCTTAAGAATGTATAACAAATAAATAAGAACTTCTGCAATCTGCAGCAGAAGTTTCTATGGACATTAGTGGAACTGAATCTTACATGAATTTTTAGGAGAAAAATGGGCATAGTTAAAATATTTGTAGTGATTGTTTAGGGCTACCACATTCCTTAGCTCAGTCATGCACTTCAAGAGAGCAAGCCACTTCAGGAAGAGTGATCTGGCTGTTAATCAAAATGTAGACAGTTGCCTGATAACTGCTTCTGACCATTTGCCTATTGCTCAGTACAGACAATGCTAGTTGACAGTGGCGCTCCAACCATACCTCGAAGCGTGAGGATTGAATTTACAACTTTCTGCATGCAGAATATGTGCTCTACCATTGAACTATGGCCCGTCTCCGTGTACTACAGCTTGACAGTGAGGAAATACATGCAGATTTCCTTTTAACAATAATGCATCCATTTAAATTTTTCAGATTTGCAGCATGACACTATGAGTGTTTACCTGAAATTAAGTCTCACTGTGTCCAGCAGAGCTTTCTCCCAGGTGAAATAGAGCTCTGCAAGTCTCCTTTGTGGAGCATTTCAGCATGTTATGGTAATGAACATGTGTGTGTGGGTGCCCCCACAAGTGCAAATAATAGATTATTTACTACGGAACACTTACCAGTTCAGGAGACAATTAAACTACAGCTCTCAAACAGTTTAACCAAATTAGCTGTTGTCAACTACCCCAATTCAGTGGCAGAGCTTCATGCTCCGGCACCGGGGGGGGGGTGGAGAGCAGGCAGGGCGTGAATCCTGGGGGCGGGCCATGCCATCTGCAGGGGCTGGGGGGCAGCCGCGATGGCACCCCACTGGGATCATGCTGCAGGGGGCGGTGCCCTTGCCCCGCACTCCTCTTCCTCCGCCCGTGCCCCAATTGGAAAGTCTCACTTTTTGAGGGTGCTGGTATTTCTCTGCTGGTAATCTCTGACTTTTCAATGAATTACAGTTCCTGGATTTCCTTGGCTGGGAGTGACATAAAATTTTGAGTTTTAAATTGTCATGTAACTATGCCTTTGGATGCAGCTGTAGGGCATAAGAATACAGGCCTGTACATGCCTAATCAGAAGACTTCAGCGGGACTTGCTTCTGAGTAGACATGTCTAGATTTGCACTGCAAGTTTAACAGATCTTTGTAGTTGCATGCCATGACCATGACCATTAATATGTGTACCAACTAAAATTTTCTATTTTCAAAAGCAAGGAACTATGGCCATATTAATATGCAGCAAGTTTATTGCAAGGTCATTGGTAGCCTTATCTGGTACTATTTAAAAAGAAAGGGAGTATAAGAGAGAATTAATTTTTTAAAAGCTTCTGATAAGATACAGCAACCACACTGCAGAGCACCAAGCCATTAGGGTATTAAGTAAACTAGGCTGATGACTGTTCAATAGCCCACAAAATACTTCCCTTTAAGAAGGCGGAATAGATGATGCAGACAGTAAGAGGGACTGCTATACCACATCCTTTATAGTTATATTGCTTTTGAGATACAATTGGATGCTACGTTTGATAGCATTGGGAAACTGTGCCCCTACATAAGGTTTATCCTTACAACATTAAGATTCTTTATTTTATAATGTGTGAATGTATCAAAAGCTTTCATGTTCCCACCAGGAATCATAAACAATAGATATCATGGCATGGCTGTCATAAGGACTGGGTGCTTGGTCACATGTTCATAAACTCTTTTTCGCCTAAATTATCTGCAGATACAAAGTATCAGAGGTCAATGTTCTTCTCAAGCAGTCTATTCTAGTGCTGTGCTAGAGTTTCCTTCTGTTTTTGTTTGTTTGTTTATTTTATCATTCTTCATAAATTAATGATAAAAGAAAAATCCCAAAGGGGAAAGAAATTTCCTAATAAATTCTCATGGTGTGAGTTTTTTGTTTCGAGGTGGCTGAGAGGTTTTCTCAGGGCCTTTTATTTCATTTTACAAATCACCCATCCAGCTGTCTTCAATCTGCAGTCTTCCCAGGTATCCATATTTCTTGGAAACTGCATGATGTCTTTGATTGCATGATGTCATTTCCTGTAAGCATAGGCAGATGGAGAGGCTGCGTACTATGCGGCTCACAGCTTGTCATTATAGTTATTTTTAAAATGAACTCTCTGCATTGATTTCCTTAACAGTTAAATAAAATGGGTTTTTTTGTTTGTTTTTATTTTAGGAAAAGGAAGAATGTTCATTAAAAACAAATTAATTGATGGCACTAATCTCAGGCCAATCAGTAGCCAATCTTTCTGGGCTTCCCACACTTCATTTAAAGCCCAGGAGAAAGACATCATGAGGTAACCCTATCCATGAGACTTTTTCAGATCAGGAAACATAGTTAACCATGGGAGTCGCAGAACACTGCAGATATGTACACGTGGGTGCGCACACACCATCCCTGGTCACCTCACAACAATAAAGTATGGTAACCTTATTTTCTTTCTTGACAAAATTATAGATATCCTGAAGTTCCATGTGAACAAGGCAGGAAATCAGAAGCCTGTTTTGTGGGGAAAGGTTTAAAATAGAAAATAAGAACAGGTTTTGACATAGCACTAATCCATTGCACACAGTGTCTACCATCTGTCAGAATGAATGGTTGTGGAGAGTAAACAGGTCATTTCCCCCTCACAGCTCTAGTTTGAATGCAAGCCTGGCTGCAAGGGGAAATTCTTCTTCTACAAGTTGCACCTGCAAAGAAGAAGAAAGAAGAATCAGGAGCACACTTAATTTGTTTCCTTTGCGGGTGAGTCAACTGGTGTCATGGCAATTGACAGGTGGACAGCTTTGCCTACTTTTCTTTTTTTAAAAAAAATAATTTTTATTAACCGGCCAATCACATCAAATCAAATCAAATCACATCACATAAATTCCGAATTACAAAGCCAAATTTTAAATTTTGTTGAGGGAACCCATATTTCAAGATCCGAAGGGGGATTCTGATCATCTTCTTGCTACTGCGTTAATGTCCAAATCAGTCCAAACAAAGTTCATAATTCTATCCAGACTTATCTTGCTGTTTCCACATCACATCTTGTTCATATATTTTCTCTTTTTTCTTTATGATCTCTTCTGATAGTCTCCTTAAGCTGATAAACACCAATAATAATCCTGTGTGAATTTTTCCATTCTTCCAGTCCTCAAATCGAAATGGTTTCCATATATCATCGCCTTCATAGATAACAGTGCTCTTTCCATCATTAATTACAGAACTGTCGTTCTTAAGTCCCACTGAGGAGTTTCATCCACAATATAAAAACAGCTCTATTTCTCTATTTCTCCTCTCAGACTTAAGTCCTCCGACAGAACTTCCCAATATGGCGACGGTATTTTTAACTGCATCATTCCAAAGCCCTTATACATTCCACGCTCTTCTTAAAACATGCTCTGGTTCAAAAGTTTATCTCCACACAGCCTTAAATCCACAGCTTAAGTCCTTAAAACGACATTTCTGACTTGTGGGTGGGGGGATTCTTGTTCAATCATGTAAGGAAAGAAAATAAAGTTTTTTCCCCTCCCCCATCAGTCCCTTTGCATACCGAGTCTTGGCGTATCTTCTCAGGATCTATATTTGTTCCTCCGACTCGTCTTGTTTTATCAGAGATCTCTTCTGTTAGCAGTCTTTACTCCCCCTTCTTCCTTTTGAAGTTCTTGCAGCTAGTGGCGTGGATCAGAGACGGCGTCCAGGAGTGCCCAAATCCCACAGGAGTGCATTGTGCCTAGTGCCCCCATCCCCACAAATTCGGGGGTGGTATAGGGCACAGCAGGCAAAGGCAGTCCCCCACCACAATCCTGGGGGGGGGATAGGGAGGCTATTTACTCCCATCACAGCCTCCAATTTACCTCGTGTGGGTCGGAGAGATGTTATTGTCAGCCATCTTCTGATGCGCCCCTAGTGGTCCTTCCAGCTTTGCCTACTTTTCAGGTAGCTCGTGATGGGCAGAGGAGTTCAGGATCTGACTTACTGACCAGATTCTGTTCCTCACCCCTGCTATAACCCAGTGTGGAAGCCTGAAGATGGACTAGGGTTTGAGAACACCCTGCTTTCCCAAGTGATAAGGGCAAAGATTCTCAGGGGGTTCAAACAGAAAGAGTGAGTTCTGAAGCAATTGAGGGGAAGCGGGAAAGTAAAATAAAAGCTGGCTAGGAACTAACAAGCAAGACCCATAGTAAAATGTTCCAGTGTGGAACGCTTCTCTTCAATGTGCCAGCCAACTAGCAGGATTCCATTTCCTGTGCTGTTTTTCCCAACAAAACACACGCAAAATATTACATGGCCACTGAGCAGGCTAAGTTCTCACTGGGCTGTTCTAGTTTATATAGTTTTGCTGAAGAGTTTTTAAATCCTGAGGGGTTCTCTGAGCCTGCATATGATGCTTCTTGCCTTCAGGAAGCAATGACACTCACCTCTGATAATTGGAAACAGAGTGAGTGATGATACAAGATACAGCTGTCAAGTCCTCCTTTTCCAATAATTATTGATAAGTTTTCATAAATGCTTTCCTCAGGCTGTTCTGTGCCTTTGGGGTATCACTAATATCTGTTGGGCAGTTAAAGCTGAGGAAGAAAAAGAACCCAGACATATGACGTTCCTTGAAAGGGGACAGCTGGTAAGTGTTTTGATAAAGTATTTTTCTTACACAAGAAAGTAAACAATTACCCTCTGGTGGCATGTTAGTACACCTGAATTTCCAATTCATATTTTATGTGGGCCTCTTTGCCAATTAAGATTAAGATGGTGAACACTCTTGCAATTACCATAAGGAATTCAATTACCATATAGAAAGATTGGATGGGCTTTCATTCCAAGGCCAAGCATAATAATATGCCATGTGTTCTGTACAAAGAAGCCCAAAGAACTGCAAAAGATGACCTTTGAAATACTTATTGGCCTGGGTGTTGAAAAGCATTTTGGAGTTGCTGGAAATGAAACACAGTACAGATTTTAGAGAAAGGTTGAGGGCAAAGAAAATGTGACCAATAGCATTTACTCAGAAGCAGAACTGGCTGCAAAACTTCACATTGCCCTTACATTTTTACTACTGTACAACAAAGTAATTTTGATGCTGCTTTTTCTTCTTTTAAAAGACGTTGTTGGGTCATGTACGATTCATTTTACATTCGATACACCTGGATAAAATATGCAGTGGAATGGTCACTATAGCTCATGAGAAAAGTTTTAGTTTCTGTTCATTGGGTTTCAGAGGTTCTTCCATCACATGCACTGCATGATCCCAGCTGGCTGGGATCACTCCTATAACTTCCTATGATCCAGTAAGCAGAGAGGGAAAAGTATACATGTTTTTTTCTCTCCCCACAATTAAATGGTTCTTTAGGAACACTGCCCTGATAAAAACACTGTTTTCAACAAGAAAAAACAGAACTGGAAAATATTCAGTAAGTCAAAACTGAGATCTATTTTTTCCCAGAAACAAAGCTATGCCAATACACACCAATATTTACATTATAGCAAGAATTGTCTGAAAACAATGCATTTGTGCATACTGTATTAAAAATGACATCTGTTGATAATATCCCACTGATGGGCATGAATATAAATAATCTGCAAGCTGCTTCCTTATAATAATGAATTTGTTTTGTTAGCTTTCTAATAATGTCAGGACATGTATTGTATGTGATTTCAGAGCTCAAAGACTAGAACCCAAATTTTAGTGATGACAGTCAAGTCAAATAAATGCTGAAAATATTCCACCCCACCCCAAATCTTGAATTTCAACTCCATCCTCTCAGAATAAACTGTTTCTTTGCTCTGGGCACCCCAAATTTCTGGAAATCTTACAGTAATTCTTTATGTAGACTCTCCCGACCACTGAGTTTCCATAAATCTCCTATTAGAGGTATGGACTTTGCTATGATGGCTGTGAAGCCTCAGGTCATATCTGATTTTAGAATTAAACTTTGGGTATTAACCCCAAGCCCTATGGATCTTATAAAAGTGAAACAGAATGCAGCTCAATCAAGAGGTAGTACTCAGAACATACTTAGAGAGGCAGCACCTTTCAGCATTCAGGTAAATTAGTGAATTATAAAAGCCAGGAGGCTGCCCTCATTGAGCTGATATGAAAGGTGCCATCTGTGAGTTTTAGTAGTTAATTTGCATAATGGATGGCAATTCTGAGGAATGCTGTGTTGTAAAAGCCCACTGGCAGTTCTTTGTTTTCTCAGTTTGGACAAACCTTTAACAATGCTTTAGGCAAATGCCCCCTTACAATGAATAATTATTACAGACTCAAAATTCTACAAGCCTAGCTGCAGGCATCATAAACAGAGCAACACCCCCCTCTTCCCAAGCCAGCTCATTTAAAAGGACAGAAGACAACCTGAGACCATGGAACAGTGCTAGGTTAAACGTGAGGGGGAAAGAGTATATTTTTAAAGCACTTCTAAAATGTCACGTACTTTAGGACTAAGACCCTAAAAAAGAATGAAAGAAAGAGAAATAAATAAAAATAGCTATTAAAGAAATGAGTCATAATTGTGTGAGAGTGGAGTTGCTTTTAATCAGTCCTCCAAGGGTGACCTGCATTTTCACAACCACCCTATGAGGCAGGTTGAATTGATTTCTCAACACTACCCACAGAATTTTATAGCTTAGTTAGAATTTCAATCCAGATCCTCCTCGTTCTCCTCCTACTTTGAGAACTTAATCTGCTTTAGCATATTATCAAGTAGTTAACTCTTCCTATTCACTTCAGTCTAAGGCTTATTCATTGCTAGCTAGGGCTGGAAAGTATTTTCAGCTCAAGCCCTTTTCACAGATTCCTTGAGTGAAGGGTCAAAGCTTGTAGAAAAAGGTTCTGGGGCTGCCTCTCTGACACTGACACTGAAGGCACACTGCTTGTCCCAGCCCCACACCTGCCATCCTTGAGTGCCTAGGATAGCTTGTATTGCAGGGCGCTGAACCAGATGACCCTTAAAGGATAGGTCAAATGATATTACACTGACCATGGCAAAGTTTCTTTTGGAGGTCACAAGAAACAAAGACCCTCATGCTCTAGACATAACAAAATGACTACCTCGGTCTCTTTCACCTGTTGTTTGGTTGTCTTAACTGTATCTTGTTTTGAAACTGTTTTGTGGGTCTATGGACCGCAATATATATATATATATATATATATATATATATATATATATGCAGGTTTTGGTGTCCTCGGGTGTCTTCCCGTGTAAGAGTCGGGGTGTCTGTGCGACGTTTCGACGAGGTCTCACTCGTCATCTTCAGGCTGGTGCTTTCGGCTTCTTGTTACCAGCCTGAAGATGACGAGTGAGACCTCGTCGAAACGTCGCACAGACACCCCGACTCTTACACGGGAAGACACCCGAGGACACCAAAACCTGCATTCCTGTACCCGTGAAAATCTACGAAAGCATATATATATATATATATCTCACAGATTTTGAGAATCACAACAATGTGGAAATGGGATGGATGGGTCATGTAATGAACACCTGTGAAATTGATACTGACCAGAAATAACATAATTCATCCATTTCTATTCTGATGGGTTGCGTGTTCAGACCCAGAGACCTCCCCCCTAAATAAATACACACTTGACTCAAATTTTAGTTTTGGTTTTTGGCAGAATTTAGGCCACAACTTTATTGATTACAGAAAAGTGAGTGGTTGCATAGGCTCTGGTTCGACTAGCTCCCTACACCATTGCAAGTAGCGCTGACCCAGAGCTCTATCATAAGTCAGCCAAGGGTGAACACCTGAGGTAGGTGATAAGCCCAGGAACAGACTCTGTTCACTCCCCCAGGTGCTCCCCTGGACTCAGGCATGGGTACAACCCCCTCTCACGGGTTGACCAAACCAAGTTGAGTCCCTGGATTCCTATAATGGAATACCCTTCACATAGGGATGGCGAGACCGTTCTCCCATCCCTATCACATGAACCAGTGCCTATCCGCAACCTTACAAGTTGTGACGAAACCCAAACAGCAAATCAGCCAAGTGGGAAAATTCCTGCCATGCCCCTGTCCCAATGACAGATAACACACGACGGCATAGCAAGGTCATTCACAAAATACCCTAAATATAGGGAGAGGTGGGCGGATGTTCCATTTGCACGAGCCGAAAGAGAATCTCTGGGTCACGTGCAAGGGATTAAATAGGTCCCTTGAACTGTTTAGACTGTACCCCATTGGCCAGATTACACCCAGCACTGAGGTACCCACCAATCAGGTATTGTGGCTATCCCATAGACCCACCCACAACCAGGAGGTCAGTCTCTAGGTCTCACCGCAACACGTGCCCTCTTTTAGGGAGGACACGATTTGTGATAACCTCTTTATTTCCAGGATTTAAAAGGCCATTTAAGAAAAAAGCAGCCCCCCCCCAAATGTGGGAAAAGTTTTTGCTCCACACCTCCACCAAATTGTAAGATTCAATTTTTGTGCTGGAAAAACTGTGCTGCACTAGTTGCTCCTTCCGTAGTTGTGTTGTGGTTTCCCAAACACTCCACTTGCACACTTAAAAACCCCAGTGAGTGTTTTGCAGGTACCTGAATGTGCATTTAGCAGCTGGCCACGGGTCAGTCAGAAAGCTTTCCCATATTGCTGCACCAGAAGCTTGTGGTTGGCATATTATGCAGACCACAAAAGCAGTTTAGCATTTCCCAGAACCCTTTACTGAAAACAAATTTCATTAATTAAAACTGAACTGAAGGCGGGATGAAAATGGAGTAGGAGGCGAGTCTGAAAAGCAGGGGAATAAATAAATGCTTTGAGAATACTTTCAGAGGGAATCATCCAAGTCCTGGTGGAAAATGCTGCTTGCTAGTCAGTGTTTAGGGTCTGAAAGTGAGGCTAATTCAATGTAATGAGAGGTGAATGGTACTCAAGACCCTGCCTTTGCCACTGGAGACTCCTTACAAACAGTTTTGCTCTTTCAGTCATTAAATTTTTTATGAAGTTTAATAGGCCTGCAGCCTAGAGAGCTGCCTGGATGTTGATTAGCATCATATTTTTCTCTCATTAATGTAGAATCTGATTAGCCCTCGTTAAAAGCATTTCATGTGACTCGGCAAGCAGCATTGTTCTGATATTAGGAATTACAAGTTTACTTCATCTGAGGGAATAAAACGCTCACTTGTTCAAAGCCTTCCGCTGCACCTAGCAGGCAGGAGTCTCCAACCTACTTAAAATTCCCAGGGAGGAGAATAAGCAGAAATTGTCAAGTGAATAATAACATAATAATGTATTACAGTTGAGCATGGATTTAAAAAAACAAAACAAAAGCCGATAATATATTTTATATATACAGTGGTGCCCCGCAAGACGAAATTAATTCGTTCCGCAAGTTTTGTCGTCTAGCGAATTTTTCGTCTTGCGAATCACAAAATCCCATAGGAATGCATTGAAAATCAATTAATGCGTTCCTATGGTCAAAAAAAGTCCAAACAAAGCCAAATTTGGTACAAGAGTTTATTAACTGCTCTTTAAAGTCACACATACTGTAAAGAGCAGTTCAAAAATTGAAGGGAAAATAAATTAACTTTATAAACATGACAGAAAAACATTTAAAAATCAACAAAGTGTACAGTACATTTTCTAAGACTCTGGGGGACCACTCAAAGAAGGCTCCTCTTCCACTCTTTGCTTCTTGTTCCCCCAGCCACCCACCACACAGAAATTCAAATCCAGATTTTTTTAAAAAAACAGCAGAGTGGCCCAATGGTCACAGAAAATCATAAAAATTCCCAAAACAGCCCCACAAGCTCCCAGATTCCTGCAGAAACCTCTCCAGCTGTTCCCCCAGCCAGCCAGCACTCAGAAATTCAAACTCAGGGGGGGGGGGAATTGAAAAAAAAACAAACTGGCCCAATGGTCACAGAAAATCATAAAAATTCCCAAAACAGCCCCACAAGCTCCCAGATTCCTGCAGAAACCTCCCCAACTGTTCCTCCAGCCAGCCAGCACTCAGAAATTCAAACTCAGAAAAATTTTCAAAAAAACAACAACAACCTGGCCCAATGGTCACAGAAAATCATAAAAATTCCCAAAAAAGCCCCACAAGCTCCCAGATTATTGCAACCCCCCCCCCACAACACCAAGTCCTTGAATCCCAAACACCCCAACCCAAAATCCAAAACCCCCCAAAAAAGTTTTAAAAGTTTAACTTACCAAATGGATGCAAGAGAAGTTCTGGAAAAGTTTTGGAAAAGCTTCAAAAGTGAGCAAAGTCTGAGAAAAGGCTGCAAAACCACGTGCTAACAGTTGCTCCTCGAAGTCAAGTCGCAACTGCAGCTGTTCAAGCTAAGCACCCTTTGTTTTAACGGTTTTAAGAAAAAGGAAACAAAGTCGCGAGACGTTTTCGTATTGCGAAGCAAGCCCATAGGGAAATTCGTCTTGCGAGGCAACTTGAAAACGGAAAAACCTTTCGTCTAGCGAGTTTTTTGTCTTCCGAGGCATTCGTCTTGCGAGGTACCACTGTATTGCAAAGCTAGCTTATAGGTGGTGGACATCCACCCACATATGCCATTGGTGAAAGATTTAGAAAACATGGGGGTTCTAAACATTGCACGCTGATATGTTATTTCTCCAAGAAATTCTAATTAGAAGGGATGATCCAACTGTCAGCTTAAGATACTTATCAAACTGTGCTATAAAGAACCACAGTAATGTTAGGCAAGCTTTCTCAATATTTATCCAGCTATTAATCCTGCTGTACAATGTCCAACTAGAGGATAAGTCAGGTATGTTCTAGAGAACGCTTGTAGTTTATATGGGCCAATGGTGACTTCCGGCAAGACTTGAGCAGGGCAATATTTGATAATAGTCCTACTCAGAGTAGACCTGTTGAAGTTAATAAGCATGACTAACTTACGTTTATTAATTTCAATGTGTCTGCTGTGAGTGGAACTCAGTTCAATGCAACCCCAAATAATTAAACAGTGGATTGTATCTAGAAAAAGTTAGTTTGCTTAGTTTCCACAGAAATGAATGGAACTTCAGTGTGAAAAGGTAGTCACGATTTATTTCAATGAGATCTAATGCAGTTAACTTGCTCTGAATCAAGCCAATAACAAATTGACTTTTTATCAGGTTAGAGTGCATTTCTATGAATGTTATAATGATGACAAAGATTTCCGAGCCCGGAGGGTTGAGGAATTAACCTGGTGTAATATTTACCCGTTGGGCTTCCAAAAATGTTATCTCCAATGCTTCAGCAACAACTTATTTAGACAATTGCTGTATTTTGCTTTTTATTGTTAGACCACAACACTCACCTTCCTTGACCATTGGCCATCCTGGATAGAACTAGTGGGTTGTGTAGTTCAACTTGATGCACATAGAGACCTATAAACTCAGCTAACTAGCCAGGCTAGAGGCCTTGTGCCTTATCTTGTGCTAGGAGCAGCTTTAGTCCCAAGGTTGTAAACAACATTCCTAAGTGTCTACATTTGATAATGAGATGTGCTCTGCTCCAATGTCCTAACCTCCTCAGGTAGAAAGAAATGCAAAGAGAGCACATGCAGCGGGGGTTGCTTGGAGAGTCCTTTGTTTCCTTGCCTAATGAATATGTAATGAAGGAAAGACCATACATGGTATAATTAGTATTGTGTTGTAACTTTAGATTGGAGGAAGTTTATGCATATGTATTGCTTTGACAGATAACAGCTATGTATATTTGGGGGCTTTGCTCAGCTTTTGGAGAGTGATCCCTCTGAGCCTTTATTGCTAGCAATAAACACCCTTTGTTTTCTCACTGCTGTGTGAAGATTTCCTTCAGCCTCAGACGTTAATTTTGCTACAAACTGGAGGTGTCCCAGTCCTGTGGTAATGGATAGCAGTGCAAGAAAAAGAATAACAAACTTTAAGGACTGAAGTGTGCATGCACACGAAAGCTTATAACGGAACAAACTTAGTTGGTCTATAAGGTGCTACTGGACAATTTTTATTTTGTTTTATTTTTTATTTCAACTGCGTCAGACCAACACGGCTCCAGCCTGAAGCTTTAAGGAAAGATTGTTTGTGATTATGTACATTTACATATACTTCCTCTTCTCAGGGATGCTGAAGTGAAAGCATAGCACTATACTAGCCCAGCCCCTCAATGCACTCCTTTCCCCATCTATCCTTGCTTTGCTTTTGTGCTTCTTGTCTTAAGAGTAAAGGAATTTGCCTTTAATGGATGACCTGAGCCATCCCGGTTAATGGCTGGAGTTGAAAAACACCCTCATATAATCCCAGGTGAATAATGTTGTCTCAGAAGACTTAAAGGAGTATTTTACCTGCCTGGCACAGTTATAGATGCAATTAGTTAACACGGATAGTTAGAGGTTTCAGTGGAGGCATTAAACTCCGGTCATTATTAATTATGTAAATTCTCTGTCTTCTTTCTGTCAGAACACAGGAATAAAGTAAACACAAATGGATCAAACTGCTATTCAATAGAAACTTTATGTTAATATTGCAAAGTGCATGGCAGGAGGTGGCAGTTACATTAATCTCTTGGGGACAGAAACCAGCAGGAGCTCAAATATTATTAATTGTTACTCACTGGGTAACCAAGCAGGGACCATTCATTATTCTTTGATATTACAGCGGCGTTACCTTCAGACTTCCATAAAGGTCAGTGTTTAGGTGCTGTATAGTAGAGGCATACTGCAAGTTGCTTGCCTCAAAGAACTTTCTTTTTTTAAAAAAATGATATTTATTACTTTTTCAACAATTTAAACACTACACAAAAAGAAAAGAACAATAATAAAAAAGAACAATACAATACACAAACACTATACAACACCAACACATTAAACTGACAAAACAAAACAAAAACAATTTTAAAACACATCAAACAATTTCAATATCTTATCTTTCATTCACTTATTTCAACGACCTCCTCACACCTCCCTTTTTGTATTCCACTTCTGTTAATTGTTTCAGCAATTCCTTTTCATCTTCCTCTGTTTTCTATCCTATAATTATCTTAACACATTCTAACCTTATTTTTTCCTTTAATATTCTATTAATCTATTTATACTTAATTCCTTATAACATTTCTACTAAAGCCATATAACTTCATTCCAACATTCTTCTAACATTCATTAATTTTACAGTATTTCTATAAATAGTCTTTAAACTTTTTCCAGTCTTCTTCCACCGACTCTTCTCCCTGGTCTCGGATTTCTGCCAGTCATTTCCGCCAGTTCCATATAGTCCATCAACTTCATCTGCCATTCTTCCCGGGTGGGTAAATCTTGTGTCTTCCAATACTTCACGATGAGTATTCTTGCTGCTGTTGTTGCATACGTAAAAAAGGTTCTATCCTTCTTTAACACCAATTGGCCGACCGTGCCCAGGAGAAAGGCCTCTGGTTTCTTCAAAAGGGTATATTTAAATACCTTTTTCATTTCGTTATAAACCATCTCCCAGAGTGTCTTAATCCTTGGGCATGTCCACCAAAGGTGAACTCTAATCCTCAGATTGGTCTGTTTTTCTTTAAGTTCAATCATAGCAAGCGTCAACTTATGTTCATCAAATTGCCTCTGTAGGGCTGGGACTCTCTTTCTCTCCAGTTGTGTTACTTTACATTCAGCAGCAACGGCTTTCTCCCTGGCTTCCTCCGCAGTTTGCCGTATCAAAGTAGATTCCTGTATCAATTTCTGGGTGGTTTCTGTATTGGTATTATTTATACTTTCTGTATTTAAGTTGATTTTAGTAGTTGAAACATCCACTTTCGCAATTATCACGTCTATTTTCTTGTTAAGCTGTTCCAGTGAATCATTTATCTTATATAATGCAGCCACTAAGGCCTCTTCTGTCAACATTCTTCTTGGTTTTGAGTGTACTGGTGCAAAGGCAGTAGCAGAAGAAGCAGGGGGGCCTGATGTTGAATCTCTCCTGGGTTGTTGCCAAGTCCTCCCAGACCTTACTGTTTTGTCAGCAGTTGACTGGTCTGTTTTTCCCTTTCCATTTGCCATAGCACTTAAAAGATTCAAGGTCAGTCCCAGAGTCTCACAGTTTTTTATCTTGCAACTGGAAATTCCCCTAGCCCAGCTCTTGTAAAGCAACCAGTTTCAAAGGCTTCCACTAGGGGGAAACAGTTTCTATTTATAATAGTCAAGAATGTCACCTTTAAGCGCAACTCGTACAATCCAAAGTTAGTTTCAGTTTTCAGTTACTTTTACTCCTTTTTAAGAGCAGCCGGAGACAGTAGAAACAATGTATTTCTCTTATTTAGCTAGCTGTCAATGAACGTTCTAAACGCTGTCAATGAACATTCCAAAAGACGCCAGTCCTGCTAGCAGCCCGTTTCCAGGGTCAGAGCGGTGGTATTTTAGCTCTCTTCGCTCTCTCCCACAGGCATCTCAGTCCACAGCTCCCCCCCCTTCTCCTGCCCCCAAGGGGGGGTTTAATGTTCTTTGCCGATGGAAATTTAGTCTTTTGCAAAAGGCTTTCCAAGACTCCAGCTTGTAGCTTCATTGCCTCAGTCAAAAGGGGGAGGCGGACTTCCTGTATTGAACCTCCCCGTTACGATACCAAATTAAACGTTTAAAAATCCAATTCTCCCACTTCAGCTCTACTCACGGGTAATTACTTTAAAGTCAAATTGTCCACAGGAAAAGGTCAGCGCTCTCCGGCAACAGCTATGCGCCTTTGCTCCATGGAAGAAGCAAACGATTTGAAGCACCGCACCGCTCACCCCACGTCGCTCTGGACCCCCGAAACTGGGTTTCCCCGTGAGTAGGGGGGTGCAAAAGGTGCCCGCCGAATCCCACGCTCACAGGCTTCTCCCGCCTGTGATTTTTTACGGGTCTCTGCCTTCGCTGTGGCGGTCAGACCCAAATTCCCACGGGGCAAATTCCTCCCGATCAGAGGAATTCCGCCATTACTGGAGGCACCTCCCCAAAAGTCCAACCCAAAGAACTTTCATCCTCTATCCCTTTCCACCCTTTCATAAGTTACGGTAATTAGAATTTGGGATTTATAGGGATAAAGCATCAGTGTAATAATTACCATGCCCATGTATATCTCAGCGCATGTGAAAAGTGAATTTAAGTGAGTGGAGGTAGATAGAATGGTTTCTGCAAGTTCAGTGCCTTTGTTGGGAGTTCATGTTGTGACTAGATCAGGCCTGAATGAGGTTCTTCCTTGCATTCAGCAGTCACAGGATACATGTAGTATAGAGGTCATGTCCTGCTTACAGGCTTCCCAAGCATATCTGGTTGGCCACTGTGAGAACAAGATGCTGGATGGACTCAATGGCCCATTGGCTTGATCCAGCAGGCTCTAACGGTCAGAATGACTTGGTGGGATTCAGCTAACTGTTTGCTTCATTTATATTTGGTACCTTAAAACAGAAGCATTTCTGGTTAGAATGTGGTCTATCTACATTCAGGAGGCTGTGTCTGCTATAGATGTTTGCTTCCCATTCCTGTATTAAACATGCCTCGACATCTCCTGAAATGTAGTATGTTTATATAGAAAACCTTCCATTTTGGATGCCCATCTGCTTCCCTGATGATTCTACATGTGAATGGCTCTGTTAATAAATAAATACCAAGTCTCTCTCTGTTACCCCTGTGAAACACCAGAATTTAGGGCCTGTTGGAGGAAATTGAGTAAATTGGAGAAACTTCCATGGAGCTGATTTAGCATGAGAATTGCTTATTTGCCTCTGGAAGAGAAATGGTGGGGATTCCAGAAGTTTAACTTATAGCAGAACTGCAGCCCAAATGAGAGAAAGGAAAACTATAATTAGCAGCTCGCTTATAGGGAAGATATCTGAAGCACCATTTTCTCCCCTATGCCCATGTTAAATTCATAATCTGAGGCCCTACTCTAAATGCCACCACCTTCAGAAGTTAAATAAGTAACCTCGAGATCGGGCCATTTCTGTGCTGATGGTAAAATATCTTCCCCAGAAATATTTATTTACCACTGGGAAGCGGTTGTATTAGGCTGCATCTTATATCACTTTCCTGGAAATAAGCCCAAGTGAATTCTATATAACTCAGAGGATCAATTCATAGGATTGCTGTTGCTATTTTTACTGGATTGGGTGGTTTAATTCTTTTATTTAGGTATGATTGTTGACAATTTTATTCCCACCAGAATTCTGGTGGGGACTCCATATACTGCCGTGGAATATAATAGTTGCAAACTGAAAATAAATGAGGAAATAATATTTAAAAATTCAAACCCATTTTGATTTAATCAGTGTGTCTTTGTAGGTGAAACAGCAATATAGCCTATCATATGTATTGGTTCATTCCCTTCTTTAAGAGCATGTGTATGCATTAGATAACTATCTCTTTGTCTCTCTTTGTGGCAACATACCTTTCAACTTTAACGCCAAGCAAACTGGGTATGAAATCTTTGAGGATGTGCATAATTCCATGCAGGACAGAAACAGATTGATTTAGCATCAGACATTATTATTATTATTTCCCTTTGCAAGGCTTAAGCATGTCATTTGCTGTCACATGTGTCCTTGTGAAATCCTGGCCAGAAATCAACTTGATGTTCAGTATCAGACAGTTTTTTTAAACGTCTGTAGATAACATCTGGGTGTCTTTCACACTGTGGGAGTGATGCACAAACCACCTGCAGGTCAACAACAAAAGGATTCAGAATGATCAAGTCGAGCACAAAATTCCCAGCTAATTTGCTAGCTGTACTATTTGCTCTGTATGCATGCTGTCATGAATCTCCAGCCAGCACTTTCCCATACACTTTCAAATTGCATTCATATTATTATAGGGTTCTGATGTACTCAAGAGTTTTGTGATTAACCATTAGTATGTTTGCAGTGACTTAAAGAAAAACTCTGTACATGGAACTGACTTTACCTGCACAACTGAGCTTTAGCACTTTTCTACTGGGTGAACAGTTCTGTGTAGTCCATGGTAAAGGTAAAGGTAAAGGTACCCCTGCCCGAACGGGCCAGTCTTGACAGACTCTGGGGTTTGTGCGCCCATCTCACATCTATTGGCCGGGGTATGCATACTCAAAAATAAAGAGATTCAACAGGGTCCCTTTCTTCCAGCACTCTGGTGCACCCCTCCTGACGTTCTGATTTTGGGGACAAAAATGTTGGAAGGTATGTGGATATAAGGCAGCTTCCCATGTTCACTCCCTCTATTTGGAGAAAATATGTACAATAAAGGTAAAGGGACCCCTGACCATTAGGTCCAGTCTTGACCAACTCTGGGGTTGCGGCGCTCATCTTGCTTTATTGGCCGAGGGAGCTGGCATACAGCTTCCAGGTCATGTGGCCAGCATGACTAAGCCGCTTCTGGCGAATCAGAGCAGCACACGGAAACGCCGTTTACCTTCCCGCCGGAGCGGTACCTATTTATCTACTTGCATTTTGACGTGCTTTCGAATTGCTAGGTTGGCAGGAGCAGGGACCGAGCAATGGGAGCTCACCCCGTTATGGGGATTCGAATCACTGATCCTCTGATTGGCAAGTCCTAGGCTCTGTGGTTTAACCCACAGCACCACCTGAGTCCCATAATATGTACAATGCCCCAGAGTTAAGAGTCCAATATAAGCGGAAGATGCTGCTCCATGTCCTCGCCCTTGATGGAGCTTTCTGGCATAAGTGGAAAGCGCAGGTGATCAAGAAGTGACAGTAACAAGGACAAGCAGCTGGGTCAGGAGGCTACAGCGATTGGCAGCAGGCTGCCTACAAAGGTATGAGTCTTGGAAGGTGCCCAGTCATGCCAACTCCCAATACCAGTTCTGGTTCCACCAGCCAAGTAGTACGGTTTTTTCTTTAAATAGCAATTGGTCCTAGTTTTCCACTGATTCTAATAATGTATTTTAAATTGTTGTAAATGGTTCTGGGACATTGTGGTGAAATCATCTTCATTTCCAACCTCTTTAATAATAAAGGAGTCACAGGTAAAATTCTCACCACTGGGCTTGTGGAACTGCTCTGGAAGACACTTTTTTGGATTCAAAGAACGGCTGATGTTAGGCTAGTCTGTGCTCTGTGAAACAGTGAAAGCTTTATGTTGTTTCAGGAATCACCATAACAGATAAGAAGCATACAGTGTGCAATTCAGCACTCTGTTTGACAAGGGGCAAACATTTTTAGACACAGTGGTGGGAAGAAAGGGAAGCTGGGTCTCTGAGGAGTTGGAGGGCCTTATGTAAGCTAGGTATATTTATTTTATAGACTTTGTCAGCATGGGTAAAAGAAACATATTAACCCTTGTTATTTATATTTACAAACCTGTCTCCCTCTATGCTTACCACAACCAAATTGCATAGTCTAAAATATTAGAACTGCCTTCTTTGTGTGGTTAAAACGATACCTTTTCACCCCTCACTGAATAGATAGGCTTGTATAATAAAATAAGCTCTGGGGTACTGTAAAAAAAATATCTCTTTTTTTATTTTAAATTTGCTTTTGTACCACTCGCAAAATAATTAGTCTCAATCTCCCACAGGAGCTTTTGCATTGCTTGAACCCCCAATTGTCTAATAACGCTCTCAAGCTTATCCCAGGGCAATAAAAGCTGCACAGACTAGCAGTAACATTTGTGAATTCAGATTTCTGAATGGCATGAGTGGGTTTTTTATTGACGTATGCGCACTGCTCTTGCCTACATCTCTACAAAAGACTCATTTTTAAAGCTTCAGATGTGCCATCTTCTGCTGTGATCTTGACAGATCTCACAAGCTGAGCAGGGTCAGGCTGGGTTAATATTTGCATTGGAGATCTCTAAGGAACAGTGCAGCAAGGCCAGTAATTCAGAAGGTGACTCTTTTTTCCTTCTAGCAGAGATTTGAAAGGATAGCATTCCCCGTGTTAGTTATAGTGAAGACACATCTGGCTACTGAATACACTTTTTCCAGAATGGTATAAGCCAGTGCTTAGCTGTCAGATAAGGGTAGTAAAGCAGGGACCATGATTGCCTGCAGTTTTCGTTTTCAAGTCATTTAGCTCTTTTTTGGTGGACACAAATCCTTCTGTTTATTTTAATCATTTTTTTAATTTTTATATTCCCAAACCATAAAAATTCACATAAAAAAAAAATTAAAAAGCCACAACCAGTTAACCATAAATAGATTAAGTGCTGCTCTTTTTGTCCACTTGCTCTTTTTTGCTTTTTTTTAGTTTCAGTTTTTAAGTTTGTACTTTAATTGTTTCACTGCTGTTCATAGAATCATAGAATGGAAGGCGCCCTCAGGGTCATCTAGTCCAACCCCCTGCAATACAGGAATCTCAGCTTAAATATCCATGGCAGATACCCATCCAGCCTCTCCCTAAAAACCTCCAAGGAAGAAGAGTCCACCACTTTCTAAGGGAGTCCGTCCCATTGTTGAACAGCTCTTACCTTCAGAAAGTTCTTCCTGATGTTTAGTCAGAATCTCATTTACTGTAACTTGAAGCTATTGTTTTGAGTCCTACCCCAGAGCAGGATGAAACAAGCTTGCTCCATCTTTTATGTGAAGTCCTTTACATAGTTGCAGATGGCTATCATATCTCCTCCCACTCACCACTTTACCAGGATAAACATACCCAGTTCCCTCAATGATTCCTCATAAGGCTTGGTTTACAGAACCTTGATCAGCTTGGTTGTTGTTATGTACTGAGCTTGGATCCTAGATCAATAGGCAAGTAGGATCCTAGAAGGCAGCATCCTGATTGGTCTGCAGGAACAGCTCAATCTGGCTCCAGGAGGAAGTGAATCAGCAACCTGATTGGCCTGCAGCAGCAGCCCAATCAGGCTCCAAAAGGGGAGTTGGATCAGCCAATCACGCAGGACCCATTGTGCAAATAATGTATATATAGCCAGAGGTTTTGGGAAAGACTCCCTCCCTGTTTACCATGAGCTGAAATAAAGAGCATAAAATCAACTCTCAACTCCGAGTATATTTCAGTTGTCTTCTTCTACATATATTTCAGCCTGCCAATATCCTTCTTAAACTGTGGTTCCCAGTACTGAATACAGTGATTTGGGTGTGGTCTGACCAAGACAGAACAGAGTGGTACTATTACTTCCCTTGATTGGTCTACTAAGACCCCCAAGATCCCTTTCACGTGTACTACTTGCAATCCAGGTGCCGCCACCCCAATCTTATATTTGTGCAGCTTGAACTTCCTGCCTAAGTGCAGAACCTTACATTTGTTCCTATTGATGATGATGATGATAATTATTATTATTATTGGCTAGTTTTGGCTCAGTTCTCCAATCTGTTAAGGTAATCTTGAATCACAATTCCGTCTTCTGCAGCATTATTTACTTCTCCCAGTTTGGTGTCATCTGCAAATTTGATGAGCATCCCCTCAATTCCTTCTTCCAAATTGTTTATAGATGTGGAACAGATGTGCAAGCCACTTTGAGCAACTCATTTGTAGAGGAAAGTGTGGGGTATAATTTTTGAATGAATAAATGTGCTAATCATGGGCCAGCATAAAGAATGGAAAGATTTTTTTTTTAAAAAAAAAACAGCAACTTTAAAACAACAGAAGCACAAACAACAGCATCACCCCCACCATCACTTCCTTCCTCTATCATTTTCTAACTTTCATCATCCAGAAGCAATGTGAAATGGTCTCCAGGGAACCTCCCTTGAAGAACATTCCACATCACTGGGCTTATCCCCCTCCTGCTGTGTAACAAGTGTGGTACATATTGCCATTGTTGTTTTAAGACCAACACCCAGAGAAACATTTAGCAAAAAGAGAGAGAGAAGCTCAAATCACGTCAGAACTGAAAAAGTGTGATGTGGATATTATTGAAAATCCTTGGTAGGCTTGCCAATTGTTCCTTATTTCAAGGAACAGTTCTTCATGGTTCCTAATTTCTTTACATGGCAGGGAGAGTGTGATCTGCAAGTGAGGGCATTTATTTTACCATTAGATCGTGATCAGATCACTTTCCAGTGAAACTGAAGTTTTCAGCGGCTTTCCTCTGGAATGGGGACCTAGAATGGTCTGCCCCCAGTGGCTGCTGGATCCAATTCATTTACATTTTTTCTGTTGATTTGTTTGTGCTCCTGTTGAAGCCCTGGTTGATCACTGGAATACATGGATGACCTGGGCAGTTGGGACTATTATTCCTGAGTGTCTTCTTCCACTTACTAGCGCTCAGTTCCATGGTGTACAAGCGCAAATGGAGCAAATCTCTGATCAGGTTACATGGATGCAATGAATCTGCTGTTTCTATTGCATTCTCATTATGGATGATGTTTTGGGGTGGTTCAGAGTCCTTTAAATGCTGTCCCATAGCAGATGGTAGGACTGGCAGTGGCCCACTGTGATTTGTTTTAAGAGCATTTCAATGGTAAAGTCAATTGCATACTCTGGGGCCTGCTGTTCTAAACATTTTAGGGCCCAGCCAAAGACTTACATCTTATCATTATCTACTCAATAGGTCTTAAGTGGCTTAAGTGGCATTGCGGCCTTCGACAGCATTATTATTTTTCTTAGACTATATATTGTAGGCACAAACATATTTTCTCACTGATCTCTCAGATTATGAGTACGATCCTTTGCACCCCTTTGAATAAGGGGAAATAAACCCCTTTGAACTGAGTAGTATTTCTGAATATATATGCCTAAGATCAGATAAGACAGTTACTTGCAGCTAAGTGTACAAAACATCTCTTCATGTCATTGTAACTTAGCCTCGAATTTCTGCTTAAAAGCTCATATTGTTGAAAACCCATCATTATATTTAATTTTTTTGTTGGCATCCGTCTGTCTCAAGAGACAACGGAATGTGCTTCCGGGGGTAAAGTCACACAGATGCATTAGCATCCCTGAAGTGGCAAGACCTCTCTGGTGTGGCCCAAAGGAAAGCACAGCAATACGTTTGGCAGTATCCAGCCATGCCGGATTTGTGTAGGATTTACTTCTTGGCCTTTTCTTCATCCTGAAGCTGTCCTGCAAGCCAGCGGAGGTTTAGGATCAGATTTTACCTTCTCCTGGGGCTACCTTTTCAGGTTGATAAGACCCATCTGCCCCTCACTTTCCTCTACAGCACGTGCAGAAACCACCTTCCTGACCATTGGACCCACTATTGGTCTCAATAATTTTCAGGCACCTGTCTGCACTGGGGATAGTGAATGGGAAGGAAGTTTATCTTTCCACGTTTTGTTTTATATATTTAAATATATCATTCCTGCACAATAAGGAACCTTTGTCCCAGTCTACTTTAAAAAGGAAATCTCAGTCTGAATCAGGTTAGGGAGCCTGTAATAAAATAAGAGGCGATGCTGATGTAGGATCCTTTCAGTGTTGTAATCCTTTAAAAATGGATTGACTTCTTATTTTAAAATAAATGAAAATACAAATATAAGGGAAAAAAGTGTCTTGATGGACCCAGAAAAAGAAGAAGATGGCCTCACTTGTTCTGAAAAAAGTTAAAACAATTGTTTGGTTCAAACATAATGCCAAATAATGGTGTGTTGCTGCAAGAAGAAAAAGTGCAGTCACAATTTGAACCTGATTTCAATCTGGGGGGACAAGTACAAACCATAGTTTCCTAGTTCAGGTGTTGCAAAGGAAGCAACTGACAATCTGAGCATGTGAGTGTGGGTAGAAAACGAAGTACAGCAAATGAGCATACTGCATTTCTACAGATCCTTAATATAGGCTGGATATAAACAGGGCTGGACTTAAGAGGTGGGCAAGCTAGGCGCACTCTGGACTCCAGGCAGTGCTCAGTGTTTGTTGAATGTACAACATGAAACTCCTCTTTAAAAAAACAAAAGAAAATGGGAGGGGTTAGCATGGTAAAACTGCTCCAAATTTTTTTTGGTGGGAGGAGGTGTTGGCACTTACCCTACACTTACTTGGTAAAACATTTTGTTTTTAAGCCCCACATCAATCAGAGTGGTGCAAGGCTCTCTCCACAGCTTCCCATGAACTGCTGTGATGTCATGTCACAGCATAACGCTCCGAAGACTCTCCCAGAAGTGTGGCCAACAGGAAGCAGCTCGATTCTCTTTCTACTGCTTCCTGCTGGCCACACTTCTTGGGGAGACCCAGTGAGTAGCAACCCCTTCCCAAAGATTTTGGAGGATGTGCTCTTTACTCTATCCCAGCCCCAAGAACGCAGCAGGAGAAATTAATTTAGAGAAATGAGTGGAGGGAGCAAGATGATTTAGGCCCACCTTTACATTTGCATAGAACTCCCCACCCCAAATTCTGACTTATATCAGATTTACCTCAAATGGTAGTTTATCTGCATCAAAAGCTGCAATGAGAGATGTGCTGGCTGCTGTTCCATGAATATTTCAAGCATCAGTAACTCCCATCAGCTGTTGCAAAGGAAAGTCGGAATTGTGAGCTTTGGGTTCTTGGCAGGTAAATAAGAAAGAAAAAAAGAGAGGGATGTAGACTTTGAAGTTCAAATGCATTTTTCTTCACATGGTCTGTCACTTTCCATAGCTATGATAAGCAGGACTGGTATTTGTCTAAGTCACACAGAATGCTTTTTATCCTTCTTGTTTCAGGCTTGACATCAGATTGAATATGAAAGCTAATGCAATCATGGTGTCCTGAGCCTTTTAAAGCAGGTTAAAGTCGGCAACCATCCAGGGATGCTCATCCACTCAATTCTTATCAAACTAAGTGGAATGTAAAGCAGATACCTGTTTACAACAACTCCCATTTGCCACATCATCCAGCTACTCATTAGAATAAGTAGATTGTCTGCTGAGCTCTTATACCAGTAGCCAGTTATGCTGCCAACCTGGGGTAGAACTTCAGGGGTACGTGTGTAGTGTCTGGCCAGCTGCATTAACAAGGAGGAGGGAGATGTACGTGTAAGGATTTACCCAGACAAGCAGATCAGGAGTCTCCAGGTCCTCTGTAAGCCTGCAGTCTGAGCTAATCACAACCAGCTGTCTAAGAGCTCCTCTGCAAAGCTTTCCTAAACTGGGAACATGCACAGTATAGCACTATAAATCTGTTTCCATTAAAGCTGTGACTCTGGCTCCTAGTATTCAACTCCCATTGAAACAAGCTCCATAGAGTCCTGAACTTTAGACCTGAAGTCAAGTATCTGCCACACATTTTTTCCAGACACTAGAAGTCTCTCTCTTTGTCTGCTCATCCACTCCGCAACAATGAGCTTTCCATCCTCATAAAAAGAGCACCCTTCCATTTTGTAAAAATGTGTGGGAAGCCACAACTTCCCATTAGCTATCACTTCTGTACGCTCCACATTGTGTTACAGTGAATCCTTTACAGGACATTCGGAAAGGCAGCGTGAATCATTCTGCCTGCCCTTTAAAAGACACTTTCCAGCTCATTATGGCAAGATGCCTCTTACATTCTTTTCTGCAGCCCTCTGTGGAGCTTACACCTCACGTACATTAGTGACACTAATGAACTGCTTGCTCTGGGATCTCTACTGCTGGCTAGTTTGACACCTAGGTTGCCCCATTCCTTTAAAAATCCCCTGACAGAGAACTGTTGACAGAGTATTAGGAGGATCAGTGGAGCCTTGGTTAAAATAGGGCATTTCCCCCACCCTCCAACTGCCTGGCTATCACCACCATCTCTGTGCTGCAAAACAATTCCATTAAATCAGAAACATCAGAGCTCATCAAGCTTCTGATTTCAGGCTAGCAGAGGGAAACATACTGAGCAGAGGTTTCCTATTAATTATTGACCTTACTGATAAAACAACATGCATTTGGCTCAAGTGGCTAGCTGGGTTTTTCTGACCATTAAAAATATTGGCATGATGATACAGTCTTACAGTGATGATGTTTTTGATGTTTCGCTAACACACTAAGAGCTGCAATCCTATAGTTCAGGGATGGCTGAATACCAGATTAGGCAATGGATCAAGTCTCGCCATGCAACTTTTTCTTGGCCCCCCCAAATTCCATGGATTTTGGCAATAATGGTTAAAAGAAAACCAGCAATGTAAAGTAGACTGAGCACTAAGGTGGATGGAAAGGTTTACACTTATCCCTCATGGGGTTGCAAATCACACCCTCCCCAGTTATTAGATTGCTCATTTGATGAGTAGAGAGGAGACAATAACATTGGATCAGCTACAGGGGTTGTGTGCCTGTGCTGTGTGTGTATGGGTCCTCTGTATCCAAGAGATAGCCACCAGAAGGTTGGCCAAGGACAACTGCAGCCCTTTGGTGAGGGAAGGTTATCTACCCGTGTCATACATGTTTACCTGGGAGTAAGTCAGCTGAACTAAATGAGGCTTACTTCTGAGCAGACACGGAACAGGACTTTGCTAATTAAATATGTTCAAACCAACACAGTCTTGAAAGTCTGCATTCAGATTGCTTTCATATAAGAAGAAAATGGAAAAGCTTGCCAGTCAAAAGGCAGCACAATACACAAGTGAATAACGCTCAACAATCATATTGGATGATCAAAAGAAAGCCTGAGGACAGGTGTAGCATATGGGGTTTTTCAGTGTTTATTCTCTATTTGCAGAGTGCTCTCCCCAGGGAAACATGCCTGGCTCCATCATTGTTAGTTTTAGGTGCCAGTCTGAAACATTTTTAATTTCCCAGGATTTTTGGTGGTTAAGTTAGATTTGTCTGTGGCACCCCTCCCCCCCCCCCTCATCAGGTGGGGGAAGACCTGTCTTTACTGTATTGCATGATAAACATTTTAGGAAAATTGTACTGTACATCATTTTACATTTGGCTTATCATTTATTTTATCTATTTGTATTCTGTTTTGTCATGTTACTTTGAGACTTTATTTTGTGTAAAGCAGCTGACAAATGCAAATAACAATATGATGCCACAGCAGGAAATAATAGACCTCATTCTGGGCTCAGATGTCCCAGTGCAGCAGTAATTTAGTACATATAATGTCCCTTTGCCCTTGCTAGTCTGCTGCCTGGCCTATTTGAGAGAGGGCAGCATTGATGTGAACCTGATAGTGTGCATACCTGGCCTATAGATAAGACATTCTCTTCTTTTTTTCTTCCTATGAGTAGTCTCACAGCTCTGTTCTGCAGAAATAAAGTCAGTGGTACACTGAGGTAATTTGAGATTCTGACCTTGCTGGTCTTGTGACTGTAGACGGCAATGTGTAATTACTTCACTTATTTCAACATCTGCAGTTATTAATCTAGTGACAGTTTCATAAGGTGTGTTTAATGAAAAAGGTTACTTGTGAACCTAGCACAATTAACAAGTGAATGGATAGTTGTGTGTCTAGCCTTGCATGTCTGCTTAGATCATAGCTTGAGGACTTATGTCCTTCAGTTCCAGGTGTTGTTGGACTCTAACTCCCATCATCCTTGACCACTGCTGAGGCTACATGTTGAGGGCTGCAAATTCCCCTTCCCTGGGTTATTTTGATTATTCTTATTGGTTATTTGGTTATTTGGTTATTTATTATTTGGTTATTCTTATCTTGCAAGACTCAGGAT
Organism: Podarcis vaucheri; assembly: GCF_965113315.1. Lineage (NCBI taxonomy): Eukaryota > Metazoa > Chordata > Lepidosauria > Squamata > Lacertidae > Podarcis > Podarcis vaucheri. The sequence continues at coordinate 68,821,393 of NC_138764.1, read as the reverse complement.
GTTGCATACATGTGAAACAAAGCACTACCAGAATAAGCAGGTTATTGTTTCTTGTTGAAATATGGGTGCTATTTACTAAGATAGGCCAGAGTTTAGTACTAGGAGTTGTTCTTCCATTAGGAGCAGGCCATGCCAAGGAATAAACCAGCCTTTCAAACCTCTCTGTAGGCCAGGTAAAGGTAAAGGGGCCCCTGACCGTTAGGTCCAGTCATGGATGACTCTGGGGTTGCGGCGCTCATCTCGCTTTGCTGGTCAAGGGAGCCGGCGTACAGCTTCTGGGTCATGTGGCCAGCATGACTAAGCCGCTTCTGGCGAACCAGAGCAGTGCATGGAAACGCTGTTTACCTTCCCGCCAGAGTGGTACCTATTTATCTACTTGTACTTTGTGCTTTTGAATTGCTGGATTGGCAGGAGCAGGGACCGAGCAACGGGAGCTCATCCTGTCGCGGGGATTTGAACCGCCGACCTTCTGATCGGCAAGCCCTAGGCTCTGTGCCCAGATGCACATATATCCTGCCCCTGAAAGGCCATGGACGTAGTCATCTTGGCAGGTGCAGCATTTCTAATATATGTAGGCCAAGATACACCTGCCAAAATTACCACCATCCTTCCTGGCTTGCCACTCTGTATCTCCAGCCCACACTCCTTGTATGAGCCACTCGGAGAACAGAGTGTGCTGTCGTCTTCTAGATTGCAGAACAAGCAGGGGGTGGGGTGGTCAGCGTTCCCTTATTAAGAGGGCAACTAGCAAACCAGTTAGGGACGCGGGTGGCACTGTGGGTAAAACCTCAGCGCCTAGGACTTGCCGATCACATGGTTGGCGGTTCAAATCCCCGCGGCGGGGTGCGCTCCTGTCGTTCGGTCCCAGCACCTGCCAACCTAGCAGTTCGAAAGCACTCTTAAGTGCAAGTAGATAAATAGGGACCACTTACCAGCGGGAAGGTAAACAGCGTTCCCTGTGCTGCGCTGGCTCGCCAGATGCAGCTTGTCACGCTGGCCACGTGAGCCGGAAGTGTCTGCGTACAGTGCTGGCTCCCGGCCTATAGAGTGAGACGAGCGCACAACCCTAGAGTCTGGCAAGACTGGCCCGAAAAAGGGCAGGGGTACCTTTACCTTTACCTAGCAAACCAGTGGACTGAGAGCTGCCTTACTTTCAATAATATTCTGCAGTTATCTGGACCCACAGGTCTTCCAGATCCATTGAGCAAGTACGTACATTTAACTGTTATGTGCATAGGTCACCCTTTTCAGACCTTTTGATCTACATGCAGTCAGTGGCACAATCAGCAAGCACTGAGGACAGGGTAAGTGGTGCAAACCTGTTCTCTCTTCCATGAGGCTGTGGAGTGAATGGACTGTGTGGAGGAGAAGGTTTGCTTTCTGCTACTAGGAGGATTAAACTAGCAGAAGGTTGGAGTTTAAAATGGTATTGTAATCAGATTTTATTAATGGAATTTGAATGCCTTTAGGTGTTTTTGTGGCTGGGTTATGAATCTAAACAAATAAAATAAGTAAAATTAGTATCCATCTAATGAGACTCCACAATTAAGCCATATATCTGAAATGCAAACAGTCATCATCTCATGAATATAGGGTTACTTTTATAGACAAACTTACTGCTCACTTTTGATTTAGCACTGCTTATCTGTACTGTATAGAAATCCCCACAGAATAGACAGTGTTACTTAACAAGAAAGCAAAGGGCAGTAAATCTATTGGTGTTTTTGAGATGATGCTTTTAATCAATCTCCCGTGTATTTGGTTGTTATTTTGGTATTAAAAATTAACAAATATGAAAATAAAAAATGCTCTCTTTCGCATATGAACATGGACTGACTACTGTTTCAGTGTCACTATTGAACTCATCAATGCAAGTCTGGGAAACAATTAGGCAAAGTAAACTTTTTAAGTCCTCCATCCTATTATGTGCTTTGAGTTAATGAAAGTCCATATATTGTAGAATTCCTAAGTAATAGTCAACAAGTCAACCCATCTTCACCTGTGCAATAAGGACAGGGTTTCCTCCCCCCCAGGCCAAGTTAGATATTAAGTTATTCTGCAGTTGCGCAAACATGATAGTGTCTTAGGGCATATCTCCTGTTGTGCTTACCATACAATTGAACAATCTGCACAATTGAAGGGAGGTACTTGACATGTTGGCTTGGGTTTGGATAGTTATTTCCAGTAAAGATGTAAAGGGGAGGGGTGGTTCAATAGTTAGTTCAAGCGCAGGGAGAATCTAAATCCAAAAGGGATACATGCAGGGCCAGGTGGTAGAGCCTGAGACTCTTAATCTCAAGGTTGTGGGTTTGAGCCCCATGTTGGGGAAAAAGATTCCTGCATTGCAGGGAATTAAAGTAGATGAGCCTCATGGTCCCTTTCCACTCTACCCCATAGTGACAGGAAAAATCTGTCAATTCTTCTTTCTCTCAGTTTTGTATTTCCCCATATTTAGGCTGAGGCCTGTTGGGATATTTCCGTTCCACCTAAAAAGGGAGCAGGCTTTGGGAGTCACAGAGTCTGCGCATGTCCTATTCACAGGATGTTTATGTTCTGATATTCCTTTCGATTTCAGTTAGTCAGAGACGCTGACTGAAAATGGACGTGTTTTCTTTTGTTCTGTTCTACGCTAAATAAAGTCTGTAAATATGCTAAATATACTCTTCTGCGGTGCAAGCTTTTGGCTGTGTTTCTGCTGATAAACATTGTGCACAAGCCTGGAATGTGGCTAGGAATTTCCAGAGGCTTCGTGTCGCTAACTGTTGGATCTGCGTGACTACGGGAGGCCGATGGATCGCCCGGCAGCCGGCTTGGGGGCCATGATGGACGTTATCTCCCTGGTAGTTTCCCAACAAGGCCTCCACATTTCTGCATCACTTTGCACTTTAAAATGTCCACATAATCATAAGCATTTCAGTGCACATTTCTCCTATTAAGCACATTTTTAATGCAATTTTACCTAATAAACACATCCTAGCAAGCAATTTACCTAACATAATGCATATTTGTATTATTGTCACTATTTTATGCATATTTATTCACATTTCCCCCTAATACAAGCAGTTTTGTATACACGTTTTTTGGTTGCAGATCTGTTTTGGATAATTCAGAGAAGTGTGAATATTGAAGAGTAGCTGCACTTTGGTTCATGCATCGTTTCAAAAAAGAGTGAATTAGGAAGGCTTGCATTAAAATGCAAACTAATTCAGATTTCTCCCCCATCCCTAGTTCTGTGGCAATCTGGGATAATTCCAAGAAAACTGCACACAGTTCCATTAAATCTTAGAGCAGAAACTAATGTTTGGAACCTTTATAGTGTAATATAAAGAGTTTGTAACAAAGGCTCACTCTATTTACATTCTGAAATGTATGTCTAGTGCTAACTATATGAAGTAAGGTAATGCCTCTGGGCATGGCAGGATCATATGTATCTCTGCAGACAGCCCAGGGCATTGCCCAAACAATAAAATAACCTGAGGTGTTTTTTGTTTTGTTCTGTTTTTTGTTTTGCAAATGATGGAAATGTTCACAGTAAAATGAGCTTTGACACAGTGTGAACTCCAACAAACTAGCAGCTTCAAATAACTGACATTTCAACCATGAGGGTCTTGTTGTAAGAGAGATCCTATGCACCTTGCCTCCATTTGTTCTTTTGAAAACACAAAAAAGAAATGAAACTGGCTTCTCTAATTCACCTTTAACCTCATCTGCTTTGGCAGTTAAGTTCTGATGAGGGTTTATGTTAATTTTTACTGCATTCCTAATAATGAGAAATATTTGGCAGATTAACATCATTTAGTTTCCTTTTCCCAAGAGAGAGAGAGAGAGAGAATGTGTGTGTGTGTGTGTGTGTGTGTGTGTGTGTGTGTGTGTGTGGTGTTGCCAAAAAGCTGTTGAGCTCCAGGCTGGGAGTAGGAATGAGCTCTGCAAAAGTGGGGAATATTAAAACCAAATTAACAGAAATGCATGAAAAGTTCAGGAGCCCCCTGCTACTCCTCTGTGAGGTTCCATCCTTTATTTACTGCTGACAGTCCATCTGTCAGCTTCTAAGCAATGCAGAGGAAGAGAGTACACCTGTCAACACGTCTGTGTGGTAGAGATGGAGCAGATGTTGGAATTTGCACCGCTGACGCTCGCATTTATCATGTTTGGCATAAAACCACTAATAAAGGGGAAATGGTAGCTATCCCCTACGATGCTTCATCCCCCCCGCCCACCTCCCCTACACAACCACCACCTCTGTAGAATTTCTGGAAGCTGCATATATCCCTTCCAGCTTTGCTTCACAGATGGGAAGATGGGATTCAACATGGAAATTTAATTTTACTAGAATTCAACCCAAACAGAATAATGTGTTTAATATCTATGCAGCGCAAGAGAAAGAGAAGATTCATTTGCTCTCGCGAGGCAAGGGAAAGTGATGCATTAAAGCTTCTGTTTTGGTACGGAAGAAATATAAATTCACTTTCACATATGCACACAAATGCATTAAGGCAAGGGCATGAAACAAATCAACAGAAGCAAGTGCAAAGGGGGTGAAATGTATCGGGCTTTGCAAAATGATTGCTGTTATATATTTTATTATCTATTATTAATTCCTAGCAAAAAAAAGTGAATGTTGCACATAAAGGAGGAATGGTTATGTAAATAGTCTGACAATGAGCAGGAAAGAAATGGAAGCTAAATATCAGAGAGGGGTCAGCAAAGTCGATTGGAGTGCAACTTACAGAAACAGCAATAGTCTCCATCAATTAGGACATGGGGAGCAGAAATGGAGTATTAGAGGAATGGACTACGGGGAGCCATTCAGCATTAGATGGGAGGGAGGGAGGAATTAATATCTATACTCAGCACTTTTCTCCTCTGCAACGCTTCCTTTGTGTTAATTAGGTAATATCCACAATTCCCAGAAAGGTTCCATAAGCAATGGAGAGCATCTTCAGTGTGCCTGGGGGTGAAACCAAGGTACAAAGGAGCTCAGATAATTAAAGAAATAAAAATCACATGAGTAACATACACAGGGAACTGTATGTTTGTAGATAAATGAACTATGTAGTGAATGTCGTGTAAAACCTTTCCACCACAGTAATGTTGCATATCAAAGATCTTTTGGCTTACCTAAAACACTTCAGATTCTTCATCCGAGAAGGAACTTCCAAATTTTGCTTTTCTTAAAATAGGTTGAATCAAGCCCAGTAATACACTTCGCAGATAGTTTTTGTATGTTTGGTTGTTAATTGTATCAAATTATTCTGGCTTTTCTCAGAATTTTTCATGTGGTTACTTTGAGGAACATCATTCTGTGTTCATTTCAAAATTTGCTTCATTTAAATTTTTATAGGCAACTCAGATGATATCCCAGTGTGACTTCAGCAGGTGAAATGGCTTCGAAATCAGACACCTTCCTTTAGTTCCTCATTGACAGGGGAATGCAAAGTTCGACTTCTAGGAGATCCCATGGATCCACTAAATAAGGGCCCCAGTACTTTAAATCAGGAAAAGACTGGCTACGAGAAGAAAAGGCACAAGAGGCAGGAATGACGAAGAATGGATTAAGAGGGAGGTTTCTGTAGCAATACTGAAATAGTTAGATCCACATGATAGGACTTTTAAATTTTTGCTCATTTCTTTAATGATGCGCCAAAGGGATGTACTTTCCATTTTGCACAGAGAGTCTGAAAGGTGGAAGACTTTTTATGAGGAAACAAAAGCCAAATATAAAAAAAATGAATGAAATCATTTTGATGCAATCATGAGACTGAAGAATGAGGCCTTCCCTCTGTGTTAATTCACAGAGGACCAGCAGAGCTTCTCTAGCTAACTTCATCACTGGAAGTCTTTCATCGTTGACTTTCTTTTTTGCTCTCTTTTTTTAACTTTGCTAAAATATTTATGCTTAACCTTTGAGTCTCAGACTATACAAAATCTTATACCAATCAAAAAGATTCGGTTTCTTCGGTTTTGGTATCAGGTACCTGCCTGAATTCAAGCTTATCTATTATTATTTCCAGTCCTTTAATAATACAAAATATCAATCACCTTATTTACAAAAAACTTACAACAGAAGGTTTCTTTATTTCTCATTGTTTCTTAAATTATGCCAAAGTAAAAGTAAAGATTATCCTGGGACTAAAGGAGTGCTGGGAATCTTTAATGCATTATGGATTAAAGCATTATGAATATAATGTCACCAGCCTATCTCCTTGTCTACACTAGCATGAAGGCAGCCCTGTTTAGGGAAGTTTTTATTGTTTGATGTTTTGTTGTGTTTTTAATATGCTGTTGGGAGCCTCCCAGAGTGGCTGGGGAACCCCAGCCAGATGGGGAGGGATATAAATAATAATAAATAATAAATAATTATAATTCACCCAAGGAGAGAGGTGTTAAGATATTTAACCCAGAGTCCGAGGCTGGATCTAGACACATAAAAAAAAAAGTTTCAGAAAAATGCATTGTAAACCTCATAATGGGAAATCATGTTGATGAAAGACAGAACTCTACAGCGCTCTTTGGTGTCACAGTGTTATAACGCATTGTAAAATGTTTTTTCTTTACTAATGTAGCAGAGTCCCTAGTGTGCTACAGCAAAATAAGTGTTCTGAGAAGATGAGGCATTGGCAGGAAAAGAATAAAGAGGCATCAGAGCAGGGTCTAGAATATTTGAATACACAGATTACTGCAAAGATAGAATCATATAATTGTAGGATTGAAAGGAAAACAAAGGGACATCTAGTTCAACCTCCCGCAATGCAGAAATCACAGCTAAACCACAGGGGTAAAGCATTTCAAGCTAAAGCAACAATGAGGCTGCTCTTTAAGGGCAAATGGGGCAGTGTCCCACCAAGTCTGCCCCAACTAGTTCCTACCTGCCTGTCTTCTTACTTGCAACTAGTTCAGCTTCCTCCTCCTAGTTCTCAGGTTGGGATAACACTTCCATATGCACTGCAGCCACTGCATTTCAGCACTGGGATTTTAATCACACAACGTTATCCAAAATGCCCATGCAACCTGGACTTTATTACAGCATACTTGTGTTTGATGCGTCATTTCTCAAACCAGATCCACAACCATTCCTAATTCTTGATCTTAGGTGTGACATTAGGGGCAGAATATATATTTTCGTTAAATGATCAGCAAATGCACATTTCAGTTCTTTTGGATACTTGGAACACCATTCTTTGGACACGGTGATTTGTTACTCTTTAATTTGTTGATAAGGCCTAGAGTATCACCTCTTGTCCCTTCCCTGCATTTGTTCCCTTCCTGAAAATGACAGTTCAGTCACTCACACAGTGAAAACAGATGCATATTTTTTTCCACCTTCTCTGCCTTGTCTTTCTTCGGCACACCATTAATCCCCTTGCTGTCCAATGAGCCAACCAATTCCCCTATGTACTGAAAGCTGTGTTTTTTAACTATTGGGGTAGTTAAAGGTAGTATCATCATCATCATCATTTTTGTGGGTCTTAATGTTTTTAGCATAATTAATTAATTAATTAATTAATTCAGTGTCCGTTTTCATTTCTTTTGCTAAAGTTCGTGCTTCTTTCTTATACACCTTGTTTGGGCAAGCCTTCTGTTTTCTGAAGGAAGCATTCGTCCTCTAATTAATAGCTTCATGACTCTGCTTATTAACTACACTACTCTTGGACTCAGTTAAATCTTTTCTCATTTGTGATGTTTGTGTGTTCAACCTGAGCTTCCATCCTTGTGTTCTGAGTAAGTTCTCAAGAGTTCTGGAGAGGTTTGTCCCTCTTGACCTGCTTCCTGGTTTCCACATGTGCAGTGCAAATGTCTGTGGGAATAGGCAGATTTTTGCACTGTCTACACAGTGCTACTCCTGTAAATTAAGCTTCTGAATGCTGCCATTGCATCTGGGTTTATTTTCTATTCCTATTCACACACCCGAATGAATACCACATATAAAGCTAATTCCTCATTAGAAATATGTAATAACAACTTCTTCTGTTGATTTGCTCCCCAGCAAATCTGGTTGGAGGTGATGCATAGCCTTTTAAAATCAGTAGGAAAGTTAACATTAACAATGTGCATTGCTGCCTGATTGCTTGTATTTCAACTGTTGTAACATGGAAATCAATTAACTTGCAGTCTTTGCTTCTTTCCATGTTTCCGGCATGCTTAACATCTGTGACTTCTCAAGATGTTTGGTGCATTTCATTCATCATACATGGCATTTGCATAATGCAAACTTCCCACTTTAGGCAGACACATTGAATATTTTGTAGATTGCAGTTGCTATTTAGCCTACACATAAATAATGAGTGCATGGGATCTGCCTGCAGAAATGTGCAAATGTAAGAACCAAACCATCTTTTTTGTTCACATTGCAATGGTATACGTATATACCTTTCACATCCCTTGCAAAAGCAATTCTTTTTCCTTTTATTTTCTTTCAAAGGCCATTAAAATTCTATTAGCTGCTTTCAAATATTATTTCATGCCATCTGCATTTATTCCAAAGTTGTGATAACAACAGCTGCAATCATTTGTATGCATTTGTGTATGTGTGTATACAGCTACTTATTGAGTAAAAGAACTCCCCCTAACCCTGCGCTGTCAATGACGATTTAGTCAAATGCAGTGAAGGTTTGTTTGCAAATTGCTTTCTGTGCCATATTATTTCACTTATTAGGATAGCAGGAAGAGGAAGCCAAGTGTCAAAGACACACAAGACTGTCTTATCACAAGTGATAAACGGAAACACAGTTTCTTCCCATGTTTTTATTTATATGTCTGTTTGGACCACGGTGCTAGGCTGACAGTGATTAAAAACCTAACAGTGGAAAAATAACCACCCTTAGCTACTACCAGAAGTAGTGTGTGCTTGGCTATCTGGCAGGCTGAGAAATATGAATCTCCTTCTTATAACTATTGTAGAACTGGCCATTGAGAAACATAAACTGCAAGATTTAATGGGTTAGATCCTCAGTGGCTATAAAAGTGCACAGATGTCTTTAGGATGGATTGTCCCTAATACTATACTAATGTTAGCGGTGTAGTGGAGTCACAAAGTGATTAGGCAGCTCAGTCATGATCTGCAGTCCTGTCCCCTCTGGTTAAAGGATTCTTATGGGGTAGATTGGGCCAGGAAGCATCATATCCACCGTTGCTAATCATTCTCTGGCAGGAACCTTACAGTTATAAAATGGCATTTCCCCCTTGCAGATTACAAGATCTTTGGAAGAGCAAATTGCACTCTCAGGGCATGCACTCAGGTTCAGAGCCCAGTCTCTTTGCTCCTTTAGACCACAAGCTGGGGGGAAACATGAGACAGTCTGCTTAATCCACTTCAAGTTCCTTCTGGGATAACTTGCCCACCTTTGGTTCCAACCCTGCATTCAGTTCTCACCTGTGGCTCCCAGATGCTGTTGATGTGTGACAGTGGCCACACCCCTGGAATGGTTTTCACTGGCTGGCTAAATCAGGTGAGGATAGCCCGTGTGTCTTAAACCCTCAGTGAGTTAGGGACCAGGGGCATCTTACCCATAGAGGTTAGTGGTGCAGGGTGCCAGGGCGCCAAGTTCTGGAGGGCACCAGGGAAGAGGTGGAGGCTGGATGTGGCACCTCCTGACATGAGCTCACCACCCTCACCCACCTCCACCATGCTGCGCTGAAGCAGCGCCGTGCCCGGAGCCTCCATCTGCCATGGGCACTGTTGCACAAAGCAGCCAGCTGAGCCAGGAGGTGCTGTGTCCAGCCTCCGCCTCTTCCCCAGAAGAGAGCTGCCCTCCAGCCGCTGTCCACCTCCTCCAGCCCCACCCGCAGCACTGGAGGGAGCTTTGCACCACGGCACCAGATATGCTGGGTTTGCAGCGCTCATCTCGCTTTATTGGCCGAGGGAGCCAGCGTACAGCTTCTGAGCCATGTGGCCCGCATGACTAAGCCGCTTCTGGTGAACTAGAGCAGCGCACGGAAACGACGTTTACCTTCCCGCCGGAGCGGTACCTATTTATCTACTTGCACTTTGATGTGCTTTCAAACTGCTAGGTTGGCAGGAGCAGGGACTGAGCAATGGGAGCTCACCCCATCGCAGGGATTTGAACCACTGACCTTCTGATCGGCAAGTCCTAGGCTCTGTGGTTTAACCCACCCTACACAAATCCTGAGTGGAGTCCCTAACATAGTTGAATGGTGCCTTGTATGCCTCATTCCGGCAACTCCTGCAGCCTAACTGGTGCCAAACATATTGCTCTGCTTTTCCTTAGACCACATCAGTGAGGCCAAGAGGTCTTGTCATTTGGGCAGCCCAAGACCTCCATACACACTGACCATGCTTGCACCCCAGGGAGGTCACTTTGATATCTCGAACACAGCAGTTTGACTTCACCCCTCCCCCAGAGGCACACTCCATTGACTCTCAAGCCAGATGGATGCCAACCTCCAACAATCTCCATATCAACCAAGGTGATAGAAAGCTAGAAGAAGATCAAAGGCAGTGTCCATCTTGCTTTCAAATGGAGCTAGTCAAGAATTCTAAGTTTAGCTAGATCAGCAGCATCCACATTATCTTAAATTACCATCACAGGAGGCAAAACAGCACAGAGATTCTCAGGTGTTAAATGTTTCACTGGCCTGGAGGTTGATTAATGTAAATATTCTCTAAAGGTGAAGAAGCAAAGTCATCCAAAATGATTGCTTCTCTCCCCCACCCCTTCCACTGTTTATTCTCATCCTTCTGAGACACTCAGAGGAACTCAGGCATCAGTGTAAAACAACTCACTCTAGATAATCCTCTCTGAGTCATGAATTTAAATACCTTGTTCCCATTAGCACCTTTAATAGTCTCTTCTAAGAAGCTCTGATGAGGTTATGGCTGCTTTTGCCAGAGGGTCACAGTGGTTCATGGCACACGCCGTAATTCTGCAATGCTCTACTGAGTGGGAGGCCTGTTTCTCAAATGGAGCATTTAAAATTATGGTTTAATGACGGAGAGATAAAAAATGTGACTGTCATCATTATTAACTAGTAAAATCAGAACATCATTGCTTATGAGCTGCTTACTATTCCACAACCTTATGTGCCCCTAGGATAAAGTTCACATAATAAAGTTTCACAAGAGTCAACACCAATGAAGAAAAAATCATGTAGAGAGCAGGCCTTAAATTTCTCCCCTGTTCACTTACATAGCATGTACACAGCATGTTGTACATTCTAGATGTAACATAGATATAATGGAACATGGATTAAAAAATAAAGAATAGAATGGTATATGCATTATTTTTTCATTTAATTATGTATGGAAGTGCTTAGTTATCACACAGAATGTAGATGTTTCTAATTTTCTAAATGCTTCTTATATTTTAGCCAACTTACTTATTAATGAAGGATAAGGCTATCAGTGATAGCTAAATGCTATGCAACTGTTGGAGGCAATATGCTTCTGAATACCAGTTGTTGGAAACCACAGAAAGTGAAAGTTGTCAAGGACTGGCAGGGATCCAGAGGGTGTGTGGCAGAGGCAGAGTGACCCAGTAGATGGTACTAGAGATTTATGGGGTTTGACACTGCCCATAAGGCAAGAGGCAGGGCAGAGGGGCAGAGCAGTCTGAGAAGGAAGAAAGCATGCAGGATGTGATGGGAGAAAAAGAGGCTGTTCAGGTGACAGGTGGGTCAGTAGACTCCCCGGTTTCCCTTCCACCACTGTCTCCTAGATCCAGGAGGGGCTTGAAGCAGGAAGAGCAGCGATGACTTCCATGCAGGAGAAGTCTCAGGTTGCAGGCACACAACGCATCAGGGCAGGGTATATAATCTGACAGAGGGGTGGGGTCTCACTGTCACTGTAACTTCTCCATAGGGCGCAGATCTTTGGGGGGGGGGGAACAGTTGATTAGTGGCTAGAGGCTCTAGGCATGTGTTGGTGGGTTAGGACAAAAGTACTGTTGTCTTCAAGTCCTACTTGTATGTTACCCACAGGCTGCTGGACTAGATGGGACATCAGTTTGATTCAGCAGCTTCTTCTTATCTTTTAAATATGTTATATTATCATTCACCTCCTGCGATGATATATACAAAGCAATGAATATGAAAAATGCAAACAATTTTAAAAGAATGCAGCCAATCAACAAGAAAAATAACTATAAACACTTGCACAAACATATTAAGAATGTAAACCTGAATTGCAAGCTAAAACTGATTGTCATTGTATGTCCTGCCTTGTTTTCCCGATAATATAAGTGTGGTGCTTAGGCCAAGAGACAATGACTAATGTAGAACCATTCTGTGTTTATGTAGTTGCTCTGACTGAGACCTAGGTCCTTTGTAAAACACTTTTCCTTACCATTCATAATAAAAAATAGGCAATAAAAGACACGGTAAAATTCTGACATTTAGTATAGGTCCCTAAGGGCAAATGACACATTATGCCCAATGCATGGCATGCAGCTACATCTCTGTTGTTTGTTAAATTAATTTTGGGTGTAGGGTGCATTATTAAGAGCACAGTGTATAGGAAAATGAGTTTTATGCCCCCTGTATGGCTAGTAGCTAGATGCGGGTGGCGCTGTGGTCTAAACCACTGAGCCTCTTGGGCTTGCTGGTGAGAAGGTTGACGGTTCGTATCCACACAACTGAGTGGGCTCCTGTCCTGCCTACCTAGCAGTTTGAAAGCACACCAGTGCAAATAGATCAATAGGTATGGTGGATGGTCGGCACAGCAAAGGAGAGACTTTGTCTTGTGTGGGCAACCTTGTGTAGAGGACCTGTACCAATATTTATTGTAATGCCCATTATATATAGAACCAAGAGACTGATTTATAAAACCCCTGCTCATGAATGGAACACATTCGAACAGGGTAGAAAGGGTGAAATGGCTGCTGAGTGATACTGATGACTTCATAACATATAAAGTAGCACTATATGCGTTGGTGGCTAAGAAGATCGGGAGAAAAGAACTAGATAAAATAGCAGTGATTTGGACATTTAAGCTGGCACATTCTACCTGAGAACCCCTTGCTATTCTATCATATGCAACAAATAATTTTTAGGAGAAGTGATTGTGGTTTATTGTATCTGCAGTGCCTGGTGTTTTTATGGTTTTTATGCTTATTGTTGCTTTTCTTTTTGTTCCCATTGTGGATGATGCCATGGCCTTTGGCTAGTGCAATAGAATTTATGATGATGGTGGTGATAAATAGGTACCGCTGTGGCGGGAAGGTAAACAGTGTTTCCGTGTGCTCTGGTTTCCATCACAGTGTCCCGTTGTGCCAGAAGCGGTTTAGTCATGCTTGCAAAATGACCTGGAAAGCTGTCTAGACAAACGCCGGCTCCTTCAGCCTGAAAGCGAGATGAGCACTGCAACCCCATAGTCACCTTTGACTGGACTTAACCATCCAGGGGTCCTTTACCTTTACCTTTTGGTGGCCCTCATGGCTAGCCGTGCAGAGGGCAACATTTTTATGGATTGTGGCAGGAAAGTTAGGGATAAATCTTTGCTGCCTGCATGCTATGCCCCCCACTTCATGCCTTTTTAAAATATAGCTACCAGATGTTACTTCTAGGGGGCAAAATTCAATTCTGTTCGCATGTAAAAGCAAATATGCTCTTTCCAGAACAATATGAGAAGCAAAATACAGCCATCCTTCAAAACTTGCACTTATGAGAATTCTGTGGTGCAGTTCTCCAACCAATGCTTTAAAAATGCATACATTAGAGAAAGGTGTGAATAAAGAGGAATAGATGAATGAAAATAACATACCAAAATTCATATTAGGGAAAATGTTTGCAAAAATATATACATTAGTCAAAACTGCATACAAAAATGTATTTATCCGGAGAAAAGTGCACTAAACTGCTGGTGTATTTTCATGAGCATTTTAAAAAAATCTCAATTTGTTACAAAAGTGTGAGGAACTGAGTTTGAGATTGGAAAAATGAGAAACACAGAGAACTTAAATGGAAAATTCCTTTCATTTCTAGTAACGACACACTATTCATTAAATATAATATGTAGTTTGGCCATAATATTCCACCAGAAAGGTACCGTATTTTTCGCCCCATAGGACGCACCTAGATTTTTTTTGGGGGGGGAACAAAGGGAAAAAAATATTTTCCCCCCCAGGCATGGGGCTGGGGTGGGGGAAGCCCGAGCTTCCCCCTCCCCCAGCCCCCAGAATGGGACCCAGAGCCATGCGGAAGCTGCGTGCAACTTTGGCATCGCTCTGGGAGGTTGCAGGGCTGGGGGAGGGGGAAGCCCTCCGCCAGCCTCCAAACCAGGTTGGGAGACAGCGGGATGGCACGCTGTGCCTCCCCGCTGTCCCCCGAGTTTGTGGGGCTGGCGACGGGGAGGAGCAGGCTTCTCCCCCCCCCGCCAGCCTTCTAACCAAGTCGGGGGACAGCGGGAAAGGCGCGCTGCGCCTCCCCGCTGTCCCCGAGTTTGCGGGGCTGGCGACGGGGAGGAGCAGGCTTCTTCCCCCCCCCCCGCCAGCCTTCTAACAAAGTCAGGGGACAGCGGGATGGCGGCGTTCCACCTCCCCGCTGTCCCCCGAGCTTGTGGGGCTGGCGGTGGGGCTCTCCTGAAGCCTGGAGAGCGAGAGGGGTCGGTGCGCACCAACCCCTTTCGCTCTCCAGGCTTCAGCGAAAGCCTGCATTCGCCCCATAGGGCGCACACACATTTCCCCTTCATTTTTGGAGGGGAAAAGGTGCGTCCTATAGGGGAAAAAATACAGTAAATTTCTTATAGTTGTCAAAGTTCTATAGGAAAAAAATGAAGCACACACAGGCTATATCAAAACTTATAGACAGTCTTTCAAATTGTTGGAATTAAAGAAACTTCTATTCGATTTTATTCTCTGACTTTCTTCTGCAAAGAGGGAAGTGATCTTGCAAATAAAGAGAACTAAGTGGACAATATTCGACCACTTCATTTTAATCCCCAAGTTCACCCTAGAGTTATTTTCAACCTTAACCCATATTTATAGCTTGAAAGCCCACCATGTGGGCCTCACTATCACAGCTTTTAGAGGCTACCTATCGATAAAAATCAATGGGAAACTCACATGTCTGGTGTTAAGTGACTGCATGGATGAAGGAGTTGAACCAACCTGCTGACCTTTGGTGCGAAACACACAGAGAAAAACAGTTCATCTCTTTCAACCCCCACTCTCCTTCCCCTTGATCTGGTAACATTTGTTCAAGTTGACAGCACCTTCGCTTCTCCCACTGACTATTCTTGAAAAATAAATGCCCTTCCCCCAATTGTAATGATCAGCCACCATTGCATGATCCTCTTTACAGTAGCAATGCTGTCAGATCAACTCCTGTCTGGATCCCAAGTGCCAAAGAGCTACTCAACCAATAAGCCTGTAAACGCTTAATGGATATATAAGATGTCTATAAATCTAGGAAACAGGTGTACTTTAGTGCACAGGTTCATTAACAAAGTGATGGACCTTGTAAGAGAAATTGCCTTTTGTTCAGTTGTCATAAGTGGGTTTGTTAACAATGTGCTTTCTGACCTTGATGTCCAGAGAGATGTCATATAACGCTGCTATTGTGAAGATTAGAAAGTAATCACTGTTTTATAATATGTTGTGGTATGATGAACCTTTGTTAAAAATGGATTCCCATTGAATCCCCTTGAAGGTCACAAGTTTCTAATATCGAATATGAGTCTATCAACAGGCAGGTTATACTGTAGTTACACTGTTATATACATTAGCATTTTGGGAAGAGGCTGGTCATTTTGTTTAGCACCAAAAAAAATTGTTTATCAGTGGGTGGACAATGTGGTGTCTTCAAATGTTGCTGGTTTAGAATTCCCATCACCCTAAAAACATTGATAATGCTGGCTGGGGCTGATAGGAGTTGTAGTCTGAAAACATCTGGAGGGCAGCATGTTGGCTTCCCTGCTTAATGGTTTCCAGTAGGGGGTGTGCACTGCCAACAAAATTCACTCTAAGCTTCTTTATAAACAGATTCAGTTTTTTAAAAAAAATTAGAAAAGCAAATGGTTATCTCTCCCTTGCCCCCCAGCACTTTGAATTGAGCCTGGAAACTAATTGGCAGAAAGTGCAGTCTAGCCAAGATTGGTGCTAAATGCTCAAAGTGTCTTGCCCGGCTGAGCAACCTAACCACTGAATTTTGTACGAGCTGAAGTTTCTGAACTGTCTTCAGAGGCAGCTCCGTGTATAACATGTCGCAGTTATAACATAGAGGTTAAAAGTGCATAGATGACAGGTAAAGGTAAAGGACCCCTGGACAGTTAAGTCCAGTCAAAGTCGACTGTGGGGTTGCGATGCTCATTTCACTTTCAGGCCAAGGGAGCCGGCGTTTGTCCACAGATAGCTTTCTGAGTCATGTGGCCAGCATAACTAACCTGCTTCTGGCACAATGGAACACTGTGACAGAAACCAGAGCTCACGGAAATGTCATTTACTTTCCCACCACAGTGGTATCTATTTATCTCCTTGCACTGGCATGCTTTCAAACTGCTAGGTTGGAAGGAGCTGGGACAGAGCAACGGGAGCTCACCCCATTGCGGGGATTCAAACCACCAACCTTCTAATCAGCAAGCCCAAGAGGCTCAGTGGTTTAGACCACAGCGCCACTCGTGTCCCATAGATGACAGACGTGATGCTATCGCAGACCTTCCAAGTGCCCCTATTTTCCAGGGATGTCCCTGGTTTAGAGAAGCTGCCCTGGTTTCTGATTTGATCCTGGAATGTCCCGCTTCTCCTTAGGATGTCCCTATTTTCATTGGAGAAATGTTGGAGGGTATGAAGTTATCCAGCCCCCAAGCCACCTGAAGGTAATCCCTTATAGGGAAGGTTTTTTTAAAATGTTTAGTATTTCATTATGTTTTATATATGTTGAAAGCTACCCAGAGTGCTGGGACAACCCAATAAGATGTGTGTGTGGGGGGGGGTATAAATAGTAAAGTTATCATTATGGAATGGGACTTTCCCATTTTCATTGGAGAAATGTTGGAGGATATGCTATCCCTGTCCAGTTAGGAGCGCAGCTGGGCTACCAGCTGAAGCTGATGGAAAGCACTCTATGCCACTGAGGCCACCTGAGCCTTAAGTGACAGCAATGGATCCAGAAGTACCCTCAAGCTGCATACCCGCTCCTTTAGAGGGAAGCACTCCCGGTCTGTGTGAATATATGTTGTTAGTTTACTGACTTTGTAAAAATATTCCAACCTGCCTTGATAGTTGATTCATCACATAAAAAATGAGCCAGAATGTTCATATGTGAGTTGATTCTTAATTCTGCCTGTGGAAGCAGCCAATTAGTACAAGTAGGCAACCCCTTAGAGGCAGGAGGCATCTGGAAAAGGTGTCAGAGACATTTATGAAGTTGTTACTTGTGGCCTCTCATTACCCACTCAGCTAAAGTAAAATACTTGCAAGACCCCCTCATTCTGGCCTCTGTTAATAAAAACGAGCATATAAGTGGCAAAATCTCACCTGCTCACGAGTGGCATAGAGAACTAAATTAAATGAAAAGCATTTGCCATGACTTCAACCTGAAAGTTCAGTGGATCTCAATGCTGCAAGTCTTTCCAGTCTCACACTTATGAATTTGCAGAGAGAATACTGCCAAAAGATACAAGAGAGGAAACATGGTGAATGAACTTTGATTTATCCCTTCTCCTGCTGGCAATTTGACATTAACAACCCATTCTACATTTAATTGGTCTTTAGGCTTCTTGTTTGAAACACCACAAAACTGTAGCCTGCATTATTTTCTTTTTGCAACAGAGATGCTTAATTTGCCATTTTCCTTTTTGGAGGTTGCACCTAGGCTCTGAAAGATCTCTCCCACAGAAGACTGATCTTGCCCTCACTTTAATGGTCTTCTAACATATGGCAGAGAAAGTATTTTGAAAGTATTTTGAATAAGGCACATACTGAACCTGGTTTTAATCCAACTGGTAATTGCATGGAAGCGGCTATGATTTGTTTTGGTTTTTTGGCTGCTGTTGCTGCTGTTTTATGGAATGTGCCTTTATTGTAGAAATTCACTCTTGGTGTTTGCTATTTGTAAAGTGTACTGTTCTTTAAAATTATATTTTTGAGCCACCTTGGGCTATTTGTGGAAAATGCCAGATAAAAGTTTAAAAAATAAATAATTTCCTCTATCTTCAAGCATTAGACGAAGCATGCACATCCCAGTTAGAGGAGTTCAATAAACTGGAAGAAGCATAGGGGGAATCTAGCTTAGCATAAGTCATGGAGTGCTATTGTGTGATGAAGGAACTCTGCTTAACCAACAGGCAGTAGATGCAGTAATGCTAAGATCATAAAGCGCACTGCTGATGAGCAAAGGTCAAGTGAGGAGATATGTTGCACACAAGTACTGGAATAAAGGTGCTGAGAGGTCAACACCAATACATCAGTAGTCCAAACTGGGCAGTACTGGCCATTCAGAAGACATGCTTGTACAGTGAAGATCTAACTGCACCTGCCTTCAGTTTTACTGTATTACTACCACTAGCAAGGGAACAGGGATCCTTTTAGCTTTAGTCTTTAGAAACATTCCTTTAAAAATGAAGGGCAAAAGCCCACGACATAGATATGCATAAAATTTGCATGTGCATATATGTTTGTGTGCACATGCAGCTGTGCAAATTTAGGTCTCTGGACAAATGATGATGATGGGTAGCTGAGGTCTCATCAGAAATGTGCTTCACAATATGCAGAGCAACCATGTAAGCAAAATTAATGAAAGCTTTTGAAAAAGATGGAGAAGACCAAGAGATCTAGGGTTCAGTACAGAAGAACCAGAGATGAATCACTCCTTAACAACCTATCAGGGCTACATATATAAATGTTTCCCTATACAGGGAAAATCTGGCATTAGTTGGTTTTAGTGCCACAATGCAATACAGTAGTAATAATAGTCTGTCAAAATGCTAGCATTTCCCAATGATCCAGAGACTTTCAATATGAAAAATTCACCTTTGCAACTAGGATTTCTCCTAACATGTCCTACAAGCAGTCAGAGATGTATTTGTGTATTTGAGAATAAACTACGTTCCTTACACTGTGCATTTCCTGGAGCAAATCTGAGCTCATTGAAAGTGCAAATGGCAATGAATCAGGAACCACCCGCTGCTCATAATAATCACACTTCCTATAATTTGCATGATAAAATTCTGTTGATTTTAGATAGCATTTTTTCCAGGACAGATTCATGACACCCAGGCTATACAGAAGGAGAATAAATTATTTTGCCATGTTCCAAACTGATGAGAGTCGTGAATTCTGATTTACTTGCATTCAATCCCAAACAAAAGCACAGAACCTTGTCTAACAGTGTAATGAAGCAAAGATACCCAGGAAATACTAACAATTCTTAGATGTATGTAAATGGAATCTATAACTCATTCAAAAAGGTTTGGTTAAATCTAGGGGAAGAAGCTGCTGCAGAAGCCACGATTAGCATGTTATGATGTGGGCTGATATTGAGGCCGTAATATACATCAGGGATAGCCAACACAGGGTCCTCCAGATGTTGGACTCCTGCTCCAATCAGCCTCAGCTAGCATGACCAATGGTCAGGGATTATGAGAGTTGTAGCCCCATAACATCTAGAGGGCACCACAGTGGCTAATCTTGTTATATACGTTTACCTGTGAGTAATTTCAGCTAAGCCCAGTGAGTCTTGCTTCTGAGTAGGCATGCATAGGAATGTGCAGTAAGGTCCTAACAGGATGAAGTTTAGACTTGTAACAGAAAATGCATAGAGGAAAACAACCAAACTCTTCTTTTCAAAAACAGTTTTCCTGGTTCTGAAGTCTACCGTGTTTGGGATTTGTTGGATGCCTGTGCAGGTCAGCTTCATTTATCCAAATAGCCTGGGAGATAACTACAATATTCGATCATAGCTTCAAAGAGATGGGAGGCAATTTCTGAAGGATTACACTGACATGGGGATACATAGGCGGACCCAGTGAGCTCTGATGCCGAGAAGTTGCAAATGTGCAATGTTCAGATAATGGGGATTATTTTCTGTTTGAGATGCAGCTGAGCTGATACTCAAAGCAAAGAATTTCACGAGTTCACAAAGTGGGAATTTGAATTCTCACTTGCATTATGGAACTTTCTTTGACTCTATGGTAAATGGTTCATGAGGCCTAACCAAAACTCGTCATTCTTGCCTTTGCTCTGCATAAACTGTCCCTTCAAGTTCACTATTGCTGCTACAGTTTAGCTTCTACAACAAGCGTAGTCTGTACCTGAGTTAATTAACTGTTGAACTGGTAAGCAAAAAATGTAACACCACAAGCTCATGTATCAAGAAACTGAATTAATTCATTAGTTATTCAGTTCTTTCCATGAAAGTTTTCATATGTGTGTGTTTCTGTGGACTCATCAATACCATGTGTGGAATTCATTATCACACTAATATTAACATTCCTTATGCAATAGCATTTCAGCTAGAAAGATGGAATATTCACCCCCTTTCCTCTGCCCATGCACTCCTAGCCACTCCAGGGACAATTTCAGGGAAAACAGGGAATGAGGGGAGGGGAGAAAGACCCACTGTGTAAACAGAAGTCCTTGTGCAGGATTTCCACTGACAGGACTCATTAGGTGAATCCCGCCCATATGGGCAGGATGGCACTGCCAGCTTTTATGCCTCGCCGGCTTCGAGGGTACATGTGCAGCCAATGCCCTCTCAGCCTGCAAGGCACACCTCCCAGAAGAGGCCATCCATTGGTCAATTTGGAATGCGGCAGCCAGCAGAAACTCAAACCAGCTGTCCAGGTGGCCAGGAGGAATTCCTCCAACAGCTGCCTGGCCATGTGCACTCTGTTCTCACTGCCAGGGATGGCAATCAAGCACAAGAGTCCACAAGAGCTGCCCACCGGGAGGAAAGGGTAGGGCTACATTCAGGTATTATGAGAGAGGAAACTTCTCCCTGTCCATTCTCTGCACATCATGCATAAACGTAAGCACCTCTAACATCTTCCCCCTTACTCTTTTTTCCCTAAACTAAAAAGCTCCAAACACTGTAACCTTTTCTTATACAGTCATACCTCATGTTGTGTCCGCTTCAGGTTGCATTTTCTCTGGTTGCGGACTGCCGAAACCCGGAAGTACCGGAACGGGTTACTTCCGGGTTTTGGCAGTCATGCATTTGCAGAAGTGCCAAATCATGCTTTGTGCACGCGCAGAAGCACCAAATCCCAACCTGCGCATGCGCAGATGCGGGTTACGAATGCTGCAGGTTGCAAACATGCATCCCACACTGATCACATTCGCAACCCGAGCGTCCACTGTATGGGTGTCACTCCTGATCCTTGATGACAGTGGCTGCAGTTTTTTGACCCTTTTCTGGGTTTACAATTTCCTTTGAGATGAGTAAACCAGAATTCTACACAGTATTCCCAGTGTGGCTGCACTATTTTATTATGGCAGTCTGGCACCTATTGGAGATAAAGGAGAAGGGGAAAGGGTAGCGGGGAGGGAATTGGTCCATTTGCAACCAGATGTCCTTGCATTGAATACAAAGTGGGTGGCAGGTGCCACAAGGAAACTGAACTGCTTAGGGAAATGGCAAGTGAGACAATGATAGAGCATCCACTAGGGGTGAGTGAATTTGTCAATATCAGCTTCTCTCACTTTCTCATTCTTCTAATCTTAAATTTAGTTTCCACATAAATTTGGGGGGGGGGGGGTTTAAGTCCTCCTGAAAATTCATTGACATTATGGTGTGAATTTCTCCTAATATACATGTTTTTATTCTGCAAATTTGTGTAATTTAATGCATTTTGTATGCTATTTTGTATGCTATTATTTGTATGCATTTTGTATATGCATTTTTATGTGCAGTATACTCCAGTATGCACATTTCTGTATAGAGAACTACACTGCAAAATTCGTAGAAGTGTGAATTCTGAAGGGTTGCTGTGTTTCAGTTCACGTATTTTCAGAAAGTCCAAATTTAGTAGATTTGCCTTGAAATTTATCTCTGCTCCCTTGCATTCACTCACCTCTACAGGGCACATCTCTGGCCACTTCTGCGAGGCTCTTCTATTTTGCAGAGCTGAATGGCTATGTCTGTAAGGCGGCCTTGCTTCCTTGCTAATTGTGAAAGACAAAAGAACTCTGACTCAAACACGTGTGGATAATATTATAACTTGTAAGCACTAAGTGCAGCATTGATTGTGACATTTTTAATCTCTCAAGCTAAAGTTCAGGCTAATTAAGCTACAGGTAATATTCATGGTTCCTCCTATTTTCTAAATACTTGTCTTAAGATATGTATATTTTTAAAAGAAACCTTTTGAGTTTTAAAAGAATATTTCTGAGTTTTGCCCTAGCTTTTTAGAATCTCATATATACTTTTGAAATGAGGTTAGAAAAGATAAATGCCATAAACAAAAATATGTGCATTCATACTGACACTCTCAGGATATATGAGAGATGGAGAATCTGCTTTTGAAGTGAGGTTTTTTTTGGGGGACACCATAAGTGAAAATATGTGTATTCTTAATGACACCCCTGATGTGTATAAGAGATATTTTAGGGTGATTGAGACTTTTTAAAGAGTTCTGGGGAGTGCTAACTATTGGTATATGGACAGTAGCACTTACCCTCTTGTATCTGCAAGTGAACATGGGGCTTTCCTAATGTTCAAAGAGCCAAAAATGCTATTTTGAAATGCCCCGCACTCACAGCAATGCAAAGCTCTTTGCGCACAAGATTGTCCCCCAACAGAGCTTCCTGAAGTGACCACATGGCATTGCATGGTTGCATGGTCACTCCAGGAAGCCCTGCCAGACTGGAATCATGTCAGTAAAGAGTCCTGCAGTGCAGTCTTTGTTACAATGTTTGGACAAACGAAAAGAGCGGTCATCCACCTTGTTCAGTTTCTATGGTAAAGACAACTCTTGCCCCTCCCTTCAGATTAATAATAATAATAATAATAATAATTTATTATTTATACCCCGCCCATCTGGCTGGGCTTCCCCAGCCACTCTGGGCAGCTTCCAAAAGAATATTAAAATACTATAATACATCAAACATTAAAAGCTTCCCGAAACAGGGCTGCCTTCAGATGTCTCCTAAAAGCCTGGTAGTTGTTGTTCTCTTTGACATCTGGTGGGAGGGTGTTCCACAGGGGAGGCGCCACTACCGAAAAGGCCCTTAAGTGAAATTCTACTCCTTAAGTCTTAAGTGAAATTCTACTCCTCCTTTCCTTTTTAGCCGCAACTTTGCTTTGCGCTGCTTTCAAACGGTTGAAATATAAGACTATCTGAAGGTGTAGGACCACACGGGGGGGGGGGGAATCAATGACTGTCATCACAAGCCAGGATCTGCTTTAGGACTTGCAGCATTTGGGTCTATTTCATTTTCAGTTGTCTTTTTCTGTCTCCTATTAAAATTTCCCCTTCAGATTTAAAAAAGCTAAAGTGTGTTGATAAAAGGTAATTCTGAATTTATGCTTTCTGTAATTAAGCAGAGCTTACGTCTCTTTTTTTGAGGCATAATTAAGAGAGAGGTGCAACGCAGGCTGACTCCCACCATATGCATGTTTTCATAACAGAGCTCTAATTATGTTTTCGGTGACACAATGATGATAATCTTTTTCACTCCCAAGTGCTAACATAATAATGCTTTGCACTTATCAAGCACCTCTCACCCGAGGGACACGAACAGGATTCAAGCGTGCTCAAACTGCATCCTGGTGCATCACAGGCATTAGTCAATTAAGAACTAGAATCAAAGCATTACAAAACAGAAGTTGCCAAATTCCATTGACTAATTTCCCAAACTCTTCCCCCTCCCCAACCTGCAAAAGCAGCTGACATTTTTTCTGCCATGGGGGGGGGGGGTAACAAGAGAATTTCAGTGAAATTCCTAGGCTGGGTGTGGTGCTTGGCAATTATGTTAATAACATTACAGGAT
This sequence comes from Podarcis vaucheri, assembly GCF_965113315.1. Classification (NCBI taxonomy): domain Eukaryota; kingdom Metazoa; phylum Chordata; class Lepidosauria; order Squamata; family Lacertidae; genus Podarcis; species Podarcis vaucheri. The sequence continues at coordinate 68,797,514 of NC_138764.1, read as the reverse complement.
GGCTGGTGTTTTTTCTTTTAACCTTAAAAATAAATAAATTGCTGTTTGGCATTTCCACAAGCAGCTTCTCTCTCTCTCTTTTTAAAAAATGATATTTATTACTTTTTCAACATTTTCAACACAACACTACAAACAAAAAAGAAAAGAGAAAAAACAATACAAATGCAATACAAAAACGCTACATGGACTAACAAAACAAAGCAAAAACCAACAAAAACAATTTAAAAACACCTCAAACATTTTCAATATCTTATATTTCTTTCACTTATTTCCAGCGACCTCCTCACACCTCCCTTTTTGTATTCCACTTCTATTAATTGTTTCAGCAATTCCTTTCCATCTTACTCTGTTTTCTATCCTATAATTATCTTAACACATTCTTGCCTTATTTTTCCTTTAATTTTCTATTAATCTATTTATACTTAATTCCTTATGACATTTCTACTAAAGCCATATAATTTCATTCCAACATTTTTCTAACATACCTTAATTTTACAATATTTCTATAAATAGTCTTTAAACTTTTTCCAATCTTCTTCCACCGACTCTTCTCCCTGGTCTCAGATCTTGCCAGTCATTTCTGCCAATTCCATATAGTCCATCAACTTCATCTGCCATTGTCCAACACTTCAGTGTTTTCAAGAAGCAGCCATTCTCTCAACCAGCAAAAAGCAGATGGTTCACAAGGAAATTTAAAGGTCTGGCAGGGCAGGTCCACCTCCTTCTTTGGCATCCATCAATATCTTAAGTTTTACTCGAGGCTTCCTGCCCTGCGAAACAACTCTAAAAACATCCCTCTGCCACCTCCTGAAACAATCCATTCCATCCAAAGCTTGCAATGTTTGAAACAAAAGCAACATCCCCAGCAACACAGCAGCCCTCATCCCCACCACAGTAACTTGGCCCAACAGTAACAACTTCTGATTTGTCCATATTTCCAAATCCCCCTTCTCTTCAATCCAACATCCTTCACAGTTATCCTTAAACAGATTCACATTTTTGGCGGTCATACTAACCCCCAAATACCTCTCTTTCTCAACCGATGTTAGTCCTGTCGCCTCCTGAAACTCTGTCAAGCTTTCCTTTTCCAGTTCAGATAGGGCTCTGGTCCTCAAATTCATCTGTTCTTCTTTAAGTTCAATCATAACGAATGTCAGCTTATGTTCATCAGGTTGTCTCTGTATGGATGGGACTCTCCTCTCCAGTTGTATTGCTTCAGATTCAGCAGCAAGGGTTTTTTCCCTGACTTCATCTGCAGTTTGCCGTATCAGAGTAGATTCCTGTGTCAGTTTCTGGGTGGTTTCTGAATTGGTATTCACCTTTTGTCCCAAGTTATTTAAACTTTCTACGATTAAGTCAATTTCAATATTTGCAGCATCCATTTTCACATTTATCACGTCTCTTTTCTTGTGAAGTTGTTCCAGCGAATCGTTTATTTTCAATAATGCAGCCACTAAGGCCTCTTCTGTCGACATCCCATCTGTTTTTTCCTTTCCGTTTGCCATAACACTTAAGAGATTCAAGGTCAGTTCCAAAGTCTCACACTTTTTTATCTTGCAGCTGGGAATTCCCCTAGCCCAGCTCCTGTAAAGTAACCAATTTCAAAAGCTTCTACTAGGGGAAAACAGTTTCTATTTGTATCGGTCAATATGTCCTCTTTTAAACACAGTTTCAATAATCCAAAGTTAGTTTCAATTTTCAGTTACTTTCCTCCTTTTTTTTTGAAAACAACCGGAGACAGTAAAAACAATGTATTCTCTTGTTTAGCTACCTGTCAATGAACGTTCTAAACGCTGTCAATGGACGTTCCAAAAAACATCAATCCTGCTAGCAGCCCGTTTCCAGGGTCAGAGCGGTGGTATTTTAACTCTCTTAACTCTCTCCTACAGGCATATTCAGTCCACCACTCCCCCCTCCCTTCTCCTGTCTCCAAAAGGGGGGGGGGGGTTAGTTCTTTACTGATGGAAATTTAGTCTTTTACAAAAGGCTTTCCAAGACTTTAGCTTGCAGCCTCCTTGCTTCAGTTTATCTACAAAAGGGAGAGGCGGACTTCCTGTATTGAACCTCCCCATTTCGATGCCAGATTAAACGTTTAAAAATCCAATTCTTCCCAATTCAGCTCTACTCACGGGTAATTACTTTAGAGTCAAATTGTCCACAGGAAAAAGTCAGTGCTCTCCGACAACAGCTATGCGGCTTTGCTCCATGGAAGAAGCAGACGATTCGAAGCACCGTGCCACTCACCCCACATCGCTCCAGATCCCCGAAACCGGGCTTCCCCACGAGTAGGGGAGGCGCAAAAGGTGCCCGCCGAATCCCACATTCACAGGCTTCTCCCACCTGTGATTTTTACGGGTCTCCACCTTCGCCGTGGCAGTACAGACCCAAATTCCCACGGGGCAAATTCCTCCTGATCAGAGGAATTCAGCCATTGCCGGAGGCACCAACCCGGAAGTCTGACCACAAGCAGCTTCTCTTGGTATCACATGTCCTGAAATAACATACTCCCATGAACATTTCTGCAATTGTGGCCGTCAGGCAGAAGTCAGAGTGCCAGGGAACAATTTGGGGATTTTTAAAAAGTTCAAATGGAAGAGTACCTCTCAACCACGTAACATTAAGGTAAGCACTTGGTGCCAAAACCTCCACCACTACCCTTCCTCAAAATTCAGCAGAATTATTTTTTTCTTTTCTCGGTTTGCAGGGGGGGGGTGGATTCCTTATCACCCCTAGGGCCAAAAAAGACTCAGAGAAATTTATTGGCTCAGCAGTATTGTGGTTACAATCCACAGTTAAGCAATGAGCTGATGTTTAGTCATTAGTTTACATAGTCAACAAATCCACCAACTTTGGGAATGCATCTTCAATCTATCTCTCACAGTCTGTGGTTTTCCAGAACTACTGTGGCCTAAGCAGCTTATGCATTTGAAGAGAGCGTCTTCAGTGTTGTTCCAGTGAACAAGTGGTGGTAATCAGAAAAGGAACCAGAGACAGATAAATATCAAAACAATTGGAACAATTGATTTAAATCAAAGCCCAATTTGATTTCAAACTCAGCAACTACTGAAATATAAAAATAGCAGAATATATAACTGAAATAGGACGTTAAAAAACCAAAACAAAACAATAAGGGGGTTGTGGTCTTTGGGAAGACTGCTTTGGATTAAGATTTCCCCAAGTCCTGCTGAAAATGTTCTGTATTTTGCTGTCCCAAGTTTCTTATCTCTTGCTATCCCATGAAAGAAATTTATCCTTTGTTTCCATTTCTGAATCTCGCATCCAACCCCCTTCAGACTGACAATACATTTCACATTAGGCCAGATATTCACAAAAGTGAACTGCCTGCCATCATTTGAATGATGAACCCTCAGACATCCTAGTCACGGCTGTTGGAAGTTGGTGCTCTGTGGACCTTAGGATACATTAAAGATGGCAGGATGGAAAGTCCTAATTGCCTTTTCCAATGGCTGGCATAAATCAGCTGCCTCCCTACAGAGGGGCTATAATTTTGGAGACAGCAGCCTGATGTCACGTCTGACCCATTCTTCATGTTAACTTCTAGTTGTCCCTGCCTCTTTTTATAGTGTACTCAGTAAAGAATGGAGCAGTGCTTTATTATGACTCACCCATCCATCTTTATTATTATTAATGATGAAATATGGAGACCAGGATGCTAATGAGCCTAAACTCCCTCTTGTTAGTTTATTTTTCTTCCCCCTTCAAATTGTCACCTCAGAGTAAATTGCTTTTTGCCGCATTGTTGTCAGGCAACATTGTTCAGACCTCGTTCTTATTCCCCACCCACAGACCTTCAACTTACTTTTAAACCTTGTTTAGTATATCCACCAATGTGTATTATGTAAGAAGTGTGCAGTGACAGAATTATATATAGGAACCCAATTTTTATTAGTCTGGGTTCACTGATATAATTGTCTATTCCCAAGTTTATTTATACTACCAGTGTGTATTATGATTGTGTGCTGTGCCAGTATAACATGGGGACCAATTTTTTATTACGCTTGGTTCTAATATTTGCCAATTCCCAAATTTATTATTATTGCTACTATTATTTTAGTAACAATAGTAATAATATATAGGTTTCATTGATTTTTACCTTTTGGACTTGTCGTAATGCAACCCAACTGAGCCATTTTTGCTGATGTCTAAAAAAATTATAGTTTGCACTTTGTGAAATTCACTCTAGCATTGCCTGATTCCCTGCTCTGCTGCCACATGGCAGGAAGATTTGATTTTGCCAGAGGGGAAAAAAAATTCAGGTCAAGTGTAAGGCTCATAGCAGTGAAGGAAACAGATTTTTGACCTAGAGGTTACACCTTCAATATCATATATACTTCCCCAGGAGTTTTAGACTTGCATGGCTTTGTGTTTCCAAAGAAAACTTGATTGAGGGAGGAACATGATTATGTATATAGAAATCCAATTCCCCTGTAGAGTTCTATACCAAAAACCTCAGTGAAACCCCCCTTTCTTTATTAAACAAACTAGAAAAAAAACATATTTTAGACAGCAAACTCCATCTAGATTTGTACTGAGAAATTTCTGCTTGAACCCAAAATACAGTATCCACCATAGAGAAGAAATGAGGTTAATAGCACACATAGAGTGCTATCTTTGGCAAGACTACTCAAATATTCTCATTGAGTTCAATAGGAATACATAAATAGGGATACAAGAAGGCATCGTTTTCCATCCTGCCTTGTATTCATCACATGCTGTTTCCATTCTGCTGCAATTTGTATTCCACCAAAAACCACATTATTCATCTTGCTGTTTGCTGTGGTGAAATTATGTCATTTATGTAATCTACATAAATTACATTATTCCATCCCATTCATTTCACTGCAACTGAAACACAGTGCAAATTGTGGGGAGGGGGCAGGGAGGTAATGTAATCAATTACATATTATTTGTGGGCTGAAAACAACAACAGTGAATGCCAGTTGTATTTACTGGTTGAATTTCCATTCTCCTGGAATAAGCAATTGATGCTCCTGTTTCCATTTTCATCAGAATTTTCCAGTACCCTTACTCCCAGGTAAGTGTGCATCGTGCTGAAGCCTCCGATTAATAATTACGAATAAAGTAGTGTGATTGAAGCACACAGGACTTTATTCTGCTGTCGAAACAACCATCAATTTTTATTTATTAATTTAATATATTTTTAATGCAGTTCTTCTATAAAACCTCCAAGCCTTTGACAGTGCAGTAATAAAACAAGAAAAGGATAAAGAAGGAAAGAACAGCTGAATAGATAAAACAGTAAAAAATAAAATAAAAAATCAGCCATTAAAAACATCCCATTAAATTCAACAGAATGAATGCAATATACAGCAACCTTACACTAGGTGTTGAAAAGTCTAGACAACTAAAAGGTCACTGCCTCTGCCACAATGACATCACAATGGGTGTCCTTTTAATATCTTAAAAAGTATATTATGATCAGATGCTTGAGGGGGTTCTACATTTCAAGCATCTAGTAAAATTCCAGTCAAATACAGTGCCTTCTTTTTTTTAAAACCATGGTACAAAGCCTAGGGCTTGCCAATCAGAAGGTTGGTGGTTCAAATCCCCATGCCGGGGTGAGCTCCCGTTGATTGGTCCCTGCTCCTGCCAACCTAGCAGTTCAAAAGCACATCAAAGTGCACGTGGATAAATAGGTACCACTCCGGCGGGAAGGTAAACGGCGTTTCTGTGCTCTGCTCTGGTTCGCCAGAAGCGGCTTAGTCATGCTGGCCACATGACCCGGAAGCTGTACGCCAGCTCCCTCGACCAATAAAACGAGATGAGTGCCGCAACCCCAGAGTTATCCGCGACTGGACCTAATGGTCAGGTGTCCCTTTATCTTTATGTATGTCATATCTAACTTACATATGATATATTTAGTAAGCTTCTTATTAGGCTATTTTATTATTATAGGATATTTATAATATTACTAACTTACCCTTCAATGCAAGCGGTCCCAAGGTGGGTTATGGTAAACCAATTAAAGAACCAACAGTCTCATCCAACAACATGACAGTGTAATAAAACAAAAGCAGATAAAAATAAACAAACAGCAGCTAATACAGTGATAATATAGATCAAGCTCTAATACCTAATAAATGCTTGAATAAATGAATATTTATTTTTATTTATTAAATTGATATACCACCTTATACTGTACTTGTAGATCTCAGGGTAGATCTTATGTCAGAACATAAATATGTCTTCAGCTAGCAACAAAGCTCAAAAAGAGATTGTAATCAAATCACTGAGCTTCTCCATTCCTATTAGTGATCTTCTAGTGTTGACTTTTTTATTTCTTTATTCATTTTCTATTTCCCAATATCAATGCAACCATTCAAAACATTCCCGCTCTTCCTTATTACAAAATATATTATAGCCTGCCACACTAGGACAGACAACCAGAATTTTCAGTCCTCATTACAATTTGACTCTCCCAAGAAGGAACAGCCTTGCTTCAATTGCCGTGTAACTATGAGAATGGTCAAAATATCTTACCTTAACCAAATCTTCTTAAAGGCATTAGGTACAGATTGTTCATTAGTCAATATATTTGTGAATGTTATATGTTGAGTTGTTGATAGCTGTTTTTGTTGCAAGCAAAAACTCTAAGCTGAAAAGTTTCTTCCTGTTTCACTTTGCTGGCATGTTGTACAGGAGCTGATGTGAAGGGGTTTTGTTTATTCATAAAACTTTTACTTCTAGTTAGTGCTGCTTCACTGTACTCCATAATAAATGTGGCTGGTAGCAGCTGGTAAGTGAAAAGTGAAAAGCACACGACCTATAAAAAATTAGTCAGCAGTTTTGCTGGAGTCATGTAGTGTTGCCTCTTAGCATTTCAATATAAAAAAATCATTGATGGGTGAACTGAAACATCTTCTCTTATTTAGTAAACATATTCAAAAATTCAAATGTAAGGTCCAGTTTGGTAGCAGGAAATACTATTTAGGAATCATCTTTTGCAGAGCTCTAAGATAGTTGTTAGTCACAATATTCTTGCTGTTAGTTGGTTCTCCCACAATATAAAAAAATTCCTTCCAGTAGCACCTTAAAGACCAACTAAGTTAGTTCTTGGTATGAGCTTTCGTGTGCATGCACACTTCTTCAGATACACTGAAGCAGAAGTTGCCAGATCCTTCTATATAGTGAGAAGGTGGGGAGGGGTATTACTCAGAAGGGTGGTGGGAATGGGAGATTGGCAGATAGCTGAGATGAGCCTGTTGACGACTCTTAACGACTGTAATAGGTCTTACAGGAAAAGGCAAGGGGTGAGAAGGTGAAAAATGGCTTAGTCATGTATAATGAGATAAGAATCCAATGTCTTTATTCAAACCAGGTCTCTCCATGGTTTTGAGTTTGGTAATGAGTTGCAATTCAGCAGCTTCTCTACCTATCTGTAACTCCCACAATATGTTGACTTAAAGTAGGAGTGGACAACATGGCGCCCTCCAGGTTTTGAGAACAACAACTCCTGTTATCCCTGACTTATGGACTTGTTGGACAGGGATAGCCTAACTTCTGTTGTCTATGCTCTGGTAACCTCTGGGTTAGATTACTGCAACACATTATACATGGGAGTGCCTCTGAAACTTCAGAAACTTCAGCTGGTGCAGAATTCAGTGGCGATGTTGCTCCTTGAGGCAAGATGGTTTTGGCAATCCTGGGCTAACTGCACTGGCTGCCAGTTAGTTTCTGGGCCCAATTCAAAGTGCTGGGTTTGACACATAAAGCCTTAAATTGGCTCAGGACTGCAATACCTCAAAGATTGCCTTTCCCCTTATGAACCAACTTGGACCCTGCAATCATCATGTGAAGCCCTTCTTTCTTTGCCCTTTCCATGAGAGGTCTGGAGGGTGGCAACATGAGAACAGGCCTTCCCTTGCAGTGGCTCAAATGATTAAGTGTATTCTGCTGTTTGGATAGTCATTTTATGAAATCACATGTTATAAAGAAACCAGACAATAATTGAGATTGTCATTCACATGACCAGATGCTGTATAGTCACAAAATTGATTATATGAACATAGAATCAATCTAATGTTTTCAATATGTACATTTTTAACTTTCAGGTTTTTAAAAATACAGTTTCAGCATGAAGCCTTGTTTTACTCTTATTTAGTTTTCTGTAGAAGAAAATGACACAATGAAGACATTTTGACTGAAAGAGTTACTTTTCCTAGGAGCATCCATTACAAATGGGGAAATTGCATTATGCAGGATGTGACTGGATAGACAGGTGCACATGTGGTTAATTGACCTGCACCTGTCAATAAATGCTTACATAAATCTTCTTTTATTTCTTTATGGAAACATAAGCTCCATGACTGAAAATGTAGCAAATGGAGTCCTTAGTGGGATGGGCTATTGAGGCAGTGGGAAGGAAGATTGACTGTCTAGGCCCATTTGTCTTTCTAGAGACAAAGGTATGTGCTTACAAGTCACTGCTTAAATCCAATTCCTCCTTTTGTAGTATCACTTCATACTATGGATGGAGGGCAATTTACTTTAGTTTGCCATTTTAAAATACTCCAATGTGCAAATGGGATAAACTGAAGAATGGGAAAACAAGAAACTGTCAGAATCTGAAAATGATGGATTTCTCAATCCCTACAGCGAATTCTTAAAATACGTTTTTAAGACAGGACATATTCCTAGTAAAGTTTGATACAAAATTGTTTTGTAAATTCTTCTGATTCCACAGAAGGCTCTAACAGCTTTAGAAGTCTTATATAGTATGAAAAATTGCCTTTCTATATGTATAAAGCTTGTACTGTTGAAACCAGCAGGTGAGCAGTATTCATATTAAAGTTGGTTCAAAATATTATTTCCTGCAATATATTCAATAATTGCTTCATGGGACTCATCATTGGTAACAGATTGAGTGATTTGTTTTGCTGACAAAGTCCACTACATGTGTTCTTCATGTACATGAAGATGCAGGAGATGGAAGTGTGAAGAAAAATAGGCTAGCTGTGCCCTTGTTGCCATCCCAATTGTCCGGAAACGCATGGAAGGATATATAAAATCATGGAAAAATCAGGCTTCTAGCATACATGGAGCCTCTGGAAGAAAGCTATTGTTTAAGGAAAGTCATAACATTTTGATCAGAAAACAACCACCAGATTTGACCATCCTACTATCTGAAGACTTGAAAAGAAATTGTAAGCATGTGGCAAAATTCCCACTAATTCAAAAGCAGGGGCTGAAATGCTTCTCAGGTGGCCAAACTGGAATGAGCTGAGGTGCCCTCTACCTTTGCAGCCTTATGGCTTTCAAAAGGGGTGTCTGTATTAAGGAGTGATGAGCTCAGGCACTGTGGAAAGAGATTATATCCCCACATTGTTGAGGTAACTAGGAACATTCTCTCTCTTCTGGCACTGGGCTACAGTGTCAGCACCTAACGGGAAGAAAGGAAACATATCCTTGGTGGAAGAAGGAACAGTAGGTGGTACCTAACACTAGTCCTACTCAGAGTAGACCCACTGAAGCTAACAAACATGACTTGCCTCCAAATTTCCCTTTTCACCCCACACAACTTTCACAGGTGGAAATTCAACTCAATATTACATTGCACCTGGATGACTTTAAAAGAGGACAAATTTATGGGTGAGACCATCAATAGCTACAAGCATGAGGACTATGCTTTGCCTCCACTTTTGGAGGCAATGTGCCAATTGCAGTGAACCATGAATGGAGAGACTGAAATCCTGCTTGTGGACCTCCCATAGGCATCTAGTTGGCCAATGTGGAACTGGCTGCTAGACAAAAATGATCCATCCGACTTTTCTTATATTCTAATGTTACTTTGAATCTGCAGCCACCCACTTCCCCAGGTTTCTTCTCTGTGAATCCCAGTAATGCTTAAAATAGATGTGGGATATTATATCATGGCACCTAGCATTTCTTTCTCTCCACTCTGCTTTGATGAATGTCATTTGCAAGGTGTATGTAAACTTGAGAGCAGTGGCATCACACCATGCATCAAATGGAATGATACCAAGAGTTGCACGAAGGGAGACATAGGGAGATGTAGGGGCCTGGCAGCCAAATATTTTTAATGTGTAGTTTGACCATATGGTCATCAGTCCATCAACTTCTATGAATGGCTGTATACAATGCAGCCTCATAGGCACAATTTGTTCCTATGGAAACCAGAGAAGATGATTCAGAAGGGTTAACTTCTGCAGTTAGGCCTTTCATTGCTTAGCCCTAAAGTTGGATTTTTCTTTGAAACTGTAAGCCTCTTTAATTAATGGGTTTGTATAATTTGTGAGAACATGGTCTACTTTGTCTGCACAACATTAATTAAAGAATACATCAATTAGGAAAAGAACACAGGTTGAAATATTACCAGTACTAATAGTTTCTCCACATGGCTGGCTCTTAATAGATGTGGTGGAAATTAAGAATTAGGCATTTTATCAATTTTCACAGACAAGGATCCCCCCCCTCCGACACACAGAAATCTTTTTTATTTCCTTGAAATATGTTTGCTTAGAATTCATTTTACTTTGAATGTTTTCCACATCTTGTAAATTGTATGTTTCTAGTCATTGTGTTTTTCTGAAAAGCGAATAAAGCTCAATTTATTCATTTTCAGTAATATCCATAAATAGAATGGAGTTTTTGGAGTTTCCAGGCAGGCTGCTTATTTGCACAAAATGTGGTTGTTATACAAAACATTTTTGCTGCAGTTATCCTGATACTTTTTTTTTAACTGCAAAAGGTCTGATAAGAAAAATGATGGGAAATTGACTGGAAAGTGCTGGATGACAACCACCAGCTGGCAACACCATATAACCTCTGCACAAACATATGAGTACAAAGACTCAATAAACAGCTGGTCTGGAATCTCCCTTTCCATCTCATAGTTAGCAAAGATATGAAACCCATACTGATACGGATACTGTTTCAATGCCAATATATGATGCATCAATTTCACAAAACATTTCATATATTATCTGAGTAATCATTACAATTTTTATTCATTATTATTTCTTACATTTGTGTACTGGCTTTCATCCATAGATCTCATGGTGTTTCCATAATTTCATACGGTCATTCAGTATAATTATCCACACTTCTCAAATGAGATACTGATGCTGAGAAGTATCAGTGGCTTTCCTTAAGCCATCTAGTCAGTTTGTGGCTGACGTAAGGTTTCACCTGCTGGCACTATTCCTTGGTTGTGCTGGTTCCAAATGGTGACTTTAACTTCAGCTTGCTGACCGCTGGGAAGTTAGCTTTTGAAGAGTGTTTTCAAGAACAAAGTTTAGGCCCTGGCAAGAAATTATTATGGCTGAGTTCAGGCATCTTCAAAAATAATTGCATTGTTTTATCTTTCTTTGTAAACTGCTTTGAGGGTGTTTGTGTGTTTTACAATCAAGCAGTGTATAAATTTTATGAAAGAAATAAACTAACTGCTTTGTAGCACATGCATAAAAGTTATTTAACATCAATTAATGTCCTTTTGATCGCAGTGAATAATATGCCTGATCAAGCAGCCTTTTGTTTGCTGAGTTTGTCCTCTCCCTCTTCAGCAAACATTTGATGTATTTACTGTCTCCCACCAAAAACTAAAGTCTTCTGTTGCAGACAAGTATGTTTCTTTTGGCATGCATGTATGAGCTATGGTCTGTGTTTAGTGGTTAACAGGGTCTCCCCTTTCCAGGGCTCAATACAGGTGCATGTGGATTGCAGCAGAAGTACAACTTTGTGAGCTACAACTACATATGAGTTGGAAGAGAACTCTTGGGGGGTGAACCGCCCCGTTACCCCCCCCAAAAAAAAAACTCACCGAGAAAGCTCACAAATTGCAAAACAATTTAGAAGTGAGCAGAGCATAGTTCACTAATGGAAAAGTTCTTTACAGACATGGGATAATTCCAGCAGGCCTAATACGAAGATCCATCATTCTGATTTTTCTCATTGTTCACAACCTGGATTCTGCAGAAAGGAGATGGTGAACAGCTCAGCTCACCATTAATTTTGCTTTTTCTGGCTTACCCAAATATACTTTCCTGTGACCTAATTTTATATATTCGTTTGACCATTACTTCACTGACCAACACACTTGATTGGACACCAGAAGTGACAGCATCATATGCAGTTGGGCTTGAAGATCAACTCCAGTTAATGTCATAGATGTACTAAGGGCTTCATTGCCATGACAGAAGCATGTCAAGGAGGAAAAGTTCCCACTGAACAAAAAAGCTTTCAGTGTTTTCTGAGTAAATAAACTGTTTAAACATCATCTGTGGTTGTAGAGGTCATATAAAAATAAAGTCAGAACTTTGCCACTTTTGCTAACCCCTTTCTGTTTCAAAATAAGCAGCAGTGTCATTCTGCATCATGCAGGGGCTAGTAATATTTCTGTCTCTAAGGCAAAATGACACAACTGTACAGTAGTGGCTTCAGTAAAACCAAGGACCCAGTTATATTAGAAATGCATCTGCAGTTCTCCTTATCTGGATTTCTCTCCAGACTTTGGATTTCTGAATGTAGTGGGTTGTTGTTTTTTTAAGTGGAACCAATCAATGCACATGAAATTCTTCATTATTCCTCTATTATTATTATTATTATTATTATTATTATTATTATATTTTGTACAGAATCCTGTTCATGCCACCTCTTTCTGTGCCTTCTCTCTTGTGTCCTCTGAATCACCAGTGGGCATTGATAAAACTGGGCAAAAACAGTTTGATGAGTTTTGCATGCAATAATGCATGTACACATGAGTGTGTTGATAAAAACCTGCTCCAAACTACCAATTCATTTGATTGTATATACATTAGGTGATAGGTGACACAGTCATACTCAAAGTAGACCCATCAAAATCAATGGACTTGTGTATGACCAACTTTGGCTATCACTCATGCAGTTGTAACAATATTTTTTGTTCTATCGTGAAGGAACGCCTGAGCACATCAGTTTTAAAACGTGCAAAAATATTGATTCAATTATACAAACAGTTGCACTAAGCCTGCATTTTAGCAGCATTTTATCACTGCAGATGTGTGCATTCTTAACACAGGAAGGTGGGAGAGAGATGAATACACTGAGAGCGATGGCTTTCAAGTTGTACATTAATTTTTGAAATCCCCACTAGGCTATGAAGCTCACTGGGTGCCATTGGGCCAGTCAGCACCTCTCAGCCTAACCCACCTCACAGGGGTGTGTGCCAATTAAATGAGAAGGGGGACCATGTATGCCACCTTGGACAGCTTGGAGAAAAGGGTGGGATATAAATGCAACAAATAAATAAATGATAAATTCTTCTTAAATGAAGTGGAATTTAGGAAGAGTCGACAGGAGAAATCTAAAACCGCCATTCCCACCAGCGCCATCATTCTCATTTGCAATTAAAGTCAGCAGCTTTGGAGAGGCAGTCATCAGTCTGAAGGTTACACTTTTCATTGCGCTAGATGAGAAGTTTCACTGGGATCTTGCCTTTTTGTGGGTACTTTAAATTGTGAACAAAAAAGCAAATTGCAGCAGAATGTTTTTTGGCAAAGTCTTCTGAGACTAGGAAGAAGTAGATGATCCCAGTCTCAGGTAATTTTCTCAGCTGGCTTTGAGCTTGGCAGGATGTGCTTGCAATAAAATAAAATAAAAGTCCAAACAGATGCACAGTGACTTTTGCCTCAAAGACCAGGTGCTTATTTGTTACTAGCTATGAAGTCATTTTGTTGCTTCACTTCAAATGCCCGAGAGAGGAGGAAAGGGCACAAGTATAATTGACCAAACTCCATTTTGGTATTTTGCTATATCCTCATGAGAAGGCTCTTGAAGTTGAGTCAGGTAACCTTTACAATATGCCAATAATAAATATCTCTAGAGAACAAACACAATAGGTAACATCAACTAGAGAAAGTTGAATCTCCAGACCCGGCTATTATGAGTATGTATTTTCCTCCACTGTTTACTTCTTTAAGAAAAAAACATTTTAGCTGTACTTTTCATGCCACAGAAATATGAGTGGTGTTACTAACTAAATACTCATGGATGTGCAAAATATGTAACTTTTTGTTGACCTTGTGTTTGAGCAGGGATAGTCAACACTGTGCCCTTCAAAAGTTGTTCCCATCTTCCTTGACCATCCTCCTGGAGCCACAAAATGGTGACCATTGCATCAGATTAAAATCAGGGCCAAACTGTTCCAGTTTGTTCTGTTGCCGTCTACTGTTGGTCTCCTTTCTTCTGCTCAATCAGTTCCAATGGGCAACAGCCACCACTAGTACAATGAGAGTAAGCAATTGCTGCTTTGTTGGCAAAGGTTCCTATTAGAAATTCAGCATCTCTTGAATGCTTATTATTGCTATGTGGGATGTGATCAAACATTGTCTCCCATGCTGGTGTTTTGTTTTCCTAATTATGTTTTAAAATTCATAGCTGGATATTTTTTTGTTTGTCAAGAAATATCTTAATATGTCCAACACTGCTTCTGTGATACATATCTGTGTGAATACTATTGAGTTAGCAAACACATATAACAAATGGGGCCTGTTTGAAATTAGGACTAGTTTTGAGGTTTGCTTGCTTTGTACTTTGAACGATTGCAGTTGGCTAGTTAAGGCAACTCATCTAGCTCTAATCATTACTCATCCACAATACTTATTAGATTGGAAAGATATATATTCCCAGAAAAATGAGGTGCTTGTGCATGCATGTGTTAGAAAAAAGAAACTATTCCTCACTCTGTGTGATACGTGCCAAATCTGTTCAAACAACAAAGCCATAACAAGGTCACTGCACATTCACAGCAAAGAGCAGAGAGAGAATTCAAAACTGACTGGAACGTACCTCAGTCATAGAGGGATCCTAGCAATTGTCCAAGGAAATGTGAGTCTATTCTGCATTCAAGGACAGTTTGTTTGAAACACTGCCAGCCATATCTTCTGCAACTCGTTTACAGTACTGACTTTACATCCTAAATCTTAGGGAAGTTAATGATTTTCATTGCATAGCAACTTGCCATTTTACATTTGGGAGATGTTTCACAAGTCTGCTATCATGTGAAAACTGAGAGGAAAAATAGCCTCTTATTGATTTGATTTCAAAAATGGTAGCAAGAAACTATTTGTGAGAACACTGGACTCTGAGAAATGCATTTAGTTTTATGAATTTTCTCTCCCTTAGGTATTTGCAGAATACGATGGGGGACCTGTGGCTGTCCAGTTGTTGTCTGACCCAACTCATCACCTCTGTCGCACATAACCACTGGTCAGGGTTCATGGGACTTGTAGTCCTGCATCTGGAGACCCACAGTTCCCCACCACTGTTGTAGTCAGGGGGTACGTTTTCATAACTTTTGAAAGCTTTTGAAAAAGCACTCACCTTTTTGGCTCAGTCCTAACATTCATTCAAAGCTCTACCTCTGTATCTAAATGCTTGTGAGTAAAAGCAGTAATACGTTATACATTAATGTATCAAAAGGTTCCAGTGAAGTCATGTTTTTAAGCCACAGTGGCAGGTTTTCCATTTATATGCTTTAGTTGCAACTTCACAGACATTGTAGCACATGCATAAACACTCTTACCACCATCAGAGACCTTGAGGCCTTTATTGCTATATATACTATTGCCAGTAAATGTCATCATTTCTCACATCTGGCACACACCACTATATGCTGTATTCCCATTTTTCAACTGCAAGGTTAGAAAGAGATGACAAAAGGAATAAGCTAAGAAATGTTACTAAATGAACATGAGAACTACGGCAAACAGGGTAGTTTGAAGCTGAAGACAGAGAGGACTACAGCAAACAGCTGGTAGTTTGAAGTTGAAGACATCTTTTCTACTTAAAAGTTAATCCCTTTTATGATTTATGTTATCCAAGATATAGATTATCCCATTGAGGAATGGACCTATTTATCCATCCTTTCCTTTCTCTACTGTTCCTTTCTGCCTCCTTCCTTTCCTCTCCTGTCTCATTTTTAAAATACATGTTAGATTTGCAGCCTTACAGACAGTGCCTTTTATCATTTAGTATTTGCATGCATTGCCTAGTGATCTTTTATAAAACTGCGTAGAGGTTTTTGTTGATGAACCACCATGTAACCATTGTCAAATAATATCAAACGTTAGGGTAGTGATGATGGTCACTAACTTCTGCAGATCTTTCTAAAAACAATTCAGATTTATTGAATGTTACACACACACACACACACACACACACACACACACACCAAGGGAAATAGATAATTAGGCTTACTAAGTTACAGATAGGTAGCCGTGTTGGTCTGCCATAGTCAAAATAAAAAAAATCCTTCCAGTAGCACCTTAAAGACCAACTAAGTTAGTTCTTGGTATGAGCTTTCGTGTGCATGCACACTTCTTCAGATACACAGTGTGTATCTGAAGAAGTGTGCATGCACACGAAAGCTCATACCAAGAACTAACTTAGTTGGTCTTTAAGGTGCTACTGGAAGGAATTTTTTTATTTAGGCTTACTAAGTGTAACTGGAGATGGGGGAGTCTGAATTATGAATCAGCAGGCAAAACATTTCATGGTATGGAAGTAAGTGCCTGCAGATCCAACTGTTGTTAAAGGCACAGGAGCAGGGACAGTACAAAGAGTTGGCAGCCCTACTGATATAGTTCCCATAAGACCTCCTACACTGGCAGTATTGGCCATAATCTCATAAATCTCCTTTAAAGCAATGACTGAGCAGAATAATATAGGACTAAAAGTTTTGCCAGTCTTTCTGGGCTTTTGAGTGGAAGTTGATAAAAATCAGCTGAGCAGAGACAATCATTTTTCAAACTGCAATCTTAGAGCCAGGAGAAGAACTAGGCAGGGTAGTATGAGAGGGAGGGAGAGGAGAGATCTCCAGCCTATAAGCCACTAAGCCTAGAAGCCGATAGTATACAGATTCTATGCCTTCAAGGAAACACAGTATTTCATGACACTTTAGGATCTAATTTTATCTTAAGCTGCAGTAGTGAAGTTCCATCACAATCTTCTCCAGGGCATAAGAGGGGAGAGTCCTTTAATCCAGACAATATCCCACAGTACCTTTCCAGATTACCTAGCCTAACATTACCAAGGCGAACATGTCATTTTAGTGATGTTACTAGTTATTGGCTCTCTGATTTCCTAAAAGCCATAGATAGCATTCTAGAGTATTGTATGTCTTTCTTGAGCATCATCAAGAGACAAGTGCAAAGTGAACTTTTGGAAACAAAAATAAAAAAGAGCTTTGCTATGCTGGGAAATGAATTCCTTTAAAACCAAAGCAGTAGTTTATTCCTCACAATTGATGAGTAGGGTATTGACACAGGGTTTATTTGTCTATCCCACCCCAAATCCAGTGATTTCTGGGCACCTAAAAATTACATTCCATAAAATCACATAACTCATAAAACACAACAATACAAAATGGCCAATAAGCCAAACAAAATAGAAACAGCAATTAAAACAATCTCAAGTGCCAGTGGCGGACGCGGGTGGCGCTGTGGGTTAAAGCCTCAGCGCCTAGGGCTTGCCGATCGAAAGGTCGGCGGTTCGAATCCCCGCGGCGGGGTGCGCTCCCGCTGCTCGGTCCCAGCGCCTGCCAACCTAGCAGTTCGAAAGCACCCCCGGGTGCAAGTAGATAAATAGGTACCGCTTACCAGCGGGAAGGTAAACGGCGTTCCGTGTGCTGAGCTTTGTCACGCTGGCCACGTGACCCGGAAGTGTCTCCGGACAGCGCTGGCCCCCGGCCTCTTGAGTGAGATGGGCGCACAAACCCCAGAGTCTGTCAAGACTGGCCCGTTCGGGCAGGGGTACCTTTACCTTTACCTTTAAGTGCCAGTGGCACTGCTACATTTGAAGGGTTAAAGCAGTGAGAGAGCCTTACCTGCAAATGGTTCCAGGTTTGATCCCTGGCATCTTCAGGTTGGGTTGGGAGAAACCCCTATTTGAACCCAGAGAGCTTCTGCCAGTCAGTGTAGACAATACCGAGTGAGAAGGACCAGTGGCCTGACTCAATATAAGGCAGCTTCTGTGTCCAAAGATCTGCATAAACAGGCAAGTTTTCACCTGGCATCTAAAGCCAGCAGTGTAGTCAGTAACCAGTGTTCAAGGAATAGCCGGTTCCAAAGCTGGGGTGTCAGCATGAAGGTGGTTACTAGTGAATGACAATGAAACAGTTATATTTTAAGCCCTATTCAATAGAGGGTAACTATATTGCAAAAGAAGCAGGGCTATAGTTTCAAGGGCTGTAGTCTGTTAAAGATATGTAACTTGCAAAGGTAGATTTTCTGGCCATGTGTGCTACTTTACAGAGGACAGTTCCCTGTTTGAAGAGCTGCCTAGTCCAAGTATGGTTTAAAGATAAAGGACCATAAGATGGACATGCAGGCAATGCAAAGTCACCCATCAACTGTTAGCACCTGCACAGCAGAATGAGCAGGCACACATCACCTGGTCACAGTCTTCCCTGCTAAGGTGAAATGCATTGTATTTCTGTTCAAGTGGGTGGCGCTGTGGTCTAAACCACTGAGTCTCTTGGGTATGCCGATCGGAAGGTCAGTGGCTTGAATCCCCGTGACAGGTGAACTCCCGTTGCTCTGTCCCAGCTCATGCCAACCTAGCAGTTTGAAAGCAAGCCAGTGCAAGTAGATAAATAGGTACCACTGCAGCAGGAAGGTAAACGGCATTTCCATGTGCTCTGGCTTCCATCATGGTGCACCAGTAGCGGTTTAGTTATGCTGGCCATATGACTCAGAAAGCTGTCTGTGGACAAACGCTGGCTCCCTCGGCCTGAAAGCAAGGTGAGCCCCATAACCCCATAGTCACCTTTGACTGGACTTAACTGTCCAGGGGTCCTTTACCTTTTACCTTATTTCTGTTCAAGTAATATTAATTATTTCTTGATGTGCATCTATATACATAAATTAGCACATGCAAATGTTATGCAAATGTATTTTTTAACAAGGGGAGGGGAACAGGACCTGACCAGTGACCCAGATGATGAACTCTCTCATCACTTTGACAGGGGGGCAGGGTTGCCCTTGTCAATTATCCGATATTATCATGACATTGGGTTACTCAGCTTGAAAAGAAAGGATTGGGAACACACCCTAGAAGCACTCCTGATTCCTCCTATCCTCCTTTGCAGGCACAGCTCAAGTCCAAGGAACACTTGGAGAGTGCTTCCAATTCTTCTTCCTCTTAGCAATGGCTTGAATTTGCCAGGGTGTGACATCATCAAGCCCAGGAAAGGTGGGGGTGGTTTGCCCTTCAGGGCCCGGCAGGCCTAATTAGGCCCACAGGCTGGAGGTTTGCCACCACTGATTTAGGAGATAGGCTGTACAAAGAGAGATTATTACTTGGCCATTGCTAGATTGATAAAACATGCAGATGTCATCAAATTGCTTTCCCAAAGAGTTCAGATCCTTTCCCCACTCTCAGCATGTCAGCTTGAAATCTGCTGCACAAGAGGCAATAACCCTATTCAGCACTGCTCCTGTGCAACCCCTATACATAGCTGACACATTAGCAAATATATTATAAAGGGGGGAGGGAATGGAATGAAAGATTCAAAGCTTTGTGTGTTTTTAGAAGTATCCATACATATTCATTTGTTGGTATCCCAGTTATTATAACTAGTGAGATTCTGTCTGTGATGATGACGCCAGGGAAGCATTTTCCATATAATTGCCATTTCTTTTGCTTTAGTCTACTATTAAGGCCATTTAGGCAAAGTCACTTAAAGAGCTCCCTCGTTCTTTTTAACCACATCTGCCGAATTAAATTCCATGCACCGACAGTGACGCTTTCAAAAGCTCAGAATCAATTCTTCAATCACTCCACATTCTTAGCTGTGATTAAAAACATGTGTCCCCTAATTAAGCTAACGAGAAATTGTTAATTGGCACAAAGCCCCCTTCTGTGCATGCTTGTTAATGTCACCGTCAGTTTGACAGGAGAAGGAATTTAAATGAAGGGCAGGCAATTCTTATCAGACTTCAAAATTGGACTTCAGGATACCCGCTTTGTCTGCAAAGAGATAGCCATCAATTTAGGGGTGAAAGGGTGGCAGGAGAAGGGGGCATTCTTCATGTAGCCAAGGTCAAGAGGAAGTAAATAGAATAGTGTGGTGATAACTATCATTTCAGCTCTGCTCCTTCATTGAACCCAACGTGTTTGACTTTCTCTTCAAGACACTTCCTGATTTGTATCATAAACAGCTAAGAATAAACACAATCAAGGCTGACATCAATTGTTTGCCACACATGCTATACAAAGATAATTACTAATAATAATTACCACCACCAGGGAACTGGTATGAATTTGATTAATGTCCATTTGCATCATAAATTCTGCAGCCACGAAGTCAGCACAGATTATGACAATCAGTTGTCACTTGAGTTCACCACTGTCATATAGTATCGCCCTGTGTGTTCCTATTTAATCTTCCTTTTCCAACCTGTGAATTAGTAACAACAACTGAGATATCAAAGGGAGTGGAATTCAAGGCATATTCCACTGAAAACAGGCTAAAAGAACACTAACAGGGATGGATAGGTTCACCATGGAATACTTGTACATCTAGGTATACACTATTAACAGTGGTTGCCCACTATATGTTGCACCAGTGTGAGTGGTGGTTTCATTATTCTGCATGCCACATATACCTACTGTGCACCTTAAGACAGTAGTAGCTCCTGGTATAACTAGGTAATCCAAGGCTGGATATATGGGATAATCAGTAAAACACACCTGTATGCATTTTCAAGAAACCTACTTCCTGTCCATCCTGAATCTCTATTCATCTCTCATAGATTTGACTGAAGGAGAAATGTGATTGATTTATCATTAGCACTTTGGTGCCTCATTTCTGACTCTGGAGGCAGGTGTTCTGTGAGGTAAAATACATAAGAAGAGTATTGTAATGGAGATGGGTAGGAGATACTAACGGGCAGAATAAGCTCCATTTGGAGTTTCACTAGTGGCAGGGAATACAAGATTCCATTGTGAGATGGAGAAGGGCAGAGATCCTCAGCTTCAAAAGTTTCAATTACAAGTGTGTTTTAGTTGAGCTCACTTTTGATACTTCATAGTAATCCTGGTCCTGATGAATAATCATTTGTGATCTGAACTGCAGGATGCAGGAAGTCCCCACTTCTATTTCAGTGGTGCCATAAGTAGGGAAAGAGTTGAATATGGGAATAGGACAATCTCCATAGTCATCTATTCCTTAGGGCAACCTTACCCAACCTGGTGCCTTCAAGATTTATTTATTTTTACTACAACTCCTATCAGTGCCAGTCGGCACAGCTATGTTGGCTGGGGCTGACAGGAGATGTAGTACAAAACATCTAGAAGGCATTACATTGAGGAAGGGATTGAAAGGAGGAAAGAGTTTTGAAAGTTTTCATAATTCTGCAGACACACAAGTCCTTCTGATGCTATTCCCCCCCCTCCCCATATGTTCAAAAGAAGGGTTGAGAAGCAAACGTTATGGAGAAGAGTCTACTTCTAGTAACTACTTCTAAATACATATGGTGTGGTGCCAGTGAGGTGTAGTGATTAGGGTGTTAGACTAGGACCTGGGGAACAAGGGTTCAATTTGCCACTCAGTCATGAAGCTTGCTGGATTATCTGGGGCCAGTCACAGTCTCTCAGCTTAATCTACCTGTGTCCAGTTCTGGGCACCACAATTCAAGAAGGACACTGACAAACTGGAACGTGTCCAGAGGAGGGCAACCAAAATGGTCAAAGGCCTGGAAACGATGCCTTATGAGGAACGGCTAAGGGAGCTGGGCATGTTTAGCCTGGAGAAGAGGAGGTTAAGGGGTGATATGATAGCCATGTTCAAATATATAAAAGGATGTCACATAGAGGAGGGAGAAAGGTTGTTTTCTGCTGCTCCGGAGAAGCGGACACGGAGCAATGGATCCAAACTACAAGAAAGAAGATTCCACCTAAACATTAGGAAGAACTTCCTGACAGTAAGAGCTGTTCGACAGTGGAATTTGCTGCCAAGGAGTGTGGTGGAGTCTCCTACTTTGAAGGTCTTTAAGCAGAGGCTTGACAACCATATGTCAGGAGTGCTCTGATGGTGTTTCCTGCTTGGCAGGGGGTTGGACTCGATGGCCCTTGTGGTCTCTTCCAACTCTATGATTCTATGATTCTATGACCTCTCAGGGTTGTTTTGAGGATAAAATGGAGAGGAAGGAGAGGAAGAAGAACCCTGAGCTTCTTGGAGGAAAGGTGGGATATAAATATAATATATATAATCTTGGGGAAATATAATCTTGGGGGAAAGCAATATGCTATCAAACCCATTCCACAAGGCAGAATTATCCTTGCATACATACTTACACCTCCCACCAAAACCTGACTGCTTTGACAGAAATACTAAAAGCTATCAAAGCCACATGAAAGCTACAGAGGTAAGCTAACTGTAAAACTGTAAGCCAGCACAGAATTAGAAACGCTATTGGTGGCAGGCCACACAGGCATCCCAAGGCTTTGTCGATCAGTAAATTGCTTAGTTGTTTCGTGCAAGATTGGTGAGAAGGGGTGATGGGGAATGACAGCTACACAGTGCTCAGGGCAATGATAAATTTCCCACTGCAGGAAGCAGGGAAGTACAGACACCACTGACTTCTTAAAACAAAAAAACAAAACAAAAAACCCTGAATACATTTTCATTGTGGGTGAAATTGCAGAGTGAATGTCACAGAGAAAAATGACTGGGATTTTCAGACAAAGGCAGTTAGGCATCTACTTAAATTTCAACCAGAGTTTCCCTGCACCAGCTTCCCCACACACAATCACCCCATCTAGAAATACAAGGTTTCTCACAGCAGGTTTATCACTTCAAGAACTTTGGTTTGTAGGAAGCATATATTTTCAAAATAAATATAGAAATTTATAAAAATATTCTATTTGTCAATTGCTAATAATCACACATTTTTTATAACATTAGGATATTTTATTATTTCTCCCACCACACACACACTTTCCCCCCTTCAAAAAGTGGCTGCAATTATCTGGTAACACCACTAAAATTAACATTTTTTAATCCATTGTCTCTCCCTTCCCACAAGATGGCTTCTGGAATCATTGTTCCATACTAGTATTTTCTTCCCGCCTCCCACAAACACTCACATAAACTGTCAAAAAAGCATGAATATTTGCCAATAATGCTTTGTAAGTTGTTCTTTGTTATCCTCTAAGCCTTATAAACATTCTCTTCAAGCCATCTCTATTCCAACACAAATAACAGACACAGTGGTTTTATCATTGTTTTGCAAATGAACCAATTCTATTTTATTGAGAACCATGCTCTTGTGAACTTATTAAATTCCCAAAAGCAGATACACATATGCAATGTAAGTTGAGCTGTTAATATGCATTGGTCAATGTGCATATTCACCTCAGGATCATGATGGAACACCTGATGGAAAACAGAAACAACTAAATTCAGTGCAAGCTACTGAATAAACTACATAAAGGGACTGTCCACACAGGCTTTGATCTCTAAACAGTTTCTCCTTAGTTTTTTTGGAAATGCAGACAGTTCCAAAGAACAACTCAAGGCCTCTGTGGTAGTCTTCTTGGAACAAGTGATATTACTTTCTTAGCTGGATATGAGCCCTCCAGCACTGTGCTTGGGACCACCGGCGCACCCCCCCCTTTTATTGTGTAAATGCTTGCTTCTCATGGTCCTTCCATGTGATCTCTCTCTCAGAGCCTCAGGCAAAAGCAAGTGTTCTCCTTTATTTCTGCAGAGAATAAGAGCTAACATTTCTGATGGGTTTTGCATGTTTTAAGGACATGTCTAAGAGATAAAGTCTTTCCTATTTTTCACACCTGCTAGCTATACTGCATGGGACTCTTATGAAATGCTATTAATTAAGACAAACAGAAATTGTCTTAGACTCCAGGGCATTCTGTCATACCTCAGAAAGGTGCCGACCAGTCTGTAGCTGTAGAAGGAAGTGATGCTTATAATATAGACACTAGATAGCTCATATATCTGGATGCTGGGGTGTCACTGACACAATTTAAAATGTAGTAACCACCTGATTTATGATACACTGCTGGTGACAACCACTCCACATCACCTGTTTTACACTTCTTTTAGAACATCTTCTACATGATGCCATGTGAAAACAAGTGGCACATTTTATATGTCCAAAGCCTACTTTTCACATTACTTCCAAACAATAAAAAGCAAGGCAGCTAGTCAAAACATACAAGCAAACAACAGGTTAGGAATAGGCTATAAATACCTACATCTTATTTTTCATTGCAGCAGATTTGCTTCCATATAACCATGATAGCAGTAATAATTGCAATTAGATATCACATCAGTTCTATTTATTCCACAATCCAAGTTTGGATTCAAAAGCACCATTGGAAATTCACACTGCCATTTCCTTGATGATGTTGTCCTCACCACCAGGAACAACAAAATAGTCATGGATTTTTACACCAAACCTACTAATATACCTAACTAAATGGAAATCCTGCTTCTCAAACATCTCAAGAGAGGAAAATGAAGTGCATATGGAAGAACAAAGAAAAATGGAAAAGAGGAACCAGAAAACTTAAAGAATAACTTCAGCACAGTGGGTATCCTCCACATATCAATGATTGAAACACCCCTGGGCATACATCTTTTTCTAAAAAGATTCTTCTTCATGAAAGTGAGGCATCAATCAACAAGGAACACCATATCCCATGCATGAGATATTTTCATTCAGCACCTCATGTCACCTAGCAATAACAGAAAGCTACTCACTGAACATCTTGCTAATGTAATCAGCAAATCTCCTGTCATAGCATTCTGCAGATGACCAACTGAAAATCACATGTTTGTTGTCTGGTTTTGACAAATTTGTGGCAGATAAAGTAGCAAGATTTGCACATCAAGATTTGCAGTCCCAAAATTGAGGAGAATGTTCATTGGTGGACTGTAAAGATTGAATTGGGAACGAAATATAAAAACCTATTTGTATTCGTTTATGTCCATCTATCTATCATCTATTGATCAATCAATCAATCAATCAATCTAGGTTGATATTGTGTTTTAATGTTATATCTATGTATTTATTTTATAGGATGCATTTTCTTTTTTCGGTGGTTGATAAGACCATGATGGTTGAAACAACAACAAACAATAGACAAGACAAACAGAAAGCTACTCACTGATGGTGAGCACTGAACATCTTGCTAATGTTATCAGCAAACCTCCTGTCATACCATTATGCCAGCCTTCAAATCTATGCAGGCCGTTCAAGACAGCTGTACTTAAACCATCAATCAGAAACACTGGCTCACATCTACCATCTGATCTAAGTAAAGTGGAAACAATAGAAAACTTCTTCATCTATAGACTTGACATTTTACCACATAACTTCAACTAGGAGGATACTTGACATCATTCAGCTATACTAAATGCAACACGCCTGAATATTCCATTCTCAGTGCTCTGAAAGTGCCATCTTCAATATACCATCCTTTAATTAACAGCAGAAAAGCTGAAAAAGCCAGAAGCCAAAACAGTTTGCTATAAGAAATTAAAAACTTTGTTTTGTTAGTCACTAGAACACGTGTGTTTTCTGCAAAGTTCACGTTTGCAGCATAGACATTTAATTACATTTGAATCGATATAGCAAGCCCACATGCAAACTTTTAAAGTGTATTCCCATTCTGAAGCTACACATTTTAATCATCCTTGTTACAGACAAGGAAAAATATCTCTGAGACACACAGAGGAAAATTGGCTATTAGCCAATGAATGTTCCTCAGAGAGTGGATAAGAGATAGACAATCAGAGTTAAAGGTTTGGCATTAGAAGCAGGTGTTTACTAAACGGAGGAGTACATATTTCTTCTAATGCATTTGTAATCAATTTTTTGCCATGATGAAGTCCTCCTTTGCAGCAGCAAAGAATTGATGGGGGGGGATGTGGTTTTCATATGGAGATAAACTGAAATCCTTTCAGACTAATAGCTGGCTTAAAATGAGCATCTGCTATAAAATGGGAAGGCACAGCTCTGAACATATCAGTTGCAGTAAGGTGGGTGAAGCTTCATATAATAAACACTAAAATGTGGATTGGGCCCACAGGGAGATGGACGGTGGTCATGGTGGCAAGAAGGAGAGGGACTTAATGAGATAAGCCCAATCCCCTCTCCATCTTGGGAACCAGGATTGCCCAGGCACCAAGACATTTGTGGCCTTAAAAGTGACCATCAGCACCTTGAATTAAATCTAGAAATTCTTCCCATTGGACCTATCTCAGATAAGAAATCAACAGTTTGGCCCAACCAAAATTTGCAGATGCTTTGGCTACAGATTGCAGTAGTCTGGAGGTAGTCTGGAGGATGAAATACCACAGCCAGATCTACTTTCTCCAAAAAAGGACCGTGTATTAGCCAAGCTAGTGAAAAAAAATAGATCAAGTCCAGTCACCATTAACCCTTTGTGTGATAGGGAGACTTTGAAATAATTGGCTTTGGCTAGATCTTGCTCTAGTGACCAGGAAAATAGCTAATCCCTTGTATGCAGCTGAGTTACAATGCCAATGGCTCTGTGGAAGAACACCCCCACCAAAAAAATGTTAGGGAAAAAGTATTGACTTATTGAAATAAATGCAATAAACTTATGGATGGTAGATGCACGTTTCAGAAAACATTTTGTCTCCTTTATTTACAGTTGTGGCAATATCAGGTTAAAGTGAATCTGCAAAGATATTGTTAGGCACGTTGTACCATTCCTGTCAAGATTATACAGCCCAGGGTATGTGTCCAGTCCAAACCTCTAAAGTCAATGGACAATAAGTCTAGTTAGGCCTCAACAGTTCCATAGTTATAAGAGACAATTCTTTACTTTAATGTATTTTTAATCTTCTGTTGGAAGCCGCCCAGAGTGGGTAACCCAGCCAGATGGGTGAGGTATAAAATAAATATAATAATAATAATAATAATAATAATAATAATAATAATACTAATATTGAAGTAGCATTGAGATTCACAAAAAGAGGAGGGCATCATGGAGGTAAAACTTGCCTCTTGGTGGACAGCTACATCCTGTAGTAGCGTTTCAACTGCTATGGTTCAGGTAGAACAGGGTTTGGTTTTGGTTTTGCCAAGAGCCATCTGATCTGATGAGCACTGGTTTCCTGATATCTCAGGCAAAGGTCTTTGTTCCAGCCCAGCGGAGCATCTTTCAAATGGATGGAACCCAGGAGCTTCTAAGTGAAATTTGTAGCTGCTGTAAGGAGAAGTGACACAAACGTCTAGAAAAGCTCTATCTAGCTCTGTCAAACCTTCTATTTGAACTTCTCTGGAATCACCATCATCATCACCCCACTTTTCTTCAAAAGCACACAAGGCAAACTTACACAAAATTGACACAGTACAAAATAAAAATATAGCCTTAAAAAAGACAAACCAGCAAGCAGAGCCAATAGCAGTTATAAAAGCAGAGTCACAAATAATGTGGGACGGTATGTGTGAAAGCTGGTGATGCTGCAACCCTCTGGGTGTGTGCAGTATTAGAGAGAGAAGTGTGATGCCAAGGACTATAAAAGTGTACACATAAACTATTGTGTACAGCCATCTACTCCAGCAACAAAATCATCAAGTTTGCTGATGATACTACGGTGGTGGGGCTCATTTCAGGAGGGGATGAGCCCGCCTATCGGGACGAGGTGGAGCGGCTCTGTGTTTGGTGTGGAGAGAACAATCTGGCTCTCAATACGGCTAAGACCAAGGAATTGGTGGTGGATTACAGGGAAAAAAAGGCGGACATTCAGCCCTTGTATATCAACGGGGAACGGGTGGAGAGGGTGGCGGAATTCAGGTTTTTGGGAGTGACTATGGATCAGGGCATGACTTGGAGGCAAATACCACTGCTCTGGTGAAGAAGGCCCAGCAGAGAATTTATTTCCTCAGACTTTTAAAAAAGAACAATCTGAGTGAGAGACTGCTGGTGTCCTTCTACCGAGGCTCCATAGAGAGCATACTTACATACTGTATTTGTGCTTGGTTCTCCAGTTGTACAGCTAGGGAGAGGAAGGTGCTCCAGAAGGTCATAACCACAGCCCAAAGGATTATTGGTCACCCTCTCCCACCTTTGGAAGAACTGTACGGTTCCCGTTGCCTTAGGAAAGCAAACAACATCCTGCAGGATCCATCTCACCCGGGATACAGTCTGTTTGCACTACTGCCTTCTGGCAGGAGGTATAGAAACATCAAGTCTAGGACAAATAGACTGAAAAACAGTTTCTATCCAAGAGCTGTGGCCTTTTTGAATGCTGTAACTCGATAGTGAGACCTGGGAGTTTGATGGGTGTGGGTGTGGGTGTGGTTGGAAGGTGGTTTGTTTGGTTGTTGCTGTTGTTTTGCTTTTGTTGTTTTTAAGGGTTGGCATCCAATTTCGTTGCACTTGTGCAATGTTGCACTAGTGTAATGACAATAAAGAATCTATCTATCTATCTATCTATCTAAAAGTGTACACATAAACTATTGTGGCATCTTAAAGACTAACAAATTTATAATGGCATAAGCTTTTGTGGACCACTTCATCAGATGCATGGAGTGCAGTCCTGAGTGGAATAAGTGAAATAAGAAGTAAAATGAAAAACAGGGTTTATGGAACACACTCCCCAGGGATATCTCTCTGACCTTTTTACTGCTTGCCTAATGGTGAGAAATGAAAACTTTTTCACATGAGTAGTGCTATGGCTACTGGTAGATAAATTGAAGTGCTTGATAAAAGGTCTTTAAATAAACAGGTTTCATCTTGGTCATTTTTACTCACCATATTTTAAGCTAAGAGTAAGAACCCCCCCCCCATTGAGTACTGCCAGGGTTACCCTGTCAGAATCCATACCTCAGCAGTGTGTGGGGGCAAAGCCAGTGGTGGGCATTCTTTTTTCGCCATTCCTTTTCCCTGCCACTACCTTGAAAGTAGGCTGAGAGTCACATGAAGTTCAACTCATTTGATCCTGGTTTAAGCAAACCACAATTTTCCAAGTCTGGATATTACAAAGAATTGTGGCTTGTTTAAAACCAGAAGTAGATGCTTCCAGTTTCATCTGGCAGGAGGAAGAAGAGAGAAGGAGCCTGCAGGAAACTGTGGTTTGTTATATCTGAAGCAGCCTTTTGCACTTGACTGTGTGTTTTAGTTGGTGAAGCATGACGCGATGTGACTCTTACAAGGTAGCAAACAGGGCTTTTTAAATGTATCAGATTGGTTGCACATAGAACTTGTGCCCTTATTATGGGACTTCTTTATGAACAACACAGCGTAAGTGGTTTCAGCTCCTCTGCTGGAGCTGTCTATCTTTATCTGCGGTCTGACTCTTTTCCTAGAGATACAGTGGCCCTGGACTCAGGGAGATAGTTCATGGTGAGTGTCTGAAGAGCATTCAGTATGGAAATAAACAAATCCATTTTCTTAAAAAAAAAATAGGGAACTAATTTGGTGAAGAATTATTCCCTTGTGAAAGGGCACACCATCACACGAAAACACCATGAAAATTCAGCAACATAATAAACATTATGACACAAGGTTAAAGCAGGACCTCTCCATCTGTGGTTGCCCTACCTGTCACCTCTACAGCTAGGCTGTGCCTTAACAGGCAACTTCTGGCCTTTAGTGAACGAGTCTTATTAAAGAATCCTCTTTTAATGAACCCATTTAAAGCCTAATGACTGCTGGCTGGCTTCACTTGCACTGCCCTCCTCCCCTACCTGTCACCTGCTCAGTGAATAGATGTTGGAGTCAGCTTTGTCTGTGCCTGCCACTCGCTCTTTATAAACACACATAATTGTGTGTAATAAGCCCATAATTCAGCAGGCACAGTCTCTGCCTGCCAAATCCCTGCCAAGACAAACTGTTTGTTTTACACCAGAGCCAGTAAACCCTTATCACTGCAGCTGTCCTCTCCACTGAGCACCTTACTGTAAAAATTTGGGGGTTTTACCCTATCTTAAAATCCCTTTGATGACTGAATCTCTTTTTGAACATTGCTATTTTGGGTCTTTATCCCACTGCTAACTATCAAACAATGGTAACCTGAAGTGCGGCACAGGAGGACTGGTTCCATCAGCAACAAAAAGGATTACAGGGGAATGATTTTGATGGCTAGGATTGTTAGACATAGATGTGGTGTCATGGCCAATTTTCTGAGGCCTCAGTGAGATTTTCAGGGGCTCCCCCAGGAAGGAGTTCCATAAGTGAAGTGCCACCAGGAGTGATAGAATCTGTGCATTTTGGTTTTCTCAGTTTCTCACATTTCCAGTCCTAAACTCATTTCCCCAGATTTCTTCTGCAATTCATGAATTTGTTTTTTTTTAAAAAAAATATAATGGAAAATCTTTGGTATTTCACACAGGCACATTTTTTCATGCAATTGTAACCAATGTAAGCATTTTCACATAATATGATGTATTTTTCTGCTATTTTCAGAAAAATATTGATTTTTATGCACGCTTTTGGCTACAGTGT
Organism: Podarcis vaucheri; assembly: GCF_965113315.1. NCBI lineage: Eukaryota > Metazoa > Chordata > Lepidosauria > Squamata > Lacertidae > Podarcis > Podarcis vaucheri. The sequence continues at coordinate 68,767,028 of NC_138764.1, read as the reverse complement.
ACATCTTTTTGTAAATATTATCTGACTGGAGAAGTGCATTGCAAAATTCTGATATGTGCCATTTTGATGAATGGCTGAACGTCGGTTCTCATATTAATTTGGAAATTGCAATTTAGAAAGATTTGGTTGGGCACTACCGCTCTCCCAGCTTCCAAGCATTGTGTGTTACTGGCACTTACTGGTAGGAGGGGTGAGTCATGGGAGGTTTGGTGCTGTGCAGTTCAGCATGGCAGAGCTAATTTGCCACTCTGGCTATTATGTGCCTGTACAACATCAAGTTCCCCATGCCTGCTCCCAGTAAGTTTCAGGGCATGTTGTAATTGGAAGCTGGGAAAGCTACAATGTCCTGCCTCTGCCACCCTACCACCCACTATTGGAACCTGGTCCTGAACCTATCCTAGCAAAGTAATCATTTTGGCCTACCAAGGAACATGAAGGAGTGGTGTGGATTTCTATCATGAGATAAGGCAAGCCTCTTGCAATTGTAACAAATTAAATTCTAACCTTTATAGGAGACAGTATAATGCTCATGATGAGTACTTGTCTGAACCAGTATAAAATGAGTAGGCAATAGCTTTGGATTATTACATTGGCATCAGCCTCTGTTGAATTCCACAGTGCAGCAAAGTGTCATCTTAACTTTGGGGAGTTTCGAAGATTGGTAATGGCTTCAAAGGGAAGGTAAAGTGTGTATAATTCAGTCTTTTGTAACCAAACGTATTAAAAGCAATTATTCCAAAATTATATCTGCAGTCTCTTTCCAATCTGTCTTTGAAAACAAATGGAACTTACTCAAAAGAGAGAGAGAAAGAGAGAGAGAAATAGGTAGGCCATTCTTATACTTGTGAAATGGAAAAAGTGTCACTCTTCAAAGCAATTTATTCCTAATTACAAAATTACTTTATAAAGAGGCCCTCTTGGGAAGAATACAAGGTATAGAACCAGGGTTTCAAAGGAGGATGTGAATCAAATCATCTTTTGTTTAAAACACAGATGAGCCAAAAGCATTTAAAGTATTTTATTGCTCTGGTGCTTGATAAAATTAATTTATATTGTGTAAATTAATTTTCTAATTAGTAATTAACTTTTTTGTAGAATAAATCTCTTTTAAATCCTCCAGCAGGTTATTAAAATCTAACGTATTTGAAAACCAAAAAAGTCCGTATTCTCCTAGAGATTTTAAAGAAACTGGAATTAAATGCAGTTTGATCAAATGAGCTGAGGTGAGTGGAAATTAGGCAAGGTGGAGATGAATGGGCACCCAAACTATCCTCAACACAACAAAAAGCTTCTTTGAGAATTAGACTAATTGCAGTTGGCATCCTGAGTTTGGAAGTTTAGCAACTTAGTGGGGTGGGGGGAATCTACTCTTCAGATTTGCAAACCTTTTCAATTATATTATGGAACTCAAATATCCAATGCCATTTGTATCGACCAGGTCACTTTCTCCAAGGCTTCATAAGCTATAGTACCATATCATTCTTCATTTATATTATGTTCAGTTGTGAGCATTACAGTCACATACCCTCCAAGTGTACTTATTTTCCAGGGACAGTCCTGGAATTACAAAAACCATCCCAGCTTCCGATTTGATCCTGGAATGTCCTGATTTCCCCCACCAGTGCCACCTCCGAGCTCATGGAGGAGGATGAGCTGGCACTTGTCCTGAGCAGGAGCAGCAGCGGCGGCAGCAGCAGCTGTGAGAGAGCATCCTGTTGCCTCTCCATGGCCTTGTTAGTATCTCATGCAGCAAATGTGACTGGTGTGAATCACACGCCTGTCTGAGAAGACTGTGGGAACAGAAGACAGCCTTTCACTTTGGTTGTTCTCTCGGAGCTGAAGAGAACGGGCGCAGTTATGCTGTAGTCCAGGGATAGGCAACCTCATAGGCGCCGACTCCATGGGGCTTGAGGGGGCCCGAGCCCCCTCAAAAATTCGTTTGGGGGGGCTCTGCCCCCCCAATAATCTCCGGCGCCCCTCCAGCAGAGCGCCATCGCCGCCCCTCCCCCAGCCCAAAATGCACAGGGTCGGGCTGCATGCCTCCTGCCCTCCCTCCCGAGCAAAAGCTCCACCCAATTTCCTTCGGAGCTGATTAATAGGCGCAGCACACTCTCCCCTATTCGCTCACGAGGAGGCGGCGCCACTTTATTTGCATATTCATGAGCTTATTTATTATTCATGAGCTTTCCCGGGCCCCCCCAATATTTTTTATAAGTCCGCGTCCCTGGGCAACCTAAGGCACGGGGGCCAGATGTGGCCCATTCACCTTCTCAATCCAGCCTGTGGATGGTCCGGGAATCAGTGTGTTTTTACATGAGTAGAATGTGTCCTTTTATTTAACATGCATCTCTGGGTTATTTGTGGGGCATAGGAATTCTTTCATTTTTTTTTCAAAATATAGTCCGGCCCACCACATGGTCTGAGGGACGGTGGACCGTCCCACAGCTTTAAAAGGTTGCTGATCTCTGCTGTAGTCTGTATATAGCATGTAAATAAATAGTAGCTTGGATCTATGATGTCTCACTCTTCTTGCTGTGTTATGCCAGAAGATTAGTGTGCCTATATCAAGCTGATATATGTCGCTGAGTGCCCTGGAGAAGAAGGGAGATGCCTTTTCCAGTGCTGCGCACATTGGAGGACACTGGGAGTTCTGGGGGTTTGCAGGCGACCCAAGGGCGTTTTCCAACAGGCCTCCCCATGGCTGCCGCCACCGGCCTCCGCCCTTGGGCAGCTTGTAGTGGCTGCTGGAGAACAGGTGAGGAGGAGAGGCTGCTGCCATTGAGGACGAGCCTAGCATGATGCACCAGTCCTGAGGTACAGACACACCCTGGGCAGGAAGAAAGGAGGAGGAGAACAGAGCGGAGTCTTGGTGTATATATATATATATATATATATATATATATATATATATATATATGCTTTCGTAGATTTTCACGGGTACAGGAATGCAGGTTTTGGTGTCTTCGGGTGTCTTCCCGTGTAAGAGTCGGGGTGTCTGTGCGACGTTTCGACGAGGTCTCACTCGTCATCTTCAGGCTGGTGCTTTCGGCTTCTTGTTACTAGAACAGAGCAGAGTCTGGTGTTTGAGTTCCTATAAATACTGTTGAGGGGTGTGGTGTATAGCCTCCAACGTTCTGGGCAGAGAGGAAGTTCCTAGATTAGTGTGAACTTCCTCTCTGCCCAGAACGTTGGAGATTAGATTAGAACTTCCTCTCTGCCCAGAACGTTGGAGGCTATACACCACACCCCTCAACAGTATTTATAGGAACTCAAACACCAGACTCTGCTCTGTTCCAGTAACAAGAAGCCGAAAGCACCAGCCTGAAGATGACGAGTGAGACCTCGTCGAAACGTCGCACAGACACCCCGACTCTTACACGGGAAGACACCCGAAGACACCAAAACCTGCATATATATATATATATATATATATATATATATATATATATATATACACACACACATACATACATATACATACACACACACACACACATATATATATTGGTATATAGATAGATAGATAGATAGATAGATAGATAGATAGATAGATAGATAGATATAGATATAGATGATATAGATAGATATAGATATAGATATAGATATAGATATAGATATAGATATAGATATAGATATAGATATAGATATAGATATAGATATTGATATTGATATTGATATATATATAGTGCATCCATGTCTAATCTTGCCTCTTTCTAAGAAATTATTTATTGGTGTGGGGGGGGGGGGGTTGTAAACATACCAAAGAATTAAATAAAATCTGGATTAAGGGTTTTTCTCAGGACAGTGAAGTGTGTGTGTCCTGTTTCCTGTTAGTGTGGTGGCGGTGGAAATGCTCAGTAGGGAGGAGACAAAAAATGGGGGGTCAAGGAGGGTCAGTTGGGGGGGGGAGTGAGAAATGTCCCTATTTCCATCTGAGGAATTTTGGAGGGTATGCAGTTGAAGAGAAAATGCTGACAAACTGGGAGGCATTAGCTAGAGAGTTACCAATGAATAATAAAAAATTGATAGCAATGTACAGGCGGGTGGTGGTGGTGGTGGTATGAGTACAAGCTGAAGAAAATGCCCATATTTTGCATAGCCAGAAGATTAATCATAGGTTTACTGACAGCTAATTCATATGCCCCAAAGATGTTAGATAAATCAGGAAATATTTGTTCAACCTATCTTTCCAGTGTGGACAGGATAAGAAGCAATAGTTACACAGAAAGAGATGGCCCATCTCTGACATGCATCCTAGAGTCTTTCATCTTAGATTACAAAAACAGAAAATAGCTGTAAAATGAGGAAATTGTCCTGACCTGATTATTCATCATGATAAAAAATGAATGGAATATTCCAGTAATTATTTACACAGTGCACGACAGGTACCCTGCATGGAAACATGTATTTTTCCTTGTCAAGTTACAAGTTTATTTGTGTATGGCACATACATGTGGGGAGTGTATTTATCTCTTTTTTAAATGCATATTTGTTTTATTAAAACATTTATATCCCACACTTCTGATGTAAAAATATAGGTGCGGCCACTGAGAAGGTCCTTTCTCTTGTCCCACCCAGCCATGTTTCCACCCATTTGATCTTAGGGAGCTTTCGGTGTTTCAAAGATAAATCACCAACCGTTTGAATCGTATATTAGTAACCAAAGTTTCCAAAGACCTTCAAAGGTAACCCCATACACAGTAGCTACAGTAGTCCAACTTGGTTGTAACTAAGGAATATATTATTATGTGGATCCAGAGCAAGTAGTAGCTCTTAGGTCCCACAGAAATCAAGGAGAACTGCTAGTCATGAGTAAGTGAAGCCCCACTGCTTTCAGTCACAACTAAGTGTAAATAGCTTACTCTGGATTCAACTCACTAATTTTAGTTTGCAGGTGATGGAGTGTATTGCATATCCCACTCTTTTATATGTTTCTGCTTTTATCAGTGACAACAGATTATTCTTTATGAGGATTTAGGTGTTATGTTTTTGCTTCCTCGTTCATTTCTTACCTTTTGTATTATTTGTGTGCTGTTACCTACATCTCTTTATTTGCCAAACACCCTTTATATGCTTACTTTGAGCATCAGCCAAATATACATAACATGATAGCTTTTATGCAAAGATATTTTTTAATACCAACCGGGAGGATTGTCCCAGGGAGATGAAATAGTTTAGTAACCAGCACAGACCTTTAATTCTCTATTTCTGCATAAAGAGTGCAAATGAGAAGAAATGGGCTTGCTGATTTTCATGCAGGCAATGGATCTCGCTGTGAACAAGGAAAGCATTCACTTTTCAAAATCGTTTCTGCCCACTACTAATTCCAGATGCTTCGTCCACCACACTTTAAAACCTGTTCTAAAACATTTACACACCCTTCTTTAAATCCATCTGCAGGTTGGACAGAAAAGCTGTCAGGGTAGAATACAGAAGATGTGTGCCAACATCTCTAGAACAGGAATTGATTCACAAAACCATATTTGAGCTCGTAAAAATTGGAATGAGGTGACTTCTGACTTGCATTTTAGTTCTCTTCAGGTGTTCAGAAAACTTGGTTAAAGTAGCAGGTGCAGGGAGCAGTGCAGGAATAAGTGTGATATTCTGCCCTTTGTCCAACAGTCTGCAACAGTCTGAGGTGAGGAACTGCTTCTACTCATATAGGCTCCCTGTGTGATGCAGAAGGTAAGTGCTGATCTAAGAAACACGGGCATATATTCCTATATACCACATGCAGCCATCCAACTGAACAGAGAGGATGAACAAAAAAGACAAAAGAGAAATCCCTACAAATATCTTGTAGCAGGATTAGCAAGGGAATGAAAAGAGCAAATATGTCAGATGATAATAATCATGTGCAATCTTCATAGCTACAAATCATAAAGAACTTCTAAAGGAGCCACATTTGGAACATGGAATAATGATGCAAAGGGGAACATGGGAGGCTGCTATGTGATTTGGCTTCTGCATGTTCTCCTCTGGCAGCACCAGATACACATTATGTCTCCATTGCAGTCAGTGCTGTGGCTGATGCACCATTGCTTTGGAGATGTCATCGGCTCTCATAGAAAGTTATGCTGATAGATAATTTATTACGGTCGGAGACCAGCTTATAAAACACACTTGGGGGTACAATCCTGGAAGGAAAACAAACATTTAAAACAATGTACAACAATAAATTTAAAATTTATAAATGTGATAAGCATATAGACACTTAAAACTTTAATATAAGCTACAGCAGAGAGATGACACAGAGTCACCCAAGGGACCAAGTTTGGGGATTTTCTTAGCGAACTAGTTTGGGTCGGGGGATAGTCTGCGCCTACAGATCTGTACACATGTATGCTTCTAAGTCATTGCTAAAGCTTAAAAATATCAACCCTGCCAGGTTTGAATTCTAGAAGAAAGTCTGAATCTTTGACATGTGTGTTTTATGTCTAGAAGATGGACTGTGAAACTATCAAGCAACTGACAGATTTTTTTAAAGAATATATATTTAAAATAATATTTGCTTCTTCCCCACTTTATCACCCCTTCAGCTATAAAACAGATTCAAAAAAATCCAGGGAGGTATTTAATGAAATAGTTGTAGAGGAACAAGAATTAGCATTAGAACAAATGGATTTCCCCTCCCCTCTCCTCCCCAGGGAGGCAAAATGGGAAGGTGCCACCCTGTGAATACACCACACACCTGTCCTTGCTACCCCCACCGAAGCCTTGCTTACAGGAGTCACATATCTGTGGCTTCCAGGTTCATGTGAACTTCCCAAGACCCCAGTAAGAGTAGAGGTAGAGCTCCTTGCTTACCAGCAAGGTAAGGTCATGTGAGGCCTCCAAAAGTCTCCACATAATCTCATTGGAACCTGGAAGCTGCCACAGCTGCTTCTCCTCACTTTTTTGATGGTTGCAGGAATGTGTGAGCATCTGTTCATATTGTCACATTGTGGACAAAACCCCTGTTTTTCTTTTAGCAGAGTCTTGTACTGTATCTCACAAAATAGGAATCAATCCTTAACTAGAGAGCTGACTTTGAGCTACCACAAAGATCCCTTTTTTCTGACCAACTATTAATTTTCAGGGGCTGAATCTATATTCGAATTCTGAAAAGCAATATGCAAAACCGTTGTAATAGTATGAGACAAGATAATCTGCTCCCCAGAGGCCTGATCCTAATACCTCATATGAAATGATTTGTTTCAGCCCTGCAGTAGAATCTTTTGTACCCCTTCCACAAATGTCATAGCATTGACTCCTGCATTCATATGCTCTTGCCATTCTTAGGGACAACCAATCTGTCATTGAGCAGATCTACATAATCAACCAGCCATCATTTTGAGTTGTGATACTATTCTTCCCTCCTAGATAAATGTAATGACTATGTAAATAACATCACCCAGGCCATTAAATGTATAATAAATATTTGGATGGGTATCCATCCAACATACAGAGGGAACTGAAAGCCTTGTTAATCCTTATCAAGCATGGATCTTCTGTTCCATTATGCGTATTCGGAGAAATCTTTAATTCCATTGAGAATATTGCTTGCATAAGGAATTCAGGATTGAGCCCTGTTGTGTGGAAATATGAAATTTAAATGCAGGGCATATTTGAGAAACTTAATTTTAATCTCTTCTTAAACCATGTATGTGGCTAGTGTGATTAGAGCTTCATTTCAGATAAAATCCCGTAGGTAAACGACCAGTAGCTAATCTTGAGATCAAAGGGCCTTGGTTAATTTGTTTTCTTACTCAATATACTGGTAAGATACACATTGGATGGTTTCCCACTGTGTATCTGTACGGCTCACATTTTAATGGGAGAGAGTTACAAAGAGAAGCCTACAGATAACAACATGCATAAATGACAACAAAGGGGATTGTGGCAGTTCATGAAACCTATTATAATAAATTTGTTAGTCTTTAAGTCAGGGGTGGGGAACCTCTGGCCCTCTAGATGCTCCTAAAGTCTAATCTCCTATGACCGTTGATCCTGCTGGTTGGGCTGCCTGGAGTTGGAGTTCAACAACACGTAGAGGATCTCAAGTTTCCCACTCCTTATTTAAGGTTACGCAATGCTCTTTGTTGTTTTTTGCTTCAACAGACTTAGGTTGCATTCACATTCCATTTCCACAATGTTTCCCTCACTATTAATATCTACCTTATAACTGAGCTTTCACACCATGTAAAGCTAATGGAATAAAGTGCATTTTAGCACTCATTTCAACATTATTTAATTCAGCCATGTTGCTTCACAATTACTAAAACAAAGGCATTACAACTAGTAGCCTTATCACAATTAATAGCCTTAACTTCTATTAATTCACCTAATCCCCCTTTTAAAGCCATCAAAGTTGGTGGTCATCACTGCACTTTATGGTAACATATTCCATTGTGTGGTCCTTTTGTTTTGCATGTATGCATTGTATAAAGGAGTACTTCCTCTGATCTGGTCTGAGTCTCCCAGTATTCAGCTTCTTTTGGTGACCCCTTGCTCTAAAATATTATGGTGGGGATGACTTTTCCCTTTCAGTTTTTTCCATAACAGGCCTAATTTTGTACATCCTAAGTTTCCCTTCCTCTACTTTCCTGTTTTCTAAACTGAAATTCTTCCCTGCGTTTAATTCACTGGGTTTTTAATAAACCACAAGATTCTGATACTGCAGTGTTATTTCTCCCTCCTCCCAGATAATCAGGTGCCCTTTTAAACTCAGGTATATTGGCATTGGTGTGTGATTAATTGGCACTGGACAGGATTGCTGTCTAATCTCATTAGCTAATAGAGTTTCTGGTTGACTAGCCTGGTGTGCATAATTATCATTAGATTTCATTTTTATGGTAGCCTCTGTGTCTACCATGATATGTTTTAGCCTTCTTAGTAATCTAATAATGTTTGCAAAGTCCAAAAAGCCACTTGACTGATATCAAGAACCTGAAAAGGTAATGAAAATGTTCACAGTCTTTACCCTCAGTTTCATTAATCATCACTGGTCCACACAAGGTTGTGCAAAAAGTTGTCTAGTTCCACAGCATCTGCTTCTTCATCACAGCTGGGATTTTCTTTCATTCATGGTACAGCCAGGAAAACTTTTCAGTCCCTATAGTAAGTAAAAATCTACAAGTTTTATTTCAAAAAGGTGAAACTAACGTGTGTTTAAAACATAACATAATTACATCTTTACAAATAACAGACATCACCATGATAAATGAGGCTTTGAAGTTCATTTATCTTTATCTTGGAGAGTTGTTGAAAATGGCTTTCATTAGCATCCCACTCCTCCTTATTGGAACAAAAATTCCCACTATTTTGGAAGTGGGAGGACATTCTGGCACCAACAGCAGGCATGCAGAAGAAGATAGCATCAGGCAACACTTACTAAAAAATAAATAAATAATCAGTCAGGACTTGTAATCCAGCTTTCACCTAGGATAAAAACTCACCACTCTGTCACCTGCCTCCCACCTAGCAAGGGCACTGTTCCATGCAATATTAGACTCTCACTTCAGTGGCATGAAACCACTTTCTATTAACACACATAATCAGGGGCGGACATCTGTGGACATATAGCGCCTTGAGTAAGGCTAAAATGTAGTGCCCCAAAATGAAACGTCTCAGTTATGGGTGTTCTCAGTTTTGTGCCCCATTGGCATGACACCCTGTGGGGGAGTGACCCATTGCCACCCTAAATCTGGTGCTGACGCCACTTCAGAACTTGTCCAGCCTCTCACACTTGAAGTGGCCTTGAGAAAAACACAACCCCACAGGGAAAGATACAATGCCAAATATAAAACCAGGCCCAATGCAGCTATGAAAAGGGGGTTTGCCCTCCTTTGGCATTGCTCCTTCAGGACCACCAGCACCCCCTGCCCCAGGCAGGCTTGTCTTACACCCTCCTTCCCAGCACCAATGCAAAGTGTGCTGGTTTGGAATGTGTCCTGAGCAGCAGATGCCACTTAGCCAGATAGTGTACAGCCTTGACAAGGTCTAGATCTGATATTAAATTCCTTTCAGAACAGCCTCTTAGACATAGCTGCTTCTGCAGGAGGCCTGATGTTAACCTGTACCTTTCCCCACTCTTTCAGCTAGCTGTTTTTTCTTCCACTTCCTTCCATCTGCTACTGGCCTTATGTACACTAGGAGGAGGAAAGAGAATGGAAAGATCTGGCAAATTCAGAGCCTCCAAGTGTCCCTAATTTCCAGGGACAGTCCTGGATTTACAGAAGCTCTCCTGGTTTCTGATTTGATCCCGGAATGTCCCACGTTTAATAATAATAATAATAATTTATTATTTATACCCCGCCCATCTGGCTGGGTTTCCCCAGCCACTCTGGGCGGCTTCCAAAAGAATATTAAAATACTGTGATACATCAAACATTAAAAGCTTCCCTAAAAAGGGCTGCCTTCAGATGTCTTCTAAAAGTCTGGTAGTTGTTGTTCTCTTTGACATCTGGTGGGAGGGCGTTCCACAGGGAGGGCGCCACTACCGAGAAGGCCCTCTGCCTGGTTCCCTGTAACTTGGCTTCTCGCAGTGAGGGAACCGCCAGAAGGCCCCCGGTGCTGGACCTTTCATTAGGATGTCCCTATTTTCATTGGAGAAATATTGGAGTTATCCAACCCCCAAGCCATTCAAAGGCAGCCCTTCATAGGGAAGTGTTTTTTGAAATGTTTAATCTTTTATTATTTTTTTATATATGTTGGAAGCTGCCCAGAGTGGTTGGGGCAACCCAGTCAGATGTGTGGGGTATAAATAATAAAATTATTATTATGGAAATATGGAGAAATGTTGGATTAGTATGCAAATTGCTTCCACCACTGCTGAGGTTTATTTTAGAATTCTTCCATAGAGCCATGAACAAATGAACTTTTGAAATTGTCCATACTACAATGGTGCACCGCAAGACGAATGCCTCGCAAGACGGAAAACCCGCTAGACGAAAGGGTTTTCCGTTTTGGAGCTGCTTCGCAAAACGAATTTCCCTATGGGCTTCCTTCGCAAGACGAAAGCCCATAGGGAAATCTCCGGGACAGCGGGGAAGCACAGTGCATCTTCCCCACTGTCCTCGGACCTCCTCCGAAGGCTGGCGGTGGGGCGGAAAGCCCTTCTCCCCGCGCCAGCCTTCGGAAGGCTCCTCCGAAGGCTGGCGGTGGGGAGAAAAGCCCTTCTCCCTGCACCAGCCTTCGGAAGGCTCCTCCGAAGGCTGGCGGTGGGGCGGAAAGCCCTTCTCCCCACGCCAGCCTTCGGAAGGCTCCTCCGAAGGCTGGCGGTGGGGAGAAAAGCCCTTCTCCCTGCACCAGCCTTCGGAAGGCTCCACCGAAGGCTGGCGGTGGGGCGGAAAGCCCTTCTCCCCGCGCCAGCCTTCGGAAGGCTCCTCCGAAGGCTGGCGGTGGGGAGAAAAGCCCTTCTCCCCTCGCCAGCCTTCGGAAGGCTGCTCCGAAGGCTGGCGGTGGGGAGAAAAGCCCTTCTCCCCGCGCCAGCCTTCGGATGGCTGTCCTGAAGACTTGCGGTGGGAGGAGGGTTTTCCTTCCCACTGCCAACATTCAGAATGCTGTTCTGAATGTTGGCGGTGGGGAGGAAAAACCCTCCTCCCACCGCAAGCCCCGGGAACAGAGGAGAAGCGCTGCGCCCCTTCCCCTCTGTTCCCGTACCTGTCCTGAAGACTTGCGGTGGGGAGAAAAGCCCTTCTCCGCACCGCCAGCCTGGCAAGCGGTTTCCATAGGAACGCATTAATTGATTTTCAATGCATTCGGGAAACCGTGCTTCGCAAGACGAAAAACTCGCAAGAAGAAAAAACTTGCGGAACGAATTAATTTCGTCTTGCGAGGCACCACTGTATTTGTGAGGAGAATTTTTTCTTTTCATTGGGGTTGTCAGGGGTTGGGAAAATGGTGGAGAATATTTGGACCGAATTTGTCTCATTTTTCTGGGACAAGGGGTGTGAGAAAGAAAAATCTCCAGAATCATTGCCCCAGGAATTTGTCTTTTTCAAAATGTTGACTCAGCTCTAGAACAGGAATCTGTGAGGAATGGGACAAAAGCAAAACTTACACAACAACCAAGGAACAGACTGAAATGGGTGAAATGCCCTCATCTCTAGCTGTAAGTCCCTCAGTGTCATGCAGATGTGGAAAGCAGACCCTGAATAGGTCTAATCTTCATGCCTAATATTGCTAAAGCATAATGAATCAGACTTTTTCATTCTCTACCCCAAATTGGTACTATTAATGAGTCCTCAGCTATTATTGTCACCCAAAATTCCCCAATTGTTTTTTGTCAAATTTACTGCCTCTGCCACTTCCTGTGACAGTGAATTCAACAATCTAATTACACATATGGAGGAGAATTTTCCCTTGAAGTGGCTGGCTTTTCAGTTTTATCAAGAATCCCATTGTTCTTGTTTTCAAACTAGAGGCAAGAGTAGCTTCCAAATTGCCTTTCTTCCTTTAAAACGTCTGCCTGGGTGCATGTAGACTGTCATTTTACAAAGCTGTGAGTGTTTTATGGTGCAGTTCATTTTGAGAAACAGACCTCTCATTAGATTATTTCAAAACTTTGAAGTATTTGTAGCTGATTTCAGATTGAAGTGGTTTTGATACAAAACAGTGACCACTCTGACCACTGGAAGTGACCCATTATCAGTCAGAAATGTACTCTAGCTGAAATACTGCAGGCGCATCTATCTCATCACATTTAGTTTTCTTTTCTTTTCTATTTTCTAGCTCACTAGGCTCTGTCCTATGAATTAAGACCAATTAAGGAGCTTGTATGACTCTTTATTCACACTTTTTTGCTGTTGCAGCCACACAAAATTGCCTATGAAGCTCCAAAAAGTTCTTGTGAACTTTTCAAACAAAACTAAATAAAATATTTTTTTTAAAAAAAATCAGAATCCAATTAAATTCATTTCCTAGTGTGATTTTCTCTTGCAGGTTTTAGCCTGAAGGGACAGTGCACAGAAAGGAGTCATAACTTGCAGGCATCAGTTATCAGACAGGCACCTTTACTGTGTCCTTTTCGGAACCAGTTTGAAACATTTTTGTTTAGGCTAGCGTATCCAGACATGTAGAAGTTATATCTCCTTTTATCGCTTTTTAGCTTTGGTTGATTTTAATTATCTTTTGAGAGTTTTCAAATACCTGTTTAAAACTGTTTCTATCAATCATTTAAATGCTTTGTTTTATATTTTTGTAAATTGTTGCAAGGGTTGTTGTTGTTTTACAATCAAGCAGTATATAAATTTGATTAAATAAATAAATGTGTCACAGAAGCTTTGAAAGACAGTGCCTTTTACACTTTTACTCAAGAAAGCAGGGCACCATGGATTTGATCAAGTAAGTGATTAGGTCAATGTAAGGTAAAGGTAAAGGATACCTGGGCAGTTAAGTCCAGTCAAAGGCAAGTATGGGATGCAGCGCTCATCAGTGGAGAAGAACACCATTTTACAGTGTACAACATAAGTTCCACAACCAGGGCATTTTTCAGATGGAACTCAACACCAGGACCTCTCAGGTGGGTACCATTGCCATTTTAGGAGAACAAAGAAGGTATTCATGGTGAGTTCCAGCACCTCTTTTTCCAGAAAAATAGCCCTGTTCACAGCCATCTTCAGAAAGATTACTTTATGCTAGCTGGTGAATCTTCATGCATTTAGCCTGTCTTGTGGTGTATCTAGAGAATCGGTTATGGTCTGTTCAGTGCAGAAATTTCTGGAACCAAATGAAGAATCTGTGGCCCTCCATTTGCTCTTGGACTGCAACAGCCATCATGCCTCACTGGTGATGATACTTAGTTGTTCAGGGTTGTTAAAACAAGCAAACTGAGTGAATGGGTGGTAAAATTGCAAATGCAATTCAGAGTAAACAAATGTAAAGTGATACATGTTGACCCAAAAAGTCTGAATTTCACATATACACTCATGAGGTTTGAACTGACAGTGACAGACCAAGAATGAGACCTTGAGGTCATAATAGCTCATGGAAGATGTTGATCCAGTGTGATGCAGTGGTGAAGAAGAGAAATTCCATGTTGGGATCTGTCAGGGAACTGACATCAGAGGAAAGGGAGGTGGTAGGGCTCTCAGAGACTGGGAGAGAGTCAGCAGCTAAAGCAGGGACAAGGAGGGGGAGCGAGGGGTCTCTGGAGGAGGATCTCAGTAATGCTGAGAGAGACGCAGCAGCCCAGGCAGGAAACAGCAGGGGAGAGAAAGGGGTGAGAGACACTTCCAGCGAAAATAGCGGGGAGGTGTCAGAAGCAACTGCAGGGAGACCCATGCTTCGCCGGAAGCTGCCACGTCGTGAGTCCAGGAGACGCGTTTCCGTTAAGGAACTTCTTTGCTGGAAGCGCTTCCGCAGGCAGCCACTGTCAGACTCTACTAGTGACTAGAGCAGACATGTCTGAGGAGCTCTGTCACACACAGAGGTTTGTGGGGCCGCACAAACTCTGAAGGGGCACAATTTTAAGCACAAGCAGCTAATCATCCCCTGATAGCAGTCTGACAGTCTTTGTACGCTGCCTGTGCAGGAGAAAGCATCATGAGCAACCCAGCCGGAACCGGAGAGGCAGGGGTTGGAGCTGGTCCAAGCTTGGAAGAAAGGTATCAAGCTCTGGAGGTCCAACTTGCGCTGCAGACGGCGAGGCTCGAGGAGAGAAGGGCTCAGGATGCTGACAAGAAGGGGAGAACCACTCAGTTCCCCAGAAAGGTACCAGGATTGGTGCAGAAGTTTGGGGGGGACCCCAAGGATTACCATGCCTTTAGGACTGAGATGCAATATGCCCTGAATGTGCAGTTTGATGAGTTCCCTGATGAGGAATCGCGAGTTGCTTTCGTAATTGGGCATCTTGAGAAGGGGGCGCGGGACTGGGTTCGGCCCCTGATGGCAACGCACAACGATATCCTAAAGGACACTATGAAATTCTTTCGTGCAATGGATATCATGTTTTCCAGCGATATTGAGGAAGGGGTGGTGCGCAGACAGCTAATGGCTTGCAAGCAGGGAAGCAGATCTGTCCGTGAGTACTGGACTGAATTTACCATGCTGATTCACAGATTGGGGTGGGATTTATCGGCAGCACCCATTCAGATGCTATTTGAAGAAGGTCTTTCTTCAGCTGTGAAAGACGAGCTGGCCAGGAGCCCCAGGGCGGTGTCTATGGATCAGCTGACCAAATCTGCGCTGACCATTGGAGCGCGCCAGGAGGCAAGAGCCTTGGAGAGGCGGGAAGGGAGAGGGGAACGTTGGAAGGAGTTACGCATTCCAGACATTCCTGAGCCAGCTTTCCCGCCGGCAGAGCCGATGGAAATCGGAACAGCCCGCGCGCGCGCAGTTTCAAAGCCCAGTGAGGGGGCGAAGAAGGAGGGAAAGGGAGCCCGGAAATGCTATCTCTGCCAACAGCCAGGCCACTTTGCCAGAGTCTGCCCCCAGAGGAAGGAATGGCAAGGGATGGTGGGAGCAGTTGAGGGGGGAGAGCAGGGAGAAACGGAGCAGGTAAAAGCCAACGCCTGGTTGCCAACGTCAGGGCACTGCAGCCAGGCCAAAGAGCAGTGAAAGTGCCCGTGCCAGAAGCTCCCCGACCTGCTCTAGTGATTGAAGTGTCGCTAGAGCTGCAAAATGGACACCCCCTAAAAATAAAGGCGCTGTTGGACTCAGGCAGCTCCTGCAATTTTATGAGCAAGGAGTTTGCTGCTGAACATCAGATACAGACTATCCCTTTAAGCAACCCCCTGCAGGTGACCACGATCGATGGCAGGGAACTGTTGGGAGGAGGAGTTAGCTTGCAGACCGTCCCAATGATAATGAGGGTGGCAAGGCACACAGAACTGATAGCGTTTAATGTGGCCACCTTGGGAGGCGCTCCCATTATTTTGGGAATGAGCTGGCTAGCCTTACATGATCCGCTGGTGGGCTGGCATCAAAGAGTGGTTTCCTTCGGTTCAGCACATTGCTTAGAACACTGCAGGGGGGAAAAGGGGTCAGCAGGGGCCCAAGCCACCCTAGCAGGGACTGAAGTAATGGGGAAGGGGAAGGTGCCACCACAGTATGCTGATCTCAGCGACGTGTTCAGCGAGAAGGAAGCTGACCAACTACCCCCGCATAGGCCCTTTGATTGCCAGATCAATTTACTCCCTGGAGCACAGCTTCCTGTAGGCAAGTTGTATGCCATGTCAGACAGGGAAATGCAGGAGTTGCGAGCGTTCATTGACAAGAACCTGAAGAGAGGCTTCATCAGAGAGTCCAAGGCAGCGGGGGGTAGCCCAGTGTTTTTTGTGGATAAAAAAAACACGGACAAGCCGAGGCTGGTATGTGACTTTCGGCGCCTAAATGCAGTGACAGAGCCGGCGGCTTTTCCTATGCCCAGGATTGATGATATTTTGACCAGGGTGCGAAAAGGAAAGATTTTTACAAAGCTGGACCTAAGGGGGGCGTACAACCTGATACGTATAAGGAAAGGGGATGAATGGAAGACCACCATGTTCACCCCTTTGGGGGCATTTGAATACCTCGTTATGCCTTTTGGATTACAAACAGGCTCCGCGTGTTTTCAAGCCTTCATGAACCACGTACTGGGGCCTTTGCTCTACAAGAATTGCGTGGCCTTCTTAGATGACGTGTTGGTGTATTCGGAGAATGAGGAGCAACATGTGAGAGACGTCAGAGAAGTGTTGAGCAGGCTGCAAGCCAACAGACTGTGGGTGAAACTGGAGAAGTGTCAGTTTCATACCAAGGAGGTGGAATTCCTGGGGTACCGCTTGTCAGACAAGGGGTTGGCCATGGACCCCGGCAAGGTTCAAGCGGTGCTGGAATGGAAAACACCCAAGACCAAGAAGAATGTGCAGAGGTTCCTAGGGTTTGGAAACTTTTATCGTAAGTTCATCCGAAACTTCGCCCACCTGACGGCGCCCATCACGGACTGTCTCAGCAGTAAAAAGAAGTTTGTTTGGACGGGGGAGGCGGAGCGAGCGTTTGAGGAACTGAAAAGGGCCTTCGCCTCTGATGAACAACTTCTACATGTGGATTTACAAAAAAAGTTGAGGGTCGAAACAGACGCTTCTGACAGAGCCATAGGGGCGGTGCTTCTTCTGCAGCCGGGGAAGGAGGGGTCAGAGTGGCGACCGTGTGCCTTCTTTTCGCGAAAGCTGAACAAATCTGAGAGGAACTACACGGTGTACGACCGGGAACTTCTTGCGATTCATGAGGCCTTCCGGAGATGGAGGCACCTGCTAATTGGTGCACAACAGAAGGTGCAAGTGTGCACGGACCATAAGAATCTAGAGTATTGGAGAACTGCGCGAGTGCTCAACCAACGGCAGTTGAGATGGGCCCAGGAGTTCTCCAAATTTAACTTTGAGATTTGTTACGTACCAGGCCCGGAGAACGTTAGGGCGGACGCTCTCTCACGCAAACCTGAATATTTGGAGGGAGAGGGTGCACCCGAAGAGACCCATGTCATTCCCGAGGACCGCTGGGTGTGTGGGGCGGCATTGGTGGGGCAAAGGGAACTGGTAGAGGGAACGGTGCAGGATGAATACGCCCAGGACAAACTCAGGGGTCTCAGGAGGGAGGGAGACAAACCCGGGGGTTTTGAGGAGAGAAATGGGGCGTTGTACTACAAGGGAGCGTTATACATACCTGAAGGGGAATTGAGGGAAAAGGTACTCAAGCAACTGCACGATAGCCCCACAGCAGGGCATTTTGGGCAACACAAAACCATGTGGCTGGTTACCAGGGAATTCTGGTGGCCCAAGGTCAGGGAAGATGTGCGGGAATATGTGAGAGGGTGTGACCGATGCCAACGAGCCAAGGGGGAGAGGCGGGCACCGGCAGGTTTATTAGAACCACTACCCACGCCGGAAAGGCCATGGGAGGCAGTGGCAATAGATTTCATGACTGATCTGCCCAGGTCCAAAGGGAAAACAGCCATCATGGTTGTGGTAGACCTGTTAACCAAGATGGCCCACTTTATAGCCTGCTCACATGCGGTCACAGCGGAAGAAACCGCTAAATTGTTTGTGGAAAATGTGTTTAGGCTGCATGGCGCCCCCTTGAGGGTGGTTTCTGACCGAGGGAAACAATTTACTTCCAGGTTCTGGAGGAAGCTCATGAGCTTATTGCATGTAGAGGTGAATTTCTCTACTGCCCGTCATCCAGAAACCAACGGGCAGGCGGAAAGAGCTAATGGTGTCCTCCAGCAATATTTGAGGTGTTATGTAAATACAGAGAGAATGATTGGGTGGAGAAGCTGGCGTTGGCAGAATTTGCCTACAACAATGCAGAGAACGTGTCCACGGGGATGAGCCCGTTTTGGGCTAATCACGGGTGTCATCCCCGAGCCTTCCCAGGGGGGGAAGGGGAGAACTGGAGCGTTCCAGCCGCAGAACAGTTCGTTGAAGAAATGGAAGCGATCCATCGCCAGCTCCAACTTAATTTAAACAGGGCGAAGGAGGAATATAAGAGGCAGGCAGACAAAACCAGAAGGGAAGGGGAAAGCATTAGGGTGGGGGACCAGGTGTGGCTGTCCACCCAAGGGTTACCATTTAAAGGAGGTTGTAAGAAGTTAAGACCCAAAAGACTGGGCCCATTTGAAGTCACGCAACAGGTCAACCCAGTGGCTTTCAGACTCCGGTTACCGAACCACATGAAGTTGCACCCAGTGTTCCACAGGTCGTTGCTGTCACCGTATATAGGGGACAGAGAGGGGAGGGTCAATAGGGGACCAGCTATGGAGGAAAAAGAACACAGCTACCATGTAGCGGAGATTCTCGATTCCAGGTGGAAGGGAGAGCAAGTAGAGTATTTGGTAATGTGGGAAGGGGAGCCGGAGTCGGAAAACACCTGGGTCAGGGCAGAGGATGTAGATGACGAGGTTTTGATTGAAACTTTTCATCAGAGATTCCCTCGTAAACCCCAGCCAGTGGCGAGGTTCCGGAGGGAATACTTCGCCACCACCGACGAAGAAGAAGAGTTGGAGGGGTTCTCTGATTCCGAGGGGGAGGAGGATTCAGCGAGTCGGAACGAAGACCGATGGAGGGAAATGTTTGAGACGTCTGAAGATGAAGAGGATTCTTTTCGGGGTTTCAGCTCCTCACCGCCCAGAGGAGAGAGTAGGGGCGGGGGAGAAGGGGGCCCTGGAGGGGAGGTGGATGTCAGGGAACTGACATCAGAGGAAAGGGAGGTGGTAGGGCTCTCAGAGACTGGGAGAGAGTCAGCAGCTAAAGCAGGGACAAGGAGGGGGAGCGAGGGGTCTCTGGAGGAGGATCTCAGTAATGCTGAGAGAGACGCAGCAGCCCAGGCAGGAAACAGCAGGGGAGAGAAAGGGGTGAGAGACACTTCCAGCGAAAATAGCGGGGAGGTGTCAGAAGCAACTGCAGGGAGACCCATGCTTCGCCGGAAGCTGCCACGTCGTGAGTCCAGGAGACGCGTTTCCGTTAAGGAACTTCTTTGCTGGAAGCGCTTCCGCAGGCAGCCACTGTCAGACTCTACTAGTGACTAGAGCAGACATGTCTGAGGAGCTCTGTCACACACAGAGGTTTGTGGGGCCGCACAAACTCTGAAGGGGCACAATTTTAAGCACAAGCAGCTAATCATCCCCTGATAGGATCATTAGAAAAGGAATTGAAAATGAAACTGCTGATAGCATAATATGATAATGCCATTATATACATCCATGCTGTGATAGAATCTATGGTAGCATGAGACTGATGTTTAAAAATAAAATAAAAATGGCCTCATTATAGTACTTTTATTTACAAAGACCTAAGAGGGGCACTCTTAAATGCAAGACTTATATTAAGTATGAATCTGACATAATACTATGCATTTACAGCAATAAAATGTTACAATGAAGATATAGCAGACAGTGTTTCAAACTAATCATTCCATATGCAGATGCGTGCAGGTCATGAATAGGCTCAAAATATTATCTATCCACATATCCAACTCTTGTTCAGCACTGCGTGTTGGGTTGTAATTCATTGTGCCTGTAGCTTATTTTAGTACTTGTACACAGAATAACTCATTAGCACTGAAGTAAATGTTACCATTAGCACACTTTATTCAAAAATAACAAACTACCATAGAGAAGCTTAATGGCAGGTACGCAAATAACCACCAATTTTTTTCATGTTAAATGTATTGTCTTTTTTAAAAAAAATAATTTTTATTAACAGGCCAATCAAATCACATTAATTCCAAATCACATTAGTTCCACATTACACAGCCAAATTTTTAAATTTTTGTTGGGGGTACCCATACTTCAAGCTCTGAAAGGGATCCAAACATCTCTCTTGCTGCTGCTTTAATTACACAGTTCTGTCCAGATAGTCTCTTTGTTATTTTCCTCATCTTCTTGTTGTTATCATATATTCCTTTCTTTGTGATCTCTGATAGTCTCCACAAGCAGGTTGAAAACAAACGTTGTTATATCCTGTGTGGATTTTACACTTCTCCAAGAACCTGGATAGCTCAGTTGGTTAGACCATGGTGCTGATAACGCCAAGGTTGCAGGTTCAATCCCTCTATGGACCAGCTGCATATTCCTGCATTGCATGAGATTAGACTAGATGATCCTCAGGGTCCCTTCCAACTCTACAGTGCTATGCTATGCTATATCAAAAAAAGACAGATGCCATTTCCACTCCTCCATACAAAACATTCCCACAGTCTGTCCGTTGATTTCCACAGGCCTGCCAGTCTGTCATCAATTTTCTCAGGGGGGCCTGCCAGGTCAAACTCACATTCTCTCACATTCCGATATAATAACCAACCATGGTCCTCCTCCCCCTCGTCCTCCTGTGGGCAGGTCTGCCGTAACAAGTCTCTATTTATAACTGCATCACAAAGCTTTCATTCCTTTCCCGATGTTCCCACAAGCCATATCTTTGATTAGTAATTTATTTCCACACAGTTCTTAATCTCCTGCTTGTGATCAGTAATTGCAACGATTCTTTCTCTGGGGGGGAGGGTTATTGGGTACTCACATAAGACAAAAAAAGAAAAGTTTTTTCCTCCCCCCCCCCTTTTCAGTTTCGCTCCGACATAACAATCCTTTGATGAGTCTTCTTCTTGATTTATTATCCAGCCCGTCGCTCCACTTCACAGAGATCCCTTTAATTAGCAGTCTTTACTCCCAATCTTCACTCGAAGTATGTGCATTTGCTTCTTTTCTAATTGTTTATTTTGAGCTGCTGCAACTAGCTGCGCAATCAGAGACAGCGTCAGGGAGAGCTGGACCCACACAAGGGCTTTGTGCCTAGTGCCCTCACCCCCTTCTTTCAAATCCGGGGGTGATTTATGGCAACAGCAGGCAAGGCAGTGTTCCCCATTCCCTTGGGGTAACAACAAGGGAGGCTGCATACTCCCATATCAGCCTCTTAATTACCTCGTGTGAGCCAGAGAGATGGTATTGTCGGCCATCTTCCAATGCACCCCTAGCGGCCACCTATGTTAAATGTATTGTCAACTTGAATACCTTCATTTGTTGCTGTGGTGTCCTCCTAGTAGAATTCATCACGCAATGTGCCTTCATCATCACCAGTGTTGCCCCCCCCCACCTCCACCCCAGTATCATTGTCATTACTGGAAACATGTCTGGTAAATTTCCATGCTGCTGCTGCTGCTGCTGCTGCTGCTGCTTCTTCTTCTTCTTCTTCTTCTTCTTCTTCTTCTTCTTCTTCTTCCTCCTCCTCCTCCTCCTCACCTCCTCCTCACCTCCTCCTCCTTAGTTGAAGTTTGTCTGGAATCCATGTATGAATTAGTATTCTGGTAAGCCATGTCATACCTGAATTGCTCTTATGGTCTCCATTGCAGCCTGCAGCTATCTAAAGTGCACACAGATTATTCTTGCTAGCTTTGTTCTTGCTAGCTAACCAGTACTTTTCTCATTCTTACAGAGGCAAAGCAGAATGAACACCCAGAAGTGGGCAGTGTTCAATGCATTGCACATGATTCGTGCTGCTTAGTCTCACAGGTTTAAAGAAATTGCAACCATTATCGGTAGCAATACAGCCCTCCACTAAAATCAGTGAAGTCACCCAGTCATCTATCCCTTCCTGCAACTGTCTGGATATATTGTCACCATCATGTGTTCCAGAAAACAATCTAAGTGTCACCGTTGCAATTTTGCTTTTGGTTTTTTGTTAATAATGACAGGAATCAATGAAGTTGCACTCCAATGCAGAGGTATGATTTCATCTGGTTACCAATCCAAAAGTCACTTGTGAAGTAGACTGCTTTCTCATCTGATTTCCTTAATGCATTTTCTATTCCTCTTTTGTTCTGTGCTCTGTGACAGGGCCAACAATATACTGACTGCTTAGTAGTTATACGAAATTGGAGCCAAAGTGTGCTTACAAACTTCTTAAAACCTTTGCTTTCCACAATGTTGAAGGGCAACATTGAACTAGCAATGCATTCTGTTCAGTTTTGCGGCTTCCAGGCTGTGTGGCTTATCTATTTTTTTCTGCTTCAAATATATATGATTGCTGATCTGCTGGTTGCTGCTTTTGTGTTCTTATTCATTGATAACATCTCTGATTGTTTCAATCTTATCCACACTAGAACATGATCAGGGAGTCAGCCCTACTGTAGTTGATATGGTGAAGGGGCAATCATTGGCAATTTACTATGCAGCTTAACCAGAATCCAGTTGCATTGATCTTCACTGGACCTAGACTTCTTGTCATTAGTTATACTGGAATTTCCCATGACCCAGGTCTCTGAATTAGGAAGCACCTCTGGCAGGTTGTCACTGATGGTTTCATCTTTCCACATTCCATTAACCGTTCCTCTGTGGTCAAAGTATCCAGTGTCTTCACTATTCCTCCTCTGGGCCTTTTCATTTGGCTGGTTTTATGACATCCTGTTAGCTTCTTCGGTGCCTGTTGGTTTTTTCACTGGTAGCACAACTTTTAATCTCTTCTTTAGCCTTATTAAATAAAAGATCATGCTCACCCAGCCACACCACATTTTGTTGCAATATTTTCTCATGGTTATAGAGAACATGACTACACAGTTGTGTGGCAAGGTCCCCCCCCCCCCAGGTTGACTAAAGACACTTGACACCAGTATTTTAAGTTAATGGGCTTAAAAAGGCCACAACTTTATTGGTTGCAGATTGTGAGTGGTATTGGCTTAGGCTAACCGACTATATCTGACTCCTGCCCATCTGCACGGAGTCTGTGAAGGGTTAACCACCAGTAGGGGGAGTCCTGCTGATGCACATCAACTAGGAGCTCCCCCGGGGCCACCGATAGGGGTCGTGCCTTAGGCCCTAGCCTGCCCAGGCTTCGGACAGGGCCACACCCCCAGAATCCTTTAATGGAATACCCTTCAATGTGCGGGGGAGGTGATGGCGCTACCTCCCCTCCTCTCTTCTCCAGCAATATTCCAATGCCTAACTGCCAAACCTTACAAAGTTGTGACAATTTGCTATGAGGTAGGTGAAAACCAAGTGGCGGAGCCAATTTGCCAAGTGGAAAAAGTCCTACCAGGCCCCTCAACAGCGACCAACCAGAGTCTATAACAAGGTCAAGAGATGAAATAACCTAAAGGGTGGGAGGAAGCTGGAAGTGTGAAAAGGGGTGAGATTCCCGCCACGTCCTGCTTAAGTCAAGCAAGCACCCCCATGGCAATCGCCTTGGTTGCCTGGGCAGTGACGCAGGCAGGAATACCCCCAATCGCGCAGGGCTGACCACCCCCCTGTGCACTTGAAGGGGTCGTGAGTGCCCACAACTCCATCTCCTCCTAAGGCGGAAGTGGCTTTGAAGAACTGCCCAGCAAAACAAGGTGCGGCAGTGCATACACACATGAACTGAGTGCAAGTTGAAGTTAGATCTATTTGCTTTATCTGTTTAACTGTGGAATGGGAAAAATTGGATTAAATGAGAGAAAGTGATCAGACAACACAGCTTCATTTGTTGTTAATATTTATGCTTTGGTGCAACAATGAAGATGTGGGATGGGACATGGAGCTTTGCAAAAAATGTATAATGCTATTATCCATTTTTCTGTATACAGCCATGCAAAAATGTTTGTAACATGCTAAAGACATTATTGATGATCTGTCAGATGTCTGTGCACTGAGATCTTTTGGTTCTAATAATTAATATTAACTTAATATTAAGTTTAAAATCATGTAAGCTCAACAAAGGGCCACAAAGGGCCAATGTGAGCATCCCTCACACACAAGAACAGTCACCATGTAAACTGGTCAAGGGGTGTGCATGAAAAACATATTGAAAGCCAATCATGTACTATTGATTAAAGGAAACATGTCCAAATAAAATATTATGGGTAGAATTCAATGTAGTGCTAAGGAGATCACTCCATCATTCTGCTTGCCTGATGTGAAAAGGCCTGTTGTGTTAGTGAGAGTCCTGGTGCGAGCTTCCACTAGCAGGACTCATTACTTGAATCTGGCCATATGTACTGTGAAAAAGAATTCCTGGCTATTTACAATAATATGTTTCCCAGTGCGAAAGAAAAGGTGTACTTTTCATACTGCAGTAAGACGCTTCAGAGAAGACAAGGGTGAAATAAAGGCAAGAAAAAGGAGTTTAGGTTGCAGAACAAAGAATCAAAAGAGGTGAGAAACAGACACAATGACTGTAGCAGCAGGAAGACTAGGCAGAGCCAACAGCCATGAGTTGTGCAGTGGTGGTGTTGCACATCTGGCTTCCCAATGCAGAGCATCACTGTTGATTACTGAGAGGGACACTGGAAGCGGCAAGGCACAGGGAGCTCAGCACAGGTGCAATGGCACATACAACCAGATGCTCCTGCCACTGTGCTTGCATCCTGCTGAGCTCCCCTCCACCCCTCAGTAACTAGCAGTGACACTCAGCATTGGGAAACCAAGTGTGCAGTGCCAACCTGCCTGCACCACCCTAACCACTGCTGGGCAGAGCTAACTCTGGAAAGCAATCTTTACAATATTTTTGGATAGGACAGAGCCTACAACATAGGGAGGGATCACACAGTGGAAACAGCCAGTGAGAGAATGGATGGGAACGTGAATGATGCATAACATCTTGCTGTACATTATGATGCTACAACGTTCACAGCATTAAACTTGTAAATGTGCACATGCAGGAATTGATTCTTGCATGAAACTAAAACATTTATATGTCATTCTGCATGTTATGAACAACATAGAGTAATTTCTTCATGAACATTGTTTTGTCATCACAAAGAACACACAAAGGACCTCGTCCAAACATTAATTTAATTGGACATGCTCTAAAAATGTACATACTTCATTTGGGCACATTATGTGCAATGTATAGCAAGGTATAATTCACCAACCAGGAAATTTATCAGTCAGTTCCAAGATACAGCAAAGTATAGAGAATCTCAGTTGACTGATGGGACAGCACAGGACTGATTTGCCCATCATTACTTTTTTTATATCTCAAAACTCAATTTACTTCATCCAGATCTATACATAAAGCATACCAGAGAGGCAGTAGAGACATCCTGTCAAATTCAACTCCTCAAATAAAACGTACTAGACGATGAACCATTAATGGCTGCATTAGCTTCTGGTGAGATAAAATTTATTCCAATCAATCTCCTAATGAGACCAGTCTCAAAAACATTTACAGAATAATCAATATATTTCCAATTGAATCTATCAATAGCCTTTTTTTTTTTTAACTTAACAGAAAAGACCAAGATATGGAAATGGAATAGCTTTGAATTTGACTATAAAATGGTTTCAGTAACTCACCTAACATTAATCAGTCGTTCCCTTGACCAAAATAAATCCGTCTGATTGACATAATTATAATTAGCTATGAAAGAGTTTAGATGATTAGGAAAAATAATTAACTTCGAAATGCTGTTTCAATAATAAAAGAATCCAATAGGATGATTCTCATCTGATAGGATAGTGCTTTCCAGGCTATTCAACAGAAAGTTTATGTTCAGGAGTGAATTAAAGCACCTTCATGCTATTTGACAAAAGATATAGAAACACATGATTTACGAATACTTAGCAAAGTTGGCTTTAGGAGTTTGCATAACCAGGTGTCTGCAAAGGCCCTTGCTGATGCCACCGGGCCCATTGCTCCTTCTCAGGCCACTGCAGTGGGAGTCTTGTTAGAATAAAGTTATATACTCAAACAAAAAAGTAGCCAGCTTAACCATCTGAGTTCCTGGCCTGCCTCCCCTCCCCCCCTCCCCTCCTCCCTGTCGCCACTGCACAGGCCTCCTCATTCCCCTTGCTGTTACTTATAGCTCTGAGTGAGCAATCAAGGAGATCAGAATCAAGGAGAAGCAGCAGCAGCCCCCACTTTCCTGGCTACTTCCCTATACACACTGGTGTGGAATGGGACCAGAGCACCTGGGCAGGTACTGATGAGAGAACCCACTGAGGCAGACACATCTCAGCAGGTGGGGTTGAGCCACCACACTAGGTTCTCAGCAGGTGGGTTGCTGCTGCTTACCAGGAGGGAGAGGAGTAGAGGCAAAGTGGCAAGGAGGTTGGCTCAGGCACACCAGCAGGAATGCCAGATTGGCTCCACCGGTGCATTTGCACTGTGCCAATCTTCCCTACTACCTCCCACACTCACTCCCAGTAAGCATCAGTGACCCACCTGATGGGAAACTGGCACAGCAACTCTGCCCCACCCAATGAGCCACTTCTGCACTGAGGACATCTTGCCCAAAGACCCCTGAATCAGGTGCTGGCTCTGTCTGGTAAATAGAATTGTTGATGATAAATCTTAAACTCTGAAGCAATTTTCAGTTACATGGTAGCTAATGGTTTCCTATTTTCTCTTTTTAAAAAATTGGAGATATACAATGTTCAAATTTTAACTTTACTAGCAGATTAAAAAAAATTAAAAATATTTCACTGAAATTCTCAAAAAGGTGTGTGTGTTGCACAGCCTTTCTGTGCCCTAAAATGCTTCATGCTTCCACTTTAGTTTATATTTTTCTTCCAGTTTCTTGGTTTCTTTTATGCAATTCCTTCTATTTCTTAAACAAAATTCCTATTTGGTTGAGGTCTTTTCTGTCTCCATTCCAAACTTTGGACCTTGTGTGTTGTTATTATGAAAATCTTAACCTCTTTGATAATTCTCCTTCTAAAAGATTGTCATTTAAAATTATATTGTTCAATCACCATGGGATCTTCTCAACCTATAATTTTCATACTGGCACCAATGACAACAGAAAACACAAAAGAAGACCTTGGTTATTTTTCAGGTTTCTCATTTTCCCTTGCTAGTGTCCATAAAAAAAGTTTATTCTTGAAAAAGAAGAATGATCCTGATGAGTAAAAAGTATAATCATAGAGTTATGGATATAGCTGTGCATATCTTTTCTGTTATACTCAGTTATCTAACTTGATTTCAAAAAGAATTAGGTAATAAAAGTGCTAAATAGACCCAGTTCCATAAAATTTACTTTGTTCTTCATTCTAAACAGCACTGGAGCCCTCCACTAATATGATTGTTTCATCAAAGAATTTCTCAAGCTCCTTAAATAATGTTTTATAAAAAGCATGCAGACCAAAATCTGAGACATCAGTGGATCCAAGTATGATTATTATGAGCACAAGATTAGAAGTATGAGTAGAAGTTAATACCAGTTCCCTTTTGCTTCTCAAAATTCATCCCTTATTGAAAAGAAGAAACTTGAACTGATAATTGCCACTCCACAATTCCTTTTATTCAGCTGAGAGGAGAAACAGTAACAAGTCCTTGAATGCTTAAACACATTTTCCATCTTTTTGATAACAAATGTATCTCCTACAAAATACAGGCAAATTATACTGCAGATAAGATCTCAGTTCAGCGCTACACAAATTATACTAAATAGTTATGTATTAACTCTAAATAAGTCATTCCACAGGTAACATTTCAATCAATAAATGACTTTTGCTTGAGAACATGCAATATGGTCCTGATCCAGATCTGGTGCTCTGCGCTTGCTATTTGCATCAGAAGGAAAGCATCCATTGCTGCAAAAGAGATCTTTCCTTCCATTTCAAATAGCAGACATAGGACAAGGGTTGTCCTCTCCAGCCTTCCTATCCAAATCACCCCCATGTGCCTGCTATTTACTTTTCAAAAACCCAATCACAAAAAAATTAATTGCATGAATGGTATCCATGTTTACTTTGGCTCATAAAGAGTCTGCCTTAGTATTAGGGAAAGGTAGCATCTGCAGTGGGAATTTGTTTCATCTTCTGATAGAGCTTTTTTGCTCACAGCTTCAGACCCTTTTACAAACAGATCAGTGGATGAGATTGTTGAAACAACAGAACCACCACTTCACTGACCACCACTTCTTCGGTTTCACTTATCATCACTGATCTGAAACTTAGTTACCTTGGAATCTTCTCATCCCCCATGTTTTCCCCCCTCTCCCCCCACCACTAGTTTTCTTTTGAAACTCATAGCAGTAAAGGTTGGGGGAGTTTCTTTATATCATTCCTAGAAGCTCATTTTCCAGTCCAATGTTTGTGGTTCTGCACAACTTCGTCCCAGCTCCTGCAGCATAATATGTGAGATTTGGAGAGCTTTGTCCTATCTAGATCACCAGCTGTGGTGAAAGAAAACATCATTGGCCAACCTTCGAAAAAGCAGCAATGAAAAGCATGAATATGATGCTTGAAGCAAGGGTGATCTCGACCATTTCAAAGAAGTCCATGCCCTCCTAGTTCTTGTGTCCACAACTACCTTTCTTGGAGATAAGATCTATGTGCTCTGAGGGAAGCCAAAAGCCAAGAAGCCTAGACCATAGTTTTCGTGCCATCATCACCTGCCATCAGCCTGAAATAAATCTTTTGTTCTATATTTTTGTTCCATTTGCTGTTTTAGTGTTTTATAATTGCAATCCGCCTTGAACGCATTGCTTGAAAGGTGATTTAGATAATAAATATTGGAATAAACGATAAAATTGTGGCCCTTTATTCACTCCATATATGCTATGATCTTCATTCCAGGTTGTTTGTGTGAATGAAGGGGCGTATTTAACTTGTAGGCCTTCATGTTTATTGCTCTCACAGGCTTAGTAAGAAACGCAATGTACCAAAATTATCAGAAGACAAAGAACATAAAGAATAAAGTACCACATTTTTCTTTATCCCATTGACAATTTAAATATACATTTCCTGGGGGCACCAAACAAAATTGGACTCCTTCACAATGAGCTGTAAATCCTGAGACCCAAGAGTTTCTTGCTGGCCTGGAAGGGCCCTTTATATGCTCAATATGCAAGGGCTGAATAATGGTGGGAAATTATTCAAAGGATAATTATAGCTGTTGGTCTCAAGATGTTTTGTGGCATCTTTCATATATCATTCTTCAAAGCTCTTTCTGAGGAATGGTTTCTTATTGAGCTCGCTGGAGGCAAAGAAATTTGCTCATCATAATTAAAGACAAATAATTCACCCAGTTCTGCAGTGGGATCTTATGAATAGGGCAGTGCTGAATATTTTCCCATTTGATCATGGGACCAAAAATAGTTATTTCTTTCAAGTGAGTAGGAAATATCCCCCCACCCAAATGTCTGAACTATTAGAGCATCCAACTTTTTAAAGAATCCTGTCTCCCACTGCAGATATGAAGCCCCTCCAGTCAAAAGGCATTCTCATTCATTTGAATGGAGAAGAAGGTCAACCTACAGAAAGGAATACATGCCAGACTGGCATGTTAGGGTGGTGCTGCAGAGGCACTCTATTGACACTGGCATAGCTGTCAATTACCAGGGTGGCAGCAATGTTGGGGCTGCATGGGCACACCAGTTGAGCCTATCTGGCACTCTTGCCAGTGTGCCTGCACAGTCCAACTTGGCTGCCACCCTGCTTTGCCCCCACAATGTCCTGTTGTATGGCAGCAAGGCTAGTGTGGGGAGGATAGCTCTATGGCACCACACCACCAGTCCTGATAAATGCAGACCGGTTTGTTTCATTTTTACATTGTTTTTATTGCAAGATCATGAAGAGGGAGGGAAAGGAAGTAAGTAAGAAGAAAAACACAAGGAGAAGAAAAAAGAAGGGTAAAACACCTGCCCACCAGCTCACATTAGCAATGCTTTCAACACCAGTGCATCAATCTCAGCTTACACATGTAGATCAGTATGTGCCCTTTAAATGTCCATATGTGTATCAAAGTGAAGTCAGTATTCATAGAAAGTATGTTCATATGTAGCAAGGGCATTAATGTTTTGGGACCATTGCATGATAGACAGCATAGATTTATCCAACCAACCAGACTTATGCTTTAAGTCTCTTTGTGACCATTATGGCACACAAGACTCATTCTTGTTATCCTGCCATTAATCCCACAATCTACCCTTGAAAAGGGAAATCTGGGGTACCCCATAAATTTATCTTAGGATAAGCATATGGATCAAGTTATAACTGAAAATTTGCTTGGGGAGGGCAGGTACCAAGGACTCAGCTACATTGACAAAGAAAAGGTGCTTTATATGTGTTGTTTATATATTCTAACACTGTGACATCAGATGGCACTGTGGAGTTTCGTTTTTGCCAACCCAATTTCTCATACAAAATTTGCAACATGTTTAACTGAAACGCTTCTTTCACATGTCTAGATCCAGCCCAGGTGCCCTCTAGCATCTACTACATTTTACTGTTAGGAATACTGGTCCTTTGTTGAAAATCAACATAGCAGAATTTAGAGACAGAAAGAAGTGTTATAGTGAAAAAGAGCAAGAATGTCAGGTTTCATATCAATCCTAACATGTAATAATTCCCACATCATGCTGAATAATTATTTTGCATGTGTGAAAGACATGGCTTTAAGCTATGAATGAAATTACAGATCTGAGGGTTATGTGCTTTGGTCAGTATATCAGACTTGTTGAAACTTCATCAAACTAAAATGGTATGTTTGGACTAGAGATGAATTAATTCACTTTGCATTTAATACAAATGTACCTAATTCACACATGCCAAACCAACCAAAAGACAGCTATCATTTGAATTTTACAATGCAATTTTTGCAACCAAAAATGTGTTCAGAAAAACATATATTAGGAAAAAGCATGCACCGAAATGATTATATTAGTGAAAATAATGGATCATTAGGAAAGGATTGCTTACAAAAAATGTATATTAGGTGAAAAGCACTGAAATATGCATACACATTTTCATAAAGGTAAAGGGACCGCTGACCATTAGGTCCAGTAGTGACCGACTCTGGGGTTGTGGTGCTCATCTCACTTTATTGGCTGAGGGAGCCGGCATACAGCTTCCGGGTCATGTGACCAGCATGACAAAGCCACTTCTGGTGAACCAGAGCAGCGCACAGAAATGCCGTTCACCTTCCCGCCGGAGCGGTACCTATTTATCTACTTACACTTTGACATGCTTTCAAACTGCTAGGTTGGCAGGAGCAGGGACTGAGCAATGGGAGCTCACCCCGTTGCAGGGATTCGAACCGCCGACCTTCTGATCGGCAAGTCCTAGACTCTGTGGTTTAACCTACAGCACCACCCGCATCCCTAAAGGTAAAGAGACCCCTGCCCATTAGGTCCAGTCGTGACCGACTCTGGGGTTGCGGCGCTCATCTCGCTTTATTTCATGAACACATTTTCATGCATGAACATATTTTCATGCAGGCTTTAAAAAACACACAAGCTGATGTGGAAATGAAATGAACTGAATTTAAGAGTGAAAAAATGAGAAACTGAGAGAAACTGAAATTACGTAACAGATTCATCCATCCCTAGTTTGACAATGCATGGAGCCCATCTCCTCTATGAGGTATAAAGACATGTGAATAATATTTGTTGAATGTTGAATATTCCAGTCTTAAAACTTAGACTAAGAAGCTAAAGAAAGATAATAGGAAGAGCAACACAGAGAGAGATGTATAGAGCAAAGGTAAAAAAGGAGGTGCGTTAAAAGCTGTTTCAATTTAGAGAGCATATCAAATATAAAAATAAATATGAAACCTGCTAGAATACATGTTTATAAATGGAACTGTAGCCTGTTGTAGGGTTAGTGAAGTCACTTTGAGTAAGGCTCAAACGATGCTGGCTTAGATCTCCCCCAACTTCTTCTGCAATAAAATTTCATGGCACAACAAACAAAGCTAGGGGGACTCATCTCTTTATTTAGTGATTCCTCAAGAAAAGATTTGCCTCATGGAACCTTTCCCTTCAAGAAAACTGAGTAGAGTAGAACCCGAAGCCCTCAATCATTTCCCATCTCCATCTTTTTTATTTCTCCAGGAGGCAGAAAAAGAAAAAGAAAATCATCATGCAAAAAGCTTTGGCTATATTTCCATACAGAAATAGAATTAGGAGCTGATAGGAATGAGAAATATTAGCCTATAACACTGAGTGCTTCATCAAAAGCCCAGCCTTGAGAAATGACAGCAGACATCAGTAATTGCCAAAACACAAGACTTATTTATAGATTGGGGGGAGAGATAAATACAGTACATACAAATTCCAATTAAGGATAAACCATCCCAGCTTACAGAGCTACTGCATCTCATTTACAGCTGGCAGAAATATGGTCCTTTGAATATTCTTCCTGACTTGCTCGAGATACTTAAAAATAACGCAGTGAGGGAAGGTGAGATATTAATATAACAAGCAATATTGTTGTCTCATCTTCAAATATGTTGATCAATTAGAACCTGACCATGAAAGTCATGGAGCCTGTGTTATATAGCTTCTTTTTGACACTGTGGCTATCATTGTTGCTTCAGAATGGAAGAGTTTTATGGGTAAAGCTGCTCCATGTCCTGTCCACAAATAGATTCTTACGGATTAATACTATTCACAGAATATTTTCCATAAATCCAGATGGCATCTTAATGATGCTGGTTTTGGGAAGTATTAATATATTTTAGACTTCAAATAACAATCAATATGTGTCTCTTTGAACTCAGAAACACAGGAAGGGACCCAGGCTATAATATGGATAAAGCCAGCACTTCCTGTGTTTTTGAGTTCAAAGAGACACAAATCTTAGGTCAACATCACATTGTTAGGCCTAAAGAAGTTAGAACTAGATGGGTCTACTTGGTGGGGAAAAGCACAAATGAGTTTGAAGCAGCTAATGAATTAAATCATTATTTAGCTGCTAGTACATTAAGCATTAAAATGACCAAGCTGCATTAAAATGCAAAAGACTATGAGGCAGCACTTATAAAAAGAACATATTATTCAGGTCTGGCTATTTTATAACTGGTTGTTATCATTAGAATTGAGACTACATCACTATCAAAATTATATGGTGCACAAAACTCTTATCAGTTTATAGCAGTGGAAATCACAGATGAAAGGTACTGGATGCATATTAGCTCATAAAGGGTATCTAGTGCCTACAATCAGAACTTTAAAACTGCCCTGAAGAAAATCTATGGAAGTTTTTAAAAATAGTTTCAGCTACTAGACTTATGAAAATGAAACCAATCCTTAGAATCAACAATGAGTAAAGATTTAAAGACTGGAAGTAGGACTCTTAAGTTTTAAATATTAGTCATGCATTCTTTCAATGTCTCTATTGTGGCCTAATGAAATTAAGAATTGGCTATGGGCAATGATGTGATTGCCCTGGCAGATGCATTCTCTAACCTGGGAGAGCTGTGAAATAACTGAAACAGGAATTACTTGTTAGTTGAAAATCAGGCCAAATCTTTATTGACTACAATACGTAAGGCAGGGTTGGCATGGCAGTAGGGCAAGGATCGATTCATCATTCCCCTCAGCCCCCTACTGCTGAATTGAAATTTGCTGGGGATGGGAAGCGACAAACTCCTTCCATGGGAATTGTCCAGTATTGAACCTTTTCATGGTGCACGCCAAGCTCCCAGGGTCACACTGGGTGACTAGGGTGAAGATTCCAGCCAGGCAGAGACCTCAACATGAGCTTAGGGCATGCCATAGCCAATCATCCCCTGAGACCCCTGAAGGGTTGGCCCTTCACTCTGTTGATCTTGCCCAATGTCATTTCCACCTTATCCATAACAAACATTATTGATGCCTAACAATCTAAAGACATACGCTTCACTGAGGGAAAGCTGAAAAAACCCAACCAAGGGCCAATTAAGGTTGAGAGGGGAAAAAATCTAACCCAAGTGTGGGTGGAAATAAATAGCCTTGAACTTCTGCCCACCTTCCCTCTCTTCTGAGATCTCATGGAAAGGACTCCTCTGTGGGAGGCAAAAGCCTAGACATGGAAAAAGAACTCTGCTCTCCCTTGCCACTCTCCAAGTCACATGCCACTGGACAAAGTCACCCTGTGTTTAATGTGCCCAGAACATGGCTTACAGCAGTATGGCTGCTTTGAGAAATACTAGTGGATCCCATTATACGACAGAGGATGAGATGGTTGGACAGTGTTCTTGAAGCTATTAACATGAGTTTGACCAAACTGCGGAGGCAGTGGAAGACAGGAGTGCCTGGCGTGCTCTGGTCCATGGGGTCACGAAGAGTTGGACACGACTAAATGACCAAACAACAACAATCAGATTGTTACACAATATACTGTTCATGCATGCATATGCACACACGCTTCTTTGACTAAATAACCCCCCAAATTTAAATTCTAAATTCCTGATGTTAACTTTGAAAAACTAAAAATTCTGATTTGCTTTTGAGTTCTTCTGTGCTCCCCTCACTTTGATTTGTAATTCAGGCACCAAGTCACTCGGTTTATAATGAAGCTCCGTGTTTCCCCATTCTCTGCAACAGGGAGTCCATAACTTTCTTCCCCTTTGGCCATGCAGATGAAATGTAGTAGTCCAGGATGCCCCCTAGAGTGGATGAAGCCTTTCAAGTTGCAGACAAATAGGTCTTGCCAACATACTGGGAAGATGACTCAGCATTATAGGAATAGCTTACATTTATAAAATATAACAAATTAGAGAATCTGCAAGCCAGTCTAATTAAGCCAAATCAACCAAATAAAAAATATGGTGAAGTGTAATATATGAGGGGATTCCATCCCTGCCGTCTTCTGGGCATGTTTACGGCTGCACACTGTGGCCACACAGCAAGGTTTTACAATAAGTTTGTGAAGATCCTGACCTGAGTCAAAGTTTATTGACATGGTGTTTCAGCTTGGTAAGGGGAGAAGATTCCTGGACCACTGTGATTTGCCTCATTATTCACTCCCCACACAGAGCCAGTGCACATCCTTGGTATATGCCAATCTTCCTGATAAGTGAGCCCTTTCAGAGAAGGGTTTGAAAAACATAGCCTGACAGAGAATTATCTTGAAATTTTGAAGTCTTACTTATGTGCAGGCTGTGGGGAAACTTGAGAGATTGCTAGTAGAGAGAGCTTTATCATGAACTGTGGTGGTAGAAGAGTAATTCCACTTGATTCATGCTTAAATCTCTGGAATAGAATCAATAACAGGGACTTCACATGGCTAGAAAGCATTTATTCAATTCAGCTATTGGCCTTTGTCTCTGGAATAATTCTTGCATAATCATTTATAGGTTTTTCATCTGCTGTCCCAGGTGTTCTGATTGGGATAATTTATTTTATTATCAACACAGCGGGCAAAGGAGTAAGGGAGCTCATCCAGGCCCTTTTTTTGGCTCACGACTCTTTGTCACACACAAAGGGAATACACCAGTGCTATTTTTCTAGAAAAAGAGTTGCCAGGACTCACCATGAATACATCCCTTGTTCTCTTATAATGGCAATGGTGCCCACATGAGAGGTGCCGGAACTGAGTTCCAGTGGGTTCCAGATTAAAAAAAAGGCTCTGGAATAGACCAATATTGTAAGCACAGTCCACAAGCTGTCCATGCTGTATTTGTCCAGAAAGTCTGTGAATCAAAGTGCTGTGACTTCTGATAAAGCTACCTCATATGAATCAATCAATGAGGATGGTTGCTAAGGAAATGTCAGGTAAGTAAATTAGAAGTCACAGCTCCTGTCTTTTCACAGGATTGAGACATACGTGTCAACGCAGAATGAAAGACAAATGACAAGCACCAGAGCTGATTTCTTCAAACTTTGCTCTTCCAGCACAAACCAGGAAGGTCAAATCTTCAAGCAGGGCAGAGAAATTTGGAAGAGCATTTCCCTCGTAAATGTAAGCATATAAATAGATCTGGACTAATTTTTCCTCATATTGTGTCCCTTACCTAGTTTAGAGACTAGTTCAATCCTATCAAGATGGAACAGTGCAACAATTCTAGCCTTGAGGAGTGCTATCTATCAGAAGCCTGTATCCCAACCCTACAGAGCACAAATTCTGCAGGGTCATCCACATCAACCCCAAAAGACTAGGGAGATGTCATGAATTGACATTCACAGTTCAATAGGGGGCTTTCCCTGCCAGCCATAAATGCCTATGGACAAGAAACTACTGTCAGGTTTGGGATTTATCAGACACTTGACAAGTCTAATTCTACTCCCAGCTGGTCTCTTCCTCTTCTTCCAATTCTTCATTTCTGTAATGAAGTGTGTGAAGCTTGAATAGGTTCCCCCTTCCTGCTCTTAAGACTGCCACCCCCACAGCCCATCTGTGCAACCCATCTTTTCAGTCACTGCCACTTTTTCTATTCAAATGAGATATTTGGTTATTTTTCCGCTAATGGAAAAGAGAAAACATGGATTTCTCTTTGCTTAAACAATTTGTGTCCCATACAAGCAATGCTTGCAGTGCAATCCTATACAGGTCTACAGAAATTCAATGGGACTTATACCCAGATAAGTGTGTATAGGATTGCAGCTTAAACGCATTATCACACATACTTGCAAATAATATTTTTTTATTATTACTATGACTTTTACTAATTTATTACCCATCGTTCCCCATGAGGCCCCTGGGTGGGTTGCAACTATAGAAAATACAATATTAAAAATAATTTAAAACAAACTACAGTCACCAGAATAGGGTGGGTCCTAAAAATGTCCATCTCAGGTGTCAAAGGCACATCTTCAGCATTCAACAGAAACTGTATAATGAAGATACCAGATGCACCTCAGTGGAAAGCGAATGCCACAACTGTCTGTGTTTGTGGGATGGTGTCAGGAGACAGTCAGGGGTGGATCAGTAATAAAACATGTCAATGAAGTTAACTCTTTATTCAAAGAAACAAAAACTGCACAGGCCTAGTGATCGCAACAACTCTTCCCGGTAGGTCTCGCAGTTGTGAGGACAAAATCCCCAATCACTTCAGTTGAGCTCAGCAGGAAGATTGTTCCACTGAACACAGGTGAAGCCCTATGGTTGATCCTGTTGCTTATAGTGCCTGTTCTGAGATGTGGCTGATATATTATTGGTCCAAAAGAAAATTGCTAGTTAGTTTTAATAGAAGTTGTAATTTGTGACTGCTGACAATGGTATAAAAATGTTTGCTATTTTAGGTAACAATTTATTGTAAATTTAATAGTATTGCCTTTTGTGTATTTCTGAATTGTATGCTGAGAACATTAAAGAGTTGCAAAGCTTCCAGTTCAATCTCTAAAGGAAACGGTAGGGAGAGGTTTTTAACCTATAGAGAACTCAGAGCTCTGCTGTAGTCTTTCATTTCCATCAGCAAAAGAGGTACAGACATTATTGAGTAGAATACACAGTACGTCCAAGCTGACAAATAATTGTTTATAACTATCCTTGCTATGATGTTAGTAACACAAACCAGTGACTTAACAAAAATAGTATTCTATTTTGGACTCAACAGCAAAATAAATTATTTTTAGAGTTAATTTGACAGTCCAGTTGTTTTAGTGATCTGCATGTTTGAGCTTTATGTAGATTTTTACTATTCTCTAAATCTGCATTTCTAATATGCCAATGTTTAGTCTGGTCAACGTCATCCTATTGTTTGTGCCTCTCTTTTTTGGAATCTGCCTGTTTAAAGATTGTGCTTGTGTGTGGTCTTAGCCATGAGTGGCAGTTTTGCCAGAACACACAGACTACTAAGGAACTGAGGTAAAAAAAAAAAAGTGAATAATTTAAGAAAACAAGGAGAAGAATGCTAAAACATCCAGTATACGTACCAAACATAGCATAGATAATCGTTTTCCTGTAGTCCTGCTCCTATGACTAAGGTAGCCGACTTGGTGTCCTCCAGAGGTTGTGGGCGACAACTTTCATCAGTTCAACCAATGGCCATGCTGATAGGGGCTGATGGCTGACAGAGTCTGACAACAGCTGAAACACATCACACTGGCCACCTCTGCATAAAGGGTGCCAGTCTGAGGTTGTAGATAGAGTGCTGGACTTGGGCTGACCTGAGTGAAAATCTCTATTCAGCCAGGACATTCAACAGATGACTAGCAAGACAATAGTTCACCCATTCTGCCTTCAAAGATTGTTGTGGGGACAAAATTGGGGACAGGACATGTATGCTGACCTGTATAGGAAGAGTGAGATAACGTAATCAGTAAATAAAAAATATTCCCACAGGAAAAAATCAGCCACTGGATATAGAGAACAGCCAGCTATTCAGGACTGAACTACTCCTATAGTTGTGTGTGTGTTGGATAGTAATGCACACTGAATGAGGCATTTAGAATTGGGGGGATGGACGAACAACAAATGTCGAGAATCCTGGACTTTGGTGGGAGGTGTTTGACTAATGAAATTGATTAGTTCCAGAATATCATTTCAATCGCCTCTTGAAGACAACCCAAGGCTTTCATCATTACCCCAGTCCCACAGAACATCCAGTCACACACCAGCCTCACTGAAAGACTTGTCAAGACTGCAACAGTAATTCACAAATTCACTAAAATTCCCTGCTCCACTGAGCAGCATGACAGCTCTGCCGACCGCAGTAACATTTCTATTCAAACTGGCTTTGGTGCTGAAGCTATAAATATCCTTGCAATATTTCCTGCTTCAGAACATAAAGACAGCTTTACAGCACTGATAAAATAGAAATTACTTTCTCTCTGAGGTCTTGCTGGAATTTTAATGTCTGTTTTGCAATAAAGCAGGCTTCTACACATTTCGATTTGAGGGAGAGAAAACAAACGGTCTAATTTAGTTACAATAATGACTCCTCTTGCGTTGTCAGCCCAGGCTGGCTCTTTGGTTGGAGGACTGTTAAGGTTTGTATCGCCAAGTGCCGTGCTGATTTTTATAGTAATATTAAATTTGTTTTCCCCCCTTTTTGAAGGTGCATAGACCTGGTTAATTACAACAACCAACAACAAGGATACAGAAAGAAAGAAAGGGAGAAAAAAATCGTTAAAGTTTACAACCCTTAATAGTGTTTCTGTTAAAATTACTTGTCACAGCTGTAAAACTAGTGACCAAAGATGACAGGGATTTAAAAGGGTTATTGGAATGAAAAGGGGGGGGGGACACACAACTATTGCTGATCTCATCAACATAACCTTTAATTATGCTGTACCTGCCATTTCAGCCCTTGTTAGTGCTTTCAAAGACAAGTAAATGGTTTTTCCATTTCTCTTTATGAACACAAAGTCCTCTGTTTCCTTTATAGGCTGTGCATTGGAGACAGTGGGATTGGGTGGGGACATGAAATGGAAAGGGCCCCATTGAAATGAGTGGAAGCTGTAGAAGACCACTTCCCAGTGGGGATTGGGCTCAGTGACTCTTCATTTTCATAGAGGGCACATGGCGGAAACAGACGGAACTGTGTAGCCAGATGCCAGTAAATACCACTAAGCACTAAAATGGAATTAGACCTGCTCAGATGGCAAATTAAAGATGCTATTGACCATGGCAGGAGAGCTACAACAAAACCTGAGCCAGGATGTTATTGAGCCCCAAAGACTGAATCCTTAGGGTCACTGTTTTGCAGCAATGATAAACAGGAATATTACTAACACAGGCTGTAGCACTCAAATTACTTTTGTTTTCTGTTTATCAAATAGCCTTCCACAAGACTTCTATGAGATTATTCCAGAGAAAGTATTCTGCAGACTGCAGCAGACGTTACTTCAGAAGCAAGACTCTTGAAAATTGGTATGTGAATAGTTGTTAATCACTCAGGGGAAAAAAGTTGTGTGAGCACTTGGGGATGAGAAGTTTATCTTTTCCCCTCCCAGCTACAATCCTGACACCACCACCCCCCAAACAATCAAGTGCTTAAATAATTCACTTTTAAAAAAGAACTCATTCTAGTTCAAGTTCATCCTGTCCCAAAAGGAACTAGTTTTCCTTCAGGTTTTTCATTTTACAAAATGAACTAGTTCAGTTCAAGTTCAACCAAATGAACTTTTAGTACATGAAAAGCTCACCATAGCCTTCAAAATGTTAACACAAGCTGTTGTGGTGAAGTATAGGGTCCAAAAGTATATCAGGGACAACATACAAGTTATTTATTTATTGCATTTATTTCCCACCTTTCTTCCAAGAAGCTCAAGGTAATGTACATGGTTCTCTTCTTCCCCATTTTAGCCCCAACAACCCTGCAACCCCCATGACATAATCTTTCACTTTACTCAGCTCATTGAAATACACATGCACAATACCACGGGTATACTACTCTCCCCTTATGATCACAATATCTCTACAGAAGTTTTTCATTGGGCTTCTGCTTTTTGCTATGGCTTCAGTATATGTTTCTCTCTAACCAAGATGTATTCAGTTTTGTATCCAATGGTGTGCTTTACTTAAAACAACAAGCTGTTGGCTAAGATACAAAACAACAAACCCAAATCCTTGCTGGTTGCTACTTAAAGTATCTGTGTGTTTTGCTGAAGGTCAGATTAGCAGCTGACAAGAACGATCCCCTTTGGCCTTAACATCTATTTAAAAAATAAAGTTCAGCCAAATGAGGGTTTCACTAGTTAGTTTATTTGTTGCTTTTGGGTGTATAAGATGCATATTGTAAACAGAGCATAATTATGCCTCAAATATAGTCTTAGGCCTGGAGCAAACTCATTAGAACTCAGTTTGGAGCCCATTAACGTTTTGGAAACCTAGTTACCTTAATTGGTAAGCCATCCATCATACTTTATGCACTGATAATACCTCCAAGATAGCCCACCTTCATTCATTTAAATAAGATTTATTAAAATGGCCTCTTGCTGGCTTGGTTCAGTCCATTTATATGGTAAAATCAATAGTTATTGTAAGGCTTACATCACTATCAGAGTTTTTATTGATAACACAGTTACTTACATTTCTTCTTTTGCTGGGTTTAGCTCCTCCAAGGGATCCTAAATGTAATTGTTGCTCCCCCACCACACACCATCGGATCATTTGCGTGAGAATGGTTTTGCATAATTCTGCAATTTATGTAAGGAATTTCTTTTGCTAGCATAAGCCAGGAGGAACAGAAAATGAGCTGAACCAGCAAATACGCCACACAAGCTTAAAGCCATATGGAACTGCAGTGATCTGTGCATCCTGAATTGTATTGCATGCTGAAGCATAGGTGCTGTAGAGGCACACGTCCATGTTAGAGGAGGAGATGCACTCAAGGGGAACGCGTGAACACCACCAACACATCCAATATTATATCTGAGCTATTTCACACAATTATTGGGGTTTCTCTGTAATATTGCTTCAACTCACCCACAGCAACTAGGAATAGGAGTAGTAGATAGAGGCAAAGCAGGTTGCACATAATATATTTTCCTTTTCAACAGATGAAGGTGGATTGCCATAACTTTTATCTCAATACTACAGGGTCTGTTCCACTAGCAGAAAATCCAGAGGAATCTAGATTTGTGCTGAGTACAGTAGATCAGATTGCCGTAAAGGCAAGATTCCTGCCCCATTCTCCAAAATTATGTACAAAGAAACTATCTTTGCCTTATCTTAATTACTTATGTTACTTAGTTACACTGTGGGTTGTGAGTGTTGTAGACAAAGTTATCCATGTGGGAGAGGAATGAACTTCTTGACAGGAGTGTGTGCAGGAGCCAGGCCCTGTGACCAGTAGGGCCTCGCAGGACTCGGGCCTTCCTAAAGTTTATTCTGGAGAGGCAAGGCACGGTCACACAGGTGAGGCCGCTTGGTAACTCACTGCACCTGGTGGCAAGAGCCGGGAAGGGATATAAGGTCAGCATCTCCCTTTGGCACTTTGTCACAGCAACTCGTTTCCCACCTTGCTGCGTTTGGCTACTTGCTTCCTGATCCTTGGACCTTGGCTTCTTGACTCCTTGCCTCTCAACCCTTGGACCCTTGACTTTGTGACTCCTTGCTTCTCGACCATCATACCCTTGAATTTGTGACTCCCTGCTTCCTGACCCTCGGACCCCTGGCTTCTGGACTCTCATTCCTGCTCCCACCCCACCAACTTGCCCCGGTCCTGACGTCCTCAGCCGGGACTTCAACCGCCCATAAACCAGACCATGACACTTCTGCTAACACAGGACTTTGCCTTCCTCTCCTCCTCAGGGTGACAGAAGATTAAGCCCGCAATAGAGGGTTATGCCTCTCCCTTTGCATAGTGTCCGCCTGGCCACAAGTGAAGTGTTTTATACAATTCAGACCGTACAGTTATGGTATGGTTTCCACTGATTTGTGCCCAAAGCAGAATTTTTACAAACTGTATCTGAACAATCTACCAAAATATAATAAAGTGAGGGTTATGTATGAATGACTAATGCAGGGACTGTCAACCTGGTCCCTATGGCCACTACTGGGCATTTCAGGATTCTAGGTGGGCGGTAGGGGGTTCTATGGCACATGCTGAATGCTCCTTCCATCGAGCACTGGTGGGTGGTAAGGAAATTTTACCATCAAGAAAGATGCATTAGTGGGCGGTAGGTATAAAAAGATTGACTACCCCTGGACTAATGTATAGTTGTATGACAAGATCAGAAATAAATAGGCAAGACACAAGGGGTGGGTTTCAATCAGGGACACTTTATTAACTACAACTTGTGAGTTTATGAACTGCATAGGGGAAGGAAGCCCATGTGTAGGAAATGTTCCAAAATCTCTGAGTTTCCTAAGCCAGTTGTACCTGGGAGAATCCTCCCTGCAGGTAGGAAAAATGACCATAATTCCGCCTCTTTTGCCTTGCCATACCTGTTTAGGTGAAGGGGGGTTTCATGACTCATGTACCTTTAGGGTCCCACAACTCCAGGTGATACAGGCTAGCTTTGAAAGTGATCCATGGGTCCCGCAGCCTTGTATGCAAGTCTGTTGGATCACTATTCCCCTGAAAAGTACCTCAGGGTACTCGCCATTTGTGCCAACCACTTCCCTTTCCTGTACACACCTGCCAAGTGATGAAACCAATCAACCTATTTATTTAGCTCCCATCTCTAGCTGCTTCAACCCTTCTCTATGGTGTGGAGCAGGTGGGAAAGAAACCTACAGCCAGTGAATTGCAGAAGAGGGCATACATACAAAAATCCAAATTGGCCCCATCACTGTATGCAGGGAGGGAGGGCTGGGTGCTGCTCAGAAACTTGAAGGTTCAATGAACAAGTGGTTTAACCTTCAATGTCCTCACTCAACCCCACCCCACTCCTCCACAGTGCTGGTGAAGGTGCTGTTGGAATGGAAGTGGCTTCTTTTCCTCCTGGAGCCAGCAAAAATGTGCTTCTGCCTGGACTGGGATGGAGGAGTGTGATTAGTGGATTTCCATATATGCTTTTTTAATGGGTAAGAGTAGGTGCTGTAGGAGAGGAAACTGAGCAGATGCTGTAGTGATTCAGGAGGCAGTGAAACTAGGTTTTACCCTCAAGAAAGCAATGTCAAAACAACTAACCTTCAATCAGGTGGACAGAGCACAGTGTTTGTAATCTTGGTATTAGAATGTAATGGTATTAGAAGTGGATTCTGCCCCTACTTTGATCCGCACCAATCCACTTGGGGTACATTAATCCAGGACTCAATTCCTTCTGGCAGGTCCCATGTCCAGATCTTTTTCTAGAAACAGCATGGCATTGCTCACCTTCTCAGCAACAGGATGTTTTGTTAAAAGAGAGGGAACAAAACAGCATGAATAAAGCTGTAGCAGCAAGAGCAACCGCTGGTTAAAAGAAACCAAATAGATAATGCT
This sequence comes from Podarcis vaucheri, assembly GCF_965113315.1. Classification (NCBI taxonomy): domain Eukaryota; kingdom Metazoa; phylum Chordata; class Lepidosauria; order Squamata; family Lacertidae; genus Podarcis; species Podarcis vaucheri. The sequence goes on along the minus strand of NC_138764.1, from coordinate 68,723,142 downwards.
AGCGAGCAATGTAGTGCCATAACTTTACATTGGAGAGGAAAGCAAGCAATAAATTTTTACATATCTTTGCATTCCTGTGGAACCAGGGAAGGATGCCCAGAAGGAAATAACGTCATGAATAATAGACATGATAACAGCTGTATTCACCCGCTAAAACAAGATATGGTCATCATACATTTAAAAACAAGCCACGAGCCTTCAATTGAAAGGTTTATTTTCACCTTAGCATATGGATGAGAAGGCTGAAATCCGCTGAAGGTACAAACATGGTACTACATTTGAAAGCAAGAAATGCGGGAAATTGCTAGATACAAATGTAACAAAGGTATAACAAAAGCGGAGATCCATCAGCATTCAGCATCCTTTTATCATAGAAGCCCTGTCAAAATGAAGATAAAAACCCTACAATTTAAAAATAAATTCCCTGGCAGGCATCTCAAAGAATACATAAAAAAATATTGGGGGGGGGGCAGTAAAGGTTGGAACTGAAGAAATTCCTTGAAAATGTCAAGAGATGCAAATTCATTATATTGAAATTTTAATATATATTGATGTAGTTAAAATAATGGGTGTTTACCTTATCTGTGACAAGTAACTATTGATTCAACTAAATATCAGGTTACTTGAAAAGCTATAGAATAAATATTGCATTTTTAAAAATTCAAATCACAAGATCCAACTTTAAATCATCAGTGAATATTTTATTTTAGGAGAAGTTCAAGATTCCTCTTGAGTGATGCTCAAATATAACATTCTTCTGTATTAGTGCTGTCAAATTCCCAGTTCTGAGGCACTCACTCTGTACAGGCTTCTAAATGTCATGGACCTCTAAACAGCAAGATGTGCACACAGACTTCCCACTTGTCAATCACCTGATGTGAAAATTATGCCAGGTGACTCTCTTTTGCCCACGCAGTTCTTGTGGAGCACTTTCCAGAGGGTTTTGCAAGATCTAAGGATCAGCTGAGGGTTCGGTCTTGCAAAGCCCTGTTCACAGTTTTTGGCATAGGGATTTGCAAGTGCCACCAATCAGGTGATTGTCGGGGTCCTATAGGCTGAATCAGGTCTTCACCTGCTGCAAACCTGACACCATGGGCTAATTATGGAGGCCCGGTAAGTCCATGGGGCTGAGGTTTTCTACCACTGTTATAAAGCATATTTAGATGTTTTCTTCTAGCTGACAGAATAGACATGTGCAATCACAAAAGAAATGATGCTTGTTTTTGCAAGCATCATCTCTAGTTAATTTTGAAATGACAAGATAATTTTTCAAGACAGAATTCAAAATGAATGAATCTTCAACATCTAGCCCCAAATTGTACTGTGCTTTTGCTTTCCAGTGTTGGCTGTAAGTCTAGATGACATGCAAATGATCAGTGTTGGATTTTTTTTCAGTAAGCAAAATGAGAGATGAATGAGTTATTTTAGCTAGTGTACCAGGCAAAGTCAAGGTAACTGGCATTTCCATGTCCTCTGGCACTCGTCACGGTCCTCCTTGCACTAGTAGCAGTTTAGCCATGCTGGTCACATGATCTGGAAAGCTGTCTGTGGACAAATACCGGCTCCCTCAGCCTGAAAAGCGAGATGATTGCTGCAACCCCATAGTTGCTTGACAGGACTTAACCATCCAGGGGTCCTTTACCTTTACCTTTTCCCACACGAAGACATCTGAAAACCTTTTGCTTTTCTGGGTGTTTGCTATTAAAACACCTCAGGAGAAATGAAACAATAAAATACTAAATTCCAATACACTGAATGATTATCCTCAGGATCTCTTCCAGCTCTACAGTTCTATGATTCTATATCCAGTTGTGGCGCCCTGCTTGCACTATGAACTTCTACTTGTACAAAGGGGTCAACCCTGTCTCTTCTCCTTCCTGCAGCACCTGGAACACACCCAAAATCTTCTCCAGATGGTTGGCAGAGCAGATTGGGACATTGGATCTTGCCCATTACTTTTGAACACCAAGTTTCACCTACCTGTTCCCAAACCTGCCCTGAGGTTTCTCCAATGGTCCATTAAAATAAATGGGGCAGTGCTCCACCAACCTCAGCCTCTACCTGCCTTCTTACATCCACTCCATAGGGTCAGCTTCCTCCTTTGAAGTCTCAGCTTTACCCTTGTGCAACTCAGCCTGAAAAAGGACAAAACTGGAATTAGTTGTTTCTGCCTTTCATTGGCTCTGATTCCACATCCTTTTTTCTCTCCCACCTTCCACCCTACCAGTCTTAAAGGAATCTCATCACTGGCATTCTCCACATTCTCTAGTGCAGATTTAGGTGGGTGCAGGAAGTGAGAGGGGGGAAGCTCTGTTGTGCAAGTAACAGTCTTTCTGCTTGCGCAAAAAAACTTAAGTCTTTGCAAATTGCATTTTATCTTGTTCCTTTGAAACCTGACCATTATTTTGGACATCACTTATTTGCACTATTGGCGAAGTGATGAAACTTTGTTTCTGAGTTCAGAAGGGCATGTTTGGCTTTTATGCTTTGAATTTTAGTGGACTGCATATTGATCACTTCTGGCCGAGCAAATCATCATATTTGTATATATTTGTATAGCCCCTCTGGTCAGAGAAGATAATGCCCTTAGAGCAGGGGTCTGCAACCCGCGGCTCCGGAGCCGCATGTGGCTCTTTTACACCATTGCCGCGGCTCTGGGGCGGATACTAGCGAGGGGAGGAGGCGCATTGTGTGCCCTGACACTCCCCACTGTGGCGGGCGCTGTACTGGCTGTGACGTCGCATGGGGGCGGTGCGTGCGTTAGTCACGCACCGTCCCGACGTCACCTTCCCGCTCGCTGTCAGATCGCGGCTCCGGAGATATATTTGTTTTAAATGTCGCAATGGTTTTGCGGCTCCCAGTTTTCCCCCCCCTTCAAAAACGGGTCCAAGTGGCTCTTTTTGTCGTAAAGGTTGCAGACCCCTGCCTTAGAGTGTTGCCCTTTAGCCTGTTACATGCTGTTGCTCACTTGTTTTAACAATTCTAAATTGTTCTTACATTTAATATGTCATTCTTACATATCTCTTCAGTACCTTCTGTGCTTCTCTAAGCCGTTTGCAATATACTACACTAGTGGCCAAAATTGTGGAAACCTTTTGGGGAAAGTGTATTTCCGAGGTATGCTAACTCATAGCACCATTTTTTTTGAAGTATTACCATAAAATTATATATCAACGGAAAGATAATTTAATGAAGAATATAATGCAATAACTTTTATGAAGGATTATTTATTACAACAGCAGTCATAAAGAAGAAACGTGAAACACAGAAAAAATGAGATATTCAAAAGTTCTCACCATGTCAGTTAATACTTAGTTGGGTAACCTTTAGCTTTAATTACAGCCTTACAACACCCAAAAAAAGTGGTGTTATAAGCCATCAAATCTCAGAAATACACTTTCCCCAAAAGGTTTGCACATTTTTGGCCACTAGTGTATAGTCCCAACATGGTCTGCTAATAAGCAGTTTATGGTTCTCAGGACAGGAGTAAACTATATGACACATAAGTTCCCTGATCCTACGTATCAATGAACACCAGCATGCTGAAGCAAGCTTTTGCATGTTTTCAGCCATTACAGATGCTCATCTAGACAACTTTGAACAGACTAGCAATGTATTTTGATGCAGATGTGCCTACACATCCCATTTTGGAGTCAGCACTTGTTGCACATGATTAGAGCTAGATGAGAGGTTTGCAATACAGTCCCACAGTTGTACATCCCATGTGGTATTTGTGTATGGTGTAGATGCATATCTAACATGGTATGGTTTTAAAACTAATAATAATGTTTGAGTCACAGAAATGTCTAGAGGGCACACATAAAACATAAACAAAATAGAGGCTATTTCACCCCTTTTTTCTTATTTTTCTTCATGGCAAGATGCTCTAGCACTCTCCTGACTCGCAGCCTGGATGCAAAATGTCTTGCATACTTTAAACACTGCATAAATAAATAATAATCATTACTAAGGATATTTGAAAGAGACATATATCACCTTTCCTTTATAAATGTAAGGTGAAATTAATGGGGGAGAAATCAACACTTATCACACTGACAATACAGCATTAAAACAACTGTATGGGGCTCCGGTGGAAAATATTGCAAATGTTCCACATTATTTCATTTTTTCCTCCAAATTAGCATCTATAGTGCTGCTGTGAATACAGATTTATAGGCTTTTAAAATCTCCCTTTATAACTTTTATTTCAAAAGAGAACTTGCAATGATGTCTTCCAATGTGTTAGAATAATATTGTGCAGAGCAGTTTCCACTAGATTCCATAGCCCCCCTTCCCCGCCCCCAGAGCTGTGGCATCAAGCAGCAAAATAAATTAATAAGGTGCCATGAAATCCTTTTGAGGAGACAGTTATGGCTGAAGACTTTTTATTGCAACCAAACACTTAATTGAGGAGGGGGAGGGGAGATCATATCTATCATTTGTAGTATCGTACAAAATGTTAGTTTTATGGCACAGGAGGACTGCTTGTTGGAATATTCTATAGAGTTGCTATGCTCTCTGGACATATGTGTATTTTGATTTAACAATAAAACCATTAAAATACATCTATGATCAACTTATGGGTGTTTAGGAACAGCAGGAAGAATTTATCTCTCTCCCTATCTAAAATATGGATGGGCAGATCTGTCTATTTGTGATCTGTCTCTGATCTAAGTCACTTTTTGAAGCAAATTCATTCATAAGTCCATTCAATCCTGCTTCTAAATTGGTGGTGGTGGTTGTATTTATTTATATCCTGACTTTTTCCCAGACCAGGACTCAAGGTAGCTTACATAAAATCAAAACAGTACAGATAAAAAGAAAAAGATAATTAAACTCTAATAGAATTAAAACAATATTAAATACCAATCCATTAAAATACAGATAATAAGAAACAGAACAGCACTAATAAAGCCTTTTCCACACACAAAAAACCCAGTTCCCAAAGGCCTGTTGGAATTAAACAGTCTTCACCTGCTGGCAGAAGCACAAGGAGGGAACCAGGCTAACTTCCCTAGGGAGCGAGTTCTGAAGTCTGGGAGCAGCAAATGAGAAGGCCCTGTGCTCTAAAAAAAAAAAAAAAGTCCTATTTTGAAACCTACAGAGTAAGCCACATTGGATGCTGTGTGACTTGCATCTGGGTAGAATCACACCATATGTCTGTTTATAAACTTTATTGTTGTTGTTTAATTGTTTAGTCATTTAGTTGTGTCCGACTCTTCGTGACCCCATGGAGCAGAGCACATCAAGCACTCCTGTCTTCCACTGCCTCCCGCAGTTTGGTCAAACTCATGCTGGTAGCTTCGAGAACACTGTCCAACCATCTCGTCCTTTGCCGTCCCCTTCTCCTTGTGCCCTCCATCTTTCCCATCATCAGGGTCTTTTCCAGGGAGCCTTCTCTTCTCATGAGGTGGCCAAAGTATTAGAGCCGCAGCTTCAGGATCTGTCCTTCCAGTGAGCACTCAGGGCTGATTTCCTTAGGTAGTACTGTACAGCGTCTTCAGTACAACCTCTGTATATAATATGGGTGTTCAAGCTTATTCAACCCAAATAACTTTTAGATTACATTACATTATACAGAAAGTGGCAAATAATCATTGCCGTCTTTGACACTCAGTATAATACCATGATGAATTTCCCCTTTTTCCTACAAGTGGCTGCCATACATTATTTCAGCTGCATTCCATTGTCATGCAGAATTAATTAATGTACATGGCTTATCAAGTGTTACTCAGTTTTTCTATGCATACGGCTCTTTGCCAGAACCGTGTGGCACTTGCAGCCTTGCAGATCAGAAACACTTCCTGGGGAATGTGAAAAGTCAAATTGCATTCACAGAGTCAGTGGCCTCCTGTGGCTCTTTATCACACAAATAGTTCCTTCTTCCTAAGCTAGTCTGCTGCTAAGCTAGTAATGAAATAATGTTTGCCATGGGAGCCAAGTCTGTTATGAGCAGCAGTTGCAGATTCTGTGCAGATGACATGATGAGCTCCAACATTAATTCTATTTCTATGACCTTCCAGGATCCAATATATTCCATTGCATGCTCCCCTCTGTGTCTCCTGATTCAAACTGTGAAGTTGAAATACCACAAAGGGAGAGACAATTCATGTGGTGTTCTTAATTCTGGTGGAATCAGCAGACAGGAGCCCGCAAAGTTTCCAAAGACAACTTTTCAAATGGGAGTATTTGATATTGGATGTTTATGCTAGGGCTGAGAACAAAGAGAAACAGATAAAAAGCTCAAGTCTTAGAAATTAACAAAAATGTAAGGCTGGTTTTCAACTACCATTACAGAACATGTGCCAACAAGGTATTTTCACAAGAGACACCAAGAAAGTATTTAAATGTCCTGCATTTATATATTAAATGGCTGCATTGATCAGAGTGTGCATTTGATTTAAATTAATGTATTTTTTAAAAGAACACACTATAAATTGAATAGAACACCATCCCAAGGTGTTCTTAGTGTCACTTGTAAAAATACCCTTTTTGCCAAACAGCGGTTGAAAGCCAAATGTACACTTAAGATTGATCCAAATGAGCAATTCTTTGGCAAGATGCAATGCTTTCATGTGATGTCTAATGTTAAAACAAAAACAAAAACCTTACACAGGAAATCTTAAATGATGTTGTCATGTAATGCACATTTGCTCAATGAGCAGCAGTCCCTCTTCTAAAGGAGATGTCAGCTTTCCCAGAGAAAATATGATGAGGTAGTGTTTTGTACCACAAGGTTCCCTGACTATATCTTTTATGCTAGATTCTACTACAACATGGGGAAACTGGGAAATTTTCAGATATATCAGAATGGCTACTCTGTGTTTTTCCCCCCTTTTGATTCCATACTATGAACTCTCGGCTCTTCAGAAGAAGAGTGTGACATCAGTGTGATAAATTATACAATTGTAAATAAATTCATGCTGAATTTACTTCATCCCACAGAAATGAGTAAGAAACTCCTAAGATCTGAACTCATCCCTATGTTATGCAGCCTTATAATGCCTTGGTCAAGCTGGAGTCTGATCCTTGGGTGTTTCCTGGGTAGCCATTTTTTTATTTTCTGTAAGAGAAATAATGTCTACAATTAATAAATCAAAGCATAGTGGAGTATTGGGAATGGACATCTCTCTTTCTCCCTGCCTCGCCCTCATGAGGGACTACAGGTGTTCTCCTAGGTGTCTCTGCTTTCCTTTTGTTTATATAATCGTATCTTGGTTAACAAATGCCTTGTGAGTCAAATGTTTTGGCTCCCGAATGCAGCGAACCTGGAAGTGAGTGTTCCAGTTTGCGAACTCTTTGGAACCCAAATGTTTGATGCAGGTTCTGTGGCTTCCTGCAGGCTATCGAAAGCTGCACCTTGGTTTCTGGACATTTTGGAAGTCGAACGGACTTCTAGAACAGATTCTATTCGACTTTCGAGGTATGACTGTAATGGAAAAAGGAGAGGGCTGTGGGATAATTTTGTTCAGTCTGAATGTTTATGTGAGCTGACCTAATTCACACCTCCCCATGAGGTGATTGTCTCGGGGAGGCATTGCCACACACCTGACCTCCCACCAGCCATGTCACTGTGCTTACCAGGAATGTATGAGAGGGACGCAGTGGCAGGAACATTGCCACAGTGCAGGCACAGAGGTAGGCGTGCCAGATTGGCTCCACCACTGTGCCTGAAGCTCACCAATCTTTCTGTTGCCTTGTCCTTCCTCCTCTAGGTAAGAGCAGTGAAACCACTGACAAAAAGCCAGGCACACAGCATTTCCCATCACTGCCTCCTTTGCCCCTGTACCTCCTGAACAAATACATGAATCCAAATGTAAATATCCTTCACTGGTCTGGCTGTTGAAATTTTCAGCTCTCAGCTGGAAAAAGTACTGAAATCTGAAAAAGTGTTTTAGAATAAAATAATTTTAAAATATGTGCATTTAGCAAAGATATATTTGTAAATTATAATTTTTTTGACATAAAATATAATTTTATATACAAATCTAAATATTAATTAAATACTTCTTGTATTTTTTTAAAAAAATCACTAATCCATGTGGACTTAGGATGCAATGGACTTATGAATGAGGACACGCAAAATTTAGATGAAGTGGGGAAAATGGGGCTGTTCATCTCTAGAAAAGGCATGTTCAAAAGGTGCATTTTGGATATGGAACAAAGTGTATTTCAGCTAGTCCTTATTTCTGTATGAATCTGTGAACACTGTACCCAAGCTGGGTGTTTTCAGGACTTTTTCTTCTGGGAAAGGAGAACCATTAAAATCAAGCAACTAATTAACCTGCATAAAGCAAGGGAACAGACTTTAGCAGTGAGGGGGATGAGGAATTAACTAATTAAGTGTGTATGGAGGCAACAAGCACAACAGAATGCATTTGGGCCCCGTTGGGTTCGACACTTGACAATGTTAGCATCATTTAAGTTTCATAGCTGAGAAAAAGCATTCTCAGGTTGTCTGAATAAATATGGCATGTAAATGAACATTCACATTTTAGTCTTGAGGAATGTCTGCAGGTGGGGAAGCTGGGGGGGGGTATTCCAGAGCCAGCTATATAAACAAGCAGTCACTTCAATTTGAGTGAGAAACATATTGTTGGAAGCTAGCAAGCAGTTCACAAGTCTCCCTGAATTCACATATTTGTGCTATGAGTTGACGAGTTATCTTTTACTCCAAGTTCTAAAGAAAAAAATGCACCATTGATATGCAACAATTTCTGCTGAATGGACAATATGTATTCCTCAACACTTGGGAAGCCAATGGTTAGCAGACTGGGATGCTTTTTGTATGATTCCTCCTTTCCCATAGCCTCTGCTGCATAGAACTGAGGGACCTTTCTGGACAGATTTGGGGTATGACGAGATTTATAGGGGGAGGAGAGATCAGCAAAAATCACCTGCCATTTCCACCCCTTTTCTATCAGATCTTTAAAATATTCTAGACATTAACATATTGCTAATTGTTTTGTTTTTATTTCCTGGTTACTTTGAGTACATGGTTCCCACAACCTTTAAATATTAAAATTTAGTCAACTGCTCTGGAAGCAAATCTAAATAAAGTCAATAAATAAAATGAGTTCTCCAAAAGGAAATCAGAACCACCATGTGGGTACTTCTCACCTGTGGAAAAATAAAGAGAACACAACAGTACCTCTCTTATGATGTCTCTCATCTTTCCATTGGTGGCATGTTTATTGGAGTGGAGCTGCTCTACCAGCACCGTTCACTACAACTTACCTGGATGGAGCAGTGTCAAGATTGGTGGTTGTACCAGTAGGACCACCAGCAGCCAATCCAGCAGTCCTTGGAGTGTAACTGCAGGAGCCTGACCTCCTAACCAACCTGTCCAAGTAAACATCACTGATGCTGCTGTCATGGCTCCATCTCACCAGATGCACCGCTGCTACTGCATCTTTCCTAATGTGATCCACTTTCAATGCAGTATAGCTCACTTGTTTCTACCTTCTCCAGGTCTCTGTGGAATTGCCTTCAAACATCAGTATTCCCACAGGCTTTAGTTGGTCCATATTTTATTTTTCACACTGACCATTTTACTTTCAGCTCTCTTCTAACACAGTTGAATATTTTTGTTGTTGCGAACTTTGTAAAATGATGCCACAGGAAATTATAGTGCAGAATTAATACACTTATTGCGGCAACTCCTGCAACAGCAACAAAAAGCATTGCCACCCGCAGTGATAATTCTCCAGTGGTGTACCCCCCAAACCGTATCCCTCCATGCACCCACTCATTACACACTTGGGTACTATTTTCCTTATACGTATCCTCACAAGATATAATGATATAACATGACCTGTGGAGACCCTCTTTATTTCCATGGCTACAACAATTATCAATAGGTTTTGCATTTTGACCTTGTCTTCTCTCTTCAAAAATCTGATTGTCTATAAACCAGGAGGAATGAAGTGAAGCAATAGGAGCCTTTCAGAAAATATATTCACTTTTTTGTTGTAGTTAATGATTAGCCATAAGCTGAGGTATGACATTGACTCAAAGACGTTTTGCCCCGAGGTGCAGAACAGCCGCTTCTCACCAGCAGCCAGCGTGTAGAGCTAACATGATGTAAAAGGAGCTAATTAGCATAATTTAAATCCATGATTTTATTTTATAGCGGATTCACTTTCTGTGTTTTATATTCCAATTTTCCACCTTTTAGTCTTGCTTTTCTTTTCCTGACTGCCAAAACCCTATCTCATATAGGAGGGCAATTACTGGGCAAGCATGTAGCTCTTTAATTGAAACACTTACAGGTGTACACTAGTAAACTATAAAGACTTTTAAGGAACGGCAAAGCTTTAATAGCTTCTTGTTTACGCATGTTGTAACCTAATTCTGTACTCTCTCCATATTGCCGGGGGAAGATGTTAATTTATAGCTGTGATGAGCAATAAAGCAATAATAGTAATCTAAAGGTGCAATATTCCTTGTTTAGGGGGCATTTATGGTTATGTATTAAAACTATAAATACTTCAAGATGCAGCAAAGCTGATCTATACAAAATGAAAGATAAGATTTTGTTGCTTTAAAAAGTGCTTTTGTAGCAAAATAAAAAGAGTGGGGAGGGTAAAGCTTGCTTTTTGTTTATGGCTAAGAAATAATAAACTAAAAAGATCAGCAGGCATGGTCATCTGATGGTATTCATGGAGATACCCTTGGGCGAACTTGACTCCTTTGCTACTTGTGTCCCATTAACACCTTGCAGGCAGCAAAGAAGAAATTATTGTTTGTCAGAAAGGTCAACTGTTATTATGTACTTAGATTTACGTCTAAAATAAACATCAGGAGCTCATTCTGCATCAAGGCTAGAAAGAACTCAGCCAGATCTACACAAAAAAGAGCCTGTTTTCTTGATTTAAGGAAGATCTCTCGCTCTCTCCGTCTGTGTGTGTGTGTGTGTGTGTGTGTGTGTGTGCAGACACACATTCACAAGCACGTATATTTACATTTCTGTAGATATGTAAATGTCTCTCTGTGCTGGAGAAGAATTCCTAAGTATCATCATTTCTAAAGAAGGAATTTGAGTCTTGAATTGAAGCCATTATTATTAGTCCACTACCAGTACATAAAAGGCACTCCACAGTGACTGACTTTGGGATCTCAAATTTCAGTGGCACCCTGTGTGATGCCAAATTTTGCTTCCTACCTCTCACCTTCCATTCTATGTCATAGTTGTGGTGCGCCCGGCTGATGTTTACTTACACAGTGTGCTGACAGACAAAAAATTGACCACCAACAGAAATTGTTGTCACAGGGCTTACAGGCTTGAGTCTTGATCAATTATTGGATTACTACACTACACAAATTAGAATTGGAAAATGTATTCTTCATAAGTTAATATCATTGAAGCAACATAGATGAAAAAAGGTATTCATGTACTTAACATGGTTTGTGGGAGTGGTGAGGAACCTCCAGCCCACAGGCCTAATCCAGTTCACCAAGCCTCCTTGTTGGTCCAGCAAGCCACACCCACCTGCCCTACACCTGATTTCATACATGACATCAGATGTGGAGCAGGTAAAGAGGGGGATTGGCTGAAAGGACCAAGCAGACAGCTGATTTTCAGGCATTTTGGAAGCACTATGCAAGGACATCCAATGAATGCCAGGTTGGCCAAAATGGTTCCTCATTCTTACTCCATGGCATGAACATGATTAACAACATTTTATTATCTCAGGTATCTGCCAGTCTCCTTTGAATTTCAGATTTTTCTTCAAAAGTCTGCCGTGTAACAGTTGTGTTGATGGCCAAATTTAGCATACCATCTGAAGGAATTAGAAGAACACTGATATAAGGTGGGCTACAACCAGGTCCACAATGCTGTTTTTTACTGTTAGACAAATTCTCTCCCTCCCCCCCCCTTTCTTTCTTTATATGGCTTCAAGAACTACTCAACAAAAGTATTCCTTAAGACACTGGTTAACAGTCATAGTAAAGAAATACCTGTATTTCCTTTTTATGACAGTGTAAGAAAGGGTGATGCAAGGGATAATTACATTGTCTGTGTTGGGTTTACAGATAGTCAAAATGTTTTCTGACATTTGAGAAATCCAGATGGTTTTGTTGAGTTATGATTAAAAAAAGGAATAGAGGGCAAAGCCCTCTGATATTAAAGACCACAGACAATTTCATGGTAAAGATAAGCAAAGAGAGTGAGTCTTCCCAGAAAGGGAATGCAGTTCTCAAGATGGAGTATGTGCTATCCCTATTGAACTAGCTAGGACTGAAGCTAGTGGTACTTTAAGCTAGAGAGAGAGAATTGAGAAAACAGGCCATTTTAATGAGCCAAGCTGTTGTAAAAATGAATCATTGCAAAATTATGTTCCACATCTTTCCCACTTGATATTTGTTTTGTTTGTTTCATGATATTTTCAAAAGCCCAATAAAAATGGATGGAGTTTGCTCAATAGCAGCTCCTAAAACCCTAACCCTCTCCATTTTCATCACAGCTATCCAGAAGCATATTAGAATAATAGGAATTTCTGATTGCAAATTTAGCTTCCAGCAAGGAAAGAGCAGAAAGTTCTTTAAATGGCTTCTGGAAATAGCTCCCTTTTGTTGTACACCTTCAAGGAGCCTACATTGTTTGGAAGTGTCGTGAGGTAAAGATTTGGTGAAGCACCCAGGCAAGCCAGAGCTTAAAGTTTATTAAACATTATTAAAAGTTTATTCTAGCCAAATGGCCAGCAGTCTAGTCCTGAAAGCTATTGATCCCATCTCTTCAGGTCTATATGCAGTGCCTCCTGCACAAAAAAACATACATATCTTCATATGTACATACTGCTTCATCAGCATCACATCTTATAGTCAGACACAACCAAAATCTTCTCAGATTTGATAGCTCCTTCTCTTTTCTGTCACTGATTTTCCTGCCCCTTTTCCTGAGAGCCAGTGTGGTGTAGTGGTTAAGAGCAGTAGTCTCATAATCTGGGGAACCGGGTTCGCGTCTCCGCTCCTCCACATGTAGCTGCTGGGTGACCTTGGGCCAGTCACACTTCTTTGAAGTCTCTCACCCCCCCTCACCTCACAGAGTGTTTGTTGTGGGGGAGGAAGGGAAAGGAGAATGTTAGCCGCTTTGAGACTCCTGAAGGGGAGTGAAAGGTGGGATATCAAATCCAAACTCCTCTTCTTCTTCTTAGTAGCATTCACTGTTTTGTCCCACACACGCACACACACCAGAATGAAGACTCTTTATTAAGCACATATTCTGGAAGCCCAACAGTCTATTTCAGATGTTTTATATATACACTCCCAGCTATCATTTTGAGGTGGGTTTGTTCCACCTCAAAGAACTAGGAAGCTGAGACTAACCCCTGGCAGGAAATGTGAGGAACTCCATCACATGACCCTTGAATGGACAACAGAATTGGGGGAGCAGGCTGACATAAAAGGTAGCCACCTTCCTCCTGCAGCTTCCAGATCAACATCCCACCCTTTGCGCAGTGTAACCTTTGCCAATCGCTATCTGGGACTGAATAGGAATTTTTGGGATATATTTTGATTGGCCTTTTGATATACAGTGGTACCTCGGGTTAAGAACTTAATTTGTTCTAGAGTTCTGTTCTTAACATGAAACTGTTCTTAATCTGAAGTACCATTTTAGCTAATGGGGGCTGCTGCTGCACAGTTTCTATTCTCATCCTGAAGAAAAGTTCTTAACCCGAGGTACTATTTCTGGGTTAGCAGAGTCTGTAACCTGAAGCGTTTGTAACCTGAAGTGTCTGTAACCCGAGGTACCACTGTACCTTTCTTAATTCAATTGGTCTGGCTCATTATTTGGCTGTTTGGTTTGTTTCACATTTAGTGTGGTCAGGACAGTGGTGCAGGAGATGGTCAGCACCCTGAAACATGTTGGGTAGAGGGCACTTCATTAACTGCCTCCTATTGTTAGATGGCTTTTTTGTGGGGGCTGCTTGATTCAGTGCTCTCAGGTCCTGCTAAGTGCTGACACTTGTCAGGTAGCATGCCTGTAACTTTGTTTTACAGGAAGATGGCTGTTTGCCTTCCATCATGGCAGCTGGAATGAAGGAGTTTTATATAGGGTGGGTTGGCCCTTAGCTGCAGGGCCAAACTACCAGCAGTGCCTGTTTAAGTTTTACCTACCTGAGCTTGTGATCTGAAATTGGTGTACGTTTCCTTTCAATAACTGCAAGCTTTCTACCAATTCCTATTGTCGAGTCTTCATTACAGGTATTGGGCAATATAGTCTCATTTATTAGCATTGATGGCAGGCTCAGGGGGGGGGAAGGCAAGAGCTGGAGACTGCCTCTGTCACACTTTATGGCCAAGGTCATCTCATGTGTAACACAGATGGACTTTGCCATCTGTTGTGGTAGTATTGTAAAGCTCTTGATAGTAAAGACATTTCTATAGAGCAGTGTTTCCCAACCTTTTTTGGGCAAAGGCACACTTGTTTCATGAAAAAAATCTCGAGGCACACCACCATTACAGCCCCGTGACGTCAGCGCGCAGCGTCACGCCGGGAGGGACGCACAAAAGTGTAAGTTTCAATTTTTTCCCCTCCCCCTTGCCTTCCTTCTGTGCCAACCGCCAAAAAGCCAAGAAAAAAGCCAAGACTTTAGGGCAGCAGGTCGACACGGAAGAAGCTCCTACCTAAGGACAGGTGCGATGGCCGTGTCCTCTTCTGCCACACTTGGCAGCCCTGCCTCACGGTCGTGACTCCCACCCTGATTTCTCCCTGCAGGTCGAGCAGCACAGGCAGCCCAATGTGTCCAGCCCAGACACAAGCCCCGCTTCCCCACTCTAGATCCTGAATGCGACCAAGTGCTCTGGACTCCCGAGCAGGGTGGGAAAGAGGACTTGCATCTGGTAGCCTCCGGGCTCCTCGCCTGCTCGAGGGATGGCATTGCAGGCAAGCTGCCGGCCGTCGCCATCGCCGCCCCCTCATGCGAGTGGACCTGCCCGGAGTGGTGGGCCGGGGGAGGCTCGCTCTCTGTGGGGATGTGGCCCGCACGCGCGGCCCCGCTTCCTCCTGCCCAGGGCTGAGCTCCTTACCCGCGATCTCGGTCTCGCGCACGCGGATCCCACTTATTCCGAAGCTCGCACCACTAGCCGGGGCTCTCACACCGTGCCAGGGCAAGGCGGCGCGGCCCACTGACGTCATCGCGGCTCGCCGCCACCCTCGACTTCCCTGTTCCCTCCCCTCCCTCGGGTCGCTGTGGTTACCGAGGACTGCAAGCTGTGGTTACCGAGGACTGCAAGGACTGCAAACTTCACGCATGTGCAGGCCCAGTAGCGAGCGGCGATGGGATGTAGCGAGCGGTGATGGGGCTAGCCGGAGAAGAGAGGGCGAGCCCCCTCCGCTCCGGCCCTAAATAGGGCAAGCCACGCCCCCTCCAGCCAGCCGATTGGCTGGCCAGGAGGCGTGGCCGGATGGGATTCCCCTGCTCTCACGGGGGCTGAGACCAGCCCCACCTCCTGGGGCAGGCCCGGAAGTGGCTATGCGCGAAAACTTCGCGCATGCGCAGGCCCAGTAGCGAGCGGCGATGGGATGTGGGAGGGAGGGAGCTCGCCGCCCCGCGTGTGCTCGCCGCCGCCGCCCCGCCTCTCGCCGCCCGACTAGCCCGCCTCCCTCCCACGGAACACAAGGCAACGTTCCACGGCACACTAGTGTGCCGCGGAACATCGGTTGGGAAACACTGCTATAGAGGACAATGTTGGCTCAGAAAGAGTGTGTGTGTGTGTTTCTGACATTTGAAAAAACATACAATGCAACACATCCTCAGAGGGAAAGACTTGAATGTACAGGAATATGATTGAGGCAGTTGCAGATGAGTTGAGAGAAAAAGACTGTCTCTGCTGTAAGTTTCACTTGATTGATCATTGGTAATACGCTCTGTACTCCAAATGCCTTTGTTGGTAAATAAAGGAGCTTTCACTTGTTCAGGGAAGGGCAAGAAGGACAGAGAATCAGTCTGTAATCTCACCAGTGATGTTTTCCCATCTTATTGTCTGTGGCATGGAGGAGTTTTTCAAGAGTATGTGTTCCTACTTTAAGCATTCATGTTTTTATTTCTTTCGCACCAAAGCCACTGAAATGCAACTCCACAGTTGCTTTCAAAGTGAAGAGAATTGATCTCCTTTTCTTCTGGCTGGTAGGAGCACAGCTATAAGCTGCAAGTCCCTGTGTTAACTTACACTGCGCTGTGTGGCTGCACTTCAGTTTTGTTGCACACATAGCAGCTCATAAGTGACCTTGTCCTTTCAGTTTGTACCTTCGCTGTGAGTGGCTGCTTCCTTGGCAGAACCTTGGGCAAAGGTGATTTCAATGAATGACAAATCAGAGGGCAAATGGCAGCAGATCTAAAAGGACGAGGTGAATCTATCAAAGAAAGGAATATCAAAAGACAGAGTATTTGGAATATAACTGTTCAACCCTATGAAGTTTATATTGCCCATTCCTAATCTTTAAACTGCTAGACAATGAAAGTGAGTGACCGTTATACATGTCCCCCATGTTAGATCTGGCCACTCATATGGTCTAGGCTACAAGAATCATTCGTTTAATCCCATAGTTCAAGTTTTCCATGAAAAGATTACAAATATTCCCTCCTAGATCTTTAAATGACCTTGCCTGAAAACAATGGCACGTTTTCACTATTTTCCCATGTGCTGAATTGAAAGGCAGTGATACAGGCTTCTCTCCCCCCCCCCCTTTGAATGAGAGAAGCTACTGAAGATTTATGGTGTCTTTTTCTTTTATTTACAGCTATAAAATCAGAAAATTGTGGGAGAAAAATATATGAATACCTGTGACTGACATAAATTAAAAAATTGTCCAGTAGCACCTTAGAGACCAACTAAGTTTGTTCTGGGTATAAGCTTTTGTGTGCATGAACACTTCTTCTGTGACTGACATGTTTGGGGTAAACAACATGGATTCAAAACATGAGGCTAAACTTACTCTCCAGCAGCACTCACAGACTCACAAAGTCAAGTGTTAGGAATGTAGGCTGTTAAGCCTTTTGCATATCCTGTTCAGTCAACTTGTCAAGCGCTCCCCTCTTCCTCCCCCTCTTGCAATGAACTTACTGCCAAATAAAATTTAAATGCTTTATGACCTGTCCCAATTATTTGCCACTGGCAGCCTTGATCCCAGCATTGTCCAGGAATTCTAAGAATTAAAATATAAGTGCTGTTTTTGAAGGTTTCACTCCACCAACTTAATTCAAAATGGCACCCAGTTGTATCTAAATATGGACAGAAATCTGGTTTGTGGTCTCAGGAACCAACATGCAAATTTTGGTTTTGATATCTTAAGAGGTATCCAAATGCATACAGAACAAACGGCTTTCCAAAATATATAGTAGATATAATTGCATGTCTTTCT
This sequence comes from Podarcis vaucheri, assembly GCF_965113315.1. Taxonomy (NCBI): domain Eukaryota; kingdom Metazoa; phylum Chordata; class Lepidosauria; order Squamata; family Lacertidae; genus Podarcis; species Podarcis vaucheri. The sequence goes on along the minus strand of NC_138764.1, from coordinate 68,705,774 downwards.
GCTTCTTTTCTAATCTATGCTGCCTCTACACTCACAATTCTATTGGCAGCCAGATGTTTGGCACAGAGTTTGCCAAATCAACAGCTCTTTCTCCAAAGCTTTTTCACCATTGAGAACGAAGAGAATTCCATCTGTTTCTGTCAAGTGCTAACAGTCTTATAATTGGACCAGTGTTCAGGTTGTATATTGTCTTGTTTCAAGAAGCACTTAGGGAATACTTGTTCTCCCTTTATTGTTTCCTCCAACCCAAGTGACCATATTTCATATCCATCTGAGACTTAAAGCAAGAATACCCAAGCAAATTAGTTGCTTAATTATACCATTGTGCTTTCATAGTACTGTAAATGTATCATTGGAAATACCTTGATGCACTCCCCCCCTTTTTTTCTTTTTGGAATGATGAACACTGACTCTTTGATATAAGCCCATTTTGTTGGATAATCTAAAGCAGTGTTCTTCAACCTTGAGTCCTCAGATGTTGTTGGATTACAATTCCCATCAACCCCAGCCATTTTAACCAATGGTGAGGGATGGTGGGAGTTGTACTCCAACCATATATGGTGACCCAAGGCTGAAGAACAATGATCTAAAGTAAACATCATGGTATCAAATTATATTGCATCTAGAAGTTGGACAGAAGGTATTAAAGTATTGTTGCTTTAGACTGTGCCATAGCACATATTCACCTCTTAGTCTACAATATAGGTAAAAATAAAGGTACAAGACCCCTAGATGGTTAAGCCCAGTCAAAGTCGACTATGGGGTGCAGCACTCATCTCGCTTCAGGCCAAGGGAGCCGGCGTTTGTCCATATACAGCTTTCCAAGTCATGTGGCCAGCATGACTAAACCACTTCTGGCACAATGGAACACCGTTACGGAAACCGGAGCACACGGAAACACCATTTACCTTCCCACTGCAGCGTGTCAGGGAACTGCCATCGGAGCCAGAGGAAGAGGGAGGGCTCCAGAGGGGTTCCGGAGAGCGTCCCGGGAGGGAGAGAAGCAGCACATCTTCTGGGGAAGGAAATCAGCGTAACACCAGTGGAGAAGGGGGGCAGATGGGGGAATCGGCGAGGTGGCTCCAAGACTCTTCGCCGGGAACCAGTGGGGAGAGCTCGGGTCCTCCGATGCCCACACCCTCCCTGCGCAGAAGGCTTCCGCGCAGGGAGGCTAGGCGGAGACTAAGTGTCAAAGAGCTTCTTTGCTGGAAGAAGTTTAAGAAACGCCCACTAACGGATTCTGCCAGCGATTGAGACAGTCACGGGCGCGTGGCTGTCCAGGCAACCAGCCAAGGGTGGCGTTGATTTACACACAAGCAACCCCCAGAACAATTACACAGCGGTACCTATTTATCTACTTGCACTGGCATGCTTTCGAACTGCTACGTAGGCAGGAGCTGGGACAGAACAACAGGAGCTCACCCCGTTGTGCGGATTTGAACCACCAACCTTCTGATTGGCAAGTCCAAGAGGCTCAGTGGTTTAGACCACAGCACCACCCACATCCCTTTTGATATTATATTTGGTATTATATCTACAGTATATAAGGCATTAGCCCCTAAAACTACAGACTGTGAGTTTGCTCACCTTGGTTGATGCAATCTTTAATTCATGAATTATTATAAGAACAGTTCAGTAAAGGCATAAGCTGCCTAGGGAGGTTGTGGAATATTTTTTCTTAGACACTTTCAACATTAAGTTAGACTTACTCCTTTCAGGTATGTTTTATTTAGCAAATATTCTCTCTTGGAACAATTGCTGGACAAGATGGTATCTTTCAACTCTGGCATTCAGAAAGGCCCTTGGAGTTAAAGGGCATACCCATTGTTGAAAGTAAGTGGAATAATTTACTGGCCTTGAAAGCAAAATCCAGAATAATAGTCCCGTTTACAATTTGGTTCACACATTCAGCTGAGAAATGCTGATTTTCTGCACATGATTATCCTTGGGTATTGAATGCCTGAACAGAGATTGCTCCATGAGACCAGCAGTTATATATTTTAGGACCCGCCCTATGCTCTTGGCTGTAGTCTCGTCTTGTAACGGATTTTAGTATTGTATTTTTCAGTTGCTGTATTGAGGCTTGGGACCTCATGGTGAAGGACACATAAGAAATATAATCTCTTGTTATTGTTCTTGGTGTTATTTATATTTGAACATTTGATTTGAACAATTGCTAACCCTCAGTCAAAGCAGGCTGCTCAGAGGGATTTTGAGCTTGCCAGAGATGAAGTGTCACCAGTACAAGATGGTATGAGCTGAAATGGAATACTTTGTGATACCTCAGCAATCCAGGGGAAAAAAAGCTGCAGAAAGGCATTGTTTTTATTCTTATTATATACTTAGGTATACCCCACCCTTTTCCTTGATAGGACTTAAGGTGATTTACATATAAAAAGAAGAATTGCTAAACAAAATAATTAAAAACAATTAAACATTAATAGAATTAAAAGTATATATATATATTAAAAAATGTACAAATATCTACAAGCATTCACTAGCAGCAAAACTGAATTTCCCTATGCACTCTAGTGTATTGCAAGGGGACCAGACATGTGCCTTTAAAAAAAACAAGCCACCATATTGAATGTGGCCAATATTCTGCCCCTCAGAATGGGCAAGCCCAGTGCAGTATTCTTCATCTCTGCCAATAGATAGCAGTGATGTATGGAAGTGAGAGCTGGACCATAAAGAAGGCTGATCCTGAAGCTGAGGCTCCAATCCTTTGGCCACCTCATGAGAAGAGAAGACTCCCTGGAAAAGACCCTGATGTTGGGAAAGATGGAGGGCACAAGGAGAAGGGGACGACAGAGGACAAGATGGTTGGATGGTATTCTCGAAGCTACCAGCATGAGTTTGGCCAAACTGCGGGAGGCAGTGGAAGACAGGAGTGCCTGGCATGCTCTGGTCCATGGGGTCACGAAGAACCGGACACGACTAAACGACTAAACAACAACAACAAAACAGTATACCACGAATGCTGTTGGCATCCATCTGTCTCTGGAGAAAATGGAGAAGAGCACCTTCGGGGGTCAAGTCAAACCTGCTGTGGCTGTAGAGACCGATACAGGAGAGACATGCTTTATTTCAGGTCGGGCAGATGAAGGCACCTGGTTGTGCTGCTGCAGAAGTACCATGGCATTTCTTTTTTCTGCACTCCTCCCAGCAGTCATTCATCCTCTGGTCGCTGCTGTGGATACATGACCTGACTGTCTGTCGCCAGGCACTGTGATCATCTGCAGCGGATTACCATACAGCGAGGTTAATGTTGCCAGCCTTCATGTCATGTCCTGAAGTTGCAAGGAGAAATTTCTTGGAGCTGAGAAAATGGGAAAGAGAAACCTGCATCCATCCCTAATCTAGAGATTTAAAAATGATTTACAAGTACCAAAAAGTTTCAGTGAAGCAGGGCTGGCTTTGACCTTCAAGGACCTTGGGCAAAGTGTCCTCCTGTGGATCCCATTCACTGTGAAAGAGCCTGCTGGTCTTATGTGGCATCGGTGGGGGGCATCAATGGCACTAGGCAAGATCTAAGCATCACCAGGAAACTACACTACATCAGAGGTCACATGTAGAAATTAAAAGAAAACGACATCTAGATCCAGTTGTCCAGTGCTGTTTGGGGAGTAGGGAATAAGGGGAACAGCACAGGTGATGTTAGTAGAGATGAATAAAACTGCCAGTTTTCTCCATTTATCATTTTTCCAATCTTAAATCAGTCTTCAACATTTTTGCATCAGGCTGTGATTCTTTGTTTTTAAAAAAACAAACATGAAAATTTGTCAGCATTTTTAGTAAGCCTTTCTCCCAATACATCTTTTTGCCTAATTTTCAAATCTTTGCAAGCATTTTCTCCAAATAGAATGCAAGTTTGTGTGCCTTTTTAATGAATGTACAGTATGCATTTTTTCACATAATTACGTCTCACATACACACTTTTTTGGGGAAGGTTGGATAATGGCTTTACTAAATTCAGAGAAATGTAATTTTTGAAAGATGGGAAATGCAAACCAGGAAATGCAAACTGGGTGTTCACTTTAAAATGTGAACCAGACCAAATTTTTCCTCCATTCTTAGACAGCAGTGGTCCCTGAGAGCAACCTGAAGATGCCATGTACTGATGCTGACCCAGCACTGACCCCTAGGTTTGCGACATGCCTTGAAAATGTCACCCACAAAGGTCCTTTGGGAAATGTGTAGTGATATATGGACAGCCAAGGATGGCAGCATTTAAATCATTTTATGTGTTTCCAATATGCTAGATGGTCAATCGAAACAGCTAGCATAATAAATAAATAATATCAGCCAGCAGATATTTTTAGCATTTACCTTCCCTCTCCTTCCCTGGGAAATATGATAATAAATTTAAATGGTGTGACCACTGTGGATAAAACTAATTCCAGACAGGCCCATTGTGCAAAATAACATCTTCATTTTATAGGCTTCCTGCATTAATTTTATTCCAGCTATAAATAATGATCTTGTGATATCACATTGACAAAAGTGTGGAATTATGGGTAGAAAACATTTATGATCCTCTTTTAGGTCAGATGCTCCCAGATGCCATAAAGAGGAAGGCAGAACTCAATTTATTTACTTTTTAAAATTTTTGCTTTTCATATTATTCTCTGTAAAAAAGAGGTTGTCATTAAACATCTTTTAGGGCTCATCCAATTTCTGAATGGCCTCTATTCCTATTAGAATATTGTGAAATCAGCATTTATATTGTCTATTTACAAGAAATAAAATTTGATTTAATATGGGTAACAGGTATAGTTGGGGATATGCTCAGCTAACTAGAATAACAATTAGTTACCCTAGAATATTTTCCCCAAACCTTCGCCTTTCATTTGTATTTATGTTCAAGGAATGAAGAGAATAAAAAGAGTTGACAATCCCTGGCAAGACTGGGAGCTCCTGACACTCTCTATTTAACCTGTAATAAGCAGCCATATAAACCAAGGAGTGGAAGCTGTGGCCTTCCAGATGTTGTTGGGACTCTCAGTCAGTCCCAGAACAATGTCCAGGGGTGGTAAGAGTTGTAATCCAACAACATCTGGAAGGCCAAAGTTTCCCCAACCCTGTGATATAAACAATAAGAAACATTTAGTCTTGACTGGTGGATTTCACAGTTCCACAGAGAGAGACACTGTGACCTGCAAATGATCCAAAATAAAAGCAAGATGTGTATGGGTATAACATGCTGGGACTCATTGCTCATGTAGGCAGCAGTAACACTCCTGAGATGACAGCCTCTAAAATCTGTAGATGAGCTGTCAAAAACTCCAGCACAGAGGAGAGTCAGAGACTCTGAAGCATGAGGCAGGTGAGTGAATATCAAGGTAGGCATGATGGTTGTATAACTCTAGTTTAAATCCTAATCACAAATAAACAAAGTGACTGGAATTAGGCATGCGCACCAGCCTCATGTGTACACCAAATTACGAGGTGAATGAATGTGATTCAGGAAAGGTTCTCATTTTCTGAATCAGATCACGCCTTTAACAATGTGCAACCAGTCAGATCAGGGACTCCCTAATCTTCTGTGGGACTAGGAGGCCTTGTCTGTTCAAAAAAACATACTGTCAGGTTTTTTTTCTTTACTGAGATACAAGCTGACTGGAAAAACTCTCAGAGCTTGAGAAGGGAAGTGGTGGAGAGCTGGGGACTTGTTTCATCTTGACAGACAGGTGTAAGTTTTAATGACACTGGATACTTTCCCCAAGACATTCCAATCACAGTGATTTGGAGGAAGGATTAAAAACAATGTTTGCTTTTCATGTGGATCTTTGTATTCCTTCTATTCAATGAATGTATCTCCATTGTATCTGAAAAATGCATAGAAGGCAAAAGCCCCTGCCCAGAGTCATGGCCAGGTGATCTTGCACCCCTGGCAGAACTGTCCAGATTGTGCCCCCTAGCAATGGACAAATTGGCTCTTCTTTCCGCCTCTCCTCCAACCCCACCCATTCAATTCACCCTCTATTTAAAACCATTTCTTATGAGGCAATAATCAATATTCATATTTATGAACACACTTTTAGCTGATTTCCCCGCCCACCTGCACCCCTGGCGGGGGCCCACCTCACCACCCCCTAGCTATGACCCTACCCCCGCCACACATTCACACAGCAACAACCCTAGGGGCAATGGAGTCCCTGCTGGTAAGGTGATATATTCCCCACTCTAGTCTTTCCAGGGAATCTCAAAGAAAAGACACTATATCCAAAAACCTATGGTGGGGGGAGAAGGGCACCACCCTCAGTAACCCTTGGGATTGAAGGTTCCTTGCTGGCAGAGTGACATTTTCTCCCTGCCAGCCTTATTTGAGGATCCATGCTACTGTTTTTAACTGATCTAATTAACGGACATGAATTGATTTGAAATGCAAAGAGCAGCTCCCAAACAGAGTAGCTTGCTTCCCAAAGCTATGAATACAATGCCAAAACCTGTTCCTGTGCACATTCTTAGCTGGAATGCCATTCCCCCTCTTGAGTAGGGGTGAATTTGCCACACCCTCCACCCCTACAAGAAGAGGAAGGTTGGTTCGTTACAGTGTGGGGTGTGCTTTGGCCACACGTGGGGCAATTCACCCATGAGGGAAGAGGTGGAGATCTGGCTATTTAAGCTGGCTCTGCTCTGCACTCATTCCACTTCACTTCATGGGCACCCTTCCCTCCTTCCTGGCTTTGCTATTTTCTTTATTAGTGGTTTTACTGCAAGATGCATTGCTGGAAACCTCTATGGAACAGGATAACCTATTGTGGTTACTCCAACTCTTTACCACATACAGTGGTTAGAAGAGTAGTTAGAATCATCCACTCTGTTTAGAAAGGGTGCTGAGGCTTCTTGTTCTTTACTGTTTTAACAATGCCCAAGTTTTCCCTTCAGCAAGGTGGAATTTATAGTTCCTGTCTGGTAAATTGTTTTTTAATTAAAATTTTATTGAGTTCCTCAAATCCTGAACACATAAATAGCTAGTGTCTGGCTAGAAGAACACTTGTGTGCACATGTTTAAATCACCCCTCTCTACCTTGACCCTGAACTGCTTCTCCACTGGCTGCTATCTTTGAGACAGGAAAAGGGACTAGAGCAGAATGGTACGTATGAATGAGGAAATGGCCTACAATGTTGGGTGTGGTCAGTGGCATCCAGTCATAGAATCATAGAATCATAGAGTTGGAAGAGACCACAAGGGCCATTGAGTCCAACCCCCTGCCAAGCAGTCCTCGTGAGCTGGAATTGTGCATGGTGGCAAAGCAAGGGCAGTGGCCCAAGGGTTCAGCTATCGTATGAATCTGATCTTGGGATAGAGATATTTAGGTAATTTGATAACATGACTTATCAGCTGCCTGCCTGATGTAAATGACAGGAGAAATGCTTATTTCCATTTGATCTCATTGTAAAAAACAGATTATACCTACTTCCTATTTGATAGGTAAGAAAACTCAGTTGATTTAATATATTTTATTTGAGTAGAGTTATATCCCACTTTTCAACTAGTGACTAATACATTGATGAAACACAACAGATATGCCAAGAACCACATGCCACAATGACTGCTCCCCACATTAAATGGGGGGGGGGCGCCTTTTGCGTGGTTGCGCACAACCCCCAGGACCCTATGCAGCACCATTAGCACAGACTTGGCTTTGCCTTCCCCAGGAGGGATACCTGGAGGTCTCTGCCTACCTCAGCCAGTTGCCCAATCCCACCTGTGGAGGCGTTGCCAAGGTGACCAGGCCAGGTAGGGGGAGGGAACACCTGCCCACACAATAGGCGGAGGATCTTACCTGGGAATTGTCAGTTGGCTCCAGAGCTTCTCCCGTCCTACCCACCCTCAGTTAAGACTTCTTTTGCAGGTTAACCTTTTCTCCACAGGTACGCAGGCGCTGCTACGTCAAGGTCACTGTTGAAGGGCCGGAAAGGAATTCTCCTGCATTGGCAGGTTTGTCTTTCCTGTAGCAAAATGTCACAACTTTGGCGGTATCAGGCCTTGGGCAGAATCCTTTAGTCTATCTTCCCTAAATGGGGGTGGGCATGTAGCGGTGACCCACGCCCCCCTTCTCTTTGCAGTGGCGATTCCAGGGTTCCCTGTTAAAGGGGTTGTTTTGAGGGGAGGCTTTGGCCATACGCCTAGAAGTTGTCATTGCTCTCCCCTGTGACGGCAGCGTAACGGGGGTGGGCTCTCTCTGCTTGAACATATGTTCTCCAGAGCCAGCCCCACCCACCTACCCACTGAATAATCCTGATGTTCCCCAGATCCCCGGCAGGGGATTGGGAGGGATAAACGCCCAATGCCTGAGCAAAGGTCTACCCACATCTGAAACATAATAAAGTTGTGGTCAATTTTAATCCATAGCACGTTGATTTGAGTCGTTATTCCACATGGGGGCCGCCCAGGGTTTGGGGGGCTCCACCTGTCCACACAATGCAAAATAAGCAACTCCACTGGAACAGGAGTCAGCACCGTATGTTTCTTTGCACAGGCCTCCTGCTGTAAGTTGGTTCTGTGGGGGTCAGGAAGGAGACTGTCCAACTGGGGTAGGCCCTGATGCTGCCTTTACTTGCTTCCCCTCCTCTCTCTTCTTCTTATTTGTACATTTAGTTAGCTGTTTGTTTGTTTGTTTGTTTGATTGATTGATTGATTGATTGACTGTTTGTTTGTTTGTTTGTTTGATTGATTGATTGATTGACTGTTTGATTGATTGATTGATTGATTGATTGATTGATTGATTGATTGACTCATAGATAGCTACCTAGGAATTAGAACAATTTCTTTCCAGGCACATACAGGTAGAGAGTCTCATACAGGTATTTCCAGGCAACATGGCTCTTTATATTTTTATTTTTACAGAGATTCAGTAGTAGTGAGTGGAATGGCTGGATGCAAACGGTATGCAACATAACCTATATTTATTTTCCAATGTACTTGTGGAGCTATGATTGTTTCCCACAATCATCTTGATAACATGGTTCCTTTTCAGTTTGCAAGGCTATGATGACTTGGCAACTGAGCACTGTAACCCTGTGATGTTTCACATCTGCATTTCTCCTAAAGATGTTACCCGAGATAAGGCTCCCAGCCTCCCACAACCAGTATCAGCATGCCGCCGCCCCCAGCTATTAGATTAGCAACCTTCTGTTTTGGATAAGAAATAGGTTTTGCCTGCAGGGTAGGAAATGCTATGACTGCCATTTACTGTTTTTGCATAAATCTTCGTGGAAGAAAGCAGGAAAGTTGCAAGATAGCTGTTGCCATTCCATATAAGCCCTTTCCAAATGTCCATTATCTGTGCATGTTGAGGGTTCATGGTTCTGCATGCTAGGCTGCCTCCCATCATCAGGGATAGCTCATGCAGTAGTATGAGATTCTGAGTCTTAGGGTCGTGGGTTCAAGCCCCAGGTTGGGCGAAAGATTCCTGCATTGTAGAGAATTGGACTAGATGATTCTCATAGTTCTATCCAATTCCATGAGTCTATGATTCTATTATCAACTTTCCACACAGTGAAAGGGGAGGACTGCAAGTGCATTTGGCTAAACACAGCCTCTCAGTTTTCTAGAACAGTAGGATATGGACACAAAGACCAGGGTACCTACAAAAGTACCTTGCAAATAATACAGTGGTACCTCAGGTTAAGAACTTAATTCGTTCTGGAGGTCTGTTCTTAACCTGAAACCTATACCTGAGGTAGTACTTTAGCTAATGGGGCCTCCCGCTGCCGCCACATGATTTCTGTTCTCATCCTGAACCTGAGGTACTATTTCTGGGTTAGCAGAGTCTGTAACCAGAAGCGTTTGTAACCTGAAGCGTCTGTAACCCAAGGTACCACTGTATACCATTGCTTCAGAAAGAGCAAAAAGTTTGCCTTTATTTTATTTTTTTCTACCAGATTGCCAGAATCTACATTAATTATGCATGTTCAGAGTGTAGCACACAGTTGGGAAACTGAAATGAATGTTTTGGGATATCATTAACCAAGTTGCATTGCTTTATCTTAGTGTCACCATCACTCTTCTCACTGTTGCATTTTCAGTTCCCAGCATATTGCAGTAAGGCAGCTAATGGGAAAACCAATTTTGTGTAACAGGATAAGTTTCCCTGCACTGTAGTTTATGAGCATAGGTAGCTTTCCAGTGTTCTCTGTTCCGTTTTCATCTTTTCATTTCTAAAGGACATTCACATGAACAATTGATCATTTACAGAGAACATGTATTCAGAAAAATGCTTTGTTTCCTAACTCCACTTTTAATGTAGGCTCCTGTTATTCCCATTTTATTGAAGATGAGTCGTAACACAGCTGGGACAGAAGAGAAGAGATATTTCCCAGGTCTTGCTGCAAATGGCCAACATGCAGGGAATACACAAGGAAGGTAAAATATATGCACATGTTTGCTGATAGCACACAATAGACTAAAATATTTCAGCTATGTAAAAAGAGCATTAAACATACATTTTAAAATAGTTATGTTTCCACATCAGCAAATGATAAAATAGAATACAAACCTGTGCAAAAACCAAATTCAGTGGAATGAAAAATACCAGACGAAACCCTGAATTAATATAGGAAGAGATTGAGATATGTTTGTGCATCCCTAGTGGTAACCCATGAAAACTCCCAAAATGAGGCAATCTGGGGGCAGGGAAAGGAAGGGACTGAGCTTGTCTGGCATCCACTGGATTCTGAAATGGCATCCCTCCAATCACTCAATCACAATAGCTTTTCCAGCTCTAGGCTAAGGTAGTATGGAGCAATGTTTTACTTGCTGCTCACCTTCTGGCCCAGCTGACTTGAGCAGGAGGGCTGTGGTTGTGGTGATCAACTCCCACCCAGAACCCAATGTCCCCACTGTGGAAGGACGTGTGGATTCAGAATTGGCCTCCACGGTCACTTACGGGCTCATTGTTAAAACCGTGTTTATGGAAGACAATCTCACTCGGCTACAAGTGATCGTCGAAGAAGAAGAAGAAGAAGAAGAAGAAGAAGAAGAAGAAGGTGGCAACACTGCTCTGTCACACTCCACAACTGCCCAGCTTTGCCCACATATTCTCTGGTATGTGGAAACCAGGCCAGGTTGTATCAAAATTAACAAATCTAATTTCTCAGACACCCCTACTTTAGAAATAACATTTCTTCAAAACCTGTACTGTCTGATGTGCACAAACATGAAGTTCATGGTAAATCTTGTGCATTAAACTCGGTGCTCATGTGTGAGAACTGTCCACAAAGACAAAATCCTTGTTTCTTTATTTTGGTACCTTCATAGGAATTTTTCACCTTATCTTGCATATCTTTTCGCCCCCTCAGAAATGGTGTCATAAATGTATTGATTTTATTTTTGAGTTCTCACTGTTGAAGCACTTCTTTAATCAAAAGTAAATTATGTAAAGGCCATTTGGGTCAGCTCAGCCAGCAAAATGAAAAGAGCAATGCATCATTTATTTGTAAATGTCAGTGAAATCTGTAGATCGATTTCTTTTTCCAACTTGGATTATATTTATGATTTTGTGTAAATTTCAGGCTAAATGTCTTGTTTCTTGAGCTAATTCCTGTGCAAAATGGCAGGCTGAAGCACATCTGAACTCATCTCTGCATGAATGCCTTTTTTACCTTTTTTTAACCCATTTGCTATTGGAATGTTCATTTGACTGTATTTAACCCTAGGGGCCCTGTGCACATCTGTTTTCAGTTCAGCATGACCCACTCCGGCATTGTAGCCTCTCTGGATATGTTGACACTTGAGGGTAGATTCTGTGCTTCAGCTCCTAATATGCACAGCACAGATGGTCCATGCAGGAGCAGCCTCCAAAGCTAAGCAGCCCAGTACCTGGGACAGTGTCTGGGAACATCATGCATGTATTTCAGACTTCCACGGAGGCAAGATGCCATAAAAATATGAGGAACAAGTAAACAACCCAAATTCAGACTTGGAATCATAGCCGTTGACAGCATCATTAAGAATGCATCTAAGCATAAATGCAGTTTACTTCAATTATGTTGTTTGTACGAAACAACAAATAGGAGACATGAATGGGGAAGTATCAAAGTACAACAGTAAATATTTCTAATTAAAAACTATCCAACGGGCTGCACTACATTTTTGAGCTATGCTGCTTTTCATCTGTGGAACTTTGATCTACTTAAAACTTTCCTTTAAACACTCCAAAATGGAGCTGAATGGCACCCATAGTCTGAAATTCGTTGTCTCTATTCATACGACAATTAGCTACTTACACTGAAGGCAAAAAATATGCTTGTCATTTGCCATTAGCGACATGACTAATGCCTTCCTCTTTTACCACGAAAATGAGCTTGTAACAACATCAATGCATCTTGTATTAAAAGGATGTTCTGTGTCTCTAGGTAAAACAAACACTTCGCCCAGTACCTTTAAAGACAACTTCTATTGCAGACGCAGTTCTGTTCATGCAATAAAATGTGGCCATGCCCTCCAGATTCTCGCAATCCCCCTATGTCTTTTCTTAGGTAGCAGTACTTTGCTTCTCCTGCTACTGAACAGAATCCACAAGTCATTTCGATTCAGTCAAGAAACCTGGAGCACAAGAAAACTTAATTCTAGGTCTTTACATTTGAGCTGTGATGTATGTGCAATTTCAGTGCACCCGTGGGGCTCATGGAAAATTGCCAGCATGGTCCTTCCTGATTTTTTGGACACCTCTGGCTTAGGCATTTAAAATGGCTAGTGGCACTGAAATCTCATGCATTTAAATATTATTGTATCTTGCATGACTAAGAGAGATTAAATAGCCTTCAATGACAAGCATCACCTGGTAGCGAAAATTGTCATCTTGAAAATGCTGGGGGCTGTATGGGTGGGTGTGTTTATATATAAGCATCAGATCAAAGACGACCTTGTTAATTAACACTTGGTATCCTGGTGTACGTTATCAAATCATAACAGGACCTAAAAGGCTGCCATCTAGTGACAAAAAGAAACTGAAAACAGGATCTACAATATATAGTACTTTCATGTGTTTAAAGCTCTTCACATCAATTATCTTGTTGCAATCCTTGCAACAGCTCTTTAAAGTAAGAAAGTTTTATTATCCCTGTGTTGCTGATAGTTGAGAGAAGGTGACTTGTCACAGCCCACCTAGAGACATCATGGCAACAGGGAGGTTAGAACTGGTGACTTTCTGATTCATGGTTCAGTCTCTTAGCCATTATACTACATGCAGAGTTTCAGAAAACAAGAGGCAAGTCAGTATCATTTTAAGGTTAAACAAACCCATAAAATCATCTACCTAGCACAAGCTGCCAGGTTTCAGAAAATAAAAGGACATAGGAGTATCACATTAAGGTCAAACATGATGTAATCCACAAAGTGATGCAATTTCAAATGCTCATCCAGACTTACCTCCCTTGAAAATAGTTCAGTACATACAGCTGCCTCAAGCATTTTGGCTAGGGTGTTTGCTAACATGGGTGTCCCTGGTTTACTGAAAAGAGGATCTGAGGTGAACAAGCTTGTGCTGATCCTGTGAGCAGCCTTAGTTTAAAGCCATGGAATCTACCTTGGTCTCAGTCTTAAGATGGAGAGATGGAAGAGTTAGCAACACATTAAGCTCCTGGGTGGCCAGCAAGTTTCAGGTTACCCCAGGGATGCTGGGAAGAAGAACCACACAATGGCCAATTCCTCCATTTTTAAAAAATGTAAAGTCCAGTGGTTCCCCATGTGGGAATGTTCTGGGGTGCAGGAGAGGATATATTGACTAATTATATCCTTATCCAACTTGTACTGACAAGTTCCCAAAATATCAGCAGAGTTTATAAACATTCCCCTTTAAGTTCGCAACGGTAACGTGTGCACAGGTTCGCTAGAACCTCTATAATAATTACTCTGGTAATTTCCCCTTTGTTCCCTCTTAAAATACAAGACACAACACAGTCTTTATAAAAGTATAAAAGAGTTTACTCACGATCTGTTCACAATATGATCCCAGACGGCAGACAGGCTTAAAAAGGTTACATACACTTAGAATCTATCTTATAGGAAGATAGCCCTCTCCTCTCTTGGCTGAGAGCCAAGAGGGCATCCTGCTTCTTCGAAAGGTGATGGCAGAGAGAGAGAGATGGCTGCCTGCCCTGTGCTTTTGTCGTTACCTGCACAGGTGAGGCCACACCCACCTCTGGTCACATGCGGAGGAAGTCCGTCCCCAGGAAGTTTACCTGCTTGCTGGACAGACATCCCTCCCCATGTTGTAACATGTACACTCTAGGAATGTTGTCATTGACTGCTCCTGTGTTTACATCCCACACCCCAGACTTAAGCAAAATGCACAGGTTCCTTGTAGTAGAGGACAGGAGTAAAGGGAAACATTGGGGGGGGGGAATCTTACCAAAGCCAATATTAATTGTAAGTGGTGAGCACTGCACTAGGTAATATGTACTAGTTACATTAGAATGAGCCCTCAGGGAATAAATGCCGTCTTTAAGTGATGTAAATTTATCTTTCCATCGCAAGACTGAGACCAATGCAGACTTTACAGTTTAAACACTTCCAGTTTTTCTCTTCTCTTCTCTTCCCTCCCCATTTCCTGATTTCCTGAACACTAGGTATGATTAAGAGTTCAGGAGAACCCACTCACTGTTTTGTAACATGTTGGTAGGTCTAATAAATGTACTGTCTTATTATGGATTTCAGTATATTATAAACATTGCCATATGGCTGGTAGGAAACCATGGATATTTGCCCTGCAAAGCAAACTCTCCATCAGCATTCCACTTGCAAAGACTGTAACATTTTTGCCATTTGCAAATTAACATAATGATATGGCAAGTTTTAACATCTAGCAATGTGTTTTAACAATAAGGAATTTTCTAAAGGACATATTCAGGATTTGGATCCAAAGCGACTGAAAAGAAAACTGCCAACGTAATACAGGCAATGACTGACTCACATGCACATGGTGCTGAACCTAGAACATAGGCTTGCCATCCATATGGAAAATTCCTGACAGGTCCTGGTTTTGGGGTGTCTGGTGGGATTTTTGCTGAATTGGCAAATTGCCAGGGGAAACCAGGATGTACGGTAATGGGAAAAGCAGCAGAAATAGTTCCAAAAGCTTAAAACTGCTATTATGGGGGGAGGTTTCCCAAAACAAGCTCAACGATTTGGGTAAAAGTTCAACAATTTTGGGATCTTCCTAAAGCTTTGCTGGTGTCAGGAATTGTACTTTTTCAAATCCGGCAACCCTACAAAACATAACTAAAAGGGTGAAATGGGGGCGGGGCAAAATGCTTTATGTGGGCACCAGCAATGCGTGCAGGGGTCTGGAATGTAATCCCATGCCTGTAATGACATTGTGCAAATCTATGGTGTGACTGCACCTGGAACATTGTGTACAGGTCAGGTGCCACACCTCCAAAATGGTTTGTAGAGTTGGGAAAGGTTTAGAAAAGGGCAACCAACATGACCAGGAAAGGTTACATGGTGTGGATACATGGTGTGGATAGTCCTGTCATTACTAGAACCGACAGCCATCTACTGAAGCTGGGCACTTGAAAAATCAGTACAGACAAAACTATAGAAGATTCAAGACAAATTATGGAATTTGCTATCAGAGTAGCATAAGATATATTGAAGACCACCATCTTCAATGGCTTTAAAAGATGCTTAGACTTTGAAAGATGAGGCTATCAATGCCTACTAGCCATTATGGTTATGTACCACCTCCAGTATTAGAGGCAATGTTCCTCTAAATGGCAATTTATGGCAATCACCACTGAGGAGGGAGCTGCTGCACTCAGATACTACTTGGGGGCTTCTCATAGCTAGCTGATTGACCACTGTGAGAAAAGGATGCTGGACTAGACCTTACAAAGCAAAGCTCTTCTTAGGTTCTAACACATACAGTCGTATGTTGGTTCTTAAATGTCTTGTGAGTTGAATGCTCCTGAACACTGCAATCCCGAACGCCGTGAGTGTTCTAGTTTGCGAATGCGAATGTTTTTTGGAAGCCGAACATCCAACACCACTTCCAATTGAGTGCAGGAAGCTCCTGCAGCCAATCAGAAGCCACACCTTAGCTTTCGAACATTTTGGAAGTCGAATGGACTTCCAGAACGGATTCCGTTCGAGAACCAAGGTGCGACTGTATTACAAGTTGACAATCCTCCTAAATTAACAAAATCCTATAAAGATAATTACTATTACAGTGGACAATTGGGTTGCGAACGTGATCCGTGTGCAAAGCACAATTTAGTTCCGGTACTTCCAGGTTCGGTGCAGCACGCAACCAGAAAACATGTAACCTGAAGCGTTTGTAACCCAAGGTATGCCTGTACTATTCTTGTTATTTTGCAGAAGAGCTGGTCATTGGCTTTGAATGTAATGTTCTGAATCCACATCAGGATTTATAAGGCTCAGCTCTAATCAGCTCCTTTTTCATCTGTAATATGAGTAGTACAAATCTGCCGTATCTGTTCTCTCTTACCTATGCTCACATTGGCAGACATTACTTATTCCCCAGAAGGAGAGAGCAGCTTCAAACCCTCCTCCTGTTTCCTTTCAAAGTCAGTGCTAAATGGCAGGGATACTTACTGAGAAGCTCTTTATAAATCTGACCTCAAATCATAGTCACTAAGAAAGGTAAGGAGTGAAACTACTATATTAAGAATCCTGAGTTAATGCAACCTACATCAGTGATTCAGTGGGAGGAACTGCCAGCCACCTTCCTTGATATATGGCATCCTTTTAAGGATGGAATAACAGGAGTCACAGTGGTGCATTTTGGCTCGTGTGAGGGGCCTTCTGTTATACCGAAGGGGTGGTTCCTTGATGAACCAGAGGCATTAATATTCCTATTGTGAGGGAATAAATATAATGAGTGCCAAAATGAAAGACACCAGAAGTGGATCAGATATTTGCAGCCAGGGAATTCTGTAGTGAGACTGTCAATTACACATTTCATTTAACAAAGGAAGGTACAACACCTCAAGGAGTTGCTGTATTCATTCAGTTATTACAGTGGTTTGGAGTTGGAACGGGTGATAGGAAAAAGAATTTCACTTAGGAACATAAAGGAGAAATGCAATTTGATGGAAGGCTCCAGAGAATAATTACCAGTGCACAGCTTTAACTTATGCATAATCAAGGTTCACTGGAGCACATGTAGACAATGGCTTCTAGATCACATGAGTGATGCCATGGAATATCTTGAAGAGAGATGTACCATTGACATAAATTCAAGAGCAGTTCTGTTTCACCTCGAGATGCAAAAACAAGGTGATTCTTAGAAGTTCCTGTCAAAATATACAGCAGCTGAAAAGTCCTCACCCCTCTCCAAAACTAAATTATACAGTACTGTGATTCATAGTCAGTAGAGGTGTGCATTATCTCTTTGTGTACCCCAAATAACAAGGCATATTGATGTGACTTCGGGCAAGATCATGCAGCTGAGTCACATCGCACCATTAACAAGATGCATCAAAGCAGATCAGGGTCTCCACCTTTCCTAGTAGCTATGTCATTTCTCAGAAATGTAACAATCTTCCAGGAATCACCCCAATTGGCCTAGCATGTCAGGTTACACACAGAGATGAGGCACACCTCTCATATCTATCTAAGGAATCTCTTAAAAGTAGGGAGTTTCATTTTAGAGTGGATCTGGTGCATGTTCAGGGGTTCCCAAATGTTTTCATTCCAGAAAAGAAAAGAAAAAGAAAGACTGACAGCTAAAAGCCCAAACTTTTGATTCTGAACAGAATAACACCAATAACTTTTATAAAGGTTTTTTAAAAGTAGATTTGTGAGTAACCTGGGCTTTAAAAATACTTCAAACATGGCTAGCTGTTAAAAATGAGCTAATTCAGAAGATGCACATTTAAATAAATATAATGCAATAGCATAATGGCCCGAGATAATAGTTTTGAATGGGGAATGATAATGACATCGAGTGCATTTTACAGAGCAATTAATACTCAGTGAAATGGTGTGCCATTTGGCGGATAGAAGACGAGGTGGGGGGGGGCAGAGATAGAGACTTAGGCAAAAAAGGAGATGGTTGCATCAGATAAAAATAGGGGTTGATTTTCTTTTCAGAAGGATCACTGCTTACAAACATAATAGGAGAGAAGAAACAAGCATGTCAGGTTATATAATGTAGCTTGTAAAATCCAGAATGATTAGTTTCTAAAGAGGGCAATTAGGCTGCTTTTGCATATGCATGTGACTTCTGCAGAGAAGACTGCTGCAGATTCCGTTTTTGCTCTCCTCCCGCCCCGTTCCCAATAAAGTCCCTAAAATATATCTTATCCTCATTAAACCTCATGTATCATCCCTTTCATTTCATGAAAGAGACTATTGCCAATGATTGGTGTATGCAAATACCCTGGACGCTCTTAAGAGATTATTAGGTTTTATTGACTCCAACAGAAGGTAACAGATGAGGGAACATAAACTGGGTTAGCTTTAGACGAGAAGAGCCTTAACGATATAAAATGGAAATATTTCACAAAATGACTATTATTCATCACAAGGAAGAACTAGCAACCATCTTGTGGTGCTAGAAAGGCTATTGACCACCCAGATGGACAGCAGCTATTAAGGACTAATATTCCTAAAAGGAGTGGACTGTGTATATGAATTTAAACGCAATAAACCCTCCCTCCCTTTTTTGTTCCACATAGAACTTTTCTCTCAGAATACCTTACTCACACTCTTCCAAAAGTTTCTTTTGACCTCATAAACACTGATGCCATCCCACCATGCAACAGCACACACCTTTCAACTTTCACTCAGCTCACATATTTCTCCTTAGTTTGAAGTGTAGGTGGGTTCAGGCATGATCCAAGGCTGAGATTCAGCTCAAAAAGCATTTATTGGAACATCAGGAAGAAGAAGAACAAGAGTGACAAACAGGCGCGCTTGGCCCAGTATATATACTTTAAGCCGGCCCAGGCAAAACACACACACCGCCTGGGTCAGCTTAAGGTATATATACTGGGCCAAGTGCCCCTGTTGGTCACCCACCAACACAGCTTCATGAGATACCATTGTTCCCAGGGGTGATTCTGGAGAAAAAACATGGCTGCCCTAGCTGCATTGTAAAAGTGTCCACTTTTCTTTTCTTAAGTCTTTGCTGATCCTTTGCCTTTTCATATGCATTAGGTTGCACTGCTGGCTCATGGAAGAATAAATTTAGTGCATCTGTAGATTCCCTTTCTATTCTGCTCTGAAATACCCTTATGAAATATGCCTTTTCAGAAGTAGCATAAGCAGTCTTGGCAGCCCTCTTCTGATGGCAATAATCTTTTACACATGATCCACAAATAATCAGGTCCAAACTTATGTAATTAAATTTCAGCATCAGAAAATAATACATGGCATATGGACACATTTAATCTACACCAGTGTTCTCTGGTGGACCTCAAAGGATTGCTGAGAGCAAAAATAAAAGAATTGTAAAGCACGGAAAAACTGTTGGAATAATCGTTTTTTAAAAATACAGAAAGATCATTTGTGAAAAAATGAGAAAAGTTGCTTCCAAAAGTTTACACTTTTGGTCTGGGAGCCCTATGACCTAAGGATAGATGAAAAGCCTGTGGCTTGAATTATGCAGTAAGGCAAAAACTGTCCCTTCATGTTGATGATCTGTGAACTTTACTCTTCCTGCGCATCCCTACAAAAGTACATAAGATGTCAGGGGGCACTCTTGAAAAATAATAAGTCATCAGCTCTGAATATGGTGGTAATGGTGTCCTTCTCTGAATCTCCAACTAAATATTACATATGCTAACAGATGGTCCATTGCCCAATTGTTATGGCAAGCTGCATTTCAGCAATTAAAATTTTCTGCAACAACTTCAAAAGTATGACTAACTGGAGCATGTACATCTACACAATACTAAAATACAGCAATTTTGCAAGGGGAGGGGTAGAGAGGATGAGCAAAGGAAGCTGTGACTGGGGAAGGAATTAGCATGTTAACATCCTTTCCCTCTCATTGGCCAAGAAGAAAAGAGAGCCTAACCTGTTAAATTATTAATAAAGGTCAGAACAAAGCATCATAAATTTCACTTTTGACTACTAAGATGACACATTTAGCCTTCCCAGAAATTATTTTCATATAAATTGGGGCATTACCAAAAAGATTATCATGAAAATCCAGTTTACCAGAATGGAACAGATTAGCACGTAGGAAGAGAAATGTAAGATGAGCTGTGCATCTGGATTAATAAACACCATTTACCATGATATTTCTTAGCTACTCAGAAAGATGGTGGTGTCTTCAGTCTTTACCAGAAACGAATAACTGTAAATGTCACAGTTGGGCGCTTTATCTTTTGGAGGGGAGAGGGAAAAGGAAAGAACCATTTCCCATTTTTTCACTTGGTTTCCAATAGCAAAATAAAAATATATCTCTAGTTAAGTAAGTTATAGATAGAAGGCAAAGATTTCTCAGCAGCTGTAATTAGTGACTGAAAACCCAATGGTGTTCTGTAGTGGAAGCCGGAGTTCTAAACCTGTTGACACTGCCCTTTCCATCCAAAATTACTCTTTTCTTTTGACACCGACATACTCTTGTAGCAGAAATACAACCAGCAGCTCTTACTCCCTAGTGGAAGTATCTTTTCTACTAGGGTGCCAGCCAGATCAGTTTTGTCTTCTGAAACATTTCATTTGTAGGTGTAGGTGTGTGTGTTTAAGTGTTTGTTCCTTTGGTTCTCCCTTATCCCTTGCACAGTGGTTGATTCCATCACAAAGAAACCAATACAAATCTATCCTGTTCAGTTTTGTGCATATTTTCTGAAGGGAGACTGACGAATTAAAATAATTCTTTCAGGGACTTGACAGGGATCTTCACTCTCCTCATTACATGTAGACTCTGTGTGGACTCTTCTTGGACATATCCTTGCACACTGGAAAGGATTCAATGGCTACCTCTGGGTATTGTTACTACCGCTATATATAACTTGGAATCTATATATCAACATTGTGGGGAATTGTTGCATGTTGATTGGTTCTTTCCATACATGGACAGTGGTGAAGGTGGCCACAGTTGTTAGATGGTGAGAGAGATGCAATGAGAATGGTGTTTGGTGTTGATTCTAAAGCTGTTCTTGTGGTTTTGAACGTGCTGCTGGGGGTGTGTAGGATACTCATGTTACAAAATCATCAGCCTTGGTGTCAGGCTCTGGAGTAGCTAGACCATAAATTCAGTCTACTCAGCACATGCCCGTTAGTTTCTTTGTTTTTGTGTTTTTGATGTATAGCCTCCTGTGGCTATGGACTGCAAATCCGATCGCAGCAGAAAAGTAAACTTTCAGGTTTAGCAGTTCATCTGTTCCTCTCTATGTTCTCTTCTGAACCACTTAAGAGAGCAAAAAATAACTCCCACAGACAATCTGAACAGATTATTTTAATGAGAGCTGGGAAGTGAAGAGCAAATGACTCAAAATAAGCTTCTTGAACATTGCTACATATGTCTTTGAGGAGCTGTGCTATGTTTGAGTCAGCAGGACTGTAGTAAGAGACTGAGGCTGGCAGGGGTTTAGCTTCCTTTCCATTCTTAGATATTGTCTTCCTCTTTCTTTCTCTCTCTTTCTTTCTTTCTTTCTTCCCACCCCACCCCCATTAGCTGAGCATCCCATGCAGAAGCTGCATGTTATCAGCAACTCTATTTTCTGCTTGTAATTGTCTTTTTATCTAGTACAGTCAGCAATGTCCAGTTCACACTTGTTCTTGATTCTCCCCTGTAAACATCAAATGCAGAATGATTTGATCTTCCTATCTGTACAAGAAGGAACTTAATATAACTTCTCAATGTCTATTCCTTTCACCCTTCCTTTCGAAATTCTCCCAATTATTTATCAAGTGCACTCCCTTCTCCACATTTCCCAGACATGACTTTGCTCCTCTTTCTCTCTAACCTTTTAATGAGTGAGAAAAAGAGGAAAGCACGATGGTCTGCACTACATGAAAATAAGCATCACCCAATTGTACAGCCTCTTTACCAAGAAACAAATAAGAGCAAATCTGGAAAAGGCCTTGTAATTAGTTCTAAATACAACTGAAGCTATGGATTTAAGCAGTAAGGATGTTTTCCTTATCGCTTTGTTTGTCAGTTCATATGAGGTAGCATTAAGACTACGTTGCATCAAAGATGAAGGCCCATGGGGGAAATCCCAAGGTTCTTGGTCATATTTCCCATCTCTTGTAACCTCTGGTGGTGTTTGTTCCATTAGTTGTTAATAGGAATGAGAGGCTTCCTCGTTCATTATAGAAACATGGATAGAGCTACCCAAACTTCATATCATTTCATATATATTTTCATAAGAAGGTGATATTCATCTGAACATAAGGCCCATGACTTTCTTGCCTAAATATGTCACATTACAGTGTTTATGATATTAGAGTTTATGACTCAAAATCATAAACAGGGGCAGGGGGATCAGCCCCCAAGAATACTATTAATTGGCTCACAGTGCAAACGAATGTTTACTCCAGCTAAAGTCCAAGTCACCTCAGCAGGCCTTATTCCCAGACAAGAGGATATGGAATGGCACAGTAAAAAACATAAAATTTAGCAACGTTAAATATATTTTAATTCTTGCAAACTGTCTGAGGGGTCGATTTTTTAAGATAAGCTAAAAAATAAATGCCTGTGAAGAAATACATATTTATTCCTTTTTCTGGACAAGTCTAGGCAGTAATGGCTTTAAAAAATGATGAAAGATAGGCTGAGAGCAAGACAAATGTTTAAAAGTCTTCATTGTGATGCTTCAAACTATAGGCATGTCACTTTCCCTTCTGGGTGTGCCTCTGTACAACCATTTCTCTTGAAAACATGAAGACCTCCTGCATCTAGCAAACAGCTATCCAGTGGTCAACACCCTCTAGCAGCAAACTGGAAAAGAGGAGACAACTGAATGAGTATGCAAGTGAGGGGCAAAAAGGATCTGCATTGTTAGCAACTGCAGCTGAGGGTGGACCACTAGTTGAGGTATTCAAATGGCACATTCCACCTAGGCTATGAGCCCAGTCCTGCATGAAATTGGTCCCCAGGTTTCTAAGACTGCACAAGGTAGTCAGCTGATGAAGCCATCTTCTGAAGTAGCCCCAGTCCATGATTTTATTAGGGGTCAGGCCTTCTTCATTCCTTAAAAATCCAAAGAGAATTGCCCACTGCTCTAGCCACATGGAGGAAAGAACTTATGATTTGGTAGTGTGTCATGTGTTTCATGTGACTATGATGTATATAAAACAGTATGTTGGTCTTTAATGATGACTGATTTAGTTTAAGACTGATAAGTTTACCAGTGTGGTAATATGTAGTGGATTTATTTGATCACAACTCCTAATTCTTTTTTTAAATATGACCTATTAGTCAAGAATGATGTTTTGTATATTTGCTGTTGGTTAAATGTGTTGGGTTGGGTGGAGTTAACCAAGACTCTGTTCTCTTCACTGGCCATACTTTGCCTAACTATCAATGTTTGTACCAAAGTTATTTTATTAAGTCTTGTTTTCAAGACTCTCTGCATGAAGTGTCTTACTGCTTCCCTGCTTTAGATCAAAAATAGCAAAGTCCTACAGAGAGATGTACTTTGTGTATTGACATTGCCTCGGAGGCAGAAAGCAATAGAAAGATGCATATGAACACTACTGGGATTGCACTAGAATATTCCACTCTCTGTATAATTCCTTCTCTTTTCCTGTTTACCATTATGTGATGCAGAGCATCAGATGTGGCATGTGCTTTTCACATTGACATTTTCCTCTTCAGCCAAGGTCTTCAGGATAGGAGGAATGTTCAAGCAGCTTCTCATCCTGATGCCATACAGGTGATGCCCAGGCCTGATTAACTTCAGATCTGGAGTTACACAAGGAGCCTTCAGACAATTCTCTGTGCCTCAGTTAAGCATAAAGGAGGAATGTATTTTAAATGGCTGTATACATGGGTCTTGGTGGTTACGACCGGATTGAGCTGTGCCCAACACCTGCCTATGTCTGTGCTGCTCATACAGAACCAGGGTGGATGGTCTTGCTTCTCACTGAGATTAAGGAATGAGGTAGGAATTCGAAAAAATCCATGTGCCTAGGCGTGACACCAAGGTTTTCAGAAGATTTCATCCCTGGTCCCAATATAGGTGCAAATTAACCACAGTCATAAAATCATCTAGACTATTTTAAAAAGCCAGCGCATTTGCTCATCTGATCTCTCTCGCAATTGAAGTCTGCAGTGCTATGCACACACTTAGGAGTAAACTTGTCATGAAGTAAGCATGCACAGGCTGCACATATGTTGGAGATGTAAAAACCAGATGGCTTAAGGAGAGCTAAGACTTTTTTCTCAAGCGTGTGGGAATGTCAATATGCACATACAGAAGAAAAATAGCTTTTTAATGGTCAACAGTAATAACAGACCTGTTTAAAATTTCATGAATAAGATAGATACAATCTATTGCCTATGAATTATGCACATGGCTCATAAGATTAGGATATTGGTCCAATTTTGCATTCCGATCTCTGTTCACAATCACTCACATACACATGTTTTTGAGATGGTTCCTGCCACTTGTCACATGAGTTCTCTAGGTGGTTAAACCCTCCTTACTTCCCTACATGGTAAGCAAGTCGGGGTTAGTGCAGCAGGGTTTAGTTTTCTTTTGAAGAGTGTGTGCTGGAGTCACATGGCTGGGGATATTATGAGAAATGGAATATGGCCACTTTCATATACAGTGGCCATGTGTCCAGCTTTACAGAGGAATGATGTTATTAGAAGGTGTTCTCTGTTGACAATGCCATTTCTTCAATGTCTGATTTAGAGATAAATAACCATTAAAAGCCAGAGCTAATGAAAGGGCAGGTATGGGGCACACATGGGAGTAGGAGGGCAAAAGCCCCATAGCATTGGCAGAAGTCTTGGTGCCTGCTTCAACTAGTGGGACCAGTTAGTTGAATCTGGACCACTGTATTTCATTTTTAATTATAGTAAATATTTCTAAATTCCCATCTATAATACAAATTAGCATGGGCAGCTTTTGTGTGTCCTTTTCCATACTCCTTTTTGTTGATGCATTTCCTCCTATTTTGATTATCTGTATCTGGCCACCTACTCACATATGTCAACACTCCTGCACCGTTTCTGTATGTAGAATAAGCCACACAGCCCATCTCAGAGTCACCCACCACAGCTCCATGGGCATACGAGGCTGCAAACACTTAGGGCAGTCATCTGAAACCAGGACACTCAGGTTGAATTGGGAACAGCTGCATAACCTCCAAGTGTCCCTATTTTCCAGGGATGTCCCTGATTTACAGACGCTGTCCCAGTTTCTGATTTGATCCTAGAATATCCCTCTTTTCCTTAGGATGTCCCTATTTTCATTGGAGAAATGTTGAAGGTTATGGAGTTATCAGACCTCCGAGCCATCTGAAGGCAATCCTGTATAGGGAAGGTTTTTTTAAAAAATGTTTGATGTTTAATTATGTTTTATATATATCTTGGAAGCTTTCCAGAGTGATGGGAAAACCCAGTAAGATGTGTGGGGTATAAATAGTAAAATAATAATTATGGAATGGGACGTCCCTATTTTCATCGGAGAAATGTTGGAGGGTATGCTGCTTCAAGTACCCCATGTGATTTTAAATAAGCTCTAAAACCACAGGGATGGTGTGATGGGTCAGACATGAAAAGATGGTCTAAAGGAATAGGACAGCAATAAGAGAGTACACACATGCTTAACAACAGAAATCACTACTTCTTGGAAGGACTTTTGCCTGATTGTCCTCAATCATAACCAGTTATTTCTGTCTGCAGAAGAACTTGCTGTGTACTGCACTGATTGGCTGGGAGCTTGTGACACCCCAAACCTACTTCTACTGAGAGACATTTTTTCCAACTTCAAAAGACAGGATTATTTTTTTAAAAAGAACAAAAAACTACAAAACAATTGTAAGATGTATAAATACACAAAGATAAATCCATGACTGCTGTTTATAAATGCTTATTGGAGCTTTGTGAAGTGGATGGTCAGGAGTTTAGATAGTTGTGGAGTGGGGAATTAGAATGTGCTATATAACCTAAACAATGAGGGATTGCTATAGAATCTGTTTGGAACATTTCTCTAGATTTGAAAATAAGACTTTTCAGACAAAAATTGTTTTGAGAGTGTTGGACTCTACAATGTTTGCCCAAAAAAGCACTGTCTAATACAGAGTCATGCTGGAGGTTTAAAGCTGAAAAGGCCTAATTGAAAAGGCATTTCCAGTGATATATTCTTTTTGGTTTGAAGTTCTCCTTGATATTTACAGGTGTTAAGGTGTTTTGAAACTATATTCCTATAGTGTGGGGATTAACAGCAGGACAACAAAAATGGATGTTGTGAGCCCTTGTGTGTGCCAAGAGATTTATACTTCAAGCCTAGAAGGGTAAATACTCACCCTTATACAATGGTACATTTGAACGTATGCACACACACACACACACACACACACACACCAATTTCATGTTGATACCTGTTTGGACATCTGGAGGTTTTATACCACCTTATATGTTTAATCTTAGGGTGGCGTACTGATTGCTGTTGTATTTCTAGTGTGAACTGAGTGTGTGTGTTGTTATCAAGCGTGGTATTGTGTCCTTTTAAAAATCTGTGTTTGTTTTCTTCTTTGTTGAATTTGGCACATAAAAATAAATAGAATAAAATAATATATTTCATTATGGCAATGTGCTCTATATGGGGTTACTCTTCCGCCTGGTCCAGAGACTCCAGATGACGTAAAATGCTGCAGATAGACTGCTGAAGAGGACAGATTGTCACCAGCACTTAACTTTGGTGCTCGAAATATGGCACTGGCTGCCCTTACACTACTGGGCCAGTTTCTTCTTCTTAATAATAATAATAATAATAATAATACCCCGCCCTTCTGGCTGGATTTCCCCAGTCACTCTGGGGAAACATCATTGAATTAACTTACAAGGCCATTAACAACTAGGGTCAAGGACATGCCTTCCAAGTGCCCTGGAAAAAGAATGGGACATCCCCTTTCTTCTTGCAAGATCTCAGCAGCCATTTTGGGTGCCGCGCTCTTGTGCTGCACTCTCCCTGAGAAAGCTCTTTTTTCAGAGCTGTGATCTCGCATACTGCCCCAAAGTGTGCATTTTTAGGCACTGTGCAAGATCCCCACCCCCAAGTACTTTTTTTCAGGGCTAGAGCAAGACCGGGGTGATGCAGCTCACCTAAGAGCGCATCCCAGAAGGTATGCATCCTGTTTTTGCATCAGAAAAGGTTGGGAGATATGCAAAGATACCTTCTGAAAGACTGCTTGGCCTGTTATATCCCTTGCTTGATTACTGAGGTTTGCGGGAGATCACTGTTTGTAGTCTCCCCCCGTGATTTGGAGGCATAGCTTGTATCCACCAAGAGCTGTGCGTTCAGTATTGTGAGCCCATTTTTATGCAGCTCCCAACTGACTTCAGACAGAGCCCCGCCCTGTAGAAATTATGCAGAAGACTTCTTTATTCTCATAAGCACTTCAGCTGAAAGTTGATTATATAGTTTTAAATGACTTTTATTTCCTTTGTATTCTATTCCTTGTACATCACTTAGAGGTTATTGTAGTTAAATGGTGTAAGTAAATACTGTATTTTTTGCTCTATAAGACTCACTTTTTCCCTTCTAAAAAGTAAGGGGAAATGTGTGTGCATCTTATGGAGCGAATGCAGTCTGCGCAGCTATCCCAGAAGCCAGAAAAGCAAGAGGGATTGCTGCTTTCACTGCACAGCGATCCCTCTTGCTGTTCTGGCTTCTGAGATTCAGAATTTTTTTCCCTTGTTTTCCTCCTCCAAAAACTAGGTGGGTCTTTTGGTCTGGTGCGTCTTATAGAGGGGAAAATATGGTAAATAAAACTAAAGCTCTAAGCAATGGGCTCCTTTTTGATCTGTAAGAACCTCC
Source organism: Podarcis vaucheri (assembly GCF_965113315.1). Taxonomy (NCBI): domain Eukaryota; kingdom Metazoa; phylum Chordata; class Lepidosauria; order Squamata; family Lacertidae; genus Podarcis; species Podarcis vaucheri. Next base: position 68,677,847 of record NC_138764.1, on the reverse strand, counting down.
ACCCCCACCCCTTCTCTGAATGAAGCTGAATTTCTTGGCTAGCTCACAAAGTTCCAGGAGCCCAAAGCAAATGACATTGGGAAAGCTACTCTTAAAACCAGCAATTTCTCTCTCTCCTGGAGTTTTTTCCTAACAGATTGAATAGGCACAAAGCAGCTGTTGCATAATTCATGAAGAGCTATAGCAGGATCCAACAACTGTTGGGAGATAGGAAGCTGCAAGTTTAATGAGGTGGCGACACTTGAAAGACATACATGTGAGCGTGGGACAGAGGTTGCAGTAAGTATTATGAAGAAAAGTTAGCGAGTTGCAAGCGATATATATTGCAGGAGAATGATTTTTAATGCAGTTCTTGTCTCAAGGAGATAGCTTCCGGGGCTACCATTCAGAAAAACCAAGGTTTCTTTAAACATAAAGCTAGCTACATTTCACAGTTTGACACTCATTTTCACAAGCATAAATGGTGCCAAAGTGGTATGGGACAGAACCAGGCCCAGTGTGAAATGTCATTGTAATTGTTTATTATATATAAAGCATCTAATTTGTACTAGGTGTTGCATAGTATTTGTATGAGGGGAGCTTCAGATGCAAATTGAGAAGTTTGGCCTAGAGCCTTTCAAATTGTGCTGAATAAAAATAAATACCTTACCCCTAACAGTAGCAAGTTTTCCCTGTAAGTTTCCCCTTTCTATCTTCTGCAAACAAACAAACAAACAAACAAACAAAAACGTTGGTAGGGAGAAGGAAGGAACAGATGGTCCTGAGGGCTTGCCACCACACTGAATAGGCCTTTGGGGTTTCTTCTGATGTTGTGTACACACTATTATCTGTAAGGCACATTTGAAAAACATTATTTCCTTCAAATGGTTCTGGGCAGTGTATTTTTTATTTTTTTATTTTTGCTTTTGAGTGCTTTATAGATTGAAAACGTTATAACAGAAGTAAACAACAGATATTATAGGCAAAATGAGAAATAAATATAAACAGTTATTCATTATATAACTAATGCTTGCTTTGTACATCCATTTGTGATTAAATTTGTCAAGACCTCCAATCTTCCTCTGCATTCCCAATTTAAATTCCTTAAACTTTACTTTCTCCATATTATTTGGCTTACTATAAATTTTGTTTTGTACCATTATCCTATTTACACACTGAAGTTCAATCAAGACCTGCCAACGGATTGATCTTTTGAAAATGTTCTTTTACATAAACTCTATAAATATCCCATTCTCTGGAGAATTTTTCATCTGTAGTGTCTCTTAACCTTGCTGATAACCTTGCCAGTTCAGCGTATTCTCTTATTTTATTTTTCCAGTCTGATTTGGATAGGATATCCTCTCCCTTCCAACCTTTTGCTATTAGAATTCTGGCATCAACTGTAACATACATAAAGACTCTCCTGTACTTTATTAGGATTTCATTTCCCATAATTCCTAGCAGTAAGGCTTCAGGGTTTTTTAGGGAAGGAACATTTGAACATTTTCTTAAGCTCCTTATAAATTGTTTCCCAAAATTGTCTGATCATTTTACAGCTCCACCACATGTGGATCCATGTACCTTCAGCCTCCCGTGGGCAGTGTAGTTTACCCCTCAAAGTGTTCTAATTCCCAGCAACCCTTAACAATCTACAGTGCCCAGAATACTTCAAGAGAAGTATGTTCTTTAATGGTATAGTGTGTACCCATATTTGGAAATGATGGCTAGAGTGCCATTTCCAGCCAGGGATCATGGGATTTGGAGTTTTCAAACCTCTCTTCATTGAGTTGCCCTTTTCTCTTTTTCCAGGCTAAGGTTTTTTGTTTTTGTTTTGGCTTGGGCAAAACAGGGAGAACTTGCAGGAAAGGGAGGTGCAATAACCTAAGCATTTCTGTTGAAGTTGCTTGCAGGGCACTCTACCATTAGGAGCATAGCCAGGATTTATTGGGGGGAGCAGGACTCAGTTATCTGTGATGCAATTGGTCAGTTAGTTAAGTATTTTTATTTATTTACTTGATTTAGGGTGGGAAGCTGCCCCCCTGCACTGCCCTGACTATTCCCATGGTGAAGCAGATGCTTCAGGTGGCAGATTTTGTGTTCCATTAAACGGAAGGTTGCCGTCATTTGTTACTGGAATTATACCAAATAGTCTTGAGCATGCCCTGTTCACAAATGAACCAAAGTTTTAGCTATTATGAATTGTAATCATGAATAGGCATGACATATTGCTCCATGGACTATGTTAGCCATGTCTTATCCATGTCACTAAACCAAGACAGATGATTCAGCCCAATTTACTGTGAATGACAGTTTCAGCTCAGGAGACACCTGTTACCCAGTTACCATGGTGACAGAACTCTATCTCTTCACTCTAGGTTCGGAGGTGAAAATCTCTGAAGTCTCTCCACCTCAACATTTCCCCCCAAAAATACTTTCTCTACTCATTATGCAAAGAGACACACAATGAACAGCACTGCAAACAAGTAGGCTCTATATCCTAGACAGATATTGTCAAATCCTATACATGCCTATCTGAGAGTAATTCTCACTGAACTTAATAGGACTCCATTTTGAGCAGATATGCATGGGATTACACTCTAAGTAACTCTAGATGAAAAATAAGTGAATAACAAAACAGAGTTATATCTGCAACTGCATAGTTAAATATGTCAGCTTCTGCCTTACTCAGCAACACAGCTGGGATTTCAGATGGAAACTGAGAGCCAAGATGACAATATTGACTCAGGATGAAATAATTTTAAGGAATGTAGTATGTGCAAAAGACTTGCTTCATTTTCTAAGAAAAAGAACATTTTATATGAGTGCTAAGCAGGGCTTTTTTTCTAGAAAAAGAGGTGCCGGAACGCAACAAAAAAGCGAGTTCCAGCTGGAAAAAAGCCCTGGTGCTAGGTTCTTGAGAGTCTATAAATTCAGAAGTTCTCTTTCTTCTAATATCTTCTTCTTCTAGTATCACTGGATAGTTGCTCTACAAGGACTATCCAGATCAGAGAGGTTGTGGCCATCAGAATTAAGATGTTTTGAAATAGGTTGCTTAATTATTTTAGTTAAGATTGCTGTTTTGCATTTTATAAACCATGTATGAAGATTAGTACAGTGGTACCTCGGGTTAAGAACTTAATTCATTCTGGAGGTCTGTTCTTAAACTGAAACTGTTCTTAACCTGAGGTACCACTTTAGCTAATGGGGCCTCCCGCTGCCACTGCTACGCGGCAGGCGAAACCCAAATGGCCAACAGCCAAGTGGGGAAATTCCTGTCATGCCCCTGTCCCAGCGATAGACGGCACACGATGGCGTAGCAAGGTCAATTGCACAAAGCCCTAAAAGTAGGGAAAGGTGAGCAGGTGTTCTGAATGCCCGAGCCGAAAGAGGAAGCTCTGGGTCACATGCATGGGTATATATAGGTCCCCTCGATCAGTTTAGACTGCGCCCCATTGGCCAGATTGAACCCAACATTGAGGGACCTACCAATCGGGTGTTGTGACTAACCAATCAAACCCACCCACAACACAGTGTGTCAGTCTCCAGGTCTCACCGCAACACATGCCCTCTTTTAGGGAGGACACGATCTAGCACCAACATGGTGACAAAGCAGAAGGAGAACTTCAGTGTGACTGAGAGGTCAAGCTTGTAATAAGAGGGAATGATTTTACTCAGAAAAGGAAAAGCTTTTTTGTTCTTTCCATCCCCAAATCAACTTTAAAGATGCCTAGAGCAAAAGCTTCTGGGCCTATTTATTTGCAATTTGTCAGATTTATTATCCGGGGACAGCTATTTCATGCATACAATTTTCAGACCAATTGCTCACAGAACATTACATGATACAAAATAATTCCCATTTTTTAACCACAAAAAGATATACTAGAGCCTTTGTGGGGAAATCACTGCAGCTATCTTGCTGAAATTTGGCAAGATTCATGTCCTCGGAGTTGCTCTACCTCCCATTCATTTCTGCCCAAAGTAAAAAGTTATAAATGTGTTGCTTTTTAATTTTCTTCTTTAAAAAAATCAATTTTTAAAGGTGCCCAGTCCACAAAGCCCCCAAGATCCATTTGCCTGTAGATTGTCTAGCTTTATCCACTCTGGAGGGTTTGGTATGCCTGCAAATTTCATCCACTTCTGTGAAAAGCAAAACTGTTATCCTGAATAAATGAATTGATTATATTTTTATGAACTGCAGTTTTATTCATACTTTCTTACTTTTGACTTTTCAAATCTACTCTGTTTTATTAAATGAAAAGGAATATATGTTTTATAATAAAAAGGAAGAAAATAAGGAACTATCACTGTTTTGATTTTGTTCAAGTGTGCTCTGTAAAAGTCATCCTAACTAGGTAGGGCCTTTATCATATTGGGGAAAACTGAGGCACTTTTGCTTTGTTGTAGGCCTCTCAAATTCAAAATAAAAAGGCTTTTCACCCACTAGGAGTTTCACTCTTTGACAAAGGTTTAGTTGACAACGGACCCAGAAGGCTATTGAGTTAACCCTTCTGTCCTAAATCAGTATACCTACTGCCAAAAGAATTAATTAAATATGCTCGAAGTAGATATATGTAAAAGCTCCTAAGTGAAAGATTAGGATGTATGCAAACTCTATGAACTATGAATGAGAAAGCAAAGAATTTGGTGAGCACTCTGCGAAACCTTTATGATGAAAGAGCTAACCCAAGACTTGGCATAAAGTGCTATGTTCCGTGGGGTCGGTAAAGGACCCCCTTTGAGAGCCCACCAAACCACACACCCAGAAACAAGGGGTATGGAGATCTGGGGAGTTGGGAGGGCCTCCCTCAACCAAGTGGTGGATGGCCAGGTCCAAGTGGGGACATCTACAACCAATATACAGGGCAAGCTAGGGTCTCCATAACATACAGTTGAAGAGGATGCAGCAAGGCTACCCCTGCTTTAACCTCTGCACACATAGTTATTCAGGTTGTTATCGTAGTTGTATGCTTGTTACAGTTAAAGAGTCATGGCCATTGGTTACCCCATATTTGCACCTTGCCTTTTTATTGCAGGCTGTGGGAGAAACCCAACAGTCTCAAGTCTAGGAGAAAGAAAATGAACACATGTTTCCAGACTCTTAACCATCTATTAATTTCTGCCTTCTAAGGAAGCTTTGACCCTCCCAATGTTGCTGGATCCCAACTCCCATCCGTCCCAGTCAGCATAGCCAATGGTCAGGGGTGATGGGACTTGTAGCCCAAAACTTCCCTGTCCCTGGCCTACAGAATCATTTCAACTGAATTTGCCCCTTTCTTCTTTGTGCAATTTAGATTGCTTTCTCCTATCTCCAGTGTATGGTGCTGTGCATGTGTGGTTCATGTCACATCCAGAAGGTTTATCACTGGGCAGCTAAATGTCAGTGACTCTTTATCCCTCAAGCTGTAGTCAACAAAGGGGAAGCGGTGGGTTGTTTCCAGTGATCTTTCAGCTTTGCCATCAATAAAACTGTCCCACAGTTTTCCTGTTTATTTATTTTTTAATTACATATCAGAGTTTCTAATTAATTTACCAGGACCCAAGATTGTTATCCCCTGTTCAGGACAGGAGCGATAAGGAAAAGTATTCTAGATGCTTGTGCTGATAAAAGTTCATCCTCTATGTTGGTGATTAATAAGTCTTTCAACTAGGATGTACTAGCCAATAAAGCCATTTCAGAGAGGTTATCAGGACAGTACACATTTTCATCTTAGTTGGACAGATTGAATGAATCACATGCATAACCTTTAAATGCAGCTCATGTGTAAGCTTATGTAGACAGAAGGCAAACAAACGCTTCCCAGCAGAAGAAAATTAGGGCTTTCTGCATTAAATCAATCCTGAATCTCTATGCAAAGAGTAGAAATGTAAAATTCTAATGCACTGGTTAATAAAATCAGCAATGCTTTCATGGTGTCTCTGTTGTATCCCAGGTCTGCAAAGCTGGCAGAACTGAAATTCAGAAACTGTCATACGGCTGGATCCTATCCACCCCAGTCATGTCATAAATGTGAGTTCTTGGCCTCAGTTCCTAGAGCCTTCACTTAAGGAAGCAAAATACAGATATAAAAGAGAGTGTTACACAGATAAAGCATTGTATGTGACAGCAATAAATTATAGAAGGGATAAAATAAAACTGAGGGGTAACAAATTAAAAACTAGATTCATAAAAATTCTGAGCCATTGGCACACAAAAAATTAGTTTTCCAAGTGTGTGTGTGTATTTGTCTAGCAGGCACTGGACCTGTTACAGATGTAACAGGCTCTACTCTGCCCAAGATCTTACTTGCCCAGGTTTAGATATGCTGTAGCCTGAATTAAAGTGTACTGAGGTTTATCTTCCAAATACAAATAGCAGTGCAGTTGCCCATAATCAGTGGAGGTCAGTTGGCTTTCATGTACTTTTTAATGTGCACCCTAGAAATGGCACTCCCATTAATCAGTCATTTATCTCGCACTTTCCCCCATTACTTTCCTAACTGCAAAATGTCCTTAAAAAAAAATAAAGAAGTGGATTGGTGGTGATGGAGAACGTCAATTCATTTTAATTGCACCAACCTAAATGCTTGCTGTGCAGTTCATGTTTCCTCTCTAGGCACTTTCTGTAGGCTCTGTTGAGCCTAGTAAGGTGAAGTGATAAAGGATGAGTGGAACCAGAGGAATGTGGTGACTTGGTAGTAGATGAAGCTTGAGAATCGCTTTGGTACCTACCATCATTGCTCCTTCAGCCAGCACGAGAACCTAAGCCCAGGCTAAGACCACTGTATTTGCCAACACCAGCCACAGGAGCAACAGCACACAAATATATTTCTGTGCTAAGTAGTGCTCCTTCCAGCTGTCCGGGTTCTGCCCCACTCAGACATCAGTATTTTTGAAAGAGAAAGATGGTATCTAAAGGAGGCCCACAGCACACTATGTTTCGGCACTGGAGGTGATTTCTCTTTGGCCTCTGATCTGTAGATATGTTGAAATAATATTTACTCTTTAAGCTTTTGTACATTCTGTTAACCGATGAGATGCATATTAATTGTTGCTTCTTTATATACATTTCTTTGCAAAAAAGAAAAGCCCTTTTTAGTTTTTACCTAAGTGTAATATTCTGCCCCTTTTCATTATTCCTCATGGATGGGTAACAAGGCATATTTTGAAATCATTGCTTAAGAACATCCTCAAAGAACAACCTAACACTTAACACACAAACATCCAATTTAGTGGGTATTACAAGTCACATCTCTAGCATAAATTCATTTTCTTGGAAATAATTCCTATCAGCATTTTGAGCTTCCTTCTAAATGAATGGGGTTAAAATTCCCACTCTTCTGTGAAATATGTGAAGCTGGCTTATAAGGCTCTCCTCTCTACAAAGTCCATTCTAACTTTCATTATATTGCAGGTTAATTATGAAGTGCTGAATATTTCACTAACAATCCACCCCCACTTGAATGTGGTGAAGATTTGAACTTTTATCCTGTGTGTGAAAAGATCTAGCTTGGCATTAGAAATCTCCTTGAACCATGCAGTCCCTCCAGTAAAGCTTACTGCACAACATGGAAGGAAAGCATACAGAGCAGAATATTGGTTATTTTGTGGAACAGAAACAGGAGATGAGAAAATAAGTGAATTTGCTGAATGAAACAGAGCAAATTGAGGGAAGGGCTGGCCTTTCCTGTGCCCTTGCTGTATTTCTTCTCTGGATTAATAAAGCATCTTGGTCTCCAGGGCTGTCTGCAACATTACATTCATTTTAAAGGGATACAAACACTCACACGGAGAGAAAAGCTTCGTCTTGACTTATTGAGTAAATTCACTAAGGAAAGCCACTGAGGGAGAATAACTTCCTCAGCATGGAATGTCATTTCCTGGCACTTTAATAGAGTAGAGGTAAATGTGCATGTGTGGTGCGGAAAGAAAAGAGCCATTTTAAAAATTTAACTGGTTTGTGCAGAAAGACTAGCTATCTGTAAAAAGCATCTGGTAGAATACAATGGAGAACAGCATCTTCTGACAACTCAGCTCTAAATCTATTGGTATGGAAATGTGTGTTTAGGCGATTAAAGGGGATGAGACATGCCATAAAAAAGTTACAATTTAGAAAGGGAGCAGTATTTGTATTTGTATTTGCATTGCATCTGGCAAAGTTGATAGATGTATTTCAGATTGATGTCAGTGGAGTTCAGGGAAAAGTTTAGCTCTTCTGCCTCAAGAGCAATAAAAATTGGGTGGAGGTGTGTGTTAACCTGGATTCTCATTAATAAATAATAACAGCTCAAGTAAAAATAAAAATATAAAAAGCAAATCTATAGTAGTTTGCATTGCGAAATCTAATTGCCTGGAGCAAATTGCTTATGAATGCACTATTAGTATGTGATAAAAGCAAGCTTGGGGAAATTGAGGTGGGAATCTTTGAAAGGCTCAGAGAACAGGTAATAGGATAAAAGTCCTTTTTTACCTTCAAGACATGGAATCAAAATTGGTCTGTTCTAGTTGTGATGGGAAGCTGCTCACATGTGATGCTAATGTCTTGATGTGCCTAATATAATTCACTTTTGAATTCTTGTTTAGAAACAATTTAAATAGGGTTGCTGTTTTTATTTTATTTATTATTATTTTAGAGTGTGTGTGTGTAATTTCAAATGTTGTTTCTGGCATTACAATCCCTGTCCAGTATTTTAAAACATGCAGACTACTGGAAACATGTTATCCCTTTGCTGAGAGAACTGCTCTGGTTTGCTAATGTGCCAGAATTACTGGTTTTCATGCTATACATAAGCTTGTTCTATATCCTATAGAAGTATGGTTATAAATAAAAAGCTTTTTCAAACATGGCACTTTGCAACCCTGTCTGTGTTTATTTCGAGGTAAATACCACAGCAAACTATGGCAAGTTCTTAAAGAAATGGGAGTGCCTGATCACCTCATCTGTCTCCTGCGAAATCTCTATGTGGGACAAGAAGCTACAGTTAGAACTGGATATGGAACAACTGATTGGTTCCAAATTGGGAAAGGAGTATGACAAGTCTGTATATTGTCTCCCTGCTTATTTAACTTATATGCAGAATTCATCATGCAAAAGGCTGGGCTGGATGAATCCCTAGTCGGAATTAAGATTACCGGAAGAAATATCAACAACCCCAGATATGCAGATGACACAGATGATGGTAGAAAGTGAGGAGGAATTAAAGAACCTTTTAATGAGGGTGAAAGAGGAGAGCACAAAATATGGTTTGAAGCTCAACATCAAAAAAATGAAGATCATGGCCACTGGGCCCATCACCTCCTGGCAAATAGATGGGGAAGAAATGGAGGCAGTGAGAGATTTTACTTTCTTGGGCTCCATGATCAGTGCAGATGGTGACAGCAGTCACGAAATTAAAAGACGCCTGCTTCTTGGGAGAAAAGCAATGACAAAACTAGACAGCATCTTAAAAAGCAGAGACATCACCTTGCCAACAAAGGTCCGTATAGTTAAAGTTATGGTTTTCCCAGTAGTGATGTATGGAAGGGAGAGCTGGACCCTAAAGAAGGCTGATCGCCGAAGAATTTGTGTTTTTGAATTATGGTGCTGGAGGAGACTCTTGAGAGTCCCATGGACTGCAAGAAGATCAAACCTATCCATTCTGAAGGAAATCAGCCCTGAGCGCTCACTGGAAGGACAGATCGTGAAGCTGAGGCTCCAATACTTTGGCCACCTCATGAGAAGAGAAGACTCCCTGGAAAAGACCCTGATGTTGGGCAAGATTGAGGGCACAAGGAGAAGGGGACGACAGAGAATGAGATGGTTGGATGGTGTTCTTGAAGCTACTAGCATGAGTTTGATCAAACTGCGGGAGGCAGTGGAGGACAGAAGTGCCTGGCGTGCTCTGGTCCATGGGGTCACGAAGAGTCGGACATGACTAAATGACTAAACAACAACAACAAAATATCACTAATTTCAATGGGACTTACTCCCTAGTAGGTGTGCAGACTGAAAGCAAACTTTCCCTCACATTATTACTGTGCATGTCTGAACTTTGCTAATTCAGGGCAGAACACTAAACAGAGACATCTTTTAAATGCCATGTACCTTCTAACCAATGTAGATTTTAACATTTAAGATGCCAATGTATGAAATGCAAAAACTGATTTAAGGCCCATATGTGAAAACAGCTTTAGATCTTAGAGACATTGCCAACTACTGAAGAAGAAGAAGAGTTTGGATTTGATATCCCGCCTTTCACTCCCTTTAAGGAGTCTCAAAGCGGCTAACATTCTCCTTTCCCTTCCTCCCCCACAACGGACACCCTGTGAGGTGAGTGGGGCTGAGAGACTTCAAAGAAGTGTGACTGGCCCAAGGTCACCCAGCAGCTGCATGTGGAGGAGCGGAGACGCGAACCCGGTTCCCCAGATTACGAGACTACCGCTCTTAACCACTACACCACACTGGCTACTGAAGTGTTGGTAGCACAATTCATGTTTAGAACATTTCATATCCACACACTATAATGGAGCTAGAGTGGGCCAACATTATTTTCTCTGGAACTTTCTGAGCATTTTTTAAAATCTAATGAATTTCTAGAGAATTTCAGCCTGTTGGAGAATTCCACTGGAAATATTCAGGTACATGGAAAGCTTAGAAGTGGTAGATGTTGGTTTGTTCCTGACATAGTAGCAGATTTTAAGACTCGGAAAATTTGAATGACAAGGAACTGGCCATTCTTTATTGAACAGGAGTAGAGAGTTGTGCTGCCAAACCAAACACCAGAGAACAAGAGAATTAAACAGCTAGGAAGGAAGGTATGGGAAAAATTTGGCCTGCCTTTGTGCTGCAGTTAGAAGGCACCAGCCTTGAGGCACATCTGCCAGCACTAAGAGACTATTTACTTTAAAGTATGATATAGCAGCAAAGCCTTCATGAACAAAAGGAGGCAAGGATTACTCTTCCAGCAGAGCCTATTCAGAATCTTCTTTTCTCCCACGCTATAATTTAACTTCTTTTTTGCCCAATCTCATTACCTCATTCTCTGACTTCGGCAGGCGTTGTACATGTTATTCCCAACAGTTGCTTTGACCTTGTGTTCTCATGCTAGAGCTTCACTGCAGTTTCGTAACTATATCTATTTGTTTGCTTGCTTGCTTTCAGATGTGTTGTCTTTATTTCTCTTAAAACGATAGGACTGTAGGGACTTAAACTGTGCTGGTAGTCCGTATTGGGAGATGAGCTGGGTTTCTTCTATGAGCAAACTGTCTGAACCCACTCCAGATAAATATTTCTATTTAAAGAGTTCTGGAAATCAGACCAAGAAAATTTATAGGAAGAACCCTCTGTGGATCAGACACAGAGGCAAACACATCATTTACACATGCCAGTGTGAATCTGAATTCTGTACAACATGATTTCTTAAATGCAAGTCATAGCAAAGGCTCTTGACATTGGTAGCCTTAATTAGTATGATCTGCTAGAAGAACTCCTGCCAGTCTCCCCTAATCATTTTTCAAAAAGTGTGTGCACACATGGGAGCGTGTTTGCTTTTCATTTCTCTGCTATTTCGTAGACATCAACTCTCTTCAAAGCAATTTCTAACCTGCTGACACTGGTGAGACCGAAACAGAACAGAGAAGATCAATACAAATTAAAAGCAAATTAAAAAATGTGCAGAGGGCTGAAGCATGTTGTTGAAAATCCATTAGCCTCTGGTTTATGGTTTTGTGACCCATGGTTGTTTGCCATGGGATAGAAGTGATCACAACATCTATTAACTTAGTTGGTATGTTTGGAAAGTCTTGTCCCATTGCAGGGGTGTGTGTGGAATCTGTTCCCTCCTCTGGCTTTGGTGTCACCCACACTGCAATATGGCTTCTGCTCTAAACCTTTGCTGAGCTGCTGTTTCATGCACAGCAGCCACACTAAAGATACCTCATGGCAGCTTGCCAGCAGAGGGAAATGAGACATGGCTTTCCAGTTTGTGTGTGGTGGGGGGAGATCCTACTCAAACTCGCCACAGCAACTGTCTAATGAGTCAAGAGAGAGCAGACTGGACGCCAGCCAGAACTGAAGAGGCTGAGAGGGAGGGTGGAGGTGACTTTTAGGTCTTGGCTGGTTTCCACACCATGCATCAGCACCACATGTGTCTGCACATCACATCTGCCATCGCTTCCTGTTTTCCAACCCCACCCACAAATAAGCTCCCACCAAGTACAATCCAAAGCAAGATGGAGGAACTACATCCTCCAGTTTCAGGTTTGCTGCTAAACCCTAGCAAATGGAATTTATGACATGTAGGGTGTATGAGGTGTTAGCGGGGCGGAACAGTATCTCTGGTGAGGAACATGTTGTGCTCCTTCTGGGAAGTTCATCCACCATTGGTCCCTACCTTGCACTCAGCATGTGACAGTGGCAAGAAATAAAATCCAACAAACTTTAGGAGAAACAGAAGTCTGACCTTCCTGTGGTAAAACTGTGTTTTCTTGGAGAAAAAAATCCTGACTTGGAGTCTGCTGGCTTTGTTGCCTTTGCCATTACATCTGAATTGTTTCATATTATTATCTGCTTGAGTAGAATTGTGTGTATTAAAACATGTTTGTGATCTGATTATCCCCTTGCTTGTTGATCGTTTTATGGTCTGTATTGTTTATTAATTGAATTGTCAGATACTATTTCATATTGTTTGATTTTTGCTATTGTGCTTGTTTTTGTATAACGGTAGTAGCTTTAGGCTTCCCTTTGGATGGAAAAGTGTGATGAAACAATGAAAGAATGATGAATCCTTTATCCTCAATCCTAACAGCAACCTCATTTCTCTGAGGGTGGATCCCAAGCAGCACCATCCATGCGCATGAGGTCAGTATTAGCAGGCTTGGGGGAATTCTAAGATTTACAGAAATGCAAAAGAAAGCAAATCCACATTAAAGTGAGGAGAAGAAAACCCCAAATAGCCCCCTAAGGAATGAGCATACACAGGCCGTGTTCAAGTGTTAGTCTCAACACAGCATATTTAAAAGCAGGGGAAAAGGCAGGGATATGTATATAAGCCTCATTCCTGGGGTCCTATGTATGTTGCCCCTGTGTGGGGAAAGTGTACAGGGAGGGTTACTGACATTCACTCGAATAGAAGGTGAGCCACCCCAACAGGTTTGGGGAATGAGTTGGCAAGACCAGCATGCCTGAGCATGACTTCAGTGACCAACCACAGATTGCTGGCTTATTATTGGCTAGGGGAGGGAAGGAAAACCAGCATATATCCTGGACAAGGGTGTGCCTCACTGGCTAGGACCGTCTAGTGGTGTGGTGTAGTGGTTAAGAGCGGTAGTCTCGTAATCTGGGAAACCGGGTTCGCATCTCCGCTCCTCCACATGCAGCTGCTGGGTGACCTTGGGCCAGTCACACTTCTTTGAAGTCTCTCAGCCCCACTCACCTCACAGAGTGTTTGTTGTGGGGAAGGAAGGGAAAGGAGAATGTTAGCCGCTTTGAGACTCCTGAAAGGGAGTGAAAGGCGGGATATCAAATCCAAACTCCTCCTCCTCCTCCTCCTCCTCCTCCTCCTCCTCTTCTTCTTCTTCTTCTTCTTCTTCTTCTTCTTCTTCTTCTTCTTCTACAGAAGCACTCTAAGGTGCAACACTTTGTTGCATGTCCCATTTGTCTAATGAAGGTAGATTAGATTAGATTAATATTTTGACCTGGGCTGTTGCTTGCAGATGACATGACTGAAAAAAACTATAGGAGTGGTTGATAGAGTATATGGCCTTGCAGAACAGGACAGAAACAGGCTGAAGCCAGGATGGACAGGCATCACGGATGTATGCCGGCCAGAAAGATATAATGGAAAGAAATAAGTCATACTGGGCACAGTAGTCTGTGTTCTACTCTTATCAGTTATTCAGAACAGTCTCCCCCGCTGATTGATGAGAGAGAATAGGGTGTACTTATCTGAAAGGAATCATTCCGCACAATATGTGGCTACCCACTGAGCAGACTGATGGTGAAATCAGAGCTCTGTCTCTTCCTGGTCAAACACCTTTTCTAATATTCTTGCTATTGAACATGTGCCATTTTTTGATGCCTGAAATAAATCCAACATGCAAAAACGACCTCAGAATTTGCTGAGCCTGAGTTCAGGGATTTGCATGTGAATTCCACAAATATGTATGCCTTGTCAAAAATAACTTGCTGACCTCCCCTCACCCATGAGTAGTCTGATGGAAGACGTTGTGGGTGGAAGGGAATTATGAACAAACTGTCTTACAGCAACATTCCTTCGTTCTCTCTTATGATGATTTCCTACCAAATGGTGGCCTGTGCATCATAGTGGTCCAAGTCATCAATGTGGGCAAGACTAAAGAACAGCAAACAAGCACCTCATGGCAGCTAACCCAGCTTGCTACCTGTTATTCTAATAGTGATGCTGCTACACCTTTTCATTTTTCATTTAGTCACCTTTTAGCCATGTAGCTCTCCATCATTTTTTTAAAAAACATGTATTAACAACTTGACAGAGCCACACTGCTGCGCCACCTAATTAAAAAATCTCCACAGAGCGCTAGGATTTTTTCCCTCTCCCCTTACATTTTTGAGATGCATGTGACATTCTGAATGCAACTTTCATCTCAAACTCATGCTGTTGCCATAGAAATTGAAGCAAGAGCGTCTCTGGGTTGTTCATTCATGCCCTCAGGGATTTAAAATGCTCTGAGACCTTGTTGCTTGATGTTTGCCAAGCTCCCTGCCATTTACTTTGGGGGAGTAACCTGCCAGGTTCAAGCCACACACTGAGCAAGAGGCAACTTTGCAGATCCAGAAAGAGGGTTATCTAAACACAGCAGGTATGACACTAAACAAAACTCAGAAATAGATAGAGGCAGGGACACAAACACCATAGACCAATTTTAAAATAGCAGAGATAAAAAGAACATTGGATGGTGATGATTTCATTAGATCAGAAATATCTATATCAGGGTCCATTTTTGTTGTTGTTGTTGCTTCATATAAACTTCATTTGCCTGGCAATTTGTGGGTGTTTTTACTCTGCATGTCTTCTTCTCCTTGACCACCCACTATGCTCGTTTCCCAACTGGTAGGTTGCTGTTGCTTACCGGGAGGGAGAGGGCAAGGAGGTGTGAAGGTCAGTGCAGTGCAAACACATTGGCAGATGTATAGTGGTGCCTCGCAAGACGAAAAGAATCCGTTCCGCGAGTCTCTTCGTCTTGCGGTTTTTTCGTCTTGCGAAGCAAGCCCATTAGCGGCTTACCGGATTAGCGTTATTAGCGGCTTAGCGGGTTTAGCGGATCAGCTGATTAGCGGGCTTAGCGGGCTTAGCGGATCAGCTGATTAGCGGCTTAGCGGATCAGCTGATTAGTGGCTTAGCGGATCAGCTGATAAGCGGCTTAGCGGATCAGCTGATAAGCGGCTTAGCGGATCAGCTGTTAAGCGGCTTAGCGCCTTAGGATCAGCTGATAAGCAGCTTAGCGGCTTGGGAAAGGGGGGGGGAGGAAAAAAACCCCGCAGGAACTCGCAAGACATTTTCATCTTGCGAAGCAAGCCCGTAGGAAATTTGTTTTGCGAAGCACCTCCAAAACAGAAAACCCTTTCGTCTAGCGGGTTTTCCGTCTTGCGAAGCATTCGTCTTGCGGGGCACCACTGTACCATATTAGCTCCAATGGTGAGTTTGCACCTCACCAACTGCCTTGCTGCCTTGTCCCACCTCCTCTCGCTAAGCAACGGCAAATCACCTGCCAGGATGCATGTGTGGTGGCTCTGCCCCACCCAGCAAGCCCTTCTGGTAAGCTTGAGTACTTTCATAAATTGCCCATTCCCGCCTTACTGCCTTCCCACTTAATGACACGTGTCTGCATGACCAAGCACAAGGAAAGCAAGTATTAATTCTGCTTCTGAAATATTCTGGCAGATATCAGATAAGGCAAAGTCAAAACCACGTGTGGTCAGACTGAAAAGTTAGAGACTGAAACTTCATCAAACTAGATGGAAATGGCATAAGATTTGGTTGTAGAATTTATTATGTAAACCAAGAAATACTCTTAAATGCATCCTACACAAACTTCAACTGTTCAAATGGTTATAGGCTTTAGCAAAACTAAACTAAAAGAAAAAGGAATTAGTTGGGCTTTTCTAGAATGTTATGACCTAATTGCAGCTCTACAGCTTTCTTTCCCACATAGAATTCCTTATCAAACAGGCCCATCTCTTATATTATAGGATAACTGCTGGCCAAGTGATTCATTGTGAGTTCCTCAGGTCAATATAGCCATCTTATGATATAAAAGCAAGAATGCAGGCAGAATTGGATGCTAGGCCACCTAATGAGCAGAGCTATTTATTTGCATGTTTATCTCAATTATTCAGGAAATGGCTGGAATGTTCACTGACTAATATGTTACGGTTAGAATTTATTTCTATAATCTTTATAGTCTTACTTTGGCTATTCCAGGATGAGATGGTTGATTGTTCTGGCCCTGTTATTACAACCTTCTATGTTACTGGAATGCCCTTACGCTTTGAGAAAATCATGCTTGGACTCATGTCGCTAGATATTGATTAACCCATATTGCATACCATTCTGTTTGTCAAACAGGCAAATCTGAATATTGGATTACTATTTCCTGTTTCTCTTTGAATAGATTACAGAACACATGACATTAATTTTAAAATTTTGTGGGAACCAATTGGGCACCTGGATGTCTATAGCTATCCATCCAACTTATCTTTGCTTTTTAAATCTGGTCCAATGAGGGGCCACCATTACATGTTTAATATTTATTAAAATTTATATCCTACCTTTCCTAAAAAAAGAAAGCCCAGGTTGGAAAATGTGCCAATACTGAATCAAAATATCTCAAAGAAATTTCAAACTCTGAAAAACAATCACCTCCTCTCAAACTAGTAATTTCAAGGTTGCCAGGGACAGGATTTCAGCCATCAGTGAACAGGAATGTTCTTAAATTAACCATAAAAGTTAATAGTGAGGGAGAGTGATACCGCTCACTAAGGAAAAACATTCCACAAACAAGGTAACAACCACCCAGAAGGCTCTATCATGGGTTACTGCCAACTGGGCAGCCCCCAATGGTATTAGCAGGAACAGGGCCTGCCCAGCTAATCACAGATCCTGAACAGAAGGCAGCCCTGCTGAAAAAATTTGCTAACCCCTGGTCTAAGGGGTTAGCAATTTTTTTCAGCAGGGGGCCAATCCACTGTCCCTCAGACCTTGTGGGGGGCCGGACTATATTTTTTTTGGGGGGGGGAATGAACGAATTCCTATGCCCCACAAATAACCCAGAGATGCATTTTAAATAAAAGGACACATTCTACTCATGTAAAAACACGCTGATTCCCAGACTGTCCACATGCCTGATTTAGAAGGCAATTGGGCCGGATCTGGCCCCTGGGCCTTAGTTTGCCTACCCATGCCTTAGACCAGGCACCCCCAACCTGTGGCCCTCCAGATGTTTTGGACTACAATTCCCATCATCCCTGACCACTGGTCCTGTTAGCTAGGGATCATGGGAGCTGTAGGTCAAAACACCTGGAGGGCCGCAGTTTGGGGATGCCTGCCTTAGACTGTATAGCTGGCTCTTATAATTGAGTTTCTGACCTAAGGGTTACAAATGAGATTCCCTGTTGTGTAAAACCAGGCCTCAGTCTGTATGGAGTTTGAAAGGAGAAAATTAGCCCTTTCAAGCATGATTGAAGTGATTGATTGATGTGACATTGTTCTTCTTATGAAGCGTTAGCACCGATATGGACGAAGTCACCGAAAAGGGAAAACACTGTACTTTGCATTATTGCTTCACTGTTTAATCCATGATTCTTTACAACTGCTCTAGAATAATCATCCATTGTGCACCTCTCCTAAATGCTTTGACTCTCCCAAACCTAGCAAGAGCTTCTCTGGACTTTAATTAATGAGATAACAAAAGGGAAATATCCAATGAGAAATCCTCTCCCCCCACCCCCAAGTTGAGGACTTTATCTGCTTTTTGCAGCTGCATCTTACTTTCTCTCCCCCACCCCTTTTAAGCTGATTCCAAGTCCCGTCAATACCATTTCCCATTAAGTTAAATAGCTTATTGACTGGTGTGAGACGTAGCCACGAGGCTGATAGGATCCGCACGCAGCACTTTCTCAGTGCAAACAATCACAGGTCACTGCACAGTAAATCAGTTGGTAATGGAGTTTGAACTCAAGGAATCAGTTCTGTGTACCCTTTTTATTTGTTTTTAATTTGTATCAATGGTAATTCTGTCTGTTTCAATTTATATGATGGCAGCAGGTTGAGGAGCAACAGAAATGCCGCTTGTCTCCTGTATAGCCATTGGGTGCACAACCTCCTGGCAGCCAAGGATTTCAAGGAATCCTTTGAAGTGTCATGACAGCCCTCAATGCAACAGATTCTCCATTTGAAAACTGAACATTAATGGGGCAGGCAATATTTTGGCACAGTGAGATAAACCCCTAAACAAGGGATAGTCATCACAATGCCCTACAGATGACTACAGTTCTCATCATTTGGGACCACTGACCATAGTGGCTATGGAATTGGAGTCTACACCCTTTGGAGGTCACCCTGATCTTGGTCATGCTTCCAGTCCCTCAAGGATGTGATGCATACTTGGAACTCTATGTGCGTTGGGTCTGCTCTATCCTTTTCATTTCCCATTGTACGCAGGATGTTTTTATTAGTTGCCGAATGGGCAAAGAATTGTCTTTCCCAATTCATGGAGAAAAATGGGGAAGTTAGTTCCACTAACAAGCAACAGTGTACTTACCAGAGTCACTGTATCATTGCAACTTGTTTGGAACAAAGTCCCATTGATTTCAATTGAATGCACACCTGCATAAGCAATTTAGGATTGCAAACCGGCTGACTGGAAACGAAGAAGATGCTGTTAACTGTGTATACTCAAAAGCACAAAGGATTCTATAAATACCGCCAGTTACAAAATCAGCATTCCTTTCTCAGATCCATTAAATATATTTATCCGGGAGATGGTTGCTTTTTTATTAGCAGTGTCATGGCAATAATAATTCTGTGCTCTTAACAGTATTTTAAATCCCCATGGGGGGGGGGAATCTTTTTTTACTTTTTTTCCAGTCTTCGCAACTCACAATAGAGTGTGGGTGGGAGTGAAATAAGCATTCATAAAAATAACCAAGGTCTGTAAATGAGATGAGAAATTAATAATATTGGAAATA